>NC_064638.1:1091596138-1092830151 GCF_023864345.2 Schistocerca serialis cubense
GTACGGAGTGGAATATCTTTTTTTTTTTTTTTTATTTTTTTTACATCAACGAGGATGAACCGTTAAGGGGCTCAGTCCGGAACCGCGCGACCGCTACGATCGCAGGTTCGAATCCTGCTTCGGGCATGGATGTGTGTGATGTCCTTAGGTTAGTTAGGTTTAAGTAGTTCTAAGTTCTCGGGGACAGATGACCACAGAAGTTAAGTCCCATAGTGCTCAGAGCCATTTTTTGTGGATGAACCATAATAAACAATTATTAAGTTTCTTGGAGGATGAAGTACGGAGTGGAACATCTTTTCTTACATCAGCGAGCATAAACTGTGTTAAATAATTATTAACTTCCTTGTATAATTTATACGTTGTTGTAATCTATATAAGCACGACGCGTAGATCCATTGTTGCACGTACAGTAGCTTGCTTCTTCACCATGACTCATAATAACATAACTACTGATAAGCGAGCGAAGCCGCGGATAACTGGTTATGTAGAAAATGAATAATGTAGTGAATACTCGCAGACGATGGTGCGTCTATAGGAAGCTCACAAGGCAGAAATCTGTTGCCAAAAGAGGCACCGCGTGCAGAGGATGGAGATTAGTACAGGAACGACAGATGAAGGTGGCCGTAACAGAAATATAACGGATTACGCATAAAGAGACGAGCAAATCCCCTACTCTTCCAGATGAATGTAATTCGTTTACGAAAACACAACAAATTGCTAAGTATTGTTTGTCCGTCTGGGAGCGTTATCAAAAATGGTCAAATGGCTCTAAGCACTATGGGACTTAACACTGAGGTCATCAGTCCCCGAGAACTTAAAATTACGGTACTTAAACCTAACTAACCATCACACACATCCACGCCCGAGGCAGTATTCGAACCTGCGACCGTAGCAGCAGAGCGGTTCAGGACTGAAGCGCCTAGAACCGCTCGGCCACAGCGGCCGGCGGAGCGTTATGAAGAAGTATTAATAGAAGAGGTAGGTAAGACCCAACGAAGAGTGGAGCATTCGTCACGTGATTGTTTACTCGGCGAAAGAGCGTTACGGAGATATCGAACAAACTCCAGTGGCAGAGGCTGCACGAGAAGAGTTGTACTTCACGGAGAGGTTTGCGGTGGAAATTCCGAGAACGCACTTTTCAACAAGAGGCGGGCAACAAATTACTTCCTCCCACATGCGTCTCGCAGAATGACGAATAAATCATATGGAGTATGATCTAGCGCACTTAAACCGCCTCCCCTTTGACTGTGAATGCAATGTTTCGACTTCTGTGAAAAAGAGTAAACAGCTACAACAATTGTCAGCTTTATGCAATGATCGATTGTTAGAATTCTATCACCGCGTGGGCTAGCTGCGCGGTCTTGGCGCCTTGCACGGTTCGCGCGGAGCCCCGTCGGAGGTTCGAGTCCTCCCTCATGGATTTATCTGTTGTCCTTAGCGTAAGTTAGTTTAAATTAGATTCAGTAGTGTGTAAGCCTAGGGACTGATGACCTCAGCAGTTCGGTCCCATGGAAACTTATCACAAATTTCCAGTTTCTTCTATCAGCATTTCAGTTTATTTCATGAGTGAAATTGACGTTTCTCTTTGCGGTCTACAAATGACTTTCTCGATAGAAGCAATAATTGTAATTGTGGAAGCATTTGTGAAAACGGGTTCGATTAAGGAAACTAGCGAAATTTTCGGGGCCAAGTATCCGGACTTATGACTATCAGCGCCGGCCGCTGTGGCCGAGCGGTTCTACGCGCTTCAGTCTGGAACCACGCGACTGCTACGGTCGCAGGTTCGAATCCTGCCTCGAGCATGGACGTGTGTAATGTCCTTAGGATAGTTAGGTTTAGGTACCGTAGTTTTAAGTTCTAGGGGACTGATGACCTCAGACGTTACGTCCCATAGTGCTCAGAGCCATTTGAACCATTTTTTGACTATCAGCAAAGAGAGCAATACAGAGTCTGTATAAAAACAGGCGTACCTTCGGGTCTGTGCAAAATGCAAAACGACAAAGAATTCCTTCAGTTCGCACATCAGGAATTATTGCAGCCATTTGTCAAAGAATTATTCAGAGCCCAAAGAAGTTTTTACGTAAATTGACCCAACGGGCGTATGTAAGTAGGAGTTGCCAGCGGATATTGAAAAGTCTTAATCTGAAGCCATATCGTGAGACTGCTGTGCGGCAATTACGGGAGGATGATAGAAACGTGTGGATTACTGCACGTGGCTTTTGAATAACATCAACGATGGTTTGCTAGACCCTTCCCGTTACATCATGAGTGATGAAGCATGGTTTCATCTTTCTGGTTATATGAATTCACAGAATACGAGGTACTGGGCAACGGAGAACGCTACCACTGTGTCTCACTAACGACTCCATGATGAAACAATCGGCGTTTGGTGCGGTGTAACAGGAACGCACATCATTGCACCGATATTTATTGACACTGCCCGCAACACGGTTGCATACGTGGAAATTTTTGATACATTTTGTGCTTAACTCACTAAATATGAAAGACAATACTGCTTCTTCCAGCAAGATGGGTCAACAAGTCCATGATGTCGCTGAGGAACGAACTGTCAGTAAATATTTATGGCCACCACGTTCACCGGATCTAGCAACAAGTGATTTTTTTTTCCTCGGGGACACTTGAAGAGTAAGGTCTCTGACACAAATCCACACACAATAGAGGAACTGAAAGACATCATTCTTAAAGTTGCCGCCATCGATATCCGAACTTTACGCCGAGTGTGTCTGAATATGCTTACAAGGGGAGGCCGCCAATTGTGAAATTCAGATTCGATTCATACTGCGCATAATAAAAGCTCATGGCCAGAGGTGTAATGTGGCAAAGCACCAAGATGCACTTCTCAGTCGTCGTCGAGAAAATCGACAGTTAAAAGAAACCGTTGCGGTGAAATACTCTCTACGATTAACAATATTCTACAGCGTCGTGGCGCAGCGGTAAGCGCTCGGGTTCGTAATCAATCTCGCGCCCTGCAACCCTTTTTTTTGTATTTGTTTTTTGTAATTCAAATATATATATATATATATATATATATATATATATATATATATATATAATTTCCGGCGATCAGTTGCAACAATTATGCATATAGTAAGTTGTTGAAAATCCTTTGTCGTGCAAAAACTGGCGACTTCGAACATCATTATGTTTTCCGCAAACAAAGTTGTATTTCACAAATGTTATTAATTGTCTTCATAATGTTAACCACGTATAGTTAACGGAAGACGTAGAAACGGTATTCCGAAAGGAATACGTGTAGCGTAAGTCAAACGTTCGAATTAGAATAGAGACCCCACGAACACAAATTTGCTGCGGCATGTATGAAATATAAACTCCGTTACTCGCTCGTTACACTTGAAGGACAGATGTTGAATGGGCCGAAACGAGCCGCCGCATAAGATCGTAGTTGCCTGCTAACTTCGAAAGAAGGTAGATGCGGTCCCTATCGCAACTTATAACATCGTCGAAAATCAGTGCGGACGGGAGAGCTTTGGTATACCCTGTTAAAAAAAAAAAAACGGAAAAATGGAGGCGGTACAATTGGAGAGCGATCCGCCTTCACCAACATTCATAAGCAATTCATTAATAATTTATAATATATATATATATATATAAAATTTGAATTACAAAAAACTAATAATAAAAAAAGGTTGCATGGCGCGAGATTCGATCCGGCGACCTTCGGATTACGAACCCGAGCGCTTACCGCTGCGCCACGACGCTGTAGAAAATTATGTAGAGAGTATTTCACGGCAACGGTTTCTTTTAACTGTCGATTTTCTCGACAACGGCTGAGAAGTGCATCTTGGTGCTTTGCCACATTACACCTCTGGCCATGAGCTTTTCTTATGCGCAGCATGAATCGAATCTGAATTTCACAATTGGCGGCCTCCCCTTGTTAGACGTGCACAACTGTGTACTGTTGTTGCAGGGGGTCACTTTCAGCACCTTCTATAAATGTATTTTGCACTGTATTTTTCATTGTAAATACATGGTAAGTTTAATTCAGATCGTGGCTTCTCTAATTCCACCGCATTTCCTTTATACTTACTCGGGCTACTTTAATCTGCGCAGCCGGCCGAAGTGGCCGTGCGGTTAAAGGCGCTGCAGTCTGGAACCGCAAGACCGCTACGGTCGCAGGTTCGAATCCTGCCTCGGGCATGGATGTTTGTGATGTCCTTAGGTTAGTTAGGTTTAACTAGTTCTAAGTTCTAGGGGACTGATGACCACAGCAGTTGAGTCTCATAGTGCTCAGAGCCATTTGAACCATGTAATCTGCGCCACCTTGTAGAATTGGGACATGATTAATTTTCTGAATATGTCTACTTTCTTTCAAACACTAAAAAGAATTTCTTGAATTTAAAGCTGCACTTCTACTTGTTCTGGACTAGAAGTACTAATTTTAACGCACAGCTGAATCCGCAATGTGAAACTTGACGCCGCTAGCACAGCGCAGCTTGCTTCTGGCAGCGGGCAGCCATTACGTCTTTCGTTTACGACGCTGTCGTAACACTGACCGCATAATGCTTTCCGCTGTGATTCTAAAGGGTACGTCTCTTTTCCCGCCCACGAAGGTAACAACGTGTTCGCAACTAGCGAGTAATTTCCAAATTACCGCCCGGCCGTCGTTCCGTTCTACACTTCAGCTGGTTTTGCTGGACGTGTCTCGCACAATTAAAACAGCATCCAGAAATGACAGAGCAATGCTCCGTGCAAATAGCCGGTACTTTAAGGACACTTCAAAACGCCTCAGAGACAGTCCGAGGGGTACCCGGTAATTTCTAATTTTTGCTTTTGGCGTAACGTAGCTTTTTCTTTTTTCTTTTTTGCAAGATATCTGCAAGACACTGGCATGAAATGTGGTGCAGTGCACTCAGGTGTTGCCGTTAAACCATTACTAACAGTTTAAGAATGAAAACTACACTCTGTGAATGCTGTACAGCATTTATTTTTGCCCTTAATCGATTTCTGAAGAGTCATTAACAAACAATAATTGACTCTTGTTGTGAAAGACGGAACATGTATGTAAAAAAGACTCATCTTGAGATTGAAGCTCTTACGTCCGTGTTTCCTTGCAAACAGATTTGTTTTTGGGAAGGGTCCGCCTAGAGCAAATCAATTTTTATCACACGACAGGTTTCGCTGAAGTTTCAGCATCGTCAGTGGGCTTTTATTTTCTTTCTATTAAACAACAAGAAAAAATGATATTTACCGCTTGCACACGTAAAAATTTCAATTTTTAACAAATTATTTTTAAATTTTAAAACCAGACAAAATTTTGCAGATGTACCTTGTTATCACATGCTGCGGTTATCCTGGATTTTTATGTTTTGCATTACAGTTGTTTTCTTTTCACAGTTTGTCACGTGCAACCGCATAGAACTTAGCGTAGAAATGTTATTTACCTCGAGAAATTTACACGTGCACAAGTGGTAAAGAGCAATTTTACTGTTGTTTAATAGATAGAAAATAAAAGCCCATTGATGATACTCAAACTTTAGCTAAGTCTGAGTAATAGAAGAAAAGAAAAAAAAGTTTTTTGTTCAAGCTGGACCCTTTCCAAGAACATAAAAAGAAAATGAACTTTATAATTTTAGATATTACAATCGAGAGGCGTGTTACAAAACGTGCAGTGGGAAACTAATCTTTGGCAGCTCAGTACTAATGTGTTACTATATTTATAAATGCACATTACAGTGTCTCAAAAAAATGTATAATAGTTCTCTAAATGCTGATATTTTTGATACAAGGAGAGTGGTGATACCAGTGAGTAACTCGTGTTTCAACTTGCTTAGGCTCTTGTATATGCTAATTTTCTCATCGCGATACCGGTCAAACGAAAACAGTAGGAAATTTAATTACCTTTTCATGTTGGGGAGAGACTCGTGCTTACCCTTCTGAGGGAACTGGGGAAGTTTGCGGTGGTGAAGGTGCATACGTATGACGGACGATGATTGCAGTCTAATGCAAGTACAATCCGTAAGCCATGAACTTTTGCGAAGTGCGAGTTGTGAATTGGGGAGGGTACACTTTTTTTTCATTTTTGTCCTTTGATCCGTGAACCATACAACCGAATGGAGATGGAAGCTGCAGATTATAACAAAGCCATCGTGCTGCGCGCTCACTTTTAACGTTTATATATATGCCTTCGTTTTAATTTCAAAGATGTCTTCGGATGAATTGCAATCGGGAATCAGCAACTGCCCGTTTGGTGTTACGTCCTTTGCAAGGGGATATGCTTTCTCACTTTGTGAAGTACCCTAGGTCCACTAGTCTTCACACGAAGTTCACCGAAACACATACCGATGTGAGGACGATCTGTCGTATGAGTATTATGAACAATGTACAAGCTGCCACGATAGCTAAAATCGTTTATTCATATATATAACCGGTTTCGGTAATTCTCTGTTGCCATCTTCGGATCTACAGGGTGTCCCAGCTATCTTGTCCACCCAAAATATCTCTGGAACAATAAAAGCTATTGGAAAACGACTTTCACCGGTATCAATGTAGGGCTGGGGCTCATGAATGTACATATTTGGAAACATTCTAAAACGAAAGCATATGTGTTTTTAACACAAACTTATGTTTTTTTAAATGGACCTCCTATATTTTTTCTTCAGCAATCCATAGCATGACAAAGCACATACACAATGGAGTTGATTGCATCGCAATATTCCCATTACGTCCCGAGATATTAAGACGCGAAGTTGACGCTTGAAACACCCGACATGCGCTGCTAGCGCACGTCCTGAGGCTCAGGCGTGAACCCCATGCTGCTCGTAATCGCGATGTCATTGACATGCGTAATCACACTTCGATACTTATCAAGAGGTCCGAAACGAATAATACGGTCTGCTGCCATCAACTCTCATAAGCACATAATGGTTTCCCTCTTGCACGTTTTATGTATCTACGTACACAATATGAACCAGTACCGATCGGTGTACACCCGTCAGGTTGTCTTATTTATCCTGCACACCCAAAATAAGGTTTATCTAATGCGTTATATGACCCACTGTGCCTGTCGCACAGGGCCTGGCTCTACCTAGTCAAGTGTCCAACGTAGTTCCCACTACTGCCACAGTTACCTCTTCGCCTTGTTTATGATTTGCGACCCATGCACACTCCTGTACTCCACCACCCCCCGAGCATCCCATTTGTTGTTGCTTTGGCGTGCAGTACACCGCTTGCCAGTGTAGTCATGCATCAGAGTAATCTAGTGACGGCACGGAGGTACTACACATTGTGAATAAATGTTGTGTTGTGGAACTTATTCTGTACAGTATAATGTACACACATGAAGATATGGTAGAAATGCTGCTGATCTATGGAGAATGTACGTTGACGGGAAATACGTTATGAGATTGCTTGTTCGTTGATAGTACTGTTAGCGAACATTATGATTATTAAGTTAATATGTCTGTTATCTACCCTACTCTACGTACCTGTACTGTACCCTGTTGTAGGTGGACGAAATGCTGTTCAGGCAGAACGACTGTACAGAAGACGATTCCCTGACAAGCCATCGCCTTCGCGCCGGATGTTTGGTCGTCTCACATCTCGTCTACGTGAAACGGGAAGCTTAAATCCAAGACCTCGACATTGTCCTAGAACACGCACAGATGAACGTGCTGAAGTTGCTGTGCTCGCTACCATAGCTGTGAATCCTCAAATCAGCACACGTCAAATTGAACGTGAAGTTGGTGTGTCGAAACCAAGTGCACAGCGTATTCTTAAACGTCATAAATTTCATCCTTACCATGTTCATTTACACCAGGATCTTCATGGAAATGACTTCCGCAATAGGGTAACATTTTGTCGGTGGGCTCAGCAAAAACTTCTGACTAATCCAAATTTTTTTGCAGATGTCCTCTTTACCGACGAGGCATCATTCTCCAACAAAGGAATTGTCAATATGAGGAATATGCATTATTGGTCCGCAGACAATCCAAAATGGCTCCGTGGTAAGTTAATATTTGGTGTGGGATTATTGGAGATACCATTATCGGACCTTTCTTTATAAATGGCATCCAAAATGGCAAACAGAACTCCAGACTTATACGACACAATCTTCCTGTTCTCTTGGACACCGTACCTCTGAACCGGAGAATGGTCATGTGGTATCAGCGTGACGGATGCCCTGCACATAACACCTTACGAGCACGACGACTTCTGAACCGTAAGTTCCCTGGTAGGTGGATTGGACGAGGTGGCCCAGTTAGGTGGCCTGCCCGATTTCCGGACCTTACACCGCTGGATTATTTTCTTTGGGGAGCAGTGAAGGATGCTGTTTACCAACATGAACCAACAACACCAGAGGACATGAAGCAACGCATTATTGATACTTGTACAGCCATCAAAGAGGAAACAGTAGCACAAAGTAGGGCATCCTTCATCCGCAGAGTGACCCTATGTATGCAAGCCAATGGGCATCACTTTGAGCATGAGATGTGAACGCTATGTTTAGTATGTAGTGCTGGTATCACAGTGGAAGTTTCTACAAAGGGCCATTTTACCCAGTGATGTTAAGAGACATTTGTTTGCAACAACTTGTCATTTAACGCATTAGATAAACATAACATTGATAATTATGTGATAATAAAACTAATTGGTTAAACATATTTACATTCATCTTCTATGTCCTACCTGAACTTCCCAAATCAAAACATTTTTACCTAAACAACGGTAAAACTTTTAGTCCACTTGCTCGTTTCACTAAAACCATCAACATGAATTTTACTATTACGAGTGAATGATTAGCTGTCACTTGCGCTAGATCTACAGTAAAGTAAAGTTTTAACGTTGAACGGCATTACCTTTTTAGTAACGGATTAACGATAAGCGAAGTTAACTTTGTGACTAACGTTGCGGTACACAGACATGTTACAGAACCGCATCACCCCTAGCCTATGGGATAAATACCTGCTGGAATGTACGACGTTAATGCAGGATGGTAGCAGACCGTATTATTCGTTTCGGACCTCTTGATAAGTATGGAAGTGTGATTAGACATGTCAATCACATCGCGATTACGGGCAGCATGGGGTTCACGCCTGAGCCTCAGGACGTGCGCTAGCAGCGCATGTCGGGTGTTTCAAGCGTCAACTTCGCGTCTTAATATCTCGGGATGTAATGGGAATATTGCGATGCAATCAACGCCATTGTGTATGTGCTTTGCCATGCTATGGATTGCTGAGGAAAAAATATAGGAGGTCCATTTAAAAAAACATAAGTTTGTGTTAAAAAACACATATGCTTTCGTTTTAGAATGTTTCCAAATATGTACACTCATGGGCCCCAGCCCTACATTGATACCGGTGAAAGTCGTTTTCCAATAGCTTTTATTGTTCCAGAGATATTTTGGGTGGACAAGATAGCTGGGACACCCTGTATATTCCCATCATTACACAATCTTCTCCTTCCGTACAGCAAGTGGTGCTATGCAATGTATATCCATGTCGGTATCGTGTGTACATAGCTGTTATTTTAAAACTGACATGCCGCCTTCTAGTATAGCTCTCGACGCCAACGTGGATAACACGTATATACATTGTACAGCACCACTTACTATGATGGAGAAGATTGTGTAGTGATGTAAACACTGATCCGAAGATGGCAGCACAGAATTGCCGAATCCGTTTATCTATATGAATTAATGATTTTAGCAATCTTGGCAGTTGAAAATATATTCAGTGGAAATAGAAATGCCGTGTGGCTAGGCCCTCCCGTCGGGTAGACCGTTCGCCTGGTGCAAGTCTTTCAAGTTGACGCCACTTCGGCGACTTGCGTGTCGATGGGGATGAAATGATGATGAAAGACACACAACAGCCACTCATCACGAGGATGAGAAAAATCCCTGGCCCCGCCGGGAATCGAACCCGGGACCCCGTGCGCAGGATGCGAGAACGCTACCGCAAGACCACGAGCTGCGGACGAAAATATGTTCAGTATTCACATACTGCTATACCTCAACCACTTTCTGTATTATCATAACACGAACACTGTTGTTTGTATACGTATTCCTTGCGCACTGAGCGCCACATTTTCACCTGGTGGCCAAATATGGAACTAATTTTTTCAGCGTAAATCGGTTCCCCATTAACGCATTAGAATAGGTACAAAGTTTCGCTGCCATACTATAATTGTATACTGAAACGAGTCAGGTATGATCAAGCTCTTGTTCAGTTCTGCTTTACAGACTATTGTGTCGTGCGTTGGGCAAATCTCTTTCGACTATTAATACTGATCTTCTTCTTGTACTTCTTTTTACTGGCCTTTGTCCCGTATCTTTACGGGGTCGTTAATTTTCGGATTTGGTAGTCTTAGCGGTACAGGGTGGCCGGACACGTTTCTCGTCGCCATCTGTTGTGGCTGTGCCACCTGTTACACAGAACTGCAACTACCACCATTTACGTACCCGCCTATAGTGTTTACATATTCCAAGTTTCATTGACATCCGACCTTGTCTTCTGGGTGCTTCAGTTTCTTTGTCAGACACTGTAAAAATGTCCGTTTCTTGTAAGTCATCCCGTCAATTGTAAACAGCAACGGTCTGACAACACATACATGGGACGGAAAGTATCTTTACATCTGTTGGTTTTGTTCTGTTAAGAGTGACGTGTTCTGCTTCCTCACAAATCTGGTCCGATACTCAGTAAGCTCGTATTTTGTTCTCTAAACGGAAGTGCGCACCACTGGGAAGTTATATCTAAAGCGCAGCTATTCACAGAGATTCACCGTAGGTTCTAATTATCGTGTGGCAGCGAAACTTTTTACCTATTCTAATGGGTTAATGCCGCTCTGGATTAGCCGAGCGGTCTCAGGCGCTGCAGTCATGCACTGTGCGGCTAGTTCCGGCGGAGGTTCGAGTCCTCTCTCAGGCATGGGTGTGTGTGTGTTTGTCTTTAGGATAATTTAGGTTAAGTAGTGTGTAAGCTTGGGGACTGATGACCTTAGCAGTTAAGTCACATAGGATTTCACGCACATTTGTACCATAATGCGTTAATGGGGAACCGATTCACGCTGAAAAAAATTAGTTCCATATTTGGCCACCAGGTGCAAATGTGGCGCTCTGTGCGCAAGAAAGACGTATGCAAATGTTTCCATATGTATCAGATTAAGAACGGAATGTGGACAGAAAAGGTTAAACACGGAGAAACTCATAGTGTTCATATTATTAATATGAGCACCAGAGACGTCGATGAGATGCCGTATAACACCAGATTTGTGCCTGGTGGCCAAAATTGGAATTAATTTTTTTCCAGCGTAAATCGGTTCCGCATTAACGCAGTAGCATGTCCACGTAGTTTTGCTGGCATACGAAAACTACAGGCAACACTGGATCTGTGAGAGTACCTGTACTTCAGTTTTAGTTGGCTTGTTAGTTTGCAGCTCGTGGTCTTGCGGTAGCGTTCTCGCTTTCCGCGCACGGGGTCTCCCGGGAAGCATCACAGTGGAAGCAATCACCTTAGCCAAGCGGTCTAAGGCGCTGCAGTCATGGACTGTGCGGCTGGTCCCGGCGGAGGTTCGAGTCCTTCCTCGGGCATGGGTGTGTGTGTTTGTCCTTAGGATGATTTAGGTTAAGTAGTGTGTAAGCTTAGGGACTGATGACCTTAGCAGTTGAATCCCATAGGATTTCACACACATTTGAACATTTTGTGAAGCAATCACCGCCCCAGACTGCAACCCATTTCCACGACCCAAGCGACTGGCGACTCTCTGGATCCTCGCCATGACGGCACACGCCATCGTAGCGCGGAGGCAGACCGACCAGCTGGCATTCCTGATGGACCTCTGGGAGGAGAACAAGATGGCCCAGCAGCACAGGCGCTACCGCGAGAACTTCAGAAACTTCCTGAAGATACCACTGCAGACAGCAATCGCCAGAGTCCTTCCCAGCCTGTGACCCTCAGCACCGCCACCAGCCACCTAACCACACTCACAAGAAGAAGAACGTGTGCAGTGATAGTGAATAAGTGCAACAGAAAAGATGAAGTGCTTTCTCCTCTCGCCTCAAATAGTGAAGTATAGCAGTATAAAGTGTTTCTTCTTAGTCAAATCAGTGATATAAAGTGCTTCTCACCAAACATCTGTCATGCTCGCAGCCAAATCAGTGCCAAAAGTATGCCCAGTATTACTACCAGTGTTTTTTTTCCTTTATTTGTACTATATCGTCTAGGATACAAGCATTGCTTAGTGGAAAGTGCCAACTACTCATAATTTTTTGTTAATGATTTCCTTTACTATGTGCCCTATAAAATTTGTATTGTTTACTCACACTTTCCTCTCTGCTTCTCTTATATAATATGACATAATGTTTCTATCTTCTTCAATTTATGTATAATCTGTAGTATATGTAAGAAAGTTTTCTTCCACTTCTGCTCCATCTAACATGCTGATGTTTCCCTCATACAGTCCCACCTAACAGTGCAAACTAGAGGATGAG
Organism: Schistocerca serialis cubense; assembly: GCF_023864345.2. NCBI lineage: Eukaryota > Metazoa > Arthropoda > Insecta > Orthoptera > Acrididae > Schistocerca > Schistocerca serialis. Next base: position 1,091,608,605 of record NC_064638.1, read on the forward strand.
GTCAAACCAGAACGCACAATGTGCCTGTGGCATCACAAGTGCATGACAAACAGAAATTTGAACTCAAAATCAATGTGTCGATGCTACATATCAATTATTATGCCTGTCCTGCAATGTTTTACCCAAAAAAAGACAAATGGCCGTGTAAAAGGGTTCAAGGAACAACAATAAGAGAAAAACGAAAAAGAAAAGAATATAGAAACGAAAACCTATAAAATGACAGTAATATTAACCTACACTAGGAATATAATAGGTTAATAGAATAAAATGTCTTTTTTTAATGTATCGTTGTTAATATATTTAAAAAAATATATATGATTAAAAAAAGGTTCGATTCCCGGCCAGGGAGAACAGTTTTTGAATAAGTAATACAATGGCGGACTGTCGTCTCGAAGGAAAAGAAAGTACACTGACAGCCGACAAATCTATATAAATCATTCTCAGTATTCGTTAGTAGCTTCAAGAAATCTGTTGCATAAATGACAAAGACAGGATTGGAACTAATTAAATACATGTCCTAAACTGGCTACCGTTATCACTGCTAGACAGTGGTGCTTGCGAAACGTTAGGAAACTTCGAAAAATATATAGCTCTTCAGTCATAAGAAGGAAATGTGAGGCTGTTGGCACTATATAATGCTTAGAAATTTCAGCTAACAAATTGCAATAGGACATAAATTTTATTTAAATTGTTAGTTAAGTTAGTTAATTAATAAGTTACATATTGTACAATATATCGTAATCACAATATGAGTAACTTTAAAGAATATTAATTTAACAGATATTTTAATATGGCTACATACTGACCATTAACAGATTAGTTCACAAAACAGAAACCAATATTTAATTTTCATTTAAATAACAAAACACTGCACCAATTATACGAGTTTTTTTTTCAGACAAAGGAAGATGCATTTTAGAAATGTATTTCCACATTCAACTGCTACTAATTACATTACTACTGTACGTGATGTCTATATGTGCATTGATCTGCTTCTCTTGCCTTGCAGTCTTCTTATGCTTTACTACAATCTTAAAATGTAAATATAGGAATTTTTAGTTGCCATGTTACAAAATAGTACACTCTGTGTATCTGTCTTTCTCCATATGCAATAAACTACAACACATTAAACAATAAACAGATAAATTATTAGTTTCAGGAATACAGAAAAACACATGTAAAACTTTTAATAAAAATAAAAAAAAGGCTCGATTCACGGCGGGGTCAGGGATTTTCTCCTCCCCGTGATGACTGGGTTTGTGTGTCCATCATCATTGACTCGCAAGTCGCCGAAAAGGCGTCAACTTTTGGCCTTGCAATACGGCGGCCGAACTCCCCCGCATGGGGCCTCCCGGTCAACAATGCCATACGATCATTTAATTTTTTTGTCAGTCTTTCGGTACATGCTTTCCGGAAGTCAAGGAACACGTATTGCAGTGCTATATTTTTCGGAAGACCTGCACGTCGTTTCGTTGCAGGCAAGAAACAGACTTGATTGGCGGCACCCACAGCAGGGAGTTGTGAGCCGGCGCCGGCCCGGGCTACAAAGGCGCCGCCGTGCAGCGTCGCTGCTGGGCCGACGCCAGCAGCGGCTGAGTCACAGCGCCGAGGCGCGCCCCCCGTACTCTGGTCAGGGACGTGTGGCGACCGCTACGTTGGCGCGCACCTATCTGCCGCCCGCACTGCCTCTGATACGTCTGAACGCGGTTTGTCGTTACCTGCAGGATACTGGAAACTGATTGCTTTCCTTTCACTTCCGTAGCCACCTTTCGTAACGCACTACACAGGCGTGAGAGAGCCACGAGTTGGTTTCCGAGGGCCGGTGAGTGGCCTGAAGGACCGAGTGCTCGACGGCGAAAGCAGGACACAAATCCGAAAGCAACATATCGTGAGTAAACCGAAGCGTGAGAGCTAAGAATCGTCAACAAAGCGACAATAGTAAACCGAGAGGAAAACCAAGAGCAAGCGAGTAACTGTCGTGAAAGTAACGTCGCATCGGTGATCGGAAAGCTTGTGGAGCGTCAACACGACTGGACGAGAAAAGTGCACACCGTTTCCTCCCAGCTTACGTTGCCAGAGCGTCCGGCCAACCGACGAGAAGTCCACGTTACTCGCGGTGGGGGGCGCGGAACCAAACAACTCTGGACGGGCAAAGCCGGTCCGTCCATTTCGATCTCGATGTCCGAGTCCTGCTACGGTCGCAGGTTCGAATACTGCCTCGGGCATGGATGTGTGTGATGTCTTTATGTTAGTTAGGTTTAGCTAGTTATAAGTCTAAAAAATGGTTCAAATGGCTCTGAGCACTATAACATCAGAGGCCATCAGTCCCCTAGAACTTAGTACTACTTAAACCTAACTAACCTACGGACATCACACACATCCATGCCCGAGGCAGGATTCGAACCTGCGACCGTAGCGGTCGCGCCGTTCCAGACTGAAGCGCCTAGAACCGCTCGGCCACACCGGCCGGTCGTTATACGTGTAGGCGACTGATGACCTCAGATGTTAAGTCCCATAGTGCTTAGAGCCATTTGAACCATTTGCACTTCACGAAACGTAATACGAGGGTGAGTCAAATCAAAACATGTAATACTTTTTTAAATATTATTTATTGTGCAGAAGTGGAACAAAGCTTTATCGCTTTTCAACGTAACTCCCCCACGCTCAATGCAAGTCCTTCAGTGCTTACAAAGTGCATAAATTCCTTTAGAAAAAAATTCTTTTGGTAGTCTGCGCAACCACTCATGCACCGCGTGGCGTACCTCTTCATCAGAACGGAACTTCTTTCCTCCCATTCCGTCTTTGAGTGGTCCAAACATATGGAAATCACTTGGGGGCAAGGTCTGGTGAGTATGGTGGACGAGGAAGACACTCAAAATGCAGTTATGTGATTGTTGCAACTGTTGTACGGGAAGTGTGGGGCCTTGCATTTTCATGTTGCAAAACGACAGCAATCCACGTCGCTTTAATTTGATTGCAGGCCGCAGAGGGTTTTTACTCGATCTGTGTATGATGCACTGGTGACAATGGTCCCTCTAGGCATGTAATGCTCCAAAATGACGCCTTTTACGTCCCAAAAGAGAGTCAGCATAACCTTCCCTGCTGATGGTTCTATTCGAAACTTCTTTAGTTTTGGTGATGAGGTATGGCGCCATTCCTTGCTCGCTTTCTTTGTTTCCGGTTGGTGGAAGTGACCCCAGGTTTCGTCCCCAGTAACGATTCTTGCAAGGAAGCCATAACCTTCTCGTACAAAGTGCCGAGGAAGTTCTACACAAGCATCAACACGTCGTTCTCTCATTTCAGGAATTAGTTGCCATGGCACCCATCTTTCACACACTTTGTGAAATTGGAGCACATAATGCTTTTTCATATATTTTCTTTCCAAGATGATTAATTAAGATATTGACTAGTAATGTGGTGTGGTGACCCATGACTAATCTGTAAACATGCTGTAGTGTCATTCAGTGTCATTCGAAGGTTTTTCTTCACTATGGCTTCAACTGCTGCAATGTTCTGTGAAGTCACAACTCGTTGTGTCTGACCTGGGCGAGGAGCATCTTCCACTTAAGTCACACCATTTGCGTACTTCCTACTCCATTCGTAGACTTGCTGCTGTGACAAACATGCATCACCATACTGAACCTACATTCTTCGATGAATTTCAATAGGTTTCAAACCTTCACTTCCCAAAAACCGAATAACAGAACGCTGTTCTTCCCTGGTGCAAGTCGCAAGTGGGGCGCCCACCTTTATACTGATACTGCGACAGTATCTGTGCATCAGCTCTATGCTGCCACCTACAGGCCATTCTGCACGCTGTTTGTGGCACGCTTATCAACTTACAGGATAACGGCGCGAAATTTCTATTTGTTATTACAAATTTAAGGTTTTCATTTGACTCACCCTCGTACTATGGTATCATTTGACTAAATGATTAATGAATCATGGCAGACAAATAACGAGGCCGAACAAGAAATTAGTAGCCTACGAAGCCTCGCTAATGGCCTCAGCGAGGAAGAGAGCCTACAAATGTATTTATGTGTGCAATATTTAGTCGAAGCCACTCGTTTGTAATTAGGTTCCGTAGAGCTACCGATCTGCGCGGGTGTTGCTTGCTACGATTCGCCCGCAGTTCGAGACAGTCCAACATACCCTGTGGGATTAAGATTGGGCTGTCTAACAAGCCAGTCGAGGTGCGATAATCGTGCCTGAGTGTTTGTCAAACCAGGACCTATGCGTGCATGCCTGTGAACATGATCGTCGCCATCTTGGAAGACGGCATTCTCATCATGAAGATGGAGAAGAAAGGGAAACGCTAGCTCACCGAGAATGTTGAAATAGACATCCTGGGAAACGCTAGCTCACCGAGAATGTTGAAATAGACATCCCGGCTACACGCTCCATACGGTAGGAGTTAAATGCCTTATTGGACTGACGGGGTGCTCGAAACGTTGCGTCAGATGAAAAGTGACGAAACCACTACTGAGTGGACCACACTACTCCCTTCTCGTCAGCTATGTCCAGTGTGTGTTTCTTGGCTTATTGAGTATGCACAGCTTCATGTGTTGCCATAAGCAAAGGCCTCTTTCAAGATATACAACTTCAATTGTCCGTGGCACACAGCTCCTTTCGCAGTTTTCGCTCGTCGAGATGGACCTGCATTCCCTAACAGCAGTAATTCTTGTTACATTTGAAACAGTTTGCCATTGACGAGGCGTGATATTCGTCACTGACCCCTTTTCACGACGACTGTTTTACATGGCTGCGAGTGGTTCACCATTCCATGTAGACTCGTCGGACAGCCCGCTTTGATACACAAGCAAATGGGGCGGCATCACCCATGGTGTGAACATGCACACGTCGAAACACGAGCGCTTCTTCCTGTCATTCTGTCAGTGTCTCCATGCCGACCTATCTTCTGATTCGGTGCAACTGAATGCCACATGCATGTCACTTATATAAATGATATGCGTTCTAGTATTACAGGTATTTCAAAAATATTTCTGTTTGCTGATGACACCAGCTTGATAGTGAAGGATCTTGTGTGTAATGTTGAAACAGTATCAAATAATGTAGTTCATCAAACAAGTTCGTGGCTTGCGGAAAATAATTTGATGCTAAATCACAGTAAGACTCAGTTTTTACAGTTTCTAACTCACAATTCAACAAGAACCGATATTTTGATCAGACAGAATGGGCATATTATAAGCGAGACGGAACAGTTCAAGTTCCTAGGCGTTCGGATAGATAGTAAGCTGTCGTGGAAAGCCCATGTCCATGATCTTGTTCAGAAACTAAATGCTGCTTTATTTACCATTAGAACAGTATCTGAAATAAGTGACACTTCAACACGAAAAGTAGTCTACTTCGCATATTTTCATACTCTTATGTCGTATGGTATTATTTTTTGGGGTAATTCTTCTGATTCAGAAAGGGTATTTTTGGCTCAAAAACGGACTGTTCGAGCTATATGTGGTGTAAGTTCGAGAACCTCTTGTCGACCCCTATTCAATAGTCTGGGAATTCTGACATTGCCCTCACAGTATATATTTTCTTTAATGTCATTTGTTGTTGGCAATATTAGCTTATTCCCAAGAGTTAGCAGCTTTCAGTCAGTTAATACTAGCCAGAAATCCAATCTGCATGTGGAATGCACGCCCTTGACTCTTGTGCAGAAAGGAGTGCAGTATTCTGCTGCATCCATTTTCAATAAGCTACCACAAGAACTCAAAAATCTTAGCAGTAGCCCAAACTCTTTTAAGTCTAAACTGAAGAGTTTCCTCATGGCTCACTCCTTCTACTCTGTCGAGGAGCTCCTGGATGAGCTAAAAAATTAAGCAAATTCCAGTGTTACATTGTTGATTTTCTTTATTTAAACTTACGACTTGTCACCTGAATATGTTTTTTTATATTTCATTTTATCTGTTTCTAATATCGTGTTATAATTTCATGTATTGACTCGTTCCATGACCATGGAGACTTCTCCTTAATTTGGTCCCACGGAACAACAAATAAATAAAATAAACTTCACTGCTGTGGAGGTGCATGGTTGCATGACTGCCTAGCACCAGTTCCACACCACCTACGACCCTCCAAAGCGACCATGATCTCTTCCATGTAACTTATCATAAGCCTGGTGAGGGTATGTTACTCGTACATCTACATCTATACTCCCCTAGCCACCAAGCGGTGTGTGGTGGAGGGCACAATTCGCGCCAAAGTCATATTTCCCCCCGTGTGTTCCACCCGCGGATCGCGCGAGGGAAAGACTGTCTGAACGCCTCAGTACACAAGCTCTAATTTCCCTTATCTCTGAATGGTGATCATTGCGCGATCTGAAAGTTGGTGGTGATAATATATGCTCTACATCCTCGGCGAAGATTAGATTTCGGAATTTAGTGAGCAACCCCTTCCTCTTAGCGCGTCGTCTATCTGCAAGTATGTCCCACTTCAAACTTTCTATGAGATCTGTAACGCCCTCGCGATGGCTAAATGTACCAGTCACGAATCTTGCCGCTCTTCTTTGGACCTTCTCAATCTCTTGAATCAGACCCAACTGGTAAGGGTCGCATACAGACGAACAGTACTCTAAGACTGGACGAACTAACGTATCGTAAGCTATTCGCTTTGTTGAAGGACTGCATCGCTTCAGGATTCTACCAATAAACCGCAATCTAGAGTTCGCCTTGCCTGTTACTTGTGTAATCTGATCATTCCATTTCAGATCATTTCGAATAGTCACATCCAGATACCTGACGGATGTTACCGCTTTCAAAGACTGGGCATTTATTTTGTACTCGTATATTAATGGGGATTTTCGCCTTGTTATACGCAGTAGGTTACAGTTACTAATGTTGAGAGATAACTGCCAGTCATTACACCACGCATTTATTTTCTGCAAATCCTTATTGATTTGTTCACAACTTTCGTGTGATACTACTAGACTACAGCATCATCGGCAGACAGTCTAAGGCCGCTGTCAGTACCATCAACCAGATCGTTTATGTAAATCGTAGAAAGCAGCGGACCTATTACACTGCTCTGGGGCACACCTGAAGTTACGCTTGTTTCTGTTGAAGTCACTCGTATCAGCGAAAACGAGTGCATGCCAACTTATATGCTACTACTAAAAAAAAAAAGTGTGAGGCGCACCACGACGGAGCTATCCGAATGGGACGGAAATCGGTAGACGTGTTGGTGTACATGATGTACATACAAACAAACGACTACAATTTCAGAAAAATTGGGTGATTTATTCAATAGAAGAAGTTTCACAAACTGAGTTCCTCAATAACGCGTTGGTCCACCTCTGGCCCTAATGCAAGCATTTATTCGGTTACCCTTGGCTTATTGCGTTCTTGGACGCCCTCCTGAGAAATATTCTATGCAACTGGCGCGTCATATCGTCAAAATCCCGAGCTGACCCCAGGGCACTGCCCATCATACTCCAAACTTTCTCAGTTGGGGAGATATCCGGCGACCTTGTTGGCCAAAGTAGGGCCTGGTAAGCACGAAAACAAGCAGTAGGAACTCTCGCCGTTTGCGAACACTGACTTTCTAAAATGTAGGCCCAGGATGACTTGCCATGAAGGGCAACAAAACGGGGCGTAGTATACCGTCGACGTTACCCCTGCGCTGTAAGAGTGCCCCGGATCACAACCAAAGGAATCCTGCTATTAAAAGAAGTGGTACCCCAAGCCATCACTCCCGACACGTCGTCGGCCTGGAACCTCATTGACTGGAATAGAATTGTCTTCAGTGATGAGTCTCACTTCGAACTGAGCCCGACGGCCAGCGACGACGTGTTTGGAGGCGCCCCGGACAGCGGTGAGATACAAGTCCGACTGTCGCCCGCCATACGGCCCTAGTACCAGGAATGATAGTCTGGCGTGCCATTGGCACTATAACTCTCACGAGGACTCCCACAATTCTGTCAATAGCAAGTCGAATAAGTGCTTGTCCATTTTTTTCATAAATTGTAATCATTTATTTGTTTGTACATCCACCGATTTCTGTCCCATTCGGATAATTCCTTCGTGGTGCGACATCTCTTTTGTCTTAGAATGTATTTTCGTAAGAAACAAAGGTCATGCAGAATACGACTTTCATTCAACGTCGAGGTAATGGAGACGCTGAGAAATAACCCCCTAGGAGAATTTATATATGGTGTATAAATGACAGCTTGCTCTAAGTGTAGAAAGATGTAAATTAATAGCCGGCCGCTGTGACCGAGCGGTTCTGGGCGCTTCAGTCCGAAACCGCGCTGCTGCTCCGGTCGCAGGTTCGAATCCTGCCTCGGGCATGGCTCTGTGTGATATCCTTAGGTTAGTTAGCTTTAAGTAGTTCTTAGTCTAGGGGACTGATGATCTCAGATGTTAAGTCCCATAGTGCTTAGAGTCATTTGAACCATTTTTTTTTTTTTTTGTAAATTAATACAAATAAGGAGGAAAACAAATCCTACAATATTTACGAACTTCCAGCATGCTGGAGTAACTTGGGTCACCAACTTCTGTTAATCAATAGAACGAATCACCAGTCTAAGTTGCAAATATTTTATTTTTCATACGATGACTAGTTTCTGGCCGAGACCCATTTTCAAATCAACATAACGAGGTCGAAAATGGCATTTCCGAAGATGTCACCAGAATGGTTAATGTACAGTCCAAGTGCATACAGAGTTATCTGTATGCACTTCGTCATCTTCAGAAATGCCATTTTCGATATTGTTATTTTGATTTGAAAATGTATCTGGGCCCGAAACTAGTCATCGAATGAAAAATACAATATTTTCAACTTGAACTGGTTTTTCGTTTTATTGAAATTCTACAATGTTCGAATACAGTATTAACGTTTTGCTGCTTGACACAGTCACAGCGGTTAAATTGTAAGTAGGCTGATCTGAAACTTCCTGGCAGATTAAAACTGTGTGCCGGACCGAGACTGGAACTCGGGACCTTTGCCTTTCGCGGGCAAGTGCTGTGTCAACTGAGCTACCCAAGCACGACTCACGCCCGTCCTCACAGCTTTACTTCAGCCAGTACCTCGCCTCGAACCTTCCAAACTTTACAGAAGCTCTGCTGCAGAGTCAAAATCTCATTCTGTAAGTAGGCTGTTTAGGTTTTTATGTTGGTAACGCCACGTAGCGCTCTGTATGAAAATCACTGACTGTGCTGTGTGCAGTCTATGGCTGGTTGGCATTGTTGGAGTATTCGCTATTGTAGTGTTGGGCAGGTGGATGTGAACAGAGCGTAGCGTTGCGCCGTTGCCAGCAGTAGTGGATGTGGAGAGAGAGATGCCAAGAGTTTTGAGAGGTTACTATAAGCGGACCATCTGGACGTGCGTCCGCCAGAAAAGGAAATTAGTAAAGACGCATTCATGAATTGATTTATATATGTGATGACTTTTGAACACTATTAAGGTAAATAAATTGTTTGTTGTCCATCAAAATCTTTCATTTGCTAACTATGCCTATCGGTAGTTAGTGCCCTAAGTAGTTAGAATCTTTTATTTAGCTGGCAGTATTGGCGCTCGCTGTATTGCACTAGTTTGAGTAACGAAGGTTATTGTGAGTTAAGTGATTCATGAAAGGTATAGTTTATTTTTAGTCAGGGCCATCATTTTGTAGGGATTATTGAAAGTCAGATTGCGTTGCGCTAAAAAATATATATATTGTGTGGCAGTTTACTGTTGATCAGAATATGTAAAGAGAGAAATGTCTGAGTACGTTCAGTTTTGCTCAGCTGTTTCATAATCAAATAGCGTAAGACGTTTACCAGCACTGTCATTCTTAATTTTTCTAAGTGGATGTTTCAAAATATCTAGTCATAACGTTGCAAAGCGACTTCAAATGAAACGATCACGTAAGGTTGATTGAAGGAAAGGCGAATGGTCGACTTCGGTTACTTGGAATAATTCTAGGAAAGTGTAGCTCATCTACGTAGGTGTCCAAAATTAAAGCAACAAACGGAAATTTTGCAAGGTTGCGTTTATTTTGCGACAAAACAGTGTAAACAGGTGATAATAAAGTAGAAACATTGTAAAGAATACAGAACGCAAAGAACTTCAACATGCATAACGGTAGACAAAAATGTTCTTCGTTTTTCCAACTTATCAGGTTTGCACACACATTCCAGCCGATAAATTTGTTCAGTAAGGGGTGTGACCAACTCTGGCAGCAGCGCAGGCCTGACAACGACGGGCAAGCAATGAATGATGTCATCAATGTCTTGTTGAGGCAAAAACGTCGATTCTTTCCTGCAGAGCTGCTCCCAAAAGTCTTGGGGAGTGGTTGGTGGATGCTTACGTAATGCAATTCGTCTCCGCAGTGCATCCCAGACATGCCCTGTGGGATTCATATCTGAAGAGCCAGCAGGCCACGCCATGCACACAGTATCTTCAGTCTCCAAGAAAACATGGACTGCCCGTTCTCTATGAGGTCGAGCAGTGTTGTCCGTCAGTACAAAGACTGGGCCCACAGCATCTCGCAACCACCGCATATGAGATCCCAAGATCTCGTCACGATACCTGATGATGATGTGGTCTTCAGTCCTGAGACTGGTTTGATGCAGCTCTCCATGCTACTCTATGCTGTGCAAGCTTCTTCATCTCCCAGTGCCTACTGCAACCTACATCCTTCTGAATTTGCTTGGTGTGTTCATCTCTTGGTCTACCTATACGATTTTTACCCTCCAAGCTGACCTCCAATACTAAATTGGTGATCCCTTGATGCCTCAGAACATGCCCTACCAACCGATCCCTTCTTCTAGTCAAGTTGTGCCACAAACTCCTCTTCTCCCCAATCCTATTCAGTACCTCCTCATTAGTTATGTGATCTACCCATCTAATGTTCATCATTCTTCTGTTGCACCACATTTCGAAAGCTCCTATTCTCTTCTTGTCTAAATTATTTATCATCCATGTTTCACTTCCATACATGGCTACACTCCATAAAAATACTTTCAGAAACGACTTCCTGACTCATCTATACTCGATGTTAACAAATTTCTCTTCTTCAGAAACGCTTTCCTTGCCATTGCCAGTCTACATTTGATATCGTCTCTACTTCGACCATCATCAGTTATTTTGCTCCCCAATAGCAAAACTCCTTTACTACTTTAAGTGTCTCATTTCCTAATCTAATTCCCGCAGCATCACTCGATTTAATTCGACTACATTCCATTATCCTCGTTTTGCTTTTGTTGATGTTCATCTTATATCCTCCTTTCAAGACACTGTCCATTCCGTTCAACTGCTCTTCCAAGTCCTTTGCTGTCTCTGATAGAATTACAATGTCATCGGCGAACCTCAAAGTTTTTATTTCTTCTCCATGGATTTTAATACCCACTCCGAATTTTTCTTTTGTTTCCTTCATTGCTTGCTCAATATACAGATTGAATAACATCGGGGATAGGCTACAACACTGTCTCACTCCCTTCCCAATCACTGCTTCCCCTTCATGCCCCTCAACTCTTATAACTGCTATTTGGTTTCTATACAAATTGTAAATAGCCTATCGCTCCCTGCATTTTACCCATGCCACCTTTAGAACTTGAAAGAGAATATTCCAGTCAACTTTGTCAAAAGCTTTCTCTAAGTCTACAAATGCTAGAAACGTAGGTTTGCCTTTCCTTAATCCTGATAGCAGTTAAATTTTACCGATTCACCCATTCAATTTCATTAACAGCTGTTCGAGTGATCAGCATAGTTCCTGCCGACACCAGTAGGGATCCTCCTCGATATCGGTCTCATTCCACCATGTTTGTCCCGAAATCGTGTTCCACGTTCCCTCCAGAGGCGAATCCGTCGAGAGTCACTCTCCAGACCAAATCTGAACTCATCTGTGAGAAGAAAATTGACCCACTGTTCGACCGTACAGGTGGCATGTTGACGGCTCCACTCTACACGTTCCCTTCTGAGAAGACGCGTCAGAGGTACACTTACAGCAAATCGCCGATAATAAAGGGCACCCCGCCGAAGACTTCTCTACACCGTTTGTCTCGATACAACACGTCCAGTGGATGCTGCGAGGTCCGAGGCCAGTTGCCGTGCAGTACTAAGGCGGTACCGTCGTGCCCTTACAGCCAAATGGCGGTCCTCTCTTTCCGATGTCACAAGCGGTCGGCCCTGCCCTGGTCTTTGGGATACAGTTTCAGTCTCTACAAACTGTCACCATATCCGAGAAATAACTGAACGATTCACATTAAGCCATCGGGGGACATCAGTTTGCGACTGTCCTGCTTCCATTCTTCCTATGGCTCTCCACTGCAGAGAGTCTGGTGGGCTTCTTCTCTGTGCCATACTGCACCGTCTGTGACTGTGTGTAGATAGCAGTTATGGCTATGGGACTACCCGACAAATGATACCCCATTTCATGGGTGCCTTGACGTCACTGATGATGTGGTTGTCCGTTGACCGGAAAGCCATCTTCCGAGCGGAACACGGTCGTATGGACTTCTGTTGACAGTCTGTATGGTTATATCGCGCCTTAGACACAGGACGGGGTAACAGCTGTTTATGTAAGACTGTAGGCTTTCGTGGCCGTTGTCACTGAAGTTAAAATCTTCTGGGTTATTAGGCCGCGTCACTTTTCTTCTAAAATGATCGACGTTTCGATCCCTCTGCTGGGATATTCCTCAGGAAGACTGTTCTAGCAGTAGTGGACACCAGAAGATCCTGTTCTAGCAGTAGTGGACACCAGAAGATCCTGAGGAAGAGCCCAGCAGAGGGGTCGAAACGTCAATCATTTTAGAAGAAACATGACGCGGCCTAATAACCCAGAAGATTTTAACTTCAGAAACAGCTGTTTGTTGCTCTAATTTTGGATACAAGTGTGGTTCAAATGGCTCTGAGCACTATGGGACTTAACTGCTGAGGTCATCAGTCCCCTAGAACTTAGAACTACTTAAACCTAACTAACCTAAGGACATCACACACATCCACGCCCGAGGCAGGATTCGAACCTGCGACCGCAGCGGTCGCGCGGTTCCAGACTGTAGCGCCTAGAACCGCTCGGCCACCCCGGCCGGCTGACACCAGTGTATATAGGAGACCGCGTACAGGGAACTTGTGCCTCGAGTATTGTTTGAGTATTTCAGATTCCCCCTAGTCGGGTAAAAGAAAGACATCGAAGAAATAAGAGGGACACTGTTGTTATCGGTAGGTTCAGTCAACACGCGAATACTACGAAAATGGTCATGGGAATCCCTCTAGGGAAGAAGACGTTTTCGTGAAACGCTTTTGAGAAAGTTCTGGGAAATGGCATTTGCGACAGACTGCGGAACTACCTCACTGCCGCCAATATCCATCTCGCAAAGAACCGTGGAGGCAAGATCAAACCACGGTTCCGATAGAAGGATACAGATAGTCGTTTTACCCTCGCCCCACACCCGAGTGGAATAGAAAATGGAATAACTAGCAGTAGTACAACTTACGTCCCTATGAACGCTATGGTGGCTTGCAGGGTGCGTGTGTACATGTAGATGTAGAGGGACGAAGGCTGGGAAGGAAATGATCATAATCTTGTTGAAGAAACCACTCAGACCCGAACTGTTTTAGGGCACGCACGGGAAACCCAAATCGGTATGTCCGTACGGGAATTTTTCAAATGCGCCCTTTCCGAGCAGGAGTCCACTGTCTTATCCTATGCACCACCTCACTTACCTGCATTTTCATCACGTAAAATGCTGCTCAAGAACTGAAAGATTCAGATATCTGCCTTTAGTTTATTATTTAGATATTACATGATGAAAAGTATCTAGACACCAATTAAGTATCTACCCTTAGCCTTTATGACGGCTTGAACTCTGTTGGGGACACTTTCAATAAAGTGTCTGACTGGCTGTGGAGGAGCCGTCCGCTGTGGCCGAGCGGTTCTAGGCGCTTCAGTCCGGAACCGCGTTGCTGCTACGGTCGCAGGTTCGAATCCTGCCTCGGGCATGGATGTGTGTGATGTCCTTAGGTTAGTTAGGTTTAAGTAGTTGTAAGTCTAGGGGACTTATGACCTCAGATGTTAAGTCCCATAGTGCTTAGAGCCATTTGAACCATCTGAGCTGTGGAGGATTGGCAGTCCATTCATCCGCAAGCGCCGAAACCAGAGAAGGTAGCCATGTTGGACGCTGGGGTCTGGAGAGAAGCCGACGGTCTAGCCCAACCGAAAGATATTTCATTCGGTTCAAATCGCGACTCTGGACAGGCCATTCCGTTATTTGTTATTGTATCTCACTAGGGGTAAGATAGATACTGCCTAAAGGAAAGAGAATCACTTGTATGAATATCAAGAGCTCAGATGGAAACCCAGTTCTAAGCAAAGAAGGGAAAGCAGAAAGGTGGAAGGAGTATATAGAAAGTCTATACAAGGGCAATGTACTTGAGGACAATATTATGGAAATGGAAGAGGATGTAGATGAAGGTGAAATGGGAGATACGATACTGCGTGAAGAGTTTGACAGAGCACTGAAAGACCTAAGTCGAAACAAGGCCCCGGGAGTAGACAACATTCCATTAGAACTACTGACTGCCTTGGGAGAGCCAGTCCTGACAAAACTCTACCATCTGGTGAGCAAGATGTATGAGACAGGCGAAATACCCTCAGACTTCAAGAAGAATACAATAATTCCAATCCCAAAGAAAGCAGGTGCTGACAGATGTGAAAATTACTGAACTGTCAGTTTAATAAGTCACGGATGCAAAATACTAACGCGAATTCTTTACAGACGAATGGAAAAACTGGTAGAAGCCGACCTCAGTGGTAAAGAAAAGATAGGTTGATCGTAGGGCACTCTGGTTGTATGACTGTGCAGTTCTTAGCTAGTGGAGCTGTACAATAATTAATGTCCTGGATATTTGGAGTCCAGTTTGAAACCGATGTCAGATAATATACGCCACGTAACTTTCTGTGCCGAGTTTACCAGTAATATAAGACAAGCTGTGTAGTATTACTGTTTGTTTTATTTCGCTGTATCAATTACCTGCTGCCACGGAGGCTGCATAAGCATTACACTCGTCATCGTAAACTTTTTCCTTGCAGTTTGTTTACGTGATCTATTACCGTGCATAATCGCACCGTTCATCCTTCGTGCAACCTCTTACGGCATACGTTCAGCTAAGCAGAAGGAATGTTTTCCTAATAAGTTTGTGTAATCGCGCAAATGACGCAAAGATTCATGTCTTCACCTAAACGGGAAAGGCGTGTTTTTCTAGATGATCAATTGCAATTAACGAATGAAACTCTACCGTTTGCGTCGGCAAAAGGAATGGTTGCAACTTGTAGGACGGAGAATTTAAATGGAAATTAACGAGTAAAACTATTCATTTTGTTTCTGTAAAAGGAGTGAAAATAGCTTGTAGGACGGAGACTATAAATGGAAATAGTAAGAAAGCAAAAAACATACTGTTAAGTAATATTGCTAAACAGTTATCTGATGACTACTACGACGAGCTGAGGAATTTATCCCTAACCGTATTCTCCTTAATAGTGAACGTGTATCTTGACGATTAATCGTAACTGCTTGCAATTTCTGTGAGGCGTATGTTGAAATATCTCCACATGCAGCTACTTATCACATTGACGATTGTTTATTATTGAGAGACGGTCGTGATATCAGAAGGATGACATGAGAGGCAGCGAGAAGTACGTGGAAAACAAATATACTTTGTTCTTACAATTCGGTATTCGTTCAGCAGTGAGGTGCACAAGTGTTAGCAGCAAAAAACATCGTTTCTTGTGATTCTACACACTTGTATTTTTCGGTGATTCGAACTCATTGTCGACTGCGGTACCCTGAACGCCAAGAACATGCAAGCTCAAGAACGTTTCACACCTATTCAGGTATGGATCGAGTCAACGGTAAATGCATATTTGTGAGAGACACGTACAAAATTTGTGGAACGAAGGAAGACTAAAATTTAGCCCCCCCCCCCCCCCCACATCCCCATCGGTTTCGAGGTTGTTAGAGACGGAACAAAATCTCGCATTGGGCAAGGATGGCGCAGGAGCTCGGCAGTGTGCAATCCATAGAAACCCCTAGACATTTGATCTCATCGTTTCGGAGAAGCTACGAAATACCTGAGCCTCAATGACAGGACTGGGTTGTAACAGACTTTGTTATATCCAAGACCAACATAAGTTCAAAAATACGCGTGAAGTGAGCCAAAGAAAAGTACGTTGCCCACAGAACAAAAAAATGGTTCAAATGGCTCTGAGCACTATGGGACTTAACATCTGAGGTCATCAGTCCCCTAGAACTTAGAACTACTTAAACCTAGCTAACCTAAGGACATCACACACATCCATGCCCGAGGCAGGATTCGAACCTGCGACCGTAGCAGTCGCGCGGTTCTGGACTGAAGCGCTTAGAACCGCTCGGCCACCGCGGCCGGCGCCCACAGAACAGTAACTGGGTTCTAAGTGTACAAGATCGACGTAAAATTTATAAGCGATGAATACAGATCATTGCGTTATGGTAATAGATTTCTCATTGTTATGTGGACAGAGGGGGAAGAGATTTTGGTAATTCTGCTCACCCGATAACTTGTAATTGCAACGACATCGTGCCCAGGGCATCCAAGTTACAATCCTTTGAGAGCAATGGTTTGCTGGCTATTCATTTACGTCCGTGACATTGAGATGTAATACAAGAAAGGAGGTAAATTTGTGTGTTGATGATAAGTACGAACATAATGTTAAATCTGCATAAGATTTTACAAGAAATATGTAAAAGAGAATAAAAAAAGAAGGAAAGAATTTTATCACATTGTTGATTAAGAGACATTAGAGGGGTATATTCAGCATATATGTGTGCTCTGTCTCTAACAACCTCGACAAGGACGGGGCTGAACTTTTAATCTTCCTTCCTTCCTTCCGCAACTTTTGTACATGTTTGTCAAAAAATATACATTTCACCGTTAACTCGATCCAAAGTTGAAGAGGTGTAAAATGGTGTTAGATTGCACTTTCTTTCTGTTTAGGGTACCGCTGTCAACAATGAGTTCGAATCGACAAAAAATACAAGTCCGCAAAATCACAACAAACAATGTCTTTATATATTGTTTCCCCATTACTCTCATGCGTAATGGTTTCCTCCTCGCTATGCATGGGATTTGTGTCGTAAGTGTGTCTTTTCAATGTACGTAACAGTTATGAGTGGGTATGGTGTGTGGTGTCAAGAAAGAAGGATGAAAGAAGGTGCTGGCGCGCGCAGCTCGTGATCTAGTGGCTGGCGATGCTGCCACTGGATCACGGGGTCCCAGGTTCGATTCCCGGCCGGGTCGGATGTAACTAAGTGCAGTGTTCCAAAAAGTGTATAATGTGTATAAAAGTGCGCAGTGCGTTTACAGTGTTCTCTCATGCGAAACAGTTCGAAAGAACAATAATACCGTTACAGCACCAGAAAAATAGTGTAGTGTTCATATATATATATATATATATATATGAGATTTTCTGGGTGTACATGCTTTTATATCTGCATATCAAAGAACGTGCCAACATAATGTGAGAAGCATCATTAGACACAATGAAGGTGATGAAGTAAATAGTGCGACAAACCGAAATACCACTGCAACTCATATCAATAATCATGATATTTTTATTTTACTATTGTTTTTTTCGCCCTATGCAAATATTGCGACACGCAAACATTTCTTTTGTGTTAAATGTTCTGCGCTCGCTCTCTCACTTTCTCTCTCTTTCATGCCACTTTATGGCACAGGTCAAAATAATTCTTCCTTCAATGTCAGTATCTTTCAAAGCAGTATCAAAAAAATCATACAATTATATACCTCAATGTAAAAACTCAAACAAAACCACAAAAAATTAAATGTTCCTTTGCTATAGTCACCTAAAGGACTAGAACTGAAACAGAAACACATTACCATTACAAATCAATTCGCAAATCAACAAAATGTAACAAAGAAGATAATTGAAAGACCAATTGTTGTATAACAAAAGCCGGCCGCGGTGGCCGAACGGTTCTAGGCGCTTCAGTACGGAACCGCGCGATTGCTACGGTCGCAGGTTCGAATCCTACCTCGGGCATGGATGTGTGTGATGTGCTTAGGTTAGTTAGGTTTAAGTAGTTCTAAGTTCTAGGGGGCTGATGACCTCAGAAGTTAAGCCCCATAGTGCTCAGAGACATTTGAACCATTTGTATAAGAAAACAAAACTACAGCCAAAAGAAAAATAGACTTTTATCAACAATACGGAAATTCTACTCATGAAACTTAAAGGTATCTTCATCTGTAGCAGTGTATTTTGTTAAGTTGTAAATAAAAGTATAGCGTTAATAAAAAGGGACTGTGTGTTTATATTGTCCTCATCATTCGGGAAAATGGAGAGACTGGACAGATTAAAGACTGGGAATTTGCACGGGCGCTGGTAACCGCGTCCTTGAGCGCCCCATAAACCAAACATCATCATCTCAAGCGTATCCTCTCGAATAGCAACGGGACAGCAGCCGAAATTGTCACCCTCAACAGCGCCTCATGCCCTCTCTCCATGAGTTCCTCCGGAGGTCTGGAATTTAATCCGAGACACTGACTTAAAATCTGGCGTTTAGGAACTTTACGAACACCCTCCCCTTTGCGGCTATGGAATGATGACTGACTGACTGTCAGATTAATACGGACGTTAGCAGTTACAGAAAGGCAGGTAGCTGTAGCGAGGCGAAAACATTTATTGAAGAATAAACCCAAGTCAAGTTACTCTCTGTGATTGAGAAAGGTAAAGGTATTCAGAATCGTGGGCATGAAGGGATTCGTCACTGGACTCGCATTCGAGAAGAGCAGAGTGTAAATCCACGGCCAGCCATACCGATTTAAGTTTGCTGTTGTTTTCCTGAATCTATCACGGCGAATGCCGGGAAGTTTCCTTTGAGAAAAATAGAGCTTGTTTCGTTGCCTACCCTTAATCTAACGGAGCTTGTAATCGGTCTCTGATGGGCTCTTCGTCAACAGTGTGATAATACACTATTGTTGCAGAATTCATTCGACGACGACTCACCGAATAGTTGGTGCTTGAGAAACAATTAGTGCAAGTATCGATCAGAAACTATTGCTCCATTACGTATCAAATAAACTGACTAATAACCTTGAAATGCGCTGGCATTTATGCCACACTGCGCGTCATAATTTTATTTCAATACAGAGTTACAATTATTTACAGCTGTACGTGTCAGAAAGCATAGGCAGATTTCTCAGTCCTTTGTAATATTATATATTAGGGAACAAACACGGGCAATAGAAAGAGCTTCAACCACAAGATGAATATCTACAAAATATAGAAGATGAAAATACGTGGACCCGGCGCGTAGTGAGGAGACTATGTCCTTGAGCTGAGGCATACGATAAAAACTATCGTTTAAAATTGGCGGCAATCTGCATAAATTAAAATGTTAATGATCAATAAATAACTTATTAAAAAGCTCACCACACTGGAATCCTTACTCATACTGACATTTCATATTTGCATTCATTAAAAGGAAGTTTCAGAAGACAAACAAATTAACAGAATTAACATGATGCACATTGGCGGAAGTGGGAAACGGTAGTAAGCGGTCTAGGTCGGCGCTCACTTTATGTTAATACGTAACCTGTTATCGGATGAACAATTTTTATTTAAAAGTTCTTAAAAATATTAAGAGTGCCTGCGGCAACGTTTGATGCGATACCAAGTGACTTTAGCTAACAAAAGCGATATCAGATATAACGGGTGCGGTGATCGATACTGTGATTAGACTACGCGATCGTAATACAAACTTTCGAATTTTACTGTCTCTCTCGCGATATTCACTGTGCTATATCACCAGATAAAAGTGTTTTCCTTATTTTACAAAATGTCAAAATGTTCGAATGTGTGTGAATTCCCAAGGGACGAAACTGCTCATGTTATCGGTCCCTAGACTTACACACTACTTAAGCAAACTTATGCTAGGAACAACGCACACACTCAAGCCCGAGGGAGGACTCGAACATTCCGCGGGAGGGGCCCCGCAATCCGTAACATAGTGTCTCAAACCGTGTGGCCTCTCCGCGCGGCCTTTATTTAACGTAAATAAATAAATAAATACGGAAGCATCCATTTTCTTAGAAATCAAAAGGCTGTGAACAATTCCCATATTCACATTCATTTTCCTTGTTGCAAATAAGTATTCTAGAAACTGCGATCTACCGAGAGGAATTCCAAGGGGACAACAAGACATCTCTAGAAGACATGAGGTAACAATCAGGTAACACCGATTGCAGACTCTTAGGATTTACGCTTGCAATTTATTCATCATAGCTTTCCATATGCAGCTTCACGTTAGGAGTTGCATATTTTGATGCAGTAAAGCGTCATGTCAGGAATTTTGCATTTGTAAACACCGGGAATTGCTACAGGGTTACGAATGCCGCAGTCAATATCTCGGTCGATAAACAGATGTTGTGCAAAAATGTGGAAGCTTCGAGAAATGCATACTTGAACATAAATTCAGATGCTAGCCAAGCCTGCAGGATACACTGCTGTGTTTGAAAACGAACGCCGCCCGTGCAATGTCCACAATACGCTGCAAATGTCAGTCGTGGCCAGAACAGTCTTCTGTGTAGTTGTGAGTTGTTGTTGTTGTTGTTTGTGGGAAGAGACCAAACTGCGAGGTCATCTGTCTCGTCGGATCAGGGAAGGAAGTCGGCCGTGCCCTTTCAGAGGAACCATCCCGGCATTTGCCTGGAGCGATTTAGGGAAATCACGGAAAACCTAAATCAGAATGGCCGGACGCGGGATTGAACCGCCGTCCTCCCGAATGCGAGTCCAGTGTGCTAACCACTGCGCCACCTCGCTCGGTGTAGTTGTGAGTGCATTGTGTCGGAGCTAAGTGACTTCGAAAGGAGAGAGATTGTTGGCGGTCGAACAGTAAGTGCTTTCGTAATCAAGGTAGCCGAAGTGTTTGGTGTTTCAAGAGACACCATATCGAATACTTATACCTCATCCAGGAAAAGAGGAGAAGCCTCATCCACAAAGTCAGAATGTTGACGAAAGTGTGTGTTGAGGGATCGTGAGAGACGGTCACTGAAGAGGACTGAGACAAAAATAAGGAGTTGAGAGACGCAAAAGTCATTGCAGAAGTGAACGTCGCACTCGCGAACCCTGTCAGCACCAAAACAACACGAAGGGAACTCCAGACGCTGAGAATTGCAGGACAGGTTGGAATTCTTCACCCACTCTTCAGTGATGCAAATGCCTGTAACAAGGAAAGCGGTGCCGAAGCCATAAAACCTGTACTAAGGAGCGATGGAAGAATGTCACTTGGTTGGATGAGTCTTGTTTCACACTGTGTGCAACTTATGTCTGGGTTTACGTCCCAAGAGTGAAACATGGTGTGGGCTCGGTGACGATTTGGGCACCCATATCGTGGTATTCAGTGGCCCTCATGGGTACTTTGCAACATTTAATTAAATGGCTCTGAGCACTATGGGACTTAACATCTGAGGTCATCAGTCCCCAAGAACTTAGAACTACTTAAATCTAACTAACATAAGGACATCACACACACCCATGCCCGAGGTAGGATTCGAACCTGCGACCGTAGCGGTGGCGCGGTTCCAGACTGTAGCGCCTAGAACCGCTCGGCCACCCCGGCCTGCTGACACCAGTGTATATAGGAGACCGCGTACAGGGAACTTGTGCCTCGAATATTGCTTGAGTATTTCAGATTCCCACTAGTCGGGTAAAAGAAAGACATCGAAGAAATAAGAGGGATACTGTTAGCTTTGTTATCGGTAGGTTCAGTCAACACGCGAATACTACGAAAATGGTCATGGGAATCCCTGTAGGGAAGAAGACGTTTTCGTGAAACGCTTTAGAGAAAGTTCTGGGAAATGGCATTTGCGACAGACTGCAGAACTATCTCACTGCCGCCAATATACATCTCGCAAAGAACCGTGGAGGCAAGACCAAACCACGGCTCCGATAGAAGGATACAGATAGTCGTTTTTCCCTCGCCCCACTCCCGAGTGGAATAGAAAATGGAATAACTAGCAGTAGTACAACTTACGTCCCTATGAACGCTATGGTGGCTTGCAGAGTGCGTGTGTACATGTAGATGTAGAGGGACGAAGACTGGGAAGGAAATGATCATAATCTTGTTGAAGAAACCACTCAGACTCGAACTGTTTTAGGGCACGCACGGGAAACCTAAATCGGTATGTCCGTACGGGAATTTTTCAAATGCGCCCTTTCCGAGTAAGAGTCCACTGTCTTACCCTATGCACCACCTCACTTACCTGCATTTTCATCACGTAAAATGCTGCTCAAGAACTGAAAGATTCAGATATCTGCCTTTAGTTTATTATTTAGATATTATCTGATGAAAAGTATCTAGACACCAATTAAGTATCTACCCTTAGCCTTTATGACGGCTTGAACTCTGTTGGGGACACTTTCAATGAGGTGTCTGACTGGCTGTGGAGGAGCCGTCCGCTGTGGACGAGCGGTTCTAGGCGCTTCAGTCCGGAACCGCGTTGCTGCTACGGTCGCAGGTTCGAATCCTGCCTCGGGCATGGATGTGTGTGATGTCCTTAGGTTAGTTAGGTTTAAGTAGTTGTAAGTCTAGGGGACTTATGACCTCAGATGTTAAGTCCCATAGTGCTTAGAGCCATTTGAACCATCTGAGCTGTGGAGGATTGGCAGTCCATTCATCCGCAAGCGCCGAAACCAGAGAAGGTAGCCATGTTGGACGCTGGGGTCTGGAGAGAAGCCGACGGTCTAGCCCAACCGAAAGATATTTCATTGGGTTCAGATCGCGACTCTGGACAGGCCATTCCGTTATTTGTTATTGTATCTCACAAGGGGTAAGATAGATACTGCCTAAAGGAAAATTAAAGAGACCTTTGGAGAAAAGAGAATCACTTGTATGAATATCAAGAGTTCAGATGGAAACCCAGTTCTAAGCAAAGAAGGGAAAGCAGAAAGGTGGAAAGAGTATATAGAAAGTCTATACAAGGGCAATGTACTTGAGGACAATATTATGGAAATGGAAGAGGATGTAGATGAAGATGAAATGGGAGATACGATACTGCGTGAAGAGTTTGACAGAGCACTGAAAGACCTGAGTCGAAACAAGGCCCCGGGAGTAGACAACATTCCATTAGAACTACTGACTGCCTTGGGAGAGCCAGTCCTGACAAAACTCTACTATCTGGTGAGCAAGATGTATGAGATAGGCGAAATACCCTCAGACTTCAAGAAGAATATAATAATTCCAATCCCAAAGAAAGCAGGTGCTGACAGATGTGAAAATTACCGAACTGTCAGTTTAATAAGTCACGGATGCAAAATACTAACGCGAATTCTTTACAGACGAATGGAAAAACTGGTAGAAGCCGACCTCAGGGAAGATCAGTTTGGGCTCCGTAGATATATTGGAACACGTGAGGCAATACTGACCCTACGACTTATCTTACAAGAAAGATTAAGGAAAGGCAAACCTACGTTTCTAGCATTTGTAGACTTAGAGAAAGCTTTTGACAATGTTGACTGGAATACTCTCTTTCAAATTCTGAAGGTGGCAGGGGTAAAATACAGGGAGCGGAAGGCTATTTACAATTTGTACAGAAACCAGATGGCAGTTATAAGAGTCGAGGGACATGAAAGGAAAGCAGTGATTGGGAAGGGAGTGAGACAGGGTTGTAGTCTATCCCCGATGTTATTCAATCGGTATATTGAGCAAGCAGTGAAAGAAACAAAAGAAAAATTCGGAGTAGGTATTAAAATCCATGGAGAAGAAATAAAAACTTTGAGGTTCGCTGATGACATTGTAATTATGTCAGAGACAACAAAGGACTTGGAAGAGCAGTTGAACGGAATGGACAGTGTCTTGAAAGGAGGGTATAAGATGAACATCAACAAAAGCAAAACGAGGATAATGGAATGTAGTCGAATTAAGTCGGGTGATGCTGAGGGAATTAGATTAGGGAATGAGACACTTAAAGTAGTAAAGGAGTTTTGTTATTTGGGGAGCAAAATAATTGATGATGGTCAAATTAGAGAGGACATAAAATGTAGGCCGGCAATGGCAAGGAAAGCGTTTCTGAAGAAGAGAAATTTGTTAACATCGAGTATAGATTTAAGTGTCAGGAAGTCGTTTCTGAAAGTATTTTTATGGAGTGTAGCTATGTATGGAAGTGAAACATGGACGATAAATAGTTTGGACAAGAATAGAATGGAAGCTTTCGAAATGTGGTGCTACAGAAGAACGCTGAAGATTAGATGGGTAGATCATATAGCTAATGAGGGGGTATTGAATAGGATTGGGGAGAAGAGAAGTTTTTGGCACAACATGACTAGAAGAAGGGATCGGTTGGTAGGACATGTTCTGAGGCATCAAGGGATCACCAGTTTAGTATTGGAGGGCAGCGTGGAGGGTAAAAATCGTAGAGGGAGACCAAGAGATGAATACACTAAGCAGATTCAGAAGGATGTAGGTTGCAGTGGGTACTGGGAGATGAAGAAGCTTGCACAGGATAGAGTAGCATGGAGAGCTGCATCAAACCAGTCTCAGGACTGAAGACCACAACAACAACAACAACAACATTGTCCACAAACCACTGCCACATAGATGCTACTTTATGACAAGGTGCACTGTCATGTTGATGCAAACGATCATCGCCGCTGAAGTGATCTTCTACCGTACCTAGAAATCAGTGCTGTACAATGTGTCCTTACCTTTCAGCACCTAGCGTTTTTTAAGCGTAATGAGGGGATCACACCCCAGTAACAAAAAACACACCCTTACCCTAACACCGACTCCACCGTACTTTACTGTTGGCACTACACACGACGGCAGGCATCATTCTCCAGGCATTTGCCAAACCCAAACCCTTCTGTGGATTGCCACAAGGATAGGGTGATTCATCACTCCAAATCACTGGCTCCCAGGCATCCATTGTCCAGTCGTGTCGCGCTTTACACGATCTCTAGCGCAGCCTAGCACTGACCACAAAAATGTGCGGCTTATGAAGAGTTCCTCCATCAGTCTACCCTTTTTCCAACGCACATTCATTGAGCTACACTGAACCGCCAAAGAAAACTGGCGTAGGCATGCGTATTCAAACACAGAGATATGTAAACAGGCAGAATACGGAGCTGCTGTCGGCAACGCCTATATAAGACAACAAGTGTCTGGCGCAGTTGTCAAATCGATTACTGACTCTATAGGTTATCAAGATTTAAGTGAGTTTGAACGTGGTATAGTCGGCGCACGTGCGATACGACACAGCATCTCCGAGCTAGCGATGAAGTAGGGATTTTCCCGTACGACCATTTCATGAGTATACCGTGAATATCAGGAATCCGGTAAAACATCAAGTCACCGACATTGCTGCGGCCGGAAAAAGATCCTGCAAGAACGGGACCAATGACAACTAAAGAGAATCGTTCAACGTGGCAGAAGTGCAACGCTTCCGCAAACTGCTACAGATTTCAATGTTGCGCCATCAACAAGTGTCAGCGTGCTGACCATTCAACATCATCGATATATCGAAGGCCCACTCGTGTACCCATGATGACCGCACGACACAAAGCTTTACGTCTGGTCTGGGCGCGTCGACACCAACATTGGACTGTTGACGAGTGGAAACATGTTGCCTGGTCAGACGACTCTCGTTTCAAATTCTATCGAGCGGATGGACGTGGACGGGTATGGAGGCAACTTCATGAATCCATAGACCCTGCATGTCAACAGGGGTTTGTTCAAGCTGGTCGGGGCTTTGTAGTGGCGTGGGGCGTGTGCAGTTGGAGTGATACGGAACTCCTGATACGTCTATGACAGGTGACAGGTACATAAGCATCCTGTCTGATCACGTGCATCCATTCATGTCCATTGTGCATTCCGACGGACTTGGGCAATTCAAGCAGGACAATGCGACACCTCACACGTCCAGAATTGCTATAGAGTGACTCCAGCAATACTTCAAATGGTTCAAATGGCTCTGAGCACTATGGGACTCAACTGCTGAGGTCATTAGTCCCCTAGAACTTAGAACTAGTTAAACCTAACTAACCTAAGGACATCACAAACATCCAAGCCCGAGGCAGGATTCGAACCTGCGACCGTAGCGGTCTTGCGGTTCCAGACTGCAGCGCCTTTAACCGCACGGCCACTTCGGCCGGCTCCAGGAATACTCTTCTGAGTTCAAACACTTCCGCTGTTTGCGGATTTATGGACAGCACTGCAGGATTCATGCTGTTAGTATCCTCCAGCACTACTTCAGACAATAGTCGAGAGCATGCCCCGTGTGTTGCGGCATTTCTGCATGCTCGGAGGGGGGGGGGGGGGGAGGGGGGGGGGGAGGGGGACGCTTCAGGATACTAGATAGGTGTACCAGTTTCTTTGGCTCTTCAGTGTAGCTGGGCTGCTGCCAGCATTTTCGAGCTCACGAGTGATTCCTTACGATGATTTCATGCAATTTTTTACAGACATTCTCCTCAATGCTTAACAATCCCTGTCCGTCAGGACATGGGGTCTGCCTGGTCATGTTTCAGCCATGGTTGTCCCATTGCGTTTTCCAGTAACAGTTGACTTGAGCAGCTTTCGGCGGGTTCAAATGTCAGGTGACATCCAATGACTAGTCCACGCTCCAAGTCACTGAGGTCTCCCAACCGACCCATTCTGCTGGTGCCTTTACTGCTTCTCTGTTGACTACACAACACTCCCCGCTTCCATTTATACTGGTAAGACTGCCTCTCGTGACATCTAGTGGTCAATTCCGCTTTACATGAGTGTGTTACTTTTGATCAAGGAGCGTACTTCATATTGTTTCCCCTACGACAGTTCGACTCGTGATATTTATTATTGTATGTAGATAAAATGAAAATGAGGCGGTAAGGACTGCGAATTTAAACTACACAACGGTATGTGGTAAAGAAAAGGTAGGTTGATCGTAGGGCATTCTGGTTGTATGACTGTGCAGTTCTTAGCTAGTGGAGCTGTACAATAATTAATGTCCTGGATATTTGGAGTCCAGTTTGAAACCGATGTCAGATAATATACGCCACGTAACTTTCTGTGCCGAGTTTACCAGTAATATAAGACAAGCTGTGTAGTATTACTGTTTGTTTTATTTCGCTGTATCAATTACCTGCTGCCACGGAGGCTGCATAAGCATTACACTCGTCATCGTAAACTTTTTCCTTGCAGTTTGTTTACGTGATCCGTTACCGTGCATAATCGCACTGTTCATCCTTCGTACAACCTCTTACGGCATACGTTCAGCTAAGCAGAAGGAATGTTTTCCTAATAAGTTTGTGTAATCGCGCAAATGACGCAAAGATTCATGTCTTCACCTAAACGGGAAATGCGTGTTTTTCGAGATGATCAATTGCAATTAACGAATGAAACTCTACCGTTTGTGTCGGCAAAAGGAATGGTTGCAACTTGTAGGACGGAGAATTTAAATGGAAATTAACGAGTAAAACTATTCATTTTGTTTCTGTAAAAGGAGTGAAAATAGCTTGTAGGACGGAGACTATAAATGGAAATAGTAAAAAAACCAAAAAACATACTGTTAAGTAATATTGCTAAACAGTTATCTGATAACTACTACGACGAGCTGAGGAATTTATCCCTAACCGTATTCTCCTTAATAGTGAACGTGTATCTTGACGATTAATCGTAACTGCTTGCAATTTCTGTGAGGCGTATGTTGAAATACCTCCACATGCAGCTACTTATCACACTGACGATTGTTTATTATTGAGAGACGGTCGTGACATCAGAAGGATGACATGAGAGGCAGCGAGAAGTACGTGGAAAACAAATATACTTTGTTCTTACAATTCGGTATTCGTTCAGCAGTGAGGTGCACAAGTGTTAGCAGCAAAAAACATCGTTTCTTGTGATTCTACACATTTGTATTTTTCGGTGATTCGAACTCATTGTCGACTGCGGTACCCTGAACGCCAAGAACATGCAAGCTCAAGAACGTTTCACACCTATTCAGGTATGGATCGAGTCAACGGTAAAAGCATATTTGTGACAGACACGTACAAAATTTGTGGAACGAAGGAAGACTAAAATTTAGCCCCCCCCCCCCCCCCCCATCGGTTTCGAGGTTGTTAGAGACGGAACAAAATCTCGCATTGGGCAAGGATGGCGCAGGAGCTCGGCAGTGTGCAATCCATAGAAACCCCTAGACATTTGATCTCATCGTTTCGGAGAAGCTACGAAATACCTGAGCCTCAATGACAGGACTGGGTTGTAACAGACTTTGTTATATCCAAGACCAACGTAAGTTCAAAAATTCGCGTGAAGTGAGCCAAAGAAAAGTACGTTGCCCACAGAACAAAAAAATGGTTCAAATGGCTCTGAGCACTATGGGACTTAACATCTGAGGTCATCAGTCCCCTAGAACTTAGAACTACTTAAACCTAACTAACCTAAGGACATCACACACATCCATGCCCGAGGCAGGATTCGAACCTGCGACCGTAGCAGTCGCGCGGTTCCGGACTGAAGCGCTTAGAACCGCTCGGTCACCGCGGCCGGCGCCCACAGAACAGTAACTGGGTTCTAAGTGTACAAGATCGACGTAAAATTTATAAGCTATGAATACAGATCATTGCGTTATGGTAACAGGTTTCTCATTGTTATGTGGACAGAGGGGGAAGAGATTTTGGTAATTCTGCTCACCCGATAACTTGTAATTGCAACGACATCGTGCACAGGGCATCCAAGTTACAATCCTTTGAGAGCAATGGTTTGCTGGCTATTCATCTACGTCCGTGACATTGAGATGTAATACAAGAAACGGAGGTAAATTTGTGTGTTGAACATAATGTTAAATCTGCATAAGATTTTACAAGAAATACGTAATAGAGAATAAAAAAAGAAGGAAAGAATTTTATCACATTGTTGATTAAGAGACATTAGAGGGGTATATTCAGCATATATGTGTGCTCTTTCTCTAACAACCTGGACAAGGACGGGGCTGAACTTGAATATTCCTTCCTTCCTTCCGCAACTTTTGTACATGTTTGTCAAAAAATATACATTTCACCGTTAACTCGATCCAAAGTTGAAGAGGTGTAAAATGGTGTTAGATTGCACTTTCTTTCTGTTTAGGGTACCGCTGTCAACAATGAGTTCGAATCGACAAAAAATACAAGTCCGCAAAATCACAACAAACAATGTCTTTATATATTGTTTCCCCATTACTCTCATGCGTAATGGTTTCCTCCTCGCTATGCATGGGATTTGTGTCGTAAGTGTGTCTTTTCAATGTACGTAACAGTTATGAGTGGGTATGGTGTGTGGTGTCAAGAAAGAAGGATGAAAGAAGGTGCTGGCGCGCGCAGCTCGTGATCTAGTGGCTGGCGATGCTGCCACTGGATCACGGGGTCCCAGGTTCGATTCCCGGCCGGGTCGGATGTAACTAAGTGCAGTGTTCCAAAAAAGTGTATAATGTGTATAAAAGTGCGCAGTGCGTTTACAGTGTTCTCTCATGCGAAACAGTTCGAAAGAACAATAATACCGTTACAGCACCAGAAAAATAGTGTAGTGTTCATATATATATATATATATGAGATTTTCTGGGTGTACATGCTTTTATATCTGCATATCAAAGAACGTGCCAACATAATGTGAGAAGCATCATTAGACACAATGAAGGTGATTAAGTAAATAGTGCGACAAACCGAAATACCACAAAATACAATAAAATTAACTGACGTTAGATGTGTCATATCAATAATCATGATATTTTTATTTTACTATTGTTTTTTTCGCCCTATGCAAATATTGCGACACGCAAACATTTCTTTTGTGTTAAATGTTCTGCGCTCGCTCTCTCACTTTCTCTCTCTTTCATGCCACTTTATGGCACAGGTCAAAATAATTCTTCCTTCAATGTCAGAATCTTTCAAAGCAGTATCAAAAAAGTCATACAATTATATACCTCAATGTAAAAACTCAAACAAAACCACAAAAAATTAAATGTTCCTTTGCTACAGTCACCTAAAGGACTAGAACTGAAACAGAAACACATTACCATTACAAATCAATTCGCAAATCAACAAAATGTAACAAAGAAGATAATTGAAAGACCAATTGTTGTATAACAAAAGCCGGCCGCGGTGGCCGAACGGTTCTAGGCGCTTCAGTACGGAACCGCGCGACTGCTACGGTCGCAGGTTCGAATCCTACCTCGGGCATGGATGTGTGTGATGTGCTTAGGTTAGTTAGGTTTAAGTAGTTCTAAGTTCTAGGGGGCTGATGACCTCAGAAGTTAAGCCCCATAGTGCTCAGAGACATTTGAACCATTTGTATAAGAAAACAAAAC
Organism: Schistocerca serialis cubense; assembly: GCF_023864345.2. Classification (NCBI taxonomy): domain Eukaryota; kingdom Metazoa; phylum Arthropoda; class Insecta; order Orthoptera; family Acrididae; genus Schistocerca; species Schistocerca serialis. The sequence continues at coordinate 1,091,638,908 of NC_064638.1, forward strand.
TACAGCCAAAAGAAAAATAGACTTTTATTAACAATACGGAAATTCTACTCATGAAACTTAAAGGTATCTTCATCTGTAGCAGTGTATTTTGTTAAGCTGTAAATAAAAGTATAGCGTTAATAAAAAGGGACTGTGTGTTTATATTGTCCTCATCATTCGGGAAAATGGAGAGACTGGACAGATTAAAGACTGGGAATTTGCACGGGCGCTGGTAACCGCGTCCTTGAGCGCCCCATAAACCAAACATCATCATCTCAAGCGTATCCTCTCGAATAGCAACGGGACAGCAGCCGAAATTGTCACCCTCAACAGCGCCTCATGCCCTCTCTCCATGAGTTCCTCCGGAGGTCTGGAATTTAATCCGAGACACTGACTTAAAATATGGCGTTTAGGAACTTTACGAACACCCTCCCCTTTGCGGCTACGTAATGACGACTGACTGACTGTCAGATTAATACGGACGTTAGCAGTTACAGAAAGGCAGGTAGCTGTAGCGAGGCGAAAACATTTATTGAAGAATAAACCCAAGTCAAGTTACTCTCTGTGATTGAGAAAGGTAAAGGTATTCAGAATCGTGGGCATGAAGGGATTCGTCACTGGACTCGCATTCGAGAAGAGCAGAGTGTAAATCAACGGCCAGCCATACCGATTTAAGTTTGCTGTTGTTTTCCTGAATCTATCACGGCGAATGCGGGGAAGTTTCCTTTGAGAAAAATAGAGCTTGTTTCGTTGCCTACCCTTATTCTAACGGAGCTTGTAATCAGTCTCTGGTGGGCTCTTCGTCAACAGTGTGATAATACACTATTGTTGCAGAATTCATTCGACGACGACTCACCGAATAGTTGGTGCTTGAGAAACAATTAGTGCAAGTATCGATCAGAAACTATTGCTCCATTACGTATCAAATAAACTGACTAATAACCTTGAAATGCGCTGGCGTTTATGCCACACTGCGCGTCATAATTTTATTTCAATACAGAGTTACAATTATTTACAGCTGTACGTGTCAGAAAGCATAGGCAGATTTCTCAGTCCTTTGTAATATTATATATTAGGGAACAAACAGGGGCAATAGAAAGAGCTTCAACCACAAGATGTATATCTACAATGATAGAAGATGAAAATACGTGGACCCGGCGCGTAGTGAGGAGACTATGTCCTTGAGCTGAGGCATACGATAAAAACTATCGTTTAAAATTGGCGGCAATCTGCATAAATTAAAATGTTAATGATCAATAAATAACTTATTAAAAAGCTCACCACACTGGAATCCTTACTCATACTGACATTTCATATTTGCATTTATTAAAAGGAAGTTTCAGAAGACAAACAAATTAACAGAATTAACATGATGCACATTGGCGGAAGTGAGAAACGGTAGTAAGCGGTCTAGGTCGGCGCTCACTTTATGTTAATACGTAACCTTTTATCGCATGAACAATTTTTTATTTAAAAGTTCTTAAAAATATTAAGAGTGCCTGCGGCAACGTTTGATGCGATACCAAGTGACTTTAGCTAACAAAAGCGATATCAGATATAACGGGTGCGGTGATCGATACTGTGATTAGACTACGCGATCGTAATACAAACTTACGAATTTTACTGTCTCTCTCGCGATATTCACTGTACTATATCACCAGATAAAAGTGTTTTCCTTATTTTACAAAATGTCCAAATGCTCAAATGTGTGTGAATTCCCAAGGGACGAAACTGCTCATGTTATCGGTCCCTAGACTTACACACTACTTAAGCAAACTTATGCTAGGAACAACGCACACACTCAAGCCCGAGGGAGGACGCAAACGTTCCGCGGGAGGGGCCCCGCAATCCGTAACATAGTGTCTCAAGCCGCGTGGCCTCTCCGCGCGGCCTTTATTTAACATAAATAAATAAATAAACACGGTAGCATCCATTTTCTTAGAAATCAAAAGGCTGTGAACAATTCCCATATTCACATTCATTTTCCTTGTTGCAAATAAGTATTCTAGAAACTGCGATCTACCGAGAGGAATTCCAAGGGGACAACAAGACATCTCTAGAAGACACGAGGTAACAATCAGGTAACACCGATTGCAGACTCTTAGGATTTACGCTTGCAATTTATTCATCATAGCTTTCCATATGCAGCTTCACGTTAGGAGTTGCATATTTTGATGCAGTAAAGCGTCATGTCAGGAATTTTGCATTTGTAAACACCAGGAATTGCTACAGGGTTACGAATGCCGCAGTCAATATTTCGGTCGATAAACAGATGTGCAAAAATGTGGAAGCTTCGAGAAATGCATATGTTGTTGTTGTGGTCTTCAGTCCTGAGACTGGTTTGATCCAGCTCTCCATGCTACTCTATCCTGTGCAAGGTTCTTCATCTCCCAGTACTTACTGCAACCTACATCCTTCTGAATCTGTTTAGTGTATTCATCTCTTGGTCTCCCTCTACGATTTTTACCCTCCACAGTGCCCTCCAATGCTAAATTTGTGATCCCTTGATGCCTCAAAACATGTCCTACCAACCGATCCCTTCTTCTAGTCAAGTTGTGCCACAAACTTCTCTTCTCCCCAATCCTATTCAATACCTCCTCATTAGTTACGTTATCTACCCACCTTATCTTCAGCATTCTTCTGTAGCACCACATTTCGAAAGCTTCTATTCTCTTCTTGTCCAAACTGGTTATCGTCCATGTTTCACTTCCATACATGGCTACACTCCATACAAATACTTTCAGAAACGACTTCCTGACACTTAAATCTATACTCGATGTTAACAAATTTCTCTTCTTCAGAAACGATTTCCTTGCCATTGCCAGTCTACATTTTATATCCTCTCTACTTCGACCATCATCAGTTATTTTACTCCCGAAATAGCAAAACTCCTTTACTACTTTAAGTGTCTCATTTCCTAATCTAATCCCCTCAGCATCACCTGATTTAATTTGACTACATTCCATTATCCTCGTTTTGCTTTTGTTGATGTTCATTTTACATCCTCCTTTCAAGACACTGTCCATTCCGTTCAACTGTTCTTCCAAGTCCTTTGCTGTCTCTGACATAATTACAATGTCATCGGCGAACCTCAAAGTTTTTACTTCTTCTCCATGAATTTTAATATCTACTCCGAATTTTTCTTTTGTTTCCTTTACTGCTTGCTCAATATACAGATTGAATAACATCGGGGAGAGGCTACAACCCTGTCTCACTCCTTTCCCAACCACTGCTTCCTTTTCATGACCCTCGACTCTTATAACTGCCATCTGGTTTCTGTACAAATTGTAAATAGCCTTTCGCTCCCTGTATTTTACCCCTGCCACCTTCAGAATTTGAAAGAGAGTATTCCAGTTAACGTTGTCAAAAGCTTTCTCTAAGTCTACAAATGCTAGAAACGTAGGTTTGCTTTTCCTTAATCTTTCTTCTAAGATAAGTCGTAAGGTCAGTATTGCCTCACGTGTTCCAACATTTCTACGGAATCCAAACTGATCTTCCCCGAGGTCCGCTTCTACCAGTTTTTCCATTCGTCTGTAAAGAATTCGCGAGAAATGCATACTTGTACATAAATTCAAATGCTAGCCAAGCCTGCAGGATGCACTGTTGTGTTTGAAAACGAACGCCGCCCGCGCAATGTCCAGAATACGCTGCAAATGTCAGTCGTGGCCAGAACAGTCTTCTGTGTAGTTGTGAGTTGTTGTTGTTGTTGTTGTTTGTGGGAAGAGACCAAACTGCGAGGTCATCGGTCTCGTCGGATCAGGGAAGGAAGTCGGCCGTGCCCTTTCAGAGGAACCATCCCGGCATTTGCCTCGAGCGATTTAGGGAAATCACGGAAAACCTAAATCAGAATGGCCGGACGCGGGATTGAACCGCCGTCCACCCGAATGCGAGTCCAGTGTGCTAACCACTGCGCCACCTCGCTCGGTGTAGTTGTGAGTGCATTGTGTCGGAGCTAAGTGACTTCGAAAGGAGAGAGATTGTTGGCGGTCGAACAGTAAGTGCTTTCGTAATCAAGGTAGCCGAAGTGTTTGGTGTTTCAAGAGACACCATATCGAATACTTATACCTCATCCAGGAAAAGAGGAGAAGCCTCATCCACAAAGCCAGAATGTTGACGAAAGTGTGTGTTGAGGGATCGTGAGAGATGGTCACTGAAGAGGACTGAGACAAAAATAAGGAGATGAGAGCTGCAAAAGTCACTGCAGAAGTTAACGTCGCACTCGCGAACCCTGTCAGCGCCAAAACAACACGAAGGGAACTCCAGACGCTGAGAATTGCAGGACAGGTTGGAATTCTTCACCCACTCTTCAGTGATGCAAATGCCTGTAACAAGGAAAGCGGTGCCGAAGCCATAAAACCTGTACTAAGGAGCAATGGAAGAATGTCACTTGGTTGGATGAGTCTTGTTTCACACTGTGTGCAACTTATGTCTGGGTTTACGTCCCAAGAGTGAAACATGGTGTGGGCTCGGTGACGATTTGGGCACCCATATCGTGGTATTCAGTGGCCCTCATGGGTACTTTGCAACATTTAATTAAATGGCTCTGAGCACTATGGGCCTTAACATCTGAGGTCATCAGTCCCCAAGAACTTAGAACTACTTAAATCTAACTAACCTAAGGACATCACACACATCCATGCCCGAGGCACGATTCGAATTTGCGACCGTAGCAGCAGCGCGGTTCCGGACTGAAGCGCCTAGAACCGTTCGGCCACAACGGCTGGCGGTGGGAGCGACCGTTACGGCATCTCCCATTTACGGTCGCTCACATCAGCCACCGCCCAGAGTGCCAAATTAATCTTGCTATTGAGCAACAGTATCCACAAGTTCAAGGTGCTGGTATTCTGTTACGAGTTGTTCGCTAGTTTGCGAGATTGGGAGATAAGCCAGTTACGAATCGAATCCACATCACATTAACGACCATTTATCTGGTAGACCAAGCTGCTTTTCGCCTTATTCCTAAACAAACGCCAAGCTGGTTCTTTTTTTCCTCACAGAACAGAAACACACGTTATAATTTACACGATTAGCTCACCTTTAGTTGACATCCAGCTAGAGAAATAAAATACTTTCACATTCAGGATAGCGACTGTCTATGAGGTGCGGACGTCGATAAAAAAGGACGCAACATGAAAAAAATATAGTGGTTTTATAGTAAATGCACAACTACACATTATGACGAAGGTTGCATTTCCTGTGGCATGACAATGATGAACGATAATCGCTGAGGTTGATGCCGAGTTCCTTGTTTTCAAAAAGCCATTCGACACTGTTCTGCACTGTCTTCCAGTGAACAAAATACGAGCTTATCCAGTACCGGACCAGATTCGTTCAAAATGCTTCAAATGGCTCGGAGCACTATGAGACTGAGATCATCAGTCCCCTAGAACTTAGAACTACTTAAACCTAACTAACCTACGGACATCACACACATCTATGCCCGAGGTAGGATTCGAACCTGCGACCGTAGCGGTGGCGCGGTTCCAGACTGAAGCGCCTAGAACCGCTCGGCCACACAGGCCGGCAACTTTTAATTACTTCAAAGGATTATGTGACCGTTTTGGCTGATCACGGCCATCCCACGATACAGTGTTTGTTCCCCTTTGGTGATGCTATGCTCCAAGATGACAGGACTCCTGTTCACACGGCTTGTATCGTCCAGGACTGGTTTTTTGAGAACGTGTATGAATTGTTGCATCTGCCCTGCCCACCGCAGTCACGAGATCTCAGTATTGGTGAGCCTTTGTGGTCTACTTTGGAAAGGAGGGTGTGTAATCGCTATCCATTTCTATCACCGTTAACCTGAACTTGTCACTATTTTGCAGTGAGAACGTATAAGATTCCCTTGAAAACCATTCAAGACTTGCATTTATCCATTCCGAGTCTACTGGAAGCTGTTTTGAGTGCCAATGGCTTTCCTACGCCGTATTAGGCATGGTAATATGTTGTTTTTGTGGTTCAAAATCAAATGACTCAAAGCGCTATGGGACTTATCATCTGAGGTCATCACTCCCCTAGACTTAGAACTACTTAAACCTAACTAACCTAAGGACGTCACACACATCCATGCGTGAGGTAGGATTCGAACCTGCGACCGTAGCAGCCGCGTGGTTCCGGACTGAAGCACCTAAAACTGCTCGACCATACCGGACGGCGTTTTCGTGGTGTTTCCATATTTTTATCCACCCTTCGAAGTCTATGTTATCATTTCCGATGTCGCGAATAACAGAAGGGAGGCGAACTCAGTAGTAGGTCTGTCATAATGAAGACGTAAGAGGGCTGAGGGAGACCTTCAGCAACGCTCTCAGAGTGCTCGTGTTGCCCATGTAGGCAGACGGACGCGTGTAATTTACTGCCGAAGGCGTGACTGCCCTCCGGAGTCCACGTCCGGAGTCGCTCCTCAACGCAATTTTCGGGGCCTGTAGGCTGCAATTCCGCAGCGAGTGGCGACGGTGTACATGACTCACAGCCAGACAATGCGCGAGCGTTCAGTCACGTTTGCACGCCTCTGTCCAGCCTCTCGTGTCTCCTTACCGCCAAAGGAGCTGCTTCCTCACGACTGCTGTTATCCTTCCACGAGCACTCAGCCCTGCCCACAGGATGCCTTTCTGTCACACTACATGTGCAAGACAGGAAACCTTCTAAGTTAGTTTCCAAAGATCTGAAATAAAATTGGGAGCTCACTTTTCCTTTTTACAAAAATAATTAAAAAAACAAGCGATTCTCGAAATTTTTGCGCCGTAATGAGTACTGCATGCAGTTCCGGGATTGCAGCCGACTGACGTCGAAATCTTGCCACGATACCATAAATTGGCCCGAAGACGCATGCGCATAGATAACGACTGCATGAGTTTAGCCCCTCTTCGAATATTGTCTGAGGCGAACAGGTGTGTGTTCCATGGTCATATTGCATGCTAGCCCTCTCTCGGAATGTGGGCCTGCGTAGTTAAAATTCAGGTCTCAATACAATAAAATTAACTGACGTTAGATGTGTCATTATCTGTAAAAGATATCCAATTGAAATCCGCCATCACGATTAATAAGATCTTCCGCCAAACACATTCCCACAGATCCCTTAAAATACACGTATGAATCCCAGAAGGATCTCTTCGTGCTCAAGATTTCCGAGGCAGAATAATCAAAAATGGTTCAAATGGCTCTAAGCACTATGGGACTTAACATCTGAGGTCATCAGTACCCTAGACTTAGAACTACTTAAACTTAACTAGCCCAAGGACATCAAACACATCCGTGCCCGAGGCAGGATTCGAACCTGCGACCTTAGCAGCAGCGCGGTTCCGTACTGAAGCGCCTAGAACCGCTCGGCCACAGCGGCCGACGCAGAAAAATCCATAAACTTTCCTGTGAAGACAAAGGCGAGTTTACAGATCATGGGCGGTCTCTGAGACCGAGCGGTTCTAGGCGCTTCAGTCTGGAACCGAGCTGCTGCTACGGTCGCAGGTTCGAATCCTGCCTCGGGAATGGCTATGACGTCCTTAGGTTAGTTAGGTTTAAGTAGTTCTAAGTCTAGGGGACTGATGACCTAAGATGTTAAGTCCCATAGTGCTTAGAGCCATTTGAACCATTTACAGATCATGATCAAAGCAGGTTTCATGTACTGTGCACGTGGTCTGACCAATGCATGCTCTGTCACAGTGGTATTGTATTCTATAGACTTCCAGTCGCAAACCCTGATCATCCAGAACCGAACTGAGAAGAATACAGGTATTTGTAGGTGGCCATAAGATTACTTTTATATAATACACTCTAAGAAAAAAAAAGGATACACTACGAAGGAATTATCCGAATGCGACATAATTCGGTAGATGTGATGTACATGTACAGGGAAACAAATGATTACAATTTCATAAAAATTGTACGGTTCATTCGAGAGAAATAGCTTCACAAACTGAGCAACCCATTGGACCATCTATGGCCGATATGCAAACAGTTATTCGGCTTGGCAGTGGTTGACAGAGATGTTGGATGTTCTCATGAGGGATATCGTGTCAAATTCTGTCCCATTCGCGTGTTAGACTGTTAAAATCCCGAGCTGTCGGGAGGACCCTGACAATAATGCTCCAAACATTCTCAATTGGGGAGAGACCTGGTGACCTTGTTGGTCAACGCAGAGTCTGACAAGCACGAAGACAAGCTGTAGAAACGCTCGCTCTGTGTGGGCAGGCATTATATTCCTGGAATGTGAGCCCAGGATGGTTTGGCATGAAGCGCAACAGAATGGCGCGTATAATATTTTCGGCTTACCACCGGGCTGTAACGGTGTCGCGAGTGACAACCTAAGGCGTCCTTCTATGAAATGAAATGGCACCCAAGACCATCCATCACTTCTGGTTGTTGGGTTGTATAGTAGGCGACAGACAGGTTGGTATCCCACCACTGTCCACAGCGTCTCCAGGAATGTCTTCACTTCATTCCAGGCCGAAGACAAGTCTGGCAGATAATGTCCCCCCCCCCTCCCGCATACAGCGAGAGTTGCTATTGGTTGCTCTCATCCTTGCAAATCCCTGCCTTGGCCAGCAAGGTCGCCGGGTCTCTCCCCAGCTGAACGTTGGAGCATTATGGTCAGGGCCCTCCGACCAGGTCGAGATTTTGAAGATCTAACGTGCCAGTTGGACAGATTTTGGCACAACGTGTCTCAGTAGGGCATCCAACAACTTTGCCACTGAATAGCAAGCCGAATAACTGCTTGCATAACGACCAGAGGTGGACAAACACATTATTGACTTGCTCAGTTTGTGAAGCTTTCTCTTGAGTAAATCATCCAATTTTTTCTTTGAAATTGTAATCATTTGTTTGTGTGTACATCACATCTACCGATTTCCGTCCCATTTGGGTAATTCCCTCGTGGCGCGTCTCTTTTTTTGTCTTACAGTGTATTTCTTTTGTATTCAGCCTAATTTCCACGCAATACTGCCGACGTATGGGAGAAATACCCTGAACGTGAACAGCTTCTTTTCCTCTTGATCATGGGCCAAATTACACAGAAACGTGGAGAACAGCTCACAGTGTGGTGCCTCTTTCCAAATGATGCAAGGTGCTGAGTGCATCGATGGCTCAATGAGTCGATTAACCGCACGGTTAGAGCGTATAGTTCAGGCCGGATGCAGTTCTGTGACATTTTTAGGGTGGTTCTCGTATCACGACCTGGGTCCATTCATTCAGGCTGCCGTCAACATCTACAATGATGTCTCTTTGACCAAGCATCCCCCGTCCTTCTACATCTCATGATGAACGTGCATCGGGCATTCCTGTCTTCCAAGATGACAACAGCCCCTTTTTACAGGACTGCATGCATACGTCCCTGATTTGCCTATTACCCCTATCGCAGCTCGAGCGGCTCGCTAAATCACTCAACTGAAGTTAGCAGAAAATGTCCAAGTCTATTTGGATTACGGTATTTGCGTGATGTATATTAGAATGATAATTTTTTTTGTCAGGCACGCTGATGTGAGTGTTGAGTGACGACAGTTTCAACTACTGAATTTTTTTTTTTTTTTTTTAATTGTGGTAAGATCTTATGGGACCAAACTGCTGTGGTCATCGGCCCCTAAGATTACCCACTACTTAATCTAACTTAAACTAACTTACGCTAAGGTCAACACACACCCACACACCCACGCCCGAGGGAGGATTCGAACCTCCGACGGAGGGAGCCGCGCAGACCGTGACAAGACGCCCCAGACCGCGCGGCTGCATTTTGTATGTCTAGTTCCAGCATATTCAGTCTTGTAGACAATAATTACAAAATCATAGCTTTATTGAGGGAATCTTTCATTCCGCAGCAGTGTACTTTGTCTCTGAATATATGTATCACGAAGATATAGCATATGATGTTTTCCTTGCGTGTTTCTAACGTGTAGCATTCTCGGGTGACCGGCCAAGTCACGTCGTAATCCACGATATTTCAGCAAACAGACTCGTTGCCATCTGCAGGTTGTCCCTGATGACCACCTGAAGATCGCAACGAGTCTGTTTGCCGAAACATTGTGGAGTAATTACGACGTGACTCGGACGGACACCCGAGAATTCTACAAGATATCTAGTAGCAAGTTTCGTAACAAAATACACTCTTGCTCAAGTATGGAAGATATACTCTGAAAACAACTCTAAGGCATTGTTCGTCACATTCCTTACCCTAGACGAGTTGGTTAGTCAAATTACGCAGGAGAGCCTACGTGCAAATGCAAATTCGGAGGAAGATACTGGCAAATTGATGCTTTGAGGCGAGTCGTGAGGCTCAGAAGGTGGAAAGCATTGTCCGCGAAAAGCAAGGATCGAAATTCGAGTCGCAGTTCAATAACACAATCCATCAGAAAGTTTTATTAGTTGTGTTTCGACACCATTCAGGAGCAGCCTGTAATTGTTAGCAAGGTATATCTAGGACTCCGTAAAAAAAAGTGAACATAAAATGTCGGGAGATAGTTCGCCGTTTATTTAAAAAATACACAAAAGTTTGTCTGAATTTAGATGGTCACTTACATATGAATGTGATGTCTGCCTGTATTTGTCTTCAGTATTAACTGCATGAATATCACTTTTTGCAGCAGAGTTGTAAAAACAAGATCGTGTTAGATCTCCAAATAGGCTCAACTAGTTTTCTTCAGTGTGCTGAAGACGCCTTTCTACGTAAACTAACGGTTCTAGGCGCTCAGTCCGGAACCGCGCGGGCTACGGTCGCAGGTTCGAATCCTGCCTCGGGCATGGATGTGTGTGATGTCCTTAGGTTAGTTAGGTTTAAGTAGTTTAAGTTCTAGGGGACTGATGACCACAGATGTTTAGTCCCATAGTGCTCAGAGCCATTTGAACCATTTTTTTTCTACGTAAACTGTACGCATATGACAACGAAAAATTGTTATTTGCTGTATATATGTGATTTGCACGAATTGAGTTGTTACACAACATACAAATGTAACGATCCATGTACATATGTTGAACGATAAAATGAAAAAGACTGCTACTCGAAAAGACAAAGATCTCATTAAAGAACACAAACGAAAATAGAAAAGTTCGTGAACAAGTTTAAGATAAAGATTGTGAAACTTCAGAATATCACCAACCAGGAGCACATCATCTGTACCCACCCATACGCTGCAGGTGACATTTTGGAACACAGTGTATACGAGGTTAACGAATGTTTGCTGTCAATTAGTCTGTCACAGGCAAGAAACACATTAAAGTGTGACGCAATAATTCAAATGTCCCGAGGAAAAGTAAACGTGTAACTACAAGCTATGCCGTACAAATAACCTCAGGGTCTCGTCAGTTTCAAAAGTCTCTTAATGTTCTTGTTGACATATTTACTGAGTCACTCTACGATGGTACAAATACTATTTGCATAAAAAGTGAAATTAGAAACGGGAAGCTCAAGGACAGTGCAAACTGTTTTGCATATGTATGGACTGAGGGCTGATTCTAAATACGGTAACGGTACTTGTGTTATGTTGGGCAGCGGTGCCACATGTTGCCCTAAGGTTATTTTTAACGTTTCAAGACCGTGCTGTTCTAGGCGCTACAGTCTGGAACCGCGTGACAGCTACGGTCGCAGGTTCGAATCCTGCCTCGGGCATGGCTGTGTGTGATGTCCTTAGGTTAGTTAGGTTTAAGTAGTTCTAAGTTCTAGGGGACTGATGACCACAGCAGTTAAGTCCCATAGTGCTCAGAGCCATTTGAACGTTTCAAGAATAAGGCACATATACAATTTAATACCCAAATAATGGAGATTAGGGTTTCACGTCTGATACACGACGACCTCGGACTATACGTGTATGGGGAATAAAATCGGCCATGTCTTTTTTAAAGGAACCATCCTGGTATTTGACTTAACCGATTTATGCAGACCATGTAAAATGTAAGTCAGGAGTGGCCGGGCCAAATACCAATGCCATGTGCCCAAAGTATTAGTTAGAGGCAAAGAGACAAGAGCATGTACTTTTAGAAACTCTAGACCTACCTTTTTTGGATTTGAAAACAAAAAAGACATTTTACATTTCTCTAGACACTATTTCTGTTTATTACGCACCGGAACAAATTTTTTTTCTGCGGTATAAGTTTACGGAGTCTGTTTAGATACATATAACGACGAGGTACTTAGCCTATAAATTATTTTGTTTGAATAGGCTCTGGTTCTCATGATAAACCGTTCTATAAAAAATACAGGCTTTTTACTAATCTACTCCCATCAACGTGTCTTTTCGAAATAAGGTAATTTTATTCAATATGGCTTGTGACTCAAAATGGCTAGTGTCTTTGCATTGGTAACTATGACAGGAATCCGACAGATGGCCACTCCTGCGCATTTGGCAAGCTACGTTAACTATTTCTGCTTCTCACAGAGAGCGCCGCGACTGTCAGCCATTACACAGGTGAGCTTTTGTTGTTTGCCATTCAGTCGTTATCATTTTGTGCAGATAAGCTTCTTGCGTTTCTCACTCGTTACATTTTTTTTTTACAGACGTGATACTATGTCAATTACTTCATGCAACTGTCCTGTTTGGGCGTTTTTGTTACAGAAAGTATGAATTCTTCACGGAAGTCTTGTATTCCTGACCATTTCCGCTATATATACATGGTAAGTATTGTCAACAAAAGCAACAACGGAATATAAATGATTTTGTAAAACAAAGCTATCAGACATATTTTGAAAAGCAACTTGGACAACAAGATAAATGTTGGGCCCCACACAACGTCACTTCAATATTGGAGTCATGGGGGACGAAAAGGGCTTAACTGTTTGGAATACCGATAACATGGAGACAACCAAGAAAACACCTCGATGATTGCTACTTTTGTGCTGTGAATGTAAAAGGTACGAATCGATACAAAAAGAGCTCTTAAGTTTACGCAAATGTACAATCCGTTGAGCCACCAATCTTGCAAAGTGAATATTTGACAATACCGGTATTTACAGCGAAGACAAGGGGAACGGTTCCACCAGGACATCAAGATTATGGAGGTAAGGTATCAAGGCCATTGGGGCCGCCATATGTTGACAGGCTACTGCTGGAACTTGCGGACAGACTGTCCGCACCAAAAACACTGAAGAAAATCTCATACAAAACGTTTTTCTTAATTCTTGTTGATATGTTTGTGTTGTTATGATTAATTTTATTATTCTTTGTATTATTTACAGCACTTCGTTTGTGTGAAATCATCTGATAACTTTAAAATACACGTTTTAAAAAATATTTTCGTTTTTTATAATTTAATTTCCAGTGTAAATGGATTACTGTTACATCAAAAAGTAGAGTCAGTTCAACAAAAATATTATTTTTGTATCGAGCAGTCCAAAATTGCCTGAAATTGATTAATGAATTCCGTGCCGCAGAATCAGTGTCACCCTGTGTTATTTATCATGTCAGATGCAATTTAAGACACAAATTAAAATACTCACTCTGGGATGTCAAGCGAACAAAATTCATACAGAATTATACTGAACTTCTTTCTTCGACAAAAATTTTGCCTCTTCAAGTGCTATGTCAGTGTGTGTGTGTGTGTGTGTGTGTGTGTGTGTGTGTGTGTGTGTGTTTTGTGTACGTACGTATACATATGTCAGGACATGAACTACCAGGAGATGTAGCTCGCCCGATTACCCGACCGGAGCGGGAGGGAGCACCTGAAAAAAGCCCCCGGCACGAATCCGCCCGGCGGACTTGTGTCGAGGTCCGGTGAGCCGGCCAGTCTGTGGATGGTTTTTAGGCGGTTTTCCATCTGCCTCGGCGAATGCGGGCTGGATCCCCTTATTCCGCCTCAGCTACATTATGTCGGCGATTGCTGTGCAAACAAGTTCTCCACGTATGCGTCCACCACCATTATTCTACCACGCAAACATAGGGGTTACACTCGTCTGGTGTGAGACGTTCCCTGGGGGCTTCCACCGGGGGCCGAACCGCACAATAACCCTGGGTTCGGTGTGAGGCGGCGGAGAGGTGAAGTGGACTGCGGTAGCCGTCGTGGGTTTGTGGACCACTGCAGCCGCGGCGGGGACGGAGCCTCTCCGTCGTTTCTAGGTCCCCGGTTAACATACAACATACATACAACATACCATGAGATGTAGGTGGATTGTGATATGCTCCTCTCCATGATGTAGCGTGGACTCGGCACTAGTGACCCAATTGGGATAACCTTCCCCACAGGATGCATTATTGTACGTGGAATTAAAAACATTTCGGAGTCTCCTGGAGAAGGAGAAGGGACTGGCCCACTCCGTTTGACTGATTTTCTTATTTCAGAACTGAATGTAAGGATCTCTACACTAGGATTACATAACACATACATACAGATTAACAATTCACCGCAATAATAAAAAATAATAATTACCCCAACAGTCCAAAAAGTTTGAAGACTGGATTAATAAATGTAGGGAAAAATTAAAATGGTAGTTTTAATGCTTCAGGTGTTCCAAACAATCTCCGTCCACGTGGGTACTGTTCATAAAATCAGGTAAACCTGTTGTCAGAAAAGTTTTTCTTTGGGATGTTGTTCATCACGCACATCAGACTGAATTGAACATCGGTTGTGCCATCAAAGTATTGACCTATCAAGTGGATTTACTGCACTTCATCGTTTTGTGGTAGTTTCCTACTGAGAAATCAAAGTCTCGTGATCCCTGATGAACGCATATCTGTTGCTTACACTCGTTTGTTCAACCTGTCAGTGTACTTACTGCGCTGGCGTCGCATACATGACGAGAAACAAAATCTATCTAGCAATTTTTTGGACGGACGATGTACGTCATTGTAGTACAAGATATAACTATTATGCATCACATGATGATATGAATAATATTTCCAATGTGTCTGTGTATGATCAGACATTGTAGACAAGGAATTGTCTCTGTGATGCCAAGAAAGGATCAGACTGCACTTAAATCTTGGACTGTAGTAAGACATTTCGATGACCTATTGTCCGCTGACGATCAGGTCATATTTTTTCAGTAACTCCAATTTTGCATCTTCATATACTGCCAGAAAAAATTCAACACCTTCAAGGACTGTGTTCAGTGACACTAGTGTATAAAATCTGCGTACGCAGGGGATGTAGTGTTAGTGATTCATTTGTCACGGTCAGCGGCGATCAAATGGCGTTCAGTAGGCCTGTCTGTGCACCCTCTGTTTGGACTCTGCAGGCAGTATATGTTCTGAGTTTGCGATATTCATTCTAGGCTACAAACATGTCCCACTGACGAGTACATGCTACTGTTGAACAACTTCAGCCGTTTGGATGGAGTCACATTGTCGGTTACGGAAAGCTGGATGGACTTGTCAGCGGATTGATGCACATGCTGGGCACAATGCATCGATGGAATGTCGCTGCAATCTGCTTGGTCTGCGGAACATTCGTACAAATGGACACCAGGTTCTGAACGAGTGCGTAGTACAGACACTTGTCAAGATTGACGCACTGCGCGAGTAGTGGTGGCCGACCGAACGTCATCCAGGGATGTCATCCGGGCACATGTTGCACCTGCTGTGTTATCAGAGACCATTGGGAATCCCTGCTTGCAGCAGCATTAACATCGCATGTGCCTATGATCAGGCTACCAATCACACTACGACACTGCCAAGTGTGGCTACTCTGGTGTCGTGAAAGAGGTGACTGGAGAGTGGAATCGCACTCTGTTGTCTTCAGTGGTGAGAGTAGGTTCTGCCTGTACGACAGTGATGGGCGTTCACGTGTATGGCGTGGACTTAGTGAGCTGCCTGCTCCAAAACGCATTTGTCGAGAATACACTCGTTCCACCCGAGGTTTCAGACTGTGGGGGATCGTCAGTTACAACTCGCGATCACGTTTGGTGTATCCGCAGGGTAAAGTAACCAGTGTCCAGCACATTCCACAGGCTGTTATCCATGTGCTACTGCTGTGACATGCCTATTCGGCAGGACAAAGCACGTCCACATAGGCTACTGCGACGCAACGTGCTCTTTCTGATGTGCCATTACTGCCCTGGCTAGCAAAACCATCAGATCTCTCGCCAGGCAACCGGACATGATAAAGTGGGTCTGTAAAAGCTAATGCCGAATTGCAACAAAAGGCGTAAAATGCTTCAGACAGTCTATCGCACGATGCCATTCGGCGCCTTTATGATAGTTAGCTGGCGAGAATACATTCGTGCGTTGACGCCACAGGGGGTGGGGGGATTGGAGGTGGCTTACGAGGAATGACTGGTAGTCGCACACATGCACGGTGCATGTCTATCAGTGAGCATGCTGTCCGTGTGTAGAATGGAGAATGCGTGCGATCTGTATGACGTTTGACCGAGGACAGATTGTGATAGCCTGGAGGCTCAGCATGAGCATTTCAGAAACTGCACTACTTTATGGGTGTTCGAGGAGTGCTGTGATGAGTGTCTTCAGCACCTGGCGATACTACATCCAGACGTCATAGGGTTGGGCAGCCACTGCTAGTTATAGACGTCGGACGTTGTAGACTGGGCAGAATGGTAAAACAGGGCAGGCGGCTAACTGTGGTGGAGCCAACATCAGACTGTAATGCTGGGCAGAGCACAAGTGTGTCTGAAGACACAATGCGCCAAACACTCCTAACGGTGGGCCTCCAAACCCGACGTCCCATGCATGTGCCAATGTTGACACTACGACATCGGCAGCTACGACTGAAATGGCACATGATCATAGGCATGGGACGTTGGCGCAGTGGCAGAGCGTTGCATGGTCTGAGGAATCACGATACTTTTTTCATCATCCCGATGGGAGGGAGCGAATCCACCGTCTTCCAGGGTAACAGCTCTTCGGCACCTGTACTGCGGGGCAGAGACAAGCTGGCGGTAGCTCAATTATGCTCTGCAGAACATTCACGTGAGCATCCATGGGTCCAGTGGTGCTCGCGCAAGCCACCATGAAACGCGTACGTTTCATATGTATTCATTACCAGCGATGGCGAGGCATGACAGAATCTCTGACCAGAGAGTTATTTATCGTTGCTAGTCTGCGCTTGACCGCACGAGTGTTCAGTTGCGAGTTGCACTCTGTCTGCAGTAGTAGTCTGTCGGCAGTAGTGTGTGGCGAGTCGGCAGGGGGAGTAGACAGTTGGATAGTTGTACTCAGTCAGTGCTAGTGTGTAGCGAGTCGGCATGCGTCCGCGGTGTGCTCTGCCCACGAGTCTGGTCAGGAATGTGGTGGACGATATGTATATTATTGTAGAAGGTAATGAAGCAGCATTGCGCTCAGATAATAACGTATGTTAATTGTAATTAATTTGTTCAAAAAATGCCCCAATAATAATTTTTCGATAAAGTAACTTTTTTAAGGAAAAAGATTCATTTCAAGTTAAATAATACACTCCTGGAAATTGAAATAAGAACACCGTGAATTCATTGTCCCAGGAAGGGGAAACTTTATTGACACATTCCTGGGGTCAGATACATCACATGATCACACTGACAGAACCACAGGCACATAGACACAGGCAACAGAGCATGCACAATGTCGGCACTAGTACAGTGTATATCCACCTTACGCAGCAATGCAGGCTGCTATTCTCCCATGGAGACGATCGTAGAGATGCTGGATGTAGTCCTGTGGAACGGCTTGCCATGCCATTTCCACCTGGCGCCTCAGTTGGACCAGCGTTCGTGCTGGACGTGCAGACCGCGTGAGACGACGCTTCATCCAGTCCCAAACATGCTCAATGGGGGACAGATCCGGAGATCTTGCTGGCCAGGGTAGTTGACTTACACCTTCTAGAGCACGTTGGGTGGCACGGGATACATGCGGACGTGCATTGTCCTGTTGGAACAGCAAGTTCCCTTGCCGGTCTAGGAATGGTAGAACGATGGGTTCGATGACGGTTTGGATGTACCGTGCACTATTCAGTGTCCCCTCGACGATCACCAGTGGTGTACGGCCAGTGTAGGAGATCGCTCCCCACACCATGATGCCGGGTGTTGGCCCTGTGTGCCTCGGTCGTATGCAGTCCTGATTGTGGCGCTCACCTGCACGGCGCCAAACACGCATACGACCATCATTGGCACCAAGGCAGAAGCGACTCTCATCGCTGAAGACGACACGTCTCCATTCGTCCCTCCATTCACGCCTGTCGCGACACCACTGGAGGCGGGCTGCACGATGTTGGGGCGTGAGCGGAAGACGGCCTAACGGTGTGCGGGACCGTACCCCAGCTTCATGGAGACGGTTGCGAATGGTCCTCGCCGATACCCCAGGAGCAACAGTGACCCTAATTTGCTGGGAAGTGGCGGTGCGGTCCCCTACGGCACTGCGTAGGATCCTTCGGTCTTGGCGTGCATCCGTGCGTCGCTGCGGTCCGGTCCCAGGTCGACGGGCACGTGCACCTTCCGCCGACCACTGGCGACAACATCGATGTACTGTGGAGACCTCACGCCCCACGTGTTGAGCAATTCGGCGGTACGTCCACCCGGCCTCCCGCATGCCCACTATACGCCCTCGCTCAAAGTCCGTCAACTGCACATACGGTTCACGTCCACGCTGTCGCGGCATGCTACCAGTGTTAAAGACTGCGATGGAGCTCCGTATGCCACGGCAAACTGGCTGACACTGACGGCGGTGGTGCACAAATGCTGCGCAGCTAGCGCCATTCGACGGCCAACACCGCGGTTCCTGGTGTGTCCGCTGTGCCGTGCGTGTGACCATTGCTTGTACAGCCCTCTCGCAGTGTCCGGAGCAAGTATGGTGGGTCTGACACACCGGTGTCAATGTGTTCTTTTTTCCATTTCCAGGAGTGTATTTCCTATACATTCCCTCCAAGAATCAAAATTAAATATGGGCCAGCATTGCACGGAGGTGTGGCGGAAATTTTTTTAAATAAGAGCAGATATAGATGCAGTTTTACTGAGGTAAGAATTTCTCAGGTTTAATTATTTCACAGGGCCGAAGTTCACCGTTGCTGCCCTTATAAGATTTATCAGGTTTTATTATTTGTGTTGAGATGTTACATTGAGTTCATGGTTCATTATTTAATTAAAATTATTGTGGGTTTAATGAGCAATCTTCATTCCTTAACTTTTGTGTGGAGTTTACATTTGGGCCATTATTATTCTTTAATTTTGCAAGCAGGTTACGCTTGGCTCATTTTCATAATAATTGACTTTCAAATTTCATGCGGGGAGGTTACAACCATGACGGCCAAGGAGTATTGTACACTGGTTACGGATCATGCACACCCATTCATGGCGATCATGATTCCCGACGGCAGTGGCATTTTTCAGTATGACAATGTTCCATGTCACAAGCCCAAGAGTGTGACGCAATGGTTCGAGGAACACAGTAACGAGTTGCAGTTGATGTGGTGGTCCCTCAACTCGTCAGATCCAAATCTGATCCAACACATCTGGGATGTGATTGAACGTAGAGTCAGAGCTCATCCCCCCTCCCGGGAATTTACGGGAATTAGGCGACTTCTGTGTGCAGATGCGGTGCCAACTCCCTCCAGCAACCTTATTGCTTCCATTCCATGATTCGTCGCCGCTGTTATCCGTGTCGAAGGTGGACACACTGGCTATTAGGTAGGTAGTAATAATGTTCTGGGTGATCCGTGTATACGTCTCAAGCCACTGTACCAATATTATGGATTGTTTCCTGTTTCACATACATCCTGAGTGAAGGGAAAAAACACTGACTGTGTGCCTACCTCGCCTTATTCTCATGGTCCTTACACAAGACATACGATAGTGACAGCATAATTGTCACACAGTCTCCTTCGGATACATGGTCTCTAATCCATTCGATGTCTGTTGTCATGCCTACTTGATAAGAACTTCAATGACTGGAACAACACTCTATATTATTCGCACTAACGTCTGGTATGCTATTTCCTTCTCTGGTGCTTTGCATTTCTCAGAACCAGCCAGACAAATCTAAATCTTCAATTCGTCTTCCCTAATACTGATTTTATGTTTCATTTCTTATACCTTCTAGAATCCAGAAGACAAATGAAATGAATGAAGGAACTTGCAGATGCAATATCGTTTTCTTCACAGACACACAGAATCTGCTGCGCTATGTAGGTATCTGATGAATTGAATGATAACTTAAAAAAGCGACAGAGATTTCGTCAGCAAAACCCTCTCCTCATATCGGATATTGACCTGGAAATGAGGAAGAAATTTTCAAACATTTACGTCTGAAGCACGATATTAAGTGAGACGTGGGCAATGTAAAAGCCAAAGAACACTAAGATTTTATTGTGCTATTACTGGGGGATGTTAATTTAGTGCAGATATAAAGGACGAATGGTGTATGGACCAAGGAAGCTCTGCGTGGGACTCGTAAAAAAATAAAATAAAAAAGGCAGAGACGACATCTTAACGCAGGATGGCAGTTGACATAAGAAAACGCATAGAGTGACGGTTAGGGTCTACCGACCAGCTAGTTGTACGCCTGCTAAGACATTCGCCAGAAGGAGGGAAATTAGAACTCTAGGAGTGGGAAAGGGAAAACATTAGACAGAAGGCATGTCAAATTTGTCGTAGCCACAGAGGTCATTTTCGTCTGACCGCTAGCGCGGGTTTGCCACAGGCAAGGGACGGAATCGAGTAAGGCGTTTATGAGATGACTTGCGGCAACCATTGTATACCTAACTAAGGATACCCGCACGGTGATTAAACTCTAGGTTTCCCGAATATCTTAATTTGTGCTCCAAGTAGCTCCATGGAAGAAATTGAAGAGCAAAGATTAGAAGACAAATGGTTCAAATGGCTCTAAGCACTATGGGACTTAACTTCTGAGATCATCAGTCCCCTAGAACTCAGAACTACTTAAACCTTACTAACCTATGGACATCACACACATCCATGCCCGAGGCAGGATTCGAACCTGGGACTGTAGCGGTCGCGCGGTTCCAGACTGTAGCGTCTAGAACCACTCGGCCACTTCGGCCGGCAGATTAGACTTCAAACAAGTCGGAAGACTGATAATTTATACGAAGGTGAAAAGAGGCATTCAGTTCCAAATTTTGATTACTACGTTATTGATGCGTCAGGCAAATACTAAGGAAAACGTGCGATTCCAGACAAATCTTTATGTACCGCCATACAACGTTTTACTAAGAAGAGACTATATTTTGCCTGGTGCACAGGTGTGTTGAACTGTTTTGTGAGGCATTATTTTGATTACTTCCCCGTGCCTCATGGTCTTTCCAATCAGTTTCTCATTTGGGGTCACAAAGATTTTTTGGTCTGGTAGAATTGCCTTAACTGTTATTCTGGGCCTAAAATAAATAAATACGGAATCTGAGTCGTACTTTTGACGTTTTCACAATAATAAGCAGGCCATGTTTTCGAATCGTAATGCATTTTTGTGCTAATATACTGATATCAGAGTTTTCTTAAAAAATTTACATTAAAATTTTCTAGTTACATCACAGTTTTACGGTTTGAGACTCGAAGTCGCGTAAATCGAGTCCGTGAGACTTGCAAGAGTGTCCTTAGCACAGTGAATCTGACATCAAGCGATTGCTGCCAGCGCTACGGAATATACCTATACGCCGACGCCGATGATGCAAATAGCCGCCGAGTCGAGATGAAAGGGGAACCCCGTAATTCAGCGGTGGACAGGCGGCGCCGCGGACGGCTCTGGGCAGATTAATGGCCGGCTAGAGCGGCGCAGGCGCAGACAGCGCGTTATTAATTCGCGCGTCGCCCGCGGGTTGCGCTGCGTGATTTGCTTCCTGTCGCCGGACGTGACGTGGCGCCGCTACTGCTAACGGGAGAGACGCCTGCCGTGCCGATTACGTAAAGCTGGCGGGCCCTCATCGCGGGCGCAATGCGCAATCCGACACCGAAGGTCACGGGCGCGCGCTCCGCCACGCTTTCGCCGCGCTTCTGTTCTCGTCCGACCCACAAGACTGGTCAGCTGATGTTCAACGAAGGCTCCGACACTGGTTTAGACGCGGTCTGTCTGTCTCTCTCTCTCTCTCTCACCTCCCTCATCAACACATGTAAGACAAACAAAGTCTTCTCACAAAGGATGCCAAACTAAACGAACAAAGCACCCTTTCCAAATTAGGGCGGATGGATCACCCGTTGGAGCTCTTCATCAGTATCAATTCATATACGAACTTCTTAAAATAAGTAAATAAACCGTATTGCTCATTCTTTAATTTTCTGGATCAAACTACTTCCTATTGTGTTACCATTCCCCTTTACACTAAGGCGACAAGAGTCATGGGATACCTCCTAATATAATGTTGGACATCCTCTTGCCTGGCGTAGGCAAGCAATTCTACGTGGCATAGGCTCCACAAGTCGTTGGGAGTCCCCTGCGGGAATACTGAGCCATTCTGCCTCTATAGCCGTTCATAATTCCGAAGGTGTTGCCGGTACAAGATTTTGTGCACGAACTGACCTCTAGATTATGTCTCATAAATGTTCGTTCATGTCGTGCGATCTATGGGTGGACAAATCAGAACGTTCTTCAAACCAAACGGAAACAGGTGTGCGCCGGTGACATGGCGTATTCTCATCCATAAAAAACTTATCTTTGTATGAGAATATAAAGTCCATGATTGCAAATGGCCCCAAGTAGCCGAACATAACCATTTCCAGTCAACGATCGGTTTAGTTGGATCAGAGGATCCAGTCTATTCAATCTAAACGCAGCCCATACGATTATGGAGCTACCACCAGCTTGTACATTACCTTATTGACAACTTGGGTCCATGGTTTCGAGGGTCCTGTGCCACATTTGAACCCTACCATCGGCACTTACCAACTGAAATCGCGACTCATCTGACCAAGGCCACGGTTTTCCAGTCGTCTATCTACGGCCCAGACCGATGTGGTCACAAGCCCTGGAGAGGCGGTGCAGGCGATGTGCTGCTAACAAGGGCAATCGCATCGGTCGTCTGCTGTCATAACCCATTAACGCCAAATTTCGCCGCACGGATACGTTCGGCGTAAGTCCCACATTGATTCCAGTTTTGTAGTACTGAAATGAACTGCAATGGATACAGGATTTGGGCTGGACATTATTAAAACAAAGGCGTTTTTCGTTGCGACGGAATCTTCTCACAAAATTCCAATCACCAACTTTCTCCTTCAAATGCGAAATGTTGACACCGACGTCCATAGGGAGAAACGATCTCCATAATAAAATAGGGGAAATCAGAAATCGCACGGAAAGATATAGGTTTTCATTCTTTCAGCGCGCTGTGAGAGACTGGAATAATAGAGAATTGCGAAGGTGGTTCAATAAACCCTCTGCCAGGCATTTAAATGTGATTTGCAGAGTAGCCATGTAAATGTAGATGTAGATGTGATTTCTACCGTTATTTCAGGCAGTTCTGCTTGTCTCTACGGAAACACTGCTACTCTCGGTCGTTAAGTGAAGGCCGTCGGCCATTGCGTTGTCCACAGTGAGAGGCAATACGTGAAATTTGGTATTCTCGGCACACGCTTGACACTGTTGGTCTCAGAGTATTTAATTTCCTAACGATTTCCGAAATAGAATGTCCCATTTGTCTAGCTCCAACAACCATTCCACGTTCATAATTCGTTAATTACGTCTCTTCACGTGAATCACCTGAGCAAAAATAACAGCTACGCCAATGCACTACCCTTTTATACCTCATCCACACTGCACTACCGACATCTGTATATGCGCATATCGCTATCCCATGATTTTTGTGACCTCAGTGTATTTTTTGAGTTTTGATTGATTTATTTACTAACTGAGAAACCCGGCGCTGCCCCAGGATTTATTTATTCCAGTTTTGTAGTACTCCATCTCCTTCTCCCTCCTCCCTGTTCATCTCCTTATCCCCTTATCTCTGTCGATCTACTCTTGGCCCCTCTCGTTGTACATCTCCTCCTTTTCCCTCTATCTATCCATCTCCACTTCCACCCTCTCTCTACCCATTCCTTCTCTCTTTAACCACCCACCCTCCCTCCCTCCCTCCCTCTGTCTAGCCGTTCTAGCCATCACCTCCTCCCCTCTCTCTCTATCTTTCTTTCCGTCTCCACCACCCTCTCTCTCTGTCGACTTCCTCCAACCCCCACACTCTTTCCATATCCTCCTGCACCTCTCTCTCCATCAACTCCTCCACTTCTCTCTGTCCATCTTCTCCTTCCCCCTCCCTCTGTTCATCTTCTCCTCGATCCTCTCTCTGTCCATCTCCTCCTACCGCTCTTCTTGCTCACCTCCTTCCCCCTCCTTTTTGTGTCCATCTCCACCTCTCCTCTCTCTGTCCATCTCCTTGCCTTCCCTTTCCCTGTCCATTTCCTCCCACCCTTCTATCTGTTCATCTCCTCCTCCCCCATGTCCCTCCTTGTCTCTTCCTCCCCATCTCTCTGTTTATTTCCTCCTCTTTCCTTTCTCTGTCCTCCTCTATCCTCTCTCTGTCCATTTTCGCCTCCCCTATCTCTACCTCAATCTCCTCCTCCTCCTACTGTACAGGTGTCTGTCTCCTCCTTTCCCTTCACTCTCTGTCTCCTCTTCCTCCCTTCTCCCTTCACATTATCACAAAAAGAAAGGCTGGTGGTTCTTATCACTACAATTTTTTCTTACGAGATTGTAATAAGAGCACCAAATTAGAATGAAATCGTTAAAGAGATTTAGGATGAGCTTTTACCCATGGCTTTGCCTGCATAACCACTTCTCAGATATATTTCACACATGTTTAACATATTTCACGGGTATTTGTACGCATATTTCACCTCTATGACTAGCGAATTTCGCCCTGCAGTTTCATTTTCACGCAACTTAATGATTATGGCGTCGTATCTCCTGAACTATGTCCTGTTCAGTGATGAAATTTTGCAAGTGCATCAACGTACGCACGCACGCACTCCGCTGCTCGGCTCGCTGCGGCTCCCTTCGTTACCGTCGCTCGCGCACGTCAACGCCACTAGCCCAACGCCATGGCTGGACGGGAAGGGAAGCAGATAGCAGCCGTACTGGAAATTCTCATCAATGCGATGGGGAACAACAGCGACCGCCGACGGCAGCCGAAGCGCAAGCGTACTCACAAGGGAACCTCCCCATCGCACCCCTCTCAAATTTAGTTATAAGTTGGCACAGTGGATAGGCCTTGATAAACTGAACAGAGATCAATTGAGAAAACAGGAAGAAGTTGTGTGGAACTGTGAAAAAATAAGCAAAATATACAAACTGAGTAGTCCATGGGCGACATAGGCAACATCATGGACAATGTGAGCTCAGGACCGCCGTGGTCCCGTGGTAGCGTGAGCAGCTGCCGAACGGGAGGTCCTTGGTTCAAGTCTTCCCTCGAGTGAAAATTTTACTTTCTTTATTTTTGCATAGTTATTATCTGTCCGTTCGTTCATTGATGTCTCTGTTCACTGTAAAAAGTTTAGTGTGTGTGTTTTGCGACCGCATCGCAAAACCGTGCGATTAGTAGACGAAAGGACGTGCCTCTCCAATGGGAACCGAAAACATTTGATCGCAAGGTCATAGGGCAACCGATTCCTGCACAGGAAAATACATCTGATATATTCTATACGACACTGGTGGCGGCATGTGCGTCACATAACAGGAATATGTTGTCGACCCACCTAACTTGTACACTTGGTGAATGGGTAAATAGATTCTTCTACCTTGCCCGATTTAGGTTTTCTTGTGGATATGATAATCACTCCCAAAAAAGTGATGAAAACATAAAAGTTTGTCACATAAACTGAAAATAAAAAATTAAACTTTTCACTCGATGGAAGATTTGAACCAAGGACCGTTCGTTCCGCAGCTACTCACGTTACCACGAGACCACGACGCTCGTGCGGTCCCAGTGTCCTTGATGTTGCCTATCTTCCCATGGACTACTCAGTTTGTATATTTTGCTTATTTTTTCACAGTTCCACACAACTTCTTCCTGTTTTCTCAATTGATCTGTGTTTAGTTTTTGAAGGCCTATCCACTGTGCCAACTTATAACTAAATCTGAGGGGGGTGCGATGGGGAGGTTCCCTTGTCAGCAGAACAGCAAGATTGTGCAGTGCTACAAGTGCCAGCAACTGGGGCGCACAGCGCGCGATTGCAAGAACGCCGTCGCGTGCTTGAAGTGCGCGGCGGCACACGACAGCCGCAGTTGCACGAAGCCTCTTGCGGTGGCCAGCAGCTGCGCGAACTGCGGCGGCCCACACGCCGCCAACTCGCGCAGCTGCGGCAACCTCAGGGAGTCACGTCGTCAGCCCGCCGTACCACGCGCTGCGGCGGTGTCAAGCGCCACGACGGCCGCCCTGCCCCCCCCCCCCCCCCCCGCTCTGGCGAGGGGTGCGAGCCGCGCCGTCACCAAGCCGAACGAAGCCGCCACTGACGCCGCCATGGCCGGCCTACAAGCCGCCTTTGCAGTAGAACGGGCCGCGCTCAAAGAAGAACTTGTCGAAGTTCATCGGCAGCTCCAGCAGCTGCGCGAGGAGATGCGGGTTCTGAACAAGAAGAAGGAGCCCGCCCCCGCACCCCCTGCGGTGCGCCCGGTGGGGGTGGACGCCGTCACGCTGACGGACCTACCGTCGCAGAAGGACGTGGCCACGCAAACGGACGTCGCCCCGGAACCTGTACCAATACAGGAGACCGGGGAGACGCCCGTGGACGTGGCACCGTCCTCGCCTTCCCCAACTCCAGGCGGCAAGGCAACACAGAAGGGGAAGCAAGAAGAGGATGGCAAACTACACACGGACATCATACCCTTCCCGGACAGCACGAACATGCCAGACGTGCTAAAGAAGATTGCCACTGTGTTACGGGATGGGCGGTACAACGCCCAGAAGAACCCGTACCTCTTCGCCCAGGTGGAAGGGGAACGGAAGCCGTCGCTCCCACACAGGCCGTGCGAGCTTCGTGGCGGGCATCGGGCAATTCTGCTCGAGTTCGTCACCAAGAAAGACCTCAACACCATCGACGCGCACCCGGTCTTCACGCCGTGCGACTGGGAATACATCCTAGAGGGCGCAGTCGTGCGGCTGAGGAAGGAGGTTCGCGACGGCGCGAGGAAGCTGTCCGCAGACCTACAGACAGCACTACAGAACGTCTCGCGCGAGACAAAGAAGAGCCAAAACAGGAAAGTCCACCACTAGCATGCCCGCATGCTAGTAGCCAGGACCAACACCGGACAACGAGAGGACACGCCTTACAGTGAGGCCACATCACCATCGCATCGTCAGGAACAGGAGGAAAGACTGTAATAAGTCAAAACTCCTACACCTCGGACCAAGGCCCGTTTGTAGAGCGTCAGCAAGTGCATCCAGTGGCACATGTACCTACTGTCTGCTGAATGTGTTATGAATAGAATTAGTAGTAAAGAAGCAAATAAATGAAAAAGTCATGCACGATGCGGCAGTTTGTCAAGCACCTCAGTATTTATTGCATTATACTCGTATTTCCTGAACTATGTGACGTACAGTGATATATTGTTCCACGTACATTCACCGGCTTATGTGGATTCTGTCTGCGAACTGTGTTGTGAATAGAGTTAGTAGTCCAATGGTTTAAGAGAAGACGTGGAACAAACATATATAAATACATACATACTGACACTGAGGTGACAAAAGTCATGGGATAGCGATATGCACATATACAGATGGCGGTAGTGTTGCATACACAAGTTACAAAAGGGCAGCGCATTGGCGGAGCTGTCACTTAATGAGATTCATGAGGGAATGTTACCAACGTGATTATGGCCGCACGACGGAAATTAGCAGAATTTTGAACGTGGAATGGTAGCTGGAGCTAGACACAGAGGACATTCCATTTTGAAAATCGATCGGGAATTCAATAACCCAAAATTCACGTTTTCAAGAGTGTACCGAGAATACCACATTTCAGGCATTACCTGTCACCACGGACAAAGGAATGGCCGACGGCCTTCATTTAACGACCGAGAGCAGTGGCGTTTGTTTGGAATTGTCGGTGGTAACAAACAAGCAACACTGCGTGAAATAACCGCGAAACTCGATGCGGAACGTACGACCAAC
This sequence comes from Schistocerca serialis cubense, assembly GCF_023864345.2. Classification (NCBI taxonomy): domain Eukaryota; kingdom Metazoa; phylum Arthropoda; class Insecta; order Orthoptera; family Acrididae; genus Schistocerca; species Schistocerca serialis. The sequence goes on from NC_064638.1 coordinate 1,091,666,823, forward strand.
GTATCCGTTAGGACAGTGAGGCGAAATATGGCGGCCGCGCGGAGTGGCCGTGCGGTTGGAGGCGCCATGTCACTGACTACGCGACCACTGCCGTCGGAGGTTCGAGTGCTCCCTCTGGCATGATGATGTCAACAGTTTGGTCCCTTAGAAATTCACACACATTTGAACATTTGGAAATTTGCCGTTAATGGACTACGGCAGTAGATGACCGATGCCTTTGCCTTGGCCAACAACACGGCATCGCGTACACCACCTCTCCTGGGATCGTGACCATATTGGTTGGAGCCTAGACGACTGGAAATCCGAGGCCTGGTCAGAAGAGTGCCGGTTTCAGTAAGTAAGATCTAACTTAGTGGCGCAGACCCTACGAAGCGATGGACCCAAGTTGTCAACAAGGAATTGTCCAAGCTGGTGATGGTTCAGTAATGGTGTGGGCTGTGTCTACACGGAATGGGCTGCGCCCTCTGGTCCAACTGAAGCGATCATGACTGCAAACGGTTATGTTCAGCTGCTTGGAGACCATCTCCAGCCATTCATGGACTTCAAGATCCCAAACAATGATGGAATTTTTATAGGTGATAATGTGTACGGTGGCTACAATTTCGCACTCATCTACATACTTTGCCGTGATCTACAACCACAATTAGGTATTATTTGATAGGTTGTACATCGTACATATGGATATTTAAAGAAGACTGACATTGTCACGTATGCCTCGTAAATAAATGTTAACGCTTTTGCATCAAAGGTGACGGAGTGTCTTTATTATCAAAACGGCGTAATGAATGATGGCCTATACTAGCAGAAGTTGGAAGGCCACTGGAGATGAAACGGCAGGCGGAACTCAAGCCCTGGTTGAGAAAAAGCCCGCACAGGTGTGCTGGTCCTGCTTGACACAAGAAGTGCCAAAACAGTCTTCACACCTGGGCGCGGAAACACAATACAGCGGCGGCTGGCCGGTGTTGTAGCTAGGCCGGAAGGATTATACTTTGGAAACTATGAAAATCTTGGACGCAGCTGAGAGAAACGAGGAGGTGCCACCTCGGAAATCACGCAGGCTGGGTTATTTCCGCGGTTTTTACCCAGAAGCGTACCATTGTATGAGTATAGTTATTTCCTCGCAAATTTTCCGCGCTGGACGACAAAAGACTAAAATATGGTTGATCGGCGTTGGGAAAAATCTGTAGAGAGGGAGAATATTCCGTGGTTTCGAGAAGATGATTCGTTTTCTGAGTTACGAGGGTGGGGAGCCCAGCTGTGCTGGGAGGCCAGCGGTTTAGAGGAAGAAGTCTCCCGTTTTTGAGCGCCCGTGTGTGACGGTCGCTCAAGATCAGGCGGACTTGCTGTCTTTGCTCTCAGGAGACTTTTTTAGTTACAACGGTTAGGCACTGTACTGTTACCGACTTATACGATTCTGGACTTCGCCTACGGGTAGGAAGTCGTCGTTCAAAAGCCGTCGTTGAATACGTGGCGTTCAGTGATTGAGAGCGCTTCTGCTGCTTATACTTACATGGAGACGTTATTTAAACTCCGTCCTTGTGGCTGGGAGTTCGCGTTCCTCGTCTGTGGAACACAAAGAGGAGAAGACAATATCAGAGTATATTAGTCAGAGGACCGCCTTCTGCCGTCCTAGTGTTTGAAAGAGTTTTACTTTGTGGCTGGACTTCTTCCATCGTCGCAGACGTGTACGAGAACCGTCGCTCCGAAGAACCGGACGCAGTACATACGGCGATATTGCTAATTGCTTCGGCTTATTATGGCTATAAACCTTAACCGCTGCGATCACGCTAGTTTATTTCCACTGAGGTTCGACACCACCATAGATCATCTTTGAAAGTAGTATCTTCTAGTGTTTGGTACGTAGATTATGTGAGATCGCGTGGCCATAAAACAGGGCAGAGTTGGGCGATTGATCAGCAATTTTTTAGTCAGGAAATATGTAAGGTTGTTACTTCAATTTGCTATGAAATCGGTGCTGCTAGACAATAAAAGCGGGTTAAAAGCTGTGAGCTGTCTGGGGAAGTTAACCTTACGTTACTGAGCAACTGTTTCATCAGGTATCGAGTCTAGCTTACCAAATTCCTAACGAGACTAACATTAATTATAATCTTTTAATAGTCATACGACAACCGGTGATATATATATAAAAGAGAATTTAAGTAAAAAGAAATAAATCAGTTTATATTTAGAAATTTATTTTAACATTGATCATTGAAATTTCAGCATATTAAACTTGATTCCTAACTAAACTGGTGCCTTATTTAGGATTGTGAAAATGTGAGATTGTAATCTTACGGAACACAACAAATATGGAGCCAAGATTGGGAGACTGCATACAACACTGCATTCATAAAACAACACACAAAGAACGTTGAAACATATGCAACAGAAAATTAACCACTACCAACCGATTCAATTTTCACCCAAAGAAGTTACGTTCGTAGCACAATCCTGTCCGTCATGTAATTACCACACACTGGTATACTAAATTCATATTAACTCTTTGTGAAATCTTCCCGAAAAGAATAGCTGAGGGCTACTTTGATGATTACACCACATGCTTCACGTGGTCAACTTGGTTTACACAAAAGAGTGTAACTCCACAATAATTTTGATAATTAAAATAAATTAGATCGAAAAGCAATTTACAAAAGAAAAACCTCGAACTGGTTACTATCGTCTTACTATTAACCTGATGGGTCAAACAATTGTATAAGCGAGTGGTACTGGTTTCACAAAGTACACCCCACGTGGGTTGAACATAAAGAAAAGTTGCTATATTGAAAATTATTGTCAAGACGAGACGTTATAATCTCACGCACATTCGCATTTAAGATTGATGAACTTAGTTAGAGTTACTGATCAACACGTGGTTCCACTTTACTCACAAAGTAGTGACAAAGCAACTACCGGAATATATTCTGAATTTCACACGAGAATTACACTGCGCTGCAATTTAAGATAATATTAGATATTTTAGAGCTAAACCTGAAATAAAGGTGATTAAATTTTCAGTTAGGCTGAACTTAAGAAATCCATTGTCCTACGGACTTAGCAGACACGCGCTTAGCCGGAGATCTTACCACTTCAGACACTCGCCGCGGACCGACTGACCTGGGATCCTGCCGAGCGTGCTTAACAGATACAAACGGAAGTGACCAGAGGGGCAGCTTCCTACACCAACATGACAAGGGACGGCCAGGACCATGCTAAGAATGGAAACCTCTCTGCTTTTAGAAAGCGTAGCTACCTGTTCCGACGTTGGTCCTACTGTTCTCTAGCAGACAGGCTTGTCTGCTACCCTCAAGCATGCAACTAGAAACACATTTGCTCATTCATCCTCTCACACAGAAGGGAAGGGAGATGACAGTATCTTATCATATACAGTATATAAAAGAAAGCGGATGTAGGTTCCGTATGAGACTGTGTGACATGAATTACATATAAACTGTGTTTTGAAGTGTAGTAGTGTGACAGATCGTTCTTGTTTATGTGTAAAAGTAACACGTTACACTACTCAGTCTCCTCCCAGATAGTCAGAAACGCCACAGTAAATTTAGAAGAGGAATTTATGCCTTAAATGACAACAGATTTAAGAAATTAAGCATGAAAGGAATCCAACAGAGACCTTTCAAATATAGACAATTGTAATAAAGGGTTGTTTTTTAATCTACAATAAATATATAATGAGAAACAACGTTAATCATTTAGTAGTATTAGTTGCCTTAATCATTCTTTTACGTTTAGGTTGTAATTTATATGTTAAACAGCATTAACGGATCCTAAGATCTGCTTCAGGGGGTAGTCAGACAAGGCCAAATCATCAATTTAGGGTTCAATATTTTCCGTTGCTCACATGCATTTTACACCCACCTGGAGTAGCATCTTGGAAATGTGCTATGGCACTGGGCCATAATTGTTTGCGATTGGTTTAAAGAACATTCTGGACGATTCGAGCGAATGATTTTGCCACCCAGATCGCCCGACAGGGATCCCATCGAATATTTATGAGACACAACCGAGAGGTCAGTTGGTGCACGAAATCCTGCACCAGCAACAAATTCACAATTATGGACGGCTATAGAGGCACAATGACTCAGCATTCCTGCAGGGGACTTCCAGCGACTTGTTGAGTCCACGCCATGTCGAGGTGCTGCACTACACAGGGTAAAATGAGGTACGACACCATATTAGGGGGCATCTTACGGCTTTTTGTCACCTCAGTGTATTGCGTAGTATAGTACACTACTGGCCATTAAAATTGCTACACCAAGAAGAAATGCAGATGATAAACGGGTACTCATTGGACAAATATATTATACTAGAAGTGACATGTGATTACATTTCCACGCAATTTGGGTGCATACATCCTGAGAAATCAGTACCCAGAACAACCACCTCTGGCCGTAATAATGGCCTTGATACGCCCGTGCATTGAATCAAACAGAGCTTGGATGGCAGCTCCAACACGATACCACAGCTCATAAAGACTAGTGACTGCCGTATTGTGACGAGCCAGTTGCTCGGCCACCATTCACCAGACGTTTTCAATTGGTGACAGATCAGGAGAATGTGCTGGCCAGGGCAGCAGTCGAACATTTTCTGTATCCAGAAAGGCCCGTACAGGTCCTGCAACATGCGGTCGTGCATTATCCTGCTGAAATGTAGGGTTTCGCAGGGATCGAATGAAGGGTAGAGCCACGGGTCGTAACACATCTGAAATGTAACGTCCACTGTTCAAAGTGCCGTCAATGCGAACAAGAGGTGACCCAGACGTGTAACCAATGACAACCCCATACCATCACGCCGGGTGATACACCAGTATGGCGATGACGAATACACGCTTCCAATGTGCGTTCACCGCGATGTCGCCAAACACGGATGCGACCATCATGATGCTGTAAACAGAACCTGGATTCATCCGGAAAAAAAAGACGTTTTGCCATTCGTGCACCCAGGTTCGTCGTCGCAGGCGCTCCTGTCTGTGACGCAGCGTCAAGGGTAACCGCAGCCATGGTCTCCGAGCTGATAGTCCATGCTGCTGCAAACGTCGCCGAACTGTTCGTGCAGATGGTTGTTGTCTTGCCAACGACCCAATCTGTTGACTCAGGGATCGAGACGTGGCTGCACGATCCGTTACAGCCATGCGGATAAGATGCCTGTCATCTCGACTGCTAGTGAGACGAGGCCGTTGGGATCCAGCACAACGTTTCGTATTACCCTCCTGAACCCACCGATTCCATATTCTACTAACAGTCATTGGATCTCGATGAACGCGAGCAGCAATGTGGCGATACGATAAACCGCAATCGCGATAGGCTACAATCCGACCTTTATCAAAGTCGGAAACGTGATGGTACGCATTTCTCCTCCTTACGCGAGGCATCACAACAACGTTTCACCAGGCAACGCCGGTCAATTGCTGTTTGTGTATGAGAAATCGATTGGAAACTTTCCTCATGTCAGCACATTGCAGGTGTCGCCACCGGTACCAACCGTGTGTGAATGCTCCGAAAAGCTAATCATTTGCATATCACAGTGTCTCCTTCCTGTCGGTTAAATTTCGCGTCTGTAGCACGTTATCTTCATGATGTAGCAATTTCAATGGCCAGTAGTGTAAATGTCGTGTGACTAGGGCCTCCCATCGGATATACCGTTCGCCGGGTGCAAGTCTTTCGATATGACGTCACTTCGGCGACTTGCGCGTCGATGGGAATGAAATGATGATGATTAGGACAACACAAGATCCAGTCCCTGAGCGGAGAAAATCTCCGACCCAGCCGGGAATCGAAGCCGGGCTCTTAGGACTGACATTCTGTCGCGCTGACCACTCAGCTACCGGGGGCGGACAGAATTGGAAGTGAACTGACGAATTGTTGGGGCAATTTGGCAACGGCGAGCAGTTCGGCCGTGACGTTGAGGCCTCTGATTGGAGGACACCAGCTGCAACACTTGAAATATCAACTGTCAAGTAATTTTAATCAGTCTGCAGCCGTGTGACGTGTGCCGAGACGCGCGCCCCTGCGCCGAGTGCAGGAGGGACGGGGATCAAATAGCGCGCCACAGCGCTCGCAGAGCGGCGCGCTGGCGTGCCGCCAGCTCGAGCCGCTGAATAACACCCGCCACGTCTAGCCTGCCGTTCTGCCGGGGCCATCACGTCAGTCTGCTGCCGCGCCCCGCCCTGCCATTCGAGGCACTGTTGCTTCGCCACTGCCCCCCCCCCCCCTCAAACCTGCTGCGCCGCTTGCACCATTGCGCTATGGGCTCAGTTACTACTTCGAGTCACGAATTCTTCTCGTCGGCCTCCACCGGCTCTCCTCTCTGGCCACACACATTGTGTAGGAGATACTATACCTCCAGCACAAAGATTTAGCTGGACCGACGACGGGAAGTCGCTGTAACCAAAACCATCAAGAAACGTTTTGTACGATCTGCACTTCCGCCATATTCTATGTGGGCTTAGATTCAAGAAGCGCAACGAAAAAAATAAAAACCTTATACACTACTGGCCATTAAAATTGCTACACCACGAAGACGACGTGCTACAGACACGAAATTTAGCCGACAGGAAGAAGATGCTGTGATATGCAAATGATTAGTTTTTCAGAGCATTCACACAAGGTTGGCGCCGGTGGCGACACATACAACGTGCTGCCACGAGGAAAGTTTCCAACCGATTTCTCATACACAAACAGCAGTTGACCAGCGTTGCCTGGTGAAACGTTGTTGTGATGCCTCGTGTAAGGAGGAGAAATGCGTACCATCACGTTTCCGACTTTGATAAAGGTCGGATTGTAGCCTATCGCGATTGCGGTTTATCGTATCGCGACATTGCTGCTCGCGTTGGTCGAGATCCAATGACTGTTAGCAGAATACGGAATCGGTGGGTTCAGGAGGGTAATTCGGAACGTTGTGCTGGATCCCAACGGCCTCGTATCACTAGCAGTGGAGATGACAGGCATCTTATCCGCATGGCTGTAACGGATCGTGCAGCCACGTCTCGATCCCTGAGTCAACAGATTGGGTCGTTGGCAAGACAACAACCATCTGCACGAACAGTTCGGCGACGTTTGCAGCAGCATGGACTATCAGCTCGGAGACCATGGCTGCGGTTACCCTTGACGCTGCATCACAGACAGGAGCGTCTGCGATGGTGTACTCAACGACGAACCTGGGTGCACGAATGGCAAAACGTAATTTTTTCGGATGAATCCAGGTTCTGTTCATCATGATGCCCGCATCCGTGTTTGGCGACGTCGTGGTGAACGCACATTGGAAGCGTGTATTCGTCATCGCCATACTGGTGTATCACCCTGCGTGATAGTATGGGGTGCCATTGATTACACGTCTCGGTCGCCTCTTGTTCGAATTGACGGCACTTTGAACAGTGGACGTTACATTTCAGATGTGTTACGACCCGTGGCTCTACCCTTCATTCGATCCCTGCGAAACCCTACATTTCAGCAGGATAATGCACGACCGCATGTTGCAGGTCCTGTACGGGCCTTTCTGGATACAGAAAATGTTCGACTGCTGCCCTGGCCAGCACATTCTCCTGATCTGTCACCAATTGAAAAGGTCTGGCCAATGGAGGCCGTGCAACTGGCTCGTCACAATACGGCAGTCACTACTCTTGATGAACTGTGGTATCGTGTTGAAGCTGCATGGGCAGCTCTACCTGTACCTCTGTTCGACTCAATGCCCAGGCGTATCAAGGTCGTTGTTGCGGCCAGAGGTGGTTGCTCTGGGTACTGATTTCTCAGGATCTATGCACCTAAGTTGCGTGAAAATCTAATCACATGTCAGTTCTGGTATAATACATTTGTCCAATGAATACCCATTTATCATCTGCATTTCTTCTTGGTGTAGCAATTTTAATGGCCAGTAGTGTATATTTTACTTCCAATTCTTTTTGCGTCTTTCTTTCTTGACGTTTTGCGGAATCTGGATCCCAATTCTTGGGCCTGTCCCTTTAATTTCGCATTTCATCAGACATAAAACCACATACACAACGATGCGAACTAAATACGCACCTTTCATACACAGCACTAACCGAACACTACAGGACCTTTCGCACAAGACTCAATCGGGCGTCACATATACAATTATTATCATCACAAACGTAGGCCTACATTAGATAAGCTTCGTACGTGAGGCCGAAAATTGCTGCAACTGTTGCTAGAGCATAGTGGTTAAGATGCGTTCTTGTTGTCTAGAAGAACCTTCTCACATGCTATGAAATTTTTTATTCCTATATCTTATTAAATAGTTTTGGATAGAATTTTTATTCAATAATTCGGTTTAAATGTATTTTTTATTTCTAATATTTTACCGCGACACTTTCATGATCGTATTGACTTTTTTAAGCCAGCCATTGTGGCCGAGCTGTTCTAGGCTCTTCGGTCCGGAACGGTCGCAACGGTCTCAGGTTCGAATCCTACCTGGGGCATGGATGTGTGTGATGCCCTTAGGATAGTTAGGTTAAAGTAGTTCTAAGTTCTAGGGGACTGATAACCTCAGATGTTAAGTCCCATAGCGCTCATAGCCATTTGAACCATTATGACTTTTTTATTTGCTCTTATTTTTCTTTCTATCATCCTTTTTTCATTTGGTATCTACATGAGTCACCTATAACCTGTGCCCAGGTCTGCTCATCTGCTGGTAACGAAGTACACGGCAGCTCGTGTAGCCAGTGCGATGATAGTTTCAAGTACCCAGAAAGCGAGAAATTCCAGTTCGCTTTTAGAGCTCAAACTGAGCTTTTACCGTCTTCAGTATGCGCGTAGAGGTTAGGTTTAATCGCTGTGAACAAAGCGTGCGTGATTAATAGCTCTGAGGCAGGTTCTTGACCGCTGTAATCTCGGATACACTGCACATTACGAGGTGGTTGTTGTTAGGTTAGAATACTGGTTTAAATTCGTCTGCCACAGTTCAGTCATTGGTCACTTAAAATTAGGCGTCAATAGAGCATCTCGCATTCCCGTCATACCTAATGGCAGTCGCTTTCAACACTGCTCCGTGTTACACGTTTAGTAACTGTGTGTGCAGTGATCTGCTGTGTTTGTGTGTCGCTTGCAACTGAGCGGAAGACGGCGTCCGATGAGGCAACCCAGCAGACACAAATGAAAAACGTCACCTAACAAGTAATTTTAATCGGGCTATAGTTACCATTCAATTGTGCTGTGACTGAGCACGACTCGAATTGCCCGGACAGCTTACGTCACGGCTCCGGAAATCTCGAGTTCTGATCGATCTTTCGATTCTCCCGCAAAATAACGACTTCCGTTGGTACTTATTTTCACGACGTGTCTTACAAGGTGACCGTACGAACTTCCCCTCACCGATTTGATTCGTATTGACAGGGTGTGTGGCACGAGAAGGACTTAAATAGGTGTAAATAAGAAGCAGCTTTCAACCGTTTCTGAGAAAGCCGAGTTTGAAAATTTTGGGCGTGCTTATATAATTTGTATGGTCACTCCTAGGCAATATGCCTCCAGCCGAGTAGTTAAGCGCTTAGTTTCATAAGCGCGAGGTCTCTGGACTGAACCTCGCTGCTGGTACTATTTTTTTGTGAGTAATCTGCACCAGTGCTATGCTTCGATATGCGTGGTATGCCGCGAAACTGTCTGACCACCGAGAACCGTTTATGAATGTTAGCCAAGTTTGTTTTGCAATACTCACTGAGAAAAACCATGGGCATGTAAAAATTCGGCATTCCTTACATCTGCTGTTCGTCGCTATATTCATTGTTTTCCATATTTCTACGATCAGTATCATTCTGATACGTGCAATGCCATACAGGTTAAACGTTATGCTTGTCACAAATGTAGATACAATAATATAAATAAAATGACTACACTAATTTGATTGAAAGTTCTCTTCAACCCTTTTCTCATTTCCATTCTCCTAAAGTAAAAAAAAACTTTTTCTTCTTTTTTTCTTGTTAAAGATTAGAAAAGTAGTAAATGAATCATTAGATATTGATACTTTTCACGGTCATAATAAGTATATCCTACTTGGAAATGGAAAATGAAATACCGATAGCAAGATTCGATCCAAAACCCTCACTCATATTAAACTAAACTCGTACTTGCTCAGCTGCAGATTCCGTGAACACTAATGCCCCACAAAGCTTACAGCATAAGCACGCCTATAATTTTCTAACTCGATTTTCTCAAAAACGGTTGAAAATTGCGTCTTCCTGTTTATATACAGGGTGTTACAAAAAGGTACGGCCAAACTTTCAGGAAACATTCCTCACCCACAAAGAAAGGAAATATGTTATGTGGACATGTGTCCGGAAACGCTTACTTTCCATGTTAGAGCTCATTTTATTACTTCTCTTCAAATCACATTAATCATGGAATGGAAACACACAGCAACAGAACGTACCAGCGTGACTTCAAACACTTTGTTACAGGAAATGTTCCAAATGTCCTCCGTTAGCGAGGATACATGCATCCACCCTCCGTCGCATGGAATCCCTGATGCGCTGATGCAGCCCTGGAGAATGGCGTATTGTATCACAGCCGTCCACAATACGAGCACGAAGAGTCTCTACATTTGGTACCGGGGTTGCGTAGACAAGAGCTTTCAAATGCCCCCATAAATGAAAGTCAAGAGGGTTGAGGTCAGGAGAGCGTGGAGGCCATGGAATTGGTCCGCCTCTACCAATCCATCAGTCACCGAATCTGTTGTTGAGAAGCGTACGAACACTTCGACTGAAATATGCAGGAGCTCCATCGTGCATGAACCACATGTTGTGTCGTACTTGTAAAGGCACATGTTCTAGCAGCACAGGTAGAGTATCCCGTATGAAATCATGATAACGTGCTCCATTGAGCGTAGGTGGAAGAACATGGGGCCCAATCAAGACATCACCAACAATGGCTGCCCAAACGTTCACAGAAAATCTGTGTTGATGATGTGATTGCACAATTGCGTGCGGATTCTCGTCAGCCGACACATGTTGATTGTGAAAATTTACAATTTGATCACGTTGGAATGAAGCCTCATCTGTAAAGAGAACATTTGCACTGAAATGAGGACTGACACATTGTTGGATGAACCATTCGCAAAAGTGTACCCGTGGAGGCCAATCAGCTGCTGATAGTGCCTGGACACGCTGTACATGGTACGGAAACAACTGGTTCTCCCGTAGCACTCTCCATACAGTGACGTGGTCAACGTTACCTTGTACAGCAGCAACTTCTCTGACGCTGACATTAGGGTTATCGTCAACTGCACGAAGAATTGCCTCGTCCATTGCAGGTGTCCTCGTCGTTCTAGGTCTTCCCCAGTCGCGAGTCATAGGCTGGAATTTTCCGTGCTCCCTAAGACGCCGATCAATTGCTTCGAACGTCTTCCTGTCGGGACACCATAGTTCTGGAAATCTGTCTCGATACAAACGTACCGCGCCACGGCTATTGCCCCGTGCTAATCCATACATCAAATGGGCATCTGCCAACTCCGCATTTGTAAACTGACTGCAAAACCACGTTCGTGATGAATACTAACCTGTTGATGCTACGTACTGATGTGCTTGATGCTAGTACTGTAGAGCAATCAATGAGTCGCATGTCAACACAAGCACCGAAGTCAACTTTACCTTCCTCCAATTAGGCGAACTGGCGGTGAATCGAGGAAGTACAGTACATACTGACGAAACTAAAATGAGTTCTAACATGGAAATTAAGCGTTTCCGGACACATGTCCACATAACATCTTTTCTTTATTTGTGTGTGAGGAATGTTTCCTGAAAGTTTGGCCGTACATTTTTGTAACACCCTGTATATTCAAGTCCTTGTCGTGCCCTACACTGTCAACATGAATCAAATTGGTGAGGGTGTTTTTACTGAAATAACTGTGAAACATGGACTGCAATAGCTTCTAGAGCACATGTCATATGTGACAAAAGAAACTAATGAATACATAACACGTAATGATTCAGACCAATTCTAGAGCTTTCGCGTGTCCCGTAGGGGGTAGAGGGCGGGGGGAGGCTGCCACGTGCGTCACAGCACGTGACACCGCGGATCTTAAGAGACGGATTATCTCCGCGGGGAGCGAGTTACTATTAAAGACTAGTTTAATACTTCGTAGCTTCGCGTTGAAACATCCGCGTTCTCGAAAGCACATGACAACGTTAAGGACTTCAGGGGTTTCTTTTCATTGACGTAGTGGTTTCACGCCCTGCCGCGGACGGAGCCGAGGTTTTCGCGGTGCATTCCAGGCTAGGCAACTAGTGTGACGTCCCAAGTTCTTCGTGCGGCTCGTATTTCCTATGGGCACCCTTCCGCGATCTACTAACGTCTGTGGATTCCAGTTTCACGACAGGTCTTGCCACTATAACTCATTCTCGCGATGCAAGTTACAGTCAGTTTAATGTGATTTATTTCGCCTATTATGAGTTTAACTCTTGATTTTCTTGTTTCAACTAAATATTACCATTCTGTTTTAAGGCTGACTAAAAACTGATTTTATTACCTGATAGGGATCTAAATGCTCATTTGCAACCCACTTGGTAAATCATTACAGTCCCTCGTAACCTAATACTATTGTACTGGGTTCGGAATAATTTTTTCTTGGTTGAAAGACGACATTTTCGCCTTTAAGTGTTTATATTATTTAAAAATCTGCAGAAATTTTTATATATCCTTGTTAGACTGCGTTCACAGTGACACCGACAGTGGTCGCCAGACGCCGTCGCCAGAGGTCACTCGATAACATCGGCCAATAGCCTGTTTCACAGCGCATCCATACCGAGCGAGGTGGCACAGTAGGTAGCACACTGGACTTGCATTCGGGAGGACGACGGTTCAAACCTGCGTCCGGCCATCCTGATTTAGGTTTCCCGTGACTTCCCTAAATCGCTTCACGCAAATGCCTGTATGGTTCCTTTGAAAGGGCACGGTCGACTGTCTTTTCCATCCTTCCCTAATCCGATGGGACCGATGTCTTCGCTGTTTGGTCCCGTCTCCCGACTCAACCAATCAACAGTGCATCCGATCTCCTTCGTCAGTTTCTGGGGGGATGGAGAAGTTTAGGGTAGGTTAGAATCTATTCTGTAAGGAGATCAGAACCTGTTTTTAACTCCCTGGTATGACACGACGCCAATGTGCTTGGAGACGTGTGCTGAGTTGTGGCTTTTGCTATTCAGAAGACGGCAAACGGATTTGAATGAGCTGTATCTGTTTCAAAAAGAACGTGGTGAGTACTGTACACTTTTTCCTCAGTTACTGGGATAACCAGACAAGTTCTTCAAAAATATAAGATGAAAAGAGAAAGTTCTATTACGTACTCCAGACGAAAACACTGAAAAGCAAGATTACAAAACAGTGCACAATTTCAGATAAATTCAGCAAAACAGACATATGTCAATCAACTGTCAACGACGCACATTCATTCAGCATACTCGTGAAAGACAATATTGAGTTTTAGACAAAGATACTCTGAACACTTAAAGCACTGAAAAGTGAACATATGTAGGCCTTCACAACATTTGCAAACAACCTCATATAACAAAATCACTACCCTACTGGGATAAAGACACCAGTAAGCAGTAATAATAAATTGTAGATAGCTAATGCCTAACCACCACATTCCACGGTTTAAGCATAGGATACTTCACTCTTCTCACTTGAACAAATTAGTATTTATGGTTATAATTTACGCATAATTTCTGCTAAAGATTTTTGCCCACTCGTGGTTTCCAATAATGCTGCGTTTTCAGTCCACAGATTCCGAGCTATAATCCGATTATGATACTTTTCATTCTCAGGATGCCACAAAACGCTTCTTTCTTTGGATAAACTTACCAGTTTCTGACATTCCATATTTATTCTGTGAGAACGTTAGCCGATCTTACCGAAAGCAACGATGATTGGACGATGAGATCGGCTGCAATGTGACCGTGCACATACTGATATACTATACCGATATCGGTCGTCGACGGAATCTATTGAAATCGATGCCACTGTAACCGCGGCCTTACCGGTACTGTAAGGGAAATCTTATTGCAAATTTGTAAAAATGCAACAACAGTTTGTACGAAGGTAAGGACTTAGTGGTTTTTCCTCATGTGTTTCACAAAGCTAAAATTTTAAGCACAGCTATTGCTTGTTGTTGTTTTAGCTATCTGCCGGATTCTCGCGTATCCCTTGCCCTCGAGTCAAAAGTGACGTTACTGTCCGAGTAGGCTTAACACTGTGTCGAGCTCCACGACGTACCGGCAAACCTCGAACCTGTTTGAATGCGACTATCGTTTCCCAGACCTACCAGCCACTATATTGTTTGCATAGACGTATTCCCTTTCTTGTTTTTGTTTTTCGTGTTTCTTTGGTCAAATATGTATTATTTAGGCAATGTCTGGGTCCCATGTAAAGCTGGACCTTATTGTTATGATCAGCAATTCGAATACGGGTTTGATGCCGCTCTGCAGGCTAGTCCAGAGATTCTTCATCTCTATATAATTACTGGTGCCAACATCCATTTGATCGTGTTTACTGCAGTCAAGCATGGTCCCGATCCACATTTCCATCCATTACCAATCTGATGATTCCTTGATGCCTTAGGACGTGCTCCATCAGCTGCTTCCTTCTTTTAGTGAAGTTGAGCCAGCATGGTTCCGCTCCACATTTCCCTCCATTACCAAACTGATGATTCCTTGTTGCCTTAGAACGTGCTCCATTAGCTGATCCCTTCTTTTAGTGAAGTTGAGCAATTACTTGTTGCCCACAATTCGATTCAGTATTTCCTCATTAGTTATACGAAGTACTCATATAATCCTTAGCATTTGTTTGTAATACAAACGAAGGCGCCTGGCCTCCTCTATTCTATATTGTTCGTCGTCAGCGGACACACTACGTAATAAATTCTTTCAAAAAATACTTTCTAATATTTAAATTTATAATTTATATTCTATGTCAACAGTTTTCTCGTTTTCAACGACGATTTTCTTGTTATGCCCGTACTCATTTTATATCCACCTTACTTCGGTCAATATTAGTTACTCTGCTGCCCAAATAGAATTAGTCTACAACTTTCAACGTCTCATTTCCTAATCTAATTCACTCAGCATAATCTTCCTTATTTAGACTACATTCCCTTTTACGTTCATCTTAAAACCTCTTTTCATGGTACTCTCCGTACCGTTCAGTTGACCTTGCAAGTATTTGCCGTCTCTGACAACATTACAAAGTCAACGGAAGGCTTAAAGTTCTGATTTCTTCTCCCTGAACTGTACGTTCCTCTTTCAAATTTCTCCTTAGTTCCCCTTATTGACTTCTGAGTGTAAAAATTGAATAACATGAGGGATAGGCTACAATTCTGTCTCACTTCCTTCTGATCTATTAACCCCTTTTAACGTGCTTCCACTCTTACAGCTGTAGTCTGGTTTCCGTACAAGTTGTAGAATACCTTTCGCTCTCTATATTTCCATTAAGACTTCGAGAGAGTCTACTCCAGTCAACGTTGTCAAAAGTGTTCTTAATCTACAAATACTACAAATTTAACGATCGCGGAACCACCTCAAAAACAAATTGAAACTTGATGGTTACAGTGCACGAAGACAAAAGTCACGGTCCCTCGAGCATGGGTGTGTGTGTGTGTGTGTGTGTGTGTGTGTGTGTGTGTGTGTGTGTGTGTGTTGTCCTTTGCGTAAATTAGTTTAAGTTACGTTAAGTAGTGTGTAAGTCTAGGGCCGATGATCTCAGCAGTTTGGTACCTTAGAAATTCGCACACATTCGAATTCGAAAAGTCACTAATATAGAGTCGGACCTGCTTCTGCCTGGCGTAGTGCACCAACTCGAAGTCTCATCGCCACAACGAGTCTTTGGAAGTCCCCTGCAGTAATACTGAGCCATGCTTCCTCTATAGCCGCCCATAACGGCGAAAGTGTTGACGGTGTAGGATTTTGTGCACGAGCTGACCTCTCGATTATGTTCCTAAATGTTGGATGGGATTCATGTCGGGCAATCTGGATAGCTAAATCATTCGCTCGAATTGTCCAGAATGCTCTTCAAACCAATCGCGAACTACTGTGGCCCAGTAACATGCCGCACTATCATCCGTAAAAATTCCATCGTTGTTTTGGAAAAAGTAACCGAACGTGTCGACAAAAGCACAGGAGTCGGTCGGCTGCTGCCATAGCCCATTAACGCCAGATTCCGCGGCACTGTCCGAACGGATAAGTTTGTCGTACGTCCCAAGTTGATTTCTGCTGTTATTTCATGCAGTGTTGCTAGTCTGTTAGCACTGATAACTCTACACAAACGCCGTTGCTCTCGGTCGTTAAGTGAAGGCCGTCGGCCACTGCGTTGTCCGTTTTGAGAGGCAATGTATGAAATTTGGTATTCTCTGCATATTCTTGACACTGTGGATCTCGGAACATTGAATTCCCTAACGATTTCCGAAATGGAATGTCGCATGCGACTATCTCTAACTACCATACCGCGTTCAAAATCTGTTAATTCCTGTCTGAACCCTTTTCATATGAGTCACCTGAGTACAAATGACAGCTCCGCCAATACATTGCCCTTTTATACCTTATGTAAGTGATATTACCGCCATCTGTATACATCACTGTTGCTATCTCTTGACAGTTGTCACTTCAGTGTAGATGAAGAATGCAATGAGCTAGTACGTCTTCGCAGAAGGGTAGGTCACAGAAGAACAATTTACCACAGGAATGTTAGGATTTTTCGTGGGACAGGCAGAGCATTTTCAATCAGAACATTTTCTCTGCAATCCATTCGAGACGCATAAAGCAATTTGGTGCATCTTATTTGGTTAGGAAACAATATAAAAATCATTTCAGAAGACGGGTAATTCTTATTTACAAGAAAAACAGGATTAAAACACCAACTTTATCTCTTCATCTGTAAACTCATAAAGACATCACAGTATTCCATACTGTCGGATCCTATCTCCCAGAAATGATTTATAGAATTACGGGAACATAAAACAGGAGGTAGAAATGTTAAAGTCACCTACAGTCGCCTTCCCTGCGAGTGCAGTATTTTTTCGGCAATTTAGTATACTGCTGCCACGTAGCTTCGCAGTTTCAGTATATTTTTTTCCTTCCTTCATCAATTATTCATCACGCCCGCGTAACGTATTCAAAATGGCAGTCGTGACGTAAGAAGATTCCCCAGAAGCCACACAGAGCCAGGCCTCAACACTGGTTGAGGGGCACCCCTAAGGAAAGGGACGACTAGGAACCGTGTCACCCACCACGCAAGTTTCCAGGCCGTGTCCTGCTGCCCTTGTGTCCCACATATATACCAGGCTTTGATGACATTTCTGTCGCATGGCGGCCGGCCGCTGTCGCCGAGCGGTTCTAGGCGCTTCAGTCCGGAACCGCGCTGCTGCTACGGTCGCAGGTTCGAATCCTGCTTCGGGTATGGAAGTGTGTGATGTCCTTAGGTTAGTTAGGTTTAAGTAGTTCTAAGTCTAGGGGACTGATGAGCTCAGATGTTAAGTCCCATAGTGCTTAGAGCCATTTGAACCATTTTTTTTTTTTTTTTTTTTTTTTTTTTTTTTTTTTTTTTTTTTTTGTCGCATGGCGATTCCGCAGTAGTGTCGTGGACTAAGCTTTTCATGGCTCAGCGTCCAGTATCTAGGTTGCTACAACCATTACCAGCGGTACCTTATAAACAGCCTGCAATTTTGTTACACTCTCATTGCTTATTTCTTATTCTGCTTCATGTGGCAACGTAATCATCTGAGGTATTTTACAGTACTGGCCTTTAAAATTGCATCACTCTTGATGCGACATTCAAGAAATGTCAAAACGGCATGATAATTACTTCATGCTTAGATTGCAGATGATTAGCGTTGTAGCTCAACTGCAGAGCGTAGCTAGGAATAACAAACTCTGCATTCCGCATATAACCTCCTCAGTCCGTATGTATACTACATTCATCTTTTATTTTTTTCTGGATCGGGTGAAACTTCCCCTTAGAAAAATTATACATGACTGTGCTTAAACTGACACACAATATTTTTAGCGCAACGCAATCTGACTTTCAATAATCCCTACAAAAGAATGGCCCTGACTAACATTAACCTATACCTTTCACAAATCCTTTACCTCACAAAAATCTTCGTCACTCGAACTACTGCAATACAGCGAGCGCCACTACTGCCAGCTAAATAAAAGATTCAAACTACGGAAGGCACTAACTACTGATAGGCATAGTTAGCAAATGAAAGATTTTAATAGAGAACAAACAATGTATTTACCTTAATAGTGTTGAAAAATCATAATATACATAGCAGTTCATGACATCCAGTCTTACAAATTTCAAAACTCCGCCATTTCTCTCCCCACATCCACCACTGCTGGCGGCTCACCTCCAACTGCGCAACGCTACGCGCTGTTCACATCCAACTGCCCAACACTACCATAGCGAATATTCCAACAATGCAAACCAGCCACAGACTGCACACAGCACAGCCAGTGATTTTCATACAGAGCGCTACGTGGCGTTACCAATAAGAAAACCAAAACAGCCTACTTACACAGGGAATGACCTAATCTTGCTGTATCTGATTCCAGCTTATACTCTCCACCACTGCATGTCAAATCAAGCACTTACAGGTTAAACAAATGTGATCACACAAGCTCTGAGAGTGCTTGGTGATTATTACAGAAACTGGAGATAGTGCCCTAACCCCCACCCCCAAAAAAGAAAAGTTTAAGAACCATCCTCTCCCCAAATATCTCGGAATCTCTCTGGATCGTTCACGATTATGCAAGTCTCACCTCACGTACCTCCCAGGGAAGTTAAACACCGGGAACAACATTATCCGGAAATAGCTAGTACTTCTTTGGGGTTCAAGCTGACACTCGCCATACAGTGGCCATCTCTTTTGTCTATTCCGTGACTGAATGTTGCACACCATTATGGCACAAGAATGTGCATGTCAGTAAGGTGGATGCTAATTTCAATGATACCATGGGACTCATAGCGGGTGCCTTGAGATTAACTCCTCTACCTTATCTTTCTGCTCTCAGTAACATTGCTCCACCACACATGAGACAACAAGAAGCAATGACCTGTGAATGGGAAAAGATTAATGGCATAGAGTTTTCCCAAAGGCTACCTGTTCAGGAAATTGTGCTTACTCGATCCAGAAGGCGTCTCAAGTAAAGGAAACAATGCTGGCCAGCTCGTGAGACCCAACTACTGAAGACTGAAGATGTGTGGAAAGAGAGACGGAAAAACACCACCAGCATATGTCGCCGTGGCCTCGAAAGACCCGATACATATTGCAACTGCCTACAAGAACGTGGTGTTAACCGAACAGAATCCGATGTGGACACGGAAAAATAAGTTCAGTGTGACTGTGAAGTTTCAGAACAAACCAATGACCACATTTTAGAGGAATGTCCCAAGAGAAGTTTCAGTGAAGACTGAAAGGATATCATCACTGCCTTTACAACGACAATGGAGTGGATAGCCTCTCTTGACATCACTCTGTAAGGTCACTTGAGACCAGAACTCTAGTATATTCCTTTTGTACTTCATTGGATAAATTTCGTTTCTGCAAGCTCCCACCAACTGGCACCAACTGCTTGAAGAAAGTTGTTTATCGCAGTGTCAGGATGACTTCTAAGAAGAAAGGTAATTGCTGTGTGTCTGTAGTAACTTTGAACTGGAAAGTACAGTAATAATACACCCAACACTGTCGAATAAGTGACTGTTTATTTCATCACAACAATACAGTGAGGCATTTTTTCGATGTAGCACTGCGCCTACATTCGGCAGCGACCTACACTTCACATTCACAAGAGAGAACACGAGAGGAAGAAGAGAGTGAAGAAGAAGAAGAAGAAGAAGAAGAAGAAGAGGAGGAATGGATAAATATGCAGTTCCAAGGAGGATGCGCCTCCGTGAGCACCAAAGCCTGTTCCACCCCCAACAGTGAAGACGTTGCATGCAGGCATCAAGCTGAGATGGTGAATAAAACCCAGGAAAATTATTTCATGTGCATACTATCTTGCTGTAAGCGTTCTGGTTTGCACAGCGCACTAAATGCAAAACATATCTCTCTTCCAAAGAAAAACGAACTCTTTTTTTGCAGTTTCACAACAAATAGCAGAACTATGAAAAATTTTCTGGTTGTATTAGTTTGTATTATTGTAATAGTTTTTGAGTACTTAAATAAATTTATTTGTGTATTTCAGTTGTCAGTTTATAAATAAAATCCATCAAAGTAAACCCTGAAAACATTTCATTGCTAGGACAGAAAACGTATTCGAGTCCTAATGTAGCATACACGTTACTTGCGCTGACATTTTGGAGAAGCACGGACAATTTTTGTTAATTTAACATTTTCGTCTTATTAAATCCCAGAACAACGCACTGGCTACCAATGTAAACTTCTCATCCATAAAATCTAACGTACGCTCAGGATTGAGGAGGCTAAGAAAAGATTACGCAGCGGGATTCTCATTTAAAAGCGAATTTGAATATTGGTTGTCTGTGCGAAGATCGTGTTACTTCGTGTAAGGAGAAGCAATGGCTACAATCATGTGTAGTAATTCTACAGCGGCAGGATATGTTCCGTCAACACTACCTTCTTTTCGTTCCACGATATTGCTGGTCACGTTGGTCGGGATCCCACGACTGTCAATCTGATGTTGAATCGATCGGATCAAGAGAGCCACAGTACACAACAATGCGCAGGTTCTCGGCGGCGTCAAATGACTAGCGCGCAAAAGCAGAGGCTTGATGTTTTCTCGGCCTTGTGGGATCGTTCAGCCACAACACGTAATTTGAGTCATAAAATGGATTTGTTTGCACCAAGACAAGTATGCATCCAAAGTGCGACGCCTGGAACACAAGGACTCTCAGCACAGTCACCATTGCTGTGGCTTCCTTTGGCGTTGCAGCAGAGAGGGGCGTGCACAATGAGAACCATGGGCACAGCGGCAAGATGTTTTTTCATACGAATCCCGGTTCTGCTTACAGTGTCTGCGGGGAGAACGAACGTTGTCAGACTGCATTCGCCATCGTCCTATGGGCCTAGCGCCTGCCCTGACGCCATGGGGTGCCGTTGGAGACAGAACACGATCACTGTGGTTCACATAGCTAGTGATCTGGGCAACAGGCGTTGCATTTCTGAAATATTAAGGTCGGTGGCGGTGCCCTGTCTGCGAGCTCTCCGTGACGTTATTTTTTAACAAGATTACACAAGATCGTAGGTTGGCCGTGGTGTCCTGACCTACATCGATACATACTGTTTTCCTACTCAGAACGTTCTCAAAACTCTCACCTACTGAAAACACCTCGTAACGGGTTGCCGAGAGTCACTACGATCGATGAACTCTGTCACAGAGCTGAAAAAGTGTCGAATGACGTGGTCGTATCTGCCATACAGGCCCACAAGTGGCTGATTCATATTGACAAACTAGGAGTTCAACATACACTAAGTTATCAAAAGTATCCGGACACCCTCAAAAACATACGTTTTTCACATTAGGTGCATTGTGCTGCCACCTGTTGCCAGGTACTCCATATCAGCTACCTCAGTAGTCATTAGGCATCGTGAAAGAGCGGAATGAGACGCTCCGCGGAACTCACGGACTTTCAACGTGGTCAGTAGATTGGGTGTCACTTGTGCCATACGTCTGTACGCGAGATTTACACTCTCCTATACTTCCCTAGGTCCACTATTTCCGATGTGATGGTGAAGTGGGAACGCGAAGGGACACGTACAGCACGAAAGCGTACAGGCCGACCTCGTCTGTTGACTGACATTCTCTGCCTCGTGATGACTGGGTGTTGTGTGATGTCCTTAGGTTAGTTAGGTTTAAGTAGTTCTAAGTTCTAGGCGACTGATGACCATAGCTGTTAAGTCCCATAGTGCTCAGAGCCATTTGAACCATTTGTTGACTAACAGGGACAGCCGACAGTTGAAGAGGGTCGTAACATGTGGTAGGCGGACATCTATCCAGACCATCACACAGGAATTCCAAGCTGCATGAGGATCCACTGCAAGCACTATGACACTTAGGCGGGAGGTGATAACACTTGGATTTCATGATCGAGCGGCTGTTCATAAGCCGCCGGCCGCTGGTGGTCGAGCGGTTCTAGGCGCTTCAGTCTGGAACCGCGCGACCACTTCGGTCGCAGGTTCGAATCCTGCCTCGGGCATGGATGTGTGTGATGTCCTTAGGTTAGTTAGGTTTAAGTAGTTCTAAGTTCTAGGGGACTGGTGACCTGAGATGTTAAGTCCCATAGAACTCAGAACCATTTTGTTCATAAGCCACACATCACGCCGGTAAATGCCAAACGACGCCTCGCTTGGTGTAAGGAGCGTAAACATTGGGCTATTGAACAGTGGACAAACGTTGTGTGGAGTGACGAATCACGGTACTCAATGTGGCGATCCGATGGCAGGTTGTGGGTATGGCGAATGCCCGGTGAACGTCATCTGTCAGCGTGTGTAGTGCCAACAGTAAAATTCGGAGGCGGTGGTGTTATGGTGTGGTCGTGTTTTTCATAGAGGAGGCTTGCACCCCTTGTTGTTTTGCGTGGCACTATCACAGCACAGGCCTGAATTGTTGTTTTAACCACTTTCTTGCTTCCCACTGTTGAGGAGCAATTCGGGGATGGCGATTGCACCTTTCAACACGATTGGGCACCTGTTCATAATGCACGCCCTGTGTCGGAGCGGTTACACGACAATAACATCCCTGTAATGGACTAGCCTGCACAGAGTCCTGATCTGAATCCTATACAACATCTTTGGGATGTTTTGGAACGCCGACTTCGTGCCAGGCCTCACCGACCAACATCGATAACTCTCTTCAGTGCAGCACTCCGTGAAAAATGGGCTACCATTCCCCAAGAAACCTTCCAGCACCTGATTGAACGTATGCCTGCGAGAGTGAAAGCTGACACGAAGGCTAAGGGTGGGCCAACAACATATTGAATTTCAGCATTACCGATGGAGGGCGCCACGAACTTGTAAGTCATTTTCAGCCAGATGTCTGGATGATTACATAGTGTATGTTCCTTTTTTCTTTCTTTCTTCAGGATGACGCAACCCTCAAATCGAGTTTGATAATTTTAAGCTAGCTTACCTACTTTGTATAGTCGCAACGAGTTCGCAGTGAGTAAGCGATTTCATAAGCGCGAGGTTCTCTTATAAAACCTGGCTGCCCGTACTTTTTTTTCATTCCCGCGTTATTCTGTAAACGTGCAGTACTAAAGGAATCGCTCCCAATTTACTCCGCTGATGCTGCCTCCCGACGTTTATTATTACATGAAAGGGAGAACCTTATAAAACGACTTCGAAATTGCGGGTACGTCATCGAACAGAACAGAGATATTCCTTCTAGAGAAAATTGCATTAACATTCAATCAGTCATACACCACCAATCGTCTGTAACGATATTTAGTGATGTGCTCCGATATGCGGGGTATGCTGCTAAATTGTATGATGACCAAGAACCGTTTATGAATATAAACCAATTTTTTTTTCAATAGATACACTGAAAAATCAAGCATGTGCAAAAATTCCGTGTTCACCACACGTATTTTATGTGGCAATAATTACTGTTTTCCATGTTTCTACGATCAGTATCATCTAGATGCGTGCCGCGCTCCGTAGGTTACAAATTGTTACAGGTGTAGCTACAATGATATAAAAGAAATGACTGTACCGTTTTGATTGAAAGTTCTCGTGTATACTTTCCATAATTGATGTATCCTTAAGATAAAACTAATTTCTTCTTTTTTCAGGATAAATATGATGTAAATGATAAATGAGTCATTAAATATTGATAATTTGCTCAGAGATAATAAATCTGTTATTTGAATTTAATGGGAAAGAAGTACCAGCTGCGAGATTTGAACCATGGACTCCGGGCTTATGAAACAACTGGCTTGGCTGCGGACTGCTTGAGTATTTGCAACCACACTATCCTAAAATTTTGAAACTCGATCTTCTCGAAAACGGCTGAGAGTTGTATCTTCCTGTTTACATATACAGAAGTCGTAGTCGCGCCCTACACCCTCTATCAATTTAAATCAAAACTAGGGAGGGGGAGTTCTTACGGTCCCATTGTCAGTTGGACTTCACGCCCAATAGGGTCAGAGCTACAGTTGCTGCCCGAGCTGGCAGCTCCATGCTCTAAATTTTGCACTCAACAGAGCCACAAATTATCTACAAATTTTGTCAAATGTTCAAATGTGTGTGAATTCCTAAGGGACCTAACAGCTGAGGTCATCGGTCCCTAGACTTACACACTACTTAAAGTAACATAAAATAACTTATGTTAAGAACAACGCACACACCCATGCCTGAGGTAGGACTCGAACCTCAAGAGGGAGGGGCCGCGCAATCCGTGGCGTGGCGCCTCGAACCGCGCGGTACTGTACTGTTTATGCATCATTAAGTGAGATTTATTTTTTCTTGCCGTTCTGGTTTTGCAATTTTAATGGCCAGCAGTGTAGATTCACTTCAGCAGAGTTTTTGCAAGTAGGCAGTCAAATTCCGCAGTCGTTTTTCTGAGTTACACCAACACTGCAATCCTTTTGAACGAGATCTTCTCAGCGCCCATCAACTCAATCTAATAAATGTATAACTATCAAAGTTATAACAATTTACCACACTGTCTGTCATTCTATGAAATAAAAATTGCCTTCATTTTTTTCCATTGCTGTACAGTCTCGACTCTGAAGCCAGTTTCAAATGTATGCACAAGCACAACCCACCGGAATGACTACACTTGGGGTCACAGTCTGTGCCGTAAAAGCTAAATACGTAATTTAAATTTTTTTCGTTACTGTTGTAATTAGTGTAGTGTTCTATTTTTTTCATACTTGACCTGTGTAACATTTCTCATACTTTCAGTTTTCAGCGAACGAACTCTTTGTTTGTAATTGTGTTCTTATCAGGTTGGATTTCATTAGAATCATTATGCAGAGCGACTTTGATGTAATTCAAAATGGAAGGAAGTCAGCAATCTGTCGTCATTGTCTGTACTTATTGCAGATACGGTATCGCCAGAATTAGAGCGTATGAAGTGTTATGCAGACTCGATAGGCCTGTAAATGAATATGCTATTACACGACCTTGCGTGTATTTAGCTTACTTAAAACCCACTGTACTGTAACTGAAATCTAGATCTGTAATAAATAAGAGACTGAATGGCGACAGACTGCTGACGTCCTTCCTGTTTTAAGTTAGTAGTTGTAGAAGGCGGTCAGTAATGTTATTATAAGCGTTCGTAATCTAAATTGTGATAAGAGTAAGTTCGAAAGTGCCGTAGCTATACAAGTGGTCCAGCGTGCTCGTTTTTAAAAACTCCTTGTTGATGGGTTGCGCCCAAACAAAGAACGCTGAGCAGTATGGTATTCACTTCATGAAAGAGGCGTTGTAGTGACGCTCGTCGTTATCCGTCCTGAAAATAGGCATCAGCAGAATGATGCGATGAGCAGTTTAAACTGCTGTTCTGAGGAAGAGGTCCAGGCAGATGGAGACAGAATGGTGATGTGCTCATAATAGCATCGATGACACCAAATTCCATCATCGCAAAGGTACAGTAATGCCACCATCTCGTACTATTCGCAGGATAGATGAGATTTGTGTTGCAAAATTGACCGCCCTCAGCATTCGCAATGAAATAATTGCGAAGTTAAAACACTAGACTGTGTGTTCGCGTAAATCATTTTGCGTAGTGCAGCTTAGTTCCTCTGTCCTGAACAACAGCTAAGTTCAGTAACCAGTAAAAAAATTCTTGCTAGATTTAAAATCTGTACAAGAGATAATTGTGTCAGTCACTTTTACGGAGACACGAAAACTATTTTGTGCTGCTTTGCACAGAGTAGTGTTCAAAAGGAACTGAAACAGCAGCATTGCTTAATCGCTGCAATCATTACTTAACTTCATTGATTGAGATTTTGATGTTTAGTAAGTGCTGTGTGGGGATGTCTGATAAGTAAATGCGCTGACACAATTGCGTCAGTAGATAACTTACAGGTTTTTGTTAAGTTTTATTCCACAGATATAGTGGTTTACATCCAAGTAGTTTCAACACAGTTGCATGAATATACGGCGTTATAACCTGCATTGTTACGCGAATGAAGAGTGTCATACATCCTTGGCCATGAAACTTTCCATTATCCCAGATCATTTGATATTATTCGATGGTGTATTAAATGTACATAGGCTATATATCCATACCGTCTGGTAATGTTGCCTCTGACTTGGTTAGTTCTACCCACGATCAGTCTGATAGTAAAAATTTTAAGCCTGTTAAGCGATAGGATTAACGAAATACTGAGACACTGCTCTGCAGTCCCCACAGGGCTACTGCACTTAAGTTCAGCTTCGCGTAATAATTTTACCATTGTTTCTTCAGGTACAGGGAATGTACGTTTGCTTCAGATGGCAAGCAGTTGTTTGGAGTAGCAAGAGCTGTACCGTCACAAATCCAAGAACTCATCAACTTTCTCTTGTAATGTAGTAATCGTAGGAGATTGGCCACATTGTCAGGCCTAACAATCAAAAGCTTTATGAACGAATGATTCTGTGTGATAAGCTGAACAATTACTACAGCACATACAATCTATGTCATGCCTTTGACTGTGAAGTTCGATAAGGTGACGAGTCTGCTACTACGGTTACGTGATTACATGTGGAAATTGGCGAGTTAAACCCTAATGTACGAGGTGTGGTCTCTCAGACCGCACTAAAATTCTGGAACTCGCACTCTAAGATCAGTTCTGGCGGAATGCTTATAAACCCACAATGTTTTGTTGTCGGCTGCATTATTGCCTTTTTTTTCTTTTTTTTTGCTGTTGACTTGTGTTACTGGCACGTGTTGTGGTCTCCTTCACGCGTCGCCTGGTCTACGTACTTGTTTTGTTCAATATAGTACAAAATGTGTTCGCAGGAACGTGTCAGTTTTAACGGCTCCAAGTCTGATAAAATTGCTGGTCTGATGGATGAAGGAAGATGTCAGTGATACAGATCAAGAAATGACGAAAGGGACGATGGTTTTACATAGCCATTAACGACATTTGTGCTAGCGGAGGAACATTCAGACGAAGAAATTCAGGACAGTTATAATGGGGCCTTTCTCTTTCTCCAATGAACACCTTACAGTTTAGTTAAAATCAAATGTGTCTTGAGTAATGATAAAGAAAAATTTAGATTCCTGCATTGAATGTCAGTTTTGCAGACTTAATGTTTGTGTCTATCGAGAATAGTTTTTGTAGGCAAGTTTAAACCCTATTAATTAGTTTTATGTAAAAATTTACTTGCTAGAGAGATATCATGATTATTCAGAATGCAAAATAAAGTTCTCAAACAGTTCGTTTATGTGCACTGTTGAAAAAAAAAACCACAAAACTATGTGATTTTGTGTGATAAAAAGTAAGAGTATTTAAACAGCACCTAAATAATTGTAAAAGTAAATGTTATATAGCTTAAATTAAAAATTTCAGATGAATTACGCCTTAAATCTCGGTTTAAACATAGAGAGACCCCACCTCGTAATGTACTTTACAGAAAAGTTATCTCGTGAGCTAAGGCATTAAACTGGCTTCACAGTCGACACTGTTCAGAAAAGAAAAAAAGAGTTAAGTTTTACGTCATTCAGTGACGGGCTATGTGGTGAAATGTTATCATTCAGACAATTAAACATTGTATCAGTCCGAGCCGTTGAAAAGACCCTCCTCAGCTTCCATCATGTAGTCACTGCCTTTGGTAATACGCTATTAAGTTTAATGCAGAATCGTAATGCGGATTTAGAATGTTACCGGCTGAGCTATCCAGGCGCGACCTACGGAGAACCTGAAAAATTAACCTCTTCTTATACGTCTTGTAAAAGGGTTGTCTGCGTAAGGTATGGACCAATTATACAGTTTTAATCAGTCAGAAAACTTCAGTGCAGTGTACGCCCCGCGACAGTCATTGATTCGTTCTTCACAGATACTGATGGCCATACTTGGAGCTATTGTCATCTCTGGTACGCCGAAATAAGATCATTGCCCAGCTATGCAGTAAAACTGTGTATGGCGTAAGTCCGGATGTGCAGAACAGGACTTCTGTCAGTTATATTGCTCTGTTGGCCATATGAGTTTGTACTATTTAGCTTCGAAAGGTAACGATTATTTCTTTTAAGTATATCGATTTGCGTGCGTAGTAGCGTCAATTAATCTCCTTTACTGTAAATATATTTGTATAAACAGCACAAATAGGCTAAAGTGCATGTAATAGTAAACTCTTTGTCTAACAAAGCGTAAAGAATAAACAATCAGCATCGTACAGAAGCCACGTCACAATCTCGGTTGCTAGATTGTTTAATATTCATCCTTACTTCAAATTTTACTCTGTTGTAACAGAAGTTCATCCCACTCAAAGCTTTATTTATGAGGCTTTACAAATCTATACTGGTACTTATTGTTCAGTCTTTTCTTGTTTTTCGTATTCCTTTGTGCTAATAAGGTTAGTCGGTTTCCTCCAATTAATTCACATGTTTATAAACAACTACTCATTTTGCAATTGCATACTTTATTAAGGTTTCGGAGGCTTGTTAGAGGTATCTTTATATTTCGCGTTTCTGTTTTATATAGTTGCTGTGATGTATGCGTCAATCCGTTTGTCTCATGAAAAGGTTTTCCTCTGCGGTGCACAACCCCATGAGGCTGTTTGCTAGTCGGGGTGTCCTTCAGGCTTCAGCTGCTACAGCGGTTATACCGCCCCCACAGACAGCTGTAGCAGAATATCGCAAGGACGTACGTTTGTGTAGAACGCTTTATGACTAAAATGCCCTGATTATGAAGGACCGTCAAATGTATGCTACTAGATAAAGCAAAAGGTAATACAACTGAGAATGTTGAGGTCTGTCTAAACTTTCTCCAATGCTTTTCTCGCCTTGTAAAAACAACGCCGCCCGTTTCGTCTGCTGAAGACAGGATTCGATTATTACTTTATTTTTCTAATTCCAAGCGGATGTTCGAGAATGAATCGTGTTGTTAATCAAGATTAAAGATAACACAATCTGACATCTGCACATGAATGACTCATCTCGCCTTGAAATTTTACCTTCTCTGAGCAAAAGCGGTTAGATAAAAAAGATGATGATAATAATAATAATAATAATAATAATATAGATATACGATATCTATGAATTACTGAACCCAGGCGAAAAATTACTTACAGTGTTTATATTGACGTAAATTAGCAATGTATCTCGTGTGGCTCAGTGGTCTAGGGGTATGATTCCTGCTTTGGGTGCAGGAGGTCCCGGGTTCAAATCCCGGCTGAGCCCTAAATTTTTAATATGCTATATTACTTCCACGACTGGTTATTTCAATAGAAAGAACGAAAGTTTCAAAATTTGGTTGCGCAATATCATGTATAGCTATAAACTGTACTCTCAAATAAATCTGTGCTACGAAATTCGAAAAATATTTTCTGTGCTAAACAAGTTTAGCATCGTAATTCTATTTCCACAGTAACTAAAGAACTACATAAGCAAAGAAGCGACTTCATGAAAAACAGCGTTTTCGAGTATTTGAATATCTGCAGTCCTATAACCGAACCAATATTTCCGTTGTTAGTTATTCCATTTTGTTACCAAAGCGTTGTCTTGTCGATCAGATCCATATCGACGTAAGAAACTAAAACTGTGTTTGTTTCCGTCCTGCAGGACTTGACTTCGATTTGTCGTAAAGAACGAGGCGCAGCTGTTGCGTACACTTTGTAAGACAAATGAAGGAAGAGAGAGTTTGCTTGTGTGCATGACCACAGTTGAACGGACACCGGGGAAAAATTGCATAGAGCTAATGTCATGACTGCGAATGAAGAAATAGTCGATTTGTCATCTATACTGGATGAAGTGTTCAAGAAACAAAATGAAGTTGAAAAACAAGTTGACATAGCAAGGCAGGATTTGGAAAAAGTGAAACTACAACATCAGAATGAGACAAATGAATACGAGGGAGTACTTCGAAAGAGAAGAAATTCTGAGATGCAGCTAAATAATTTAAAAGAATCAATTGCTGATATAATGACGTCATTACAGAACCTGTATGAAAAAACTGAAAATATTTCATTTGCAACAGGTGACAAGCAGTTTCAGCAAGCGAAAGCCAGCTTAATACTGTCACATGAAATGGTTCATCACAACAAATATTATCAGATAATGGAGAAATACGGTGATAACAAACTGTCGTCTGCTGCAAATATGTGTGATCAAACTGTGAGGAAGAAGAGAGATACTCTCTACACAAGGAAGGAACTACTAGAGAACAAAATTGCTGAGAACAGAAGGCAAATAAATATGAATTTGCAAACAGAAACAAAACTGAAAGAAGAAATACTAATATTAAAGAAACGGAACAATGCTTTGCTTATTCGCCTCCAG
This sequence comes from Schistocerca serialis cubense, assembly GCF_023864345.2. Lineage (NCBI taxonomy): Eukaryota > Metazoa > Arthropoda > Insecta > Orthoptera > Acrididae > Schistocerca > Schistocerca serialis. The sequence goes on from NC_064638.1 coordinate 1,091,697,217, forward strand.
CGACAGTTACATGAAGCACAGTGCAGATGCAGCCAAGCAGAAGAAAGATTAAGTCGTTTGAAAATGACATTGCAAGAACAGAAACATGTCATTCAGAAGAATCAGATCCACAAATAAAAATCTTTTCATGTGGTCTCAAGGTTGTGTTTCTCCTCTGCGAACAGCTCTTCAACAAAAATCAATAACAATACCTACACCGTTAGGAGTGACTAGATTTATTCATACATTTTCTCCATTAATGTTGTTGTCTTCAGTACAATGTATTTTCTCACAACAGCTGCTGATGTAATAACACGAGGATCCAGTGCTAATGATCTCCAGAATTTGTTTCTCATTCACTATGGAGTCCGCAATAACGCACTAAACTGTTACTAGAGGGCCATAATTGATTCATAGGTTCCTGCACCCAGCAGTAACCACTATCTGTTCAAGTACATTTTTCTTAGGAGCGTATTGTACTTTGAATTTCTTTTAAAATTATGTATACTTAAAAAGGTTGTTACAGTTGCCATAAATAAGCTAAAAAGAAACTGAATTAAGAAAACTGAACTTTACTTATAACCAGAAATTTTTCTGTTGAATATGTAATTTAAATTCTTCTTGGGTGTTCACCTGGGTAAGATCACTGATATTGCACAAATTTTCATTTGTGAGACATGCCACCAAAAATTAATGCTTGTACCCAGCCAAAAACCCAAGAAGAATTTCAACTGAATTTTGTTGTATCAAATAAAATATGAAACACGTTAACTGATAGATTTTACACATCCTGCAGGTCAAATTTGTGTTAGCTAATGCTATTATAAAGCTAACTGCATACACACTGTACCTTTGTTCAGATGTTAATTCTGTTTCCCTGCCAGTTTATTCATTTCCAGTTGTATTTTTAATTAATGCCAGTAATTTGTTGTTTTTGTTAATAAATAACACTGAAAAAAAGAAAGGGGTATGATTTCTGCTTTGGGTGCAGGAGGCCGGATTCAAATCCCAGCTGAGTCCTTAATTTTTAATATGCTATATTACTTCCACGACTGGTTATTTGAGTAAAAAGACCAAAAGCTTCAAAATTTGGGTGCGCAATATCGTGTATAGCAATAAATTGTACTCTCACACAAACGCGTGCTACGAAATTCGAAGAATATTTTCTGTGCTAAACAAGTTTAGCATCGTGATTCTAATTCCAAAGTAACTATTTATAAAAATGAACTACATAAGCAAGGAAGCCACTCCATGAAAAACAGCGTTCTAGAGTATCTGAATATCTGCAGTCCTACAACCGAACCAATAATTTACGTTGTTTGTTACCAAATTGTTCTCTTGTCGATCAGATCCATACCGATGTAAGAAACTAAAAACTGCTTCCGTCCTGCAGGCCTTCGATTTGTCGCTGCTTCATTGGGTGGCAATACTGAGGAGACAAGTAGTCAGAACGCAGTCTCTAGGTCGCTATTTCAGCAAATCCCCATCTGTCCTCACAAGAATGAGCATACCTTGGAGATCAGATATGATTCTCTGCAGAACAGTCTCAAACGCGCACATGTCATCCTCGGATGATCAGTCACTGAGCTATCGGTAGATGTATCTTCAGCTTCTTAATTGCTCTTTTAAATCTCTATTATTCTAAATTTTATACTGATTTTTAGCCTCACATTTGGCCAGGGCAGGTTTAGAACTTCAATATCAAATGTTTTCCCATTTAGTATAAATGTATTTGGAATGTAAACTTTTCTATTAAGTCACCATCTAACTAGCTTCAAACTTCAACCAAGGCTTACCTTAACAACACTCAGTTTAATAGATGCCACATTTTTTGAAGCTGGAAGAATGCAGTAGGTCTAGTTCTTTCTGATTTCACAAAAGGCTTTTAAAGATATCAGATGTTCCCTTAAATGTAAATGAATTGTTCCTTCTTTTGATATTTAACACTGGGGTAGGATTCAGAAATTTATTTACTACAGAATAATATCTATGTAGTACTTACTTTAAAAGAAAAAAAACGTTTTCCCGATCACTGGATTTAGATTTATTTTTAAAGTCGTTATCAAGAGCCCAAGGAAAGGCAGTTAATATCTGGACGGGAGGAGGGCGACACTAAATGCGATGTCACCTATGTGGTAAAATGTTTTCGAGCCTGTCCTGTATTCAAATTTGGATTCTTCTCTTAAATCCAAAACCTTCCTACGCTTGTACTTGAGAGAACATCAAGGAATATGATACTAGCATCAGGGGCCTAATGAGATCTGAATACTTAGTGGTCTAACTTGGTCATTCATCCAACAAAACAGTACATGTAGCTACAGACTGGTTATTTCTCTCCGAAACAAAAACGCAGTGTAACTGTCTCAGTCGCATGGCCCAAAAATAGAGATATCAACGAGTGAGAAAGTATGTAGTCTTTCGAGAAAGTTTTGTCTATTTCTGTTCACACTATAAAAGCAGTGAGTCCGTGAGTAGAGGTAAATTGGAAATTGGTGGTAAGAGCCTATGAGACCAAACAGCTGAGGTCATCGGTCCCTAAGCTTATACACTACTTAATCTAACTTAAACTAACTTACGCTAAAGACAACACACACACCCATGCCCGAGGGACGGAGGTGACTAGGTGTCGTGACTAGGTGCCTAAGACCGTACGGCTACCCCGCGCGGCATGAGTAGAGGTCTCTCCACACATACAGATAACTGCAGTAATTACTGTTTTGAGGACAAGAGCGTACATCGGTGAAGCGCAGTAATAATTATTTTGTGGTTAAAAGTTAATGGACAAAAGCAGTGTTATAATTTTCATCTGTTAGCAATGCAGGCAATTTACACATTTGTAGGGGAGTAACACAATATTAGCTTCAGAATTGTGTTCCCTGTATAGTGTGTACACTGATGATCCAAAACATTATGCCCACTTACTTGGAAGCATGTTGGTCCACTTCTGGAACGCAACTCAGCAGTGATTCTGCGTGCCATGGATTCGACAAGTACTTTCAGGTTTCCAGAGGTTTGTGGCAGCAGATGCCTACGCAAAGGTTACGCACTTCCCGTAATTTACGGACGTTTGGTTTGTGGGCGCGGAGCTGGTGCCCAATAGCGTCTCATTTGGGTTTCATCGGATTCGGGTAAGCTGAATTTGATGGCCAAGACATCAGTGTGAGTTCGCTATCATGCTCCTCAAACAACTGCAGCACAATTACGGCTTTGTGACAGAGACCATTAACCTTCTGGAAGATGCCATCGCTGTTGATCCGGGTTGGGGATTTTCTCTGCCCGGGGACTGGGTGTTTGTGTTGTCCTCATCATTTCATCATCATCATCGTCATTCGTGACAGTGTCTAGATTGGAATGTGAAAAAATTGGAACTTTGTACGGGCGTTGATGACCGCTCAGTTGAGCGCCCCACAAACCAGACATCATCGCTGTTAAGGAAAACGTCATGAGCAAGGGGTTACAGTTGGTCTCTAAAAACGGTCACGTAGTCCACAGCTGTCATGGTGCCGTCGGTTACTACCGTAGGTTCCATGGAAGCCCAGGTGAATGTCCCCTGTAAAATAATACAAATACTGCTCCCACCAGCCTGTGTCTGTGGCGCCGTACGTTTTGAGCAGCCATTTGCCTGGATGACGGTGTACGAGGGGCGTTTGAAAAGTTCGGGCGAAGTCCGAGAGATGGCACCACCGGCGCGTATCGAGGTCATGTTTAGTTAGTAGCATCTTTGGAAAGAACGCACACCAAGTTACAGCCACATTGGACTATTTCTTTGTGTTTGGCGTTCGTGTGAATCAAGGAAGTCGGGTGATTGTCAAAAAATTGACGAAAAAGAATTTCGTGTGGTGATTAAACATTACTTTATGAAAGGCAAAATGCTTCAGTAGACTAAAGAGAAGCTTGATAAACATTACGGTGACTCCGCACCTTTGATTAGAACAGTTTATAAGTGGTTTCGAAATTTTCGGAGTGGCCATATGGACACAAGTGTTGCTGAACGTTCTGGTTGTCCTGTGGAGGTTATGGATCTAGAAATAATTGATAAAATCCATGATGTGGCGATGGATGACAGAAGAGTGAAGGTGTGTGAGATTGTTAGTGCTGTGGGCATCTCGAATGAACGTGTACATAATATTTTGCATAAACATTTCGATGAGGAAGCTATCCACAAGATGGGTTCCGCGATTGCTCACACCTGACCAAAAGCGGACTCGTGCGGAGTGTTGCTAGGATGGTTTGCAGCTGTTCAGGAAAAATCCGTAGGACTTTAAGCGTCGTTTCGTCACTGTGGATGAAACATGGATACATTACTATACTCCTGAGACCAAACAATAATCTAAACAATGGGTTACCAAGGGAGAATCTGCACCAAAAAAGGCGAAGACCAGTCCTTCGGCCGGAAAGGTTATGGCGACTGTCTTTTGGGATCCGCAAGGGATAATCCTCAACGATTATCTGGAAAAGGGTAAAACAATTACAGGTGCATATTATTCATCGTTATTGGACCGTTTGAAAACCGAGCTGCAAGAAAAACGCCGGCGATTGGACCGCAGAAAAGTCCTTTTCCTTCACGACAATGCACCAGCACACACCTCAGCAGTTGTGGTACCAAAATTAATGGAAATAGGATTCCAACTCGTTTCACATCCCCCTCTATTCTCCAGAGTTGGCTCCCTCAGACTACTATTTCTTCCCCAATTTGAAGAAATGGCTGGTGGGACAAATATTTTAATCAAACGAGGATGTGATTGCAGCAACTAATAGCTATAGTGCAGATTCGGAAGGGATCAACAAATTAGAACAGCGTTGGATGAAGTTTATAAGTCTAAAAGGAGACTATGTCGAAAAATCAAAAAGGTTTACCCCAAACATGTAAGTAGTTTTTATTTGTGCAAAGACTTTTCAAACGCCCCTCGTATCTGGACACGACCATCGACCTGATTTAACAGTTAACGGGATTCATGCGACCAGACGACGCTATTCCATTGATCCGCGGCCCAATCTCGATGATACCGCGCCCATTATAATCGTAATTGACGATTTGTTGGGTCAAATTGGGAACACGTAGGGGTCTTCTGCTGCGGAACACGATGTTCAACACTGTGCGCTGAACGGCGGGCTCCAAAACACTTGTGCCTACGCCAGCTCTGTAGTTGGTCGTCAGGTCTGCCACAGATCGCTGCCTATCCTGCTTTAGAGTGCGGGCAAACCTCCGATCCCTCCTATGTTCTGTGATGAGGTGTGGACGCCCAGCATCTTGACGCCTATTCGTGGTTTCAGTATTCTTCAACCACTTTCCATAGGTGGTCACGACAGTAGCACGCGAACAGCTAACCAGCTTCGCCTTTTCGGAGATGCTCTCTCCCAGGCACTCAGCCACAACATTGTGGAAGTCTCTCAAGTCGGATTTCCGCTTTATTCGTGTCTGCTCCACTCTCACTCTTCTTCTACAGCGTCACGTGCCCTCAGCGCCACAAGGCAGCACACAATCTCGCTGTGGTCGTGGTCATAATGTTTTGGCTCATCAGTGTATGTGTTCTTGACGTCTCCAAGACCCTTCTTACTGATTTGCTGTATAATCCCACGTGCATCCTGTTTCTGTCGTACAAGCTGCTGTCTGACTTTCGCACTATTCCATAAAGCATACTAAAGGCTTTTTTGTATAGTAAAGACAGCCCACTGGTTGCAATGGATTTTATAGTCGAATTAACCATGGTTTCCACTCATAAACTAAGGGAGTCTTCATCAAAATTTATATTACCTGAATAAGGGGGATACAAAGTTAGTCATTACTAAGAAAAATACAAGGCAGTAATAATTAATATTCGTATATAAAGATGTACTTACATACGTAAAAAGTAGAGCATAACAGCTCTCGTCATACAATTTTAACACCAAAAAGGCCACGTCACATAATAAAACATCCTACTTAAAAGTTTTACTGCCATTTCTAGCTAAAAATTAAAGATTGCCGCTAAGGGCTGCTTGTGTATACTGAAACAGGTGGCATCAGACTGTGTGGCGCATGCGCCGGCTATACTACGATGTGAACACGAGGTGTCACGCCATCTAGTGATGAAAATTGGTAACATCTGCTTTACGTGATAGAAAGGTTACAGCAGTTTGTATAGCAGATGTGCCTACAACTTTTAAACATTTTATGGTACGAAGACATAATTTAAAAGCAGTAAGAAATTATGAAAATTATTTTTCAGTAAGTTGTTACACTAAAACACAGTAAGTGATTAAACTGCAATAAGAGTATTGGGAGGATAACAACACTTCAGAAAAAACATGAGGAAAAATTGACATAGATGAAAAATATCTTTTAAGGATCCTTCAGTAAAGGTTTGAAGCCATTGAAAAAATTCTTGTTACGTAACTGTAACTGTTCATTAAGAATAAGGTTATCATTGAGAGAGAAGTGTTTGAATTCCATTTCCTCAAGAACATCAAGTCTACGCCCTTTTTTCTCTGTGGGCAGAATTTTATTTTCATTAATTTCCTTAGGATTGTGGCCTGTGATCAGCAAATGATCAGCGAAAGAAGAATTATGAATTTTAGTGCCTGTTTTCCCCAACAGATGCTCTTTATATCTGACTGAAAAAGCTCGCCCTGTTTGTCCTATATAATATGAAGGACATGTGTCGCAAATCATTTTACAGACTCCTGAATGTAACAAAGGGGAACCTACTGATTTTAAATTGTGAAGGAGATTGGTTTTCAGGTTATTATTAGTGGAGAATGTAACATTGCAGTTATATCTGTTTTTAAGGAGGCGCTGGATTCTGTAAAAGGCAGGCCCTAAAAACCGAATGCAAAATTTTTCATTTCTTGCCGTTCGGTATTGGAGGAACCGAGAGTAGTAACCCTGTTAGTTTTCTGCTTAAAGATATCATCTACTATAGTGGGTTCGTATCCATTATTAACTGCGATAGTTTTAATCAAATTTATCTCAGCATTGAGGTTTTCAACAGATAAGGGCGTAGAAACAGCTCTGTGTATGCAGGAATGAAAAAAGGCATTTTTGTGAGATGTAGGTGTGCAGAACTAGCTGGTACGATTTGATATGTGCAAGTTTCTTTCCGGTAAATGTTGAAAGAAATGTTATTGTCGATTAAAGTTAAATCCAGATAATTTAATTGACGGTGTTCGTTTTCTATTTCAACTGTAAAACTGATTTTCTCGCGAAGTTCATTGAAGATCTATATTGTCTATACCGTTAATAGGTCCTTTGTAAAGAATTAAAATGTCATCAACGTATCGGGAATATGAAAGGATGCCTAAGGTTGCAGCTGAGAAATTTTTGAAAACTTTTTCTTCTGAGGAGTTAATGAAGATGCCTGCAAGGATACCAGCTAGTGGGTTACCCTTGGCTAGACCATCAGGTTGGTGATACAGTTGTCCATTAAATTCAAAATAATTATATTTCACTACAATTTGAATGAGAGTCATGAAATCGGTAACTACTAAAGGCTACTTTAGAACACTCCGTCCGTTGAAATGTTCATTTCATGGGCAGACTGCTGTTGGCGTATCACATACATTAAAAATAATGTTCGGTGTAAAATAAGTAAATCTAGCAAGGCTTAAATATATTTACAAGTATAGAGCGCAACGTTTAATTTACCGATGTAACGTTCTTTAACGTTAAAACGAATCAGCGTATATTTGACAAATTAACTGTATGACTAACCATAAACAGCAAGCAAATTGTGACGACTGTTTGTAACACAACTTTAAGTGACTTCCCAGTGTTGCGGAGTTATTCCGCAGAAAATTTCAAAAAATATATTTCATTAACGACGGCAGAAAGTTGTAACTCACGGAAAGTATAAAGACTAGGACAGGCAATGTAGTACTTAAGTGATGGTCAACCGCTGCCTTCTTAGTCAATGGAATCTAAATTACGAGAGCTGATTTCTGCAGCCGAAAATCCAGGCCAGAGGCAAACCTATAGTCAGATGTTTGACATAGGGCCCAGTTAAAATTGTTTACAATATGTTAATGTCTAGGCCTACGGGTAATGCACGTATGGTTGCGGGTCTCATTAATTATCTCGCCTTTACAGACCTAAAGCCATGAGAAACAGAGAACAAGTCGCTTGTCCCGGCAATGTAGTTGGCAGTGATACGTGTTCCTCGCACGATGAATGGTTAACGGCAGTTGATTCAGTTAACTTTGAAATTGCAGTCATATTTGTGGAGACAAAAGCGGACTACGAAAATTTGGGCTAGAAAATGGTCGTCTGTGGTACTGGTGTTCATACAAAGGCGGGAAACGACGGCTGAGTGACGCGCGCTCCATCTGGCCGCGACGCGGCGAAACTCGGAGTGAAAACAGGGACCAGACGCCGCGCCGTTCAGCTCACGTCAGAGCGCCGCCTGCGAAAAGCCGTGGAGCACGCAACAGGTTGTACGCCAAAGACACACCTCAATAACGCCGTGGTTTGCCAACTTACTTCTCGCCAGGCAATCTGTCGATAACCCACAGTGATCAAGCCACAATCTACGAAGTTGGCTCAATAAACAAGTTGCAAAACGAGGTATCGCCTGTGGATATTGTTGTAGTTTTCAGCCTGAAGACTGGTTTGATGCAGTATTACACACTCGTCTATCCATCTCTGCATACCCACATCCACGCGAACTTGCTTGCTATTGTCAAACCTTGGCGTCCCTCTACTATTTTTACCCCCTGCACGTCCCGCCGTTACTAAACTGATGCCTGGGAATGTGTACTACTAACCGATCCATTTTTAGTCAGATTTTCCATGAACTTTTCCCTGATTCGAATCAGATTTTCATCAGTAGTTATCCGATTTGCTCATCTGATTATCGTCTCCTCCTGTAGCTCCACATTTTAAAAGCTTCTATTCTCTTCTTGTCTGAGTATATCGTTCACTTTTCGCGTCAGTACAAGATTACACTTTTCACAAATACTAACAGAAAATACTTTCACACACATTTATATTTTGTGTTAAAATTTTATCTTTTTCAGAAACACTTTTCTAGTTGTTGCCAGTCTGCATTGAATGCTTATACTTCCGCGATCGTCAGTTCTTGTGCTGCCCCAATGGCAAAACGCGTCCACTTCTTCTAGCGTCTCGCTTCCTACACAGTTTACCTCACTTCATGTGGACTTATAAACCAGTCGTCTCATCATGAGATGTGAGTGAGAATTAAAAATAGGGACTACAGCTAACATTAGTTTTATATACACTGAAGCGACGAAAGTCAAGGGATAGCGAAGTGCACATGTGTAGACTGCGGTAGTATCGTGTACACGTGGTATACAAGGGCAGTGTATTGGCGGAGCTATCATCTGTGTACCCAGATGATTAATGTGAAGAGGTTTCCGACGTGATTGTGGTCGCACGACGGGAATTAGCAGAATTTGAGCGCGGAATGGTGGTTGGAGCTAGACGCTTGGGATATTCCATTTCGGAAATTGTTAGCGAATTCAATATTCAGAGATCCATAGCGTCAAGGGTGTGCCGAGAATACCACATTTAACGCATTAACTCTTACCACGGAAAAACACAGCGAGCGACAGCCTCCACTTAACGACCGAGAGCAGCGGCGTTTGCGTAGAATTGTCAGTGCTAACAAACAAGCAGAATTACGTGAAATAATCGTAGAAACCGATTTGGCACATACTACGAATGTCTCCATTAGAATTATGCCGCAAAATTTGCGTTAATGAGCTACAGCGGCAGACGACCGTTGCGAATGCCTTTACTAACAGCATCGCCTACAGCGCCTCTCCAGGGCTCGTAACCATATCGATTTTACCCTAGACACCTGGAAAACCGCGGCTTAGTGAGGTGAGTCGCTATTTCAGGTGTTAAGAGCTGACGGTAGGGGTCGAGTGTGACGCAGACCGCACGAACCCATGGACTCGAGTTGTCAGGAAAGAACTCTGCAAGCTGCTGGTGGCTCCATAATGGTGTGGACTGTGTTTACATGAACTGGAATTGTGCTCTGGTACTACTAAACCGAAAACTGACTGGCAATATGGGTATTTTCGGCCACTGGGAGACCATTTGCAGTCGTTTAACGATGGAATTTTTGTAGATGATAATGCTCCACGTCACCAGGCCACAATTGTTAGCGACTGCTTTGGAGATCATTTTGGACAAATTATTCGCCACCCAGATCGCCCGACATGAATCTCACCGAACATTTACGGGACATTATTGAGAGGTCAGTTCGTTCACGGAATCCTGCACCGTCAACACTTTCGCAATTATGGACGGCTATTTGGGCAGCATGGCTCAATATTTTTGCAGTGGACTTTCAACGACTTGTTGAGAGCAGGACACGTCAAATTGCTTAAGTATGCCGCGCAAAAGGAGGCCAGACACGATGTTAGGAGGTATCCCATGATTTTCGTCACCTCAGTACATATTTAACAACCTAGATGATAGTTCAATAATTTTACTTTTGGAGGAGGTCGAGCGCTTGCAACAACACACACAGAGGTTATTGGGTCAATTTAGCTAAGCTCTTTATTACAGAATACTTGACTTCTATGCAGTCCATGTCCACGTAAATGACAATATATATAGTGCTGTCGAGAACACAATGATAATTATTTATTGCTTTGAGTACCAATGAACGATAGTCAAATAACGCATTCCTTTAACTATTAACTTTGGTACACAGTTGTGACTAATCATACTAGCTCGCTCCTGCATCTGAACCACGATGATGCTCCAGTCAGGTTGGGCTATTAATGAGAGGGTCGAGCCCCGCTGTGCTCTGACGTAAGTGGACTTCCCGCAGCAGCGGCGTATCGAACATCTTGAGGGCTCGTCTTCATCGAGGTCTCTCATTCGTGGCTGCGTCCGGCAGTGACTGTCTTGTGGTTCCGTCGTGAGGTACCAATTTTACTATGGGACACCACTCTTTGAACGACGCCTCGACTACTCATGGCAGACACACTTTAACGTATGCGTTGCGATAATGCTGACCAACACAGTGCTGTGGTAATCATGAAGCATGTTTGCCTCCATAGCTGAGCGGTCAGCGCAGCTTAATGCCATGCTAGGACCCTAGGTTCGATTCTCGGCCAGGTCAGAGATTTTATCACCACGGGGCTGGGTGTTGTGTTGTCTTCAACATCATGATCATCGTCATACCATCATCACTGGCGTTCAGATCGCCGAAGTGGCGTCAACTAAAACGACTTGCATCAGGCGACCAGTCTATTCGTCGAAAGGCCCTAGCCACACGACATTTCAGTTCATTTCGTTTCCAGATATGAGGCTCCAGCCTGACTAGGCATGGAGTCCTACTGAACTTGGATTTTTTTTTTTACATAGACGTGTATGTGATTCATTGCAGTTTCAACTCTATGTTCGTCTATCGTAGCAGCTAGCGAATGGTGGTGTGCCTGTGTCACGCCACTCCATGACCAGGTGCTTTCTCTAGGTGAGAGGTCTGGAGAATGTGGTGGCCAGGACAACAGTCGATCACACTCACTGTCGAGGTAGGTCATGATAGGACGGACACTATGTGGTCTGGCGTTACTTTGTTGAAAGATAATGTATTGGAGACCTCGAAGATAGGACACAGCCACTTAGATTAACACATCAACAATGTAACATTTTCTATCCAAATTATTGGCTGTGGCAATAAAAGCTGATCGCGTTTTTTTTAACTAGTCCACCTGATAAAATCACACGAGGTTCTGGGTCCTTATGCCGTTGATGAAAGCAATCTGGCAATGTTAGTTCTCGACGACATGGTGCCACTGTGTCCAGTGTTGCGAACCATTGCCGGGGCGCTTCTCTCAGATCCAAAATGGTTCAAATGGCTCTGAGCACTATGGGACTTAACTACTGTGGTCATCAGTCCCCTAGAACTTAGAACTACTTAAACCTAACTAACCTAAGGACATCACACACATCCATGCCCGAGGCAGGATTCGAACCTGCGACCGTAGCAGTCTCGCGGTTCCGGACTGCGCGCCTAGAACCGCTAGACCACCGCGGCCGGCTCTCTCAGATCCCATGACAGTGGAACCCAGATCTGTGGTCACCATGATGACAGTGTGGTGCTCCTGATGTCGTTGCATTGTGTGTGTAGATACTTATCTTGTTGCAAACAATCCCATTTCGTGACTCAAGGTACGTGTCAGAGCTGTACGATCTGGCACAGCCGAGTGAGCACTATGGCGGTCATCTAGGGTGCAAGTCGCACGGGACCACTAGGTGGCCTCCTGACCGCATTGGTTCCATACTCGCCTTACAGTTTTGAGTCCCCACCAACGCAAGCAGCAATATTGAGGTATGATAAACAGCAGTCTCGACAGACCACAGTCCTGCTGCTGTCGAATTCTGACATACACTACGTGATCAAAAGTATCCGGACACCTGGCTGAAAATGACTTACAAGTTCGTGGCGCCCTCTACCGGTAATGCTGGAATTCAATATGGTGTTGACTCACCCTTAGCCTTGATGAAAGCTTCCACTCTCGCAGGCATACGATCAATCAGGTGCTGGAAGGTTTCTTGGGGAATGACAGCCCAATCTGTCTATGTCGGTCGGTGAGGCCTGGCACGAAGTCGGCGTTCCAAAACGTCTCAAAGGTGTTGTATACGATTCAGGTCAGGACTCTGTGCAGGCCAGTCAATTACATGAATGTTATTGTCCTGTAACAATTCCGCCAAAGGCCGTGCATTATGAACAAGTTGAAAGATGAAATCGCCATCCCCGAATTGGTCTTCAACAGTGGGAAGCAAGAAGGTGCTTTAAAACATTAATGTAAGCCTGTGATATGATAGTGCCACGCAAAACAACAAGGGGTGCAAGCCCCCTCCATGAAAAACACGACCACAACGTAACAACCGCAAACGAATTTTACTTTTGACACTACACACGCTGCCAGATGACGTTCACCGGGCATTCGCCATACTCACACCCTGCCATCGGATAGTCACATTGTGTACCGTGATACGTCACTCCACACAACGCTTTTCCGCTGTTCGATCGTCCTATGTTTACGCTCCGTACACTAAGCGAGGCGTCGTTTGGCATTTACCAGCGTGATGTGTGGCTTATGAGCAGCCGCTCGACCATGAAATTCAAGTTTTCTCAAATGGTTCAAATGGCTCTGAGCACTATGGGACTCAACTGCTGTGGTCATAAGTCCCCTAGGACTTAGAACTACTTAAACCTAACTAACCTAAGGACAGCACACAACACCCAGCCATCACGAGGCAGAGAAAATCCCTGACCCCGCCGGGAATCGAACCCGGGAACCCGGGCGCAAGTTTTCTCACCCCCCGCCTAACTGTCATACTACTTGCAGTGGATCCTGATGTAGTTTGGAATTCCTGTGTGATGGTCTGGATAGGTGTCTGCCTATTACACTGACGACCCTCTACCAACTGTCGGCGGTTTCTGTCAGTCAACAGATGAGGTCGGCCTGTACGCTTTTGTGCTGCACGTGTCCCTTCACGTTTCCACTCCACTATCACGTCGGACACAGTGGACCTAGGGATGTTTAGGAGTGTGGAAATCTCGCATACAGACGTATGAGACAAGTGACGCCCATTCACCTGATCACGTTCAAAGTCTGTGAGCACCGCGAAGTACCCCGTTCTGTTCTCTCACGATGTCTAATGACTACTGAGGTCGCTGATATGGAGTACCTGGCCATAGATGGCAGCTCAATGCATCTAATATGAAAAACGTATTTTTTGGGGGGTGCCCGGATACTTTTCATCACATGGTGTATAGTGGCAGACGTTTTTCTCTCTTATACATGTGTAACACAATCTTCTCTCTGACAAAGACCATTCGAATGCCATTTTTGGATGAGATACCCACTGAGTGATCTTTCGTTTTATGCTGAATGTAGATGACACTACTTCTACCTACTACGTACGGTTGCACGGAAATGCTTCTCATATATCTACGCAAATCTTATGCTCGCCGCATGTTGACTTCGTGATGTTGCTATTTTAGAGACTATTAGTGTAGTAATATTTACATGTCACTGTGTTGTCTCCAAAATAGCCTACCTGAAGTTGTGACTAAAAAGTTAAGCACATATGCTGTACACATGCACAACTTCGACGGGTATGTAAGTCAAGAGAGTTGCAATTTTCTATGCCATGCGGAACTGCCACCAGACTGCATTCGTGTTGTTCATGTTTATTGTTCTTACTAGGCTTGGTGGCGTATATAAGGCTGTTAACAGTGTCAGATGTTGAGTGATCACTGTGAGGGCAGCGCTATCAGCACTTGATAGAGTCGAAAGGGTTCTCACAGTGGGTCTCTACTTGGTTGGCTCGTTGAATCGTGCAGTCTCCAGACTTGTCGATCATTAGGATGTGAAAGTGATCTGATGTTGGACTGCATGGGAACGTGAGGTCAAGTATACTCGTCGTCAATGTCCCCGTCGACCACGCCTCGCCACCACAATGGGAAATCACAGTATTGTGCACGATGCATCACATAATCCCTTCACATCTGCTCATGCCATCCGAGCACACGTAATGGACTCCTGCATCATTCTGCATATTCCCAAACCGTTGATCGGAGACTTGCAGCAGCTGGACCAGGGAATTGTCGTCCCATGCATTGGCTGTCGTTATCACAACAACACAAATGGCTGTGTTTGGAGCGGTGCCGTGACTGTGCACGATGGGCCTCTGCTCAGTGACGTCGCATTCTGTTTAGCGATGAATCTTGGTTCTGCACTACCCTCAGTGACCGTCGGCGGCGGATATGGTGGCGGCTTGGGGAGAGGCCCCATTCTTCCAATGTTATGGAGAGTCGCAGAGGTGTTACTCTTGGCGTCTCGGCTTGTAGTGATTGAGGGAACTACGACGGAACAATAATACACTACGGATATGCTGCATCCTCATATGTTACCTCTCTCGACGGTTTCATGGTGCCAGTTTTCGACAGGACAATGCCCGTTTATCCATACATGTGTTGCTATGAACTCACTGTTTGATGTATTTATACAGACTGAAGCAACGAATTAAAATTTGTACTACCAAGGCCAGGATTCAGACCTGTGTCTCCTGCTCACGTCAATGGGTGATGTTGAACTATTTCCATGGCCTGTAAGATTCCTATATCTGACCCCGATAGCAAATGTGTGGGAGCAGCTCTGATGTCAAATCTGTCCCACTGCCAATATCCAGGATCGCAAAGACGATTTACAACAGTTGTTATGTACAACGGGCAACGGCTTTGCCACAGTAGATACACCGGTTCCCGCGAGATCACCGAAGTTAAGCGCTGTCGGGCGTGGCCGCCACTTGAATGGGTGGCCATCCGGGCCGCCATGCTCTGTTGCCATTTTTCGGGGTGAACTCAGCCTCGTGATGCCAATTGAAGAGCTACTCGACTGAATAGTAGCCGCTCCGGTCAAAGAAAACCACCATACCGACCGGAAGAGCGGTGTGCTGACTACACGCCCCTCCTATCCTCTTCTACAACTGAGGATGACACGGCGGTCGGATGGTCCCGATAGGCCACTTGTGCCTGATGACGGAGTGCTTTTGTGTACAACGGCTTCATGGTGCTATTCCAAACGGAATCATGGCATGCATCCAAGCCAGAAGGGATGTGACATCATACTGATAAGGGGGCTGATACTGGCAATTTCTTCGTAAATGTGACTTCATTCTGTAATCAGTGAAATCACACACTTCTCAACCCGTTAAGTTACATTTCGCTTTCTTCTCTTCTTCTGAGTGCTTGACTCTTTCGTTGTTGTTGCTGTTGTTGTGGTCTTCAGTCCTGAGACTGGTTTGATGCAGCTCTCCATGCTACTCTATCCTGTGCAAGCTTCTTCATCTCCCAGTACCTACTGCAGCCTACATCCTTCTGAATCTGCTTAGTGTATTCATCTCTTGGTCTCCTTCTACGATTTTTACCCTCCACGCTGCCAATAGATAATGAATAACATGGACAGTAATGGCTTTACCGCACTTTTGTGGCACATACCCGACATTATTGCTGTATTTAAGGATGACTAAACGTCGAGGACAGCGAACACATTGCCTAATAAGAAATCCTCAATCTAGTTGTAAAAATAACGTGATCTCACGTGGACATAATCCGTAACTGTCTGCAGTGCGGTAGTGAACTGACAGCCCTTTACAATCTACAAACGCCGGTTGTAAACTGTACTACATTCGACTGTAAACCAGCTCATTATCGGTTGATTATGCTACTGACACCGAGCACTTGAAACGGTCACAGCTGATAAATATCTAGTAGTTAAGTGTCGGAAACAATTCAAAGTGAAAAGATCACATAAAATTAGGTGTGGGAAACGCAGACTCCAGACTGGGATTGATTAGAAAAATCCAAAGTAATTTTAATTCACCCACGAAAGATGCAGATAACGGTGACATTGTCCCGCCATCAATCTGGAACCCTCATTGGGTAGGTTTACTAGAAGGAGCTCCAAGGAAACACACTGAGCTGTAATGGTTTCGTTTAAACAACGTGAGATCATTGAACTCCAGTGTCAGACGCTTGAAGACGGGCGTGCTATGTCGCAGAGAGGTTCACTGTTAAAACTACATGTGTTTAGGTTTCAAGAATAGTCTGTCAAAATACTGTTTACTCCCACATACGTGGCGAAATGACCCATCTGTAAAACGAGTAAAGCGAGACATATTAAAGCTCATATGATGGTTTAGCGACAGTCGTTCTCCCCCTCCCAATTCGCGAATGGAACAGGAAAAGGGGGGAAATTGTAGTGGTCCTGAAGTACTTTCCGCTACATCCCGTAAAGCAGTTAGTGGAGGATAAACGCAGATGGATATGTGGAACGCAGAGAGAGGTAGACTGGTTGGAAAGGTTCCGGAATTAATATTTCACTACGCAGCAGAGCGTGAGTTGCTTTGAAATTTACTGGTAGATTAAATCTAGGTGCCACTGCAGCACTCAACCCGATACCTTGTTTTTCACAGTCATCCGTCTTCTGACTTGTTTGACGCAGACCGCCACGAATTTCTGCCAACCTTTTCACCTCGGAGTAGCACTTGCACTCTACGTCCTCGAGTATTTGCTGGATATATTGCAGTCTCTGTCTTCCTCTACAGTTTTTACCATCTACTGCTCGTCGTTGATGTCTTAACACATGTCCTATCATTCTGTCCCTTCTTCCTGTCGGTGCTGCGCGGAGTAGCCGCGCGATCTAGGGCGCCTTGCCACTGTTTGCGAGGCTCCCCCGTCGGAGGGTCGAGTCCTCCCTCGGGCATGGGTGAGTGTGTTGTCCTTAGCGTAAGTTAGTTTAAGTTAGATTAAGTAGTGTGTAGGCTTAGGGACCGATGGCCCCGGCAGTTTGGTCCCATAGGAACTTACCACACCACCACACCGTTCTTGACGATGTTTTCGATCTATTCCTTTCTTCGCCAATTCTGCGGAAAATCTCATCATTCCTCACCTTATCACTCAGTCCACCTCATTTTCAACGTTCTGCTGTAGCAAAACACCTCAAATGTTTCGATTCTCTTTTGTTCTGGGTTTCCCACAGTCCATGTTTCACTACCGTACAATGCTGTGCTCCAAACGTACTAGTCAGAAATTTCTTAATCAAATTAAAGCCTGTGTTTGATGCTCGTACACTTCTCTTAGCCAGGAATTCCCTTTTTGCCACTGTTAGTCTGCTTTTTATGTCCTCCTTGCTGCTTCCGTCAAAGGTTATTTTGCTTCCTAGGAAGCAGAATTCATTAACTTATACTCCGTGATCCCCAGTTTTGATGCTGAGTTTCACGCTATTCTCATTTTTGCTAATTTTCAGTACTTTCGTCTTTCTTCAGTTTACTCTCTGTCTATATTCTGCTTAGGCTGTTCATCCTGTTCAACAAACCCTGTAATTCTTCTTCATTTCCACTGAGGATATCAATGCCATCAGAAAAACTCATTATTGATCTTCTTTCACTGTCAATTTTAATTCCGTTCTTGAATCTTTCTTTTATTTGCGTTATTGCTTCTTTGAGGTATAGATTGAACAGAAGGGGCGAAAGACGATATCGCTGTCTTACATCCATTTGAATCAGAGCTCATCGTTCTCGGTCTTCCAGTCTCATTGTTCCCTCTTGGTTCTAAATGAACTATTCAGGCACCAATCGCAACCCATTTACACAAATTTACCTCGACCGTCACATCTCTTCCAGTTTTCAGATCCATCTGGTGGCAGTGATATACTGTCTCTGGTCTGCGGAAATCAGTCACAGAAGGACAAAAGACAGTAAGGAGACGAGCGAGAAATAACTTAACCACACGTTATGGGATTCTTTCCTGAATGAATCTTTCACTCAGCATCGCAGTGCATCCAGAAGATAAACTGCCTAACCTTAGGATGTTGGTCCACGTTTGGACCGCAATAGAGGAGCGATTCTGCGTGGCATGGTTTCAATAACGCCTTGGTAGATTTCTGCTCCAGTCTTCATGATTAATTATGTAATTAGCGCCGATATTTGCTTTAGTTTCTCATCCAAAATAAGTAAAGTACACTAACCTAACCTTCCTCTCCTGCATCTGGACAGTTTCCCTGTGTTGAGGGACACACTCTGACTTTCTGCCCAGAAGGACTGGTGTTCTAATCCCAGGAAGGGCACTGTAATTTTGAATTTCCCGCCAATACTGGGCTGTGAGGGGGAAGGGGGGGGGGGGTTTGGGACACAGCAAAGCCTTTGGAGAAAGAAATTATCGCCATTTTTGAAATTCCCGTCATTTTTTAATTTCCTGCTAAAATTTGCAATTCAAGATAACAGGTCAGTTGGAAGGGGGGGGGGGGGACGGGAGGAGGAGGGTAGGGGGGTTGGAAGGGACTCACATGCCGGCTGGCGAAAACCCATGACGTCATCTGGGGTCGGGGGTATAGGGCAATTAATTAATCAATTTAAATAATTTGAATATCAAATTTATATCAAAAGTGCACCAGTACAGCCATCATCCGACTACTTACGAACAGCCGAACTGCATCGTCGTCACCGAGATGCTGGTACCCAGATGCCGGGCCAAACAGTTTGTCCTTGTCAAGGTCGCCTTCTTCACTAGCCGACCGATGTGGCCGAGCGGTTCTAGGAGCTTCAGTCTGGAACCGCGCGACCGCTACGGTCGCAGGTTCGAATCCTGCCTCGGGCATGGATGTGTGTGATGTCCTTAGGTTAGTTACGTTTAAGTAGTTCTAAGTCTAGGGGACTCATAACCTCAGATGTTAAGTTCCATAGTGCTTCTAAGTTCTAGGGAACTGATGACCTCAGATGTTAAGTCCCATAGTGCTCAGAGTCATTTGAACCATTTGAGATTTCGTCATTGAATTTGCGGCATGTATTGCCACCAGAGCGATGCCCCATTCGTCGAAGCTTTGATTACATATTTTCCTTACCGCGTCACGTGCCCGCAACGCCATTAGACGATGTTCTCCCTCGCGGTGGGCTACGGTCGTAGTACTTTGGCTCAACAGTTTACATGAACCTTCCACTCTTCGTATTTAATCGAAGGAAATTGTAATGAAAGATCCACCAACAGAAAAACCGCTCCGTCTCCATCGTTGTGCCCGAGTAGTGACCACCATTGTACCTGCGGATCAAGTAACAGTTGTGGCGGGGAGTATCTGATGTCGTCCATCTCAAAGACAGTAACTGCAAAAATTATTTCAAAATATAACCAGTCATTACCAATTTATTAGCCTCTAATATTTAGTACGTCGTCATCGTCTTCATAATCATCATCGGTCACTTGACAAGCGCTGTTGGATAACAGCCTTCTCTAGACTTTTCCGCGGACCTCGGGTCCCAACATTACGCATCCATGTTGATCGCGCATATTTTTTAATGCCATCTACTCATCTTCCATATGGTCGTGGTGCAAGTGTTCCCTTATCTCTTGGAGCAGAGCAAAAAAACCTTGGTCCATCTACCATCCGTTCGCCATCATACGCCTATCTGCATTTCATCTTCACGAGACTCGTAATTACATCTTCGACCCCAGTCTGTTACCTCATCCATTTCTTTTTTTCTTCTGCCTCTCCTAATATTTCCCAATATTCACCTCTTCAGTGCATGTGGTAAAGTCTTATAGGGCCAAACTGCTGAGGTCATCGGTCCCTAAGGTTACACACTACTTAATCTAACTTAAAATAACTTAAGCTAAGGACGACACACATCCATGCCCGAGGGAGGGTTCGAACCTTCGACGGGGGAAGAATGCATGTCGAACAACCATTAGTTTTTGAATGGTTTCCGTATTAAATGCCCGTGTCTCTCGTCAGTCAGTCAAAACTGGCACTCCTCACCGACTGTAAACTTTTAATTTCAAATTAGTTGCTAGTTTAGCTTTTAAATTTGATATTGTTTACCAGATGCACTTCAGAACCATTTCCTCTTATCTTGTCATCACGTGTCATCGTTAATAATTTCTATGAACAACTTCCTTGAATTGGAAAATCACCATGAAAATGCCCTAACACAATTTTCAGGGTGCCGAGAAACAACCACAAAGAAAACATTTTAGGGAAGCAACTGATAGTAGCCGCCAACAGCTAGGAAAATGCCTTAGGAATACCGATTCCATTTGCTACAATTTGCAAGTATGAAGTTCATTTTCGAATATGTTACCTACGGAAATAAAAGTGAATAACTGACAGAAACATGACTTACGAGATACATAGACTGACAGCAAAGCGGATGGAAAAATTAGCAGCACCAACTCTGTCACTGGCTCAATATTTCTTGTACCATCTGAATTTTGTTTTTGAACTCGAAATAAATATTTCCCTTTTGTTATACTTCGTTTATTCATTATGCCCAACTAAGGAGCGCGTTTATACATATTTAGCACATTTTTCATAAGTCTCCCCCCCCCCCCTCCTCCCCTCCTAGTACCACATCAGTCTTTCAGTGCGTTTCGGTGTACTTTCCTCTGTTTATCCTGACTTTTTTAGGGTATCCTGAATTTTTTAGGGTACGCTTCCCAGCAAATTTGAGTTCGTGAATTAGCCTTCCAGTTTTCGGTCTAGCTTGAATGATTTTCCTCATCAATGCAAATTTGTTTTGGGTCTTCGTTAAATTCTGTTAGCCAGGTTTGGATTTTCATCGACAAGACCATGTTTAGAATTTCCTTTGCCAGACTGTTGTTGACCATTCTATTTATCTGACTATAAAACTGTAAACGCCATTTACTGTTGGCATCTGTGACATTTTCTGTCACTTGATAGAGCTCATTATGTACTGCGTACAGTAAGGAAACAGTTCAGAGATCATTGATTGCATCGGCATGATGACGCATCGTGACAAAAACCAGCATCTGTGAGACAGTGCTTTGTGGACAATAACATTCCGGAAATGGTCCGGCCTGCCCAGAGTCTCGACAGTAACTCAATGTAACATCTTTGGTATAAGTTAGAACGTCGACTTCACTCCAGACCCCAGCGGCCAACATCACTATCGTCTCTGGTTTAGGCTCTTGAAGAAGAAGAGCAGCCTTTTCTCCACAAACATTCTTGACCCCTAATTGCAAGCGTCCCCAGCAGAGTTCAAGCTGCTACAAAGGCAAGGAGTGGACACACACGATATTAACGTCCGCTAATAGGTGTCCGTGTACTTCTGATCATACAATGTACTTGTAGCTATATATTCGAAGCGTACTGACGAATCGTAATAAAATGAATGTTCATTTATCGATACATTCATGTTCATATTGCAGTGAAGCTATACTGAGCTTTAAATATCGTACGCTGTATTTACGATCCGCACATGAATGTGTCCATAAATAAAGAGCCATTTCATTCATATTCTTTATTATGCTCGAATTATTCCTCGGCAGGATTGCACCCCAACGAATTATTATCATCAGTAAGGCAGTAGATAGGTTTTGTTATTAAGTTTTCCATCAATGTCACTGTTTCATTTTGCCAAGAATACTCCCTAAGCCTATCATGAAGTTAAGTATCGTTATTATTATCATTACTGTTTTATTACTGTTGTTGTTTTTTTCGAAGAACACAGTTCATTTTAGCGATACAAGTATTTGGAGGAAGACTTTGGGGATAAAAATAACTTGACTCGAACGCAGTACGGACACAGTTGTAGACTGTCGCCTTGGTGCATTGTGTTAAGGCCGCTGCTCGACTGCTTGCGCTGAACTGACTCGTAAAACTGTGGACGTCGATTTCTTCGAAGAGGTTGAAACAACAAGTTTACTGTTACCAGTCGCTGTTTATTTATTTCCTCAAAACACACACACACACACACACACACACACACACACACACACACACACACACACACTTGTATAAACATAAACTACCAACGTAACATAGTAATAATAAGTAAATCGGTATTTATATACAAATTCTGCCACTTTCCGCAAATTGTAATTATACTTAATGTTTCTAACATGTTATCCTGATGAGGTAAATGTGTACAAAGTATTAAGTTATGTATACTTGACAGAAAAGAATCTGTGAGCACTAGATATATTTACAGTTCATTTCTATTTATCCATGCAACCAGTTATCACCATAATTCTTCGAGATGTGCTTCGAAATAGTGTTTTCGTTTTGCTACCATTTTTTTGCACTTATTAGTTCATAGACGCCATCGTTGTTGCCTCGGTGTGATTGTGTATCTGATGTAAAATGAGAAGGGAAGGAGCCTGTGGCCACTGGAGTAATTTGATTTTACTTTCGCATTTACATTTTCGTTCAGCCTTTCAGTTAAAGACCTCCACAAAAGTATGAGACATGTACCGAAATAGCGTTTTTTCCCTCTGCTAAAGAATGCCAAAGGTACTCCAAAGTCGTAACACAACACGTACGTGCCATATTAATACACGTACACAGTGACAATTATCAGGAGAAAGAAAACTGGCGTTCTACGGATCGGAGCGTGGATCACTAATGTAGTATTGGAGGGCAGCGTGGAGGGTAAAAATCGTAGAGGGAGACCAAGAGATGAATACACTAAGCAGATTCAGAAGGATGTAGGCTGCAGTACCTACTGGGAGATGAAGCAGCTTGCACAGGATAGAGTAGCATGGAGAGCTGCATCAAACCAGTCTCAAGACTCAAGAACACAACAACAACAACGAAAAAAACGTAAATTTGTTACAAACTATGTCGTGCACACATTTTATTAAACATGCAAACGTCACTAAAAATATTCGGATTTAGATTATAACATGTTCCATATGCCTGCCATCATTGGCGATGATGTGGCGCAGACGAATAGCGAAATTCTGCATGACCTGCTGAAGTGTTGGAACATCGATGTAGCCGGTGACCACTTGAATGGCTGTTTTCAACTCAGCAATGGTTTTGGGGTTATTACTGTACACCTTATCTTTAATTTGGCCGCCCAAAAGGAGTTGGATGTGTTCAGACCCGGAGAAATAGCGGCCAATCGAGGTCCACGCCATTGCCCTCTGAGTACCCCACAGCCAGAATACGGTCCCCAATGTGCTCCTGCAGGACATCACTCTACTGCTTCGGTGGGGTCGAGCTCCGACTTGCGTGTACCACATCGTGTCGAAATCAGGGTCATTTTTGATAATGGGAATGAAATCATCTCCCAAAACCTTCAGGCACCGTTCGGTAGTCACCGTGTCATCAACGAATATCGCAGCGACTTTTCTGTGACTGGACATTGCACACCACACAGTCACCCGTTGAGGTGAAAGACTTCTCGATCGTGAAATGCGGATTCTCAGTCCCCCAAATGCGCCAATTTTGCTTATTGGCGAACCCATCCATGCGAAAGTGGGCTTCGCCACAAAACCAAACGACACAATTCCTATCATGCCCCGCGCCCAACCGTGCAAATAGTTCAGAAGTTATGACGATTTTACTTCATATAGTTCATTAATTGTCACCGTTTAAATCCGCATGATGATTGAGGTTTAAAACTTCGAAACGCGTTGTGAAATAAATAAATAGTGAGTGGTAACAATAAACTTGTTGTTTCATTTGGTGTAACAGTCACGGTAAAGCCTAACCACAAAAGTTTACTTTTAAAGTTGTGAAGCGTGTGTTACGTGTGAACGTGTACAAGTACTACAGGGGAGGAGCACGGCTGACTGGCACGTAACGTAAGGCAGCCCACAGGAATGCCGCGAGCGAAAAACACTCAGCGTGACCACTTTGCGCCGTGAGAACTAGAAAAAAACCGTCTTCCTAGCGTAACACGTCTCGCGCAGCGCTAACGTAACGCAGTGGTGAGCGTTTGCAACGAGGTCGTGGAAGGCGGGGTCAACACCTAACGAGTTCCTAGAGAAACATTCTTACCGCGGCTAAAAACGTTTAGAGGAGTTTAACGCGTCCAGCCCCACTGATTACCCAGTGATCTAATGAACGTCCAGAACGCCACGTAGCGCTCTACATGAAAATCAAATCACTGGCTGTGCTGTGTGCAGTCTGTGGCTGGTTTGCATTGTTGGAATATTTGCTATTGTAGTGTTGGGCAGCTGGATGTGAACAGCACGTAGCGTTGCGCAGTTGGAGATGAGCCGCCAGCAGTGGTGGATGTGGGGAGAGAGATGGCGGAATTTTGAGAGCCGATGATCTGGACGTGTGTCCTTCAGAGACAGTAAATTTGTAAGACTGGATGTCATGAACTGATATATATTATTAAAGGAGGGAATTTAAGGAGATGGGACCCGGATAAACTGAAAGAACCAGAGGTTGTACACAGTTTCAGGGAGAGCATAAGGGAAAAATTGACAGGAATGGGGGAAAGAAGTACAGTAGAAGAAGAATAGGTAACTCTGAGGGATGAAGTAGTGAAGGCAGCAGAGCATCAAATAGGTCAAAAGACGAGGGGTAGTAGAACTCCTTGGGTAACAGAAGAAATATTGAACTTAATTCACGAAAGGAGAAAATATAAAAATGCAGTAAATGAAGCAGGCAAAAAGGAATACAGACGTCTCAAAAATGAGATCGACAGGAAGTGCAAAATGGCTAAGCGGGGATGGCTAGAGGACAAATGTAAGGAGGTAGAGGCTTATCTCACTAGGGGTAAGATAGATACTGCCTACAGGAAAATTAAAGAGACCTTTGGAGAAAAGAGAGCCACTTGTATGAATATCAAGAGCTCAGATGGAAACCCAGTTCTAAGCAGAGAAGGGAAAGCAGAAAGGTGGAAGGAGTATATAGAGGGTCTATACAAGGGCGATGTACTCGAGGACCATATTATGGAAATGGAAGAGGATGTAGATGAAGATGAAATGGGAGATACGATATTGCGTGAAGAGTTTGACAGAGCACTGAAAGACCTGAGTCGAACCAAGGCCCCGGGAGTAGACAACATTGCATTGGAACTACTGACGGCCTTGGGAGAGCCAGTCCTGACAAAACTCTACCATCTGGTGAGCAAGATGTATGAGACAGGCGAAATACCCTCAGACTTCAAGAAGAATATAATAATTCCAATCCCAAAGAAAGCAGGTGTTGACAGATGTGAAAATTACCAAACTATCAGTTTAATAAGTCACAGCTGCAAAATACTAACGCGAATTCTTTACAGACGAATGGAAAATCTGGTAGAAGCCGACCTCAGCGAAGATCAGTTTGGATTCCGTAGAAATGTTGTAACACGTGAGGCAATACTGAGCCTGCGACTTATCTTAGAAAATAGATTAAGGAAAGGCAAACCTACATTTCTAGCATTTGTAGACTTAGAGAAAGCTTTTGACAATGTTGACTGGAATACTCTCTTTCAAATTCTAAAGGTGGCAGGGGTAAAATACAGGGAGCGAAAGGCTATTTACAACTTGTACAGAAACCAGATGACAGTTATAAGAGTCGAGGGGCATGAAAGGGAAGCAGCGGTTGGGAAGGGAGTGAGACAGGGTTGTAGCCTGTCCCCGATGTTATTCAATCTGTATATTGAGCAAGCTGTAAAGGAAACAAAAGAAAAATTCGGAGTAGGTATTAAAGTCCATGGAGAAGAAATAAAAACTTTGAGGTTCGCCGATGACATTGGAATTCTGTCAGAGATAACAAAGGACTTGGAAGAGCAGTTGAACGGAATGGACAGTGTCTGAAAGTAGGGTATAAGATGAACATCAACAAAAGCAAAACGAGGATAATGGAATGTAGTCGAATTAAGTCGGGTGATGCTGAGGGAATTAGATTAGGAAATGAGACACTTAAAGTAGTAAAGGAGTTTTGCTATTTGGGGAGCGAAATAACTGATGATGGTCGAAGTAGAGAGGATATAAAATGTAAACTGGCAATGGCAAGGAAAGCGTTTCTGAAGAAGAAAAATTTGTTAACATCGAGTATAGATTTAAGTGTCAGGAAGTCGTTTCTGAAAGTATTTGTATATAGTGTAGCCATGTATGGAAGTGAAACATGGACGATAAATAGTTTGGACAAGAAGAGAATAGAAGCTTTCGAAATGTGGTGCTACAGAAGAATGTTGAATATTAGGTGGGTAGATCACATAACTAATGAGGAGGTATTGAATAGAATTGGGAAGAAGAGGAGTTTGTGGCACAACTTGACAAGAAGAAGGGACCGATTGGTAGGACCACTTTAGTATTAGAGGGCAGCGTGGAGGGTAAAAATCGTAGAGGGAGACCAAGAGATGAATACACTAAGCAGATTCAGAAGGATGTAGGTTGCAGTAAGTACTGGGAGATGAAGAAGCTTGCACAGGATAGAGAGCATGGAGAGCTGCATCAAACCAGTCTCAGGACTGAAGACAACAACAACATATATATTATGACTTTTGAACACTATTAAGGTAAATACTTTGTTTGTTCTCTATCAAAATCTTTCATTCGCTAACTATGCCTATCAGTAGTTAGTGCCTTCAGTAGTTAGAATCTTATTTAGCTGGCAGTGTTGGCACTCACTGTATTGCAGTAGTTCGAGTAACGAAGATTTTTGTGAGGTAAGTCATTCGTGAAAGGTATACGTTATTGTTAGTCAGGGCCATTCTTTTGTAGGGATTATTGAAAGTCAGATTGCGTTGCGCTAAAAATATTGTGTGTCAGTTTAGTGTTGATCAGAATAAGTAAAGAGAGAAATGTCTGAGTACGTTCAGTTCTGCTCAGCCGTTTGAAAATCAGATAACGTAAGAGGTTTATCAGCACAGTAATTCACTACTTTTTCTAAGGGGAAGTTTCAATTTGGAATATGGCTTATACGGGGGATCCGAGGCAGAACTAAAAGGGAAAACCATTTAATCTTCGGCTTTCTTTTCCGGCGCAACACCTCAAAAGCTGCTATCCTCGTTTTGTCAATCGTCCAAGCTTCACTTCCGTACAGTACTACATTCCAGACATATACCTTCATAAAAGACTTTCAAACATGTTACATTTATACTCCCCTGGCGATACGCCCAGACTTCACATGGGTAGCACTAATTATATCTAGGATCGACGACTTGTCTGGCGTAGCCATAATAAATTATATACAAAAACCTTCATCGTTAAGCAGTTTATCTATTGGTGAACTTCGTGAAACCGCGCCTTGTACTTATCGCACCTGATCTATTCCCCTTTCTTCATAGATCTAATGTTCGTAATATTTGATGCTGCAGAAACCAAAAGGTACGTTTTCTTCCTCAGACTCATCTTCCAGTGATAATGAAGATGAATCATCTTCTTGATTTCAAGGTTTCTCTTGAACATTCAGAGCATTTCTACAACGCTTGATCTCCTTCCTTTGGGAGATTTCAAAATGCAATTTTCTCTTCCCTCTCGTAAGACTGAGATGCACTGATGAAGTCAGATGTAACCTGAATTATTCTCTCTTCTCGCACGTGTCGTACTGGAAGTTATCTTTGGAGTCGGCAAAACAGAAGAAAATGATGATGGTGATCAGTTCTGACTTTCCAAATGTCTTGGAGGATTAGGAGTTGCAGGGCCTGGGTTTACTTTGGATTCTGTGGTAACAGAACGGGATACATCGTTCAGAAATGTAGACGAAGACAGGAATTTGCGTGATAATATTTTGTTGAGACTGAATGGGAAAATTCCTGTACACTGAAATCCCTTAACAGCATTTCCTACACTAGCTCCACGCCTCCAGGCAACGTCAAAAATTGTACCGAAAATGAATTTTGTGATAGAGGATGACAGATTATTGTGTTTAAACGAATTTGCTTCTTGATGGTATGGAAAATGGAAATGAGCGTTTGGCGTCATTGGCCGGGAGGCCCCTCGCGGGGCAGGTCCGGCCGCCATATCGCAGGTCTTATTACATTCGGCGCCACATTGGGCGACCTGCACGCCGGATGGGGATGAAATGATGATGAACACAACACAACACCCAGTCCCTGAGCGGAGAAAATCTCCGACCCAGCCGGGAATCGAACCCGGGCCCAGAGGACGGCAATCCGTCACGCTGACCACTCAGCTACTGGGGCGGACTTCTTGATGGTAATATGCCTTTAATGACTTGACATTTCTGTCCAGCGGCTGCACAATGTGCGAAGTATGTCCTGGCAGACACAATAATTCAATGTGATTGTTCGCACAGTATTCCAGGCACTGGAGGGAAAGGTGTGAACTGTGACCGTCCAAAAGTAAAAGACATCTGCCTTGTGAACGGTGCTTGTTGAAATGTTAGAGCCAACCCAAAACCAAATCTTCGTTTTGTAGCCCGAATCTGACAGATACATGAATACTGGAGGGGCTTCCAGCTTGTATTCTTCTCGCATTCTTGTGCCTTTGAAGATGATGAATGGTGGAATATATGCTCCAGTGACATTACAGGCAACATCGACTGTCACATTTTCTCCCCTCTAAAAACTTGTCAATGCAACAATGTCTCTTTTTGCACCACAACCTTTTCCAGGCCTAATGTTCATGGGAAACAAGCTTTCGTCCACATTATGTTTTGTGGTTTATTTTGCAAATCAAATTCAAGTAAGACATATTTCAAAACATTGTAAAATTATTTAACGGCTTCCTTATTTAATCCCAAAGCTCGAGCTTCAGAAAGTGCGTCAGGCTTCCCTAATGAAATGTGTTCCGTATGTCGTTTGATGAAAGAAAGGATCCAATCCTTACCAGCCACTTTCGTATCTTCTCCCCACGGAACCACAATGTCATTGATTTTGGCATACTTCTAATGCTGAGTGAGGTATGTCCAAAACCACGGTTAGATAAACTCTTCAGACTTTCGACCACAACTTTTTCTTGTTCTGCTGATAATACAGTTGGATGACCCATTTTTCTTCTTCTCTGAGTGATAACTTGGTGCGTGTGATTCTGTTGCATTCCTCGAAGGAAACGAGTTTCTTGAACCCGTCTATAGAACGTCGTAAATGGCACATCGTGAAGCCCAGCTGCAGCGCGCTTGCTTACATACCCTTGTTAAACACTGGTTGTAGCGCTTGCCACCGAGTCTTCTGACCATTGTAAACGTGAATGACTTCGTTTATCGTATGTTCTTACCATCTGGAAAAAAGCGAAAAATAAAAAATTATTTTTATAATTACTAAATTAGCATATATTGCTAATTACTACAGCCTAAATTAGAACATGACTGAATTATAGTTGTAAGTTATTTAGCCTACATGACTACTTCAATAAAGAAGAAATAATACAAGTTATATGAAGATTCAAGCCGGCCACTGTGGCCGAGCGGTTCTAGGCGCTTCAGTCCGGAACCGCGCTGCTGCTACGGTCGCAGGTTCGAATCCTGCCTCGGGCATGGATGAGTGTGATGTCCTTAGGTTAGCTAGATTTAAGTAGTTCTAAGTCTAGGGGACTGATGACCTCAGATGTCAAGTCCCATAGTGCTTAGAGCCATTTGAACCATTTGACGATTCAAAAAACCCCTCATGAAGACTGATTCACATAGCCCCATTACTTTATTATTTTAAAATGTAAGCAGTTGTTCAAATTAGCATGTCGCTAGTTGTTCTGTTGAGTGACCTGATGGATCCTATACAACTGACAGTGGAAAGATTTATAACTAGCATTCATGTATTTCAATACCAGATCTTATTTACAACTAACTTAATGTTGCAAGGCAGATTTTTGTGAGCAGTACTGTGTTTTCTGTTTACTTCTACATGATTGCTGTCTGGATCTTGCAGCTTGCGCACGACTTGTCTACCAGGGATTCTGTACCAATGGCGTCCGAGCTGCGCAGTAGAATATTTCCTTATTTCTATCCGCATAGCCCCATGATTCAGACCCCCCCCCCCCCTTTCCCTATCCACCTCTATCACTGGTACCTGAACTTGGAATTATTTTGGAGGAAGAGTGGTACGAGATTCCCTTGAAACCCATGCAGGACGTGCATTTATCCATTCCGAGACTACTGGAAGCTGCTTTGAATGGTAACGGTTGATTTACACCGTATTATGCATGGTAATATGGTTTTTGGTGATTCCATATTTTTGTCCTCCCCTTGTATTCACACGAAAAGAATGGCTCTGAGCACTATGGGACTTAACATCTGGGGTCATCAGTCCCCTAGAACTTAGAACTACGTAAACCCAAATAAAGTAAGGACATCATACACATCCATGCCCGAGGCAGGATTCGAACCTGCGACCGCAGCGGTCGCGCGGTTTCAGACTGAAGCACCTAGAACCGCTCGTCCACAACGGCCGGCACACACGAAAAGACAAAGAAGGTAAAATTAGAGATTGGAGCTCATACGGAAGCTTAGCAACAATAGTTCTTGGAGTATCTACATCTACATCTATACTCCGCAAGCCACCTGACGGTGTGTGGCGGAGGGTACCTTGAGTACCTCTATCGGTTCTCCCTTCTATTCCATTCTCGTATTGTTCATGGAAAGAAGGATTGTCGGTATGCCTCTGTGTGGGCTCTAATCTCTCTGATTTTATCCTAATGGTCTCTTCGAGAGATAAACGTAGGAGGGAGCAATATACTGCTTGACTCTTCGGTGAAGGTATGTTCTCGAAACTTTGACAAAAGCCCGTACCGAGCTACTGAGCGTCTCTCCTGCAGAGTCTTCCACTGGAGTTTATCTATCATCTCCGTAACGCTTTCGCGATTACTAAATGATCCTGTAACGAAGCGCGCTGCTCTCCGTTGGATCTTCTCTATATCTTCTATCAACCCTATCTGGTACGGATCCCACACTGCTGAGCAGTATTCAAGCAGTGGGCGAACAAGCGTACTGTAACCTACTTCCTTTGTTTTCGGATTGCATTTCCTTAGGATTCTTCCAATGAATCTCAGTCTGGCATCTGCTTTACCGACGATCAACATTATATGATCATTCCATTTTAAATCACTCCTAATGCGTACTCCCAGATAATTTATGGTATTAACTGCTTCCAGTTGCTGACCTGCTATTTTGTAGCTAAATGATAAAGGATCTATCTTTCTGTGTATTCGCAGCACATTACACTTGTCTACATTGAGATTCAATTGCCATTCCCTGCACCATGCGTCATTTCGCTGCAGATCCTCCTGCATTTCAGTATAATTTTCCATTGTTACAACCTCTCGATACACCACAGCATCATCCGCAAAAAGCCTCAGTGAACTTCCGATGTCATCCACAAGGTCATTTATGTATATTGTGAATAGCAGCGGTCCTATGACACTCCCCTGCGGCACACCTGAAATCACTCTTACTTCGGAAGGCTTCTCTCCATTGAGAATGACATGCTGCGTCCTGTTATCTAGGAACTCCTCAATCCAATCACACAATTGGTCTGATAGTCCATATGCTCTTACTTTGTTCATTAAACGACTGTGGGGAACTGCATCGAACGCCTTGCGGAAGTCAAGAAACACGGCATCTACCTGTGAACCCGTATCTATGGCCCTCTGAGTCTCGTGGACGAATAGCGCGAGCTGGGTTTCACATGACCGTCTTTTTCGAAACCCATGCTGATTCCTACAGAGTAGATTTCTAGTCTCCAGAAAAGTCATTATACTCGAACACAATACGTGTTCCAAAATTCTACAACTGATCGAATCATACAATTAACGGATGGTTATGGATGGTATGGGTGCAGATGTACTCGTGGCGGGCTACCTTAAGACGGTCAGAAGACTGATGGTGGAAAAAACAAGAGCGAAGTTCATCGTACTTGTCGCTATGTGGTTGAGCTTTAAACAGCAAACGCAGAAGTTGGTAACAGTACGTCCGGCAAAGCAACTTCTCTGGCTGGCGGCTGAAGTCTCCGCTGTGCAAACTTGTGCGCGGACAGCCGTACAGCGGCTGGGCACTGGATGGCTGAGGCAGCCGCCACACTAAGGTGTGCGCGTGGCTTGCTGGGCGTGGCGTGGACCCGGGCCGCGCTGAGCTGAGCTGAGCTGAGCTGAGGGCGGCCTGACCTGACCGGATGGGGAGGAATGCAGTCCGCTGTCGTCCGCGGCTCTCCAAGGTCGCTCACCTCCACGGCGCTCTGCTGTTGCGGACCCCAGCCATAACAGTGACCCCATTTCATGTCGACGCTTCCACTCTTGTATATCTTACTCTCCTTTTAGGTGAAGCCAGTAAATTCCGCACTCCGGACTCTATAAATGGTCCAATGTAGACCGCCTCCGTAGCCGAACGGTAGTCACGTTCCCTCGGCGGACTGTGCCTCTCTGGCATTAAGAGGAAGGTGCACCATTTTGACGATAACTCATGACTTATATACCTTTACGTCTCGGCCGTTCGCCTTAGTGCGTCCAGCAAGTCTTGAGTTCCCTGATGACGTTGGTCTTCTGAATTTTGAGCTGATACCCATTCGAGCTGATACCCAAAGCCGTCGGCACACGGACATTGCTATCTAACGTTGAGCGTGCCGAGTTTCTGACGTCATAGCGTGGAATAGTACGTTGGGAAGTCTTTCCGAATGTGCAGAGCAATATCTAGCATGTCAGATATTTTGAACGTGCGGTTGAACGTTGACCTATGAGATGGCAGAACGCCACATAAGTCATATGCACGTCATCTACATCTACATTCCCTTCGATGAAGAATTGTAGACGCCATATTGGCTTCCGGTTGAAGCCCGTACATATATATGCCGTTTCTGAGCACCAGAAAACTGAGAGAGGTCTCGAAAACCATCTGTTAATTGTATGATTCGTTGTAATGAAATGACAAGAAACGTCATATTCGTGATAAGAGAAATATTGTAACTTGCGTATTATGAGAGACGGTCATTTGAAATCAACAGCACGTTGAGGATCCATTAAAAACGCATTGCTCTTGGTAGAATTTGTCATAATCAAACTTCAATTTGTAATATAGCTACAATTAAAGCTTGCAGGACTCGGTAACATATTAGATATGGTCTCTCAATTCCCGTTGTCGCGGTAGCGCAATGAGCAGCGTCGCAGTTTTGTAGTGTAATGAAGGAATGTTAGTGATTCAAGTCCCATTGAACTCATTTTTTTTTTTCTTCAAACCTTCACTTTTTTATAGGTTCTGATATTTTATTATTAGTTTAATCTAAGTATATACTACAATATTCGATGTTATGTAAATATAAAGGCGATATTTTTGAAGGGTGAGTTTGTTCGATTGGCTTAATCGACAGGACACCTCCCACTACTTGTAGTAAGATAGTTTAGTGTTGTAATTCACATGTAGAAATTTTGCTACTGAGTAGGAGCAGTGATCAAGTAAAAATAAACTTAAGGTTTTACTACAAAGTGAGAATGATGAAATAATGTTTATCCTACGTGGAGAACTGTTGTAAACTTGTATCGCGCTATTTGTAATGGAACTTATATATTAAGCCACTGTCCTCATTGAGCGGACCTGATAATTTCCTTTTTGCCTTATAACATTTTCACGGACATTGAAGTTTTGATTTATGTATACTACAGACAAAACAACCTGACTAAAATATGGACACGGGAGGAAAGTATGTTCTAATATACCTTAAGATTCTACAGTGATTGTGCTAAAGAACTTGCCCCCTTTCTATCAGCAATTTATCGTAGATCGCTGGAAGAACGTAAAGTACCTAGCGACTGGAAGAAAGCGCAGGTCGTTCCCATTTTCAAGAAGGGTCATAAATCAGATGCGAGTAATTATAGGCCTATTTCGCTTACGTCAATCTGTTGTAGAATAACGGAACATGTTTTGTGTTCTCGTATTATGACGTTCTTAGATAATACAAATCTCCTTCATCATAACCAACATGGATTCCGCAAACAGAGATCATGTGAAACTCAGCTCGCCCTATTTGCCCAAGAAATTCACAGTGCCGTAGACACTGGCGAGCAGATTAATGCCGTATTCCTGGACTTCAGGAAGGCATTTGATACGGTTCCGCACTTACGTTTAGTGAAAAAAATACGAGCTTACGGAATATCGGACCAGGTTTGTGATTGGATTCAGGATTTCCTAGAAGAAAGAACACAACATGTCATTCTTAACGGTTCAAAATCTGCAGATGTAGAGGTAATTTCGGGAGTACCGCAGGGAAGCGTGATAGGACCTTTATTGTTTACAATATACATAAATGACTTAGTTGACAACATCGGTAGCTCCGTGAGGCTATTTGCAGATGACACGGTTGTCTACAAGAAAGTAGCAACATCAGAAGACTCGTACGTACTCCAGGAGGACCTGCAGAGGATTAATGCATGGTGCGACAGCTGGCAGCTTTCCCTAAACGTAGATAAATGTAATATAATGAGCATACATAGGGGCAGAAATCGATTCCAGTACGATTATGCCATAGGTGGTAAATCATTGGAAGCGGTAACGACCGTAAAATACTTAGGAGTTACTATCCGGAGCGATCTGAAGTGGAATGATCACATAAAACAAATAGTGGGAAAAGCAGGCGCCAGGTTGAGATTCATAGGAAGAATTCTAAGAAAATGTGACTCATCGACGAAAGAAGTAGCTTACAAAACGCTTGTTCGTCCGATTCTTGAGTATTGCTCATCAGTATGGGACCCTTACCAGGTTGGATTAATAGAAGAGATAGACATGATCCAGCGAAAAGCAGCGCGATTCGTCATGGGGACATTTAAGGTACGTTGTCCAAGACGCGACGCACACTAGCGACTGCGACGGGTCGCTACGTGACGTCAGAAGTTGTCCGCTGGCGCATGCGCAGTTCGAGTTTGGGATGCGACGCGCGACTGTTGCGGCAGCTGTCGCAGCACTGCACCAGTGAGCAGTGTTGCGACGGAAGTCGCACGACACAAAGACGTACGGCTGCGAGAAAGATGTCGAGCCAGTCAAGGAAAACTGAAATGAGCCACTCACAGGATGTGATGCTCTGTAAGCTGGTGTCGCAACAGCCTTGCCTTTACGATTTGAAGAACCCTAAATATAGAGACACTATGTTCAGAGACAGAATTTGGGAAGAAATTGGTGCACAGTTGAAACTGGCAGGTGAGTGAAATATATAATATTTTCCCATTAATGCAAAATTTTCAGGCCTGTTATGAAAATCAGTATAATCCATGCAGATGTAGAATTAGAATGATGAAAATGAACTTGAAGGTCAATTTTCGCATTACTCTTTTTTGTGACAATAAAAATTGAAAACGGCAAATACATTATAAAATGAACAATCTAAAGTACAACGAGAAAGTTACATTTTACAATACCTTTACTTTGAAAGTAAACGGTAGATTGGTGTCTTGATGATACCTTCTAGTTGTGAAAAACCACCGCCAGATTGTTGTACAGCTTTCTGTAATCAATAGATGTTCGTTTTTGAGGAAAGCGTTTCTCAACAGATTGCGCAAACAGTATGCTGCAATAAGTAATTTGTCACATTCACTTCAATTCATTGGTAGAAGATGGTGCTCAAAAAACTTGTGCCAAAAGTGCACTACTGTTTTACAAGGCCCTTCTGGTCGGACACAGTTCACAATTGAAATTCGTCTTTTGTAAATCCTGGAGTCATCTTTTGAGTGCAGCTTGGCAAGATTAAATGTTGATGTCATCCATAACGATGTATGCTGTCAGAATACAAGAATATGGAAGTTCATTTCGATGGGAATAAAGATTCAGTCGGCTATGAAAGTTGCCTTAGCTTGTTCCAAAAGTTTCTGCATGGGAGAAACTGACAAGTATAATTTGGGGAAATTTTGTGAACAAGCACGGACATTATTTCTTCCACATTTCTGCCAGTGTATACTGTAGACGTTCAGAATCAAAATTCTAGAGATGTTTAAGGTGTAACCCTATCTTGTTGTCAAGAACTTGAAACAATGCAATGAAGCTAGCGTGCGCTTATTGTTAATAAACTTATCTTTCATTGGAATTTTAGGTGAAATGTGCAAAAACAGATGGAGGAATATTCGGGACTCGTATCAGAGAAATAAACGAGAAAGAAAACTTGGAATAGGTTCAGATGCCTCAGCAAAACCAAGAAAATGGGTTCTGCTTGATCACTTGGCTTTAAGAAACCTACGTTTCGTGGCATTTTAAATG
This sequence comes from Schistocerca serialis cubense, assembly GCF_023864345.2. Classification (NCBI taxonomy): domain Eukaryota; kingdom Metazoa; phylum Arthropoda; class Insecta; order Orthoptera; family Acrididae; genus Schistocerca; species Schistocerca serialis. The sequence goes on from NC_064638.1 coordinate 1,091,733,526, forward strand.
AAATTGTCAAGAGCATATGGAGAAATATTAGTAACTCATACCGGAGGAATATGACATAAAATGGTTTCATTAGGTCCAAATGTGTCAGCGAAACAAAACAAATGCATTCTCTATCGTGTGATGACCACACGATTCTCGTTGCGCGTCGACAGAACTGGCGGCTAGTCGCGACGCTCCCGGAGATATATGAGCCCAAATCTCGGAAACGGAGATCGATATCAATCTGTTCTCAACTTAAAAAATAATTTCGATATGTTAGCTTCTTTTCATCGGCAACGATGTATGACCTAACGTGAACCATACGTAAAGTAGCCAGCGACCACATTTTTCACTGTACACAATTCAAATTTTATGCAGTAGGTTACTTGTAAATTAAGTATCCGGATAACTGTGACGAATATCGGAAAAATAGACACCTCATTATCAAGCTGTGATGTGAAATTGTAAGATACGCAAACATCAATTTTTTGTGCCTTTTACTTTCCTCACAATTGATAGAGAAGTAATATACAGCGAAAAAAACACGCAAAACCAGAAGAGATACTTTTCAATTTTTTAAAGTAAAAGGAGAATCTGTATCGAAAAACTAACTCTGGGAGCCGATGTAACTTTGTTGCATTAACATACAGTATTTTTTACAGCAAGAAAATCGGAATTCTTATTTTTCTTATGTATTTGAATCCGCCGCCGCCGACCGGAGCTTGGGAAACGGCGACGACTCCAGTCGTGTTGCGGCCGTGTCGCCGTCTGCCAGGGTGGGGAAAGAGGAGGGGGCAGCGTCGCAGTCGCAGCCAACTGTCGCGTCTTGCACAACGTAACTTTAGTCAGCGCGAGAGCGTTACGGAGATGCTGAACAAGCTCCAGTGGCGGACACTTCAAGAAAGGCGTTACGCAATACGGAGAGGTTTATTATCGAAATTACGAGAGAGCACATTCCGGGAAGAGATGGGCAACATATTACTACCGCCCACATATATCTCGCGTAATGATGACAACGAAAAGATCCGAGAAATTAGAGCAAATACGGAGACTTACAAGCAGTCGTTCTTCCCACGCACAATTCGTGAATGGAACAGGGAAGGGGGGATCAGATAGTGGTACAATAAGTACCCTCCGCCACACACCGTAAGGTGGCTCGCGGAGTATAGATGTAGATGTAGAATATAGCTAATATAGGAATTTTACGCGCGCCCCTTTCGCAAAAGTGTGATTTGCGAGCCGATACATCCGACAACTGTCGCGTTGCGATCGCGCATACCACATAGGGGCCCACGTACCGTAAGCACAAGTCACATCATTTCTGAGCGTTCAGCAGCATGTTGAACTCGCCTCGTCCAACCTTGACGTTCAACAGCACGGTCCGTGTGCCGACGGCTTCACCGCAAGCTGTTTGAGGGCTGACGTACTGCAGCGGCCGGTGCTCACGACCACGATTTTGTTGACACGTCGGGAAAGGATTCTCTCCGCCAATCCCGTTGAGAAATTATCACCGCAAATATCCTGCAAAATTGCATGGGCCAACAGTAGCTTCCCGTTTCTATAAACTGCAGTGGCCTCCTCCCGCTACAGGGTGGTCAACAATTTGATATCTGCCAACGAGCATCTGCATCGTGTCGGGGTTAGTGACACAGATAAAAGTGGTAGGTCTGCGACCCTAGATACGCTGCAGCACCACTTTACTTGTGGTGGTCACCTTGTCTCGCGAGATTTTCAATATTCTCTCGTTCTCTTACGCCACCGGCTATTTCGTTAACATTATTAATTCAAACTGTCCCATGATGGTAATGATAGAAAAATGGCTTTTGTAAACGTTACGCAAAAACTAATTACCTTTACAATTCGATCGAAACTAAACACTTACAAGCAGAGTAGTTTCGTAGTAAGAAGGCCAGACAAACAAACGATTTGAATTTTAATATTATGCTGCTAACATTCACAATATTGTTAGCAAAATTTACCCAAACGACGCCAATTTTACATTTTGAGAGGGCACGAACAAGACGTTTTTTAATATACAAGGACGAATGTATGAAAATTACACGCAGCGCCCGTACGCTGTACCTTGACTGGCTTTTGTAGGCCAATTTGAGGATTTTCCCGTCTTGACAGGCAACACCTATTTCCGTCAGAGCAAAATCCTTTCTGTCCCACACCATCGTTCAGTCATTTTCACGAGATCATTTTCATTAGCAGGAACCTGACCAAGGATCAAACTCCAGCATTTTATTACGAAAATAACATCTCTAACTTCAGAAGGCAATTAATGACTTATCTACTACAGTAAAAATTAGGATTACCATTGTCCCTGTACGCACTATTACCCTTGTACAGCCTTCTTTCCAACCAGATCTTTCCCTTTTCCCAGTATTTTTAGCTGACGCTGCCTCCAATTTTCTTTCCCCAGAGCTCGCTATATCAGAATCCTCTATCTTGTACATCTATAAAATCTTTTATACCTGCTACTATCGTTTTTGTTATTATTTTCATTATTATTATTTCCTTCACTTTCTCAGACCTTAAGTCCGGTTAAAAATGGAGTGACGCGGACCTTGATCAAGCGTCACTTCCTTTTAACTGTACGGTATGTGTTATATTGCATTTAGGAACTTTCGGGTAATTGAAAATGTATGAATAATTACGGATTTCTGTAGTTGTATATATATGTTTGGATGTAGCTGTATTGCATTGATGTACTGGTGGATATTGTGTGGTATGACTCCTGTAGTTGATAGTATAATTGGTATGATGTCAACTTTATCCTGATGCCACATGTCTTTGACTTCCTCAGCCAGTTGGATGTATTTTTCAATTTTTTCTCCTGTTTTCTTTTGTATATTTGTTGTATTGGGTATGGATATTTCGATTAGTTGTGTTAATTTCTTCTTTTTATTGGTGAGTATGATGTCAGGTTTGTTATGTGGCGTTGTTTTATCTGTTATAATGGTTCTGTTCCAGTATAATTTGTATTCATCATTCTCCAGTACATTTTGTGATGTATGCTTGTATGAAGGAACGTGTTGTTTTAAAAGTTTATGTTGTAAGGCAAGCTGTTGATGTATTATTTTTGCGACATTGTCATGTCTTCTGGGGTATTCTGTATTTGCTAGTATTGTACATCCGCTTGTGATGTGATCTACTGTTTCTATTTGTTGTTTACAAAGTCTGCATTTATCCGTTGTGGTATTGGGATCTTTAACAATATGCTTGCTATAATACCTGGTGTTTATTGTTTGATCCTGTATTGCAATCATGAATCCTTCTGTCTCACTGTATATATTGCCTTTTCTTAGCCATGTGTTGGATGCGTCTTGATCGATGTGTGGCTGTGTTAGATGATACGGGTGCTTGCCATGAAGTGTTTTCTTTTTCCAATTTACTTTCTTCGTATCTGTTGATGTTATGTGATCTAAAGGGTTGTAGAAGTGGTTATGAAATTGCAGTGGTGTAGCCGATGTATTTATATGAGTGATTGCCTTGTGTATTTTGCTAGTTTCTGCTCGTTCTAGAAAGAATTTTCTTAAATTGTCTACCTGTCCATAATGTAGGTTTTTTATGTCGATAAATCCCCTTCCTCCTTCCTTTCTGCTTAATGTGAATCTTTCTGTTGCTGAATGTATGTGATGTATTCTATATTTGTGGCATTGTGATCGTGTAAGTGTATTGAGTGCTTCTAGGTCTGTGTTACTCCATTTCACTACTCCAAATGAGTAGGTCAGTATTGGTATGGCATAAGTATTTATAGCTTTTGTCTTGTTTCTTGCTGTCAATTCTGTTTTCAGTATTTTTGTTAGTCTTTGTCTATATTTTTCTTTTAGTTGTTCTTTAATATTTGTATTATCTATTCCTATTTTTTGTCTGTATCCTAGATATTTATAGGCATCCGTTTTTTCCATCGCTTCTATGCAGTCGCTGTGGTTATCCAATATGTAATCTTCTTGTTTAGTGTATTTTCCCTTGACTATGCTATTTTTCTTACATTTGTCTGTTCCAAAAGCCATACTTATATCATTGCTGAATCCTTCTGTTATCTTTAGTAATTGGTTGAGTTGTTGATTTGTTGCTGCCAGTAGTTTTAGATCATCCATGTATAGCAAATGTGTGATTTTGTGTGGGTATGTTCCAGTAATATTGTATCCATAATTTGTATTATTTAGCATGTTGGATAGTGGGTTCAGAGCAAGGCAGAACCAGAAAGGACTTAATGAGTCTCCTTGGTATATTCCACGCTTAATCTGTATTGGCTGTGATGTGATATTATTTGAATTTGTTTGGACATTAAGTGTGGTTTTCCAATTATTATTATTATTATTATTATTATTATTGTTACTATTATCTCTGCTAGTGGCAGCAGCTGCCGTAATGCAATCTCTGCCAGCACCAACGGTATTAGTTCATTATCATTAATGTCGGGTAATATCAACAGCAGCAGAAAATGGTATAACAGGTGTAGGATTCGTTATGAATAGGAAGGTAGGGCAGAGGGTGTGTTACTGTGAATAGTTCAGTGACCGGGTTGTTCTAATCAGAATCGACAGCAGACCAACACCGACAACCATAGTTCAGGTATACATGCCGACGTCGCAAGCTGAAGATGAACAGATAGAGAAAGTGTATGAGGATATTGAAAGGGTAATGCAGTATGTAAAGGGGGACGAAAATCTAATAGTCATGGGCGACTGGAATGCAGTTGTAGGGGAAGGAGTAGAAGAAAAGATTACAGGAGAATATGGGCTTGGGACAAGGAATGAAAGAGGAGAAAGACTAATTGAGTTCTGTAACAAGTTTCAGCTAGTAATAGCGAATACCCTGTTCAAGAATCACAAGAGGAGGAGGTATACTTGGAAAAGGCCAGGAGATACGGGAAGATTTCAATTAGATTACATCATGGTCAGACAGAGATTCCGAAATCAGATACTGGATTGTAAGGCGTACCCAGGAGCAGATATAGACTCAGATCACAATATAGTAGTGATGAAGAGTAGGCTGAAGTTCAATACGCAAAGAAGTGGGATACGGAAGTACTAATGAATGACGAGATACGTTTGAAGTTCTCTAACGCTATAGATACAGCAATAAGGAATAGCGCAGTAGGCAGTACAGTTGAAGAGGAATGGACATCTCTAAAAAGGGCCATCACAGAAGTTGGGAAGGAAAACATAGGTACAAAGAAGGTGGCTGCGAAGAAACCATGGGTAACAGAAGAAATACTTCAGTTGATTGATGAAAGGAGGAAGTACAAACATGTTCCGGGAAAATCAGGAATACAGAAGTACAAGTCGCTGAGGAATGAAATAAATAGGAAGTGCAGGGAAGCTAAGACGAAATGGCTGCAGGAAAAATGTGAAGACATCGAAAAATATATGATTGTCGGAAGGACAGACTCAGCATACAGGAAAGTCAAAACAACCTTTGGTGACATTAAAAGCAACGGTGGTAACATTAAGAGTGCAACGGGAATTCCACTGTTAAATGCAGAGGAGAGAGCAGATAGGTGGAAAGAATACATTGATAGCCTCTATGAGGGTGAAGATTTGTCTGATGTGATAGAAGAAGAAACAGGAGTCGATTTAGAAGAGATAGGGGATCCAGTATTAGAATCGGAATTTAAAAGAGCTTTGGAGGACTTACGGTCAAATAAGGCAGAAGGGATAGATAACATTCCATCAGAATTTCTAAAATCATTGGTGGAAGTGGCAACAAAACGACTATTCACGTTGGTGTGTAGAATATATGAGTCTGGCGATATACCATCTGACTTTCGGAAAAGCATCATCCACACAATTCCGAAGACGGCAAGAGCTGACAAGTGCGAGAATTATCGCACAATCAGCTTAACAGCTCATGCATCGAAGCTGCTTACAAGAATAATATACAGAAGAATGGAGAAGAAAATTGAGAATGCGCTAGGTGACGATCAGTTTGGCTTTAGGAAAAGTAAAGGGACGAGAGAGGCAATTCTGACGTTACGGCTAATAATGGAAGCAAGGCTAAAGAAAAATCAAGACACTTTCATAGGATTTGTCGACCTGGAAAAAGCGTTCGACAATATAAAATGGTGCAAGCTGTTCGAGATTCTGAAAAAAAGTAGGGGTAAGCTATAGAGAGAGATGGGTCATATACAATATGTACAACAACCAAGAGGGAATAATAAGAGTGGACGATCAAGAACGAAGTGCTCGTATTAAAAAGGGTGTAAGACAAGGCTGTACCCTTTAGCCCCTACTCTTCAATCTGTACATCGAGGAAGCAATGATGGAAATAAAAGAAAGGTTCAGGAGTGGAATTAAAATACAAGGTGAAAGGATATCAATGATACGATTCGCTGATGACATTGCTATCCTGAGTGAAAGTGAAGAAGAATTAAATGATCTGCTGAACGGAATGAACAGTCTAATGAGTACACAGTATGGTTTGAGAGTAAATCGGAGAAAGACGAAGGTAATGAGAAGTAGTAGAAATGAGAATAGCGAGAAACTTAACATCAGGATTGATGGTCACGAAGTCAATGAAGTTAAGGATTTCTGCTACCTAGGCAGTAAAATAACCAATGACGGACGGAGCAAGGAGGACATCAAAAGCAGACTCGCTATGTCAAAAAAGGCATTTCTGGCCAAGAGAAGTCTACTAATATCAAATACCGGCCTTAATTTGAGGAAGAAATTTCTGAGGATGTACGTCTGGAGTACAGCATTGTATGGTAGTGAAACATGGACTGTAGGAAAACCGGAACAGAAGAGAATCGAAGCATTTGAGATGTGGTGCTATAGACGAATGTTGAAAATTAGGTGGACTGATAAGGTAAGGAATGAGGTGGTTCTACGCAGAATCGGAGAGGAAAGGAATATGTGGAAAACACTGATGAGGGGAAGGGACAGGATGATAGGACATCTGCTAAGACATGAGGGAATGAATTCCATGGTACTAGAGGGAGCTGTAGAGGGCAAAAACTGTAGAGGAAGACAGAGATTGGAATACGTCAAGCAAATAATTGAGGACGTAGGTTGCAAGTGCTACTCTGAGATGAAGAGGTTAGCACAGGAAAGGAATTCGTGGCGGGCCGCATCAAACCAGTCAGTAGACTGATGACAAAAAAAAAATTTACTCACTTTGCCACTTCAGATACCAAATCGCTTTAGTACTGTGTGTCATATTAAAATTGTTATTTCTCAAGAAACTAAGGTGTAAAAAGGTACAGTTTGTGTGAAACCCTGGTCCGATGTAAGAGAACACCTGATGGCCCTAATCATGTTAAATAAATGAAATAAATATGTCAATTTCTTCGTCTCAACTTACTCTACACTACTGTGGTACGATGTAAAAAGTTATCGTTTACACCCTGTATACATAAATGATATAGTGAACAACGTCGGCATCTCCACGAGGCTTCTTGCAGACGATTCTGCTGTCTGATAGAAGATAGTAACGCCAGAAGACAGTGGTGAAGTGCAGGAAGACCTGCAAAGGATCGACAATTTGTGGAGGGAGTGGCAATTGACCGTGAACGTAAAAAAATGTAACGTATTGTCCATAGAGAGGCGAAGAGAGCCACTAGTCAGGTTACCCTCCATTCAGAGGCTGTTGCAAGCAGCGACCGTTATTTTGAGGACGACTGATCGCTTAAATTTATTATTTACAAAAGATCCACCAGTGTTCGATTACAATACTGCCGAGAAATCACTGGAAACGGTAACCACCGTAAAATACGAAGGGGTAACCGTTTGAAACGAGCTGGAGTGCAATGACCGCATAAAAACAATTGTACAAATAACACACTCCACTTCTTAAGTGTTGCTCATTAGTGTGAGACCCTGACCAAGTTGCATTAATGGAAGAGGGAGAAGATCCAAACAAGAGCTGCATGTTTCGTCACGGGATCGTATAGTAAGTGCAAGAGTGTTACGGAAATGTCCTGTAAATCCCAGTGGCAGGCTCCAAAAGAGAGTTACTGTGTGTTATGGAGATGTTTACTGTTGAAATTCCAAGAAAGAGTCGGGTGACGTATCATTTACGTCCATATATCTTGGAAAACGACCATGACGAGAAAATCTGGGAAATTAGAGCTATATGGTGGTTGACCAACAATCATTCATTCACCTCACGTACCATTCGCAAATGGAACAGAGAAGGGCAAAACAATAGTCTCACCAGAAGTACACTCCGCCACACAGTGTCAAGTGACTGGCAAAGTATACTGGATGAACGGGAACTCCCTCCACGGGCCTAGAATGAGTAAATACACGAAATTAACATAGATAAAATAAAATGTAGACGGATCCTTTGCAGATGACAAGCTGGGAGTATACACTACCATAAACTACAATAACGCAGGAATTAGCTTAATTTTCTTCCAGGAACTCCCAGAAGGAGTGATGAATGAGGAAATTCTTCAGTTTGAACTTGATTGTGCGAGGATTACTGCTAAGATTTTTTAAATTCTTTTGGTGGCTTATTGAAGATGGATGCAGCAGAATACTGCACATCTTACTGCACAAGACTAAAGGAGATGCAATCTGAATGCAGTTGGGAATTCTGGCTAGTATCAACTAACTGAAAGGTGCTACTAGTTGGAATAAGCTCGTATTGTTAACAATAAACGACATAGAAAATGTATATTGAGAGGTCAGTGTCAGAATTCCTGGACTCTTCAACAGGGGTCGACAGGACGTTCGCGAACTTCACAACAATTGCCCGAACTGTCTGTTTCTGAGCAAAAAATACCCGTTGTCAGTGGGCAGATTTAAGCCAGAATATAATGCCGTACGTCATTAGTGAATGAAAACAAGCAAAGTAGACTAATGCTCGTCTTGCACCCTCAGTTATTGCAGATACTGTTCTTACCACCATTTGTTTACAGTTAATCTACATGATTACTCTGCAATTCGCTGACGGGGGACAGGCTGAGGGTTCATCAAACCACCTTCAAGCTATTTCTCTACCGTTCCACTCTCGAAAACTGCGCGGGAAAAACGAGCATTTAAACCTTTCTGTGCGAGCTCTGATGTCTCTTATTTTACCACGATATTCATTTCTCCTCATGTAGTGGGGCGCCAACAGAATATTTTCGCAATTGGACGAAAAAGTTAGTAATTGAAATTTCACAAGCAGATCCTGCCGCAACGAAAAAACCGTTGTTATAATGAGTATCACTCCAATTCACCTATCGTGTCCGTTGCACTTTCTCCCCTATTTCGCGGTAATAGAAGACGAGCTGCCCTTCTTTTTCTATGTCCTCCGTCAATCCTATTTGACGCGGATCCCACTCCGCGCTGCATTACTCCAGAACAGGGCGGACATGCGTGGTGTCTTTAGTAGAACTTAGCTTTCCCCACAACATTACCTCTGTCATCGTTCCAATTTAAGTTATTCATAATTGTAATCCCCAATTATTTAGTTGAATTTGTGTGATTTGTCGAGTAACCAAAATTTAGCGGATTTCTTTTAGTACTCCTGTGGATGGCTTCACTCGTTTCTGTATTTAGAGTTATTTGCTTTTTTTCGCACCATACAGGTATATTGTAATAATCATTTTGCTATTGCTTTACAAGACAGTAAATGACAGCATCCTCTGCAAACAATGTAAGAGGGCTATTGAAATTATCCCCTACGTAGATCAGGAACAATAGAGGGCTTATAACACTTTCTTGGGGAACGCTGCATATCACTTCCGTTTCATTCGATGACTGTCCGTCAGTTACTACGAACTGTGACTTTTCTGACGGGAACTCACGAATACAGTCGCACAGTTGAGGCTGTACTCCGTAGACACGCAATCTGGGTTCGAAGTTGCCGATGAGAAACGTTGTCAAAAAAGTTTTGGAAATTCAGAAATGTGAATATATGGAATCAATTTGACAGCCCCTGTCGATAGCACCCATTAATTCGTGAGAATTAAAGCTAGTTGTGTTTCATAAGGACGATATTTACTGAATCCCTTTTATTTGTCAATACATCGTTTTCTTTCCAAAATCCTAATGCAAATCGATGTTAGTGATATGCGTGTGTAATTCAGCGGAATACTCCTATTTCCTTTTTTGGTACTGGTGTGAATTGTGCAACTTGCCAGTCTTTGGGTACGGATCTTTCTGCGAGCGAGTGGTGGTATATGATTGCTCTTTGTATCTGTATTGCACTGAAAATATCTGCACATCAATGCAAATGTCGGCGGTATGCGCAGCGTTTCTTGTTTGAAAATATACTTGTTCTACTCACCCACAGCAACAATACCCACTTTATCTTCCCCCATGAGCTTGCGTTCAGTACTGCTCGGTTCTGTCTTGGTTGTTTTTTTTCTGGCAGTATTAGTTGTACTTTAACAGTGGTACACAGCACTGTGGATAGATTTTATAATAGAGAGTTGGCTGTTGTGCATCTCGTGTTTGGGTTCTCTGAAAACAGTGTAAGAGCGGCACAAGACACTATGCTGAGCTGTTCCCGCAGTAACGGGAACAACATCTCAGTACTTTTGTATCTGTCTGAGAGTTGTTGCATTACACTGTGTTTTGTCTTGTACGTTTAGGTGATTACAAGTTACAGGTCTTTCAGTGTCGTGAAAATATTTTTACACAAACTAAGGTAATTGCGGTAACAAACCGAACAAATTATTATTAACCCCCTGTAACGAGGCGCTGCAGACAATGGGTTCTCTGTACCAAAATACTGAGATATCTAAACACCGTCCTATATGTCGTCGGTGGAGCTCGAGTTGACGCTATAAATCTATAGTTGATGGTATTGACGTGGACGGGGCGTTATAACCTGACATTCCTTTCTTCTCCTCCGAAGTTACTTCGCAAAGGCTGCTACGTAAGACCTACAAGAATGAATATTCCTGTGAACAGATGGGCTAGGGTTGTGAGAAACACTGTGATATGTATCTCCGTAGTCTGATTTCGTCTCAGTGATTATGGAATCTCGTAGCTTTTCTAATTTCTTTTAAGCTCATTATCGGTTAGCAGCCAGGGCACATAATCATTCAGTCACTCGACCAAGTTGCCCCAGCGCACAGTTTGCTCGAGGCAGAACACTCGCATTACTGTTTTTTCTGATCTCCTTGCCGTAAGCGGTGAATTCGCGTAGTAATTCTTCGAATGAGAAATGGTGAGCGGTTTGTAATTTACGTGCAAGTCCGAGGTGCAATTTAGTAAAAGAACTAGTTAATAATTTGCATCTATACTGTGCACGGTTTGGAACGCTCACTCTAATAAAGATGTCACGAAATCAATCAACTGACCTGATCCGGTTCACTCGCACAGCCCTGCGTCTACAGACAACTGAACTGGAACCAGCTTTTCTCATCACTCTTGGACGCTCCTATACTCCATCTTATCTAGCTTTTATCTCGTCGTGCTGGTCCGTTGTTTTCGCGGTTTGGCAAATTAATTTCATTTGACTTTGTGTCCGGATGCTCGTCTATAATTGTAAATTAATCTAAGGGAGGAAAGGCGTGTGTTTCATCTGTCTGTAAACCGTGTGAACTTTCTTCTGTGTGTTCTCGCATTTTAACGTATTTCCTGAAGTGGAGATTGGGGAACAGCCCAGCATTTACCTAACAATGCAAAACGAGGCTCCCCTGTACTGCCATTGCCGGCCGGTGTGGCCGAGCGGTTCTAGGCGCTTCAGTCTGGAACCGCGCTACCGCTACGGTCGCAGGTTCGAATCCTGCCTCGGGCATGGTTGTGTGTGATGTCCTTAGGTTAGTTAGGCTTAAGTAGTTCTAAGTTCTAGGGGACTGATGACTTCAGATGTTAAGTCCCATAGTGCTCAGAGCCATTTGAACCATTTGTACTGCCATTCTTGTAATCTGGGAACTAGATTAAGCTCCAACTTTATTCTGGATTTTTAAGCACTATGCCCGTGCATGCATGAAGTAGAGTTGGAAGGATCTGCCTTCTGGCTATGCCGCTTCGCGACACACTGTCATTGATACGAGCCGCGTGCTCTTCGGCTCCTTGTGTGCCGAAGCCGAGGAGATAGACCGGAGCGCCCGCGAGTGAGATCGGTTGTGAGTGTGCGAACAGGAAGGACATGAAGTGACAGCAGACTGACCGCGGGAGTTGTTGATGTGAACTCCGACTGCTATCGTACTGTATATGAACTGGGGCGGCGCAGTGGTGTTGTAAGGTGGCTATAATTCGCACCTTACAAGCACTCATCCACATAGTTTGCTGTGAACTACAACCACAATTAGGTATCATTTGACAGGTTGTACATCGCATATATGAATATTTAAAGGAGATTGACATTGTCACGTACGCTTTGTAAATAACTGTTAACGCTTATTGTATGAAAGGTGACGGATTGTCTTTATTATCAGAACGGCGTAATGAATGACTTCCTGTACTAGTAGAGATTGGAACGCCAGTGGAGATGAAACGGCAGGCAGAACTCAAACTCTGGGTGGAAGGCCCGCACAGGTGTTGGTCCTGCTTAAAAACAGGAAGTAGCTAGACGGCGGTCATGGCACCTGAGCTCTGGAGCACAGTAGGGTGGCGACTGGCCGCTATTGTAGCGGGACCGAAAGGATAACAGGGAACTCTTCAAATCTTGGACGTAGGTGAGAGGAACGAAGAAGCGGCACCTCAGAAACCACGCAGAATGGGTTATTTCCAAGGATTTTTACTCAGAAGTGTACCATTCGTTTTCGGAATTTCGAGGGTGGGGAGCCGAGCCTTGCTGGGAACCCAGTTGGGAAGAGACGAGGTGTTCTGTTGTGAGCGCCCGTGTGTGACGGTTGCTCGGTATCAGCTTTGTTGGTAAAGACGGACTTGCTGTCTTTGCACTCAGGAGGATTTATAGTTAGATCAGTTAGGCACTGTACTGTTGCGAACCTATACGATTCTGGACTTATCCTCCGGGTTTGAAGTTGTCGTCGAGTACGCAGTGTTCAGTAATTGACAGCACTTCTTCTGCCTATACTTACGATGTTATCTGAACTCCGTCCTTGTGGATGGGAGTTGGCGTTTCTCGTCTGTAGAACATAGAGAGGAGAAGACAGTATTAGAGTATGTTAGTCAGAGGACTTTCTTCTCCCGTCCTACTGTTTGAGTTTATTTGTGGCTGGAGTTCTTCCATCGTCGCAGACGAGTACGAGAACCATCACTTCGACGCACCGGACGCAGTACATACGGTGATATCGCAAATTGTTTCGGCTTATTAGGGCTATAAAAGTAAACAACTGTGATCAGGTTAGTTTATTTCCACTGAGGGTCACTCCTCCGTAGATCACCTTCGAAAACAGTGTCTTTTAGTGTTTGGTACGTAGTGATATTAGACTGCGCAGTCATAAATAGGGGGCAGAGTTGGGCAATTGATTAATAATTTTAGTAAAGAAATATAGACAATTGTACTTAAAGGGTTGATTTTAATCTATAATATATATATATATTGAACAACAACGTTTATCATTTAGTAGTATTAGTTGCCTACATCATTCATTTATGTTTAGATTGTAATTTATATGTAAAAAAGAGCATTAAGAGATCCTAAGATCTGCTTCAGGGGGTAGTCAGACGGGGCCAAGTCACCATTTTAGCGTTTATTAATCTCCGTTGCGCACATTCATTTTTACATCCGCCCGGAGTAGCATCTTGGAGTGTGACTGTTTAGCTGGCCGCGGTGGCCGAGCGGTTCTACGCGCTTCAATCCGGGACCGCGCGACTGTCGCAGGTTCGAATCCTGCCTCTGGCATGGATGTGTGTGATGTCCTTAGATTAGTTAGATTTAAGTAGTTCTAAGTTCTAGGGGACTGATGACCTCAGATGTTAAGTCCCATAGTGCTCAGAGCCATATGAACCATTTTTTGTGACTGTTTACGACGGTTCTAGCAGCGGACAGCTGATTTTCATCTGTCTTGAATTCGGATTAGCGCCCATCGCTGTGGATGTTCGAAACCATGCCTCTCAAGGAAACCTTGACGCATCAGTTTGAGAGTACTGGAATTTCCAGGAGGGAATGTATTGTGGATAGATGACACTACTCAACGCGATATGGAATGAAAGCAGTACGTTATCACTGTCCACTGTAGACTCCTTAAACGTATACTCTGTTCCAGTTGGATCAGCTTCCCTTAGCTTGTGGACTTGGAACTGTCAGGGTGTCCACGGGCTCGTTTCGGCCTGGGCGAGTGAACTAGATCGGATAGCAGCCGGCGCCAAACCGACTTGGTTATAGTCTTTACCGATGAAACTAAGTACGCGCTGGGGTCAGTGCTGACGTAGTTTGTTGCTGCTGTGAGTGTGGCGCGTGAATGCGACATGGCTAATTCGTAAGAAGTGGTCTATTGGCCGAATATTTAAGCTGGTGCTTCCTGTATTAAGCTGATCTAAAATTCCGAACCACAGGTGTGGCCAGGAGATTTTATACAGTGAAGAGCCAAAGAAACTGGTACACCTGCCCAATATCATGTAGGGCCCCAGCGAACACGCAGAAGTGCCGCAATACGACGTGGCATGGACTCTACTAATGTCGGAAGTAGTACTGGAAGGAACTGACACCATGAATCCTACAGGGCTGTCCATAAATCCGTAAGAGTACGACGGGGTGGAGATCTTTTCTGAACAGCCCTTTGCAAGGCATCCCAGATATGGGCAATAATGTTCACGTCTGGGGAGTCTGGTGGCCAGCAGAAGTGTTTAAACTCAGAAGAGTGTTTAAACTCAGATGAGTGTTCCTGGAGCCACTCTGTAGCAATTCTGGACGTGTGAGGTGTCGCACTGTCCTGCTGGAATTGCCCAAGTCCGTTGGAATGCATAATGGACATGAATAGATGCAGGTGATCAGACAGTATGCTTTCGTACTGTCACCTGTCAGAGTCGTGTCTAGATGTATCGAGTCCCATATCGCTCCAGCTGCACACGCCCCATTACAGAGCCTCGTGGATTCATGAGGCTGTCTCCATACCCGTACACGTCCATCCACTCGATACAATTTGAAACGAGACTTGTCCGACCAGTCATTATGTTTCCAGTCACCAACGGTCCAATATCGGCGTTGACGGGCCCAGGCGAGGCGTAAAGCTTTGTGTCGTGCAGCCATCAGGGGTACACGAGTTGGGCTTCGGCTGCGAAAGCCCATATCGATGATTTTTCGTTGAATGGTTCGCACGCTGACACTTTTTGATGGCCCAGCACTGAAATATGCAGCAATTTGCGGAAGCGCTGCACTTCTGTTCAAAATGGCTCTGAGCACTATGGGATGTAACTCCTGAGGTCATCAGTCCCCTAGAACTTAGAACTACATAAACCTACACATCCATGCCAGAGGCAGGATTCGAACCTGCGTCCGTAGCGGTCGCGCGGTTCCAGACTGAAGCGCCTAGAACGGCTCGGCGCTGCACTCCTGTCACGTTGAACGATTCTCCTCAGTCGTCGTTGGTTCCGTTTTTGCAGGATCTTTTTCCGGCCGCAGCGACGTCGGAGATTTGATGTTTTACCGGATTCCTGGTATTCACGGTACGCTCGTGAAATGGTCGTACGGGAAAATCGCCACTTCATCGCTATTTTGGAGATGCTGTGTCCCATCGGTCGTACGCCGACGATTACACCACGTTGAGACTCACTTAAATCTTGATAAGCTGCCTGGAGTATGTTATTAAGACGAATTATTTTAATAGTATGGGCGTAAAGAATTTTATTGAAACTTGCCGGCAGATTGAAACTGTGTGGTGGACCGAGACTCGAAACTGGGATCTTTGCCATTCGCGGGCAAACGCTCCACCGACTTAACTATCCCTACCAGGAGGTTTCAGATCAGTGCACACTCCGCTGCAAAGAGAAAGTTCGTTCTGGAGGAATTTTATTGTCACACATCTGAAGGCTTAAAGGGCCTAAGCTTATAATATCTTGTCTGGCTCAAATTCTAATATGATTTATTTTACAGATCAGTTCTATATAAAATTTTCTGAGCAGCTACGAACGACTCTAAATACTGGGTGATTGTAACCGGTTTGAAGAACATTTCTTTCAAATGAATGAAACAAGCCATTCATTGTAAAGTGTCTAATGTTTAATTGCTGTACCAGACAATTATTTAATTTATTATTAGTAAACGTTAAGCAGTCATTCTGCACTTTATTGGCCCAGTTTTCGCTTCCACTATCGACATGTGCTTGTATTTGTCACTATTGTGCCTTCGGGCAGAAAATAGATCTTTCATTCCCAGACGACAGTTGGGTTGGCACGCCCGATCTGCTACCATAGCGCAACTCATAACGGACATTGTTCCGGCTTGCGAGACAGGAAGGTGAGCTAGACTCGAATAGAATCGGCACGCCATATTATCCACTGTTGGTATGGTACTTTGGCCAGCTTGACTGTGGTTTCATGCGGCTGCCCACACCCATTTAGGGAAATGCTGGGCTGATCCCCAAACTGCGCCTCAGAGAATACGCTAAATGAACAGTTAAAACACTGGAACACACAGAACAAAGTTAACACGATTCGCAGACAGATGCGCATATGACTTTGTCATGTAGCTTTTACTACTGTGGTATCAGGAAAGTCACCCGGCCACAAAATTAGATAATAAAGTTCGCCAAATCCTGAAAAAGCGGACACTGTATTAGTCAGGATAAACCACGCTAGGGGAAAGAGAAAGGAGGCTTACCATCGACCCCCCCCACCCGCCTAGTCCGTCTGCTAGTTGATTGCAATAAGAGCACAAACACGAGGGTAAGAAGGGTCACCGCCTTTCTTGTTCTTTGCGCGATAGTAGCACATACCTGTGTCTAAGAAGCGCTGCTGCAGTACGATGCTGTTCTCATGCATTTCTGAGAATCCAGGCTGAAAGTTTAGCGATCCTGTTGAATACCACACGAGCGTGCCAGCAGTCGAGTGCAGCCGACTACAGCTTCAGCTTTAAGTCGGCCTGTGCTTTGTTCGAAACTGATCATTTATTCTTTTATTTTTCTAATCTTCTACTAACACTTGTATCACTACAATAAATTATGTTTTTTTCGTAAATGACCTTTAATAATGAGATAATTGTAGCGGTGCATTCGAAGCGAAGTATAATAAAATATTGTGATAAAATGAACATTTATTTGTCGATACAGTCAGACGCGTATCGCAGTCAAGTTATTTGGGACTATGCCTGTTATGAATGATGCACGTTACTTTTGTAATGTCTGACAGACAGCAAAGCTAAATTTGAAGAGAATCTGAAAAGGTTTCGCCTTGACAACTCCTTCTGTTCGTTAGAAGAGTTTCTATTTTTGTAATGTATAAAAGATAGTGGATACGAATTCGTAACTGAAATCTACATTTAAAACAAAAATTAAAATATAAAATAATCACTTGCAAATGGTCATCACATACCCACGAATACATGTGAATGTGTAACGTGAATGTAAAGTGATTCGTTCCACAACACTGCGATTAACTGAAAAGTTACCTATGGAACATGAAAAACAGCTGAAGATGGGTAATCTTTAAATTGCTGTCCATTGCTGGTTACATTAGACGGCCGCGCGGGATTAGCCGAGCGGTCTCGGGCGCTGCAGTCATGGACTGTGCGGCTGGTCCCGGCGGAGGTTCGAGTCCTCCCTCGGGCATGGGCGTGTGTGTTTGTCCTTAGGATAATTTAGGTTAAGTAGTGTGTAAGCTTAGGGACTGATGGCCTTAGCAGTTAAGTCCCATAAGATTTCACACACATTTGAACATTTTTTACATTAGACGCGAATTTGTGATGTCTACTGGGTAAAGCTTGACTATTAACTCAGCTACGAACACTTACGACATTAATTCGAATTAAGAGAGTTGGTATATGGTACTGTTAAATGCAATGTTATTAATAATGAAAAGTAAAGGCAACGTGTTTCAATTTTTGATGATGTACGGACCGCATGAATAAATGTTTATTCCAACAAGTGCAGTAGACCAGCAAGTGTGAACCAGTGTACGGTGAAAAAAAAAAATGGAAATTAAATTTTAAACACTTTTTTGTCGAATCATAATTCATACAGCAATTGCTCGAAAATCCAGACTTCAACATCGCTAGTAAATATAGTCGAAGAAATGACTGGCGCATCCTCTCTAAAAACCGTACTGCTGGACTCACCCAAATATGTTCGCTAAGCGGACGAAATTTCGCGTGGTAGTCACAGATTCGCAGCTTATTATTTCCAACCTACACTATCTGAACAAATGTACCTGGACACCTGTTAGTTTTGCAGAATAGGCCATTACATGTCACGAGAGGCGGACCCGCCTCTATAAATGGAGGCGGGGAATATTGTGTTATCAGTAGAAAAGCTGTAACAATAGAGCAGGTCGATAGGGACAACTCGCTGACTTCGAACATTGATTAGCCATTGGATGTCAGCCCGGTAATAAATCTCTAAGTCGATTGTTGATGTGATTGTGAAGTGAAAACGCGATGGAACAGCCATTGCTAAACTACGACCAGGTAGACCTCATGCACTGACGGACAGCGACAGCAGAGCATAACAAAGGATAGTTGTAAAAAATTAAAATAAAATAAAATAAAGTAGCGTGAAATCAGCGGAATAAATTATTCGTGAGTTACAAAGTGCTACCAGCAGTCCAGCTTATACAGTGACTATGCTTTGGGAGTTACAAAGAATTGGGAACAATAACCTAGCAGCTCTTCATAAGCCACATATTCCTGTGGTCATTACTAAGGAACGTTTGGAATGGTCGAAAGAGCTACGCACTGGACAGTGGATGACTGGAAACGAGAGATTTGGAGTGGTGAACCACGCTAGGTGCCATGGCAAACCGATTGAAAGCTTTGGGTTTGGCGAATGCCTGGAGAACGTTATCTGCCATCATCCGTATTGCTGACAGTGAAGTGCGGAGGCGGTGATGTTCCAATATAGGAGTGATTTGCGTGGCAAGGGTGTGTTCTCGTTACTGCATTTAAGGAAACGCTAAATGCGGAAGCATATGAACACATTTTACCGAGTTTTGTACCGCCAGTAGAGGAACAATTCGGAGGCGATGATTGATCGTATCAGCATGACGATGCACCCTGTCATTGAGCAACACCAGTGAGGCAATGGTCTGTGGGCAGTAACATTCTTGAGATGGTCTGCCCTCCACAGAGTTCCGACTTGAACTCTCTAGAACGCCTTTGGGATGATTCTGAACGTCGACTTCACTCCAGATCCCAGACTCCGGAATCACTACCGTCCCTGGTTTCGACGCTTGAGGAAGAATGGACTGCCATTCCTCCATACACATTCGAGCACCTCACGGACAGTGTGCCGCGGGGCGGGGTTCGATTCTCTTCGTATTGTTGTCAAATTCACACATTTCAATCCACCTACCTCGATAGGCTTCTTGTCTGCTCGTTGTCACTTCGCTCTCTCGTAGCAGGCTCTATCTCGGTGGCGCAAAGCAGCATTAATGAAATCACCACCTAATATGTATCGGATAAGAGGCCCCAAATTTCTAGTTAAAAGTCAATTCCTGAAAGTTCGAGTTCTACCTCCTTGTAGAAAGATATTTAAAATGCTATTGACTATTTATTGCCATTAAGATTCACGAAGCGGCTATCGAGTCCGTATTTACGGGGTGACAATTAACGAACTATATAAAAAAACGTAAATTAATTACATACTACCGAATGCAAATACTTTATTCAGCATGTAAACGTCGCTACAGATATTCGGATTCAGCTTATGACACGTTCGAGATGCCTGCCAGCATTGGCGACGATGCAGCGCAGACGAATAGCGAGATTCTGCATGACCCGCTCAAGTGTCGGAACGTCGATGTTGTCGAAGACCTGTTGAATGACTGTTTTTATCTCAGCAGTGGTTTTGGTGTTATTGCTGTACACCTTGTCTTTAATATAGCCCTACAAAAAGGAGTCGCATGTGTTCAGATACGGAGAACATGGCGGCCCATCGAGGCCCTTGACAGTGGCCTCTGGGTATCCCAGAACCAGAATGCGGTCCCCGAAGTGCTCCTCCAGAACATCAAACACTCTCCTGCTTCGATAGGGTCGAGCTCCGACTTGCATGAACCACATCTTGTCGAAATCAATGTCGCTTTGTATAATGGGGATGAAATCATCTCCCAAAACATTCACATGCCTTTCGGTAATCATCGTGCCATCAAGGAATATCGCACCAATTACTCCGTGACTGGACATTACACACCACAGTCACTCGTTGAGGGTGAAGAGACTTCTCCATCGCGAAATGCGGATTATCAGTCTCCCAGAATGAAATTTTCACTCTACAGCGGAGTGTGCGCAGATATGAAACTTCCTGGCAGATTAAAACTGTGGGCCGGAACGAGACTGGAACTCGGGACCTTTGCCTTTCGCGGGCAACTGCTCTACCAACTGAGCTACCCAAGCACGACTCAAGCCCCGTCCTCACAGCTTTCATTCCGCCAATACCTCGTCTCCTACCTTCCAAACTTCACAGAAGCTCTCCTTCGCAGGACACCTGTTTTCGCCCAAGCGAAAAGGAATTTCCCTGGTCAAGACCAGATACATTTAATGGAAAAACTGCTACAAGAATGAAATGTTACACGGGCGGCCTCTGTACATTGCTACACTCTGCTCCCTAGCCACTCAGGTGGAAAGTCGACAAATAAAACTGAATCGGCAAGTAAATGAATAAAGTTTGTCGTATGCAAATAGGATAAAATGCGAGGGGAAAGGCCTGAAAGCAGGCCACCGCCTCACACCCGCACCCGGTATATCTTTCACTTCCCGTGTGACGCATGAAACCGTTACGGATACGTCAGTTACTCAAGTTTCCTTATTTGTCCAAAGTATACGAGATGAGACATTGCTTCTAGGTCAGTGAATCGTACTGGGGAGTGCAGAGCGAAGGCAGTGCGTGTGTGTGCACGGTGGCGCACGGCCCTTCCCTTCGCGGAGCGGCCGCGCCGTGCAGCCGGTCTGCCGCCGTAAACAAAAGCCGGGCGCCGCCCCCGTTACCAAGGACGAGCCGGCCAGGAATGCGGCTGGCTGCCCGGGCTCTGCCCCGCGCCTTGCGCAACAGGGCGCCCCGCACTGCGGGTT
Source organism: Schistocerca serialis cubense (assembly GCF_023864345.2). Lineage (NCBI taxonomy): Eukaryota > Metazoa > Arthropoda > Insecta > Orthoptera > Acrididae > Schistocerca > Schistocerca serialis. The sequence goes on from NC_064638.1 coordinate 1,091,754,526, forward strand.
CGAGTCGGCGCCCATCTCGCGCATTTTATTGCGGCCGTACATTGCCCTGACTGCGTGTTCCGCAGCTCAACGCAGCATTCGTTTCCGCTGCAGTCAGGGTATCAAATCGGACGAACGGCGGATATCGAGCGTACTCTCAGAAGGGCGGCACAGGTTTGGTCTACTCACGGCAAAGCGAAACTGAAACGCTGCGAAGCCGTAGCTTGTGCCGGCCGCTGGTGGCCGAGCGGTTCTAGGCGCTTCAGTCTGGAACAGCGCGACCGCTACGGTCGCAGGTTCGAATCCTGCCTCGGGCATGGATGTGTGTGATGTCCTTAGGTTAGTTAGGTTTAAGTAGTTCTAAGTTCTAGGGGACTGCTGACCTCAGAAGTTAAGTTCCATAGTGCTCAGAGCCATTTGACCCATTTTTGGACCTTAACTGGTAGAAGTTTCAAGATACACGGCAATGACCATAGTTAGAAAGTATTAACCCTACGAATCTCTCCTGTAGCAAAGTTGTACTAGCTGCAGTGCGAGGAGAGGCATTTAAGCAGCTATTCTTTCTGTGCCCCACTGTCGTGACAGTCCAATGTATGATACAATTCTAAGGTCCTTCTGCTGGTCCCGTTATTGAGGACGCAGCTGTAGATCCACATGGTGTCCCAAACGTTTAGGATCAAAATTACGTGGACTGAATTATTTGAGGAATGTAGTCGAATTAAGTCGGGTGATGCTGAGGGAATTAAATTAGGAAATGAGACACTTAAAGTAGTAAAGGAGTTTTGCTATTTGGGGAGCAAAATAACTGATGATGGTCGAAGTAGAGAGGATATAAAATGTAGACTGGCAATGGCAAGGAAAGCGTTTCTGAAGAAGAGAAATTTGTTAACATCGAGTATAGATTTAAGTGTCAGGAAGTCGTTTCTGAAAGTATTCCTATGGAGTGTAGCCATATATGGAAGTGAAACATGGACGATAAATAGGTTGGACAAGAAGAGAATAGAAGCTTTCGAAATGAGGTGCTACAGAAGAATGCTGAAGATTATATGGGTAGATCACATAACTAATGAGGATGTATTGAATAGAATTGGGGAGAAGAGGAGTTTGTGGCACAACTTGACAAGAAGAAGGGACCGGTTGGTAGGACATGTTCTGAGGCATCAAAGGATCACAAATTTAGCATTCGAAGGCAGCGTGGAGGGTAAAAATCGTAGAGGGAGACCAAGAGATGAATACACCAAGCAGATTCAGAAGGATGTAGGCTGCAGTAGGTACTGGGAGATGAAGAAGCTTGCACAGGATAGAGTAGCATGGAGAGCTGCATCAAACCAGTCTCAGGACTGAAGACCACAACAACAACAACAGCTTCCCGCCCCAGCTTCGCCGTTTGTCACTTGGTATCTATGGCCGGACACTTCTGGCTTAGCGGTAATTTTGTTTGAGGGCGGTGCAGTTAATATTAAAATTGAAACAACAGCGTTACGTGATTGTATGTCATCACCTTCACATAACTTAGACGATTTAAGCATCACACACCAGGAAAGTCTTAGAATGCACGTATCTTATCTGCTCCTATATTCAGTGGGCGTTTTGGAGTGACATCTCGTGACTGTGATGTGAGCTGCGAGCTACCGTGCCACTTGGGCTGCCAGCTCTATACCAGAAAATCTGTTCTTACCAGTGTAATATTTGACACGTCTGCGTATCGCAGGTCGTTTGCAAAGTGGGCGGCCTTCCGGTACGAGTAGTTACCCCGGCGTGTCACTGCAGTCGGGCGGCCACTGTGTGCAGATAATTCCAAGGAGTTCTGCCATTTGGCACGGGATGACAATCGTATCGTTCTCACAGCGGCGAAGGACTTCAATTTATCATTCTTCAGCCAATTTGCACGAAATATTTATAAACTGTGAGATAACAAAAGTCATGGGATACCGCCTAATATCGTGTCGGACCTCGTTTTGCCCGGTGTAGTGTAGCGACTCTATGTGGCATGGACCGAACAAATCGTTGGAAGACCCCTGCAGAAATATTAAATCATGCTGCCCCTGTATCCATCCGTCCTTGAGAAAACGTTGCCGGTACAGAATTTTGTTCAAGATTATGTGCCATAAAAGTTCGATGGGATTCATGTCGGTCGATCTAGATGGTCAAAACATTCGCTCAAATTGTCCAGAATTTTCTTCAAACCAATCGCGAACAATTATGGTCGTATGTAAAGTGTGATAGCGGCCTTCTCTGCGCTATAGCAATGGAAATTGTATCGACGACAGTGCTGCCAAAACAGAGTTACTAAATACAGTCGCCGGCCAGAGTGGCCGAGCGGTTCTAGGCGCGTCAGTCCGGAACCTCGCGACCGCTACGGTCGCAGGTTCGAATCCTGCCTCGGGCATGGATGTGTGTGATGTCCTTAGGTTAGTTAAGTTTAAGTAGTTCTAGGGGACTGATGACCTCAGAAGTTAAGTCCCATAGTGCTCAGAGCCATTTGACTGATGACCATTAGCTGTTAAGTCTCATAGTGCTCAGAGCCATTTGAACCATTTTTTAAACACAGGCTTCCGAAATTCCTTCACCAAAGAAGACAAGTAAATATTCCAGAATTCGAAACAAGAACAGCCGCCAAAATGAGTAACGTAGCAGTAGATATCCTCGGAGAAGTGAAGCAGTTTAAATCACTTAATAAAAGCAAGTCTTCCAGCCCAGACTGTATACCAGTTAGGTTCCTTTCAGAGTATGGTGATGCAATAGCTCCATATTTAACAATCACGTACAACCATTCGCTCGACGATAGATCCGTACCCAACTACTGGAAAGTTGCACAGGACACACCAATAGTCGAAAAAGGTAGGAGAAGTAATCCATTAAATTACAGGCCCATATCACTAACGTCGATATGCAGCAGGATTTTGGAACATATATTGTGTTCGGAAATTATGAATTGCCTCGAATAAAACGGTCTATTGACACACAGTCAACACGGATTTAGAAACATCGTTCTTGTGAAACCCAACTAGTTCTTTACGCACACGAAGTGTTGAGTGCTGTTGACAAGGGATTTCAAATTGATTCCGTATTTCTAAAATGGTTCAGATGGCTCTGAGTACTATGGGACTTAACATCTGAGGTCATCAGTCCCCTAGAACTTAGAACTACTTAAACCTAACTAACCTAAGGACATCACACACATCCATGCCCGAGGCAGGATTCGAACCTACGACGGTAGCGATCTAGCGGTTCCAGAGTGAAGCGCCTAGAACCGCTCGGCCACACCGGCCGGCCCGTATTTCTAGATTTCCAGAAGGCTTATAGTGAAATTGCATGCTTACGGAATACAGTCTCATTTGTGTGACTGGACATATAAACAATTTAGGAAACAATCTGAGCAGCCGCCTTAAGTTGTTTGCAAATGACACTGTCATTTATCGACTCTAAAAATCGTCAGAAGATCAAAACAAATTGCAAAACGATGTAGAAAAGATATATGTATGATGCAAAAATTGGCAATTGACCCTAAATAACGTAAAGTGTGAGACTATCCACATGAGTGCTAAAAGGAATCCGTTGAACTTCGGTTACACGATAAACCAGTAAAATCTAAATGACGTAAATTCAACAAAATACCTGGGAATTACAATTACGAACAACTTAAATTGGAAGGAACATTCCGAACGATTCTGAAATGGAATGTCCCATGCGTCTATCTCCAACTACGATTCCGTGTTCAGAGTCTTAATTCCCGCCGTGCGGTCAAAATCACGTTCGGAAAACGTTGTGGGAAGGCTAACCAAAGACTGCGTTTTATTTGCAGAACACTTAGAAAATGTAAGAGATCTACTAAAGAGACTACATACACTACGCATATCTGTCCTCTTTTTAGAAAGATGCTGCGCGGTGTGCGATCCTTACCAGATAGGACTGACGGAGTACATCGAGAATGTTCAAAGAAGGGCATTATCGCGGAGTAGGAGAGAGAGTGTCACTGAAATGATACAGGATTTGGGCTGGACATCATTAAAACTAAGGCGTTTTTCGTAGCGGCGGAATCTTCTCACGAAATTTCAATCACCAACTTTCTCCTCCGAATCCGAATATATTTTGTTGACGCCGATCTACATCGCGAGAAACGATCACCATAACAAAATAAGAGAAATCAGAGCTCGCATGGAAAAATATAGATGTTCGTTTTTTCCACGGACTGTACGAGATTGGAATAATAGAGAATTACCAAGAAAGTGGTTCTATGAACCGTCTGCCAGGCACTTATGTGATTTGAAGAGTATCGATGTAGATGTAGAATTGTGGCCCGGTGACATGACGCATTGTCATCCATAAAAAGTCCATAGTTGTTTGGGAACATAACGTCCATAACGCATATGGTTTCCAGGTAGCTGAACATAACAATTTCCAGTCAATGATCGGCTCAGTTGGACCAGAGGTCCCAGTCAATTCTTTATAAACACAACTCACACCGTTAGGAAGCCAACAAGGGCAAACACAGTGCCTTGTTGACAACTTGGATACATGGCTTCGTGGGGTCTGCGCCACACTCGAATCCTACCATCAACTCTTACCAACTGAAATCGGGACTCATCTGATCAGTACACGGTTTTCCAGTCGTCTAGGGTCCAACCGATATGGTCACGAGCCCAGGAGGGGTGCTGCAGACGATATCGTGCTTTTAGAAAAGGCACTCGCTTTGGTCGTCTGCTCCCTCTAGCCCATTAACACGAGATTTCGCCTCACTGTCCTAGCGGATACGTTCGTCATATGTCCCAAATTGATTTCTGCGGTTATTTCACGCAGTGTTGCTTTTTTGTGAGCACTCACAACTCTATGCAAACGGAGCTGCTTCTCGGTCTTTACGGTCTTCAAGTGAAGGCCGTCGGCCACTGCACTATCCGTGGTGAAAGGGTAATGTCTGAAATTTGCTATTCTCGGCACACTCTTGACTCTGTGGCTCTCGGAATATTGAAAGCCCTAACGATTCCGAAATGGAATGTCCCATGCATCCATCGCCAACTAACATTCCGCCTTCAAAGTCTTTTAATTTCCGTCGTGCGGCCAAAATCACTTTTGGAAACGTTTTCACACGAATCGCCAAAGCACTGCCCTTTTATACTTCGTGTGTGCCATACTACCGCCATCTGTACATGAGCACATCTCTGTCCCATTACTTTTGTCACCGTAGAGTAAGCCAGCCGGGGTGGCCGAGCGGTTCTAGGCGCTACAGTCTGGAACCGCGCGACCGCTACGGTCGCAGGTTCGAATCCTGCCTCGGGCATGGATGTGTGTGATGTCCTTAGGTTAGTTAGGTTTAAGTAGTTCTACGTTCTAGGGGACTGATGACCACAGATGTTAAGTCCCATAGTGCTCAGAGCCATTGTAACCATATTGAACCACCTTAGAGTAAACACAGGAAATTCCCCTATCTATCACTGTATCGAAACCCGTGCAGTACTTCCTGAGATTAGTCAGAACATACAGACAGAAATTGGAGTGGGGGACTTTAATTTATATATGTGTGTAGAAGATAGATAGAAAAATAACATAGAAAGGAGAACCAGTGGTCAGAAACAAATGGGGAATACATCGAGGCAAGTGTTTGTAGTCTGCCTATGTACCATTGTAAACAACTGCTGCAGTTTCGAAGTCAGCCTGATAAACCATAGATATTCCTCAGCAATTTGTCCTTGGTGGAGTTTACCGTATTTTTTGCGTCATGACTAACTGCGGAAGATGGAGCATTACTCAGTGTGGGAACGTCCGTTTAGTTATGGACAGCCGGAAGCAGCGCTCAGAGAGCCGAACAAAGTACAGAAGAAAGTTTCTCAACTGTCGTCATCCTTATCAAAAGAAATTTATGAGTGTGAGTAAAAACGTAAAAGAAAACTGGTCTCCACCCAGAAATTGCCTGTTCCTCGACAAAGCACGTTTATTCAGTAGAATTTGAGGAAATGGTGGTTGATGGTGTGGGATATTCACCAGTAACCACGCATCAACTTGCTCTTAAAATGCACCCACTGAAGAATACAGTGTGGAGAGTATTAATGGGGCGGCTACCGTAAAAAAGCTTGTGTAAATAATGGAATCATTTTATTTTGAACCACATACTAAGTTCGTCAGTGATTATGTCGTAATGCATGCTCTAAGACTGGCGGTCGTCGCGTGCAACAGTTGCTATGAACTCTTTGTTGCTCTACAGTACAGTTTGTTAATGACAATAAAAAACCAGTTATTCAGTCCCATCATTAGTTTCTCATCTTAATGAACTATGTTCAAGATCCCCGAACATTTTTTTTAAATTATACCCAAAGGCTTTGGGCACCCTGTGTACCCGAGTCTTCTGTCAAGTGTAGGAAGAGCATCAGGAGGGTGGAGTTCTTTAATATTATGAACTATGTTCCAGCTAAATCTGTGACGTCCTTCTGTTCTGGCGTATAATTAGTGTTCCGAAATGTACCTTTATTTCCAGTCGGGTTTGAATCACGGATTTCAACAGACCAACCGTACTAAGTAAACTGCCGTCGTGAAATAGCTTTGTCCCACGACATCCCTTGTGTACTGACATGCACAAACTCAGGAGGTGTTGCACTGGCGGTGGCACTGGACGCACATTGTTAGGATTCTCTCGAAACAACACGAGTACTGACTCATATTAGCGTTGAACATAGCACTCTACGTGTAAGTTGAACAAAAAATGGTAAGTATAACGGTCACTTGTTAACTTGCTGCGTAGTTCATCCATATTGTCTTGTGCTTTAGATTTCTCGTCATAACATCAAGCTGGGCACTTAACAGGGTGCAGCGCTGAAAATCTTTTCGGCTGATGTGGGTTGGCTCAAATGGCTCTGAGCACTATGGGACTCAACATCTGAGGTCAGCCCGCATCTCGTGGTCGTGCGGTAGCGTTCTCGCTTCCCACGCCCGGGTTCCCGGGTTCGATTCCCGGCGGGGTCAGGGATTTTCTCTACCTCGTGATGGCTGGGTGTTGTGTGCTGTCCTTAGGTTAGTTAGGTTTAAGTAGTTCTAAGTTCTAGGGGACTTATGACCACAGCAGTTGAGTCCCATAGTGCTCAGAGCCATTTGAACCAGCCATCTGAGGTCATCAGTCCCCTCGAACTTGGAACTACTTAAACCTAACTAACCTAAGTACTTCACACACATCCATGCCCGAGGCAGGATTCGAACCTGCGACCGTAGCGGTCGCGCGGTTCCAGACTAAAGCGCTGACGTGAGGTTTCGGTACTGTTGCAGTTGAGACGTTGCAGCTAACACGCGGAATGTGATGGGCAGTCATGTAGTTTTAAAAACTAGAGCTGCGACCACGAAACTTGGTTGCAGTGTAGGATCACCTCTAAGGCGACAGGTTTTTTCGCAGCGTTGGTTGAGTTAAGAGGGGACGTTGGTGCAGAAGCCTGTCTTTTGGACATTCAGGAAACGATTAGACTCGAAAATCACCTCGTTATCATTCTGGATGTGCTTGGTGGATAATATGGTGGGAGGGAGTGCAGTCAATAGTTAATACGCCAAAGTAGCGACAAACGTCACTGTATCTTGTGGAGAATGAGCCGGGATGTCTTGAAGCAAAACCACTTCCTTGGACTGCTTCCAGTGACTCTACTACAGCCTCCCACAACATCGTCGGGAGATTTTGGTAGGGTGCTCCCGTGACGGTTTGCCCCTTGCGAACATAATCTCATGGCATCTCATTCAGTACTTCCAAAGTAGATGTGCGGCTGGTCCCGGCGGAGGTTCGAGTCCTCCCTCGGGCATGGGTGTGTGTGTTTGTCCTTTGGATAATTTGGGTTAAGTAGTGTGTAAGCGTAGGGACTGATGACCTTAGCAGTTGAGTCCCACACACATTTGAACATTTTTTCTAAAGTAGACCCAATATCCCTTTGCTCGATGATGCTTGGGTCTTCGCTTTTTTTGGGGGCGACGTTGGATCTACCTTTTGCCAACGCTTGCCTTTTCCCTTCGCCTCGGAGTCGTAGTGACACAGCCAGCATTCGTCCATGGTGACTGGTTGGGGTGGCTGGACAAGTCGTCTGGTAGGGCTTGACACAGCTGCTACATTTCTGATGCTGCTACAGTTTGGTGGGCTTTTTGAATATTTGTGATATGTCGCGGCACCCAGCGGACAACGACCTTCGTCGTGTTCAAAATGTCGTAAAAGACATTTCCCACTACTGCCTCGATTTTAATACGCTGGTCTCTGCTGAATGTGAAAGTGCCAAGTGGTGATACTAGGTTTAATGTGCTCTGCGTGCCAGACAGATTTCCAGCAAAAATGTATGTAAATACATTAACGAAATGATCTACCTAAGGTATGCACCAAAAGACACTGAGGTGACAAAACTCATGGGTTAGCGACATGCACATATACAGATGGCGGTAGTGTCGCGTACGCAAGGCATATAAGGGCAGTCCATTTTCAGAGCTGTGATTCATGTGAAAACGTTTCCACTTGATAATGGCCGCACGACGAGAATTAACAGACTTCGAACGCCAAATGGTAGATGGATCTTGACGCGTGGGACACTCCATTTCGGAAATCGTTAGAGAATATTCTGAGATGCACAGAATCGAGAGTGTGCCGGGAATATCATATTCCAGATTTTACCATTAACCACGAACAATATAGTAGCTGATGGTCTTCACTTAACGACAGAGAGCAGCGTTGTTTGCATAGAATTGTCAGTGCTAATAGACGAGCAACACTGGATGCAATAGCGTCAGAAATCAATGTGGGTCGTGCGACGAACATCTCCGTTAGGACAATGGGGCGAAGTTTGGCGTAAATGGGCTATGGCAGCAGACGATCGACGCGAGTGCGTTTGCTGACAGCACGACATCGACTGCAGCGCCTTTCCAGGGCTTGTGACCATATCGGTCTGGACCCTAGACGACTGGAAAACCGTGGTCTGGTGAGAGGTGTCCCTAGTTCAGTTGTTAAGAGCTGATGGTAGGGTTCGAGTGTGGCGCAGACCGCAGATGCCATGGACCCAAATTGTCAACAAGGCACTATGCACACCGGTGGTGGCTTCATAATGGTGTGGGGCTGTGTTTGTGAGGAATGGATTGCCTCCTCTGATCCACCTCTATGTTCGGCTACTTGGAGACCATTTGTAGCCATTCATGGACGTAATGTTCCCAAACAACGATGGACATTTTTTGGATGACAATGCGCCATGTCACCGGGCCACAATTGTTCGCGGTTGGTTTGAAGAACATTCAGGACAATTCGAGCGAATGATTGGCCACTCAGATCGCCGCACATGAATCCCATCGAAAATTTATGGGACACAATCGAGATGTCAATTCGTGCACAAAATCCTACGTCGGCAACGCATTAGCAATTATTAGCGGCCATAGAGGCAACATAGCTGCTCAGTGTTGCTGCAGGGTACTTTCCTGCGACTTGTAGGGTCCATGCCATCTACATCTACATCTACATTTATACTCCGCAAGCCATCCAACGGTGTGTGGCGGAGGGCACTTTACGTGCCACTGTCATTACCTCCCTTTCCTGTTCCAGTCGCGTATGGTTCGCGGGAAGAACGACTGTCTGAAAGCCTCCATGCGCGCTCGAATCTCTCTAATTTTGCATTCGTGATCTCCTCGGGAGGTATAAGTAGGGGGAAGCAATATATTCGATACCTCATCCAGAAACGCACCCTCTCGAAACCTGGCGAGCGAGCTACACCGCGATGCAGAGCGCCTCTCTTGCAGAGTCTGCCACTTGAGTTTATTAAACATCTCCGTAACGCTATCACGGTTACCAAATAACCCTGTGACGAAACGCGCCGCTCTTCTTTGGATCTTCTCTATCTCCTCCGTCAACCCGATCTGGTACGGATCCCACACTGATGAGCAATACTCAAGTATAGGTCGAACGAGTGTTTTGTAAGCCACCTCCTTTGTTGATGGACTACATTTTCTAAGGACTCTCCCAATGAATCTCAACCTGGTACCCGCCTTACCAACAATTAATTTTATATGATCTTTCCACTTCAAATCGTTCCGCACGCATACTCCCAGATATTTTACAGAAGTAACTGCTACCAGTGTTTGTTCCGCTATCATATAATCATACAATAAAGGATCCTTCTTTCTATGTATTCGCAATACATTACATTTGTCTACGTTAAGGGTCAGTTGCCACTCCCTGCACCAAGTGCCTATCCGCTGCAGATCTTCCTGCATTTCGCTACAATTTTCTAATGCTGCAACTTCTCTGCCATGCCGAGTTGTCGCACTGCGCCGGCAAAAGAAGGTCCAACACGATATTGCGATGTATCCCACGACTTTTATCACCTCAGTGTATTTACGTGGCGGAGATGTTGATTGTAGAATCCTCCATTTTGGCTGCTCAGGAAACGTTAGGACTGAAAAATCACTTCTTCATCATTCTGGAAATGCCTACAGGATAATACGTTGGGGGGGGGGGGGGGGGGGCGGGGGGTCAAAATTTAATAGCCCGAAGGAGCAACATGTGTAGTGTCTGTATGTTGCAGTGAATGAGTTGGGATGTTCTCTTGGAGCAAAAACACATCTTTCGATGATGGCTGGGTCTTTGTCTTTTCTGGTGACGGTGAACCTACATGTTTCCAGTGACTGATTTTCTCCTTTCCCTCGACATCATGATGACGCACCCAGCACTCGCCAGTGGTGATCAGGTGGGTAGAGAAGTCGCCTGTTTGGCCTAATAGAGCTGCAACGTTACTGTTGCTACTTCGGTTTGGCGTGCTTTTTGAAGGTGTGTGAACAGTTGCGACATCCAGCGAGCGACGAGCTTCGTCACGTTCAAAACGTCGTGCAAGATACTGAAAACTGATCCATGATACACTGGTCTCCCAACATCAGAAGGTGAAAGTGTGTTTGTTGCTATGCTGTGTGTGCCAGACAATTTCCACCAAAAATGTAAGTAAATGCAACAGTGAAATGATTTAGGCCCAAACAGACAATCTACACAAGGTATAAACGAAAGTAAATGAATCTTTCTAGGGTTAAATTTCGGTACATGACGCCACTGACAGCCTTATCACACTTCAGATTAATGTACATTTAACAGTAATGTACCAGTTGATGGCAGCTAGCTGCCGAAGTGAGTCGTTCTCCTTAGTTAGTTACATGTTCCATAGATCATTTGAACGATTATTTTATCGAAATTATGTGGAACGAGCTAGTTTACAGAATTTGTACACATGTTTAGTGTTAACATTACTTTTCAGACGTACTCATGCAACTACAGTTAAAAACAAGACTTTTTGTCTTTTTTCTGGCTACAAGTCTTTAAGTAGAAATTCGTTCATGAATAATTCCGAAGGAGAAATTATTTTGGATTAGATTTAGGCTTTGCTATCTGTCTGACATTTTTTGTTATTGGACAAATGATCAAACATTTTTGTTGCTGCCTCTGAACTCCTTTCTCATTCCCTGACAACTTTACTTAAGGGTAATACAGGTATTTTTTTCCTCTAATGGTGTAGGGGTGATCATCACTCTTCTCCTCGAATTGTGATGGATTATTTATGATATATTTCATTATCGAACATATACAGGATGTTCGGTAATGACGTTTTAAAATTTGGGGACAGTTCCAAAACAAGAAAAACGTCCGGTATGTACGGGTTCTAAAAGTCATACCTACATCTTCGCTACAGTGTACAGTGAAACACGTCTGCCGGCCGAAGTGGCCGTGCGGTTAAAGGCGCTGCAGTCTGGAACCGCAAGACCGCTACGGTCGCAGGTTCGAATCCTGCCTCGGGCATGGATGTTTGTGATGTCCTTAGGTTAGTTAGGTTTAACTAGTTCTAAGTCCTAGGGGACTAATGACCTCAGCAGTTGAGTCCCATAGTGCTCGCCCGCATCTCGTGGTCGTGCGGTAGCGTTCTCGCTTCCCACGCCCGGGTTCCCGGGTTCGATTCCCGGCGGGGTCAGGGATTTTCTCTGCCTGGTGATGGCTGGGTGTTGTGTGCTGTCCTTAGGTTAGTTAGGTTTAAGTAGTTCTAAGTTCTAGGGGACTGATGACCATAGCTGTTAAGTCCCATAGTGGTCAGAGCCATTTGAACCTTCTCCCATAGTGCTCAAAGCCATTTGAACCATTTGAAACACGTCTCTTCTACTAAACAAATGCTAATAGCTCTTAAGGTATGCATTTTAGAGCCCATGCTTGCTAGACTTTTTTTTCTAGTTTTGGCGTAAGGAACCGGTCGCCAAGTTTTTAAAACGTCATTTTGAAACACACTGCATATTGTGACAATGCAGTTCAAATGCTCCTTGAACTTTCCAAGGGATGAGTTACCGCAGAATATTACTCCAGAAGACAGTATTGAGTGGAAATATCAGGAAGTTGATTCGTTTGTTTCCAAGACCAGCAATTGCATTAAGTGCAAATGTAGCTGAACCTCATTCTTTAAGAAGTTCAGTAATATACTGTACTAATAAATTTTGTAAAGAGTGTCTGAAGGAGTGAACATTATTTCACCTCCCATACTCCTCACGTAATCCATCCACTTCCGGGTCTTTCAGTTGCGCCTTCTCCTTCGGTTACTCCCGTCCCGGAACGGCCAGTTGGGCGCCATTTGAGGAGGGAGAGCCTGCAATTTGGCACGCGGCGCTCCTGAGCGATCGCTGGGAGCCTCCCGGCGGCAACCGCCCGGCTCTGTCTTGCTGTCGGCGCGGGCAGCTCTTTGCGATTACTATCACGGCGAACAAGCAGGGGCGTAACTGGCGGGCAAACGCAGCTTACCCGCGTCATTAGTCACCGGCGCCGGCTACGCCTGAACGACTGCGATTTGCATGCGAGCGCCGGACTCGCCACGGGCCGTACGCACGTCGCGGCCGCTGGCCTCTGGGGGCCCCGTGTTTAGCTACGTGCTGTCTACCTTACCAACGCACCAACATTGCGTATTTCCGCCCTAACACGAAAAACTGGAAACATCGACGTCGTCTCATTTCGAATATAATAAATATCCTTGATACAGGAAAACGTCTGTCCACAAAAAGCATCGCGCGTGCGAAACTCAGCTTGCCCTTTTCTCGCACGATATCCTGCGAACCATGGATGTGGTGCAAGAGGCAGATTCAGTATTCATAGATTTCCGGAAAGCGTTAAACGCGATGCGCCACTCCAATCCCATAATACTCGAACACAGCCATGGTACTGTACTGCTTGACACAGTCACGTCGATTAAACATGCAACGAGCACATAGGAACAATATTAGGGAAGTCGAATTGTCGACTTTGCTTAACTGGGAGAGTTTTAGGCAACAGCATATAGGACAGTAGTGCGACCCATTCTGGAGTACTGCTCGAGTGGTTGGGATTTGTAACAGGTCGTACTGGAGAAAGGCATCGAAGCGATTCAGAGGCGGGTTGGTAGATTTGCTACAGGTAAGTTCAAAGGAAGGAACATTAGGGTTTAAATTTCCGTCTACATCGAGGTCATTAGCGACGGAGCACAAGTTGGAAATGTTTGAAGGCTGGGGGAGCAAATCGGCCGTGCTCTTTGAAACGAACCATCCTGATATTGGCATGGAGCGATTTAGAGAAATGACGAAGAACCCAAATCTGAATGGCTGGACTCGGATTGAACCGTGGTCTTCCAGAAGAACGCTGAAGGTTAGACGGGTACATCACATAATTAATGATTTGTAAAACAGGAAACGTCTAGTAACCTACCAACGGTTACTAGTGCTGCTAATAAAAACAGGTGATAAATCCAAAATTTGTTCATTTTGCTGCGATTTAGGGAAATACGAACATTTTCTAAATCAAGAGTTCATATGTGCGGTATGGTCAACAAACTCTCACGCGATATGTGCGATGGTGTATGATACTGGGAAATTTAATGCGTGGCGTTATTTCGTGACTAAGTCCAATACATTTGTTTTATCCTCTTCAGAAAACGTAGTTACACCTACATATTACTTCACAAGCTACAGCACAGTTTGCGACAGAGGTTATGGTACGAATGACGTAAACGTGCCAGAGCTGTTTCTTCTTTCTTTTTTTGTTATCGAGGTACTGTACCATCCTGCATTTGGAAGACATGTTACGCGGTGCTTATGCGGATTTGGAATACATATTTATACTGCGTTCACCACAAACGGTGTATATATTCAGTATAATAGGAAAATGCATCAGATCATTGTTCTTTCTCCTCACCAATGGCAAATCACGTTGTAATCATGTAATCTGGAAGATACTTTTTTCACTTAGCTGCCGTTTGCCTGTGTGCCTAGTAATCTCCTTTCCGCTTTCTGTCTTCCCAGTGTTTGTTTGCTTAATGTGTATTTTACGCGAAAATGGAGGTGACTGCATACGTCTGAAACGCAGGAAGAGACTTGTGTAAATTCATACCGCATAATGCCCCGGACATCGATTCTTATTTCTGACGTGCGTGCCGCAGTTTCATAATTAGGAAGACAGAAGGAAGATTGGGGTTTCACGTCTCTTTGACGACTAGAAGATTGGACGCGGAGCAGAAACATGGACTGCAAAGGAATGAGAAAGGAATTCTTCCGTGTTCATCCTGGCAACTGTGTCAAGCGATGTAAGTAAAATTCTGGATGTCCGGACGGAGATTTGAACCGCTGTCTTCCCACATGCGAGACCATTGTATGTCTTACAATTGTGCCATTTCGCTCGGTTTCAAAGTTAACGTCTCTCATTTTTTCCTGGTAAGCACCGAACGAAATTTTAAGGGCAGATCTTTGTGTAAATTTCCTAAAGATTGGAAAACAAGGAAATATGAAACAAAGAATATCCATTGAAGCGAAATTTGTTAACAAAACCGTTGGAAATATCTAGATTCTTGCAATGCGGCGCAATATGATTGTTTCGTCGACTACATAATTTGCATCTCGTGAAGGTGCCACGTAGTTAGGCACCTGTCTCGTGTTCTCCAGCTTTGCGTATTCCAGTCAATGGACTGTTGCGCTAGTGATCCTTCTCCTTCCCTCATCATCCACTTCAATTTCTTATCTTGAGATTTTCTTCTGCGTGTCGTTGAAGATTCTCGAAAGCTTAATGTCGTGTTGTGCCCTCCAGAACAGACGGCACACAGTCATACTTAGAAGAGCGCCGAGATGCCCAATACTCAGGTGCAGCTGTGTTAAGACTAGCCTCCAACAGAGAGCGCAAGAGCTTAGATCCACACTGGTGTCCAAAATTGAAGCAACAGAAGGAAATTCTGCAAGGATGCGTTTATTTTGCCTCAAAACAGCATAAACAGGTGGTAGTAAAGCAGAAACAGTTTAATGAATACAGAGCGCAAACGACTGCAACATGCACAACAGTAGACAAAAATGTTCTTCGTTTTTTCCAACTTAACGAATTTGCACACACATTCCGACAACTGGGTAATGTACTCAGTATAGGGTGTGATCACCTCTGACAGCAATACAGGCTTGACGACGACGGGGTATGCTGTGAATGATGTCATCAGTCTCATGTCGCAGTAACGCCTATTCTCCCTGCAGAACTGCTCGCAATCTTTGGGAGTGGTTGGTGAATGCTGACGTGATGCGAGCCATCTCCCTACCTCATCCCAGACATGCTCTATGGGATTCAAATGGTGAGAGCGAAAAGGCCACGCCATGTGTGCCCATCTTCCGTTTCCATTAAAACATCAGCCACCCGTGCTCTACGAGATTGAGCATTGTCGTCTTATCAGTATGACGTCTGGGCCCACAGCACCTCGCAACAACCGCAAATGAGGTTCCAAGATCTCGTCACGATACCTGACAGCAACTAAACCTTGCCAATTCACTCGTACAATTTTATGAAGAGGGGTTCGTATGGTTAGGGATCTTTCTCGATCTCGGTCTCTTTCCACAATGTTTGACCCGAAATCGTGTTCCACGTTCCCCCCAGTTGCGAAACCATCGAGAATCACTCTGCAGACTAAATCGGAACTCATCTGTGAAAACAACATTGGCCCCTTGTTCGACCGCCCAGGTGGCATGTTGATGACTCCACTCTAGACGTTCCCTTCTGTCAAGACGCGTTGGCGGTAGACATACAGCATGTCTCCGACAGCAAAGGCCACTCTGTCTTCTGCACACCGTTTGTCTCGATGCAATATGTCCAGTGGATGCTGTGAGCTCACATGCCAGTTGCCGTGTAGTACTAAGGCGGTAATGACGTGCCCTTACAGCCAAATAACGGTCCTCTCTTCCGAAGTTACACGTGATCTGCACTGCCCTGGTCTTCGGGATACAGTTTGGGCTCTGTCGCCACGTCCGAGAAACAACAGATCGACTCTAATTAAACCATCGGGCCAAATCAGTTTGCGTCTGTCCTGCTTTCTTTCTTTCTTTATCTGGCCCTCCACCAGAGAGTCTGGCAGACATCTTTTGTGTCATACTGCACCGCCTGTGACAGTAAACAGCGATTGTGGGTGTGGGGCTACCTAGCAAACACTACGTTGTTTCATAGGTGCCCTGACGTCATCGTTGGCATGGTTATCCACTGACGGGAATGCCATCTTCCGTGCAAAACACGACTGTACGGACATCTGGTTGACAGTTAGTATGATTATATCACGGATTATTCGACACAGGACAGAGAAATAGCTGTTTATTGCTTTAATTTTGGACTCCAGTGTATGCTATGCTTCCATGAGGACATCCAAACGGCAAACGCGGTTAAAGCGGACGCGCACGACTCCCCTCAGTCAGTAGTACCGACAGTATCAGCAGTACTTCAAGATGGCATCAGGACCATGTCAATAGTCGCCACCCAGAAGAGACACTGGACATTCTATAAGTGATAGTAAGCTCACCGCACAAAAAAATAGTCACCCCTAGAGAAATTATTACAAGTCTCATTGAATGCTGCTCATGGACTTGATAACCGCCTGGATTCGGTTAGGAAGTGAGTTCACAAGGTTGTGCAGTCGCATCTACGTCAAACCGTTCGCTGAGGGTTTGAACGCGCAATCCCATCAAACTGCAGGGTTGCTGATGTCGACGTTTTACCAGCAATTCCAACATGTGCCACAGATTTTCTTTGGTGTTAATGTCAGGTGCTTTTGCAGGCCAGTCGAGATGCAGCAGGGTGGGGGAAGGGTTCAGAAAACCAATCACATTTTCTTCCAGCCGGATAAATATTGCTATTTTCGTCTTTGAAAATATCATGCAGATGTTAATTGAAAGGCATCACTTGGTCATTCAGAATGTTTAAACATCATGCTGGTTCATTCAGTGGTCTCTTCAGTGAGTGAGTGCAGTTCACGAAAGAAAAACATCCCCAAAATATCACGGACCCACCTCCAACTTGAACCTGACCTCGCACATATTCTGGATGAAATGCTTCATTTGGCCTACGGTGCACTCGATGACGTGCGTCATTTGAACGTAAGCAAAAACGTGGTTGTTGAGACCACATTACGTTCCGCCGGTCAGCTACCGTCCGCGCTCGATGATTTCTATCCCACTGAAGGCGTGCAGCATTGTGTGCCTGTGTGAGCAATGGCCCCTCGAAAAACGACCGACTCCAAATGTTTATTTGCGCGCCGTTCCCGTCGCAGTGTTCTCTCTCCAACAGATTGGGATGGACCTTCATCTATTGCCTGCAGAAATTCGTGTCGCGTTTGGGAGCGATTGATTCAAATACCGTGAAACGTGTCTCCGGTCCCTCTGTCGGGATCTTTTTCCAAACCCAATTCTGACGTCATGTTTCGTGGCCACTGCTCGAAAACACGCTGAACAGTCCGCTGCGAAACACCAAGAAATCCAGCAGTTTCGCACATCGTATGGCCACAGGCACGGCCAAACACGATTGCCGCTTTTCGCCACTCGTGTCACGTCCGTACATTTTACCCGTGTTTACGTA
The DNA here is from genome assembly GCF_023864345.2 of Schistocerca serialis cubense. Lineage (NCBI taxonomy): Eukaryota > Metazoa > Arthropoda > Insecta > Orthoptera > Acrididae > Schistocerca > Schistocerca serialis. The sequence goes on from NC_064638.1 coordinate 1,091,772,347, forward strand.
CGATGTCCTCTTGAAACATAAATGCATGAAATATACTCACAGTTCTGAATATGGACAACCGTCAGCTGTCCAATGGAATGACAACAATGCAAATTTGTGCTGGACCGGGATTCGAATCCCGATTTCCTTCTTATCTCGAGGGATCGCCTTACAATTAGGCTACCAGGGCACAACTCACGGCCAGACCCATACTTCCATATGTGCCTACAACCTATACTCACACACCCACTATGTATATTCCCATACAGATGAGACATTTTAATTGAAACTCACTTGCCCAGTGTCGCCGGATACATACGATATTACAGTGGCTATGTTGTTCAGAAGTACGACATGCATGTCCAAGGAACTTGCAAAGTATTCACTAATTACACAGGTGTCGAACATAAAAAAATGTTTAACTTCTCATGGTTGGGATTCGCGGTCATACGATATTTCTTAAAAGACATCATAGTCGCCGTTGACTGTATGAAATATTTAATATTACGTTGCAATTTCGGCCTTAGGGCCTTTTTCAAGTAACACTGCTAAAGTTACCTAAACACAAAAAAAAATTAAGCACAGGGTGTATATACATAATTAAACAAACATTTCATTAAGATAGTAGCGTAATTGTAAAAATTGGTGATAAACTGACAATCTGACAATGTGTCAGAATACAAGGCTATCTGACATAACTACTCGTCTAAATGCACCCTTTTGACTGCGGGAGTCCCACAAGGTCCCATGAGTACGACACTTCTTACGTCGTAAAATGTTGTTAAATATGTGCTGTACTGTCAAAGTTAACATCGTTCTAATAGTCTACCACAAATAAAAGCTCAGGTGCACTGACAACATGTAGAGCTAAGTCTGTTGGTGTTTTTTGTGATTAGGTAAATCTTGCAGTGTTACTTGAAAATGGCCCTAAGGCCGAAACTGCAACCGTAATAATAAATATTTCATACAGTCAACGGCGACTATGATGTCTTTTAAGAAATATCGTATGACTGTGAATCCCAACCATGAGAAGTTAAACATATTTTTATGTTCGACACCAGTGTAATTAGTGAATACAACATATCGGGTAATGCGTTGGTCATCGTACTGCTAATTTAGTACTCAAGCATCTGTCCAAAAAGGTCTGCGGCCAGTTCTTTGGTTATTTCACGTCCCTGTTTATTAATGGGAAGGGGGCACTTCGGATTCCAAGATGTGTCTCAGTTTAGATAGCTCTTGTTGATACTGCACTTAACATTTGTCATATTAACCTGCTTTGTGTTTTTCCGTTCTGTGTATGTTTCTCTGTGGAACCTTGCTCATTCGGTTAGTTCTCCAGCTTCTGTTACAATATCGGCAATACTGGTATCAACTCCACAAGAAATAATAATTGTAGAGAGAGCCAGCAGCGATGTCATGTCTGCTGTCTCACTAAAAAAGATAAAAGGCAGGATTGTCGGACGCTGTGAATTTTAAAATTTTCCGGGGGAATTGAATGTTCAAACAAATTTCGGACTTATAGCCTGTCGTCGTTCAATTCATCGCACGATATTTCGACTGGACATCTGACAGTCACCTTCCCAATTAGGAATAAACGGGAGGGGCTTACCATCCAATGAAAACCTTCCGAAAACCTTGGTCAGAACCGGGTGATTGGAACCATATAGCTTTATTTCTGGGACATCATCCTTCATTGAAGATGTTGCATCAGCAAGAAATTTAAAATGGCTCTGAGCACTATGGGACTTAACAGCTATGGTCATCAGTCCCCTAGAACTTAGAACTACTTAAACCTAACTAACCTAAGGACAGCACACAACACCCAGCCATCACGAGGCAGAGAAAATCCCTGACCCCGCCGGGAATCGAACCCGGGAACCCGGGCGTGGGAAGCGAGAACGCTACCGCACGACCACGAGATGCGGGCTCAGCAAGAAATTAAAATGTTGTGTGTTGTGGATGTGAACTTTTGTTGAGCGCGTGTGTGTGAGCGATCGCTGAAAGTATTCCGTCGCATGCATCGAGATTAAATTTGACACACGGACCACACCTCTCGGGCGGCAGCGTCCTCGCTGGTGGAAACCCGAAACTCAGCTGTCCTCTGCGTTACCGCTCGCCGTGGCCGTCGGAGCGCTCTGTCGTCTTCGGTCGGAACAAGTTGTGGAGATGACGAGGTTCCCGCACTGTCCAACTGGTAACCGCTATCACGGTTTATCAGATTTTCTCCCAGAACTATTTCCACGGGTTCTTTAATATGGATCCCAAAAAGATGTTGCTGTAATCAGAATCACAGTTCTGTCACGGTGCATTGAATGTCCAGTGGAAATACGATGTTTAGCAATAGCGGACTTGCTTTGTTGTAAAAGGCGAGTGCAACGTTGGTGTTCAGTGCAGCGTTCTTTCACAGAGCGTGTGGTCCTAAGTAAGCCATACCACATTGACAAGATATTTTTTTAAATTTCGGTCTTCCGCAATAGTAGGTCGTTCTTCACCGATCCCTAAGGGTCTGCAGTCTCCGATGGTGGACGGAAGATCAGCTTCGTTTGAAATTTACAAATGATTCTTGACATTTTAAACGAATTGCTGCCCACAAAAGGAAGAAGAGCTAAAGATTTGCTGGTGTGTTCTACTCTTTATCCCCTTCCTGATTCTTGGTTTTAACTGACAGTGCACTGTTAATCTGCTGGGTGGAATAGGCAAACTATCGAAACCTGAGACAGTGAGAGCTCAGTGTTGGAGCACATGTAAACACGCTCATAGTTTGCGACGGGTGATGACAACTTGACGCTTGCAAAGACAAATCAGTATGAGTGGCCTTACGACAAACCCAATGCCCCAGAGAGCCATCATTCTTTCGTCTAACCAAGACATCCAAAAAGGCAGACAACCATCTTTCTCCATTTTATAGTGAACCGAATGTTATTACGAATGGAGTCGAGGTGGCAAAGAAACTCAATTAGTTTATCTTCTCCGTGAGGGCACACTATGAAAGTATCGTCCACATATCCCAAAAATACACGTAGTTTAATGGTAGATGATTCAAGCGCTCTCTGCGCGAAATCTTCCATAGAAAGGTTGGCCACCAAGGGAGACAGAGGACTTCCCATGGCGACGCCGTCAGTCTGTTCAAAATTTTCTGGTTGAATATAAAATAGATTGAGTATAGAGCGCACACACTACGTGCGCTACTAGGGAGCAGAGAGAGATAGGGGAAAGTATGCAAATAGTACAGGAGCGGCCAATTTGGCAGAAAAGCGCACTCTCGACGCCCGATATCAGGCTAGCGCGGGTGCGAGAAAGTGTGTGCGGAATCTGGGCCACGCGCGCCTCTTTCTTTCTTTTTTCTGGCACCCACAACTGGTTCGGCGGCCAGCGGCGATCGCCCGAGATCACGAGTTACCGAGGCCGAGCTATAATCTCAGCGGAGATAAAAACGCCAACCACATATGGAGACGCCCGATCCACTTCCGGAAAATGGACTCAGGCCGCAACACCAGAGAGTTGTAGAATGAACTCCTTACTGCAAGGGTTTGCTGCTTCGATGACTTTCACAACTATCTAATTCGGGGCAACGATTCATGAAAGTGATAAATGTCAAGCGTGGTTCGAAATACAAGTTGAAGTGTAGGTTATCCTGCAGCTAGCTGGTTACACTTACAGATGTGTAACCCGTTGCACACCACGCTGTGGACCTGAGGGTGGAGTTTTTGTGCTTTGAAATCGATTGCAACTAGTGAAAACTAATAAACACGGCTGGTAGCCATAAAGAGAAGCACCCAGAAGGTGAGAAGAAAACCATATGAAACTTCATGGACTGAAAGTGTATACGATGTCATTTCAGTGACTACAAAATCGCTTCGAATTTACCAAGAACTTGGCAGCATGAGGCCACTTATCAGTGGGGAGTTGCACTCTCTCTGGCCTGAAATTATGCACCGATTCCATTGGGAAGTGTGTCATGTTGTATCGGTGACAGAGCTGGGAATCCTGCCGGCCACTGGAGTACCACAGCAACATGCAGACAGTTCATAGAGACACATGCCATATGTGGATGACCAATGGCCTGATGAGAAACGGCACCACTGTACTGTAGGTTGAGAGGTAACACGTGAGGAAAAAATGGTTCAAATGGCTCTGAGCGCTATGGGACTTAACATCTGTGGTCATCAGTCCCCTAGAACTTAGAACTACTTAAACCTAACTAACCTAAGGACACCACACACATACATGCCCAAGGCAGGATTCGAACCTGCGACCGTAGCAGTCGCGCGGTTCCGGACTGCGCGCCTAGAACACGTGAGGACACCGTACATTTTAGCACCAGAGTTCGCTCAGTCACTACCAACCGTGGCCTGAGTCATACCCGACGGCACTACACACCAAGAAGCCAGGAGTAACACCGCTTCGTCTCTTTAAAATACTGGAAGAACGGCACCTCTCCCTAAGCTGCCGCCATACTCGTCGACCATGGTTATCTAGCCTAGTACAGAACCGTGATTCAAATGGTTCAAATGGCTCTAACAAGGGAACCTCCCCATCGAACCCCCCTCAGATTTAGTTATAAGTTGGCACAGTGGATAGGCCTTGAAAAACTGAACACAGATCAATCGAGAAAACAGGAAGAAGTTGTGTGGAACTATGAAAAAATAAGCAAAATATACAAACTGAGTAGCCCATGTGCAAGATAGGCAACATCAAGGGCAGTGTCAGCTCAGCAGTGCCGTGATCCCGTGGTTAGCGTGAGCAGCTGCGGAGCGAGAGGTACTTGGTTCAAGTATTCCCTCGAGTGAAATTTTTTTTTTAATTTTCAGTTTATGTCACAAACCCTTTTGTTTTCATCACATTTTTGGGAGTGATTATCACATCCACAAGAAAACCTAATTAGGGCAAGGTAGAAGAATCTTTTTACCCATTTGCCAAGTGTACAAGTTATATGGGTCGACAACATATTCGTGTCATGTTACGCACATGCCGTCACCAGTGTCGTATAGAATATATCAGACGTGTTTTCCTGTGGAGGAATCGGATGACCTATGACCTTTCGATCAAATGTTTTCGGTTCCCACTGGAGAGGCACGTCCTTTCGTCTACTAATCGCACGGTTTTGCGGTGCGGTCGCAAAACACAGACACTAAACTTATTACAGTGAAAAGAGACGTCAATGAACGAACGGACAGATCATAACTATGCGAAAATAAATTTTTCACTCGTGGGAAGACTTGAACCAAGGACCTCTCGCTCCACAGCTGCTCTCGCTAACCACGAGACCACGGCACTGCTGAGCTCACAGTATCCTTGATGTTGCCTATCTTGCGCATGGACTACTCAGTTTGTATATTTTGCTAATTTTTCCATAGTTCCACACAAGTTCTTCCTGTTTTCTCGATTGATCTGCATTCAGTTTTTCAAGCCCTATCCACTGTGCCAACTTATAACTAAATCTGAGGGGGATGCGTTGGGGAGGTTCCCTTGTAAGCACTATGGGACTTAACATCTGATGTCATCAGTCCCCTAGAACTTAGAACTACGAACTAACCTAAGGACATCATACACATCCATGCCCGAGGCAGGATTCGAAGCTGCGACCGTAGCAGCAGCGCGGTTCCGGACTGAAGTGCCTAGAACCACTCGGCCACAACGGCCGGCCGAACCGTGATTCATCGCTGAAGACAACGGGTCGCCATTCATCAGTACACCATGCTTCCTAGCCATGGCAGCACTAAAAAAGGTGCAATTGTGTGAATTAAGTTTCTTCTTATTCAAATACGGCTCGTCTGTTCTAGGCACAGGGGGCAATGTGTGGCGCAAGGATACATTCACGCTCACAATAAGGACTTGGAAATTCTGGTGGAAACAACGAAGGTGCGCAAACTAAGATCCCTGATTTGGGTTCAGGTTGTATTACGAGCAGTCTGCCACTAATGAGAGATCTTATTCCGAAGTTGCTCCATATATCTCCGCCAGGTGAGAGCGACAGAAATTTCCCGTGTCAGTGGAGTGATTCCCAAACGGTTCTGACTTAATTCGGGAGCGATTGTATGGTACCTTGTCTTGCTGAAGGTGTAAGTTGATTGCGTGGCACTTTAGGCGAGCAAGCAGATGCCTATGGTAGGATAGTATCGTTCACCATTGAGAGGCAATTGCAGACTTTTCGGATGCCACGTTTCGTTTCATGTAAATTGTAAACATATTCCACACAAAAATATCTTCACCACGATGCTGAACGGTGTCCTCGCGGTAAGCGGGAAGAAATGTCTCCTGTAGATTTCGAAGTACTGGTACACTGCCAGTAGCGTGTCTCGCAACTCATCAGTACAGGTGATCTTTTTCCTTGCTTCCGAAATCCAGTGACAGTGTTGTTGCAACCACAATACGCTCTGTACTTTGTGACTTGAGGAAGGCACAGTGAAACGCGTGGATCATTAAGACCAAAGCCGGCCGGAGTGGCCGAGCGGTTCTAGGCGCTTCAGTCTGCGGTCGCAGGTTCGAATCCTGCCTCGGGCATGGATGTGTGTGATGTCCTTAGGTTAGTTAGGTTTAAGTAGTTCTAAGTTCTAGGGGACTGATGACCTCAGAAGTTAAGTCCCATAGTACTCAGAGCCATTTGAACCATTAAGACCAAAGCGTCGAGATGTTAATGGATTGTGTGGCTTCCCATCGCTGCTTGTTGTCCAGCAATGAATTGGTGAATGATTTTTCGCGCGGCTTATCTGATTCTGCTGTTCACAACAGTCGACGCGATCCCAATCATCAACACGGATTTGTCCACAGCAGTTGACTTCCGTCGGCACTGCTTTTATACGAGGTGTGGTACGGCAGTGGCATGTGTACATCTAAGTACCTGCGCGACCTCGTTGGAGTGTCAAAACGTTGGGCAGTCACCGTCAAATCTGCTGATATCGCATGTCTTGTTCACCCGACAGCCGACTATAATTTCGATAATCTGTAGACGGTGAAACGGCATGGCAGTTACGTGATAGGCCTTGCGATTCATTCGCAGTGGCGTTCTCTCTGCCACGCAGTACCTGTATATAATTCAGTTGCGTATGAATACGTGTATAAATTACCCACATGCTAGTAAACAGGATGTTACAAAATTCCTATTACAGGCTTCTCAGGGTTGTAGATCAGACTTAGTAGATACAGTTTTGATAAGGAATCCATGTCTGGTATTTGCTGTTTGGATGTAAAATAAGTTTTGAAGATCGAATTGTTTTCAAATCTCGCGTTCCATGGTACGCACTCAACTGAGACAGTAAGCTCTGACCTGTGTGTTCTACAGGAACCCATGGCATAGGAAATACTGCAAGTACTCGCTGTCGGGTTCTCTCCTACGTGACAAAGGATGTCCTCTTCAAAATCCAGAGTGCAATGCGCCCGTGGAACACAATAACCAGCCAACCCACCTAGTTTCGAACGTACCAGTTTTTCGCAGTCATTGTTGTAGTCAGACGAAAATCGTTTATGACGTCGTAATGACAACGTTACGAGTACGTGAGCGAGTTATTCGTATTGAGGAAAGCTGAATTTGCTTGCTTGGCTGAGTGTGAGTCAGCGGGACGAGGACATCACGCGGCCACCCAGGCGAGCTCAGGTGCAGAGACAAAGCGACAAGGAGCATGTCGCCAGAAATCAGTAAATCTCGAAGCTGGGAATTTTACTCGCATGGCCTTTGTGTAGGACAGACAATGCTCCAAGAAATAGCGAATGTCAGACAAGCTGGACGGTGGCTTCGTACAGCTTTACAATAATATACAATAATTCACAGTCAATTATTAAAGCAAATCTGAATACACAGCGATTTCAGAAAAACGATGTGCATCCAGTGACACAACAATATTTCAATGTCTTCAAAACTACATAAGTTAATATTTCACTGTGAATAAACATTTACACAATGAATCTCTGAATGAATCAGCAACTTTTAAACACTTCATGCCATCTCAACTTCTGATATCTCAGATGATAGCATTCCACTATAGATATCATCTCTGGAAGCTACGTATCTTTATCTATTTTATTTCTTAATTTTTATTTCTTCATTTTATTTCCTAATTTTTTTTTTATATCTTTCCATTATACAAATGTTTGTCAGAACAATGTATCCTCCACAATTACACAGCAAATGAATACAGCAAGAATACCTCATATTTTCTCATACTTGTGTATTTACTTAATGAACGGTTTACTATTGTGCCAGAAACTTCGTTTAAATATTAACTGCAGTTGGTAATACAAAAACTGTGCTAATTTAAAATTTGTCAGTCGCTTGTGTTAGAGGACCCCATAATTTAAAAGAGAACCAAAAGACGCTGTGTCAGGAAGGCATAATTACAGTGAATAGTCTGAAAGTGACCGAGTATTTATAACTTTTTTTATTTAAATATTGTTATAATATGTGAGTTTAGACTGAGAAATGCTCAAGTTGAGCCAGATCATGCCTGTAGAATTTAAGAACGATGTATTTTTGGTGGCAACAGCCTTCAGCCAATGGAAAGACAGATAGTAGCAGAACACTATAGGAGTCAACTGGAGATAGGACTTTTTTGAGTGAAGAGCTCAAGGGAGCGATTCTGGACACCTACATATACATCTACATGGATACTCTGCAAATCACATTTAAATGCTTGGGAGAGGGTTCATCGAACCACCTTCACAATAACTCTCTGTGGGAAAAAAACGAACACCTGTATCTTTCGGTGCGAGCTCTGGTTTCCCCTTTGTAGGTCGGCGTCAACAAAATATTTTCGCATTCGGACGAGGAAGTCGGTGATCGAAATTTCGTGAGCAGATTCTGCCGCAACGAAAAACGCCTTGTTTTAATGATGTTCACCCCAAATCCTGTATCATTTCGGTGACACTCTGTCCCCTATTTCGCGGTAATACAAAACGCGCTGCCCTTCTTTGAGCTTTCTCAATGTACACTCAATCAGTCATATCTGGCAAGGATCCCACACCGCGCAGACGTATTCTAAAAGAGGGAGGACAAGTGTAGTGTAGGCAATCTCTTTAGTTGATCTGTTACATTTTCTAAGTGTCTTTCGTTAGCCTTCCCCACAACATTTCCTGTGTGTTCCTTTCCATTTAAGTTGTTCGATATTGTAATTCCTAGGTATTTACTTGAATTTATCGCATTTAGATTTGACTGGTTTATCGTGTAATCGAAGTTTAACGGATTCCTTTTAGCACTCATGTGGATGACCTCACGCTTTTCGCTGTTTAGTGTGAGCTGCCAATTTTTGCACCATACAGATACCTCTTCTAAATCGTTTTGCAATTTGTTTTGATCTTCTGATGACTTTACTAGTCGATAAACGATACCGTTATCTGCAAACAACCTAAGACGGCTGCTCATATTGTCTCCAAAATCGTTTATATAGATAAGAAACAGCAAAGGGCCTAAAACACTACCTTGGGGAATGCCAGAAATCACTTTTGTTTTACTCGATGACTTTCTATCAATTACTGCTTTTATGTTTGTGCTGGAAGAAGACAGTCCTGCCTGTGGTAACGTGGATGATTTGGATGTATGGATGATAGATTCTGGGCAGTCGACAGCTGCTCTTGGACTTTAACTTTTTGAACACTTTTCGGTTAGATTTTGAAGGGGACACCTGGATGTTCGTTCTGGAAGAAAACAGACTGCCTTTGGTACCGGATGGTTTTTGATGGAGAGGGTGATAGGTTGTGGGCTGTGAACAGCTACTACGATATTTTAATTTCTGAAGGGACTTTATATACTGATCAGCCAGAGCATTAAGACCACCGACCTAATATCGATATAAACCCGTCCAGGCGATAGCAGCGTCGCCTGGCGAGGAATGACTGTTACTCAGACACACGCATGGTACATCAATGAGCGTATTGTCCAGGTGTAGAACGGGGAAGACGCGCGATTTTTATGAGTTTGAATGAGGGCAGATTGTGATGGCTCAGATTCTCGGCGTGAGCATTTTGGAAACTGTACGACTTGTCGGGTGTTCGGGGAATGCAGTGGTGAGTGTCTTCAAGACGTGGCGAAACCGAGGTGAAACACCCCGTATTTTGATTTCAAGCCTGTTATCATTTTTTCTAGCTACTCCACAGATTGTATGCTGCGTAGTGTACGAAAGCAACATTAATGATATACTAACATTCATATAATCCGTTTAATTGTATAGGTGTAAAAAACGGAACCTGTCGCTGATTCGTAAAGCAGAAGTGACTGTTACTGCCAACACTCAACGATAATGTAATTTAAAATGTTTGAAAGTTTTTGACAGACTAAAACTGTGTGTCGAATCTGCAACATTGCCCTATTCCTCGGAAGGGGTGAATCAGATAATGAGATGTTTCTGGGGGACTGGCGGCAGGGATAATAATTGCCAAAAGGTTCGAGTTCCGATTCGGCGTAGTTTTGATGCATCGAGACACTTCGTAATATATTACACGTCAGGACAAGCTTAATTCTGTGACTAAGTCCTAAGCCATTCCTACATCTCATGCTTTCTCTTCGCTTTGATAGTTACACTATTGGCCATTGAAATTGCTACACCACGAAGATGACGTGCTACAGGCGCGAAATTTAACCGACAGGAAGGAGATGCTGTGATATGCAAATGATTATGAGAAATGCGTCCCATCACGTTTCCGACTTTGATTAAGGTAGGATTGTAGCCTATCGCGATTGCGGTTTATTGTATCGCGACATTGCTGCTCGCGTTGGTCGAGATCCAATGTCTCTTAGCAGAATATGGAATCGGTGGGTTCAGGAGGGTAATACGGAACGCTATGCTGGATCCCAACGGCCTCGTATCACTAGCAGTCGAGATGACAGGCATCTTATCCGCATGGCTATAACGGATCGCGCAGCCAGGTCTCGATCCCTGAGTCAACAGATGGGGACGTTTGCAAGACAACAACCATCTGCACCAACAGTTCAACGACGTTTGCAGCAGCATGCACTATCAGCTCGGAGACCATGGCTGCGGTTACCCTTGACGATGCATCACAGACAGGAGCGCCTGCGATGGTGTACTTAACGACGAACCTGGGTGCACGAATGGCAAAACGTCTTTTTTTCGGATGAATCCAGGTTCTGTTTACAGCATCATGATGGTCGCATCCGTGTTTGGCGACATCGAGGTGAACGCACATTGGAAGCGTGTATCGTCATCGCCATACTGGCATATCACCCGGCGGGATGGTATGGGGTGCCATTGGTTACACGTCTCGATCACCTCTTGTTCGCATTGACGGCACTTTGAACAGTGGACGTTACATTTCAGATGTGTTACGACCCGTGGCTCTACCCTTCACTCGATCCCTGCGAAACCCTACATTTCAGCAGGATAATGCACGACTGCATGTTGCAGGTCCTGTACGGGCCTTTCTGGATACAGAAAATGTTCGACTGCTGCCCTGGCCAGCACATTCTCCAGATCTCTCACCAATTGAAAACGTCTGGTCAATGGTGGCCGAGCAACTGGCTCGTGACAATACGCAAGTCACTACTCGTGATGAACTGTGGTATCGTGTTGAAGCTGCATGGGCAGCTGTTCCTGTACACGCCATCCAAGCTCTGTTTGACTCAATGCCCAGGTGTATCAACGCCGTTATTACGGCCAGAGGTGGTTGTTCTGGGTACTAATTTTTCAGGATCTATGCACCCAAATTGCGTGAAAATGTAATCACATGTCAGTTCTAGTATAATATATTTGTCGTATGAATACCCGTTTATCATCTGCATCTCTTCTTGGTAGCGATTTTAATGGCCAGTAGTGTATTTCGAAAAGAAACCTGAAGACGTTCTTTTGTATAAGATATTGTTGTTATTTCACCTACCTTTCAGTGGTACTTACACAGGCAACTACGTCATCTCGTGTAGCTAAAACAGAATGAAAATGATTTTTGAGTACGGAGAAGATGTCTACATCGTTCCTCACAAGCGAAACCTAATCAAATTGCGTGCCTGCGTGATATTATCTCAGTTGTGCGAATGATTCGTGACTCCATTAGAAAGGACACAGTCGTAGTAAATGATGGGAAGTCATCGAGTGGAACAGAAGTGGTATTTGGCGTTCCCCAAGAAAGTGTTACAAGCCCTGTACTTTTGCTAATTCATATAAACGATTAGGGAGACAATCTGAGCAAACCTCTTAGATCGTTTGCAGACTAGTAAAGTCATTAGAAGTCGAAACGTCTTGCGAAATTATTTAGACGAGATATCTGTATGGTACGAAGCTTAACAGTTGACGGTAAACAATAAAAAGAGTTGGGCCTCACATGAGCGCTAAAATGAACCCATTAAATATCGGTGATTTAAAGGCTGCTGATTCAACTAAATGCCTAATGATTACAATTACGAACAACTTAAATCGGAGCCACCACATAGAAAATGTTCTGGGGTAGGCGAACCAGAGAGTGCGCTTTGTTGACAGAAAAATTAGATAATTTACTGAAGAGACTGCCTACAATACATTTCTCCGTCTTTTTATGGAGTATTGCCGTGCGGCAAGGGATCCTTACCAAATAGGATTGACGGAGGACGTTGAAAAAGTCAAGGAGCATCTCGTTTGGTACTATCGCGAAGTAGGAAATGATTCGCAAGTTCGGACGGCAACCAAACAAACAACTATTATTTCAGAAGACGGTGTCCCACAGCTGTAAATATTGAAGAAAATCATGTTTACCGCCAAGCGCTGTTGATAAAGTTTTTTTTTTAACAACCAGTTACGGTTGTTAGGCGATATAAAATCATTGGTGTCAGGTAACAAAAGCCATGAATTTGTCATTGTTGTTACGTAATAATGTAAATTACATCGTCAATAGACTGTTCTGGCATGAAGGAGTGCACTGTCTAGCGCAGTTATGAACGACAATATGAGTTTTATACTATTTGACAACAGTGGCGAATTCATGGATTTTATTATCTGGCGTAAATGATTCTATATTGCCTAATACAGTGTTGTACATGCTCTTATGCGTAGAACGAAACCGGTTGTTAAATACTGAAATTTTTCTGTAGCTCTTGGCGGTAGTCGTGACGTTCTTCATTAAAACAAAAGCGTTTCTTGTTGTTGCGTGATCTTTTCACGAAATTTCAGTCACCAACTTTCTCCTCTGAATGCGAAATTATTGTGTTTACTCAAATCAAATGGTTCAAATGGCTCTGAGCACTATGGTACTTAACTTCTGAGGTCATCAGTCCCCTAGAACTTAGAACTACTTAAACCTAACTAACCTAAGGACATCACACACATCCATGCCCGAGGCAGGATTCGATCCTGCGACCGTAGCAGCAGCGCGGTTCCGGATGGAAGCGCCTAGAACCGCTCGGCCGCCGCGGCCGGCAAACAGCAGCCTCATTCGCCCGTACACATCTCCGCAGCCAGCGTTCACCTCTGTCATCTTTGGCTCGTGGTGCACCACAGTTTCCTCGGCAACGGTTTTCGGTAACGCCATTTTGCCACGCACGGTATAGTTTAATCATGGCGGCACGCAATCGGTTTACAAACTTATCCGGTTCGGAAACGCTTCCACCCGTGGCCCGAAAGCCAGTGTTCACGCCCTTTTGGACGTCTAATAAATCGCTCCGTTTCCGCATTACGACAACGACCGCATTGCTTGTAACACCCTGTATACTCCGCTAGCCATCAAGCGATGTGTGGCGGAGGGCACAATTCGCGCCAAAGTCATATTCCCCCCCCCCCCCCCCCCTTCCATTCGCGGATCGCGCGAGGGAAAAACGACTGTCTGAACGCCTCAGTACGAGCTCTTATTTTCCTTATCTTTGAATGATGATCATTGCGCGATTTGTAAGTTGGTGGTAATATTATATGCTCTACATCCTCGGTGAAGCTCTGATTTCGGAATTTAGTGAGCAGCCCCCTCTGTTTAGCGCGTCGTCTATCTGCAAGTGTGTCCCACTTCAAACTTTCTATGAGATTTGTAACGCTCTCGCGATGGCTAAATGTACTAGTCACGAATCTTGCCGCTCTTCTTTGGACCTTCTCAATCTCTTGAATCAGACCCAACTGGTAAGGGTCCCATACAGACGAACAATACTCCAAGATTGGACGAACTAACGTATTTTAAGCTATTTCCTTTGTTGAAGGACTGCATCGCTTCAGGATTCTACCAATAAACCGCAATCTAGAGTTCGCCTTATCCGTTACTTCATTCCATTTGAGATCATTTCGAAGAGTCACACCCAGATACTTGACTGATGTTACCGCTTCCAAAGACTGATCATTTATTTTGTACTCATACATTAATGGGGATTTTCGCCTTGTTATACGATGTAGGTTACACTTACTGATATTGAGAGATAACTGCCAGTCATCACACATTTCTGTTCCTTTTCGCCAATTCCAGCTGTGCTACTTCCCTTGTAAGAAAGTAGGCAAAACAAATCCGTTTGTCAGAACTTCCTTATTGAGTTTATTCAGGCTTTGTGAGAACGTAGAACTTACTCGCGTACGACTACATTAAGCTAGGGAAGAGAGCGAAAATGACACTACTCGGAGAATCCCGAAATTATGAATCCAAATTCCGTTTGAACGATCTACAAATTCGCGTACACGGCAGCATAGCCGCAATATCCCAGCCGATCCATAAGGGCGTTACCTGGTTTCGGTACCTGACATGGCGTCCTTGATCAGCACATTGCAGCGGATTAGGTCATGTGTGTAACATACTGAACGGCCGCTAGCACACAATGGATGGTCCTTAACCTCTGATCCCTGGAATTCAGCTCCAAGGGCTAGCTGCAAAAGCTGCGAACGCACGATTCTCGGTTGCGGCCATGGTCTGCACGCTGTGCTACAATAGAGGCGGTGCTCCGGTTTTTCCTAATTCCTAGGGGCGTGACGCTGCCGTCCGTACCCCACTCCCAGCCTCGCGCCCTCTGCCGTTCCGGTAGTCCGTCCTTTGTGAGGGGATTAGCAGCAGAGTTGGCGGCACGTAGGCTCCGGCGCCAGGTCATTGACCTCGACTCCAAAGCAGTGGTCCTCAAGTCTGAACCTCTCTGATTGTAAACCGGCTGCTATCTACCGATCCTTGGCTGCAGTCTTTAATCGCTCACGCACGAGTATATATTTGAATTTACTGTCACCCCAAGCCAATTCAGATTCGCTTCCAAAAATATGATCAGTACATTTTTTTGTCGATCCTTATATGAGCAACATTTGAAATTCTTACTGAGGATATACAGGGAACGATAAGTTATGTGCAGCCTACACAGAAAACAATCTGCGGTTACAGGAGTTGAAGAGTACGAAAGTGAAGCAGTAGTTGAGAAGGTAGCGAGGCAGAGCTATTCAATATGTACACTAAACAAGCAGTAAGGGAAACCAAAGAGAAAATTGGAAAGGAAATAAAAGTAAAGAGAGGAGAAAGAAAAACTGTAAAGTTTGCCGATTACATTCTAATTCTGTCAGAGTCAGTAATAAAACAAGGCTAATGGAGTGTAGTCGCAGTAAATTTGAACTTTAACTGGAAATTGCTGGAAGTAGACCCTGAAAGTAGTAGAGCAGCCTTGTTATTTGACGAGCAAAAAACTGACGATAGTACAAATAGAAAGGTTGTAAAATGTAGACTTGTAATAGCAAGGAAAGATTTTCTGAAAAATACAAGTATGTTACTGTCTAACGTATACTGAACTGTTAGGAATTGTTTTCTGAAAGTATTTAAAGTGTAGCGTAATGCGGAAGTGAAACATGGAAGATCACGTGTACACACTAAAAAAGAGTAGAAACTTTTGAAAGAGGGTGCTACGCAAGAGTGCTGACGAGAGGAAAGGTAGATCGGATAATTCGTGTACAGGTAATGAATGACGCGCGCGAGAAGAGAGCATTACGCACAACGTGCCTGAAAGAAGGGATAGATTGATGGGACAGACACCAAGAAAATGTCAATCTGATAATGGAGAGAGTGCGGATGGTAAGAGTTGGAGGCCAAAGCTTGATTATATAAAGAGGGTTCAAGAGGATTTTGGTTGCACTAGTTACGCACAGGTGAAGAGGTTCGCTCACACAGTACATCCAATAGCGTGGAAAGCTGCATCAAAACTGTCTTCAGACAGAAGCTCACAACAAACAATGTTCCCGTACCTGCAGAAAGCATAGCGAAATTTGTGATCGCCCGTTCGATACAAGATTCTTAATTTGCGGTACTCAAAATATTTTAATCAAAGTTTTACAATTATCAGTGACATTTTAATGCTGAAAGAGCTCCTAAGGTATGGGGCCGTTTTAGGTTTTTGGCACATGTAATTCTTTGCTGATGTAAAGTCACTAGAAAATTGTTAGCTAATGCATGGGTTGCAGATGATCTGCGCTTGGTGCAAAGTCTGGTTCAAAAATGGTTCAAATGGCTCTGAGCACTATGGGACTTAACATCTGAGGTCATCAGACCCCTAGAATTTAGAACTACTTAAACCTAACTAACCTGACAGCACACACATCCATGCCCGAGGCAGGATTCGAACCTGCGACCGTAGCGGTCGTTCGGTTCCAGACTGAAGCGCCTAGAACCGCGCGGCCACACCGGCCGGCGCAAAGTCTGGTAAGCTAACTTCAACACAAAAAAATATATAATGCAGAACGCGTTGACTGGCGAAACATCCGATACTGTTTTATTACACGTATGGCGCTAAGTAATTGAAACAAGCCACAACCGTCAGATATCTAGAACTGTAGACCCGGAGAGATTTAAGAAATTCTTCTTCATCTCATCTGGCCACGGGGAAGCACATGCCACTCAGATTTATCGGAAAAATCCTGGTGAAGTGTAATTTACCAACGAAGATGGGCCCTTAGTGTTCGGAGTACACTACGTACAATTGTTGGTGGTAATTCTTAAAGAAAATAGCGACTAGGTTTAAGAAATTTTTGTTTTCTTCCTCAGGTATATTTCAACCTCTAAGTTGGGTGGCATAGATAATTCTATGGCAACTGAGAGAAACGTGGCAGAGTTTGAGTACTGTAAACTAAACGTACATTCAAAATACATCTCGTATAGAAATTATTATAACAAACTCTAACAGAAAATAAATACAGTTCCTAATACTGTTTTGCCTAACGCCTTTCAACGTTGGCATAAAACCACAACGTCTGAAGTGTTACAGATTAAGAGTAATACACTCTCTAATTATGGGGTGAAAATGCTGTGTGTTCACGTGCAGATCCCCTTAAAGCTCCGTGGTGTTGAAACCAACCCATCTGTCGAGGACAGCAGAGGGCAGAGGGTCAGGAAAGAAATGTCATGGTTGTGCCTTTATTGAAGGAGTCTTACCGGCATACATCGAACTCCGTTTAGGACAAGTATATCTTCCACGATGTTGGGACGGTGATTCGAAACGTGCTCCTCGCGAATGTGATCCTGGTGTCTTAATCCTGCGCCAGCTCGTTCGGTAGCACCCGGGTTTGGGAAATGGTATGGCTGGAAGTGGGTGATCTCGCAGACAGACAGCCATAGCGAGGAGAATAAGGATGACAGTGACCCACTATTACGATCCAAAGCCACAATAAAATTAATCAAGGCAAAGTCGAATTTGGGGTGGGAATAAATAGGTATGTGGAAGCAGACCTGTTGGAATGAGGAACCAACTCCATTCTGAATAAATTCAACGAGTGCCAACAGACTGCAGGCCAACAGACTGTCCAAGCAGTATCACGAGCTGTGGGAAGGAGTCCATCAACACCAGTCACAAAGCACGCGGGTGGTCCTCCCGCGAGATTCCAGCTGCAATGGCAGCTTTACTGCTGGGCCGTCGCGAATGAAGTGTGCACATAACGGCCAGTCCAGGGAAGGCGGCGGCCGTAAGGCTGTCCGGAGCTGTGAGAGCCGGAGGAATGTAGATGTGGAGACGAAAGAGCCTCTGATTACTCGATCCGTCCAGAGGCGAGCCGCGGGCGGCCACCCATGGCGTCATTGTGCGCCTGTTGGCGAGAGTGGACGACGCGCTGCGCTAAGGCACTTCTCGCCGAATGGCCCATCGTTCCAGGGGTGCTTAAGCGAGGTAACTGACACCGCAGCGGTAATCACTGCGACCCGACTATCTCTAAGGAAACGGTAATTTTTTGTCACTGCATGATTTGCGTGCAATAAGCCACTGCCAGACACAATTTGGAACGTTAGGATTTCTAATGCAGGCAATGTGTCTGGCCAGTATCCACCATACAGTACGTATAACTACGCCTCAGATTTACCCACTGTATAATAATATTAAATTTATGTGGTATGGTTCTGACCATAATGTCGAAAGAGGAAAAATGGTTGCCGATGTTTCAGAATAAAAATATCTTGGTTGCGAAATTATGTAGTACCAGTTTTGCAACCAATACTTTTTATTCTGAAATAATTCGAAACTGTTTGGTGTAGCATCCTACCACATTTGGTTGGTATAATTTTTACATTATAGATGTATTGGTTTGGTGGACGTGTTGACGTCACTGAAATCGGGCAGCCACTATTACACAGTATCACAGGCCCATCATCCATCCCTCCCTCCCTCCCCACTCCCCCTCTCCTCGACTCCTTCTGTCTCTCTCTCATCCTCTTTCTCTGTCTGTCTGTCTCCTTCTGTCTCTCCCTCCTTCCCCCTCCCTTCCTCCCTCCTCACATACACTAGCATACGCTTTAGCTTTTGACCGCAGTTTATTGTTCACTAAGGACAAGGCAAGTCATTCTTAACGGAGGGAAATCTACGACTTTAAATCTTCAGGCGCACCCCAACGGAGTGTTAAAAGTTCCATTACTTTTCACAGTCATAATGCGTGAATACGAAAACTGATGCTACGGTCGCAGGTTAGAGTTCTGCCTCGGGCATGGATGTGTATGATGTTCATAGGTTAGTTAGGTTTAAGTACTTCTACGTCTAGGGGACTGATGACCTCAGATGTTAAGTCCCATAGTGCTCAGAGCCATTTGAACCTTTTTTTTCCAACGGAAACCGAAGTACCGCCTTTTAATATTAATTGTACAAGAAGGCCATTGAAAGTTATGTCATTCGAAAGGTGTTTTGCCGCAGATGTCCCCAAAAAGAAGCCGGCTGGTGTGGTCGAGCGGTTCTAGGCGCGTCAGTCTGGAACCGCGCGACCACTACGGTCGCAGGTTCGAATCCTGCCTCGGGCATGGATGTGTGTGATGCCCTTAGGTTAGTTAGGTTTAAGTAGTTCTAAGTTCTAGGGGACTGATGACCTCAGATGTTAAGTCCCATGGTGCTCAGAGCCATTTGAACCACAAAAAGGATGAAACATGTGTAACTAGCCGTTAAGAGAGGTGAAATGGAGTAGACACACAGACACACGTCAGAAAAGGTTTCTCTTGTCTCTCACACTGCTACCAACATCTGTCCCAATTACCGATCAGGTGCTATGGTAGAAGAGCCACACTAAAGTTTCAACATTTCGTGAAACCGCAATGGTTCACTTGCAGGGACACACGCATACCGGGCAGCTACTCTGCGATAACTGCTAGGTCGTTGGTGCAGTCAGTAACGGATAACAAAATACAGTAGTAACGAAGCCTTCGGGAGCAACCAGAGAGTAAGGGAAAAAGGGAGCTATACAAAATGTTGTTTATTAGCGTCATTATTTCGCTTACTTTTGTCTAACAGAAAATTGAACGGTTTTCATTTGTCAAGGTTACCACATAATTTGAATTAAATTTTTAATTTGCAGTTTATTCATTTTCAGTAGCTACAACTTCCCTTACTACACGGAAGCTATATTTGTTGTATTCTACGCCACGAAGAACACGAAAGGATCGAGCTGCTAGGGAAAGTGTTAAAAGAGTATGCAAATAGGAATAATATGGACACTGATAATAATTCAGTTGTTGTTTTGAAAGATACACTTAAATGTGCGCTCAACGTAATTCAAAATATTTTTAAGATTAATAACTGCGGCTTAACGAATTTACAGTGCAGAGTTTGCAACGTAAAACATTTCGCATTTGAGGTTGCTTTACGTGATAACAAGGTATTCACATTGTATTATCAGAATATAATAGTTACTTTGCCGCCGTTAACATAAAACTTATTTTTCAACGCACTTCAAATGATCGTACAATTAGCGTGAAAGCAAAGAATTATTTCAATAACATTCGTTTTTACAATGCAGCATTTGCTATGGTCAGTTCTGACGCTAAAATTTCAGACACGGTATGTGGAGTGCATCATCTCACGATACATGAGAAGCAGAAGAATCTGCATGCGAATAAATACCAAATAATTTATTACATAAGAAATTGACTTTCGTTACTTTATAAACACAACTGGTCGAATTTCGACCAAAGGCGATACTACACTACTGGCCATTAATATTGCTACACCATGAAGAAATGCAGATGATAAACGGGTATTCATACGACAAATATATTATACTAGAACTGACATGTGATTACATTTTCACGCAATTTGGGTGCATAGATCCCGAGAAATCAGTATCCAGAAAAACCACCTCTGGCCGTAATAACGGCCTTGATACGCCTGGGTACTGAGTCAAACAGAGCTTGGATGGCATGTACAGGTACAGCTGCCCATGCAGCTTCAACACGATACCACATTTCATCAAGAGTAGTGACTGGCGTATTGTGACGAGCCAATTGCTCGGCCACCATTGACCAGACGTTTTCAATGGGTGAAAAATCTGGAGAATGTGCTGGCCAGGGCAGCAGTCGAACATTTTCTGTATCCAGAAAGGCCCGTACAGGACCTGCATCATGCGGTCGTGCATTATCCTGCTGAAATGTAGGGTTTCGCAGGGATCGAATGAAGGGTAGAGCCACGGGTCGTAACACATCTGAAATGTAACGTCCACTGTTCAAAGTGTCGTTAATGCGAACAAGAGGTGACCGAGACGTATAACCAATGGCACCCCATACCATTACGCCGGGTGATGCGCCAGTGTGGCGATCACGTATACACGCTTCCAATGTGCGTTAACTGCGATGTCGCCAAACACGGATGCGACCATCATGATGCTGTAAACAGAACCTGTAGCCATCCGAAAAAATGACGTTTTGCTTTCGTGCACCCAGGTTGATCGTTGAGTACACCATCGCAGGCGCTCCTGTCTGTGACGCAGAGTCAAGGGTAACCGCAGCCATGGTCTCCGAGCTGATAGTCCATGCTGCTGCAAACGTCGTCGAGCTGTTCGTGCAGATGGTTGTTGTCTTGCAAACGTCCCCATCTGTTGACTCAGGGATCGAAACGTGGCTGCACGATCCGTTACAGCCATCGGATAAGATGCCTGTCATCTCCACTGCTAGTGATACGAGGCCCTTGGGATCCAGCACGGCGTTCCGTATTACCCTCCTGAACCCACCGATTCCATATTCTGCTAACAGTCATTGGATCTCGACCAATGCGAGCACCAATGTCGCTATACGATAAACCGCAATCGCGATGGGCTACAATCCGACCTTTATCAAAGTCGGAAACGTGATGGTACGCATTTCTCCTCCTTACTCGAGGCATCACAACAACGTTTCACCAGGCAACGCCGGTCAACTGGTGTTTGTGTATGAGAAATCGGTTGGAAACTTTCCTCATGTCAGCACGTTGTAGGTGTCGCCACCGGCGCCAACCTTGTGTGAATGCTCTGAAAAGATAATCATTTGCATATCACAGCATCTTCTTCCTGTCAGTTAAATCTCACGTCTGTAGCACGTCATCTTCGTGGTGTAGCAATTTTAATGGTCAGTAGTTTAGTATACATACCGGTAACAAAAGTCATGGGATAGTGATATGCACATACACAGATAGCGGTCCTATCACGCAGACAAGGTATAAAAGAACAGAAAAATGGCGGAGCTGTCATTTGTACTCAGGTGATTCATGTGGAAAGGTTTCCGATGTGATTACGGCCGCACGAGGGGAATTAATAGAATATTTTTAGCATGATGCAGAGGATTCAGCAACCCTTAAATGTAATTATATTAAATTTCAGCCTCCAGTTGCATAAGCAAAGAAACTTTACCTGGGGTTCGGGTATAATAATGTAATCATCTTCAGAAATGTCACAATATAAAATTAAATTAAAACATGCCAGATATTGGCCTTGTCAAACTTAAAATTTTAGCACACCAGTACATAGTCATAAAACTGCGCCACTTCTACTAATGTTTTGCCGTTAGGTAACACCAAGGGGCCCGCGGGCGCTGAGTCGTAACCTAGGTAAAGTTTCTTTATTTATGCAACTGGAGCTTGAAATTTAATGGAATTAATAGACTTTGAACGTGGAATGGTAGTAGGAGCTAGACGCATGGGAAATTCCATTCCAGAAATCGTTAGGGCATTCAATATTCCGTTAAGAGTGCGCCGAGAGTACCAAATTTCAGGCATTACCTCTCACCAAGGACGGCCTTCACTTAACGACCAAGAGCAGCGGCTTTTGCGTGGACTTGTCAGTGCAAACCGACAAGCATCTCTGCTTGAAATAACTGCAGAAATCAAGGTGGCCGGCCGCTGTGGCCGAGCGGTTCTAGGCGCTTCAGTCCGGAACCGCGCTGCTGCTACGGTCGCAGGTTCGAATCCTGCCTCGGCCATGGATGTGTGTGATGTCCTTAGGTTAGTTAGGTTTAAGTAGTTCTGGGTCTAGGGGACTGATGACCTCAGATGTTAAGTCCCATAGTGCTTATAGCTATTTGAACCATTTGAATTTTGAGACCCCCGCGAAGCCATGGACCCAAGTTTCCAACTAAGCATTGGACTAGCTGATGGTGCCTTCGTAATGGTATGGCTGTGCTTACGTCGATTGGAATGGATCCTCTGGTCCAACTAAACCGATCACTGACTGAAAATAATAATTTTCGGGTACTTGGAGAGCATTTGCAGCCATTGTTGTTCCCAAACAAAGATGAAACTTTTATGGATGACAATTCGCCATGTCACCGGGCCACAATTATTCGCGATTGGTTTGAAGAACGTTCTGGACAATTCGAGCGAATGTGCTTGGCACCTATCGAAAACTGATGGACGTAATCGAGAGGTCAGTTCGTGCTCAAAATCCTGCACCGGCAACACTTTCGCATTTATAGACGGCAATAGAGGCATTATGGCTCAATATTTCCCATTTGCCACGTCGAGTTGCTGCTCTACGTCGACAAAGAGAGATCTGACATGGTGTTATGAGGTATCCTATGACTTTTCTCACCTCAGTGTACATTAATCACATAGTGGATAACTTTGTAAAGCCGTTCAGGCTGTTCGCAGATGATGCTGTTACATACAAACAAGTCGCAATGCTAGAGAACTGAAGCGAAATGCTCGACTAGCTCAAGGGATAGATGCTTGGCGCAAATACTGACAGTTGACCTTCAGTATAAATAAATGTAAGGTATAGTGCATAAATAGGAAAAAATATCCATAGTTGTGTGATTACATGGTGTAGAAAAATCACTGGAAACAGTCACGTCTAGAAAATATCTGCCAGTATGCGTTCGGAGCGATTTAAAGTTCAGGAACCACGTAAGACTAATGACATGTAAGGCAGACGCCAGATCCCTCAGGAAGTGTAGTCCACCCAAAAAGCTGGTAGCTTACAAATCCTCCTTCGACCAATATTTTAATATTGCTCGTCAGTCTGGGATCCGTACCAGATAGGACTGATAGAGGAAATAAAGAAGATCCAAAGAAGAGCAGCGCGTATCGTTACTGGTTCATTTAGTACGAGCCAAAATGTCACGGACGTTTTCATTCAGTTCCAGTGACAGACGCTACAAGAGAGGCTTAATGCATCGCATTGTGGTTTTCTATTAAAATTCCGAGAGCAGATATTTCTAGAAGAATAAACCAGTTTATTGCTTCCTCATTGGTATACCTAGCGGAAAGGTGACAAGGGTAAACTTAGAGATATTCTCGCTCACACTGAGGAGTGTCAACAGTCGTTCTTCCCGAAGATCGCTCGCGACTGCAGCTGGATTGGGGGAGGGGAGCCACGGAAGTACTCAAGGAATCCTCCACCAGATATCAGAAGGTTGCTTACGAATGAAGGTGTAGATCTGTAGCAACCGCCAGCTGGCCAGGGCAGCGTGTGGTCTGCATTAGTTCCACCCTTTGCCGCTGAGGGTGCAGATTTCCGGTTTCAACGATCGTCAAGTGTTGTGTTTCGAAGGCACCAGTGGTGATGTGGAATTTCTTGATTGGGCGTCTACTGGGCAGCGCAGGTGTTGTAGTAGTTGCGTAGCGGACTTTAGTGCACTACTTTTAACGGATCGAAGGCACAGAATTATTACTTTGGCTGTATTTTCCAAAACGACTACTTCGTATTTTAGGGCGAGCCACGACGACGCCCGAAACAACTCAACGTCTACGTATGATCACAAGGAGGAGGTCGGATACGACTCTGGATAAAGTGGCATTACCTGGTCGGATATACAGGGTGTACATAAAGTACGGGAACACTTTCAATTATTTATTGCACAAGAACCAAACAGTGTACAGATATCAGACATATGTCATTTTGAAGAGAAACCCTGAAATTTTTTTTCATGTATCCGCCACAGTGGTAATCTGCCGATACTAAGCGCTAGTCGCAAACATGGCGACTTCAGGTGCGGAGCGACCTTTCTGTGTGTTGGGATTCAACAAAAGTAAGTGTGCTGCAGCTGTTCACCAGATCTCACTCAATGTGAACTTTTTCTGTGGGGCGCCTGCAGCGCCTTTCTTGGGCTTGTGACGATATCGGTTGGACCGTAGACGACTGGAAAGCTGCAGCCTGGTCAGATGAGTCCCGATTTCAGTTGGTGAGAGCTAAAAGTAGCGTTCGAGTATGGCGCAGACCCCAATGAAGCCATGGCCCCAAGTTGCCAACAAGGTACTGTGCAAGCTTGTCGTGGCTATGAGCTGTGTTTACATGGAACGCACTAAGTCCTCTGGTCCAACTGACCCAGTCGTTGACTAGTTCAAATGGCTCTGAGCACTATGGGACTCAACTCTTGAGGTCATTAGTCCCCTAGAACTTAGAACTAGTTAAACCTAACTAACCTAAGGACATCACACACATCCATGCCCGAAGCAGGATTCGAACCTGCAACCGTAGCGGTCTCGCGGTTCCAAACTGCAGCGCCTAGAACCGCACGGCCACTGGAAATGGCTATGATCGGCTACTTGGAGACCATTTGCAGCCAGTCATGGACTTCAAGTTCTCAAACAATGACCGGGGCACAATTGTTTGCAATTGGTGTGAAGAACATTATGGACTTTTCAAGGGAATGATTTGGCCATGCAGATGGCCCTACATGAATACCATCGAACATTTATAGGACATAATTGAGAGGTAAGATCGTGCACAAGATGCTGCACTGGCAACACTTTCGCAGTTATTGACGGCTATAGAGGCAGCATAGCTCAGTATTTCTTCAGGGGACTTCCAACGACTTGTCGAGTCTATGTGACGTCGAGCTTCTGCACTACGCCAGGCGAAAGGAGATCCGACACGGTATTAGATAGTATCCCATGACTTTTCTTACCTCAGTGTTTTCTGCCCTTTGAGCATATTATGTAACAGTGCGATGTGGCATTAGGTGGGGATCACACCAACAAGCGCTCACTGTGGGAGGACGTGAAGAGAACAGGTCATCGTTCGTCAAGGCATTTCCGCGAACAAAGCGCATCTTGCAGATCTTTTCACGAGACCTCTGACTCACCGGAAAGCGAACGTTGCCTTGTGCAACTTAATGGCTGTCGTGGCGTCTCAGACGGGAGCTTTACGGCCTCTGCCAGCGCCGGGTGAAACCGCAGCGACTCGTTAGAGCGGACACACACGCGGCCGACAATGAGTCGTCAGCGCTTCGTGCCGCCGCAGACCGCCGCTGAACTGCGCTGCAGCTCAGCAGACGGCCGTCTCGAGCAGAATTACCAGGTTAACCCGTGCTGGGGACTGCTTTTCAACTGAAGACATTCACGTTTAACACTCTATTAGGCTCACGCGTTACTTCTGTAACGGAAGGGTACAGAAGATGGCTCCAGTTCTAACCAATAGTTAATCTGTGATCAATGATAAAGAAATTTGTACGTGATACAACAATTGAAGTTCGTAGAGAATCACCCTCTTGGTGTACAAACATTCTCGGGTTTCAAGCCGCGTCAAGTGGTTTACTGCCCACGAGCTTTCGGCAGAGATCTCCTTTACCAATGTCGAGTGGATGACTGTCGTGTGGTTGTCATTGCCGTGCTTATATAGCCGCGCCGTCGCTCATGACGTCACTGGTGCTCGGTCCCGCACCATATATGACAATGTTTTGGCTGCGCGACAGCCGGGCCCGCTTCAACTCCCTCATAGTCAGCTCGTTCCATTAAGGGGGGTAGGACGTCAAACGGGCCGACTTGGAGCAGGAGAGGCACCACAGGACATTTTATTTTCTGCTGTCTATACTTTTACAAGAAAATTCATAAAACTTTGTCAGCATGACTAGGAAGGATTCAGGATTCACATTCATATCAGTAGAAGTGCAAAAACGTTACAAAATAAATTTTTTTTAGATATGAAATTTCATCATTTTTTCACTTACTGTTGGCTGCATTTGTTGCTATAGCTACATTTTTCTTCACAGGTAAGAGAGATTCTTTCATGAATTTTGCACAGCATACAAACCATACTTACAGGTGTATGAAAATCTAAAATTTTCCAAATCTATTAAATACTGTGGTAAAAATTCAGATAATTAACTACAAAATTTGTTTTTTTTTCTAAACATAAAGTTTAAAACGTAACAGCTCATTCATTTTTTCATAAATTAAATAGATTCTAGAGTTTCAGACATCTGTAAGTATGGTTTGTATGCTGTGCAAAATTCATCGAACAGTCTCTCTTACTTATGAAGAAAAGTGTACCTATAGCAACAAATGCAGCTAATAGTAAGTGAAAAAATGATGAAATTTCACATGTAAAAAAAAATTATTTTGTTATGTTTTTGAACTTCCGCTGCTACGAGCATGAATCCTGAATCCTTCCTGGGCATGCTGACAAAGTTTTATGAATTTACTTGTAAAAATATGGACAGTGGAAATTAAAATGTCCTGTGGTGTCTCTCCTGCTCCAACTCGGCCCGTTTGACGTCCTACCCCCCTAAAGACGGCAGCATTGCCCTTGTCAGGTGTTAGGACGACGGTGAGAGGATCATTCTGGAGAGCACGGAGGCCACTGCGTTCAGCTCTAGTCGTTTTTGAAGCTGGTGGTTTGGATTTTAAAAGAATACGGCTCGTTTCCCTACGAATTTCCTCAGTCACATCACTTGGAAACTTACGAACCGTTTGTTCAACACCACTCAATATGTCAGCGAAGGGGATGCTTCGTGGCGAAGGAGCAAAGTTATGTCCCTTCTTAAGTGCTGAGATGGCACCTGCGTCGATTTTACTTTCTCTCATGTTGATCACAGCACGTTCCGTAACTTTATGTTCTGCTCCATGTTGTTGCAGCAAAAGCCTACTGAATTTCCCTTACTGCTTCTCCCTTGCTCTCTGTCTCGATGATGTTTGCTGTGCAACTGTTGCTGCGTCGATCCAGTGCCAATCCAAAGCTGAAAGTGATCTTGTCAGTTGCAGGTGAACGGCCAAAAGCTCACGACCGTTTGTATCCAGCTGTTGTCTGGTGAAATGTATCCTCTCCCGCAGCAGGGCGAAGCTAGCACGGCGAAAACATCTTCTGGCTGCCGTGGTGTCGATGTGATGGTTAACGATGGTAAAACGTGGAACCGTCTTCTAATCACGGCTATGTAGCAGGAAGGTGAGCGAGCTTAGTAAATTAGACTTCTTAACGCGCAGCTTTCCCAGCCGTTTGATGCTGTGCCATGTCTCCTCCCCGCAGAGGTACGTTATGTACGAATGCATGCTTTCGCGGCGATATCCGTTCATAAAACATTCTCGGGTTTCAAGCCGCGTCAAGTGATTTACTGCCCACGAGCTTTCGGCAGAGATGTCCTCTGCCATTGTCAGCAACTGTTGCACAGCAAACATCTTCGAGGCAGAGAGCAACGGAGAAGCAGAAAGGGAAATTCAGTAGGCTTTCGCTGCAACAACATGGAGCAGAACATAATGTTACGGAACGTGTGTGATCAATATGACAGCAAGAAACATCGACACAGGTGCCATTGATGAAATGTATGATGAGATAAAAGAAATTATTCAGATAGTAAATGGAGACGAAAATTTAATAGTCATGGGTGACTGGAACTCGATAGTAGGAAAAGGAAGAGAAGGAAACGTAGTAGGTGAATATGGAATGGGATTAAGGAATGAAAGAGGAAGCCGCCTGGTAGAATTTTGCACTGAGAATAACTTAATCATAGCTAAAATGTTGTGCTACAGCAGAATGCTGAAGATTAGATGGGTAGATCACATAACTAATGAGGATATATTGAATAGAATTGGAGAGAAGAGAAATTTGTGGCACAACTTGACTAGAAGAATGGATCGGTTGGTAGGGCATATTCTGAGGCATCAAGGGATCACCAATTTAGTATTGGAGGGCAGCGTGGAGGGTAAAAATCGTAGAGGGAGTCCAAGAGATGAATACACTAAGCAGATTCAGAAGGATGTAGGCTGCAGTAATTACTCGGAGATGAAGAAGCTTGCACAGGATAGAGTAGCATGGAGAGCTGCATCAAACCAGTCTCTGGGCTGACGACCACAACAACAACACAACTTGATTGAAAGAAGCAGTCGGTTAAGAGGTCATAACCCGACGCATTTAAGGAATCGTGAATTTGGCAGTGTTAGAAGTTGTGGGAATAGTCAACGTGGACGGCATATGGAATGTGGCGATTAAAAATTGTAGACCGAGACAAAAGCTTGACTACAGGAAGCATGTTCAAACGCATGTAAGTTGCTGTAGGCAGAGATGATGAGGCTTGCATATCATAGACAAGCTTGGTGAGCTGCATCAAACCAGTCTTCGACTGTAGGCAACAGCTTTACAATTTCAAGGAGTGTATTCCACCTGAAAGACGAATTAAAGAAACAAAATTTGCAGAGTATTACGTACGCTAATGGAGGACGCAGTCTACAGATACTCAAAACTTGTCCAGTCACTACTCACAAGTAGCAATTGAAGAAAGAAACAAACAAACAAACAACTTCTTCTCTACTGTGCCGCGGAGTGCAATCCAAAGGCAGCGGCGTGGAATCATTGCAGAAGACCGGAGTGCGCGTCTTTTTGCGCACAGTATCAGCACCCGGCACCTGTTGTCAGCTCGTCTGCGGTGGTAGCGGCGGTCGCGTTATTAGGTGTAATGGCGTGACGCGAGGAGTGGGGGTCCCGCAGGAGCGCCGGGAAGGTAGCCGGGCTCCCAGCGGCAGGCCGCTAATGACGGCTGGGTGCCGCGACCCCAGGGGTGCACAGCGCGCCGCAGGTCGCGCCAGACGTGGCAGCAAAGCAACGAGATTCCTGCACTGCGTCATTACGACCGCGCTCTGCGTGCGGCGTCCTCAGTGCGTAGCTCGTTGTGTGTGTCGCGCGATGTGCACTGGCCACCCAAGTAAGCTTGTTAAAGAAACTAACAAGCAGACTGTACACATTTCTCTCACAGATCACATTTGTGATCTGTCAAAGGCATTTGACTGTGTAAATCACAATATCCTTTTAAGTACATTAGAATATTATGGTGTAACAGGAAATGCTGCAAAATGGTTCAAATCTTATATCTCTGGCAGTAAACAAAGGGTGTTATTAGGAAAGAGACATGTATTAAGCTATCAGGCATCATACAACTGAGAATTAATTACATATAGGGTCCCCACAAGGTTCCATTTTAGAGCCCTTACTTTTTCTTGTGTATATCAACGACCTTTCATCAGTAACATTACCAGATTTTCGTTTTGTTTACCGATGATACAAACATTGCAATAAATAGCAAACCAAGCGTAGTCTTAGAAAGATCGGCTAATAAAATATTTGTGGACATTAATCACTGGTTCCTAGCCAATTCTTTGTCATTTAACTTTGAAAAACACACTACATGCAGTTCAGAACATGTAAGGGGTGTCCCACGAGTAAATGCCTAACATACGATGACAAGCAGATAGAAGAAGTGGACAGTGTTAAATTCTCGGGATCACAGCTTGATAATAAATTCAACTGGGAGGAGCACACCACAGAACTACTGAAGCGTCTTAACAACTCTCTATTTGCAATGCGAATTTTGTCAGACATAGGGACTATGCTTACTTTCATTCCATAATGTGATATGGGATTATTTTTTTAGGTAATTTATCAAGCCAAGCTAAAGTTTTTCGGGCACAAGAACGTGCAGTAAGAGTAATATGTGGTGTGAACTCAAGAACATCCTGCAGAAGCCTGTTTAGGAACTAGGGATAGTAACTACTGATTCCCAATATATTTACTCCTTAATGAAATTTGTCATTAAAAATATATCACTTTTTCAAACCAACAGCTCAGTTCATGGAATCAGTACTAGAAATAAGAATAATCTTCACAAGGACTTAAAGTCACTTAGTCTTTTACAAAAAGGCGGCCATTATTCAGGAACACATATTTTCAATAACTTGCCAGCAGCCATAAAAAGCTTAACAACAAATGAAATTCAGTTTAAGAGAAGCCTAAAGGATTTATTGGTGGCCAACCCCTTCTACTCCACTGATGAATTTCTCAGTAGAACCAACTGATTAGTGTGTGTGTGTGTGGATATAACTTCTGCACAATTTCAGTGCAGTAATGTGTTCATTGTAAATAAGTGTGTGTGTGTGTAAGTACAATCTAACTTCTGCACCATTCCAGTGCAGTAATGTGTTCATTGTAAATAAGTATTATAGTAGTTCTGTTATCACCTTATAAATTAAAAAAAAAACTTTATTTTAAATTCAGTGCCTTAGTGTTTGTAAAATGATTCTTTCATATAGTGTTCATTAAAAAATGACGATCATTCCACTTGGGACCTGTGGAAGGTACATTAGCTTATTTGTTTCAGTTGCAAATATTTGTCATGTATTATTGTTTTTCCTGACATGTTCCACATCCTGTAGGACCTCCTCACTACGGATCAGTTGGAATGAAGGTAAATCTAATCTAATCTAATCTAAATAGCCGCTGTGAATAAACGAAACTGTTGACAGTAGAACTTCGATTATCCGACTCCTCGGATTATCCGACCATCCGCCCTCCTCGGATTATCCGGCCATCCGCCTGCGTTCCGTGCCGACAGAGGATTGTGATCTTTCTGAAGCAATGAAAAGCCGCAATATAAAAGATGCCATTTATACAGTTGCTCAAGCTGAAGAAGCAGTTAAGAAACTCACTGTAAAAGAATCATGGAAGAAAGTTTGTCTTAGCCTAAAGCGAGAGAACGAACTTCTAGAACATAATGAGCCAGACACTGCAGAGTTAGTCACTGATTTACAAACTGTTCAGAATTATATCCAATTTGCAGATGAACAGGAATGGCTAGCAGGAGGTGACGTTGCTGATGTTACCAATAAAGAACTTGAAAATGATCGTATCTTCAATGCTGTTTTGTAACAGTATGGTGTTGAGCAAGAGGAGACTGATGATGAAGCAAAGGAAGAAGACGAAAAGACCAACCACTCTGCAGCAATGGTTGCATTCCAGACTGCCCGCAGATATTGGGAGCAACAGCCATCAGCTACAGCTATATTGTTGGCAAAAGTGGCATGATGCAACTGCGAAGTCAAGGTTTAAGAAACTGAAACAAAAACTCATTATACAGTTTTTAAAAAGATTGTCAGTGTAAAATTTTCTATTTTCTTCCTATTTATTAGAAATGCAGTTCTTTTCTTAATTTTGATTTATTACATTGTTTTGTGCCCGGTCTCAGATTATACAACCTTTTTATGGTTCCGACCACCTTCTCGTCCCAAAAGTGACGGTTAATTAAGGTTCTGCTGTATTCCAGATACGAGGGCTACCCACAAAGTACATTACGTTTTCGTTTGTATCCGTTAGGGGCGGGGCTAGCGCGGCCATCTTGGTGTCATGGCATTCCGCCGCTCAGTCGGCATCCTGCCGTGCTAGTGAGAGGTTCGTGCTGTACTCCGTTGAGTTACTGTGACAGTTTGAAATGTCAGCGTTAATTGAAAATGCCGCGAAGTGTGAAGTGCGTGCTGTAATAAGGTTTCTGACTGCAAAAAACTGTACACCGATAGAAATCTATCGGCAGCTTTGTGAAGTGTACGGGGACAACATAATCACTGGAGGTGGAGTGCGTCAATGGGTCATAAAATTTAAAAATGGCCGAACTAACGTTCACGACGAAGAGCGAAGTGGAAGACCCAGCATAGTGACTGCCGAACTTGTCGAAAAAGTCGATGCCGCGGTCCGTGAAAACAGTAATTTCACAATAACGGAACTCTCTATGAGTTTTCCACAAATTTCACGAAGTTTGTTGCACGAAATCATTACCGAAGAGCTTGGTTACCACAAGTTTTGTGCAAGATGGATACCAAAAATCTTGACAGAGATTCACAAAAATCAGCGAATGGTTGCAACGTTAACGTTTTTGGACGCTTACGAGAAAGATGGCGACGCATTACTCGATCGCATCGTTACTGGTGACGAAACATGGGTTAAGCATGTGAACTGCGAGACAAAATTGCAGTCAATGCAGTGGGGGGCACACAAATTCCCCCCAAAACCCAAGAAATGCATGCAGACAATGTCGGCAAGGAAGGTGATGGCGACTGTCTTTTGGGACAGATCAGGTGTGATTTTTGTGGATTTCCTGGAAAGAGGCATTACAATAAACTCTCAAAGGTATTGCCAAACTCTGCACAACCTCAGAAGAGCAATACAAAACAAGCGCAGGGGAAAGTTGGGCTCAAAGTTCTTGCTGATTCACAACAACGCCCGGGCCTGTACGGCAAATACCACTCGTGAAGTTCTCGAATCTTTTAAGTGGGAGTTGTTTCCTCATCCGCCGTACAGTCCTGACCTGGCATCGAGCGACTTCCACTTATTCCCAGCAATGAAGCAGTGGTTGGCTATGCAGCGTTTTGATGACGACGCACAACTTCAAGAAGAGGTAACCACATGGTTGAAGGCGCAGGCGGCCGAATTTTACGACGAAGGAATTTCCAAGCTCGTCCATCGCTACGATAAGTGCCTTAATTTAAATGGCAACTATGTAGGAAAGTAGTATTTAAGTGTGGCTTTCATCTGTATATAATAAAACAATTTTCCAATACTTTATTTATTTTTAATTCCAAAACGTAATGTACTTTGTGGATAGCCCTCGTATAAAAGTTTTTTTTTTATTATTATTTGCCTCACAAGAAGTTAAAGAAGGGCATACCATCACCCCTTGCATTTTTTTGGGAGATAGGGGTCATTTACTGGTGGAATAATATTAGCTGGTGAATCATTCTGATTCGTTACAACGCAGACGAATGTGTGTTAATGAAGCAATATTACGTATTTATACGTATTTATCGTACATATCTGCACTACTACATAAAGACAAGTGTCGTTTAACTTTGTTACCAAAAGTCTCGAAAAGTTCTTGACCGACTTAATCCAAATTCTTACTCGATACTCTAATAAACTTTCAGACGGGCATATGCAGCATATTTTGAATACACATGAGATATAAATAAATATATACAGTGAAAAAAATGGTTCAAATGGTTCTGAGCACTATGGGACTTAACTTCTGAGGTCATCAGTCCCCTAGAACTTAGAACTACTTAAACCTAACTAACCTAACGATATCACACACATCCATGCCCGAGGAAGGATTCGAACCTGCGACCGTAACTGTCGCGCGGTTCCAGACTGTAGCGCCTAGAACCGCTCGGCCACTCCGACCGGCTATACAGGAAAAAGGTGTCAGCAAATATCTAGAAAAGCTCCTGACAGATTTATTTCAAATTTTTACACATTGTCCTAATAAAGATTTGGACGAAACATATGATTATTAGCAAAAATTTCGAGAATTCCTAGATCAATTTACTTCATATTTTTACACGATACTCTAATAACGTATGAGACGGACACAGGTTATATATTTCTTTAAAGAACAATGCACAGCTTTTTGTTAAAAACAGTTATCAGAGAGAAAATGCTGTGTTGTGAAAATGCATGGTTTCGTTTTCTTTCTTAGTCGATTTTAACTTCGACAACAGTACATTTAAACCATCAGACAAATTGTTTCTCCCACTTGTATTCTTTCTCCTTACACATAAGTTTAATCAAAAATTACATACACATATATGTATTGTTTCGTTTTCTTCTACAACTCGGTTTTAACAGAAAACAGGAGAATAGGAGAGCTGTTTTATGGTTTATCGGCTTATGATTACCAATAGAGAATATGAATGGTGGAAGACTTTGCAACCCTACCCGTATTCAGACATGAAATACTGTCGTCGAAGGTACTATTCTCAATTACAATGAAATGAAAACCCTTAGCTGCCTACAGGCACTGACATATATCAACGGGGAAAGATGAAAATTTGTGCCCCGACCGGGACTCGAACCCCGGATCTCCTGCTTACATGGCAGACGTTCTATCCATCTGAGCCACCGAGGGTACAGAGGATAGTGCGACTGCAGGATCTCTGGCATGCCTCCCGCGAGACGCACATTCTCAACGTATTGACCCGCACTACATTCGTAGTGCCCCAGCCCCTTATACTCATTACTCGCGGCGCATTGTCGATTCCCGTAAGAGTTCGGGCACTGTTTGTGCATCTGCACAGAAGAAGAAGATGGTCAGATGGCTGGTGGCTCAGATGGATAGAGCGTCTGCCATGTAAGCAGGAGATCCCGGGTTCGTGTCCCGGTCGGAGCACACATTTTCATCTCTCGCCGTTGATATACGCCAACGCCTGTAAGCAGGTAAGGGTTTTCATTTAATTGTAATTTCATTCTAACGAGCAGCATGGTCACCGATATATATGTACTATTCTGAATGGTCCAGCAGCAGGAGAGGTCTGTCATAACCTGTATGCCAATCATCCCAACCGATTTACCTATTCGTTTAAAGCGACTTCAATTCCCAATCAAGGTTTCGTTGGCAATAACAATAAACGAGACTCAAGGTAATATGGAGGGAGGAAGAAGAGATGGACAGAGAGTGGCGGAGGAAACGGATAAATGGAGGAGATGGACATTGAGAGGGGGGGGAGGAGGTAGAGAGAGCTAAGAGGGAGTGGGAGAGGGACAGGGAGAGGGGAGAGGACGTAATGGACAGAGAGGGGGGAGGGGAAAAGGACATTAGGACGTATATCCAAATCTCATACATGTTTAGTAATTGCGAAGCATTTCCTGGTAAGCTAGTGACTAATAAATGAAGCTGCCATCATGGTAGTCACCTCGAGCTTGCTGCTGCTTCTTAAAATCAACATGACTCAACATGAATCAAGATTAGGTTGGTAGACAGTTTCATTAACAATGACAAGGGTTTTCCTTTTTTCAAGACGTTGAACTCTGTACCATCTCGCATCAAAACACAGCGTTCTTTGGGGTGGCCGGTCCTAGTGTTTGAGTGTGATATTCAGTTGGCGCCAGTGTTCTACCAGGGATGACGCCACCAGGCCAGTCTTGGAGGGCAGCACCTGTGTTGGCCGGCGTATACGCTGCGTGCGTTACAGGGGTCTACACAGTAGGACGATTTGCAGACTTGAGACTAGTTTTCAGTTGGACTCAGAAGCAGCGTCACTACCAAATATGGTGGACAGGTGGATCACCGAGATGTCATGTTGATTTTAGGATCCGGTAGCAAACCTGAGGAGACTACCAAGAATTATTACGCTTGGAAAATCTGTGCTGTCACAAAGATGCCATCAACTTGAACACTGGTGTGGACACCACAGAGGTTTAGCATGTATTGGCTTACTCTGTCATTTACAAGAAGACCAGGAACCGAGCCTGACAACTAGAGATCCTACGTACGGCACTTCGACAATGAGCTGCCGAGTTCCTATTATTTTAAAATAGTTAAAGGCGTAAGATAAAATGATTACAGGGGATCAAAATGGCGCATGTTTGGCGAAACAAGATCCCTGGTTGCATGCTGGCACACTTTTGAATGATAGCCTCTTTGGGACAGAAAGTGAGAACGAAGTCGTTAACTTCTAAGACAAACATGGTTCAAATGGCTCTGAGCACTATGGGACTCAACATCTCAGGTCATCAGTCCCGTAGACTTAGAACTATTTAAACCTAAGGATATCACACACATCCATGCCCGAGGCAGGATTCGAACCTGCGACCGTAGCAGCAGCGCGGTTCCGGACTGGAGCGCCTCGAACCGCTCGCCCACCGCGGCCGACTAAGACAAAAATGATGCAGTCACAAACCACCTGAAGAAATTGAGTATACCAGGAAACATAACAGAGATAAGTTCTTTGTTTTTCATCCCTGTGGTAAGAGTGGGAGAGGAGTGTATCTAATGAGATGAATTAGGTTGCCAGAATGAGGGCGGGTGACTCTCAGAAGCGCCGGCCGGAGTGGCTGAGCGGTTCTAGGCGCTACAGTCTGGAACCGCGCGACCGCTACCGTCGCAGGTTCGAATCCTGCCTCGGGCATGGATGTGGGTGACGTCCTTAGGTTAGTTAGGTTTAAGTAGTTCTCAGTTCTAGGGGACTTATGACCACAGCAGTTGAGTCCCATAGTGCTCAGAGCCATTTGAACCATTTTGAAAGGTTTAATACAACAAGACGATTATTAAACTTAGAAACTCTGCGTTACGCGGGACTAGATTCATCCAGTACTTGAGAACAAGAGCACTTAACGACTTCCTACAAAGTTTAAACATACTTTCAGACCTCTTCGAAATTACTTCTCGGTGACAACCTCTACAAAATAACGTAAGAATAAAAAAAATTCAAATGTGTGTGAAATCTTATGGGACTTAACTACTAAGGTCATCAGTCTCTAAGCTTACACACTACTTAAACTAAATTATCCTAAGGACAAACACATACACCCATGCCCGAGGGAGGACTCGAACCTCCGCCGGGACCAGCAGCACAGTCCATGACTGCACCGCCTGAGACCGCTCGGCTAATCCTGCGCGGCAATAATGTAAGGCAAAAGTTTATTGCTTGTTAGATTTTTGCTGTTCATTCAATAGAATTTCGGCATCAGGCAAGTCATTTTAATTTACTATTTCTTTGATGCGAACAACATATTTTGCAGACTGTGTCTACATATAACACTGAACGTCCCTGCAAAATCGTATCAATTTGCGACACATAGTTCAGGAGATATGAGGTAAGAAACACTGATATGCGTGAGAAACTAACTTTTCCTAAAACGGAGCGCAAATAACCCCGACTATACTTTTCTGAACTTTTTCATTAATCTGTGGATGAATAATGCGAAACTAGTGAAACCAACTTAAATAGGATTGTGAGCCTCAACGGTAAAGAGTTTGCGTGGTAAGTGTAACATATTTAACGTATTAACTCATTTTTAAAGTAATCATAACGTTTGAAGCTTTTTTTTTATCGGAGTTCGTTTTTTTAAAAAAAATCGGCTTTGTGGCAGTTACTGGTAGAAACAGAGCTACATTTAATTTTAGCTGTATTCGCTGCTCTTACCGTTTCAAAGTCAAAACATAAAGCGTGCTCTAAAGCCTCGTCTGACATCAGTACATAGTTAGCGCGCGGATCTCCCTGTCGTTAATGCCTATTTTCCAGATTCGAGCCGCTAGCTCCCCTTCAAGTAACTCGCCAGTTGTCTCTAAGAGACAACGAGAAATTTCCAACATATTCACAGATAAAAGTAAATATCCATCAGAAGTTGTTAAAATACATAAACTTACGCATTTCACTGCAAGTTCACGGTCACAAAGTCTTTAGCGCCGGAACAGTTTTTGGCCTTATTACTTCAGGAGTGAAAGAGCTACCGTCAACTTCAATTACGAA
This sequence comes from Schistocerca serialis cubense, assembly GCF_023864345.2. Lineage (NCBI taxonomy): Eukaryota > Metazoa > Arthropoda > Insecta > Orthoptera > Acrididae > Schistocerca > Schistocerca serialis. The sequence goes on from NC_064638.1 coordinate 1,091,810,154, forward strand.
GCAGACGTTCCGTGTCGACATTCGAAACCGGTTCCTTTCGACTAAGAATCCAACTGCTGAGGCTGCACTCGTCTGGACATAATGGGTGTCATTTCGCACAGATCCCATCTACCGGTGACAGGCGCAATAAACAACGTTATCTCGCGCAAGGCGTGGCGGTCGTCGAGAAGTAACTAGCTTCAAGAGGCGACAATGAACTCGGCTCAATAGCTTTCCGCCAGAGTGCATCAATCATTGCTATCAGTCGACACCTAACGGAATGTATTAAGTCTCTGGCTCCGCATGAATAAGAAGAAGTATAGTGTATTCACCTCTGGTGCCTGGTTTGCATCCAGACAGGTACTAGAGGTCCCTGGGTATAGTTCTTAGATCTTTTCATTTTCTCTTCAGAACAAGCACACATTTATTTAAAAAATTTTCTTTGCTTTATTTACATATTTACTAGATAGCATCTATGTAAAGTAGGAGCACCACAGATCGAGAAAAAGAAACAGAGTGAAATATGGAGGAGGAGGAGGAGATTAGTGTTTAACGTCCCATCGACAACGATGTCATTAGAGACGGAGCACAAGCTCGGGTTAGGGAAGGATGGGGAAGGTAATCGGCCGTGCCCTTTCAAAGGAACCATCCCGGCATTTGCCTGAAGTGATATAGGGAAATCACGGTGAAATATGGCATCCCGGCTATTACACAAGTTGAAAATATGGTCACTATTTTTTATAAACTTAAATTTGCCATATTTCGTGACAGTACCTTTTCCATTAGACGTTTGCAAGCAAATATAAGTCTTGGCTTCAGTTGTCTAAGTATGATTCCACAATGCATCGTTGTCGGCTGCAGAAAATGACGTGGTTCAGCGTGTTTCTCTCATTTTGGTGTTTCAAATACAGTTTCTTCCAATGTAGTTTCTTCTTTTCAGATAATACAAAAATAATAGTTAACATAATTCAAAATTATTTATGACTGCGACCTTCATATTGTTCTTCCGTCAACACACACCAAGAGTTAGCTTCCGACTCGGACTGACTATAGTCAAAGACTACTCCAACGTCAAAGATATTTTACACAATCAGTTTCTTTGCTATTCTTCGATACATTTTCTAATAGTAATCAATATGCTTTTACTCTCAAAAACAGAAGTAAATTAACATATAATAAGACAAATTATAATAAATTCTGACAAAAATATAAGAAAACATTTTCAATTCAGTATCGACAAATACGGTAAAAAAATAACATCTCCCAGATCCATTACAAGAGGAACAAATTGTGGAAAAAAATGGGAATAAATTGGACGGAATTTTTATTTCTCTAAATCAGTATTATTCCTCTCGGAATATTTCCCTTGCATATTACATACTTATGCCAGCGTTTTGACCAATCCAGTTCTCGAACTATATCTACGGGACAGTTTTTAGCTCTCTCAGCATGCGTTTTTAATCTCTTCCGTGCTCTTGAAAACCGACGACGCTGACCGCTTTTTTTAATTTTTGGGAACAGACAAAAGTCACATGGGGCCATGTCTGACGAATATGGATGCGAGGGCATTATTACAGTATTGTTTTTGGTTGAAACTTCATGAAGAAACAACGAACTAGGAGCAGGTGAATTATCGCGGTGCAAAAACCATGACGTATTTCGTCTCAAATCTGGGAGGTTTTTTTCGTATTGCTTCACGCAATCGACTTTCCACTATATAGTACTCCTTATTGATTGTTCTACCTTGTGACAAAGAGTCATGGTGCCAAGCGCCTTTAAAATCGAAGAGCACAGTGAGCATAGTCTTCAAATGTCACTGCGCTTATCGAACTGTTCTCTGTCTTGGCGATCCACAATGCTCCCACTGGGAGCGTTAATTTTGAAGTCATTCTCGTACACCCGTGTTCCAAATCTTGTTATGATACGTTTCGGTTGTTCTAGTCGTTACTGATTTCATCTAGCTACTCTTCAGAATCTTGAAAAACTTGCATTCGATATTGTTTTTGTTCTAAATTAAAGAACCTTGGAAAAATTTTTGTCGTCACACGTTTGATACCCAAACGATTCAAAAAAATTTCCACTGCTTTCAGTCGGTTGGTGTACTGGGACGTCCAGGTCGCTCGTCATTCTCAACGTCTTCACGGTCAACTTCGATGCTGTCGTATCACCCACAAACCATTTTTTTACTCAACAATATCACCAAAAGCAATATTTAATATTATATTTGTAAAATTTTGTTGCACTTTATCCTATTCTCATACCAAAATTAAATCAAATTGCTGATCAATTTTTACACAAAATAAATAACTGCCTATACTAGCAAAACACACCTAACTTTTTTTCCTGTTGACAGCAGACTCAATATCCGATATGGCTAACAATGTACAGTTATTTCTCAGTCACGTTCACCAACATAACAACGGGAAAATAGCTCAAGTCAGACTAATACAACACGCGAAATTACAAAATTCTCGTTACTGTACGAATACACCTCTTAAATCCGAAACTTGCACATATACATATTACAGCTGAATAAAAGATCTATTATGCCATTTAAATGTAAATATGAGACAGTCCGCAGTTTGACCATACAATTTTAGCACATCTCATTCGGATCGTTGGTGTATTCACAATAAAAGGGAAACATCAACTGTGATCGTTTGTTGTACAACAGGCACATATTGCGAAGATTATGTATCAATAGGAATCCTGTGTTTATAACCGGGACTATAACATGCAACGACACGAAACAGGATTTCGTACGGCATACATGAGACGAGCATGTTGATTAACGCCGTTGGATATACCATATAAGAATCCTACGACTGTCATTTCTCGCGTGCAGTAATAGGACTCATTTTCATTATTTATGTTGTTTGGAATCCAAATGGTTCAAGTGGCGCTAAGCAGTATGGGACTTAACATCTGAGGTCATCAGTCTCCTAGACTTGGAACTACTTACACCTAACTAACCTATGGACATCACAAACATCCATGCCCGAGGCAGGATTCGAACCTGTGACCGCAGCAGCAGCGCGGTTCCGGCTGAAGCGTCTAGAATCACTCGGCCACGGCGGCCGGTTTTTTGGAATCCATGTGAGCACTAATCTTGCTCTGAATCAGCACAAACTCAAAACAATACATACGGAAAGGCTAATGTAGAAGACAGTTGTAAGTGCTATGGTTGACAGGATCGGACTGAGAAGAGAACCACTCCTACTCAACGCCGATTTCGTCATAATTTTTGGTATATGAGGGTTTGGCCAGATATGGAAGTGTCAAAAGTGGGAGATCTATGTGGTCAAGCGGTTAGAGAAAATAGCATTTTTGGCGGCGCGGGTCGGCGGAGACATGAGCAATTCATGTTAACGTAGTTTCCAGCCAAAGTTAAGAATACGGAACGGTAACGCAAGGGCCGTCGGGTCGAGTATGCATCCAGAAACATATTTGTGTTTTCAGTTTTTACGTTACTGTGCAAATAAACCAAGATAGTGCTCGATGTTCTGTATTTATTAATATCTTCACAAAAGACATGACAAGGAAAGGCAAAGGAAAATTTGGGATTCGAAATAATTTTTCAAGAAGGGATTGTAAGGTGTACCCGAAAACATCGTGTGTAAAATTAAATGCCGGCCGGGGTGGCCAAGCGGTTCTAGGCGCTACAGTCTGGAACCGCGCGACCGCTCCGGTCGCAGGTTAGAATCCTGCCTCGGGCATGGATGTGTGTGATGTCCTTAGGTCAGTTAGGTTTAAGTAGTTTTAAGTTCTAGGGGACTGATGACCTCAGAAGTTAAGTCCCATAGTCCTCAGAGCCATTTGAACCATTTATAAAATTAAATACTTTTATTACGAGTATTTTACAGTTGATGGTTTACACGTACTACGCTGATACTCATCGTAGAAACAGGGGAAGTCGTAATCGACGTTTCTCACACTTTGTAAACGCTGCATTTTTATAATTACATGGTTGTTTAAAAGTTTATGTAGAAAAACGAACTTTGTTTACGTTCAAAAGTTTCTCTCTAAAGGTGCTCTCTTGTCGCACAGTTTGGCAGCAAACCGCTGGTGATAAACAATGAAATGTATGTTGATGCAGTCCTCGGGATGTTATTTCTTTTTCGCTCCCTATGAGATAAAAGCATTGATGAAGATTTCTGACCAAATTTTTTTACCCGATGATAAAAATAGACATCGCAAGGTTGCAGTAGCGGAGTGCATTTTGGGGAAATCACTTTAACACTGTACGATGACAGTCTTATTTGGAAAGATCTTGTTGCATAATTCTGGATTTGTTTGTCCTCGCCACGACTCAGTTAACAGGATAAATTTGTTGTTTTGCACGTAACGCTTCATCACACCTCTCTCTCTCTCTCTCTCTCTCTCTCTCTCTCACACACACACACACACACACACACACATTCTCTCTCCCTTTTTTCGTATATACACACATCGAAAAAAGTTTTGCATCACCCAGGTTCCCAGAACACCTGAAGATAGAAGTTGACTGTAGATATTGTATCAAAGACACATTCAGTTTGACTGTTCAGAGATGTCATTAAATGCGCCCAAAGATGTAAACGACCATGCATGAGTAGCGCCTATTAGGAGGAGGGGGTCCGACAGCCGATCAGTTCCAGTCATTCCACCAGGAAGGACGTTGTCTGTAGTTCAACCATGTCTAGACGGTTAATACCACCGATTGCGTCCGCATTCTTACTATGCGCCAGGAAGGGCTCTCAACAAGGGAAGTGTTCAGGCGTCTCGGAGTGAACCAAATATTTTGTTCGGACATGGAGCAGATACAGAGAGAATGGAACTGTCGATGATATGCCTCGCCCAGGCCACCCAAGGGCTACTGCTGCAGTGGATGAGCGCTACCTACGTATTATTGGTTGGATGAGCCTGACAGCAACGCCACCGTGTTGAATAATGCTTTTCGTGCAGCCACAGGACGTCGTGTTATGGCTCGACCTGTGCGCAGTAGGCTGCATGATGCGCAACTTTACTCCCGACGTCCATGGCGATGTCCATCTTTGTAACCACGCCACAACACCGTGCAGCGCGGTACAGATGGGCCCAACAACATACTCAGGTTTGGCACCACGTTCTCTTCACCGATAAGTGTCGCATATGTCTTCAACCAGACAATCGTCGGAGACGTGTTTTGAGGAAACCCGGTCAGGCTGAGCGCCTTAGACACACTGTCCAGCGAGTGCAGCAAGGTGGAGGCTCCCTGCTGTTTTGGGGTGCCATTATGTGGGGCCGACGTACGCTGCTGGTGGTCATGGAAGGCGCCGTAACGGCTGTACGATACGTGAATGCCATCCTTCACCGATAGTGCAACCATACCGGCAGCATATTGGCGAGGCATTCGTCTTCATGGACGACAATTCGCGTCGCCATAGTGCACATCTTGTGAATGACTTCCTTCAGAATAACGACGTCGCTCGACTAGAGTGGCCAGCATGTTCTCCAGACATCAAACCTATCGAACATGCTCGGGACGGATTGAAAAGAGCTGTTTATGGACGACGTGATGCACCAACCACTCTGAGGGATCTAAGCCGAATTGCCGTTGAGGAGTGGGACAATCTGGACCAACAGTGCCGCCATAGTGCACATATTGTGAATGAATTCCTTCAGAATAACGACGTCGCTCGAATAGAGTGGCCAGAATGTTCTCCAGACATGAACCCTATCGAACATGCTCGGGATAGATTGAAAAGAGCTGTTTATGGACGACGTGATGCGCCAACCACTCTGAGGGATCTAAGCCGAATTGCCGCTGAGGGGTGGGACAATCCTGCCTTGATGAACTTCTGGGTAGTCTGCCACGACGAACAGAGGTATGCATCAATGCAAGAGGACATGCTACTGCGTATTAGAGGTACCGGTGTGTACAGCAATCTGAAGGTCTCGCTGTAGGGTGGTACAACAAGCAATGTGTGGGTTTGATGAGCAATAAAAAGGGCGGAACTGATGTTTATGTTGATCTCTATTCCAATTTTCTGTACAGATTCCGGAACTCTCGGAACCGAGGTGATACAAAACTTTTTTTCATATGTGTATATACAGGGTGTCACAAAAAGGTACGGCCAAACTTTCAGAAAACATTCCTTACACACAAAGAAAGAAAATATGTTACGTGGACATGTGTCCGGAAACGCTTACTTTCCATGTTACGGCTCATTTTATTACTTCTCTCATGATAACGTGCTCCATTGAGCGTAGGTGGAAGAACATGGGGGCCAATCAAGAGATCACCAACAATGCCTGCCCAAACGTTCACAGAAAATCTGTGTTGATGACGTGATTGCACAACTGCGTGCGGATTCTCGTCAGCCCACACATGTTGATTGTGAAAATTTACAATTTGATCACGTTGGAATGAAGCCACATCCGTAAAGAGAACATTTGCACTGAAATGAGGATTGACACATTGTTGAATGAACCATTCGCAGAAGTGTACCCGTGGAGGCCAATCAGCTGCTGATAGTGCCTGCCCACGCTGTACATGGTACGGAAACAACTGGTTCTCCCGTAGCACTCTCCATACAGTGACGTGGTCAACGTTACCTTGTACAGCAGCAACTTCTCTGACGCTGACATTAGGATTATCAACTGCACGAAGAATTGCCTCATCCATTGCAGGTGTCCTCGTCGTTCTAGGTCTTTCCCAGTCGCGAGTCATAGACTGGAATGTTCCGTGCTCCCTAAGACGCCGATCAATTGCTTCAAACGTCCTCCTGTCGGGACACCTTAGTTCTGGAAATCTGTCTCGATACAAACGTACCGCGCCACGGCTACTGCCCCGTGTTAATCCATACATCAAATGTGCATCTGCCAACTCCGCATTTGTAAACATTGCACTGACTGCAAAACCACGTTCGTGATGAACACTAACCTGTTGATGCTACGTACTGATGTGCTTGATGCTAGTACTGTAGAGCAATGAGTCGCACGTCAATACAAGCACCGAAGTCAACATTACCTTCCTTCGATTGGGCCAACTGGCGGTGAATCGAGGAAGTACAGTACATACTGACGAAACTAAAATGAGCTCTAACATGGAAATTAAGCGTTTCCTGACACATGTCCACATAACATCTTTTCTTTATTTGTGTGTGAGGAATGTTTCCTGAAAGTTTGACCGTACCTTTTTGTAACACCCTGTATAAGGCTTTTGCAAGGTTCCCAGATTTTGATGAAGTGAGACTACTTTTCCATTTTTTCCCCTGTACTCATACACCATTTTTTGAATTATCAGTCCAAAATATTGTTAATTACAAATTTTATTAAGGGATAAATATATTGGGAAGCAGTATTTAATACATAAAATATATTCGCAGCTGCAAATATGGATAACTATCAGCTGTATAGTGGGATGACGATCACAGCTTGCAAATGGTTCGAATGGCTCTGAGCACTGTGGGACTTAACATCTATGGTCATCAGTCCCCCAGAACTTAGAACTACTTAAACCTAACTAACCTGAGGACGTCACACAACACCCAGTCATCACGAGGCAGAGAAAATCCCTGACCCCGCCGGGAATCGAACTCGGGAACCCAGGCGCGGGAATCTACAGCTTGCACTCGTACATGTATTACGTATTGTATATTCCCGTACAGGGTGGACATTTTAATTGAAAGTCACTTGCCCGGTATCGGCAGATAAATATAATATTGCAGTACTTGTGTTGTTCAGAAATACGATGCAAAGTTCCTTCGGACATGCATACATTAATGTAAACGAGCTTAATTTCCAGCAACGTCTCTAAAACAATATTCATAACACGGCAATTTGAGCACCATCTCTGAATGTCAGTAGCGTCAAACATTTATGGTTACCTAACGGGGAAAAGGCGCACCTATGATATTTTTGTCACATAAAAAAGTGTTTCTTTTATTCCTTTAAACAATTCTATATACGTAGTTTTTTTACACCACACAGTGTATATGGCAAGGTAAGTCTTTGGTGACGCTATTCCAGAAGGAAGAATTTCTGGTTGTGTGCTGGGAGAAAAACGTGACACTGAGTGTTTGGGTCGATTCTGGCTGGTGGAAACGTACTCGGATGACCTGATTGGTTAAAAGACTGATTGCAGTGGATCGGGGATCCAGTTTCGGAACCCATTCTGTAACACTTATTCGTCACATGGGATTTGGATTATTGTGGAATTACGATGACTTTTGGTTGTCATTCCAAATTTGAAAAGCACGTGGCGTTTAGTGCAGAAAGCAGGTAGTGCGTTCGCACGGGATCCTACCGCACGGGGATGGGCAGTCTCGTTCCACAGCGGTCAGCGCCTGAGCAGCCATCTTCAGCTGCGGCGCCCTGCCCACAAGCTTGCCCTGCGGTCTCGAACAGCGATGCCAGCCGTTACTCAGAAACGAGCCGGGCCCTGCAAAAAGAACACCTCTGCCCGCGGCGCCGTAACCGAGACCGTGTCGACGGCCAAAAGTGCTCCACAATTCTCTAGGGTGAAATAGGACTAACTCTGCTTTCTCTGACAGGCAGTTACTCAGATTCCACACAGACGAGTCACATGCAGCAAAGTACGATCCCGTAACGGATTGTTTGTAAATCCGAAACTAGACGTCTGTGAAAAAGTTTTGCAGTCCCCGATTGGTAAATAAAAATGTTTACTGACATTCATATTCAACCGTATCACACTAGTATGCAAGTGAACATCAGACTTCGTAGTCTTCAGTGCACTGTATTTGGACAAATAGTTCACAATCCCTAAGTACTTATCCGAACAGAATGGCTCACACAGGCTGCATATCACAAACTGAATAAACAGTTATGAGATTTTTTGGAACAGCCAAATCCCAAAATGGATACCAACCGTAAGTTTTGACAGTGTCGTTGTAATTCTGCCAGACAGGACAAAGGAATTGGAAAAGTCGTTGAACGGAATGGATATTGTGTCGGAAAGAGATTATAAGACCAACACCAACAAAAGTAAAGCTACAGTAATGGAATGTAGTCGAATTACGAGGGTTGCCCAGAAAGTAATGCACCGCATTTCCTTAGCCGAAAACAATGCTACGAATCAGAAATGTTACGTATGTATTATTTGAAGTCTCCCGAGTGAGCGCGCCAAGTTTCCGTCGCTTCCGACAGAAGGCGTAGCCGCAGGACAGTTTCAAAATGGCGTCTGTAAGTGATGTACGTTACGAGTAACATGCCGTCACTGAATTTCTCAGTACAGGGAATATTCACAAAGTTTATGCAGCATCTGCTCTCTACAGAAGTACAGTTAGTCGCTAGGCACGGAGAAGGCGGTTCGGCGGAGCTCCACGATTTGCAGCGGTCGGGGAGACCATCTACGGCTGTCACACCTGATATGTTGCAGCGAGATGACTTTGTCATTCGCGACGACAGACGCATTACGACTCGGCAGTTGGCGCTGCATCTCTCAGTCAGCAAAGTAAGTTCACACAGTGAAGCACTGGCTCCGCCACCGGGAGAAGGATTGGCACCGACAGGGCACACACGCCGTTGTCTCGCTCTGGAGGAAGGCCATACATAGAATGGGATGGAGATTAAACAGGGTGTGTAGTTGAAACGCCACTCTTTTGTGTGTGTGAAATCCTCATTATGTTCAATAAAGAACTGTTGAAGGATAAATATGCGGTGTATTACTTTCTGGTCAACCCTCATAAATGCTACGCAGGAGGAACTGGACTAGGAAATGAGTTTTGCTACTTGAGAAGCAACATAACTGTTGATGACAGAAATTGAAAGGATATAAGATGCAGACTGGCAATAGCAAGTAAAGCGTTTCTGGAAAACATCTACATCTACGTGATTACTCTGCTATTCTCAGTAAAGTGCCGGGCAGAGGGTACAATGAACCACCTTCATGCTGTCTCTCCAATTCACGTATCATGTTTGTGACACTATCTCCCCTATTTGGCGATAATACCAAACTAGCTGTCCTTCTTTGTACTTTTTCAATGTCATCCGTCAGCCCCACCTAATGCGGATCCCACACCGCACAGCAATACTCCAGAATATGGCGGACAAGCGTGGTGTAAGCAGTCTCTTTGGTAGACCTGTTGCATCTTCTAAGTGTTCTGCCAATGAGTCGCAGTCTTTGGCTTGCTCTACCCACAATATGAGATAGTTGCAATTTAGGTTATTTGTAATTGTAATCCCTAAGTATTTAGTTTAATTTACAGCCTTTAGATTTGTGTGACTTATCGTGTAATCCAAATTTAGCTGATTTCTTTTAGTACTCATGTGAATAACTTCACACTTTTCTTTATTCAGGGTCAATAGCCACTTTTCGCACGATACAGATATCTTATCTAAATCATTTTACAAGTCTTTCTGATCATCTGATGACTTTACAAGACAGTAAATGACAACATCATCTGCAAACAATCTAAGACGGCTACTCAGATTGTCTCCTATGTCGTTAATATACACTCCTGGAAATTGAAATAAGAACACCGTGAATTCATTGTCCCAGGAAGGGGAAACTTTATTGACACATTCCTGGGGTCAGATACATCACATGATCACACTGACAGAACCACAGGCACATACACACAGGCAACAGAGCATGCACAATGTCGGAACTAGTACAGTGTATATCCACCTTTCGCAGCAATGCAGGCTGCTATTCTCCCATGGAGACGATCGTAGAGATGCTGGATGTAGTCCTGTGGAACGGCTTGCCATGCCATTTCCACCTGGCGCCTCAGTTGGACCAGCGTTCGTGCTGGACGTGCAGACCGCGTGAGACGACGCTTCATCCAGTCCCAAACATGCTCAATGGGGGACAGATCCGGAGATCTTACTGGCTAGGGTAGTTGACTTACACCTTCTAGAGCACGTTGGGTGGCACGGGATACATGCGGACGTGCATTGTCCTGTTGGAACAGCAAGTTCCCTTGCCGGTCTAGGAATGGTAGAACGATGGATTCGATGACGGTTTGGATGTACCGTGCACTATTCAGTGTCCCCTCGACGATCACCAGTGGTGTACGGCCAGTGTAGGAGATCGCTCCCCACACCATGATGCCGGGTGTTGGCCTTGTGTGCCTCGGTCGTATGCAGTCCTGATTGTGGCGCTCACCTGCACGGCGCCAAACACGCATACGACCATCATTGGCACCAAGGCAGAAGCGACTCTCATCGCTGAAGACGACACGTCTCCATTCGTCCCTCCATTCACGCCTGTCGCGACACCACTGGAGGCGGGCTGCACGATGTTGGGGCGTGAGCGGAAGACGGCCTAACGGTGTGCGGGACCGTAGCCCAGCTTCATGGAGACGGTTGCGAATGGTCCTCGCCGATACCCCAGGAGCAACAGTGTCCCTAATTTGCTGGGAAGTGGCGGTGCGGTCCCCTACGGCACTGCGTAGGATCCTACGGTCTTGGCGTGCATCCGTGCGTCGCTGCGGTCCGGTCCCAGGTCGACGGGCACGTGCACCTTCCGCCGACCACTGGCGACAACATCGATGTACTGTGGAGACCTCACGCCCCACGTGTTGAGCAATTCGGCGGTACGTCCACCCGGCCTCCCGCATGCCCACTATACGCCCTCGCTCAAAGTCCGTCAACTGCACATACGGTTCACGTCCATGCTGTCGCGGCATGCTACCAGTGTTAAAGACTGCGATGGAGCTCCGTATGCCACGGCAAACTGGCTGACACTGACGGCAGCGGTGCACAAATGCTGCGCAGCTAGCGCCATTCGACGGCCAACACCGCGGTTCCTGGTGTGTCCGCTGTGCCGTGCGTGTGATCATTGCTTGTACAGCCCTCTCGCAGTGTCCGGAGCAAGTATGGTGGGTCTGACACACCGGTGTCAATGTGTTCTTTTTTCCATTTCCAGGAGTGTAGATCAGGAACAATAGAGGGCCTTTAACACTTCCTTGGAGAACGCCGGATATTACTTCTGTTTTACTCGATGACTTTCTGTCTATTACTACGAACTGTGACCTTTTTGACAGGAAATCACGAATCCAGTCGCACAACTGAAACTGCTCACATCAATACTAATATTATAAATGCGAAAGTAACTCTGTGTATTACGCTTGCAAGACTAAACCGCTGAACCGATTTTGATCAAATTTGGTATAGAGATAGCTTGAAAGCTGAGGAAGGACATAGACTAGAAAGTTTGAAGTAGAACATGTTTACTGATTTGTAGAATATAACGTGAAATATGGAACAATAATTACTCTTTGAAAAAGCTATTTAATCTTTGACTTTTGAACTGCATCATAGTAGTGAATATACTTTTATTGGTTGATATGTTCTACGTATTATGATTCAGCATTATCATTACAATGCTTAATCAGTTCTCAACGTGTTTAAGCCACACCTCCATAATAATACCAGTGTTATTAATTGCGAAAGCAACTGAATCTGTTAAGGTTTTCTCGACTCTACCGCTGAACCGATTCCGATCGTATTTCGTATGGAGATAGCTTGAACCCAATTTGTATATTTTTGAGTATTGTTAATATTTTTGAATATGTTATACGAGAGTAGCATGCAGACGACGCTGCCACTACGATCAGTGTCTTTTAGAGTCTGTAGATTATTCCGTGACAGTGCAAATCCAGTGTTACTGGACATGTGGTTTATGATACTGTGTTCCTATACCACCTGGTATTGCTGAAGAGTTTTGATGGAGATACAACAGTAAAATCGGACGGTAATCCCCAGAACCATATTTAAAACTGTTATTTCGAGTTTCGAAAACGAAAGTCCGATTTGGCGCATAGTTTTAAGATGACTCAAGCTGCGAAAGTTACTCGAGTCCAACAAACCTAAGAGCATTCTCATGTCCGCCGGAACGTGGATGCAGAACGCCAGGCTACCTTAAGAGCTATAGAGGCACCAGAACAATCACAAGCCCATCGCGTTTCAGACACTAAGCGTCACGTGTCTCTTACAGCTTATAAACTGCTGTAAGGCAAACAGAGAGTCATATCTGTGGAACGTGAGAGGCTTTTGGTTAGGCTGCAATTGATTAACTATGTTAATCATAAATTATCATAGGGGGTGGACCAAAAATGTAGGCACTATAATGCATTGCAATGGAAGGGAGAAACGGTTGGAATATGTTGCTATGGTGGCAAAATCTCAATTTCATTACTGGATGAGCGTGAGAAACCCATAAACAGTCTATTTCTTCACGAGTGTAATGATTGGAGTAATTTTCTAAATGTAATTGGAAAATGTAACGCATGCTTTCAGATTCGACATACAGCAAAATAACAGAAACACATTCCTCATGTACGTCCATACCGGCACTGCGTACTTTTTTTTTTACATGTACGCCTCTGTACCGCTGTATAGCCTACACAGATACATCGTAAAATTACTAGCTTGGTTACTCACCGTCACTCATCATATCAAAACTACTGATATGCGAGCGAAGCAGCGGGTAACACATAGTCCAATATAAATTTAAATGTTAGGAAATCTATTCTGAAATTATTTGTCTGGGCTGTTTAGCCCGATGTGCCAGAAGAGATTACAAGATTTTTAGAATGCTGAAAACTAATTTGTTAGACGCGATAAATAATGAAGAGGCACTCGATGGAATTGGGGAGAAAAGAAATTTATGGCACGACTAAAAGCAGAAACACTGCGCGGGCTTAACCGAGCGGTCTGAGGTGCTGCAGTCATGGACAGTGCGGCTGGTCCCGGCGGAGGTTCGAGTCCTCCCTAGGGCATGGGTGTGTGTGTTTGTCCTTAGGATGATTTCGGTTAAGTAGTGTGTAAGCTTAGAGACTGATGACCTTAGCAGTTCAGTCCCATAAGATTTCACACACATTTGAAAAGCAGAAACCAGTTGATAGGATACGTTCATGTGCTGCAAACGCTCGCCAGTTTGCTAAACGAGGGAAGTATGAAAAGTACAAATTAGAGATGGAACCTAAGGTTTGACTACAGTAAGCAAGTTCAGGAGGATACAGGTCACACTAGTTTTGCAGAGAAGGGGCTTGGGGCAGGCTAGACTAGCGTGGAGAGCTGCCACGATTAAGTCTTCGGAATGAAAACGACAACGACGACAGCAACCCAACAACAACAACAACAACAACATGTCTGCTAGACTATATGTAGTCTTTGAAGAGACGTAGTACGCACCTCACATGACATGGGAGATACTTGGTTGTAATTAAGTAAAGTTATTTTCGTAGTTTGTGCTCGTCTTTTAGCTACACGTCCCTCTAATTCCCGAGAGAGTAAATATTTTTGAAAATACGACCTATCAAATTACGCTGAATTGACTACGTCAATGATTATGACTGAAAGGAGGCCAGACTTCCCAGTATCGAAAATTCAACAGGGTAGTTACAATTAAACTTTCGCTACTTGAGTCAGTGTAAACGGAAAACTATTCACCGTATGGTTACCCAGCTTTATTGGAATTAAGTTCAGACTGTGCGCTGGAAGATTTGTGCCGTTAGTACGTTAGTGCCATGACTTGTCGTTAGGCGCCGGTACTGGTACCGCTACGTAGGGTTGAAACACAAGCGCCAATGTGCAATACAGGGGCAGACAGTCAACATGGGTCTGAACAAGATGAGCTGGTCTTTACACGCAAAGCTGTTTTACCAAAACAACAGCTATAGTACTGGTGCTCCTCTCTAGCACCGACGCGATAAAGGAATACGGAGACGTCCTCTTTTCGCACCAGGGTTGAGGAACATGATTCGAAAGTTCGAACTGACTGGCGATTTCGGAGTTGCTCCTGGACGAGGCCGACGGCTAGTTACAACACAAATTCTTGAAGAAGCTACTGTTGCCAGCTAATGTGCGATGTTTAAGCAGTGCACAAGCTCCATCATACCACTAAACATTCCTTGGTGCACAGTTAGAAAAGTGTTGCGAACAGTTGGTTGGTTGGTTTGGGGTAAGAGACCAAACAGCGAGGTCATCGGTCTGATCGGATTAGGGAAGGACGGAGAAGGAAGTCGGCCGTGCCCTTTCAAAGGAACCATCCCGGCATTTGCCTGGAGTGATTTAGGGAAATCACGGAAAACCTAAATCAGGATGGCCGGACGCGGGATTGAACCGTCGTCCTCCGGAATGCGAACAGTTGATAAATGCTATCTCTAGGTGTAGTTCGACGCTATCGTGCACCTTTTACAACCTGAAGCGTACACATGGTACGCGGTTACCAAATATTACCCACTCACGTGGAAATTAAAATTTGTTTCTTTCAGTGGTTTATACACTATTTTTCTGTATTTTTCTTCCGCACATTCTTATACACTGTGACAAATGTCATGGGATAGCAATATGCATGTATATGTGTATATGTACACAAATTATGAAAGGGCAGTGCACTGGCGGAGCTGCCATTTGCACTCAGATGATTGATGCGAAAAAGTTTCCGACGCGTGTCGAGCATTAACACACTTTGAACACGGAGTGGTAGACGCATGGGACACTCCATTTCGCAAATCGTTAAGGAATTCAATATTCCGAGATCCACAGGTCAAGAGTGTGCCGAGAATACCAAACTTCAGGCATCACCTCTCACCAGCAGTGGCCGACTGCCTTCACTTAACGACCTAGAGTATCAGCGTTTGTTTAGAGCTGTCAGTGCTAAAAGACAAGCAACACAGCGTGAAGTGACTGCAGAAGTCAGTATGGGACATTCGACGAACTTCTCTGACAGGACAGTGCGGCAAAGTTTGTCTAATGAGCTACGGTAGCAGAAGACCGACGCGAGCGCCTTTCCTAACGGCACGACATCGCCTCCAGCGCTTCTCCTGGGCTCGTGACCATGCCGGTTGGACCCCAGACGACTCGAATATCGTGGCCTGGTCAGGAGAGTCCCCATTTCAGTTTCGTAAGAGCCGTTGGTAGGGTTCGAGTGTGGCGCAGACTCCACGACGCTTTGGACCCAAGTTGTCAACAAGGCACTACGCAAGGTGGTAGTGACTCCATAATGGGGTAGGCTGTGTTTATATGGAATGGACTGAGTCCTCCGATGCAACTTAACCAGTGATTCACTGGAAATGGTTCTGTTCGACTACATGGAGGCCATTCATGGACTTCGTGTTCGGAAACAACGATGGGATTTTTATGGGTGACAATGCGCCATGTCATAGGGCTACATCTACATCTACGTGATTACTCTGCTATTCACAATAAAGTGCCTGGCAGAGTGTTCAATGAACCACCTTCATATTGGCTCTCTACCGTTCCACTCTCGAATTGCACGCGGGAAAAACGAGCACTTTAATTTTTCTGTGCGACCCCTGATTTCTCCTATTTAATCGTGATGATCATTTCTCCCTATGTAGGTGGGTGCCAATAGAATGTTTTCGCAATCGGAGGACAAACCTGGTGATTGAAATTTCATGAGAAGATCCCGTCGCAATTAAAAACGCCTTTGTCTTAATGATTGCCACTCCAATTGACGTATCATGTCTGTGACACAATCTCCCCTATTTCGCGATAATACAAAACGAACTGCCCTTATTTGTACTTTTTCGATGTCATCCGTCAGTTCCACCTGATGCAGATGCCACACCGTACAGCAGTACTCCAGAACAGGGCGGACAAGCGTGGTGTAAGCAGTCTCATTAGTAGACCTGTTGCACCTTTTAAGTGTTCTGCCAATGAATCGCAGTCTTTAGTTTGCTCTACCCACAATATAATCTATGTGATCGTTGCAATTTAGGTTATTTGTAATTGTAGTCCCTAAGTATTTACTTGAATTTACAGCCTTCAGATTTGTGTGACTTATCGCGCAACTGAAATTTAGCTGATTTCTTTTAGTAGTCATGTGAATAACTTCATACTTTTCCTTATTCAGGGTCAGTTGCCACTTTTCGCACCAAACAATCTTATCTAAATCATTTTGCAAGTCGTTTTGATAATCTGATGATTTTACAAGACGGTAAATTACAGCATCATCTGCAAACAATCTAAGACGACTACTCAGATTGTCTACTATGTCGTTAATATAAATCAGGAACAATAGAGGTGGCCGTGCGGTTGTAGGCGCTGCAGTCTGGAACCGCGTGACCGCTACGGTCGCAGGTTCGAATTCTGCCTCGGTCATGGATGTGTGTGATGTCCTTAGGTTAGTTAGGTTTAATTAGTTCTAAGTTCTAGGGGACTAATGACCTCAGAAGTTGAGTCCCATAGTGCTCAGAGCCATTTTTGAACAATAGAGGGCCTATAACGCTTCCTTGGGGAACGCCGGATATTAGTTCTGTTATACGTGATGACTTTCCGTGTATTACTACGAACTGTGATCTTTCTGACAGGAAATCACGAATCGAGTCGCACAACTGAGGCGAAATTCCGTAGGCACGCAGTTTGGTTAGAAGACGCTTGTGAGGAACGGTGTCGAAAGCCTTGTAGAAATCTGAAAATATTGAATCAATTTGACATCCCCTGTCGATAGCACTTATTACTTTATGAGTATAAAGAGCTAGCTGTGTTTCACAAGAACGATATTTTCTGAAACCGTGCTGACTATGTGTCAATAAATCGTTTTCGTCGAGGTGATTCATAATGTTCGAATACAGTATATGTTCCAAAACCCTACTGCAAATCGACGTTAGTGATATAGGCCTGTAATTCAGCGGATTACTCCTACTTCCTTTTTTGGGCATTGGTGTGACTCGAGCAATTTTCCAGTCTTTAGGTACGGATCTTTCTGTGAGCGAGTGGTTGTATATATTGCTAAATATGGAGCTATTTTATCAGTATACTCTGAGAGGAACCTGACTGGTATACAATCTGGACCAGAGGCCTTGCCTTTATTGATTTAAGCGGCTTCGTTACTCCGAGGATATCTACTTCTATGTTTCTCATCTTGGCAGTTGTTCTTGATTGGGATTTAGGAACATTTGCTTCGTCTTCTTTGGTGAAGTAGTTCGCGATTGGTTTGAAGAATATTCTGGACAATTGTAGCGAATGATTGGGGCAAACTGATCGCGCGACATGAATCCCATAGAACTTTTATGGGATATAATCGAGAGGTCAGTTCGTGCACCCTTGCACCGGCAATTATGGACGGCTAAAGAGGCAGCAAGACGCAGTATTTCTGCAGGAGATTCCAACGACTTGTTGTGTCCTTACCACGTCGAGCTGCTGCAGTACGCTGTGCAAAAGGATGTCCGACACGATATTAGGAGGTATCCCATGACTTATGTTTCTTAGCGTGAATGTTTCCAACAAGTTTCATTATCCTAAGATCATTCAAGGCAGCAGAGGATCAAGTAGGTAAAAAGACGAGGGCTAGTAGAAATCCTTGGGTAACAGAAGAAATATTGAATTTAATTGATGAAAGGAGAAAATATAAAAATGCCGTAAATGAAGCAGGCAAAATGGAATACAAACGTCTCAAAAACGAGATCGACAGGAAGTGCAAAATGGCTAAGCAGGGATGGCTAGAGGACAAATGTAAGGATGTAGAGGCTTATCTCACTAGGGGTAAGATAGATACTGCCTACAGGAAAATTAAAGAGACCTTTGGAGATAAGAGAACCACTTGTATGAACATCAAGAGTTCAGATGGAAACCCAGTTCTAAGCAAAGAAGGGAAGGCAGAAAGGTGGAAGGAGTATATAGAGCGTCTATACAAGGGCGATGTACTTGAGGACAATATTATGGAAATGAAAGAGGATGTAGATGAAGATGAAATGGGAGATACGATACTCCGTGAAGAGTTTGACAGAGCACTGAAAGACCTGAGTCGAAACAAGGCCCCGGGAGTAGACAACATTCCATTAGAACTACTGACAGTCTTGGGAGAGCCAGTCCTGACAAAACTCTACCATCTGGTGAGCAAGATGTATGAAACAGGCGAAAAACCCTCAGACTTCAAGAAGAATATAATAATACCAATCCCAAAGAAAGCAGGTGTTGACAGATGTGAAAATTACCGAACAATCAGTTTAATAAGCCACAGCTGCAAAATACTAACACGAATTCTTTACAGACGAATGGAAAAACTAGTAGAAGCCGACCTCGGGGAAGATCACTTTGGATTTCGTAGAAATACTGGAACACGTGAGGCAATACTGACCTTACGACTTATCTTAGAAGAAAGATTAAGGAAAGGCAAACCTACGTTTCTAGCATTTGTAGACTTAGAGAAAGCTTTTGAAAATGTTGATTGGAATACTCTCTTTCAAATTCTAAAGGTGGCAGGGGTAAAATACAGGGAGCGAAAGGCTATTTACAATTTGTACAGAAACCAGATGGCAGTTATTAGAGTCGAGGGACATGAAAGGGAAGCAGTGGTTGGGAAGGGAGTAAGACAGGGTTGTAGCCTCTCCCCGGTGTTATTCAATCTGTATATTGAGCAAGCAGTAAAGGAAACAAAAGAAAAATTCGGAGTAGGTATTAAAATCCATGGAGAAGAAATAAAAACTTTGAGGTTCGCCGATGACATTGTAATTCTGTCAGAGACAGCAAAGGACTTGGAAGAGCAGTTGAACGGAATGGATGGTGTCTTGAAGGGAGGATATAAGATGAACATCAACAAAAGCAAAACGAGGATAATGGAATGTAGTCGAATTAAGTCGGGTGATGTTGAGGGTATTAGATTAGGAAATGAGACACTTAAAGTAGTAAAGGAGTTTTGCTATTTGGGGAGCAAAATAACTGATGATGGTCGAAGTAGAGGGGATATAAAATGTAGACTGGCAATGGCAAGGAAAGCGTTTCTGAAGAAGAGAAATTTCTTAACTTCGAGTATAGATTTAAGTGTCAGGAAGTCATTTCTGATAGTATTTGTATGGAGTGTAGCCATGTATGGACGGTAAATAGTTTGGACAAGAAGAGAATAGAAGCTTTCGAAATGTGGTGCTACAGAAGAATGCTGAAGATTAGATGGGTAGATCACGTAACTAATGAGGAAGTATTGAATAGGATTGGGGATAAGAGAAGCTTGTGGCACAACTTGACCAGTAGAAGGGATCGGTTGGTAGGACATGTTCTGAGGCATCAAGAGATCACCAATTTAGTATTGGAGGGCAGTGTGGAGGGTAAAAATCGTAGGGGGAGACCAAGAGATGAATACACTAAGCAGATTCAGAAGGATGTAGGTTGCAGTAGGTACTGGGAGATGAAGAAGCTTGCACAGGATAGAGTAGCATGGAGAGCTGCATCGAACCAGTCTCAGGACTGAAGACCACCACCACAACAACAACAAGATCATTCGTGTTTTATGGAGGTTCTCTCAAGTAGCGAAAGTTTAATTATAACCATACCGACTTTGATGAGCCAGAAGTTTGCTCCTAAAATGAGGGGTCTGACTCTTCGTAGTGACCCTAAAAGGGGCAGAGTGATAGTAAATTCTGCCCGCTGTCGTTATCAGTGATGACACGCCAGCACGGAAACACGGATGTCTTCCTTGGCGTTCGTTGAGGGGAGAGGAGGAACATATATTTTGCAATCACTATGGGAACAATGCAGCGGTACAAGCAGCTGCTTAATGAATCGAGACAGGCCCACCTTACCAGCACAGCGGCGGCTCCTACTCGGATTTTGAAGGACAGCCGCGTGCGACAACCCCGTGGGCGCAACAATTCGGCACGTGCAAGCAGGCGCTCGGGCGGAGTTCGGCAGTAGCGGCGGGTGACGCGCGAGTCTTTCGAGGAACAATGATACGGGTCGAAATACGATTCGCAGATAAATGATTGGAACTTCCTTTCGTCTGGTGAAGTCGGTGGAGGGAGGTGGTTCAGGCAGTCGCCATGGACAGCGAGGAAGTACAGGTATTGGGAACCAACCGCTCAACCAAGAAACAGAGGCGAAACTCTACAGCAAAACAATTGAACCACCATCACAAGTCGTTGTGCTCACTGCTGTGCGTCGTGATCCTATGGACCAAGCGTCCCCATCCCGGACGGTTACCAGCTTCTCTTAGATCCTGCTGAAGAGGCAGAATGGAGATCTTATTGAGTCGGTCTGTCCAGTTGTTCACTTCTCTTCCCCTTCGTCTCGTATCCTCGACCTTTCCTCCCACGATTATTTTCTCTAGACTTCTTCCATAGCTTCACACAATATGGCCAAAGAACTGTAGAATTTTTTGGATGACAAGAGCAGAAAGGTGCCTAGAGATACTGAGTTGCTCAATAATGGACAGATTGATTCTTGTACAGAATCCTTTGTAGTCAGGGCAGGTTTGAAGATAAAACTTTATTGATAAACAGACCGTATATGATCGTCTAAGGGATTATGTAAATTAAGCAGTACCGGTCCCTCATTTCTCTAAAAAGGGTACTCGTGAAACCCCAGTTGGGTTGGGTTGATTTGGGGGAGGAGACCAAACAGCGAGGTCATCGGTTTCATCGGATTAGGGAAGGAAGTCGGTCGTGCCCTGTCAAAGGAACCATCCCAGCATTTGCCTGAAGCGATTTCGGGAAATCACGGATAATCTAAATCATTATGGCAGGACGCGGGATTGAACCGTCGTCCTACCGAATGCGAGTCCAGAGTGCTAACCACTGCCTCACCTCGCTCGGTAAACCCCAGTTATTCAACCTTAAATTGTGGTTCATTCCCCAAAAAATCCCAGTATGAAACTGTTTTAAGGCTTCCTACGAAACTGACATGAAGTGAAACGAGATTGAATATCCTGTCGTACCTAAAAAGCTCAATCGGCAGAAAGAAACGCATTGCAAATTGAGATGGCAAGAGGCTGCACTTACCACCACAAGCGCCCGTACTGGATGTGTATTAACAGGTGGCCTGCGGAGGCTCCGTATAGCGACATGGAGAGGTGGTTCGTATGCAGCGCGCATGCGCATCAGCAGATAACTAGACACACAGACACTGAAGCGCCAAAGAAACTGGTATAGGCATGCGTATTCAAATACGGAGATATGTAAACTGGCAGAATATGGCGCTGCGGCCGGCAGCGCCTGTATAAGACAACAAGTGTCAAGTTGTTAGGTCGGTTACTGCTGCTACAATCGCAGGTTATCAAAATTTAAGTGAGTTTGAAGGTGGTGGTATTTATAGTCTGCGCACGAGCGATGAGACACAGCATCTCCGCGATGAAGTGGCGATTTTCCCGTACGATAATTGCAAGACTGTACCGTGGATATCAGGAATCCGGTAAAACATCAAATCTCCGATATCGCTGCGGTCGGAACAAGATCCTTCAAGAACGGGACCGACGGCGAATGAAAATAGTCGTTCAACATGACAGAAATGCAAACCTTCTGCAAATTGTTGCAGACTTCAGTGCTGGGCCAATCAACAAGTGTCAGAGTTCGAACCATTCAACGAAATATCG
This sequence comes from Schistocerca serialis cubense, assembly GCF_023864345.2. Taxonomy (NCBI): domain Eukaryota; kingdom Metazoa; phylum Arthropoda; class Insecta; order Orthoptera; family Acrididae; genus Schistocerca; species Schistocerca serialis. The sequence goes on from NC_064638.1 coordinate 1,091,832,391, forward strand.
TCAATATGGGCTTTCGGAGCCGAAGGCCCACTCGTGGACCCTTGATGACTGCGCGATACAAAGCTTAACGCCTCGTCACCACCGACATTGGACTGTTGATTACTGGAAACATGTTGCCTGGTCGGACGAGTCTCGTTTCGAATTTATCGAGGAGATGGACGTGTACGGGTATGGAGACCACTCATGAATCCAAGGGCCCTGCATGTCAGAAGTAGAGGACTGTCCAAGCTAGGAGAGGCTCTGCAATGTAGCGGAGTGTGTGCAGTTTGAGTGATATGAGACCTCTGATACGTCAAGATACGACTAAGACACGTGACACATACGTTCGCATCCTCTCTGTTCACCTGCATCCATTCATGTACATTGTGAATTCCGACAGACTTGGGCAATTCCAGTAGGACAACGCGACACCCCACTCGTGCAGAATTGCTACAGTGGCTCCAGGAACACTCTTCTGAGTTTAAAAACTTCCGCTGGCCACCATACTCATCAGACTGAACATTACTGAGCATATGTGGGATGCCTTGCAAGGTGCTGTTCAGAAGAGATCTCCACCCACTCGTACTCTTATGGACAGCCGTGCATGATTCATGGTGTCAGTTCCCTCCAGCACTACTTCAGACATTAGTCGAGCCCGTGCGACGTCGCGTTGCTGCACTTCTGCGAGCTCGCGCGGGCCCTACACGATATTATGCACGTGTACCAGTTTCTTTGGCCCTTTAGTGTAGAACAATGACGGGGCTGATGGGAAAGCTGGCTGATTCGTTACAATGAGTTAAATCCGACTTCAGTTCTTAAGAACTATTGTTAATGTCAATGTTGTCCAAAGAAACGGAGCACGTTGATGATTGTAAAATGGTTCAGGATGGTAGATATTAAAACTTCTAAACTATGACACAGAACGATATTTATAAAAAAAACCAAGCTCTAGACTAGGTGATGCACTTTATAGGAATCGTACTTGATTTAAAATCCAGTATAAGGGTGAAGAATTCACAAGATTACTCTGTACAGATTGCACCAGATGATACAGCTAAAATGCTGCGAAACCGGTCTTGTTTATAACTAAAGTATTTTCAGCTGAAACGCTTTTATCTTCAAAATGGAAACGTTTATTCTTCTTTCGGTTCATTTCCTGGGCAGAATCTTGCGCCAGACCAAAACTCAGGTGCAACAATAAGGTGCCATGTTTGTCTCTGGCCTTACGTGTCCATGTTCCGCAACCATAAAAGGAAACGGGAAGCATGAGTGTTTCAACAAGCCGGACATTTGTGCTCTGTTCTTCCAGATCTTGGTGACCTTCTTCATAGCCACTCGCCCTAGCGTGATCAGTCTTCTTATCTTCACAGCTTCCTTTGTCGCAGATGGTTGATCCAAATAGATGAAAGACTGCGCGATTTGCAGTTCCTTTAACCGTCCTATGAGTTGGACCTGAGCTCCTCTGTCAGTTAGCATGGCTTTGGATTTGCTGAGATTGATGTCCTGTCCATATGATAGATTAATGTCCTTACTTTTGTTAGTAGCTCAGTAAGTTCATATCCGCTGCTGGCTACAGACACCCTTCACACTGTGCGCTGAATAGTACGCTACGGTACGCTTGCGCCTGCAGCAGCAATGTACTCTGTCGTCAGATCCGCCACAGCTTGCCGCCTGTCCTGCTTTACAGAGCCGGCCGCGGTTCTAGGCGCTTCAGTCCGGAGCCTCGGGCATGGATGTGTGTGATGTCCCAAGGTTAGTTAGGTTTAAGTAGTTCTCAGTCTAGGGAACTGATAACCTCAGATGTTAAGTCCCATAGTGCGAAGAGCCATTTGAAACATTTATGCTTTACAGAGCGGACAGACACCGAGCGAGGTGGCGCAGTGGTTAGCACACTGGACTCGCATTCGGAAGGACGACGGTTCAATCACGCGTCCGGCCATCCTGATTTAGGTTTTCCGTGATTTCCCTATATCACTTCAGGCAAATGCCGGGATGGTTCCTTTGAAAGGGCACGGCCGATTTCCTTCCCCATCCTTCCCTAACCCGAGCTTGTGCTCCGTCTCTAATGACCTCGTTGTCGATGGGACGTTTAACCCTAATCTCCTCCAGAGCGGACAGCCTTCCACGTTCTGTGATGAGGCGTGGACGTCGAACACCTTGTCGCCTACTCGTGATGTTACCGTCCTTCAACCATTTTCCACAGATGATCACGACAGTAGCATCCGAAAAGCCGACCAGCTTCGTCATTTTCGATATGCTCGTTCCCGGGCCCACACCATAAAAAATCTGCCCTATGTCAAAGCAGTTTATGTCATTGAATTTGTCCATTTGCGGCCCGTATCGAAACTAGGATGATTTCCCGTTCGTTTTTCTCTGGTTATATATCTTCGTTACCGTGTAACGTGCCCACAGAGCCACCAGGCCGCATTTAATCTCTTTTGTGCAGTTGGCATAATTCACGAGTTGCGACATAGCCGCAGTAAGGTTCTCCAGCGATCCAGGAATTATTTATTTTATTATAAATCCAGTCACGGCCCAAAAATGTTTATTAACCGGGTTATTAATTTAGGTCAACGATAACCGTCTTCAAACCTGAGTAAATTCAGTATCTACACACCTCCTGTCATTCCGTATTTTGATGGTACAATCACATTAACCACAAATTTCGAGCACCAAGGACGTCATTACGCCACATATGTTGACACTTTAAGAAAACTAAATGTACTACGTATACTGCGTGTGGTCTGGCCTCAGAACTGACCTACCCATCCCAGTATAGGGGGACGTACAGTTCAATGTGGACCCCAAACGACTGTACAACTCCAAACTTAGACAGTAACAAACATTTACAGAGAGAGAAGTACTAAATTACTGACTAAAAAGCTTGGAGCGACCAAGGATCGAACACTTAGCAATTAGATATGAAGTCTGGATCATTACCACCTCATTTATTATTTTTGTTATTTATTTGCGTACACTGAGCGTCAGAGTCATTTCACATATGGGTTCCCGCTATATGAATGTCAATTAATATTTGTATGATTCCACTCGCGATACTGGACATTAACTCTGTTTCCTTGGAAAGATTATGGAAAGCTGTCAGCAATCAGTTTTGGTTATCGGCGTCGAAAACGTGACAGGTAATACGCGACACTGTTCAAACATAAAATATATGCTACAGGAAAACCTCAAGATGCTGCTTTTTATATGGCTATTACATGTCTCAGACGCATTGCTGGCGAGCTTCAGTATACCTGAAACCCTCAAACGTAATCAGTGAACTTTGCACTATGCATATAGTCTCACAAACAACGAAATTTGCCGGCCGAGGTGGCCGAGCGGTTCTAGGCGCTACAGTCTGGAACCGCGCGACCTCTACGGTCGCAGGTTCGAATCCTGCCTCGGGCATGGATGCGTGTGATGTCCTTAGGTTAGTTAGGTTTAAGTAGTTCTAAGTTCTAGGGGACTGATGACCATAGTACTCAGAGCCATTTGAACCAACGAAGTTAGGAAGTGGCCCGGGTCCGATGTTAGCCGAGTGCATGCGTTCATAATAGAATCTTACACAGATGTGTCCAATTTTATATGTCAGTTTTCAGAGAATTTCAACTTGGAAGTCGACCTGTTGCCATTTACACGTAAGTAACTATATTTCATAAGTGGGACCACCTGTCACGGGTATTATAGTACACTACGTTTCCTTGAAGTGTCAACATGTACGGCGTAATGATGTCGACGGTTATCAAAATTCATAATTTCTTGACGAAGCGCGTATGGCCAAATAATGTGACTGAACCATCAAAATACACAGTGACGCGAACCACTTAGTATACTGCATTTAATCTGGTCTGAAGATGGTCATCGTTGACCGGAATTGATAACCCGATCATTAAATGATGGTGATCCGTGACTGGAATTATAATAAAAAAGTTGTCATAGTGATTTGGCTCATCACTACTGAAACTGTGCTGGAATGTGTTCGGACAGAGGAACGAAGTGACACAAACTTTGTACATGGCTGCACGTTCAGAGACCGTGAATAGTTACATCTGAAAGAAAACAGCCCTCGGTCACTATTTTTAACGAATTAACCGGGTTTCAGCACTGCTAGGAGTGTCTTCTTCAGAATTTAAATCAAAGAATAGTCTATAACATGGTCACAGAATTATGACTAAAAACGTATGATACAGAGTATAAGTACAGATACAGAGTATAAGTACAGTCTTCCACGATGATTCTGTACTTATACTCTGTATCACAAGTTTTTAGTCATGATTCTGTGACCGCGTTATAAACTATTCTTTGATTTAAATTCTGAGGAAGACACTCCTAGCAGTGTTGAAACCCGGTTAATTCGTTAAAAATAGTGACCGAGGGCAGTTTTCTTTCAGTTGTAAAGTGACAAAAGTAAGGCAGATGGCGGAAACTGCAGTGAGAGGAGATCGCCGTCTGAGGTAGCAGTCGCACGTGGAGAGGAGGAAGCCGTCGGCAGGGGCGTCAGCCGAGACCCGCGGAGGGCGTGGCTGACCCGCTGGGTGTGGTGGCGGCTGACCCCGCCTGTTGTGGGCTCACTGTGCCCAATAACTGCCGGACTGAGGTCCCCCTCACCAGATCTGGATTCCACAACAGGCCCTGCGCAAACCACTGCGCCACTCTCCAATTCTGTGAAGTCATTGCAGCCGAGGAGACTCCTTTGTGGGATTACCATTACTGCATTATGTAAACAAATATTATTCTCTTTGTGGGATTACCAGTAAATATTTTTAATTCTCTGTGACGCTATTCTTATTTCAGTATGCAAGAGCTTCCCCTCAGGCTTACTGGGAACTTCAGTACAACACCCGTCGATACTATACTGGTAATACTGGGGATCTACCCCATCGACGTTCAGGTACGATGTAGAGCACCATGCTACTGATTAAGTCGAGGCAGACTCCACCGAGTGCATGTGATTACAGGGGAAAATATGAATAACAAAACACCTCCAGGCTTGGAGAGCAGATGAACGGCAGTGCGACTGGAATGATAAGACCACCGGTGTGTGTGTGTGTGTGTGTGTGTGTGTGTGTGTGTGTGTACAACTTTTTCCCAGGTGACAACAAGCGTGCCCAACCTAAATTATCCTAAGGACAAACACACACACACCCATGCCCGAGGGAGGACTCGAACCTCCGCCGGAACAGGAACGGTGCACTTCATCACTAATCATGGTCCTTACCCAGAACTACCTACACAGAACAGGGACGCTGGGGACGCCTGAACCTTTAGTGCTTCACTGTACTTTACAGCAACTGGAAACGGGCAGCGAAATGGATGATTTGAACTTGGACACGCTAGGTCAAAATAGCGGTGGATGGAGGTTACTTAACTCTGCTGCCTATAGAGTATCAACACCACTGCAACATCAGTTTTACAATAAAGAACATAGAGATATTAATGACGAAGTCATGTCTAATATACGTGGTAACCAAACGGGTCGAGATCAACGAGGTTTGGAGTGTAGGTGTACAAGAAAAACAACTGCAGCAGGACAACACTGGAACAGTGAGGAGAAAAGCTCTTCGGGCTTTCCAAATTCGGAAGGAGATGATGGTGATGAGTTGGAACGCGATGATGATGAGTAAATTAGTTAATGATGTACTGTGTTCATTTAGAAGATTATTTAAATTGAATAAAAATTAACAATGTAATGTGTTCATTTAGAGTGCACAGTTGTGGAAAAAAGAAAAACAAAAGAAAAAAAGGGAAGTAAAAGAAATTAACCGTAGAAACGCAGATGGTAATGCGAAGACTCGAATGATGCCCGGCCACGCATGCTTATTTGATAGCGGTTTGATATAGGGGCGAACTTTGATGTAGCATAACTGCATAGTCAGCACTCTTGAGCAATGCCAAGATTGCCGATCACTATATTGTGACAGTTTACGGATAGAGGGTCATGTGGTGCTGGATTTCGGTTTTTCTTTCTTTTATTTTCACTTCACACTTCTTGATTTCTTTTTTACATTTTTCTCTCGATATAGCTATAGAATTTAGTTGTAGGCATTAGTGCTATATTCAGCGTCACACTGAAATGTATAGAATAAAAGATCCGCATTGTAATTGTAACACGGCGAATCAGATCTACAGCAATAAATAAATGAATAAATAATCTAAGAGTTACTATAATAAATTGTAGAAATTGTAGGCTGTAATATATTCTAGCTAAGGTTTTTTTGTGAAGGGAGGAGGGGCAAGAACGACATTAAATAAAGCTGCTTTCTTCTTCTGTGCCAACCTCCCATCTCAGCCTACCACTTACACTAATGAACATGTGTCTTGATTCCAATTTCTTGATTCTGACATAATTTACGACACTGATCATGATGTCGATCAAAATTCGCATAGATGTAAGCCATATGTGTAACAATCCGAAAAACATTATCTGGTAAAACGAGGGAAACAAATACTACAAAAAACATAACAACGTGGTGGGAAAGGGTGTGTGCGGTCTTTGGGATGTTAATAGAATGTTCCGGGCTATTATGCCGTGGTGAAATGGATTTCATTTTAAAACACAACGTTTCGTTCCCATTTGCGGAGGACAATTTCAAGGGGTATCGTAGCCAGCAACAAGCCAGGATGTGGATCGGACATTCAAAGAAGCTACGACCTACCTTGAAAATGTCCTCCGCAGATGGGGAGAAAACGTTGGGTTTTAAGGTGAAATCCATTCGACCACGGGATAACAGCCCGGAACATTTTATTAATTGCGACATTTCCGCCCGCGAAAGTTCAAATTTTACGGTCTGTGGGCTGCACCGACTAGATTTCTAAGTATCTTAGATAGATGAATAGTCACGAGAAGAGCAGCCAGATACGCGTGAAAAACACAAACGCATAAATATAAGTAATAAAACATACACAGGATGTTAATAAAAAGTATACCGTATTTTGAGAGGTGATAGACTGGACCAAAATAATAAAAAAAATTCTCAGTAACCTGACTCTAAAATGCATTCCGTAAGATCTATGAGCAATTTTTCATCTTCGCTACTATGAAATACATTTATTCTTCTGCAAGCTCTTTGCTATTACGAACGACCTACAGAATATCGTAAACAAATGAAGATACATTCTTCTGTTGTCCATAGATACAGCACGCAGTACACATCTGTTAGTGTTGTTACTGCAAACCGTACTCACAGTTCTGGGTAACCGCAGACGTTAGCTCTTATGGAACCAGCTTATGTTTCGGTAGGTTTGTCAAATGCTTTTACATTGTAATTTTATCTTTGCAGTTTCTAGCATAATCGAAACCCGTTATTCCACACTGGCAATTACCTACATGAGTTTTCTGTTATTGTATCGTAGATAGAAGCAACGTCGAGCCAGTGTCCTATGCGCTAAAAAATATCACAGTAACAGAATCATTTATCCTCACTTGTTTACTACATTCTGTCTGTCGTACATAACAGCAAAAACCTTGCAGTAGAAGAACTGTGTTACACAGTAGCGAAGATGAACAAACGCCCGTAGCTCTTAAGGTATGTTATGAATAGTGTAATAGTGCAAATTACAACTGGGGCCCATTATCGGAAACTAAGGTACAAGGCAACCCCTCAATGAAAAAAGCCCTCAAAGGCGTACGAATAGTGACCTCAGCTGACATCGACACACACTACAGTATTAATTATTTATATCAAAAACCGGTTTTTGGCTGTTACGTCATCATCAGGTACAAGGATAAGTATGTGGCGCAGAGAAATTTTGGTGTATCGAATATTTTAAACTATTGCATCTGCGGAGTATCTCCATGTCCAGAGATGAAACATGTTAACGTTAGGCTTAGGAATAAAACGAGGTGGATTATTTCACTGTAAATGCAATGTACGTGGGGGAGTTGGAAAATAAGTTTCCCCTGTCGACTGTGGTCAGAGTTGTGTGTGAAAGGAAAAAAAAAGAGAATGAGACACTGAAGATAAGACATATCCTTATTTTTCTACATAATTTCCAAGTATATTGAGACATTTGTCATAGCGCTTTATAAGCTTCAAAAAAGCTTCCAGGAAAAAATCAGGGCGTTGCATACGGAAGAAGCGTTGAATGGCTTGTTTGGCGTCAGCATGGTGATACTCCGGTTCGCTTTAATTATGTCATCCACCTTCCTGACATTTGGATCTATAGTGGCCGTGCGCGTCCGTCCAGGTCTCGGTGTGTCCTGCACTTGCTGACGTCCGTCACTGAATCGCTGGTACCATCTCCGCACCATTTGCCTCGACATCACACCTTGAAACCTCCCCTTTGAACAATTATACAGGACTGTGCTTAACCTGACACACAATATTTTTAGCGCAACGCAATCTGACTTTCAAAATTCCCTACTGACAAACATTAAACTATACCTTTCACAAATCACTTACCTCACAAAAATCTTCGCTGCTCAAGCTACTGCAGTACAGCGAGCGCCACTACTGCCAGCTAAATAGAAGATTCAAACTACTGAAGGCACTAACTACTGATAGGGATAGTTAGCAAATGAAAGATATTAATAGAGAGCAAACAATGTATTTACCTTAATATCATCACAAGTCATAATATATATATCAGTTCATGACAAATTAGAAACCTCCGCCATCTCTCTCCCCACATCCACCACTGCTGGCGGCTCACCTCCAACTGTGCAACGCTACGCGCTGTTAACAGCCCAGCTGCCGCTGCCCAACACTACAATGGCAGACAACAATGCAAACTAGCCACAGACTGCACACAGCACAGCCAGTAATTTTCATATTGAGCGCTACGTAACATTGCCAATAAGAAAACATAAACAGCCTACTTACATAGAGAAAACATAAACAGCCTACTTACATAGCCCCCATGCTCCCCACAAAAATTTTTACAAATGGTGTTGGGCACTGGCCAATACAGATTTGACAAAAATTTTTCACAATTACAGTAACAAAGATATAAAATGCACACACTTATTAATATTATGTTGGTCAAAAGATCAAAATTTCTCACAGTCCATAAAGACAGTCCACATTGTTCATCACAGTAAAAATGCAGAGTTTTTCTCAAAGTCCAAGCAGTAAAAGAAAATGCACATAGAAGTAGTGGATTTCCATGCAGTCTTGAAGAAGTAGTGTTGACCTTCCAACGGAAAGACAGTGCTGACTCTCGACATGCAGACAGGTAATGGGCCACAACAGAGCAAACCCACAGCAGAGTCATTCGAAGTTTGGAAGAATATTGGTAGGTAGGTCATCACAGAGCAGACCCACTGGAGTCCTGGTAGAGATTGTGGTATTGGTGGGCCACCAGAGGTGCAGACCCACTGTAGTCCTTGTAGAGATAATGGCATGGTGGGTCATCAAAGATGTAGACCCACTGTAGTCCTTGTAGAGATAATGGTATTGGTGGGCCACCAGAAGTGCAGACCCACTGCAGGCCTTGTAGAAATAATGGTACTGGTGAGTCAGCAAAGGTGTAGACCCACTGTAGTCCTTGAAGAGATGGCCAGCAGCCATCTGTTGTGACTGTGCAGGTGCACAATCACCATCGAAGATTCTTGCAGAGAATATAGCAAGTCCATAAACCACCACTTGTGCACTCAGAAAGTTTTTCTTTTAATTGTCCTTAGAACCAGCAATGCTGTTATCCAGTCCCTTGCTGAATTACCAACACACGTGCAAACACTATCAGTCCCTACTTCTCACATATTGTCCATATACTATGACCAACAGAAACGTGTGCAGTGAAATGGAACTTACAAGTTAATAATATCATGAACTGGTGACAATTACAATTTTATAACAGAAGAATACAATAACAAAGGTACAAAATACATCATTAAAGAACATAACAATACAGATAACATTTGTAGTACAGGCTTTACAAAAGAATAGAAATAGACATATACGTCAGTGTTACAGGAATTATGACATGAGTACATACATAGAAGATCAGAATAATTATTGAAACATCAACTTCACACATGAGCATTAAACAGAATAAATAATGTGTAAGCATATTTATAAGGTAAATAACATATTATTAATGCCAATTATATTTGAGGATAACAGTATTCCTCATCATGGTGAATGTAGCTTAATATTAAAAGAAGAAAAAATTCTATGAAACTACACAGAGACAGGAAGAAAACAAATACTCAAGGGTACACAAACACATAGTGGGATAACACAAAAGGAAAGGACAGGGTTTGTTGTACTGCAGTATTTTGCAAACAAAACTTTCTTTATTTCTTGGAGATCTCCCTTCATTCGTCATTATTCCCAAAAAGTCCTATCTAAGCCTGCTTTCTGTATTCTGTTCATATTTCTTTCAAAATAATTATTTCTGAATGTACAATACTCATTTGGGCCCAAATCCTTTTTATATGACTTCGCAATGCATTCTTTACCTATTCTCCATAGTCAGTTTCTCATATAGTCTACCCCCTCTTAAGCTAACTTAAATCTACTGAGCTCAGATGCTAAACTAAGGGACGAGGCAATGCAGCAGCACGTAAAACAATTATTATAAACAGCAACAAAAAAAATGGAAAATTGCAAAGCAAGCTACAGTATAAATTAGCAAAAGTCAAATTCAATAACACTATGCCTGGCAAACAGCAGCAACTTATACCTAAACATGACATAGCGCAAGCAGAAAAAATATTACACTAAAATGGCCATGTCTAATACCTATGTCACATCTTAACATTAGAGTGATGCATCACAATTTATTCTACAAAAGAAATTACCAAGTACTTGAAAAGAAAATTATAGATGCAGTTACTGGTTCCTTCTTATTGTTCTTTCCTTTCCAAGTGCTCCTTTTTTAAAGAATGTGGATCATAAAATAATTATTTAATAGATCTGTTGACAGAAAGTGTTCACATTAGCAAATGCATTTTATTTTATAAAAGCAATGCTGCAACACAGCTGGAAAACAGATGTCAAATGAAATAAGCAACTATGAAAAGCAAAGCATAAAAATATCATTCAGTAGTCATGTGACATTTCATAAGTTAGTAGCTCTCAACTCTCGTAGAAAGACACTTGTCATTATCGGGTTTGCAGATGTACGAATATTTCCCATCAATTCATAAGCATTTCAGTAATTAGCACAAAGTGCGAGTAATCATATGTTTTCAAGTAACGAGGGTGTCGCATTAGCGATGAAAGGCACACCCTAATGGCTTGTTCTCCAGGTGTTTGACACAGCTGTGTGCCCACAACGCACTACCTGTGCCGCTGAAAAGGGCTCGCAATAATGGCTTTTTCTCCAGGCGTCTGACACAGCTGGGTGCCCGCGACGCATTACGTGCAGGTGGTCACTTTGGGTTCCAACATCCTGTTTCACAAGTCAAGAGTCCCTACCCACTATTCATTACTCCTTACCTTATTACACATATACGTATCCATCGACACTCGTCAATATTTCGTCATTATAAATATGAAGCATAATCAAATAACTCATATAGCCTCAGCCTATTAATCGTAAACATACCTCAGCAGCATAATACACATCGTCGTCGTAAAAATAACATCATAACACCTCAGTCAAATCTCAAAATCGTCGTAGCTTCCTCCAATAATTAAAAAAATTCTCTGCTCATGTCAAAAGTGTCATCTGCCTCAAACGTACTTTAAAAATCATGATCTCATACCAAATATATCATTCAAAGCTCTCATAGTATCACAATGGTTCCAAAAAAAATATGAACAGTTTACAAAGTACAGACAAAATACAATTTCATAACTGTGAAGTAATCCAACTCTGTAAATGCGTAAACATCTGTCACTGATGTAGTAAAAAACATGTTTATCTCTCAGTTAAATGATCAGATAGCTGTGTAATTTGTGTGTTAGAGAAATATGGTACCGATGTGTAAAGTTGTATAAGCAAATACCATATTAGCTAGGGTTCCTTGTGGTTGCCACACACATGGTACACAAAGTAAACGTGTACCCCCCTGAGGATTTATGTAATTATACCCTCAGGTGTTACAGATTACAGCAATGAAATGAAATATATCACGGAAAACTTTCTTTGTAATTAAAAAATCTTTAAAAATAAATGTTTTAAGTACAAAATCTCTCAAATGCGTGTCCTGTAGCGCTAAATGTGCGTCTTGCTGTAAGATAATTCTGTGGAAGTGTCGTAATTATCGTCCTCCGTAAGCTAAGTTCTGCAGAAGCCAATGTACTTACCTCATGATAAACAAAAGTGAAATGCTTTGCGTAGAGATATCTTAGTTATTACGCTTATTGTTGTGATGATGAAAGTACTGTGCTGTAACGTATTGTTGTGCTATGGAAAAGGCTGTCTCCTTGTAGCTATACCACAAAAGTTACTAATAAAACATGTTTTGATTTCCAGAAGAATTCAGAAAACTGTGCAGATATAAAACAGATACACCGAAAAGCAACATTGTAAATTGTCACTCATTAGTAGCGTCGTGATAAAAATCGTGTAGCTGTCACATAAACTAACCTCTGTGTCATCTGGTATCTCTCAGAAAGCACATTAAATTCAGAATGTATTTTCAAATAAACCAAAATGTTGCATTAAAATCTCATTAGCAGTACTAGATATAATGTTATTTTTCTCGGAGCCAGCGGCCGCACGCGGCTGCCTGCGGTGCGAGTCATTGTCTGTTCCTTTGTTGGCGCGCGTCGTTATTGGGATTAGGAGACCTAGCTTCTACAAATTCACCTCCTCGAGAGGGCCCTGCCCTGTTTAAATCCCGCCAGTTCTGATGCAATTCAGGTCTGTCGTTACGATCATATCGTCTGTCGTCATGTCGGTAGATTCCATAGTTTCTTTCTTGTCGGTCACATGGTGGAGAATTTCTCCCTGTATCGTAACTGCGCGCTGGTCCGTTGCGTCTAAAGTTATTCTGTCTCCCTTGATAGTATTTATTTTGGTTCCCATATTGTCTGTTTCTCTTATTGTCTCTGTGATAGTCATTACCACGGAGAGGTGATCTTTCCCTGTAGTTATTACTACTCTGCCAACGGTTGTCATATGGGTGGTGTCTGTTTTGGTCACGATTTGTGTTGTGAGAATAGCCTTGTCGTGTCAAGTTATTACTTCTTTCATCGCGGAATTGCGACGGATGTGACCTGTAATTGCTGTGTTCCTGGTTTCGCGTTCCGCGATTGTCAGTGTCAATTTCTAATTCTTGTAAGAGTCCCTGAAATGCTTCAATGTCGTCTTTGCAACGTCCTGCCAAAATAATATGTCGTAAATGTTCAGGCAGTTTGATTAAGCAAATGCGGATGAGTTCTGAGGGGCTGTATGGGTTTGAAAGATACTGATTCTTATGCAACATGTCTTCAAAATATTTCATAAGACTGGAAAATTCAGATTGTTCGAAACGTTTCATCATTATGATGCTATGTTTTACACGGTCTTGTGTGGCTTGAGACCAATATGCTGAGAGGAAGGCATGGTAAAACTCTCCTTCACTGTGGCAATCGTGAATTACCGATCGCATTCTTACAGCTGGTTCATTCTCTAAGTAGCCACACATAAATTCTAATCTGTGTTCCAACGACCAGTTGGGAGGAAAACAATGAGAGAATTGATGGAGCCATGCTTGTGGATGAATGTCGTTGGCAGAATTCTTAAACGTTTTGAATTTACGTGTAGTAATGAACAGCTTATAGTCAAAATCATCATGTCGGCGAGTCGCATGTCGGTCATTGTTACGTCGCTTCGGCGGTTCCATCTCAAAATTCGGTGCACATTCCCAATTTCTTTCATTACTTCCGAAATGCCCTGTGTTATTATTTTGCAGCTTTTCCGTGTTTCTAAGTCCCTCTTCCCGTGTTGGAGCGCGAGTGTCCTCTGAAATACGTAATTCTTGTATTACCTGTGTTAGCTGATCTTGTACTTCCCGGATTTCTCTTTGGTGTTGCGTATCAATTTGATTCAGATTTTGTTTCAGTTTCCTAATTTGTTCGCTCTCTTCTGTGTCATTAAAGGCTACCGGTTTTGCGTCATTCAGATTATCATCTACCTTCGTAGATAAATTATTTAGCTGATCCGAAAGTTCAACTACTTTCTCTGATAATGAACACATTTCCTCAGTGTGTTTTTCTGAACCAAGTTTCAGAGTGTCCATTTGTGTTGAAATCGAATCTACTGTGTCCTTTAAGTTATCCTGAGTTTTTGCAAGTTGCGTAACCGAATCGGTAGATGCAACTGAGTCAAATTTAGCTTGCAAGGTCTCATGATTTTCATGAACAATAATTTGCAGTTCTTTTATGGCTGCTTCGTGATTCTGTAATGCATTTTCATGCCGCGAAAAAATAGGTTGAAAATGCTCACAAATTTGTGTTTTTACGTCATTACAGACTTTTTGACATTTCGATTCAATGTTATGTAACTCAGTAGTTAAATCTTCACGCGTTTGTTCAAGAGTTTGTTCCAATGAGTCTAACTGTTGCTGTGTTTGTCTCTGATGTTGTTCCATTGTGTCTAACTTTTTAAGATTTTGTTCCACTGTGTCTAACTTTTTAAGATTTTGTTCCACTGTGTCTAACTTTTTAAGATTTTGTTCCACTGTGTCTAACTTTCGAAGATTTTGTTCCATTGTGTCTAACTTTTGAAGCTTTTGCTGTGTTTGTCCCATTTGCTGTATTAATTGTAATAACAATGCACTGGTGTCTGGAACATGTTCCTCAGTGCTTTTCGGCAGTGAATTTGCACCGGCAACATTCACATTTTGACAAGCAGAAAATGTGTCTTGACTTATTTGAGAAAACGGTGAGGAACCAAAACCTGAATCTACAGTATTTGCGAGACTGTTTCCTATCATTTCGGATTCCTGAGGCGAGCTGTTGCCGACCGATCGATCGATAATACTTCCCTGTTCTCTAATTGTTTCACTGTCTACACCATTGTTTGCCGCCCGCTCCATTTCCCTATGCACAATTACCAAATTACTACTTTGAACATCAGTTAATTCATTACTCTGTGGCGCTAACACACTGCTTTCATTTTCACTGTCATTTCTCAGTTTACTTTGGAGCCTAGTATTACGTTTTTCACACGCCATTATTGTTACAGTATTTCACACGACAACACAGAAAAACACAATTTGAAGATAAAAAATAAGAGAACACATTAAAATAGCACTGAAAATAATATCTAGTTAATTACTAGCGCAGCTGCGAAATACTTGGTGCAAATCTACATGCATGCCACAACTGTTTTACTGTACAACAATGAAAGACTGCAACTACAAAGGAGATTTTCTCTACAATTACGCACTAGCAATAAACAAAATCTACACTAAATACACAAACTACAAGAAAAAATCAGAAGATTCCAGTGAGGTATCCTGGCAGGGTCGCCATATGAAACCTCCCCTTTGAACAATTATACAGGACTGTGCTTAACCTGACACACAATATTTTTAGCGCAACGCAATCTGACTTTCAAAATTCCCTACTGACAAACATTAAACTATACCTTTCACAAATCACTTACCTAACAAAAATCTTCGCTGCTCAAGCTACTGCAGTACAGCGAGCGCCACTACTGCCAGCTAAATAGAAGATTCAAACTACTGAAGGCACTAACTACTGATAGGGATAGTTAGCAAATGAAAGATATTAATAGAGAGCAAACAATGTATTTACCTTAATATCATCACAAGTCATAATATATATATCAGTTCATGACAAATTAGAAACCTCCGCCATCTCTCTCCCCACATCCACCACTGCTGGCGGCTCACCTCCAACTGTGCAACGCTACGCGCTGTTAACAGCCCAGCTGCCGCTGCCCAACACTACAATGGCAGACAACAATGCAAACTAGCCACAGACTGCACACAGCACAGCCAGTAATTTTCATATTGAGCGCTACGTAACGTTGCCAATAAGAAAACATAAACAGCCTACTTACATAGAGAAAACATAAACAGCCTACTTACAACCTGCCCCGTACACCTCAACAAGGCGGTTATGAATTTCTGTGCCTGATACTCTACGTCCCCATTCACAGCGGGTAACAGCTCTCACTTCCGCCTTTGACCACGACTCCAAAACGCACCTTCTCTCCATAGCTCCGGGAAAAGACTGAGCGGCTGGCCTCCGCTTTGCGCAGGCACTGCGACAGCGCCATCTGCTTGGTCGCGGTTGACCTCTACCCAGTGGTGTATCGGTGTCTTGCACGTGCGCGTTCATCTGCCGTGCTGTCTTTCGCCCATATCACACAACTCTGCTCACAGTCGACAGGGGAAACTTATCTTCCAAATCCCCCCCGAAAGATTATTTAACTAAGATAAAATACGTGACACATTAACTGATGAACTACACTCCTGGAAATGGAAAAAAGAACACATTGACACCGGTGTGTCAGACCCACCATACTTGCTCCGGACACTGCGAGAGGTCTGTACAAGCAACGATCACACGCACGGCACAGCAGACACACCAGGAACCGCGGTGTTGGCCGTCGAATGGCGCTAGCTGCGCAGCATTTGTGCACCGCCGCCGTCAGTGTCAGCCAGTTTGCCGTGGCATACGGAGCTCCATCGCAGTCTTTAACACTGGTAGCATGCCGCGACAGCGTGGACGTGAACCGTATGTGCAGTTGACGGACTTTGAGCGAGGGCGTATAGTGGGCATGCGGGAGGCCGGGTGGACGTACCGCCGAATTGCTCAACACGTGGGGCGTGAGGTCTCCACAGTACATCGATGTTGTCGCCAGTGGTCGGCGGAAGGTGCACGTGCCCGTCGACCTGGGACCGGACAGCAGCGACGCACGGATGCACGCCAAGACCGTAGGATCCTACGCAGTGCCGTAGGGGACCGCACCGCCACTTCCCAGCAAATTAGGGACACTGTTGCTCCTGGGGTATCGACGAGGACCATTCGCAATCGTCTCCATGAAGCTGGGCTACGGTCCCGCACACCGTTAGGCCGTCTTCCGCTCACGCCCCAACATCGTGCAGCCCGCCTCCAGTGGTGTCGCGACAGGCGTGAATGGAGGGACGAATGGAGACGTGTCGTCTTCAGCGATGAGAGTCGCTTCTGCCTTGGTGCCAATGATGGTCGTATGCGTGTTTGGCGCCGTGCAGGTGAGCGCCACAATCAGGACTGCATAAGACCGAGGCACACAGGGCCAACACCAGGCATCATGGTGTGGGGGGCGATCTCCTAGACTGGCCGTACACCACTGGTGATCGTCGAGGGGACACTGAATAGTGCGCGGTACATCCAAACCGTCATCGAACCCATCGTTCTACCATTCTAAGACCGGCAAGGGAACTTGCTGTTCCAACAGGACAATGCACGTCCGCATGTATCCTGTGCCACCCAACGTGCTCTAGAAGGTGTAAGTCAACTACCCTGGCCAGCAAGATCTCCGGATCTGTCCCCCATTGAGCATGTTTGGGACTGGATGAAGCGTCGTCTCACGCGGTCTGCACGTCCAGCACGAACGCTGGTCCAGCTGAGGCGCCAGGTGGAAATGGCATGGCAAGCCGTTCCACAGGACTACATCCAGCATCTCTACGATCGTCTCCATGGGAGAATAGCAGCCTGCATTGCTGCGAAAGGTGGATATACACTGTACTAGTGCCGACATTGTGGATGCTCTGTTGCCTGTGTCTATGTGCCTGTGGTTCTGTCAGTGTGATCATGTGATGTATCTGACCACAGGAATGTGTCAATAAAGTTTCCCTGTCCAGGGACAATGAATTCACGGTGTTCTTATTTCAATTTCCAGGAGTGTATATGCAAATTACAACAGTTGTTCGTAGAACTGGGGCCCATTATCGGAAACTAAGGTACAAGGCAAACCCTCAATGAAAAAAGCCCTCAAAGGCGTACGAATAGTGACCTCAGCTGACATCGACACACACTATAAAATGTAAGGAAACGGGAAAATGCATCCACAACCAAGAGCGAATAGGAATTCAAGAACGGACCCGCAAAGTCTACGTGAATGCGTTCCCATGGCTGGTGTGGAGCGGGCCAGAGGGACAGAGACGCCCTGGGAGCCGCCTGTTGTCGGGCACACTGCTCACAAGCCGTGACGAAACGGACAATTTCGACATCGATCCCTGGTCAAAAACCATGTCTCCTAGCTAACAGTTTAGAACTTAAAAGATTCCAAAGGCCTTGGTGGAGAAGGCGTAGAACCTCGTGCCATTACGTGGCAGGAATGACTAGGAGAGAGATCTTCTCTGGACAGCAGCAAAACACCGTCAAAAACAGAGGTGATACCGTAAGGAAAAATAGTTGTGCAGGGTTCCGAACCACAACCTGGCGGTTTATCTGACCAGGTTTATCCTGAGCAAACCGAAGCAACTGGCGGGGAACCGGCCCGGCGGCAACCGCAGCTGCTATGCGCTAGCTCGTCATTGGGTAACCCTCGACCGGGGCCCGCCAAGACGGAAGCAAAGCAATTCTTCACGATCAGGGCTCACAGGAAGGCGGGAAAAGGCGTCCGCAGCGACATGTTTAGACGTAGGTCGAAAACGGATTTCGTAATTGCAGCGAGACAAGAACAGCGTCCGGCGTTGCAGGCGGTGTGCTGCCTTGTCAGTGTGAGGGTTAAACAAGGAAACAAGAATTTATGGTCAGTAATACGGTGAAAGTTGGAGTCACATAAAAAACATGAAATTTCTGGATAGCATAGACTATGGCCTCTTTTTCCCATCTGAAAGTAACGCTGCTGGGCCGGAGTGAGATATTTAGAATGAAAGTAACGTGTCGCTCACAGCCGTTGGCATATTATATCGGTGCGCTAGGACTGCGCTGAGGCCGTACTGTGAGGCGTCAGTCGCCAAAACTATGTGCTGGTCCGCAGAGAACGTAACTAAACAAGGGGCAGAGAGTAGTTTGGATTTCAGCATTTGAAAAGCACGTTCGCAATTCGGCCTCCAGCAAAAAGTTCCATTCTTGCGTAAGGAGCCGTGCAACGGATGGGGCAATGGGGCCGCCCTGGCAGGAATTTACGGTAGTAGGTTATCTTCCCTAGGAAGACCTAAAGCTCCTTCGTGGACGAGGGGCGAGGAATAGAGGAAACAGCGGAAATGGTAGAGGGCGAACCCCGTCCTGCGAGACCTCTAACCCCAAATAAACAATAGAAGGTTGAAAAAAAAACTGAGATTTCGCGAGGTTACACCGTAAGCCTGCGGATTGTAAAAAAGAAAACAAAGAGTGCAAATTTTTCAAGTGGTCAACCGTGGAGGACCCCGTAGCAACAATATTATACAGATAATTAATGCAACCCGGGACAGGCACAGTCAAGTGCTCTAAAAATAGTTGAAAAATAGCAGGGGCGCTAGCCACACCAAAAGGAAGGCGCAAGTATTTATAGAGTCCAAAACGAGTATTCAAAACCAGAACTCACTATGACTCTTCGTGTCTGCCCCTGTGGCCGAGAGGTTTTAGGCGCTCCAGTCTGGAACCGCGCGACCGCTACGGTCGCAGGTTCGAATCCTGCCTCGGGTATGGCTGTGTGTGATGTCGTTAGGTTTAAGTAGTTCTACGTTCTAGGGGACTGATGACCTCACATGTTAAGCCATTTGAACCATTTGACTCTTCGTCCATAGGAACCTTCAAATACGCTTCAGACTAATCAATTTTAGGAGAGTGCTGGTCAACCGATATTTTCGCCAGCTGTTTCTCCTGGCGTGGGAGAGGATGCGTAACCATGATCGACTGGGCGTTGGCAGTAGTAATGAAGTTGCCACAGAGGCGAAGTTTCCCCGACGGTTTCCGAACTACAACCAGCGGAGACGACCATTCACTACCCATAACAGGTTGCATCACACCCTGAGATTGAAGTTTGTCCAATTTTGCTTTCGCTTGATCTTTCAGAGCGACAGGAATAGGACACGCACGACAAAAATGAGGCCCAGTTGTGGATTTCAAAGAAATATGTGCAGAAAAATTCGCAGTTACCTTCCGAAAATAAGTCCGAAAACTGCTCACACATGTTTCCAATTGAGAATACGGTACCTGATCGGCCACAAGGCGAACTGCGTCGTTGATAGAAAATCCAAATGCCCGAAAAGCGTCCACCCCGAACAAGTTCGAACGCTGGCATCAGCAAGCACTAAAAATGTAATGGAACGAACCACCGACTTGTAAGAGGCAGATGCCGTAAATTGTCCCAATAGAGCAATGTTCTATTTATTATAACTGACCCAGCCCCTGTAAGACTGATTTCGTTTTTTGCGACATCCGTAGAGTCCAACTCATACCAACTATGACATGTGTTAGTTTGCAGTGGTAAGTGGACAATAAACTGCATATGTGATCAAAAGAGCTGCCGGTTCTAGTCAATGGGCAAACTGACACAGTAATGGTCACATATTAGGTGAATCGACGAGATGAATAAGCCTTTGCACAAATTTTAGTCTGTTACACCGAAAGCCAAAAAATGGCTTCTGAATCATTTTTCGTAAGCTTCCCAATGCTCGACTAAATCGTCATACGTAGGAAAAGTGGTTGTATAGACCGACAGGATGGTTCAAAACTGTTCAAATGTGTGTGAAATCCTATGGGACTTAACTGCTAAGGTCACCAGTCCCTAAGCTTACACACTACTTAACCTAAATTATCCTAAGGACAAACACACACACCCATGCCCGAGGGAGGACTCGAACCTCCGCCGGGACCAGCCACACAGTCCATGACTGCGACAGGATGGTACCCTGTCTGTTGTTGAAAGCCGACAAAGTGGTCACTGCCGAAGTAAGCTGTTCAATTAGGGCCAGTAGCACGGCGTCCATTATGACTAATCCTGATGAAACTGCTCTTAAAGATTGCACATGCGGAAACCATCCCACTCTCCTCGCCAGTCGTGTAGTAACCAAGTATCTACATCTACATCCGTACTCCGCAAGCCACCTGACTGTGTGTGGCGGAGGGTACCTTGAGTACCTCTATCGGTTCTCCCTTCTATTCCAGTCTCGAGGACGCACGAAACCGATCCAAGTTACACAAATATGGCTTTATTCATAAAACTCCTAACAATAACCGAAATAAGCCTCTCGTGACTCCACACGTAACAAGACAAAAGAATAATACAGAAAGTTTAACACAAGCACTACAGAGAACAACTGATGTGAGTGGTACAAACTGAAGGAATATAGTGTGGGTGAGCCAGCGCTACTCCGCGCGTACATAGGCGGCGGAGACCTTGTCGTGTACACACTTCCTACAGGTGGCCTCTACAGTTGGCGGTAGATTTTTAAGTACACACGTGCGGTGACAGTACACTTGGCGCACTCACATGGACAAGTAGCAGAATACAGCAGCATGGCACACGTATCTGGCGATTACAAAAATGGTGTGACTGCCCAAAAGCGAGCAGTAAGATTAACATATTGCTTTCAACCAGTTATCTTGCGGGCGTCTGTTTACCTAGTTAGGAAACTATCCTCATCTTCACAATATGCATGTTTGCTAAAGCAATTCGTCATAAGTAATCCAACGCAATTTAAGGTGAATAGTAATATCCACAGTTACAACATTAGAAGGAACAAGTGACCTCCTGAAACGTCCCCTTTGAACCATTCTACACGGGACTGTGCTTAAACTGATACACAATATTTTGTTTGCGCAACGCAATCTGACTTTCAAAATTCCCTACTAAAGAATGGCCCTGACTAACGTTAAACTATACCTTTCGCAAATCACTTACCTCACAAAAATCTCCGCTGCTCAAGCTACTGCAATACAGCGAGCGCCACTACTGCCAGCTAAATAAAAGATTCAAACTACTAAAGGCACTAACTACTGATAGGGATAGTTAGCAAATGAAAGATATTAATAGGGAACAAACAATGTATTTACCTTAATATCATCACAAGTCATAATATATATATCAATTCATGACAAATTAGAAACCTCAGCCATCTCTCTCCCCACATCCACCACTGCTGGCGGCTCACCTCCAACTGCGCAACGCTACGCGCTGTTCACAGCCAGCTGCCGCTGCCTAACACTACAATGGCAGACAACAATGCAAACTAGCCACAGACTGCACACAGCACAGCCAGTGATTTTCATATTGAGCGCTACGTAACGTTGCCAATAAGAAAACATAAACAGCCTACTTACATAGAGAAAACATAAACAGCCTACTTACATAGAGAAAACATAAACAGCCTACTTACATAGCCCCCATGCTCCCCACAAAAATTTTTACAAATTGGATTGGGCAGTGGCCAATACAGATTTGAAAAAAATTTTTCATAATTACAATAACAAAGAAATCAAATGCACACACTTATTGATACAATGTTGTTCAAAAGCTTAAATTTTCTCACCGTCCATAAAGACAGTCCACATTGTTCACCACAGTAAAACTGCCGTTTCTTTTCTCAAAGTCTGAGCAGTAAAAGACAATGCACACAGAAGTAGTGGAGTTCCATGCAGTCTTGAAGAAGTAGTGTTGTCCTTCCAATGGAAAGACAGTGCTGACTCTTGATATGCATACAGGTAATGGGCCACAACAGAGCAAACCCACAGCAGAGTCATTCGAAGTTCTGACGAATATTGGTAGGTAGGTCATCACAGAGCAGACCCACTGTAGTCCTGGTAGAGATTACGGTATTGGTGGGCCACCAGAGGTGCAGACCCACTGCAGTCCTTGTAGAAATAATGGTATTGATGGATCATCAAAGATGTAGACCCACTGTAGTCCTTGCAGAGATAATGGTATTGGTGGGCCACCAGAGGTGCAGACCCACTGTAGTCCTTGTAGAGATGGCCAGCAGCCATCTGTTGCGACTGTGCAGGTGCGCAATCACCATCGAAGAGTCTTGTAGAGAATATAGCAAGTCCATAAACCACCACTTGTGCACTCACAAAGTTTTTTGGAATTGTCCTTAGAACGAGCAATGCTGTTATCCAGTCCCTTGCTGAATTATCAACACACGTGCAAACACTAACAGTCCCTACTTCTCACATATTGTCCATATACTATGACCAACAGAAACGTGTGCAGTGAAATGTAACTAACAAGTTAATAATGTCATGAACTGGTGACAATTACAATTTTATAACATAAGAATACAATTACAAAGGTACAAAATACATCATTAAAAACATAATAATACAGATAACATTTGTAGTACAGGCTTTACAAAAGAATAGAAATAAACATATACATCAGTGTTACAAAAATAGTGACATAAGTACATACATAAAATAATGAGAATAGTTTTCGAAACATTAATTTCACACATGAACATTGAAACAGAACAGAATTGTAGACAACTTTACAAAGAAAATAACATATTATTAATGCAACTTATATTTGAGGATAACAGTATTCCTCATTATAGTGAATGTAGCTTAATATTAAAAGAGAAAAAAATTCTATGAAACTGTACACAGAGACAGGAAGAAAACAAATACACAAGGGTACACAAACTCATAGTGGGATAACACAAAAGGAAAGGACAGGGTTTGTTGTACTGCAGTATTTTGCGAACAAAACTTTCTTTACTTCTTGGAGATCGCCCTTCATTCATCATTATTCCCAAAACTTCATTCTATAGATCTTTCGTCTTATTTCAACCTTTGCTTCCACCAAAAAATCTTATCCAAGCATGCTTTCTGTATTCTGTTCATATTTCTTTCAAAATAATTATTTCTGATTGTACAATACTCATTTGGGCCCAAATCCTTTTTATATAACTTCGCAATGCATTCTTTACCTATTCTCCATAGTCAGTTTCTCATATAGTCTACCCCCTCTTAAGCTATCTTAAATCTACTGAGCTCAGATGCTAAACTAAGGGATGAGGCAATGCAGCAGCACGTAAAACAATTATTATAAACAGCAATAAAAAAAAATGGAAAATTGCAAAGCAAGCTACAGTATAAATTAGCAAAAGTCAAATTCAATAACACTATGCCTGGCAAACAGCAGCAACTTATACCTAAACATGACATAGCGCAAGCAGAAAAAATATTACACTAAAAACAACAATGCAGATAAGGGAAATGTATATTCACATCTTAATGTCTATGTAAATTAAAGTGGTGCACCACAACAACTGATTGTAAAAGGAAATATTACCATGTACTTGAAAAGAAAATTATGTGTTACTGTTACTACTTCCTTCTTATTGTTCTTTCCTTTCCAAGTGCTCCTTTTTTTTAAAGAATGTGGATCATAAAATAATTATTTAATAGATCTGTTGACAGAAAGTGTTCACATTAGCAAATGCATTTCATTTTATAAAAGCAGTGCTGCAACACAGCTGAAAAACAGGTATCAAATGAAATAAGCAACTATGAAAAGCAAAGCATAAAAATATCATTCAGTAGTCATGTGACATTTCATAAGTTAGTAGCTCTCAACTCTCGTAGAAAGACGCTTGTCGTAATCAGGTGTGCAGATGTACGAATATTTCCCATCAATTCATAAGCATTTCAGTAATTAGCACAAAGTGCGAGTAATCATATGTTTTCAAGTAACGAGGGTGTCGCATTAGCGATGAAAGGCACACCCTAATGGCTTGTTCTCCAGGTGTTTGACACGTCCCACGTCCCCTTTTTTTTTTCTACCTGTGCCGCTGAAAAGGGCTCGCAATAATGGCTTTTTCTCCAGGCGTCTGACACAGCTGGGTGCCCGCGACGCATTACGTGCAGGTGGTCACTTAACTGTCGTACGGAAATATTTACGACAGCAGTTTCTGCTACCGTGGCAGTCTATTTAACAATATTTCACAGGTCAAGAATTAGCGTTGCAAATCTGTAGAAACAAAATCCTATAAATATAAGTGTCCAAAAAAAGAATATTCGTCAGCATTGTGATACAGTCACACATTTCATAACTCTTAAAGTACGTTTCTTGGTTTCCAACATACTCCTTATTCCTCATATACGGTAGCATCATCTTATTGATCATAAACATATCTCAACAGCATAGTACACATCGTCGTCGTAATAATAACATCATAACACCTCAGTCAAATCTCAAAATCGTCGTAGCTTCCTCCAATAATTTCAAAACCTAAAATAATTCTCTGCTCATGTCAAAAGTGTCATCTGCCTCAAACGCACTTTAAAATCATGCTCCCTTACCAAATACATCATTCAAAGCTCTCATAGTATCACAATGATTCCGAAAAAATATGAACAGTTTACAAAGTACAGACAAAATACAATTTCGTAAGTGTGAAGTTATCCAACGGTGTAATTACGTAAACATCTGTCACTGATATAGTAAAATAAATGTTTGTCTCTCTCAGTTAAATGATCAGATAGCTGTGTAATTTGTGTGTTAGAGAAATATGGTACCGATGTGTAAAGTTGTATAAGCAAATACCATATTAGCTAGGGTTCCTTGTGCTTGCCAAACACATGGTACACAAAGTAAGCGTGTACCCCCCTGAGGATTAATGTAATTATACCCTCAGGTGTTACAGATTACAGCAATGAAACGAAATGTATCACTGAAAACTTTCTTTGTAATTCAAAAACCTTTAAAAATAAATGTTTTAAGTACAAAATTAATCACTGAAATGCGTGTCCTGTAGCGCTAAATGTGCATATTGTTGTAAGATAATCTCTGTGAAAGTGTCGTTATTTTCCTCCAAAAGCTAAGTTCTGCAGAAGCCAATGTACTTACCTCATGATAAACAAAAGTGAAATGCTTTGCGTAGAGATATCTTAGTTATTACGCTTATTGTTGTGATGATGAAAGTACTGTGCTGTAACGTATTGTTGTGCTATGGAAAAGGCTGTCTCCTTGTAGCTATACCACAAAAGTTACTAATAAAACATGTTTTGATTTCCAGAAGAATTCAGAAAACTGTGCAGATATAAAACAGATACACCGCAAAAGCAACATTGTAAATTGTCACTCATTAGTAGCGTCGTGATAAAAATCGTGTAGCTGTTACATAAACTAACCTCTGTGTCATCTGGTATCTCTCAGAAAGCACTTTAAATTCAGAATGTATTTTCAAATAAACCAAAATGTTGCATTAAAATCTCATTAGCAGTTCTGGTAAATGTTCTAAGTATGTGAGCCTTATAGTCGTTACGTAATCGTGCAACAAACAAGCAAGAATGTACACACACAATAACACTGTGACGTCTGTTTACTATAACAATGCATTCGTCATTTCTGTTTAAATAAGTTCTCTTGGTTCTTGATTGGATGTTTAACTTCAAACATTGTTGCATGGTAACAGTTTCTAAAGCATACTAGTAACGTGAAGTGAAACGTTTTATGGCAAAGACAAAGTTAAAAGGCAGATTATCTGTCAATAAATGGTTTTACATGAGAAATGTGGTGTAAACCTTTACTCTTCCTAATACGCAGAATTTCAACTTGAATGCAATTATCATGCGGTATTCGTCCGTAAAGAATGCTGGAATCTTGCTCAAGGTTAGCGTCAATGTTATTTTTCTCTGAGCCAGCCGGCGCACGCGGCTGCCTGCGGTGTGAGTCATTGTCTGTCTCTTTGTTGCCGCGCGTCGTTACTGGGATTAGGAGGCCTAACTTCCACAAATTCACCTCCTCGAGAGGGCCCAGCTCTGTTTAAAGCTCGCCAGTTCTGATGGAATTCAGGTCTGTCGTTATGTCGGTAGTTTACATAGTTTCTTGTTTGTCGGTCATGTGGTGGAGAATTTCTCCCTGAATCGTAACTCTGCGCCGAACTGTTGCGTCTGAAGTTATTCTGCCTCCCTTGATAATAATTGTTTTGGTTACCATATTGTCTATTTCTATGGTTATCTCTGTCATATTCATTTCTACGGAAATGCGATCTTTCTCTGTAACTATTACTACTCTGCCAACGCTTGTCATACGGGTGGTGTCTGTTTTGGTCACGATTTGTGTTGTGAGAATAGCCTTTTCGTGTCCAGTTATTACTTCTTTCATCGCGGATTTGCGACGGATGTGACCTGTAATTGTTGTGTTCCTGGTTTCGCGTTCCGCGATTCTCAGTGTCAATTTCTAATTCTTGTAACAGTCCCTGAAAAGCTTCAATGTCGTCTTTGCAACGTCCTGCCAAAATAATATGTCGTAAATGTTCAGGTAATTTGATTAAGCAAATGCGGATGAGTTCTGAGGGGCTGTATGGGTTTGACAGGTACTGATTCTTGTGCAACATGTCTTCAAAATATTTCACAAGACTGGAGAATTCAGATTGTTCGAAATGTTTCATCATTATGATACCATGTTTTACCCGGTCTTGTGTGGCTTGAGACCAATATGCAGAGAGGAAGGCATGGTAAAATTCTCCTTCACTGTGGCAATCGTGAATTACCGATCGCATTCTTACAGCTGGTTCATTCTCTAAGTAGCCACACATAAATTCTAATCTGTGTTCTAACGACCAGTTGGGAGGAAAACAATGAGAGAATTGATGGAGCCATGCTTGTGGATGAATGTCGTTGCCAGAATTCTTAAATGTTTTGAATTTACGTGTAGTAATGAACAGCTTATAGTCAAAATCATCATGTCGGCGAGTCGCATATCGGTCATTGTTAGGTCGTGTCGGCCGTTCCATCTCAAAATTCGGTGCACATTGCCAATTTCTTTCATAACTTCCGAAATGCCCTGTGTTATTATTTTGCGGCTTTTCCGTGTTTCTAAGTCCCTCTTCCCGTGTTGGAGCGCGAGTGTCTTCTGAAATACGTAATTCTTGTATTACCTGTGTCAGCTGATCTTGTACTTCCCGGATTTCTCTTTGGTGTTGCGTATCAATTTGATTCAGATTTTGTTTCAGTTTCCTAATTTGTTCGCTCTGTTCTGTGTCAGTGAAGGCTACAGGTCTTGTGTCATTCAGATCATCATCTACCTTTGTAGATAAGTTAGTGACCTGATCCGAAAGTTCGGCTACTTTCTCCGATAGTGAACACATTTCCTCAGTGTGTTTTTCTGAACCAAGTTTCAGAGTATCTACTGTGTCCTTTAAGTTTTCCTGAGTTTTTGCAAGTTGCGTAACCGAATCGGTAGATGCAACTGAGTCAATTTTAGCCCACAAGGTCTCATGATTTTCATGAACAATGGCTTGCAGTTCTTTTATGGCTGCTTCGTGATTCTGTAATGCATTTTCATGCCGCGAAAAAATAGGTTGAAAATGCTCACAAATTTGTGTTTTTACGTCATTACAGACTTTTTGACATTTCGATTCAATGTTATGTAACTCAGTGGTTAAATCTTCACGTGTTTGTTCAAGTGTAGTGTCTAACTTTTGAAGATTTTGTTCCATTGTGTCTAACTTTTGAAGCTTTTGCTGTGTTTGTCTCTGATTTTGTTCCATTGTGTCTAACTTTTTGAGATTTTGTTCCACTGTGTCTAACTTTTTAAGATTTTGTCCCATTTGTCTCTGATTTTGTTCCATTTGTTGCATTAATTGCAATAATAATGTATTAGTGTCTGGAATCTGTTTCTCTACGCTTTTCGGCAGTGCATTTGCACCGGCAACATTCACATTTTGACAAGCAGAAAATGCGTCTTGACTTATTTGAGAAAACGGTGATGACCCAAAACCTGAATCTACAGTATTTGCGAAATTGTGTCCTGTCATTTCGGATTCCTGAGGCGAGCTGTTGCCGACCGATCGATCGATAATGCTTCCCTCTTCACTAATTGTTTCACTGTCCGTGCCATTGTTTGCCGCCTGCTCCATTTCCCTATGAACAGTTACCAAATTACTACTTTGAATGTCTGTTAATTCATTACTCTGCGGCGCTAACACACTGCCTTCGTCTTCACTGTCATTTCTCAGTTTACTTTGGAGCCTAGTGTTACGTTTTTCACACGCCATAATTGTCACAATATTTCACACGATAACACAGAAAAACACAATTTGAAGAGCAAAAATAAGAGAACACATTAACATAACACTGAAAATAATATCTAGTTAATTACAGCTGCGAAATACTTGGTGCGAATCTACATGCATGCCACAACTGTTTTACTGTACAACAATGAAAGGCTACAACTACAAAGGAGATTCTCTCTACAATTACGCGCTAGCAATAAACAAAATCTACACTAATTACACAAACTACAAGAAAAAAATCAGAAGATTCCAGTGAGGTATCCTAGGCTAAGGGTCGACATATGAAACGTTCCCCTTTGAACCATTCTACACGGGACTGTGCTTAAACTGATACACAATATTTTGTTTGCGCAACGCAATCTGACTTTCAAAATTCCCTACTAAAGAATGGCCCTGACTAACGTTAAACTATACCTTTCGCAAATCACTTACCTCACAAAAATCTCCGCTGCTCAAGCTACTGCAATACAGCGAGCGCCACTACTGCCAGCTAAATAAAAGATTCAAACTACTAAAGGCACTAACTACTGATAGGGATAGTTAGCAAATGAAAGATATTAATAGGGAACAAACAATGTATTTACCTTAATATCATCACAAGTCATAATATATATATCAATTCATGACAAATTAGAAACCTCAGCCATCTCTCTCCCCACATCCACCACTGCTGGCGGCTCACCTCCAACTGCGCAACGCTACGCGCTGTTCACAGCCAGCTGCCGCTGCCTAACACTACAATGGCAGACAACAATGCAAACTAGCCACAGACTGCACACAGCACAGCCAGTGATTTTCATATTGAGCGCTACGTAACGTTGCCAATAAGAAAACATAAACAGCCTACTTACATAGAGAAAACATAAACAGCCTACTTACATAGAGAAAACATAAACAGCCTACTTACACTCCTTTACTCATTTCTAGGGCTGTCAGTGGCTAAAAAAGATGTTGAGTATGCAGCCACGGCTATCTTTTATGATTTTCCTGCAAAATTTCCGATAGGTAACAAAGGAAATTTTAAATCCAATCAGAAATTATTTTTCTGGGCAATTACTATTCTACAGACCAATATTCAATTCACAAATATGAGGTAAACATGGGCTCTAAAATGCATACTTTAAGAGCTATGAGATATTCTTGATTTTCAATATTGTGAAACAAATCTCTTCGGTACTTTGGAACACAACTCTTGTAATGAACAAGTGCTTTTAAGGAATTCATTTTAGAGAACTTTTTTTTCCTTGTTTTGGTCCATACTACCACTTCCCAAAACATGGAAAGCAACGAGCTTGCAGTAGAAGAGATTTGTTTCACAATATTGAAAATCAAGAATACCTCGTAGCTCTTAAAGTATTCGTTTTAGAGCCCATGTTTACTTGACATTTTTGCTTCTATCAGTCGTGTACGTTTGCGCCATCCTTTCTGATACACTCTGTGCATCATGTGTGTGTGTGTGTGTGTGTGTGTGTGTGTGTGTGTGTGTGTGTGTGTGTGTGTGTGTGGTGTAGTAGACAAATACTTTAACCTATCCCCGATGTAATTCAATCTGTGTATTGAGCAAGCAGTAAAGGGAACAAAAGGAAAATTTGGAATAAGAATTAAAATCTGGGGAGAAGAAATGAAAACCTTGAGGTTTGCCGATTACATTATAATTCTGTCAGAGACAGCAAAGGACTTGGAAGAACAGTTGAACGGAATGGACAGTGTCTTGAAAGGAGGACATATGATGAACATCAAAAAAGCAAAACGAGGATAACGGTGTTGTGTGACGTCCTTAGGTTAGTTAGGTTTAAGTAGTTCTAAGTTCTAGGGGACTGATGACCATAGATGTTAAGTCCCATAGTGCTCAGAGCCACTTTTTTTTTTTTTTTTTTTTTTTTAGGATAACGGAATGTAATCGAATTTAATCAGATGATGCGGAGCGAATTAGTTTAGGAAATGAGGCACTTAAGGTGGTAGATGAGTTTTGCTATTTGGGTAGCAAAATAACTGATGATGGTCGAAGTAGAGAGGATGCAGACTGGCGGTGGCAAGGAAATCGTTTCTGAAGAAGAGAAATTTGTAAACATCGAGTGTAGATTTAAGTATCAGGAAGTCTTTTCTGAAAGTATTTGGATACGGTGTGGCCATGTATGGAAGTGAAACATGGACGATAAACAGCTTAGAAAAGAAGAGAATAGAAGCTTTTGAAATGTGGTGCTACATAAGAATCCTAAATATTAGATGGGTAGATCACGTAACTAATGAGGAGGTATTGAACAGAATTGGGGAGAAGCGGACTAGAAGAAAGTATCGGTTAGTAGGTCATGTTCTGGGGCATCAAGGGATCGCCAATGTAGTACTGGAGGGAAGCGTGGAGGGTAAAAATTATAGAGGGAGACCAAGAAATTTGGAAAGTTGTGGTAAGGCATTATGGGACCAAAGTGCTGAGGTCATCGGTCCCTAAGCTTAGACACTACTCAATCTAACGTAAACTAACTTACGCTAAGGACGTCACACACACCCATGCCTGAGGGAGGACTCGAACTTATCACGGGAGGAGCCACGCGCATTTGACCAAGAGATGAATACAGGAAGCAGATTCAGAAGGATGTAAGTTGCAGTAGTTACTAGGATGGAGAGCTGCATCAAAACAATATTTGGACTGAAGACCACAACAACAACCTACAATACTATTTAATCTGTAAATAGGCATCAAGCAGCCTTGCACGCAAACAAATCACGTATGTATTGTTTATAACCTGACTAAGTACGTATAATTTCGATAATATTAGCGTAAATTATCTATTGAATATGTAGTAACTAATAACCCTTATTATACAGTATGTTTTTATTCACTTCCCACAACTTACGAAGACTGCTGAAGGGTGTTCATAGACCAAGCTGATGTGGCGTGTGTAGTTGGCAATGAATTATGGTGTATGTATCTTTGTAGAAGCTTTCACTATTTATGAATAATTCGCTTCAAGAACTGTAATTGTTGATTGTATGTTCATAATACTTGTTCCGTGAGTGTTACATCGTTACGTGATGCCGGAAAATATAGGATGTTATCGAAATATTTGCACGATTTTCTTGGTTAAGTCACCGAGTTATTAATGCACTCGGTTGCGCGGGCCGTCGTGTGGTCGCCGCCTACTTCGCATTCCGCCAATCGCCGTACTGTCTTGGGCATCGTTAATACGGTGAGTAATGGTTTTTAAAAGTGCCGTAACATTAAATCTTTGACAGCGGCAGCTGGAATATGTAAAAACGACGCGGTAATAAATCAGCCTGCTTCCTTCAGTGATTAATGTCTTCCCCGACCCTGTCCGAGGTAAGTTAAGTAGCGGTGGGTCTGATGTGTTATATCGGTACCACTCTCTACATGAACAACACCCGGCAGGTCGAGTTTACATGCCGGCAATAAATTTATCTCCAGCAAGAGTACGTATCCTAATCAACTGCTATAACAACACCAATTCATCGAAAAACGTTTAGTATCTACCCTTGCTCTCATACCGTGTAGCTACTCTTCCTTAACTTGGGTTGAAAGCGCGCCTAGGATGCTGCGGTGCATTTAAGTGATGCGTGTGGTAATCTGATGATACAAACAACTGTAGCCGATGAGTCAAGCAGTCAGCCGAATGGTCCACTTAAGAGTTAAGACAGCACAGACAGTTTCCTATTATGACTCGGTTTATACTTTACAAATACTTTTAAAGCGACTGGTCGTCCCTACAATGAACAAAATTTTATCGTTGACAATGTTTATAAACATTGGCGGACGTCGAAGAGCCGCCTAAATACTGTGGAAAGTGGGCGTGGTCTGGATTGCACGTGATAGCAGACATAGCAGCATAAGATAAAATTTTATCTTTGACTATGTTTATGTTTGCTATCACGTGGAATCCAGACCACGCCCACTTTCCACGGTATTTAGGCCGCTCTTCGACGTCCGACTCGTCAGTCGGCAAGACTCAGTAAAACCAGGAGACCTCCGAAGATGTCCAACGTAGCCTTGGACGAAACGTCAAGGATTGAGGAGTTCCATCGACCACGGCCATACAACCCGGAAAAATTTTCAGCAGCTTAATGTTTTCAGCCATGATGGAGGGAACCATATAATTAGTGGCTTATGGTGAAAGATTCGTGAATTCCCCTTCTCTGAATCAGGCCTGAGAAAACGCGGTGACGGACCTGGGTGGTCGCGATGAGTTCGGGGCGGCTTAAGCCCCCTCTTCCACTCCCCCTTCCCTGCTGGGCTGCTGGTATGCAAAGTGTTGTGGCCGGACGCTGGTCGGTTTCCGTTGTCCACGAGGCGGCACTATCTTGGAAGCTATAGCAGGGTGACCACAGGTCCCCTGGGCATTTCTGGTGTGAAGAACCTGCATTTTTTGTTGACGGTTGCAAATACACGGCACCGGCATTGTGCCAAGTTCAGTGTCAGAAAGTTCCAGGATCTAACTGGCTGGATGATATCAGCCAATTAGAAAGGCCATCGGCATAGGCGCTGTAGCGAGAGTGTCTGAACCAATGAATGGCGACACAGTATATACAGTTAATGGGCATCCTGTAAGCGATAGTGGAGAAGTTCTCCTGCGTTTCAGCGTGTTGAGGCGAATTCATGGTCGTCACTGTGGGGAAAGTTGTGACTCACCCTCTCCAAGCCGTAGTTTTCTGTGATCGGAGAGGAACGAGGAACGTAGGGGAGTCAAGGACGCATAGCCGTAAGGTCACATCTAGAGAGAGAGAGAGAGAGAGAGAGAGGGAGACAGAGAGAGAGAGAGAGAGAGAGAGAGAGAGAGAGAGAGAGACGCCGGGCCGCAGCCTGGCGCAGTTTTCGCGCTAGCTCAGCTCTGCTTTTGCTGTGGGCAGGTCACAATATGCGAGATCAATTCCACGACTTGTGTTGCTTTTCAGTGACTTTACTTATTTGGATCTCAGATCTGGTTTCAACTTGCATTTGCAAGATGCACAGGTTTTGGAAAGCCAAAAAATATGTGTGAAATCTTATGGGACTTAACTGCTAAGGTCATCAGTCCCTAAGCTTACACACTACTTAACCTAAACTATCCGAAGGACAAACACACACACCCATGCCCGAGGGAGGACTCGAACCTCCGCCGGTACCAGCCGCACAGTCTATGACTGCAGCGTCCCAGACCGCTCGGCTAATCTCGCGCGGCTTGGATAGCCAATCGCTATTCCATAGCAATCTTCTGTTTAATTAGAGGTTTCCACCATTTATTGAGAGAACAGCAACAATTTATTGTACATTTGAGCACATCAAATGCATCCCTCTGCGGAACATAACTTGTTATAT
The DNA here is from genome assembly GCF_023864345.2 of Schistocerca serialis cubense. Classification (NCBI taxonomy): domain Eukaryota; kingdom Metazoa; phylum Arthropoda; class Insecta; order Orthoptera; family Acrididae; genus Schistocerca; species Schistocerca serialis. The sequence goes on from NC_064638.1 coordinate 1,091,866,461, forward strand.
TTCTCAAAAGTAACAGCTCTTTCATTGACCTTGAAGTACTCAATCATTTTTGTCCGAGTTTACAAATAAATATTGCATGGGGGCTTAATTAAATAAATATAAAATGCAAATACTTTTAAAATTTTAGTTGAGCTGTATGTCCGATTACGCTGTGTCTCGTAAACGATTGGCCCTGACTAGTTTTTGTACGCAATCTGACTGCATAGAATAACAACAAAGAATGAAAGAAAATTTCCGTTAACACAATTAATTAATTAATTAAGTCCCCAGCAACTATAAAACCTACGAAGCCAACAAAGCACAAGTGTAGCTGTTCTGTGTGTGGAAGTGTGATTCAACGTACACATCTGGCACGGTTCTTCTTCACTAAGACAAGAAATTTTAAATATCATTTACACTGAAGTAATTAAAAAATAGAAATACTATAATTGCGTAAAGAAAGCAGAATTACACTCTAATACAAGAACACAAGCCAGATGCTTTGTTGACTGAACCTGTAATGCTGCATTATTTACGACATTAAGATAATAAAAGAAAAGGAAATTTTTTTTTTTACCTTCATATATTGACGAAAATCACTCTAATCATTACAATATATCTCCACACCGACTCTCTACTGCCACATCTCAACAAGAACTCTCCAGTACCACATCTCAGCAAGCACTCCCTGCTACGAGTTCTCAACAAGCACTGCCAGTGGAGGCGGCTGAATAATACTCTTTGGCGCAATCTCTGGCGCTGTGGCTCAGTGTAGCCACCTTTCATATGCCCTTCCTCCACGGGCCAGAATTTGATGGTATTTTTGCCAGCATTGGTGGTGAAAATACCACCAAATTCGTCCACAAAAATACAGACAAAAATAAAAGATAATATTAATACCTAAATATCACATAATTAGTTAAAATTTTGGCTTTGCACTGACCTTTCAATAACCTAATATATAAAATACAGTAAGCAATACAACTTCTTTTCATACATGTGACTTTACATAATAGTTTACACAATACACAAAAAATCAGTTTATACAAATGTTCACATAAAATACTTTTAATTATTAAAAAAAAAAAAAACAAGTAGTTGATAGTCCATCAGTGGCACCCAGCAATGTTGAGCAGGTGCAGACACCAACAAGTGACATTTTGTCAGTAGAAGCAGTCCGTCAGTGGCACCCAGTAATGTTGAGCAGGTGCAGACACCAACAAGTGACGCACGTGGCGACCCTGCCAGGATCGTCCCTTGGAATTCTTCTGATTGTAAAAACAGTAGACAGTAGTATTGTTGTAGTAATTTGTAGTTTAGTAATTGTAGTCTATATTGCATGTGTAGATTTGGTAATTGGCACGCTACTAGCAAGGCGCGTTGGCGGAATCAATCCTCCAATCAGAGACTAATCGTGTGATCACGTGGGGACGCGGCCGGGAGCGGCGAGGGCGGCTTGGGAACAGCTCCGCGCTCTCTTAGCTTCTGACCTCGGCCCCGAGTAGTCGCTCCTGTAGTCTCTGCCTCTCTGATGAGCAGACGGCAACCCCTCTTGGGGCTGCTCGGCCCTACGTAGGCACCACTGTACCATCATTACAAGAATAAACTGGGTCCATTCCACTCAATTTTCATTTTACAACGCCCTCCGCTCCTGACTTCTATCCTGACGAACATTCTAATGGTATTATTCAAAATTTAATTTGTGTTGTCTTGTCTATGGGTTTGACAATTTAGTGCAATTATTTCAATTGTTCGTTAATTGTGTTTGAGAGAAACATCTCGTGTGAATGGTATTGTTGGAGATGAGGAGTCATTGTGTGTAATTTTCGTACAGTGACGAGTTTTGTATGTTTTGTAAATGATTACGCGATCGATGAAAATGGCGAAAATGATGAATAGTGAGAATGACGAAATTGTTGACATGGCGAACTCGCCAACACAGGACAACAGTATGATGAATAATGGAGTTGAAAACAATTTAATAAGTCGGGAAGACAGTCCGGAACCATTTCAAAATTTTTCTCAATCAGAAAATTCACAGAATACGAGATTAACGATAGAAGATTCTGGAATAGTATCGAACACAGATAGCTTTACAGCTATGACGAAGGAAGCTGGTTTTGTGGGAAATGTTAGGGGCGAAAGGAATTTCGAACAAGTTAATATGGAGCAGTTGATGAGTGCAATATTAAATTTTCGATCTGAATTTAAAACTGAGATGGGAACAATGGGATCACAGTTACGATCTGAAATTAAAACAGAGATAGGAACAATTAAAACAGAGATAGGAACAATTAAAACAGAGATGGGAACTTTGGGATCTGAATTAAAAAATGATATGGGAACAATGGAAACACAGTTTAGATCTGAATTAAAAACACAGATGGGGACAATGGAAACACGGTTAGGATCTGAATTAAAAACAGTGGCAACACGTTTAGAAACAGAGATGGAAACAATGGAATCACGGTTAGACTCACGAATAGGGACATGTTTCAAAAATATGAAAGATGAATTAAAGAAAGAAATCAGAGAAGAAGTACAACCGATTTTGAATTCTCACAATAATAGATTAATAGCAGTAGAGATTAGACAAAGGGAACAGGATAGAGAACAGGAAGAAAGAGATCGTGTGATAGTACAAAAATTCTCAGAGTTAAATTTACAACGTGCAAAGGATAAGGAAGAAATATTTGAGAGAATCGAGGAATCCGTATCAAATGACAGATTAAATGACCTAACACAACAATATGAACAGTTAACTACCAAATGTGTCAATACTGAAACCCGAGTCACGACACTTACGGAAGACTTAAATAAGCAGAAAGAACAAATAGGTGACTTATCGGAAAGAGTTGAGGAGATTTCAGATAAATTGACAAATCTTAGTTTACATGGGGACAGAGATTCGGATGATACAGCTCCATTACCATTTGCAGAAACCGAAGAGTACCAGAACATAAATAAGCATGTTGAAAATCAGGAAAAATTTAATGAACGCGTTAAAAGGGAAGTTGAGGCGTTACGAAAGCAAGTCAAGCAAATTGAAGGCGAAATCGTAGGAAAAGATAGCAGAAGAAATTTTGAATCACAGGTAGCAGAGGGGTTTGAAGAACATAATTTGTTTCGTGTACAGGATGCAACAAGAGATCGCCAGGCGCGTGAATTTAACAATAATCGTCATAGTGACTGGGACAGACGCGGTAGGTCTTTGTCGCCACGAGGCGAAAACTTTGACTATAAACACTTTTTGACTGTTCGGAAATTTAAGATCTTCCGCAATTCTAAGAATGACATACATCCATGTTCATGGTTAGATCAATTTATGTACGCACTCCCACCAAATTGGCCACTAAGTCACAAACAGGAATTTATGTGTGGATATTTAGAAAACGAACCGGCGATGCGGATGCGCGCACTCATTAGAGATTGTAATAATCTGAATGATTTTTATCATGCATTTCTATCGGCATATTGGTCCGAAAACACGCAAGACAGAGTCAAACATAGTCTGATTATGCAGCGTAATTTTAAACAGTCTGAGTTCCGCACGCCGGCAGAGTACTTTGAAGACATGATTCGAAAGAATCAGTTCCTGTCCAACCCTTATAGCCCGACTGAATTAATTCGCATTTGTTTAACTAAGCTGCCACAATCCATAAGACAAATTGCTTTAGCCGGAAGATGTAAAGACGACATTGAGACTTTTAAGACTTTGCTACAAGAACTCGAGTATGACAACGACGATGGGACTTCCTGTAATTTTTTCAGTAACAGTAATTACAATAGATTTTCAGAGAAAAGGGATAGTGATCGGAACGGACGTTATAGCGGTAATTTTGAGAATGACAGACGTAACAGACAAGACAATAGATACCAGCCTTATGACAATAACAGACGTTCTAACAGAAATTACACAGACAGTTATAATAACGGTAATTCCTACCGGAATGATCAATCATACGGAAACAGTAATCGGTATCATCAAGACAGAAATTATTCATACAATAATAGAAATTCTTACTACAGAAATAATCAGGGTAGTAGATACAACAATAATTTCAGAAGTGACAGTCGAAATTACACAAGAAGTAGTTATGCAGACAGACAGGAAAACAGAAATTTTAATAACAGACACAATCAAGAATTTGCATCTAACAGACAGGAAGGACCTAATTGGCATCCTCCACGTGACAGAACTTCAGAGAGACAAGTGCAAATCGTAGAAATTGATCCGCGAAATGACGCGAATAATCAAAGACGTGACGCAAGCAATCGACAATGACTTGTAGCTTCGGCTTCTGGCAGTAATATAGACGGTTCAGAAAGTAATGACGCTACGACTTTACACTACGTACGCCTGGAAGACATGAGAGACATTTTGCTAGACGAAAAGGAAAATAATGTAGACGCATTTTTACATCCTGTTATTGAAGTATGTGTCGGTAAGAATAAATTCACTGCAGTTTTAGATTCTGGGAGCCCACTGAATGTCATTAGTGAATCAGTTTTTCGTATATGTGTAAGAACTATTGCTTGTCCAGTGTTACCTGTTTCTAAAACTACAATTCGAAGCGCTATTTCTGGAAAAAGTGTGGAAGTTAAACAACAGACCAACTTAAATTTCATTTGTCAAGGATACGAATTTTCTGCTAATTTTATTATTGTTCCATTACTCAGTACACAAATTATATTAGGTATGGAGTTTCTTAACGCACATAAGGCAATTTTGAACTTTAAAGAAGGAAGTGTGGATTTGACTGTTGCCGGAATGCCGAAATGTTTGAAATTTTTCGAGTGTTTAACAAGATCTGAGTCAGATACAAAATGTTTGAGGTTTCTTACTTCTGATGTTTTCGTTGAGCATTATGACGACAGTGTGTTTATTCATGACAATGACAATAGATACAGAGACGCGATGGACGATATAATTAATAGCGAAGAATTAATTAATGAAAAGGTTAAGAAAGCTGAAGTGCCAGATGACGTTGCAAGAGAAGAGCTGCACCAAATTTTGACTTCACATGCTACAGTGTTTAGTCATCACACAGGAACTATGCAAGGCTTACAATATTTATTTAAAGTAAAAGAACACACACCATTTCGCGGGAAAACGTACGCTATTCCTTTGGCTTACAGAGACAAGGTTAAGAATGAACTTCAGTACATGTTAGATCAGGGCATTATTGAGCCTGCAGTCAGGTGGCTACACTGAGCCACAGCGCCAGAGATTGCGCCAAAGAGTATTATTCAGTCGCCTCCACTGGCAGTGCTTGGGGAGAACTCGTAGTAATCAGTGCTTGTTGAGAACTCGTAGCAGAGTGTGCTTGCTGAGATGTCGTAGTGAAGAGTGCTTGTCGAGATGTGGCAGTACTCAGTTCTTGTTGAGATGTGGTAGTAGCGACTCGGTATGGTGATATTTATTTAATTAAGCCCCCATGCACGCAATTAATTAATTAAGTCCCCAGCAACTATAAAACCTACGAAGCCAACAAAGCACAAGCGTAGCTGTTCTGTGTGTGGAAGTGTGATTCAACGTACACATCTGGCACGGTTCTTCTTCACTAAGACAAGAAATTTTAAATATCATTTATACTGAAGTAATTAAAAAATAGAAATACTATAATTGCGTAAGGAAAGCAGAATTACACTCTAATACAAGAACACAAGCCAGATGCTTTGTTGACTGAACCTGTAATGCTGCATTAGTTTAATAAGTCACAGCTGCAAAATACTAACGCGAATTCTTTACAGACGAATGGAAAAACTGGTAGAAACGGACCTCGGGGAAGATCAGTTTGGATTCCGTAGAAATGTTGGAACACGTGAGGCAATACTAACCTTACGACTTATCTTAGAAGAAAGATTAAGAAAAGGCAAACCTACGTTTCTAGCATTTGTAGACTTAGAGAAAGCTTTTGACAATGTTAACTGGAATACTCTCTTTCAAATTCTGAAGGTGGCAGGTATAAAATACAGGGAGCGAAAGGCTATTTACAATTTGTACAGAAATCAGATGGCAGTTATAAGAGTCGACGGGCATGAAAGGGAAGCAGTGGTTGGGAAGGGAGTAAGACAGGGTTGTAGCCCCTCCCCGATGTTATTCAATCTGTATATTGAGCAAGCAGTAAAGGAAACAAAAGAAAAATTTGGAGTAGGTATTAAAATCCATGGAGAAGAAATAAAAACTTTGAGGTTCGCCGATGACATTGTAATTCTGTCAGAGACAGCAAAGGACTTGGAAGAGCAGTTGAACGGAATGGACAGTGTCTTGAAAGGAGGATATAAGATGAACATCAACAAAAGCAAAACGAGGATAATGGAATGTAGTCGAATTAAGTCGGGTTATGCTGAGGGAATTAGATTAGGAAATGAGACACTTAAAGTAGTAAAGGAGTTTTGCTATTTAGGGAGTAAAATAACTGATGATGGTCGAAGTAGAGAGGATATAAAATGTAGACTGGCAATGGCAAGGAAATCGTTTCTGAGGGAGAGAAATTTGTTAACATCGAATATAGATTTAAGTGTCAGGAAGTCGTTTCTGAAAGTATTTGTATGGAGTGTAGCCATGTATGGAAGTGAAACATGGACGATAACTAGTTTGGACAAGAAGAGAATAGAAGCTTTCGAAATGTGGTGCTACAGAAGAATGCTGAAGATAAGGTGGGTAGATCACGTAACTAATGAGGAGGTATTGAATAGGATTGGGGAGAAGAGAAGTTTGTGGCACAGTTTGACTAGAAGAAGGGATCGGTTGGTAGGACATGTTTTGAGACATCAAGGGCTCACAAATTTAGCATTGGAGGGCAGCATGGAGGGTAAAAATCGTAGAGGGAGACCAAGAGATGAATACACTAAGCAGATTCAGAAGGATGTAGGTTGCAGTAGGTACTGGGAGATGAAGAAGCTTGCACAGGATAGAGTAGCATGGAGAGCTGCATCAAACCAGTCTCAGGACTGAAGACCACAACAACAACAACATACTGACAAAAATCACTCTAATCATTACAATATATCTCCACACCGACTCTCTAATACCACATCTCAACAAGAACTCTCCAGTACCACATCTCAGCAAGCACTCCCTGCTACGAGTTCTCAACAAGCACTGCCAGTGGAGGCGGCTGAATAATACTCTTTGGCGCAATCTCTGGCGCTGTGGCTCAGTGTAGCCACCTTTCAATATTCACTTTAATTCTGAAGAAAATTAGAGAGAATAAGTTCAGTGTTCAAAAGAATTGATTTGTTTTCACCATTTTTATATTGTCGTACAACAGTTCAGGTCAAGTCACCCTCATTAAATAACAAATGTGACTGATCTCTGTTGCCTAACTGAATTGTTCTCTTACTGTGACGGTAATCCGTTGTTAAGCAGGTGGCGCTATCCAGAGCTATATATTTGTGGTAGGAGGTTTATTTAATTCGTATGACAAACGATTCATGAGATCTGCTCTCATTTACATTCAGTACAGTCCGCAGAGCTTTTTCATTTACTGCGATTAGCAATTTACTGGATGAAGGCAATATAGGGCATGGAGAAATGGGAAGATTTCAGTTAGATTACATCATGGTCAGCCAGAGATTCCGAAATCACATACTGGATGGTAAGGCATACCCAGGAGCAAATACAGGCTCAGATCTCAATTTAGTATTGATGAAGAGTATGCCGAAGTTTAAGGGAGTAGTCTGGAAGATTCAAAGAAGTGGGACACGGAAGTACTAAGGAATGACGAAATACGCTTGAAGTTCTCTAAGGTTATACACTCATGGGCATAAATTAAGGATAATGCTGATACATGGTGAAACAACGCTCTGGTGGGCGGTTTGCGGTTTTAAATCACCTCGGCGTATGACCATGCGGTGCATTTGACCTGTGGTCGTCGCAAGGTGGCGCTGGTAGCAGTCCACATACGCAGAGGTGTGTTGGTGCATGTCAGATTCAAATGGCTCTAAGCACTATGGGGCTTAACATCTGAGGTCATCAGTCTCCTAGACTTAGAACTACTTAAACCTAACTAACCTAAGGACATCACACACATCCATGCCCGAGGCAGGATTCGAGCCTGCGACCGTAGTAGCAACGCGGTTCCGGACTGAAGCGGCTAGAACCGCTCGGTCACAGCGGACGGCGGTGCATGTCAGAGTACGGTGCGTCGAGTAAGTGTGCAGACGTTTTCAGACGTTCTAATGGTGACTATGTGTTGAAAATGGCTCAAAGAACACATATTGATGACGTTATGAGGGGTACAATACTAAGGCGACTGGAGGCTGGTCAAACACAGCAGGTCATAGCACGGGCTCTCCGTGTGCCACAAAGTGTGATCTCAAGATTAGAGCAACGATTCCAGCAGACAGGAAACGTGTCCAGGCGCTACAGTACGGGACATCCATAGTGTACAACACCACAAGAAGACGACCGATATCTCACCATCAGTGCCCGCAGACGCCCCGGAGTACTGCAGGTAGCCTTGCTCGGGACTTTACCGCAGCCACTGGAACAGTTGTCTCCAGACACACAGTCTACAGACGACTGAACAGACATGGTTTATTCGCCCGGAGACCTGCAAGGTACATTGAACTGACCCCTGGTCACAGGAGAGCCCGTAAAACCTGGTGTCAAGAACACAATACATGGTCACTGGAACAGTGGTCGCAGGTTATGTTCACAGACGAAGCCAGGTATAGTCTGAACAGTGATTCTCGCCGGGTTTTCATCTGGCGTGAACGAGGAACCAGACACCAACTCCTTAATGACCTTGAAAGGGACCTGTAAGAAGGTCGTGGTTTGATGGTGTGTGGTGGGATAATGATTCGTGTACGTACACCCCCCTCATGTCTTTGACATAGGAACTGTAACAGGTCAGGTGTATCGGGATGTCATTTTACACCAGTATGTCCGTCTTTCCAGGGGTGCAGTGGGTCCTACCTTCCTCCTGATGGATAATACCGCACGGCCCCACCGAGCTGCCATCGTGGAGGAGTACCTTGAAACAGAAGATATCAGGCGAATGGAGTGGCCTGCCTGTTCTCCAGACCTAAACCTCATCGAGTACGTCTGGGATGCTCTCGGTCGACGTATCGCTGAACGTCTTCAAACCCCTACGACACTTCAGGAGCTCCGACAGGCACTGTTGCAAGAATCGGAGGTTATAGCCCAGCAGCTGCTCGACCACCTGATCAAGAGTATGCCAACGCGTTGTGCGGCCTGTGTACGTGTGCATGATGATCATATCCCATATTGATGTCGGGGTACATGCGCAAGAAACAGTAGCGTTTTGTAGCACATGTGTTTCGGGACGGTTTTCTCAACTTATACAGTGGACTTACAGATCTGTGTCGTGTGTGTTCCCTATGTGCCTATGCTATTAGCGCCAGCTTCGTGTAGTGCCACCGTTGTGTGGCACCACATTCTGCAATTATCCTTAATTTATGAGCTTGAGTGTAGATACAGCAACAAGGAATAGCCCAGTAGGCAGTACAGTTGACGAGGAATGGACAACTCTATAAAGGGCAATCACAGAAGTTGGAAAGAAAAACATAGGTACAAAGAAGCTAAATGCGAAGAAACCGTGAGTAACGGAAGAAATACTTCAGTTGATCGATGAAAGAAGGAGGTACAAAAGTATTCAGGGAAAATCAGGAATACAGAAATATAAGTCGCTGAGGAATGAAATAAACAGGAAGTGCAGGGAAGCTAAGACGAAATGGCTGCTAGAAAAATGTGAAAAAATCGAAACAGATATGATTGTCGGAAGGAGTGAAAAAATCGAAACAGAAATGATTGTCGGAAGGACTGACTCAGCGTATAGGAAAGTCAAAATAACCGTCTGTGAAATTAAAAGCAAGGATGGTAAATTAAGAGTGTAACGGAAATTCCACTATTAAATGCAGAGGAGAGAGCGAATACGAGGAAAGAAAACATTGGTGTCCTATACGAGGGGGAAAGAGTTGTCTGATGATGTGACAGAAGAAGAAACAGAATTCGATATAGACGAGATAGAGGATACAGTGTTAGAATCGGAATTTAAAAGACTGGATAGATAACATTCCATCAAAATTTATGTATCCAATTCGGATACATAATTTGAACTATAGCGTTGCTATATGTTTGCCCTGTACTATTTGTTCTAAAATTATCTTTCATTTCCCTAAACACATTGAAAAGCAAAACATCTTCGCAGCCTATCATCACTATCTCCAGTTTACGTTTTAACTTTTTCGATGTATAGAGATGAAACAGGTATTTCCTTGTCTGACAGTTGGTACCTGACTTGAGACATATGTCATTTGTAGTAAGTCTGTGAGACATACGGCCCGTTTTGCAATTGTCTGTAAGTTGTGAAATAGACGCCAGCTTCCGGTGACCGTTCCACGGGTAATTCTTTGTCATTGAGTGTTACATTCCAGGCGTGGTCGCTGCGGAGGGGCTGGCTATCTCGAGCACGTTAGATGCCATGCGCTGTGCATACTGGAGATGGTAATAAAAACTTTCATCATTATTACGCGTAGCACGCACAGCATTCAGCCTGTCTCTCGTTTAACAAGGGAATGCAAATGTTACTTTTTCTTGCGACACGAGCTTGATGCCACAAAAGTGTTATTCAAGCCTTCTCGCGGCTGGCACAAGGGGCTGTGCTGCAGAGTAAGTATATGTTTCGTCGGTCCTGTATCTTGTACCTTGTACTAATTATCAGGAATAACTGAGCTCATAGTACGGCCAAATTACATTTGTAGGTTTCTAAGTAACTGGTGATCGCGCGTCTTGCACCTGCATTGCTACTTAATTAACGACCAACATAGTTCATAACATGGACAGGTCCCTATGGACATCCTTGTTTCTCGTGTTCCTTCTTCATAATGCCTTATGTTTTGTCTTCATGTATTTTCTTCGCACTTTTTTAAAATTACAATTCATACGTAATGTCTTGTATATTTTACCCACCTAACAATTTGTCACGCCCTATCATTCTTAAAGGTTAAAATCTTGACTTTCTGGAACATGTTAAGCTGCGTAAATTGTATGACGGTAGCTGAATGTATTTTCTTTCACGTTATAAGGTAAGTTGTCGCTGTAAGAATCCACGAGACACAGAGGGAATATCTGTTTAGCATAACATCACGGATCAAACATGCAAATCGTCAGTGTATCAGGGCATAACTTGTAGTGATTAAGTTTTTGTTACAGTTCAGTACTCTGGATGCCTCTCAATACAACATAGATCAGGACCTTACTCATATACATTGGTCTAAATTAATGAGTAATTTCCAGAGTGTTTTCACAACATTAAAGTACATTTAACATTAAACATATCATCAGATACACTTTCAATATCTTTGGCATTTGAACTGTGACGATAGTCTGCGAAACTGCCTTATCCCCTTCACGTGCTTGTCTTTCTCGATTTTTGAGTTTTTGTGGATATTGAAGGTTACTCGTCTGTGTCCGCACCATATCCATACTCGTTGCAGGATTTACTTTATCCACGTAATCTTTTACTATATTAATATTTCTTTCTTCTCTTCTCTGGCCAGTAATATAAATGTGATAGATGTTAATGAGATTGACTGTCCAATAGTTGTTTCGGCAGATACCGTAAGAGATACATTCAAATTTGGTGTCCCTGTAAAAAACATGTAAGGAAGTACAAAATGCCACGTGTTCCTCGCGATAGGCCGACAAATGAACGACACTTTAATTATCGTCGGCCGCGACCCCGGCCGGCCACGCGTTCCCAGATAGTGTCTGCCGACAGCGGCCACGCCCACCGGTCACCCGCCAGCCGGTTGTAATCAAGATGCAGGGACGCGCACAACACTCTCGCACGGCCGGTGTCATGTTCCCTCGAGTCGAGGGCGCCGTTATTCCTGCTTACACCGGCCTGAGACCGCGGCTTGTGCGTCCGTGGAGCGAAATGTGGGCACCGACACAGGCCAGGAAACTGGAAATTACGTGGATAACTCTATCAGAGCCATAACAGTTCTCCTTGAAGCAAGGAATCGTACAACAGATTAACCCACACATTCACAGAAGGCCAACTAAAAAGCAGTTACGTTGGAGAAAGTGTTCCTGTGATAGGAGTATTTATATGCAGCACATGACTGTGTAGAGCTCAGACTTTGCACCAGTCGTCTACACCTGCCGGCTGATTAAAAAAGAAATAACAGGTTTCAGTTGTTTATTACAGAGAAACTGTGAAATGTAGGAACACATTGCGCGTGTCACTGGATAGAGGAAGGTTCGAAGTTCTGACACAGCCGCTCTGTTGTTTGTTGCAACATGCCGACTACACCACAAGAGAAATCATTTTGTCTGTTGAAATTTGCGCGAGGACAATCCGCTGTTCAAACGTGTATTCCGCTGTAGGTTCATCAAGAAGCTGCCTCTGCGCAACCAGATTTATGACTGACACACAAAATTCTTGAAACCATTTTGCATACGCACAGTTAAGAACACTGGTCGGCCTCGCATGTCTGATGAAAATGCCGAACGTATCTGAGATGCGTTCACATGGAGCCCTCAGAAGTCCGCAAGACGGGCAGGCCTAGAACTTCAGCTTGGTCAAATTATGGTGCGGCGTGTTCTGGAACGACGTCAGCATATGAAGCCTTAAAAGTTGCAGTTACTGCAACAATTGCTTCCGGCGACCATAACAGAAGGTACGAATTTTGCATATCAAATCTTCAGGACATGGCAGAGGACATATTTTCCAAACGACTCATGTTTACTGACGAATCAAAATCCGCCATGCAAGCATTGGGGGTTACAAAATCCTGGCTTCGTTGTCGAACATAAAAGGGACTCACAGAAACTGAATGTGTTTCCTGTCTTTTCTGTTCACAAAGTTCATGGACCTTTTTTTTGCGGAGCAAACTGCGACAGGAGTTTCATACCTCTATTTGCTGCAAAACTGGTTGTTCCCTAAACTTCACGAAGCTTTCAACGACTTCTTTGCATCTTTATGCATGACGGCGCTCCCCCTGAGTTCCATGTTGAGGTACAGAGTTACCTTAACATCATCCCACAACGTTGGATTGGAAAAAGAGGACAATATCTTATTCATCGCTCTGGGCTCCTTGGTCACCAGACTTCACACACTGCGATATTTTTCTGTGGGGATACATAAAAGACAGCCCTTGTCCTACCTATAGCAGGTACTTCTTAAGAATAGAGAAACTGTAATGTTGAAGCTGTCGATTCAATAACAGGGGTCCGTTGATTCGTGTGTGGAATGATGTGGACTAAAGTTTCGATATTTCTCGAGCAACGCGTTGTGCTCGTGTTGAGTGTATGGTATTGTGTCTGTGCGAACATAAAACTGTGATCCTCGCTCTATCCAGTGGCATGCGCAATGCGTTTCTATCCTTCGTAGTTCGTCTGTAGTAAACAATTGAAATGTGTTCTTTCTTTTTGAATCACACTGTATGTCTATAACCTACAAGCGACCATAATGTGGCTGGCAACGAACGCTCCTTCTAAGAATACTGTAATTTCCGTACTTCCATGTTCCATTCCCCAACTGTACACGGGGAGAAAGACCGTTGACAACTCCCCTGTCACCTCTAATTTATCTGATTTTGTCGTCGTCGTCATTTCGCGAGATGTACAGTATCCGATCAGAACAATTGTTGGTAAGGCGGGTGCCAGGTTGAAATTCATTGGGAGAGTCCTTAGAAAATGTAGTCCATCTACAAAGGAGGTGGCTTACAAAACACTCGTTCGACCTATACTTGAGTATTGCTCATCAGTGTGGGATCCGTACCAGGTCGGGTCGACTGAGGAGATAGAGAAGATCCAAAGAAGAGCGGCGCGTTTCGTCACAGGGTTATTTGGTAAGCGTGATAGCGTTACGGAGATGTTTAGCAAACTCAAGTGCCAGACTCTGCAAGAGAGGCGCTCTGCATCGCTGTGTAGCTTGCTGTCCAGGTTTCGAGAGGGTGGTGCGTTTCTGGATGAGGTATCGAATATATTGCTTCCCCCTATTTATACCTCCCGAGGAGATCACGAATGTAAAATTAGAGAGATTCGAGCGCGCACAGAGGCTTTCCGGCAGTCGTTCTTCCCGCGAACCATACGCGACTGGAACATGAAAGGGAGGTAATGACAGTTGCACGTAAAGTGCCCTCCATTGGGTGGCTTGCGGAGTATAAATGTAGATGTAGAATGTAGATGTAGATGTAGAACATTCTGGACGCCTCTGCGTAATGTGGAGTTGACCACTAGATGTCAAGAGAGGCGACCCGACAGTACAAAAGGACGCGGGGAGTATTGTGTTGTCAGTAGCGAAGCAGTAACAGGAGAATGAGTCTGTCAGAAGACCTCAGCACCTTCGAACGTAGACTAGTCATCGGATGTCACTTGAGCAACAGCTCCATCAGGAACATTACAACCATTCTAAAAGTGCCCGAGCCGACTGTTGGTGATAAGACTGCGAAGTGGAAAGTCGAAGGAATAACCACAGCAAAACGAAGGCCAAGCGTAGATTCGTGTATTGACAGACGGGGACCGTCGAGCACTGCCGTGGGTGGTCGTAAAAAATCGCATGAGGTTGGGGGCAAGGGATCCTTCGTGAGCTCCAGAGTGCTGCCGCCAGTTGAGCTAGCACAATAACTGTGAACAGAGAGTTACAAAGAGTGGGAGCGGCTTCTAATAACCTACACATTTCTGTAGTCAATGTCAAGCAACCCTTGAGGTGATTTAAAGAACTACGCCACTTGACAGGAATGGAAATGAATGATTTGGAGAGATGAATCTCGCTACAATCTGTGGTAATCCGACGGAAGGGTTTGAGTTTGTCGATTTTCTGGCGAACATTACCTGCCATCATTTGTAATGCCTATGGTGAAGTACATAGGCCGCGGTGTTAAGGTATGGGGCTGCTTTTCGTGATTAGACAGTGGTCCCCGTATTCTGCTGAAGGAAACGCGAATGTGGAATAACAAATACATATTTTACTGCATTGTTTACTGTGCACAGTAGAGCAACGATTCGGAGACGATGACTGTAGCAGCACGACAATGAAACCGTGATAAAACAGCATCTATGAACCAATATTTTCTAGACGATAACATTCCTGAAGAGGAGCGCCCTGCCCAGAGTCCCGACCTGAATCCAATGGAACACTTTTGGGATGAGTTAGAACTCCGACTCTCCTGCAGACCCCAGCGTCCATCATCACTACTATTTCTAGTTGCAACTCTTGAGGAAGAATGGGCTGTCACGTGCCCACAGACATTCATACTGCTCTTCGAAAGCGTCCCCAGCAGAGTTCAAGCTATTATAAAGGCAAAGGTTGGACACAACCCATATTAATGTCCACACTTTTGATCAGTTGGTGTATGTTGGCCTGATCAGTTGGTGTATGTTGGCTGACTCTTTTGCAGACTGTACGCTGTCGGAACTTCAGCGGTAAGCCCGTCCGTGATGTCTGTGGAACAGGGTACGTTAATACACTGAGGTGAGAAAAGTCACGGATATCTCCTAATATCGTGTCGGGCCTCCTTTTGTCAAGCGTAGAGCAGCATATGCTGAAAAAGTCGTGTGATAAATGTTCGATAGGATTCATGTCGGGCGATGTGGGTGGTCAAATCATTCTCGAATTGTCCAGAACTTTCTTCAGACCAATCGCGAACGATTGTGGCACGGTGATAAGGCACATTTTCATCCATAAAAATTCCATCGTTGTTTGGAACATGGTATCCATGAATGGCTGCAAATGGTCTCCTAGCAGCCGAACATAACCATTTCCACACAATGATCGGTTCAACGGGACCATAAGACCCAGTCCATTCCATGTAAACACAGCCCACACCATTATGGAACAACCAGCAGCTTGCACTGTGACTTGTTAACAACTTGGACGCTTGGCTTAGTTAGGTCTGCGCCACACTCAAATCCTACCGTCAGCTCTTACCAACTAAAATCGGGACTCATCTAACCAGGCCACGGTTTTCCAGTCGTTTGGGATCCAACTGATGTCACGTGCCCTGCAGAGGCGCTACAGGCGGTGTTTTGCTGTTAGCAGACACGCTCGCTTCTGTCGTTTGTTGCCATAGCCCATTAATGCCAAATGTCGCCGCACATCCTAGCGGATACGTTCGCAGTACGTCTTACATTGATTTCTGCGGTTACTTCATGCAGAGTTGTTTGTCTGTTAGTACTGACAACTCTATGCAAACGCCGCTGCTCTCGGTCGTTAAGTGAAGGCCGTCGGCCCCTGTGTTGTTCGTGGTGCGAGTTAAGGCCTGAAATTTGGTATTCTCAGCACATTCTTGAAACAGTAGATCACGGAATATTGAATTCCCAAACGATTACCGAAATGGATTGATCCATGCGTCAAGCTCCAGCTACCATCCGACGTTCAAAGCCCATTAATTCCCGTCGTTCGGCCATAATCACGTCGGGATCCTCTTCACAAGAACCGCCTGAATAGAAATGGCAGTTTGGCCAATGCATTGCCGTTTTGTAGGTTGTGCACGCGATACTACCTCCATCTGTATATGTGGATGTCGCTACCCCACGACTTGTGTCACCTCAGTGTACTCCATCTGTAATCAACGAGAAGAGCGTCGAAGAGACCTGCGAGTAGAGCGAAGCGTGGCTTCTATGAAGCGTCCATGGCGGTGCTTCGATCGCAGCGTGAAGCTGAGTATTGAGCAGTGTATTAGATTTGGCTTGGAAATGGAAGCCAGCATAATAGTAAACTAGTCACGTAAACTTTTCTATTTAAAATAATTCTCATTTATTTTGCGTCTCAGTTTCTGTTTATTTCGCACTGTGGTCACGAAAACTAACTGATGTGCAAATAACAATGTATTACTTTTGAAAATATTATTAGAACTTGTCAGCACTTGCCTTCGTAAATGCGATTATTATATTCTTCTTGATGTGTGAGGGTATTTCACATGTATTATTCATACTAAAGGTAACTATTTTTTTAATAGTATGTTCTCCTTCACCCAGAAAGTATATACCGGTTGATCAAAAAGTCAGTATAAATTTGAAAACTTAATAAATCACGGAATAATGTGGATAGAGAGGTAAAAATTGACGCACATGCTTGGAATGATATGGGGATTTATTAGAACACACACGAAAACCACCCCATGTTGCTAGACGTGTGAAAGATCTCTTGCGCGCGTCGTTTGGTGATGATCGTGTGCTCAGCCGCCACTTTCGTCATGCTTGGCCTCCCAGGTCCCCAGACCTCAGTCCGTGCGATTATTGGCTTTGGGGTTACCTGAAGTCGCAAGTGTATCGCGATCGACCGACATCTCTAGGGATGCTGAAAGACCACATCCGACGCCAATGCCTCACCATAACTCCGGACATGCTTTACAATGCTGTTCACAACATTATTCCTCGACTACAGCTATTGTTGAGGAATGATGGTGGACATATTGAGCATTTCCTGTAAAGAACATCATCTTTGCTTTGCCTTACTTTGTTGTGCTAATTATTGCTATTCTGATCAGATGAAGCGCCATCTGTCGGACATTTTTTGAACGTTTGTATTTCTTTGGTTCTAATAAAGCCCCATGTCATTCCAAGCATGTGTGTCAATTTGTACCTCTCTATCTAAATTTTGCGTGATTTATTCAGTTTTCAAATTTATACTCACTTTTTGATCACCCAGTATAACAAGTGGAGTGAGGAGGGAGCAAATATTGCCGGTGCAAGGTACTCTATGCTACATTCAGTGGTGGCTGGCGGAGTATGAAAGTCAATATATCTCTCTGACACACACACACACACACACACACACACACACACACACACACACACAGAGAGAGAGAGAGAGAGAGAGAGAGAGAGAGAGAAAGAGAGAGAACTCACAGTGAAATTGAGTGAGAGAGAGAGAGCGCGAGAGGGAGAAGAGAGGAGCGAAACAATGGAGATGGAGATGGCGAAGCGTTTACAGCTATGAATGAAAGGCGCTGTCAGACAGCGGCTGGGCGTGTGAGGAGCTGTGCTGGGAAGCTCGCAGTTAATTTTGACAACGCCGGAGCGGAGCGGCTGGGCGTGTTGCGTTCGCCCCGGACGCCCGGGGCCGCGCGCTAAATCACCCGCCAGACCGGACGGCCAGCTGAGCGCGGCTCTCTGCGCCCGTCGACCCTCCCACCCTCCTCGCTGGCTGACCTCTGACCCGCCCGCTCCCTCCCAACTCCCGCGCCGGCGAGCCTGCCGGTTCGGACCTTCTGTTCCAATCCGAACGCCGAGCAACAGCTCCATAGGCCACGCCGTCGTGTCTTCGACTGGCTCCACGTCAACTCAACTCCTCTCTTCATCAGTGGCATGTTAGGACGACTGTTGTCATTATGTAATGTAACTGCACCATTCAGTACGGCAAATTATCTCTGAGTAGCCCACAACACACTTCTAAGTATGAAACATAACAATTACACCGTTTCACACTTACAAATCTTTTAATCTGCTACTAGTATTTTCCCAGCGTTGCTTGGATCTCCACACTTGCAATCCGTCCTCTAACACCATGCACTTTGCTTCAACTTTCCAATCCGTATACCTTCTTCCACATATATCATCCACTAGCTAATCAAATTCCTTCTTCAACTTCGTCGAATATCACCGAGCCGGCCGGTGTGACCGAGCGGTTCTAGGCGCTTCGGTCTGGGCCCGCGCGACCGCTACGGTCGCAGGTTCGAATCCTTCCTCGGGCATGGATGTGTGTGATGTCCATAGGTTAGTTAGGTTTAAGTAGTTCTAACTTCTAGGGGACTGATGACCTGAGATGTTAAGTCCCACAGTGCTCAGAACCATTTGAGCCATTTTGAATATCACCGACAATCTTACACTGTAACAAGGAAACATGACCAATTTCAATTTGAAGCCATTTTGACTATTTTTCGACCGTGATTTCTCAGTAAATGTGTAAAGGTTTTTTTAAATTACCGCTATCAGTCACAAACTTTGTTGACTATTGTATTACTTATTTATTTAGCGACATGTTTCGAGGGAATACTCATCTTCCAGCTAAATGTCATTACAAAAACAGTTTTACAATAAGGTCATTCTGATTTTACTTAGTCTTTACACAAATGCTGTCGTTATCCAGTGGAAGAAGAGAAAACTTACTAAGAGGCGATGTCAGTTTGGAAGCTGGACTGCAAACATCGCCTCTTACTAAGTTTTCTCTTCTTCCACAGGATAACCACAGCAATTATGTAAAGACTGTGTAACATCATTATGACCTTATTGTAAAATTGTTTTTGTAATGCCATTTAGCTGGAAGATGAAGTATTCCCTCGAAACATGTCGCTAAATAAATAAGTAATACAATCGTTAACAAAGATTGTGACTGGTAGCGGTAATTTAAAAAACCTTTACATATCACCAATTTGGCTTCATATTTTAAGAAAATGAAAGAAACCAGCAAGATACCAGTCCCAGCAATCGATCCTGTGCGAAAATTTGAGACATAATTCTGATAGTACGCAGTTAACTTTCTAAAAGTAAAGGTGTTACACTTTCGCCTGCACCGCTTGTTTGTGACGAGCTGCACCTCACTGCAGCCGTTTCATGCTCGAGCGCGAAGTACTGTACAATGGAGTGAGTAAGATGTTTACGACACATTATGTTGACAGTGGTAACATGCTTTCTCGATTGTGTTATAACGTATGCGGTTTTTATACTGTAAGCCGGCCGCTGTGACCGAGCGGTTCTAGGCGCTTCAGTCGGGAACCGCGCTGCTGCTAAGGTCGCAGTTTCGAATCCTGCCGCGGGCATGGATGTGTGTGATGTCCTTAGGTTAGTTAGGTTTAAGTAGTTCTAAGACCTAGGGGACTGATGACCTCCGATGTTAAGTACCATAGTGCTTAGAGCCATTTTTTTTATACTGTAGCTGGTGTCAGAGATTTCTTTGCTTTGAACATTTTTATGATGCGAGAGACAAATGTAGTGTAAATGAATGAAACGAATGAATGTGTCATTAAAGAAATATCGTAGCGCTATTTAATCATCACCATCGATGTTGTACGTTATTTTCATTGGATTTTAAAGCTGGAACTGTTAAAATGGACTACCTTGGCAAGAGACCCGCTATTCTTCAGCGTGATTGGAAAGATTAAGAGGGCGTGCAGCCGCTAGAGGGTTCCAAATTGTAGCGTGTAACACGGCAATGAGTAACGTAACAACGTCGGTCCGTCAGCAACAGCGTGCTGCAATCGAGTTTCGGATTCGGAGAGGTCTTTCACACGTGGAACAACCTTTCCTTCAGCATGACAGGGCAGACCACACACGAACACTGCGACATCTACAACTATCCGACGCCTTGGGTTCACTGTCATCCTCCATACAGCCCCGATTTCGCTCCATCCGATTTTCATCTATTTCCAAAACTTAAAGAACTCATTCGAGCACCTGACTTTGGTAGCGTGAAGCGGTGTAAGTAGACGTGAGATTGTGGCTCGGCCAACTAAGTCGAACATTTTACAGGAGATGATATCAACAAACTGGTCTCTCGTTGGGAGAAATGTTTTCGGTGCTAGGATGATTACGTCAAGAAATAAATATGTAGACATGAAGAATAAGGATGTAGAATGTTAATATTCGTTTGATTTTAAAAGTTTAAGAGTTTTCACACAAAAATTTCGGAGGCAGTACCTTTCAACACGCTATCGTAAATTGTAAATTCAAAAGCATTCACTTCAATTCATAGTAATTCTTCAGTTCTTTAGATTTATTCATTTCGATTTTGAGGCATTGTATAGCTGTAGTACATACGAGAATATTGTTAAAATAATATTGAACATGTATGTGCCTGAGGTTGACATTAATTACGTAATCGTATTACCTACTATTCTTCGCGTAAAATAGCATGTGTTGTTGAACAAGATTTCAAAACGTGTTGGGCAGAAGTGTCCACCTTCCTCTTTCTTAGCGTTCAACATCTGGCGAATAGGAGGGCTCTGGTTGTCCGCCCCTCTGTACAGTACTTCGCGCACGGACGTTATGCGGCTGCAGTGGCGTGGAGCGAGTGACAAACAGCCAGTAAACGCGAAAGTTTAAAAGCTGTTCTTTGAGGAGGACAGAACTGCGTTGTGTCAGAATTATTGCACATATTTTCGCATGGGTTCGATTGTTAGGGCTGATATGTTGCTAGTGTGTTTTTGTTCTCCTTAAAATAAAAAGGCCTTGTTGGTGACGCTTCCTTTTAAGGGCGGACGTTTATTTTCTTCTCAAATCTCAAGTCTAAGGCCATTGTGCACGGCAGTACCAGCATAGCCTTCCTTCACTTTACATTCTTGTGCCACTCGAATAATACTACCATAACAAATTATAGAACGTTTGCAGGACGTGTGTTGACGGTATTGGACGGAGCTGTAGAGACAGACAAGAAGGATATTGGAATATGTACAACCAAATTGAGGACGCTGGGTGTAAATGCGATTCTGCGACCTTATCAGGGGAGAAGAAATCGTGGCGAACCGTAGTAAACCAGTCAGAAAACTGATGGAAAAAAATCTCTCAACAGATGGCGTCTTCATCCAGAAATCGGCGCTGGCATTACACCTATACAGCCTTTACCTATTTCTACACTGTTCCATCTTTCGTGATGACTCTTTCGTCGGCAGAATGTTAAATCCTAATCTTACAGGGTGTTTCAAAAATGACCGGTATATTTGAAACGGCAATAAAAACTAAACGAGCAGCGATAGAAATACACCGTTTGTTGCAATATGCTTGGGACAACAGTACATTTTCAGGCAGACAAACTTTCGAAATTACAGTAGTTACAATTTTCAACAACAGATGGCGCTGCGGTCTGGGAAACTCTATAGTACGATATTTTCCACATATCCACCATGCGTAGCAATAATATGGCGTAGTCTCTGAATGAAATTACCCGAAACCTTTGACAACGTGTCTGGCGGAATGGCTTCACATGCAGATGAGATGTACTGCTTCAGCTGTTCAATTGTTTCTGGATTCTGGCGGTACACCTGATCTTTCAAGTGTCCCCACAGAAAGAAGTCACAGGGGTTCGTGTCTGGCGAATAGGAAGGCCAATCCACGCCGCCTCCTGTATGTTTCGGATAGCCCAAAGCAATCACACGATCATCGAAATATTCATTCAGGAAATTAAAGACGTCGGCTGTGCGATGTGGCCGGGCACCATCTTGCATAAACCACGAGGTGTTCGCAGTGTCGTCTAAGGCAGTTTGTACCGCCACAATTCACGAAGAATGTCCAGATGGCGTGATGCAGTAATCGTTTCGGATCTGAAAAATGGGCCAATGATTCCTTTGCAAGAAATGGCGTCCCAGACCACTACTTTTTGAGGATGCAGGGACGATGGGACTGCAACATGGGGCTTTTCGGTTCCCCATATGCGCCAGTTCTGTTTATTGACGAAGCCGTCCAGGTAAAAATAAGCTTCGTCAGTAAACCAAATGCTGCCCACATGCATATCGCCGTCATCAATCCTGTGCACTATATCGTTAGCGAATGTCTCTCGTGGAGCAATGGTAGCGGCGCTGAGGGGTTGCCGCGTTTGAATTTTGTATGGATAGAGGTGTAAACTCTGGCGCATGAGACGATACGTGGACGTTGGCGTCATTTGGACCGCAGCTGCAACACGGCGAACGGAAACCCGTGGCCGCTGTTGGACCACCTGCTGCACTAGCTGCGCGTTGCCCTCTGTGGTTGCCGTACGCGGTCGCCCTACCTTTCCAGCACGTTCATCCGTCACGTTCCCAGTCCATTGAAATTTTTCAAACAGATCCTTTATTGTATCGCTTTTCGGTCCTTTGGTTACATTAAACCTCCATTGAAAACTTCGTCTTGTTGCAACAACACTGTGTTCTAGGCGGTGGAATTCCAACACCAGAAAAATCCTCTGTTCTAAGGAATAAACCATGTTGTCTACAGCACACTTGCACGTTGTGAACAGCACACGCTTACAGCAGAAAGACGACGTACAGAATGGCGCACACACAGACTGCGTTGTCTTCTACGAGTATATCTTTCACAGCACTTGCAGCGCCATCTGTTGTTGAAAATTGTAACTACTATAATTTCGAAAGTTTGTCCGCCTGAAAATGTACTGTTGTCCCAAGCATATTGCAACAAACGGTGTATTTCTATCGCTGCTCGTTTAGTTTTTATTGCCGTTTCAAATATACCGGTCATTTTTGAAACACCCTGTATATGCTTCCTGCAATCCAGCTGTCGCACAGTCCACTGTCGCTGTGATTATACGGTTGCACCGGAACAACAAGCTAGCAAGCGTAGTAAAAGTGGATGCTCCTGAAGAGGACATTCTTACTAGATTGACATTAATGAAGACATTATGATTCACCAGTAGCAACGACTTACGAACATTCAGATGGGCTGTACTGTGGCGTGTGCTCATGATAAAAAGTGAATCCTGAAATAAGGTTTCATTATCTCTTTCTACTATCGCTCAAAATACAATAACGCTTGTAAATATAACGACATCGTAATAACACCCTGATTGAGAGCATGGTTCCCGAGTAACGCAGTTGTCATTTTCTCAGTTAATGTGACTCTGTTATAACTATCTCTCGGCGGCAACACCGTTAAGATAATATGGCGAAGGCTACTCCCATCACTATCGTACCAAGGACGACAACGTGGTGTTCCCATGACACACTGACGGCCACTCTTAGCCTTGGCAGATCTTGATATCTCGGTAACTTGCCCTGAGAACATTACCTGTTGAACGTCGTTAATTAGCAGTACTTTCCTGTGAATATTAGGGGGATGAAAACATGATGCAGCTCCCTGACAAATTAGAAAAAATTCAATATCGAACGTAAAATGTACGTCAGAAGAGTAGGCAACAAATTCTATCTGTAGTACTGCTGTGTGACACATTAAACTATAGCGCTGCATTAAATTATATCATATATACAACATGTATGCTATCTAACATTTCATATCACTTTGTTGTCTACTGCCCGACTTTCAAAACAGAATCCACAAATGGCCATGCTCCGGACACACAGTATCTAACAAAAGAAATGTGAAGCATTCAGAAGCCATGGTCGAATGTAAATGTAACTTTGGGGGGCGGGGCGGAGGGGATATGTAATTGGTTAGAGATGTAGATCTGTGTGACAGGGACAACGACCGCCGGAGCGCAGTAATGTTTAATTAACTTTTCATAACCGGAATTAACAGTCATGTGAAATTTCTTGAAAGACATCATGTTTACGCCAGTGACTGCTAAGCTTTTTATTTCCACTATTGCAATTTCGGCCTTAGGCTCTCATCAAGTGCAGATGTTATGGCTTTAAGCCATGTCTACTTTATACAAGCTGACACATTTATATGTCGTTGTCATTTGCTGTTATATACATTCGCACTACTTAGCAGCGTTGCGAATGTATATAACAGCAAATGACAACGACATATAAGCTTGTATAAAGTAGACATGGCTTAAAGCCAAAACATCTGCACTTGATAATGGCCTGAGGCCGAAATTGCAATAGTGGAACTAAAAAGTTTAACAGTTACGGGAACAGACAACATTCCCTTAGAACTACTGACAGCCTTGGGAGAGCCAGTCCTGACAAAACTCTACCATCTCGTGAGCAAGATGTATGAGACAGGTGAAATACCCTCAGACTTCAAGAAGAATGTAATAATTCCAATCCCAAAGAAAGCAGGTGTTGACAGATGTGAAAATTACCGAACTATCAGTTTAATAAGCCACTGTTGCAAAATACTAACGCGAATTCTTTACAGACGAATGGAAAAACTAGTGGAAGCCGACCTTGGGGAAGATCAGTTTGGATTCCGTAACAATATTGGAACACGTGAGGCAATACTGATCCTACGACTTATCTTAGAAGAAAGATTAAGGAAAGGCAAACCTACGTTTCTAGCATTTGTAGACTTAGAGAATGCTTTTGACAGTGTTGACTGGAATACTCTCTTTCAAATTCTAAAGGTGGCAGGGGTAAAATACAGGGAGCGAGAGGCTATTTACAATTTGTACAGAAACCAGATGGCAGTTATAAGAGTCGAGGGACGTGAAAGGGAAGCAGTGGTTGGGAAGGGAGTGAGACAGGGTTATAGCCTCTCCCCGATGTTGTTCAATCTGTATATTGAGCAAGCAGTGAAAGAAACAAAAGAAAAATTCGGAGTAGGAATTAAAACCCCATGGAGAAGAAATAAAAACTTTGAGGTTCGCCGATGACATTGTAATTCTGTCAGAGACAGCAAAGGACTTGAAAGAGCAGTTGAACGGAATGGACAGTGTCTTGAAGGGAGGATATAAGATGAACATCAACAAAAGCAAAACGAGGATAATGGAATGTAGTCGAATTAATTCGGGTGATGCTGAGGGAATTAGATTAGGAAATGAGACACTTAAACTAGTAAATGAGTTTTGCTATTTGGGGAGCAAAATAACTGATGATGGTCGAAGTAGAGAGGATATAAAATGTAGACTGACAATGGCAAGGAAATCGTTTCTGAAGAAGAGAAATTTGTTAACATCAAGTATAGATTTAAGTGTCAGGAAGTCGTTTTTGAAAGTATTTGTATGGAGTGTAGCCATGTATGAAGGTAAAAACATGGACGATAAATAGTTTAGACAAGAAGAGAATAGAAGCTTTCGAAATGTGGTGCTACAGAAGAATGCTGAAGATTAGATGGGTAGATCACATAACTAATGAGGAGGTATTGAATAGGATTTTGGAGAAGAGTAGTTTGTGGCACAACTTGACTAGAAGAGGGGATCGGTTGGTAGGACATGTTCTGAGGCATCTAGGGATCACCAATTTAGTATTGGAGGGCAGCGTTTACTGGCGTAAACGTGATGTCTTTCAAGAAATGCAGTAATGTTTTTCATGTTTAGTGTTCTTACCAACCCTGGTAGCGTATATAAGGGGCGTTAACAGCGTAAGATGGTGAGTGGTCACTGTGAAGGATATGCAGAAGCCAAGTACTCGTGGGAGACAGCGTTACCAGCGTGACACAGTCTGAAAGGGGCTCAATTGTTGGTCTCCATATGGCCAACTGGTCCAGTGGTGCAATATCCAGATTTGTAGCGGACTGAGGTGTGACAGTGGCCCGGTATTAAACTGCATGGGAATGTGAGGGCAGGCGTGCCCATCGTCAAGGTTCCGGTCGACTGCGACTCACCACCAGAAGGGAGTACTGCCGTATTCTGCCTCAAGCACGTCGTAATCCCTTTTCGTCTGCACCTACCATCCGAGATAATGGACTCCCTGCATCATTCTGTTTCATCCCGCACCATTGGTCGCAAACTAACAGCAGCTGGACGAGGGAATAACCGTCCCGTGAGTTGGTTACAGTTAACAGCACTGCACAAAAAAAATAAAAAAATGTTCAAATGTGTGTGAAATCTTATGGAACTTAACTGCTAAGGTCATCAGTTCCTAAGCTTACACACTACTTAACCTAAAGTATCCTAAGGACAAACACACACACCCATGCCCGAGGGAGGACTCGAACCTCCTCCGGGACCAGCCGCACAGGCCATGACTGCAGCGCCTGAGACCGCTCGGCTAATCCCGCGCGGCACCTGCACAAACGGTTGCGGTGGAGTGGTGCTGCGACCAGGAAACATGGTCTGCTGATGAGTGGCGTCGCACTGTGTTCAACGATGAATCGCTATTCGGCCCTAACCCGGATGACCAACGTCGACGTGTATGGCAACTTGGGAGAAGTCCCATTCTTCCACTGTTTCGGAGAGGCAGAGTGGTATTAGTCGTGGCGTCGTGGTGTGGGAAGCCATCGTTTATGACTCCAAGTCACAACTGGAAGTTACTGAGGGAACTCTGACGGTACAGAGGCAAGTGTTACCTCTCAAGTGACAGTTTCGTAGTGCCATTTTTCAGCAGGACAACGCTCGTCCACACACGGCAGTTGTTCCTGTGAACTGTGTCTGTCTGATAATCAGGTGCTGCAGTGACCAGCAAGATCCCCAGATCTGTGTCCGATAGAACTTGTGTGGGAGCAGCGTGGGCGTCAACTCCGGTTCAGTGCCAGTACCCGAGATATCGAGGAGCAGTTAAAAGGTTGTGGGCCACTTGTCTTACGATAGGATACAACGGGTTTGTGACAGCGAGATCAACTTGAAGGCCATATTATAAAACGATAAGTGGACGTATATGAAGATGAGATGGGAGCTATGATACTGCGAGAAGAATTAGACAGAACTCTGAAAGATCTAAGTCGAAACAAGACCCCAGGAATAGACGATGTTCCTTCAGAACTACTGATAGCCTTGGGAGAGACAGCCGTGACAAAACTCTTCTATCTGGGGTTCCAGATGTACGAGACAGGCGAAATACCCTCTGACTTCAAGAAGGACGTACTATATTTCTAATTCCAAAGAAAGGAGTTGATGACAGGTGTGAAAATTACCGAGGTATCAGTTTCATAAGTCATGATTCCAAAATAATAACACGAATTTTTTGCAGAAGAATGGCAGAACTGGTAGAAGCTGACCTCGAGGAAGATGAGTTTGGATTTCGGAGAAATGTAGAAACACGCGAGGCAATACGACTTATCTTACAAGATAGCTTGAGGAGAGGCAAAGTTTCATTTATAGTATGTGAAGACTTAGACAAAGCTTTTGACAGTATTAACTGGAATAATCTCTTTGAAGTTCTGAAGGTAGCGGGAATAAAATACAGGGAGCGAAAGGCTGTTTGCAACTTGTCCATAAACGAGACGGCAGCTGTGAGTCGAGCGGCGTGAAAGGGAAGCATTGTTTAGGAATGAAACAGGACTGTAGCGTATCCCGAAATTTATTCGATGTATATACTGAGCAAGCAGTAAAGGAAACCAAAGAAAAATTATATGACGTAATTAAAGTTCAGGGAGAAGAAATAAAAACCTCGAGGTTAGCCGATGACATTGTATTTCTGTTAGAGACAACAAATGGATGAAAGAGCAGTTGAACGGAATGGAAAGTGTCTTGAAAGGAGGATAAGATAAACATCAATAAAAGAAAAACAAAGATAATGGGATGTAGTTGAATTAAACAAGATAATTCAAAGGGAATTAAACCAGGAAACGAGACACTTACAGTAAAAAAATGGTTCAAATGACTCAACTGCTGAGGTCATTAGTCCCCTAGAACTTAGAACTAGTGAAACCTAACTAACCTAAGGACATCACAAACATCCATGCCCGAGGCAGGATTCGAACCTGCGACCGTAGCGGTCTTGCGGTTCCAGACTGCAGCGCCTTTAACCGCACGGCCACTTCGGCCGGCACACTTATAGTAGTAGATGGGTTTTGTTAGTTGGACAGCAAAGTAACTAATGATGGCCAAAGGAGACAGGATATAAAATATAGTTTGCCAATGGCATTCTCTGAAGAAGAGAAATTTTTTAAGACTGAATATACATTTAAGTGTTAGGAAATCTTTTTCTGAAGGTATTTGTCTGGTGTGTAGTCATGTGTGGAAGTGAAACATGGACGGTAAACAGTTTAGACAAGAAGAGGATAGAAGCTTTCCAAATGTGGTACTACAGAAGAATGTTGAAGATTAGAGGATAGATCACATAACTAATCGGGTAGTACTGAATAAAATTGGAGATACAAGAAATTTGTGGCACAGCTTGACCAAAAGAAGGGATCGGTTGACAGCACATTCTGAGACATCAGGAGATCACCAGTTTTTAGTGTTGGAAGGAAGTGTGTGTGTGTGTGTGTGTGTGTGTGTGTGTGTGTGTGTGTGTGTGTCGGGGTGGGGGAGTGCGGGTGGGAGGAGAGTGGGGATAAAAATTGTAGAGGGAGACCAAGAGATGAATACAGTAAGCTGATTCAGAAGGATGTAGGTTGCAGTAGTTATTCGGAGATGAAGAGTCTCGTACAGGATAGACTAACCTGGAGAGCTGCATCAAACAAGTCTTCAGACTGAAGACAACCACAACAACATGACACCCTTCGCAACCGAATAAGTACATACATCCAGGCCACACACTGGACTCGCATTCGGGAGGACGACGGTTCAATCCCGCGTCGGGCCATCCTGATTTCGGTTTTCCGTGATTCCCCTACATCGATCCAGGCGAATGCCGCGATGGTTCCTTTGCAAGGGCATGGCCGACTTCCCTCTCCGTCCTCCCCTAATCCGATGAGACCGATAACCTCTCTGTCTGGTTCAAATGGCTCTGAGCACTATGGGACTTAACATCTCAGGTCATCAGTCCCGTAGAACCTAACTAACCTAAGGACATCACACACATCCATGCCCGAAGCAGGATTCGAACCTGCGACCGTAGCGGTCGCGCGGTTCCAGACTGTAGCACCTAGAACCGCTCGGCCACTTCGGCCGGCTCCCCCACAACAACCCAAGTCGTCCAGGCCAGAGGGTATAGAGCTCCACGCCGATAAGTGGTCTCATATTACCTAGACTTTTTGTAAATTTGACTCGATTTTGTAATCACTGAAATAACATTACATACCGTCTCAACCCGTGAAGCTTCATTTTGCAGTTTCCTTCTGTTGTGTACATAGTTCCGCGTAGTCAGCGCGCCCCGCTAAGCACAACAGCGCAGGCGCAGCGCTCGTCCGTCTCCGCACTACGAGATGGCGCTGCCATTGAGACAGACCAAATTCTGCTTCCGCCGATCCGCGTATTAATATGTAACGCAGCCAATGAGATTGCTGCTAACGTAGAACCTTCTCTCCTCGCGGATCACACTCGCGCAGTGATACCTGAACGCACGAGGTATTATAACGAGTGACAGACCTCCGATTAGTCAGTCTGCATTTGTCTGCACCAGTCTGTACCCGTCTGCATTAGTATGTACCAGTCTATAGTCAAGTTTCAGTCTGCGCCTAATAAGATTATCATATTCCTGTACATAGCCATGAAGAGAAATGTATAGACACTTTGTCAAGTATCAGAGATATGTGAGAATAAGATTAATGTATCAAGACCAAAGGAACTTCAGACTGTCAATTGTAAATAGCATCCAGAATCAAGTTAAGTAAGGTTCATGCTTGTTATTATTTTAATAAATGTGTGTGAAAATTAATCAAGTTCTGTTTAAAGTTGGTCACCGTCAATCTGCTACTCTAAGCGTGCAAGTGACATTTCTATCGTCTGACCTAACAGCAGAAGATAAACACGCCACGATAAGACCACGAGACATATTGCTGACACTCGCCTACTTCGTTAGAGCGACAAGTCAAATAATCTGATGGTGTGTGTACCGAAGGTCTTACAGTACGCACACCACACCTTCTCTCTGGGTGCTTCACTTCTTTTGTCAGACACTGTAGTTTCGTGGACATATTTCTGTCCGTGAAGACCTTAGTACTGTGGTGTATATTATGCTCCGAATAACCAATCAGTTATTACAAAGCTCTTTATGACGAACACTGTTGGCGGGTCCACTCTGCGAAGGGCCCGCTGGCTTAATTTGGCCGCTCGGGGCACCCAGCTGCTAGCACGGCGGGAACAAGTGTATCGGAAGTGTTGCGTGTTGCTGATAAATGATCGGCCGTGCCCTGCACAAGGCGGCGGACAATGCACGGGAGTGCTAAGCAGCGCAGCGTAATGGGGCTACATTGTAGATCCGGCGGCCAGATTGCTGAATGGCCGGAGAGGCGGGAATGCAATCTCCCGCGGTCGCAATTAGTGGGAGGGTCAGCAGCGCTGCGGCTCCTCGTATACTCGCACAGCGGTCTACCGTGTCACGGCTATCGCTGTCGGTTGAACCCAGCGAGCCTCCTTAACATCCCAAGCTCTTTACGAGGACGTCACGGGAAATGTTTCTCACGGCTTTTATCTTACGAATACTTTTCTTTTGCTCGCTTCCGTGATTTCTCCAAATAGTTTCAGGCCAATGCCGGCATGGTTCCTTTGAAAGGGCAAGGCATCCTTCTCTAACCCGAGCTTGTGCTCCGTCTCTAATAACCTCGTTGTCGACGGGACGTTAAACACTAGTCTCCTCTTGCTTCCTTTGCTCGCGGGTGTTCACAGGCTGCGGAAGGAAACTGTACGGCCGCGCATAATTAACGTAAAAGCGGGAAAAAACCACTGACGAATTTACTCAAAACTACTAGTAAGCGACACGATATTCAAATCATTGTCATCCCAGTGAATGCCGCTGTCTGCCTGTGATCAGTGTGAGCATTTGGAAAAGACGACTACATAAAACTAAATGAAAATCTAACAAACGTAAAATATAAAAAAATCTGCGTGCCTTACACCCCGGTTTGAGTGTAAAGGTACTGCATTACTGCGTCCATAGCGCAGAGTACACGCCCACTCTTTCGTGGAAGAATCTACCAATGATGGTAAACATACGTCCAAGATTTAGCAAATGTTTTTATTTCTGTTGTGTGGCCATGTGGCCTTCCTTTAGCTGCAAAAATCAGTTATCGTAAAGAAAGTCCACAAGGTGCCTTTTTTTCCTTTCAACTTCGTGCATTCGTTTGAAGCCTTGAAAAACGTAAACAAGTCACGCGTTTGTGATCGGAGTTGTATGACATGCATCTAAGCGTTAGTCACCCAGCCTTGGTCGAAATCTAATGCGATATTTAGGCGTCCTGACTGATCAGCCTGTTAGTTATATGCCCGTTTCTTTCATACCATAATTTATTCCCCCTTTTTTCTGTCGTAACGAAACAAGCAACCTGTCTTTCATAGACTGGCACGGACATATCGACGCCGAAGTTTTTGTGGAAATTTCTGATGTAAACATGTCAGTTGCCAAACTGAACTGTTTTTGTGCATCACACAAAGAAAGAGTGTTTCTATCACGCCTACAAATGCTGAAAAGTGGAGCAACAGCAAGCAGAATGGAAAGGTAGTTGCAGCACCCAAGTTGTCGTCGATGTTTTTACCGATGTAGTGATTGAAGATTACGCCAGTTGAAGATAGACGAAAGTCTGAAAATATACACGCAAAGTGGCTGGTTACAGTATTTATTAAACTAAAACAAAAGTCCGCGAAATATGGTGTACGCCATTAGGTTTTAGATTCCAACCAAAATAAAGTAGATTATTTCTCACTGGTATAAGGTCTCAAGGAAATGAGAATTTTAAATCTGACATCTGCAGGACGACGGGAACGTATGTTTACGTTCTGGAACTCGTCACATTACCGCGAGTTGTGCTGCATGCCGTATCAGCGTCGGTGGCTAGCGTGCTGCGAGTCTTCTGTTAAAACCCAAGCACCAATAATCATTTGTTATTTATTAAATATCAGTTCTGGAAGGTTCTTGAAATTTCTTATGTCTGTAATAATCGATGTTTGAGTAAATAGCTGCACGCTCCGCCCAGGAAGTCATTTCTGTTTCTGGATGTACGTCGGTATTCGTAATAAACGTGCTTTCGGCACTTTATTATGATTACAACGTGACAATGCTGCAATATTCCCAGTGTCGTTAGTGAGCTTGCTTGCTGTTGCAATTGCCTTAGGACAGCAACACAATTAGTTTGTAATATTTTACGAAGGTATTCATGGGATATTTGTAATTTTTCTTTTTCTGAAGTTATTTTTCACTAATTTCGGATTTTACTTTTGCAGAAACTTTGGCATCGAAACAAGTTTTTCCAGCTCTCAAGTGTTATTTCATTACGGTTCTGAGTTAAGGCAAATTCGCGGTCAAAATTCGATAGTTTACCTAGCATTTTCGTTACACAAGGCTCTCGAGTGACTAGGTTTGATGTTTCATCTCGTCAGAATTAGTTTCGTTCCAGTCTACAATGAACTCGTGATTGATAGGACTTTAGGCCACAATCTTCAAATGTTCAAATGTGTTTGAATCCCTAAGGGACTAAACTGCTGAAGTCATCGGTCCCTAGACTTACACACTACTTAAACTAACTTATGCTAAGAACAACACACACACACACACACACACACACACACACACACACACACACATGCCCGAGGGAAGACTCAAACCTCCGGCGGGAGGGGCCGCGCAATCCGTGACACGGCGCCTCAAACCGCACGGCCACTCCGCGCGGCCCCTAATCTTCCTTCCTCCTTTTTTTGAATTTGGTAGCAGGGACCAAAATGTTTTCCCCCTTCTATTAGCAACGTCGTAAGTATGGTATGCAAGTTTTACAAACCTAGAGTATGGATGTCATAACAAGAAGGTCTAGAGGAATATAATACCTGTTGCTCCTTCTTTTCCCTTTTTTTCTTTGTATCTCTCTGCTGCATATCTCTTCACATTTGCTCCAATTTGTTACACTGTAGTGTCGGATGCTGAACAAAATGCTTGCTTTTACATAGACTCTGTTGCTGCTATACGGCCACGATAAAAACAAGACACAGACCTGGCGTGCCAGGTACACGTGCAGTGAAGGTGTTGGTGACCGCTGAACGGACAGTCCGGGGTGCTCAGAGAGCAGGTGCAGGTCCAGCCAGTTTTGCGATGAGGACGTTTTACGGAGGCGGCGTGAAAGTTGCATATCTGGTCTTCACGCCGGCCCGACAGTCAATAACGAGGCTGGCTGCTCTCTCTGCAGATTAAGGCAGCCTGCGCGAGATTAATTTTGGCGCCACGCCGCCATTCCTGGAACCTGCTGTGAAAAGGACTGCATAAGCTCCCTCAACGAGGTGTAATTGATGTCCAGCATCTCATGTTGCTCAGAGGACAGTGGGCAACGTCGATCTACAGTGTATCAAAGTTACCATCAGTCAGCTGCCGTGCCACACTATTTTTTTTTTTTAAATCCATTTGTTATTCTACATGTTTGAAAGTTTTACAGTGTGTAGATACATCCTTTAGGAACAATATTTTCATTTCTCCACATAACATCCATCCCTCTCAACTGCCTTACGCCATCTTGGAACCAGCGCCTGTATACCCGCACGGTAAAATTGTGGACCAACCTGTTGGAGGCACTGTTTGGTAGCGTGCACAAGGGAGTCATCATCTTCAAACCTTGTTCCACGAAGAGAGTCTTTCAGTTTCCCAAAGAGATGATGGTCACATGGGGCCAGCTCAGGACTGTAAGCCGGGTGTTTCAGTGTTGTCCATCCGAGTTTTGTGATCGCTTCCATGGTTTTTGACTGACATGTGGCCGTGCATTGTCGTGCAACAGCTAAACATCCTGCTTTTGCCGATGTGGTCTAACACGACTCAGTCGAGCTTGAAGTTTCTTCAGTGTCGTCACATATGCATCAGAATTTGTGGTGGTTCCACTTGGCGTGATGTCCACAAGCAAGAGTTCATCGGAATCGAAAAACACCGTAGCCATAACTTTTCCAGCAGAAGGCGTGGTTAAGAATTTTTTTCTTGGGTGAATTTGTATGATGCCACTCCACTGATTGCCTCTTCGTCTCTGGTGAAAAATGATGGAGCCATGTTTCATCACCTGTCACAATCATTCCGGGAAAGTCATCTCCACCATACTCGTACTGTTCCAAAAGTTCGCTACATACCGTTTTTCTTGTTTTTCTGTGAGCCACTGTCAACAGCCTAGGAACCCACCTGGCACAAGCCTTTTTTTAACGCCAACACTTTCGGTATTCTGCAAACACTTCCTTCCCCTATCCCAACGTAGCGTGACAATTCGTTCAGTGTGATGCGACTGTCAGCAGTCACCAATGCGTTTACTCTCTGCACATCGTCTGGAATGTGTGCAGCACGAGGCCTGCCGCTGCGAGGACAATCCTCAATATTGCCGTGCCCGCCTTCATCACGTAACGTGCTTGTCCACCGACTAACTGTACCGCGATCGACATCAGCATTTCCACACACCTTTTTCAACTCTTGTGGATGTTTCCCACTGTCTCGTTTTCACAGCACAGGAACTCTAGGACAGCACGTTGCTTCTGACGAACGTCAAGTGTAGGAGCCATCTTGAAGACAAGCTGTGACGGCGCCACTCACGGGAACAGGTTGAACTAAGTTTGAAAACAAGCGGGAAGGGTGTACCTGCACACTGTAAAACTTTCACACATGCAGAATTAAAACTGTATTTTTACAAAAATAGTGTGCATTTCTTTTGGAGTGATCCTCGTATGTAGATATAGGTCCTGTTGAAAAATGTGGACCACCATGAAATGAAGAAATTACGAAAAGAATGTACACTTAGTTGACAAAAGTCATAGGACACCTCCTAGCCTCATGTCGGACCTCTTTTTGCGCACCGTAGTGCATCAATTCGACATGACATGGACTCAACAAGTCGGTGGAAGTTCCCAGAGACACAATGAGCCATACTCCCTTGTAACCGCCCATAATTACGAAAGTGTTGCCGGTGCAAGATTTTGTGCACGAACTCACCTCTCGATTAAGTTCCATGAATGTTCAACAGGATTCATGTCGGGCGATCTGGGTGGCCAAACCACTTTTTCAAAACTGTTCAGAATGTGCTTCAAAGCAATCGCGAACAACTATGCCCCGGTGACATTGTGCATTGTCATCCATAAAGATTCCAGCGTTGTTTGGGAAGATGAAATCCATGAATGGCGGTACGATCCCGCACACTGAGCAAACAAATATGTCCTGTCGAGCGCTAGTCCCTTAGCGCCGCTGAGAACCAGCGTGATGCTGCGTATGGCCCTCTTGAACACATCGATTCCGTTATCGAATTAAAGTCGTAGGATCCCGACCAAAGCAATCAGTAACATCGCGGAACGGTAAACCGCAGTCTCGATAGGCTTCGATCCTGTCACCGTCTCCATCTTACACCAGGCCTTACTAGACATGGAAAAAATTGTTTTATTTTACAGCCATATTCAGTTTTATTTTTTTCTGATTTTGGTGGTTATTTTTGGCACGACCAGTGTCTCATTCAGTGCCATTCTGTTATATTTCAGTGTCATGTTTTCCATGTTATTTTTTTCCAGTTTCGGTGTCATTTTTCTCCAATTTTGGCGCTATTTCCTTTCAGTTTTGGTGCTACTTATTGCGTATCTTGGTGTTTTTTCCAATTTTTTGTTTTTTTCCGATTTTCACGTTTTTTTAACAAATTCGGTTTTATTCATCTCAAATTCGGTTTTATTTTTTGCCAAATTCAGTATTATTTTCGCCAATTCGCCGTTATTTTTTACCAAATTCGGTGCTTTAAAAACACAAATTCGGAGTCATTTTTTTTTTAAATTCAGGGTTTTTTTGCCAAATTCGGCGTCATTTTTTGCCAAATTTGGTGTAATTTTGGCCAGATTTATTTTTGTTTTTTGACAAATTCTGTTTTATTAGCACCAAATTCAGCGTTATTTTTGCCAAATTCGGTGCTAGTTTTTTCCAATTTCGGTGTTACTTTTTACAAAATTCGGGTTTTTTGCCCATTTCAACTTTTTTTTTCAATTTCAGTGTTAGTTTTTGGCAAATTCGGTGCTACTTTCGACGTGACACCATGGTTCGTTATGCGGGAAATGAACTATCATTTTAATATTATAAATGAACATCTGACTTTAGAAAAAAAAAGAAGGCAAAACTCAATTTCAGTGTTCAATAACCGTACGAATATTGGTAAACTGTCGCCCTCATATATATTACATATTTATACAGGAAAATGAGAAATTCCACGATATTTCGTAAATTTCGCCGCATTCGTGTTATTTCGTTAAAGGCCGAGTTTCGCGTTATTTTTCGCATTATCGTTTTCACGAAATTTTCCTATCCCTAGGCATTACGCCGACCGGAGTGGCCGTGCGGTTCTAGGCGCTGCAGTCTGAAGCCGAGCGTCCGCTACGGTCGCAGGTTCGAATCCTGCCTCGGGCATGGATGTGTGTGATGTCCTTAGGTTAGTAAGGTTTAATTAGTTCTAAGTTCTAGGGAACTGATGACCGCAGATGTTAAGTCCCATGGTGCTCAGAGCCATTTGAACCATTTGAACATCACACACATCCATGCCCGAGGGAGGATTCTAACCTGCGACCGTAAAACAACATTCAAACATGATTTCTGAATAAGAGATCGGCCGCGTAAACTGTTCTTATTTTCGGAATGTATACGGCGTTACTCCTACTTACCTTGAGCGGTTCTGCTGAAATGCTTACCGTTTCCGTATCCAAGTGCGTAACACAGTCCCAGTTCATGCCAGTTTTATATTCGCTGCATACCGCCTTCGTGGTGAGGCATTTTTAATGGCCAGCAGTGCAGCCGACAATGGACCAGCGTGATTGAGCTGTGAGGAGATACGTCGTTTAACTCTTTTTTACTATGGATTCCATTCGCCGGCAGACACTCTCGTCCTTAAAAGGCACCGCGCACGCTATCTGGCTGTTTTATGACGCGTGTCGCTCGGTCAGGAGGAGCGCCGCCGGAAATCTCTCGTAAACGCGGCGATCGGCGTCTACGTCACAGCACAGTCCCTCGCGCCGCCGCCAAACAGCCGCACCCCGCTGCGCCGAGGAGACGACAGCGAGTCTCTCCTCTGACGTGGTGCAGCTACTCCGTACAGGGTCCACGTGTAATCGGCGTCTGCCTCGCTTCCAAATTTCCACCAGGGTCCATGGTCCATTACCTTTGCACAATATTTCAACAACTGTGATGAAATGGGTGTTGTGGGAGATGCTCCTAACCCTTAAATGTATGAATTTTTATTATTTTTTTTTCCTTAAGAAATTAGTGCTGAAGTCTTGTCCATAGCTAGGGGAAAAATAGAGAAAAATATGTGCATTGTTACTTTTCTAAAATAAGCACTTTTCTAGATGTTACATGTAGCCATACAATGTTGTTGTTGTGGTCTTCAGTACAGAGACTGGTTTGATGCAGCTCTCCATGCTACTCTATCCTATGCAAGCTTCTTCACCTCCCAATACCTACTGCAACCTACATCCTTCTGTATCTGTTAACTGTATTCATCTCTTGGTCTCCCTCTACGATTTTTGCCCTCCACGCTGCCCTCCAATACTAAACTGGTAATCCCTTGATGCCTCAGAATATGCCCTACCAATCGATCTCTTCTTCTAGTCAAGTTGTGCCACAAATTTCTCTTCCCTCCAGTTCTATTCAATACCTCCTCATTAGTTACGTGATCTACCCATCTAATCTTCAGCATTCTTCTGTAGCACCACATTTCGGAAGCTTGTATTCTCTTCTTGTCCAAACTATTTATCGTCCACGTTTCACTTCCGTACATGGCTACACACACACACACACACACACACACACACACACACACACAAAAAAAGTTCAAATGGCTCTGAGCACTATGGGACTTAACATCTGTGGTCATCAGTCCGCTAGAACTTAGAACTACTTAAACCTAACTAATCTAAGGACATCACACACATCCATGCCCGAGGCAGGATTCGAACCTGAGACCGTAGCGGTCACGCGGTTCCAGACTGACGAGCCTAGAACCGCACGGCCACACCGGCCGGCACTCCATACAAATACTTCCAGAAACGACTTCCTGTTACTGAAATCTATACTCGATGTTAACAAATTTCTCTTCTTCAGAAACGCTTTCATTGCCATTGCCAGCCTACATTTTATATCCTCTCTACTTCGACCATCATCAGTTATTTTGCTCCCAAAATAGCAAAACTCCTTTACTACTTTAAGCGTCTCATTTCCTAATCTAATTCCCGCAGCATCACCCGATTTAATTCGACTACATTCCGTTATCCTCGTTTTGCTTTTGTTGATGTTCATCTTATATCCTCCTTTCAAGACACTGTCCATTCCGTTCAGCTGCTCTTCCAGGTCCTTTGCTGTCTCTGAAAGAATTACAATGTCATCGCGGCGAACCCAAAAGTTTTTATTTCTTCTCCATGGATTTTAATTCCTACTCCGAATTTTTCTTTTGTTTCTTTCACTGCTAGCTCAATATACAGATTGAATGACATAGGGGAGAGGCTCCCTGTATTTTAACTCTGCCACCTCCAGAATTTGAAAGAGAGTATTCCAGTCAACATTGTCAAAGACTTTCTCTAAGTCTACAAATGCCAGAAACGTTGGTTTGCATTTCCTTAATCTATTTTTTAAGATAAGTCGTAGGGTCAGTATTGCCTCGCGTGTTCCAAAATTTCTACGGAATCCAAACTGATCCTCCCCGAAGTCGGCTTCTACCAGTTTTTCAATTCGTCTGTAAAGAATTCGTATTAGTATTTCGCAGCCGTGGCTTATTAAACTGATGGTTCGGTAATTTTCACATCTGTCAACACCTGCTTTCTTTGGGGTTGGAATTATTATTTTCTTCTTCAAGTCTGAGCCATACAATATAATATGGAAAAATCTTCAGTTCTTTTATTTTTGTTTCTAAGAATTTATTAAAATCAGTTCATATACTTACTCACCCATCATTCTGACATTAACACAATTTGCATATAATGCATGGTGCCTGTTCTTCGGACATGTCCGAAAGAACAGATACTACGCAGAATCCGCAGCTATGATACATATTATGTAATCTGCTGTGGCAACATCTGTCTGAATTTTGATCAATGTTCTAGTAACAGTGGTGTGTGTGTGTGTGTGTGTGTGTGTGTGTGTGTGTGTGTGTGTGTGTGTGGAGCTTATGGGCGCTGAACGGAGAGGTTATCAGCGCCCTTTCACATTTTAAAAGAAACGAATGCGGATAAAATAGCTAAATATTGTTATCACACAGTGAGGAAGAAACCGACATTCGTGATGACCCATAAAATCACTCCATCTCACACGCCTCGAAGACATCGGGGAAAGAGCAAAAGGTGCTATACCTGGGATTAAAATAAAAGTCAGACGGAAGAGGAGCTAACGAACGGCGCAGGGAAATACGACTGGCTGACCACTTGCAAAAAATGTGGGTGAGCCAGTCACTCAGTTAACGCATTAAGAACCCCTCCCCAAAATTTTAAGAAACAATCTGGACATACCACAGAACTTGAGACTCTCTCCACAGTCGTTTGAACCACACTTAAAGTAGAGGGCAGATTTGTCGGCAAATCTGCCGCTGCCGTCTGATCTGAAAATCAAACGCAGTCTAATAGAATGTAATGCACAGTGATCTGTATGCCACGAGCACCGCACACTGGAAGGTCCTTTCGCTGGAGCAAGAAGCCATATGTTATAGGGCTGGAGCCTATGTGAAAACGTATAAGAAGGACCTCGTCCCGCCGGCGTTGCTGGAAGGAGGTACGCCACGGCCGCGTTGTGGACTTCCCTGGACGCAGCTTATTGTCTGTCACTGCCAGCCAACATCTCCATCCCCAGCCTTTGTGGCTGGAGGAGGGCTTCCTCGACATTCTGAAGGACTTTAGCTGCTGGGTACATGCGCTGTAGAGAGTGAAGGGCACTCAGGAAATCGGAACAGACAAGGACTTTAGCACTCGTAACACGTCGCATCTGCTAAAGTGCTCGCAAGATGGTGTGTAATTTCGCATCGAAGACAGCAAAGTCTGGAGGCAGTAGAAACTTGAGGACACGATCCCGGAAAAACAACAGAGCAACCAGCGGAGTCCCTCTGTTTAGACACGTCCGTAAATACGGCTACATAGTTGTGGTGCTCAGTTAAAAGTCATAGAATAATAGGTTAAAAACATTTGCAGGAGTGCAACCTCACCTGTGCTCCCCTAAATCTAAAATCAGTCTAGGCATATGCAGTGGGAAGGGCGGCAGACGGTTAATATCCCGAATTTGAGCCTGTACGTGCCCCACACCAAGGGGCTCCACCACACTTTTCGCGCGGATACCAAACGGCCTCGTTGGTCGTGGACGATGGGCAAAGAGGCGTTCCATAGTAGAGTCCTGTATGACCGAGTAAGCGAGCACAAAATACGAGACGGGGCGAGCACACCCTAAATGGATAGGCTGCCTGCACTAGTTCTAGTGACCGAGCATAGAAGCCGTGACCGAATACGTAGCACATAACTTCAAACACAGTACACGTCTCATTATCCGTGTCAGACTGCAGCCAGTACGGGCTTCCCATTTGTGGTGTGTCTTTCTTTGTAATTATGCAGCGCGAGGAAGCCAGTGCAGCAAGACGTAAGATTGAAACCAATATTTACACAATGAAGAAACGGGAAGGCCTAAAAAGCCAAGTATGGAGTACATTTCTGTTGGTTTTAGAGGAAAACAGTGCGTCTACTGGGTACGTATCGTGCATAAACTGCTCCACATTATTATGTTTCCAGTCGGGAACCACTCTTTTAAGGAAACACAGTTGCAAGAAACCTCACAAAATGAAATGAAATGTCGTGTGGCTAGGGCCTCCCGTCGGGTAGACCGTTCGCCTGGTGCAAGTCTTTCGATTTAACGCCACTTCGGCGACTTGCGTGTCGATGGGGATGAAATGATGATGATTAGGACAACACAACACCCAGTCCCTGAGCGGAGAAAATCTCCGACCCAGCCGGGAATCGAACCCAGGCCCTTAGGATTGACAGTCCGTCGCGCTGACCACTTTTTTTTGGGGGGGGGGGGGAACAGGAAGGCAGGGTAAACAAACAATCTTTATTCGTACAATTGTGCTGTCCTAGGGATAAGAAAAGTATCGAGACAGCAAAAACAATTTGGAAACCATAAAATCAACGCAAAGGCCGCCCTCTTTTTTTTTCTTTTTTGTAACAGGAATAAAGTAAATGACAATCCTAGTCACGGGCGGGAGTGAAAATGAAGTTATCATCTGCATCACAATCCCTGCAGCACGCGGTGTCGCATCATAAACCTGGCAGAAAGCCACATAATCTTGACAATTTCTGCCAGTGTGGGCGGTATTTATTTCTCCTGCGTCGACCATTCGAAGGACCATTATCTGAGGCGGTTTCGGTGTTTACCATCGTTGTGTGTGTGTTTTTTTTTTCACGTTAACATAATGCAGTCATAACTGGCGCAAACAGGTAGGGGTCAGTTTTCTTCTCAGTGTGCTATAGGCCAATATAATTGAACCGCGCAGTACTGTCTCTAGTCGTTCTGCTGCAGGAGTCTTCCCAGTTCTGGGACACCCCAGCTGTCGGGCGGATTGTGAAAAACACTTCCTAAAAAATTGGAAAAGTAAGTCCTGTATTTCGTATGACTCCGTATGAGCTCGTGTTGTTCTTGTAAATACATCCAATAATCCATCACGGACTTAATATCGTACGAATACAAATATTTCGTCGCATGTCCAGCGATCCAATTGACCGCATACGTCTTTTGTTTCGGAAAAAAGGTCTTGTCCGGTAGAAAAAGTACATCCGATGTGATTTCTGTGTAGTTAGTGCGCCGAAGGAAGGCCAGTATTCGACGCGTCAGCATCCAGACGTCCCTCGCTGCGCCACACACTAAACCATGTTCTTCCGTAGCTAACAGTCCACAGTTTGTGCAAAGAGGAGAATCGACCTTATGAATTGTATGTAATCGACTCCTGGTCGCCGGCCGAAGTGGCCGTGCGGTTAAAGGCGCTGCAGTCTGGAACCGCAAGACCGCTACGGTCGCAGGTTCGAATCCTGCCTCGGGCATGGATGTTTGTGATGTCCTTAGGTTAGTTAGGTTTAACTAGCTCTAAGTTCTAGGGGACTAATGACCTCAGCAGTTGAATCCCATAGTGCTCAGAGCCATTTGAACCATTTTTGACTCCTGGTCACAAGTTTACGGTTTATAAGAATATACCACATCGATCTCGCTGCTGTTGACAGTAATGGAGTATGCACTGCACACCAAATG
The DNA here is from genome assembly GCF_023864345.2 of Schistocerca serialis cubense. Taxonomy (NCBI): domain Eukaryota; kingdom Metazoa; phylum Arthropoda; class Insecta; order Orthoptera; family Acrididae; genus Schistocerca; species Schistocerca serialis. The sequence continues at coordinate 1,091,908,968 of NC_064638.1, forward strand.
TGGTTCCACGTTCTCGACAGGTATCTGAATTCCATTATGTTGCAGCCATGGTGATCCATCAAGCATCTATAGATCTCCCGAGTCGTGGGTATTCTCGTCGAAGGTACTTTCAGACGAACATAACTGTAATCAACAAGAAATGAGGCAATGTGTGCAAGAGAAGGCGAAATATTGCCCACCGCAATAGGGGGTTCGTACGAAGGCGGAACAAGTCCTTCTATCAGAGCTGACGTTATGGTATGCTTTCTTTGTTGCCAATTTCGTATCATCGCTCGCATGTAAAGCGCCAGAGCTTTGTTTCGCACGTTTGTGAGGTTGAGGCCACCGTTCCGGAACTGTAGCGTTAACGTATCATATTTGATCTTAAATAACATCCCAGTACTAACATAGTAACCAAAGGCAGCCATGAGGCGGTCTGCGATACCCTTCGGTATTGGTAGGATCTGCGCTAAATGGGGCAGTCGTGACGCTATGTGAACGTCGGTGTATGCCACACTTTGGATCATGTCAAAGGCTCTCAGTGAGCTGTTGCGTATCGTCAGACGAACATTCTGCAGAAGCCGCCGAGAACTCGCCGCCGCTGACCGCCGTAGTGAACGGTAAATGTAATCCCCAGACATCTCAGCGATTCCACCGTATGAAACGGTCCCGGTACGTCTTCCAGATCCCGTCCAATGTGCATAATTTTAGATTTCGTCATGTTAACGACACTGTCTGCCGCCGTCCCGTAAGAGTCTAGATGTTCAACAGCCTGACGCACTTCATGTCCTGATCTGACGAGAAGGATCAGGTCGTCCGCATATGCGCGACAAACGAAAGAGTTCTCATTAAGCGCTATCCCAGTAAGTGAGCGCCTCATAACACACATCAGCGGCTCAAGCGCTATCGCAAACAGCATCGTGGAGAGTGGGCATTCTAGTCGGACTGAGCTGTTAATAGGAATCGAGCCCGCTTCCCGACAGTTTACAATCACCTTCGATGTAGCCCCTCGTATTAGCCTCATAACGATGGAGATGAAAACAGGAGGAATCGCCATTCGGCTCATGACTGACACCAAGAAGTCATGGTTTATCCTGTCGAACGCACCATCGAAGTCCACAGATATCATCGCTGCTCGCATTTTACACGTTTCCGCAAGGGCGATAACGTCACGGTATTCACTTAACGCCGAGGAGATGTTGCTTCGCACCCCTAGGCAAGCCTCATCAGGGGATATTGTCCTGGATATCGCCAGCTTGAGACAAGACGCTAGTAGTCGTGCAAAGATTTTATAGTCGGTGTTTAGCATAGTGAGAGGCCGATATTGATTAACACTGCGACTCCCCGCCATCTTCGGAATGGGAAGAAGAATGCCCGTCACAAAATCCGACGGTAGGCGCATGTCCGGACGCATCGCCTCATTGTACATCGACACCAACTGTGGCATCATCATGTTCAAGAATTCTCGATAAAACTCTAGCGTAATCCCATCTGGCCCTGGTGATTTATGGGCCGCTCCTTTTGTGAGTGTCACCTTTATATCGTCTTCTGTGAGTGGCTCCATAAGCGCTGCCTTATCCGTCTCTGTCAGTGTCGTTTGCAGATGTTGCAGTATCTCTTCCCCCACCAGACGGTCCGTCGGTGTACCGCCATAGAGGTGGCGGAAATGCTCTAAAAATTCGTTTGCAATGTTCTGTTGTGTTGTCAGTTGACGGGCATCTAAACCATGGAGCACTGTTACCAATGTCCGGCGGTAACGTTTATGTTCCCGCGACACATGGTGCATCGAGGTACGTTCTCCAGCGATGGTGTCGAGACATCTTGCCCCCCCCCCCCCCCCCCCCCCGTATTGGGATGCCACCCAGTCGTCGTCGCGTGAGCGATAGGATTTGTGCCTTGACACGATGAACTTCCGCATGATGTTCTGCAGACGGCACCTGGAAGGACAGCTCACGAAGCATGGTGTAATAATAATCAAGAGTGTCTCTCTGCCATCTCGTCTTATCCCGACCATACTGTATGAGAGCTCTTCTTATTGCCGGCTTAGTACACTCGAGCCACCATTGAAGCACGGAGGTATATGTTGGTAGACGGCGTTGACATGTGGCCCATACCTCCTCGACTCTCTGACGACATTCGGGGTCCGCCAAAAGTGACGAATTGAGCTTCCATGTCCCGCGGCTTCTCCACACACTTTGCCTAGGGAGTGATATGGTACAAATGTAAGCCAGATGATCAGTAAATGCCGCAGGCCATCGTTCCGCGTCGACCACCTTATCCTGTAGGCCAACCGAAACATATATTCGATCGAGTCTGCTCGCCGAGTGACTGGTATAAAAAGTATATCCCTCACGGTTGCTATGAATCATGTCCCAGGTGTCGCTTAACTCCAGATCCCGGCATAGCACATGCAATTCACGACAGGTATTGTAATGTGGAGTCTGGTCTTTTTGCGCTAAAACACAATTGAAGTCACCACCTATAATGAAATGATCGAATCTGTCGGTAAATAGGGGCACAATCTCTTCCGAATAATATCTAGCACGCGCCCGTCTGTTGTCTGTGCCGGAAGAGGCATAAACATTGAGAATGCGAATTCCATTAACAGTTATCGCCAGTCCTCGTGCCGAAGGTAGATAAGCCAGGTCGCGAACCGGAATCCCGTTCCGGACCAATATCGCCGTTCCACTGTCGTTGTTCGAGTGCGGCGAGGTGTAGGAGATGTATCCATGGACTTCCTGGAACTCAGGAATGTAAATTTCCTGCATCATCAGTATATCCACATCCGACGCGTATATCATGTCCCTAAACAACTGCTGTTTCACGGGCGATCTAATGGTATTTACATTCACTGTCCCTATCCTGTATGCCTGGGGTCGAGTAGCTGTCATCTCCTCATGATGTTAAAATGACAAAGTTTCACCGTATCGATAGTCCCTTTGCACATACGCAGAGGGTCGCCCGACGGACGTGTCCCTGCGGCATTAGGTTTCTTGAGATGCGGACGGATGCGAGTCCCCACCAGTAGAATGGTCCGCATCGGTGATTTCGTCGTCCTGCTCATACCAGCTGATATTATTGGGGTGCTCCAAATTTTCCTGTGCGGCATTGATGTGTGACATCTGTTGTTCTTTCGCAGCATTAGACTCCACCGCAGAAGGGGTAGCAAGCCCCTGAGCGGATGCGTCTTCTGAGCGACATGACATCTTTTCACTGTCCGAATTCATATGGTCTGCGACATCCGAAGCGTGTGGTTCCAAGTCAGACAGGTCCATAGTGTTAGACTCGTCTGGGCTCCCTAGAAGAGAAGGGAGCGTCTCCGCTGAGTTTAGTCGGCGCTTCTTGCGGCGCTTTGGCGAGCGTTGTTTGCGGGCCCTAACCTCGGCCTCTGGTGTTGGCGCATCTTGCATCTCCTGCGTTCCCGCCGCCGCCACAATCCCCTGGGGCCGTTCCACTTCAGCTTCCATGCCTGTTGTGATGCTGTCATCCTCTTTCTGCACCACCTGTAATGTATGGGATTGGAGGTTGGTGGGAGCCATTCCTTCTTCAGTGGGGTCCGAAGGCGACTCAATCAACTGAGGCGTCGGTTCGATAGTGCGCTCCGACCTCGGCGTCACCTCCCCGCGAAGCGCCGCCACGTAAGTCATCGGCAGTGACGTTGGTGTAGTCGGATTCTGGAGGTCTCCGCTGGGGAGTTGCACGAGTCTCCTCTGCATACACGCAGATCGAAGATGTCCTTCACCACCACACCCGGAGCATGTCCGGGGCTGTCCATCATAGATGACAATAGCTCGACAGCCGCCGATGTTGATGTACGATGGTGCATGTTTCGTAAGCGCAATTCGCACCTGTCGGACACCATTGAGCACTGGATACGTGCTAAAATTTGCCCAACGTTCGGCCGTATGACTGATAACTCTGTCATATGGCTGGAGCGATTCAGTGACCAAGGATTCTGGTACCTCGAAAGGCAGCTCGAAGACTCGAATCGTACGCACGCCCAGGCCCGAATGAGCGACTAATACTTCGCCAATTTGACCATCGGAGTGTCGGAACTGGAATCCTCGTTTGGCGGCTTCAATGATCCTATCGCATGCTGCGTCGTCAATCATCTTTACGTAAAGAGTGCCGCTCACGATCGATAAATGAATTCCAATAGCCTCCGTGTAATTAAGTTGCACTTCGTCCCTCAAGAAACGTTCGATTTCGAATGCCTTCGGTCGTGCATACTCGTTAAAGAACGTGTATTGTATCGTGGTTTTTCGGAAATTGTGTGCCATTGCGTTCGATTCAAGCAGTAACACACGCGAGTGACGACGGTGTAAACACCGCTTCTTCCGCGAACGTTCGCAGCCGGGACGTAAACAAGTCCGAGCTGCTCCGCGGCTAAAGGCGGACTGGCCACTCAGCTACCGGGGGCGGACACCTCACAAAGATACAGCTTCTTCAGGGATACCGGCAGTAATAAAAAATAGTATTACAGCAAAGTGTGTTGCAATGTGTGCTAAAGATATGAGACCTTTTAATGCTGTTTCCGGTGAAAGTTTCAGAGAACTAGGCCAAGAATATAATACATCTAGGTGCGCATTATGGAGAAGTTAACGTGACATATGTCATGCCACATCCCTCTACTATAAGCAGAGATGTCAAAGAACAAGCTGATGCAATACGAAACAGCATAATGCCTTCTGTTATTAATAAAAAATGTGCTGCGACCGATGATATGTGGACTGATTCGCATAATCAGGTGCACTATTTGACGCTTACAACACATCACATTAACACAGATTGGTCTCTTGTGAACAATGTTTTATTTACAACAAAATTCCCGGACGTTAAGAAGACGGGAGTAAGTATTATGAAAGAAACTGAAGAGAGGATGGCTAATTGGGACATTTCGCCGGACATGTTGCGCAGTTTTGTCTTTGTCCCCGACCAGGCTGCCAATGTGATAAAGGCTTTGGAAAATCACGAAAGGATTCCTTGTGCTGCTCATTGTATAAACACAGCACGTAGTCATACTTTCGATGAAGATAACTTCTTGTTAAATCATGGCCCGAACATCGCATCAACAATAAATACTGCCGGCCGAAGTGGCCGAGCGGTTCTAGGCGCTACAGTCTGGAACCGCGCGACCGCTACGGGTGGAGGTTCGAATCCTGTCTCGGGCATGGATGTGTGTGATGTCCTTAGGTTAGTTAGGTTTAAGTAGTTCTATGTTCTAGGGGACTGATGACCTCAGAAGTTAAGTCCCATAGTGCTCAGAGCCACTTGAACCATTTGAACAATAAATACTGCAAAATGCATTGTAAGGTAAATTAAGAAAAGTGGCCTCTGCTCGTCTTTGAAATCATCGTTGAATCAAGAGGCCTGGAACAGCTTGTACACTATGTTGGAATCCTTACACATTCAGTATAACGAAGTCGCTGCTTTGCTGACGGAAAAGGACTCCGCTTACAGATTACAAGGATATGATAATGAGCTTACAGGAAAAACTGAGCGTTTTCTGAGACCATTTAAAGAGGCCACAGACGAATTAGAAGGCGAAAAAGAACCGACAATCCAGTTAGTTCTTCTTTGGTTTCACAAACTGCAACAAATTTGCAGTGTCAATGACACTGACTGTCAGGTGAATAATTACTGCAGTTAAAATCACTGTTTCATTATGATACGCGATAGATTTATAATTAACTAGGTAATTGATGTGTACTAACAGATATGTATTTTTTAACGGGAGGTACAAAGGATTAAAAATCGGGCCTTGACTTTAGTTTGTCCGGAGATTGTGATCACTTCCAGACATAAAATTGCTACGTTTCTTTGGCCGTCTTTCAGTGATCTTAATATGCTTGAAATAAATGAAAAGCAGGAAATTCTTAGCAATGTGCGACAAATGTGTGCTACTTACGCAGGTACAACATGCAATCATTAACATAATCGTTTTTGCATAGTTAGCGGATAGTGTATTATAGAGAAACGGGAATGTTATAATTCGTATACTATTACATTAACGTAAAACACCTCGTTTTTATGGGAACGTTTCGATGATTTCCACATCAGTTCTGTATTATTTGTCTCTCTTGTTTATTATCATAGATCCTTCAAGTACTGTCTCATCACCACCCAGAAAGAGAGATCATTTCAAGGAACGGAGGAACAACAGATCATCCGGAGCAGATGAAGTAGATCTCTACATTTTAATGCACCTCGGAGATGATGATGATGATGATGATGATGATGACTTCTTGAAGTGGTGGAGCAGACATGAAACAGATCTGCTAGGCCTGGCTGCAGTTGCAAGCCATATTTTATGTATCCCAGCAACAAGCGCACCTAGTGAAAGATGCTTTAGTAAAGCCTGCATGTTACTAACAAATCGCCGCAGCCAATTACATCCGGAACGCGTTAGTGATTTACTGCTGATCAGCAATAACTATAATTTTGTTTCTGTTGCAAACAAGTGAAAAGTATGACAAGGTACGTCTGTAAATGTTTAATGTTCTTTGTATGCTTTCTTTATGAAGATGGTTGTCTTCTAGTTTACAGGGACAGCACTTATTTAATGTTTTCTATTAATGAAAGGAAAATTATATCTCCTGTTTGGAAATGAGACTCGTCTTCTGCCCGCGATTGTATTGAAATATCGTTTTATTTTTCAAGTGCTTTATGAATTTAGCTGTGTCACGTACCCGTTCTTGGAAACGTTACTTCTGTATCAAAAGAGAGAGCGACAGAGATAAATACATTGCTTGTGTGTGTGTGTGTGTGTGTGTGTGTGTGTGTGTGTGTGTGTGTGTGTGTGTGTGTGTGTAAAAGAAAAAAAAAGAGAGAGAGAGAGAGAGAGAGAGAGAGAGAGAGAGAGAGAGAGAGAGAGTGGCCGGCCGGAGTGGCCGAGCGGTTCTGGGCGCTACAGCCTGGAAACGCGCGACCGCTACGTCGCAGGTTCGAATCCTGCCTCGGGCATGGATGTGTTTGATGTCCTTAGGTTAGTTAGGTTTAAGTATTTCTAAGTTCTAGGGGACTGATGACCTAAGAAGTTAAGTCCCAGCCGGCCGAAGTGGCCGTGCGGTTAAAGGCGCTGCAGTCTGGAACCGCAAGACCGCTACGGTCGCAGGTTCGAATCCTGCCTCGGGCATGGATGTTTGTGATGTCCTTAGGTTAGTTAAGTTTAACAAGTTCTAAGTTCTAGGGGACTAATGACCTCAGCAGTTGAGTCCCATAGTGCTCAGAGCCATTTGAACCATTTTTGAGAGACAGAGTGGCGTTGGATTTGTACAGTACAGTGCAGCGACCCGGGGCGAGGCGAGGTGAGACGTCAGCGGTGACCGGTCATGCTCGGTTATCCGCGTGTCCGGAATCCGGGCATCAGACATGGGGCGAGTACGTGACCGAGCCGAGTCGTGTGGGGCCGGACACGAGCGGCTCGGTCCCCCCGTCAACAGGCGACCCGTGACCGGTCAAACATTGAGCGTGGCAGCCCTCTATTCCATAGCAACAGTGTGGTTTGCTGGGGAGGTGGGAGTAGCGAAGAACTGACACGGCTGACACAGCACGAGGAGTTGCCGCCGGATGGTAAGTGGCGATTCACCATCCTCAACACAGAGACTGGGTATGGATTATGGAACTGGTCCTGCAAGCGCCCTTGGGCAGCCTGATCCCCTCACGGTGTATAGCGTCAATGATCTGCAGGCAGGAAGGTCTCGCTGACCCGTACACCATGCAGCCATAGTCCAGCTGCAATCGCACGAATGCCCTGTAAAACTGGGGCAGATACGCCGCGTCTGCTGCCCAGGATCAGTAGCAAAGACACTTCAAGATGTTCAGTGCCTTCTGGGCTCTAGTAACAGTAAGAGGACAAAAAGAAGTTATCCAACTACTGGTGGAAATTAGTCTAGCAATTCGTGTCTTTGTAGAAACAAAGGTGCACATCAGATTTTGTGCAAGTAACAGATGTCCACTCAAGACGTCCAGGATACTTGCATCGATTTCTTTTGGCATCCCGCTTAGGGCATTGGTCTAGTTGCTGCTGAATTATATTGCTTGGTCTACCCATCTTTTGTCCAGTTATGTTACAAATACATCATTCCACCTCAACCCTGAACTGTTTCCGATTGAAGGGGTCCATGGAATATTGCTTCCTCAGTAGCACTTCCCTAAAAAAAAAAAAAAAAAACGAAGAATTTCTAATAGAAAGATAAAGTAAATGGTAAGAGAGCCTGAAATCGTTTTATTTCATCAGAATAATCTAAGTTTCTTTTAAATTTCTTTTGTTTCTCAGACGGCCGCTGTGGGCGAGCGGTTCTAGGTGCTTCAGTCTGGAACCGCGCCACCGCTACGGTCGCAGGTTCGAATCCTGCCTCGGGCATGGATGTGTGTGATGTGCTTAGGTTAGTTAGGTTTAAGTAGTTCTAAGTTCTAGGGGAGTGATGACCTCAAATGTCAAGTCCCATAGTGCTCAGAGGCATTTGAACCATTTTTTTTTTATTCCTTAGCAACGGAGAGCTTCTTTCATTTTCATACCTGGCTTGGTTTCTTAGTTGCTTTAACGCTTTTTATATTCTTGTGTGACTGCTTGTGATCACAGTCAACGGTGTTATTGCTGGGGTGACACGTTAGTGGCTTAACATAATGAGAAACACGTTCATTCTCAATTCTCTTTGGGGTACGTACTTGCAGAAAAATGCAATAACTCCACAGTTTCTATTTTATCTTCTGCTGAGAAATCATTTCCAAAACAGGTGTAGTAATGTAATTAATTTGAGTGTGCTGTACAATCATCATCACTGCAACCATCAATCACCGAGCTCATCACAACTCCCAGAAGGTAAATCTAATAGCTGCCTTATATCCCCTGCAGCAGCATCTTTCTTCAAAAACCACGGTGGTTGGATATTCGATCCACAATCAAAACCTCAATGTTAAGTATTAATAATTAGCTACCATAGTAACTGTACTAACCTGAAAATAACATCCAACAAAAGAATATACCACTGAAAGAGAAGATTTATGCAGAAATACTAACAAGCCAAATAACCTCATCGGCGTTGTGTGTCAGTATTCATGCAATGTTACATATGCGCAACATACACAGACTGTCATGTAAAATCCGAAGTCGAGCATTTTGCACAGTTACTTTTGTTGAATACAGTTCTACATACTTGTTTTAGTTTGTGCGAGTTTTTCCTTCTTCGTAACCCGGCTCTTAATAAAGCAAACACAATGCCAGCCTAAGCAAATTCACACTAACGACTTTCTCTGCATTTATTCACAGAGGTTACAGGAAGTTCGCAGAGTAGCCAAGTACTCATGCCACTAGCAGAGATACTCTCTAAGAGCTTCGTTGCAGCTGTGAAACTTGGGTTCCTGTCCTAAATTCCCACTAGAGGGACTCGAAACAATTTTACAATCTTTATTGCAGATATAAAGCACTAAGCAATTAAGGGCTAAAACATGCTCCAGCTATTCTTGTTAGACACCAAGTGGTGGGACTGTCTTAAAACCTTCAGTTACACCACAAAACGAAGCCAACTATTGACGACGATGATAATGAGGGTGATGTTTTTAACGCGCTCAAAAGCATGTTTTTCTGTGCCATTGCTGAATGTTATTGTGCTTGAAACGAACAGAGTTATTCTTCACTTGCATTCGTATTGTGACGAATTTCTACGGACATTGTCTCTCTAGAGAAGGCGTGGCAGTGCCAACGAGTAGGAGAACAAGTAAGGACGCCTTTACTATTGCGTCAGAGTTTTGCACTGCTTCATGAATTGTCTTTCATCATTGGGAATATAAATGGTTCAAATGGCTCTGAGCACTATGGGACTCAACTGCTGCGGTCATTAGTCCCCTAGAACTTAGAACTAGTTAAACCTAACTAACCTAAGGACATCACAAACATCCATGCCCGAGGCAGGATTCGAACCTGCGACCGTAGCGGTCTTGCGGTTCCAGACTGCAGCGCCTTTAACCGCACGGCCACTCCGGCCGGCTATATTGGGAATATAAAACTGACGGAAGAGTGGGTTATTAATTGCGGAGCACTATTAAGTAGAGTATGCTACTGTGATGGGGGAAAATAATAAAACTATGTCTGAGTATTTCCTCTATAAATGACGGAATTATGACGCCTGCGGCTGTTCATGAAAACAAATAAAATGGTTTACAGCGCCAGTCACTTATTTTCCCATTATGTGTTTCGATGATTCACACCATCATCTTCAGGTGGAGAATTGTGATGTTACATCTCTGGTGTTAGTGTAGAGCACAGACGCCTTCTGCTGGTGATAAAATTGCTTTTCAGAAAAGGCACTGTTAATATTAAAAACAAGAATTTTTCATAGTGAAGTGTATTTGGTCCGCAGCTCGTGGTCTCGCGGTAGCGTTCTCGCTTCCCGAGCACGGGATCCCGGTTTCGATTCCGGGTGGGGTCAGGAATTTTCACCTGCCCCGAGATGACTGGGTGTTGCTGTGTCGTCTTCATCATCATTATTCATCCTTTTTACGGTCGGAAGAAGGTAACGGCAAACCGCCCTTCATTAGGTTGGTTGGTTGGTTGGTTTGGGGGAAGGAGACCAGACAGCGTGGTCATCGGTCTCATCGGATTAGGGAAGGATTGGGAAGGAAGTCGGCCGTGCCCTTTCAGAGGAACCATCCCGGCATTTGCCTGGAGTGATTTAGGGAAATCACGGAAAACCTAAATCAGGATGGCCGGACGCGGGATTGAACCGTCGTCCTCCCGAATGCGACCCCCATTAGGACCTCGCCTAATACGGCGGTGCGGGTCTCCCGCATCGCTCCCCTACGCTCTGCCAAGAAGCATGGGACTTCATTTCCAAAGTGTATTTGCAAGAGAAGTAGAATCGAAAGCAAGGTACATACTGCTACTCGTTGCACATGTTAGTAAAGGGAACAATGCCTCATTGACGACGAAGTCATCAGACAGCACAAAATCTTTTGGAAAATACCGGGTGGAAGCTGTAGAAACCCGCATTCGCCTAAAATTCCCTTGAGGAAACCACTTAAGACCTCAATTGGGATAGGTGAACCGGAAATAAAACCTTTGAAAATGAATCTAATATCTTTAGTAGTAGGCTTGGTCCCTCGGAGGCTGTTTACAATAGAAAAATGAGTTATTGTGATATAATAACTACAGATTGCCTACGAAGACTTAGAGCTACATTCAGAAAAAAGGTGTGACGGGAAATAGTAGCTTCTGCAGAGGTTTGGGAAGAATATAGGCGCATATACCCTCACGAGTAATTAAAACAGAGAGAGCTATCGTAGTGGACAGAGTCGGCAAACGGAACCGTCCGCCGACCGTGGTGGACACGTGGTTCTAGGCGCTGCAGTCTGGAACCGCGCAACTGCTACGGTCGCAGGTTCGAATCCTGCCTCGGGCATGGATGTGTGTGATGTCCTTAGGCTAGTTAGGTTTAAGTATTTCTAAGTTCTATGGGACTGATGACCTCAGATGTTAAGTCCCATAGTGCTCTACATCTACATCTACATTTATACTCCGCAAGCCACGCCACTGTCATTACCTCCCTTTTCTATTCCAGTCGCGTATGGTTCGCGGGAAGAACGACTGCCGGAAAGCCTCCGTGCGCACTCGAATCTCTCTAATTTTACATTCATGATCTCCTCGGGAGGTATAAGTAGGGGGAAGCAATATATTCGATACCTCATCCAGAAATGCACCCTCTCGAAACCTGGCGAGCAAGCTACACCGCGATGCAGACCGCCTCTCTTGCAGAGCCTGGCACTTGAGTTTGCTAAACATCTCCGTAACGCTATCACGCTTACCAAATAACCCTGTGACGAAACGCGCCGCTCTTCTTTGGATCTTCTCTACCTCCTCCGTCAACCCGACCTGGTACGATTCCCCCACTGATGAGCAATACTCAAGTATAGGTCGAACGAGTGTTTTGTAAGCCACCTCCTTTGTTGATGGACTACATTTTCTAAGGACTCTCCCAATGAATCTCAACCTGGTACCCGCCTTACCAACAATTAATTTTATGTGATCATTCCACTTCAAATCGTTCCGCACGTATACTCCCAGATATTTTACAGAAGTAACTGCTACCAGTGTTTGTTCCGCTATCATATAACCATACAATAAAGGATCCTTCTTTCTATGGCTCAGAACCATTTGAACCATTTTTGGATAGTCCGGCCTGTCACGCGGTTGGAAGGTCGTCAGATGTACGACCATTGCAGGATGAGCAAGACGCGTGGAACATGCGCATTCCGAGGTCGTACAGATACCGGAATTTTCATGTGCCTCTGTTTCATGCGAGTGCGGTGAGTACTTGAATTCGAGGACAACAGGCGCTGCCACGGTCGCTGGTTGTCGGCAAGGAGATATTCTTGTGTTGTTTATCATATCTTCTCAGCCGCTAGGCTACGTCATGTTACTTTTCAAATTTTTTAGTGCGCAGTGTTTCGATCCCGCTGCTGGGATGTTGCCGGCCGAAGTGGCCGTGCGGTTAAAGGCGCTGCAGTCTGGAACCGCAAGGCCGCTACGGTCGCAGATTCGAATCCTGCCTCGGGCATGGATGTTTGTGTTGTCCTTAGGTTAGTTAGGTTTAACTAGTTCTAAGTTCTAGGGGACTAATGACCTCAGCAGTTGAGTCCCATAGTGCTCAGAGCCATTTGAACCAATTTTTGCTGGGATGTTCTTCAGGTTCCACTGGTGTTCGTGAATGGGTAAACACTGTCGAAAGACAGTGTCGGGTTCACTGTAAACGGCTATTTTGCCGTGCTTTTTCGGAGAAGTGGAGTTACTGGGTAAAAATCTTCAGGCTTCTATTGGCGGACTGTTGTCGTCGGTAAATACTGAAAGCAGAGACTGACAGAGAGGGAAAATCAAAAATATTGTGTTTGTTGTGCCACCTCGATTGTTTCCTGATAGCTGCATACGTTCCTCGCTAACCGTATCTGGGTGATGTTTACTTCCGTGATTGCGGGTAGCCACGAAGGCTCTGAGCACTATGGGACTTAACATCTATGGTCATCAGTCCCCTAGAACTTAGAACTACTTAAACCTAACTAACCTAAGGACATCACACAACACCCAGCCATCACGAGGCAGAGAAAATCCCTGACCCCGCCGGGAATCGAAGGTAGCCACGAAGACGTAGCCGTAACTCTACAGAAACTGTAACTTTTTGGTATTTATACTGCTTCATGGACTAGTCTTCTGTAAATGTTACTTTCATACGCGTGAATGTCAGACCGATCGTACGTGAAACTCCTGGCAATGCGACTGTTAGCATCAAGGACGTCACATGGTGTCGAAAGCGTCCACGTCTGTCACAAGAGCGCTGCAGAGGGCACGAATTCACATTTACTGCCGACGTGGTGGCCAAGCGGCGGGCGCTGGCCCCATACCGCCGACGCCCTGTATTGTTTTTAGGCGACATTTCCAGAAATAGGTCCCTAGCCTCAGTTTGGTTCCCAAGCCACCTTCCACAGACCGACGACGTTCGTCGTATCGTTTTGTTACACCGTGAGTAATTACGTATTTTATGCCAGTGTAAGGATTCGGTTGTCTATGTTTGTTTTAAAAAAAACTGGTTTGCTACGCCTTGCTATGTAAGATAGATAATAGGCAGTAATTTCATGTAGCAACTTTCGATGACACAATTTGTCACAATTTGTGGAATCGACAGTAATAGATGGTTCTGAGCGACCGATGGCCCTAGTAGTCTGGTCCCTTCAATCCAACAAACCAACCAAAGATCGTTCTGAAATAACAATCAAAAATTTTATTAGGGGTCTTAAAAAAGAAAGGTAAACAGTATTATTGCAGGGCCAAGTAACTTTTATTGAATTCTGCGCTACACTGCAAAGTGGCACAGATACCTGACACTATTCTTCAACATAGTCAACAAGTCTATTTAAAGAACGGTCAGAAAGTTCTGGCAAACGTTCAATTCCTCGACGATAGAAATCCGCTCCTTGGTTACGGAGCTATCCGAGAACCGCCGTGCGAATGTCCCTGTCGTTGGGGAATGTCTCCCTCCCTCTGCCCAGATGTTCTTCTTCGATTGCTTGGACATTGTTCTCTGTGGTGGATGTCGATGGCCTTCCTTCCCGGTCAGCCCGAGGAGCAAGAGATTCCCTCGCCGCCCTCCACTCTTTCCCCACCCCGACCCCTAGAATCTGGAGTACAGAGGTTCTGTTCATAGCCGAATTCTCACACACTTTGAAAAGCGACTTCTGATTATTCATCTACATCACTCGTAAACGTTTTGTTCTTGCGGCACGACACGTCTCGAAACTGACCAACTCATTTATATAAACTAGCCTAGCGCCCGCAGCTTCGCTCGTGTAGACTAAGTCCGCACAGATCTTTTTTTTCCCTTTAATCGAATTTTTATGTTGTAGACAAATGGTCTTCCGAAGCTCTCTCTCTTCTATTTCACCCCCTTAGAAGAGGATCTTCGAACAATCCCTTTTTAAACACTGCCTACAGCATAAGATCCAAACCATCCCCAAATTTCAAGTTTCTGTCCTTAGCAGTTTGGATCGGCGATGAAATGTCAGTGAAACAGTCTGGCTCTATTTCACCCCATTAGGGCTTGAATTTTCAAAAACTGTTAAACATGTATTTTTTTTCATTTCCAACCGAGAGGGAAAATACCAAATTTCATAGATTTAGGTTTAAAACTGCTTGTATAATGATATTTCATAAAACAATTCGTCCCCTATTTCATCCCCTTAGTGGTTGAATTTCCAAAGACATTGGGACACTTTTTGTTACCGAGAAATCATATACCAGTTTGCATATATGTAGCTTTGAAACTACTTTAGTAGTACTATTTTTAATAATTATTTATTTCCAAAAACTTTCACCCACTATTTCAGCCCCATAGGGACTGAATTTCCAGAAATGTCGAAACACATATTTCTTTATTTCTGACAAAGAAACCAAATACGAATTTTCGTAGGTCTAGCTTCAAAATTGCCTTAATGGCGACATATTTTCGAAACACCTTTCATCCCCTAAAGGAGTGGAATGTCGAAAAATCCCTTCTTAAACGCTGCGTATATTGTAAGATACATATCCTCTCCAAATTTTAAGTTTTAGCGGCTTGGGCTAGGACATGATGAGTCAGTCAGTCGGGATATTGCCTTCTGTATGTAGAGATGGCAGCCGTGCGGTTCTAGGCGCTACAGTATGGAACCGAGCGACCGCTACGGTCGCAGGTTCGAATCCTGCCTCGGGTATGGATGTGTGTGACGTCCTTAGGTCAGTTAGGTTTACTTAGTTCTAAGTTCTAGGCGACTGATGACCTCAGCAGTTAAGTCGCATAGTGCTCAGAGCCATTTTTAGAGATGGCACCTTTAGTCTCGCCTCCCCAACTCCATGGTTAAATTTTTGCGGACGCCCATGGTCTATGATGCCTTGGTGAAACTATTTGCACAATTTCTGTGTGGGTCGACGGGACATGACATTTTATCTATACATCGTCAGAATTTCGGTCTGAAAGTGTGTGCAATTTAGACGTTCTGCTCACAAGAATTGCGCTGTCCCACTTACCTCAACATTGGAGTACTCTGTTCTGACAATTTATCATTCTTATTATGCAATAGTCTTAATCTGGGTCGACTTGTGTAAATCCCTCAGCTTGTAACCTTCTGTGCGTGTAATTCTTCTGTGCGCTTGAACCATGAACCATAACGACCAAGAAAACAGCCACTCTGGAACAACAGTGGGGTAAAATTCGGGATAAACAGGCAGTAAAATCAGGCTCGAATTTGTGTGTTTTCTTTTACTTCGGAGAATCAGACGATTGCCGATATGATCGCATCAGTGAGCCCAGGATCGGAAACCTCTGCCATCTTTTCCGATGCTGACAACGTTTCATCAGTAATCCATTGACGAAAACCAAACTTATAAACTATACAATAATGGTTAAGATAACGGGAGAGAAGTAGATAGTGCAAAAGAAGGAATAAAATGGAATGTAGGAACAGAACGCGCCTCCGCGTGACACGCAACCGTTTCCTTGTTTACAACACGTAACCAAAAAAATGGCTCTGAGCACTATGGGACTCAACTGCTGTGGTCATAAGTCCCCTATAACTTAGAACTACTTAAACCTAACTAACCTAAGGACATCACACACATCCATGCCCGAGGCAGGATTCGAACCTGCGACCGTAGCGGTCGTGCGGTTCCAGACCGCATTCGGGAGGACGACGGTTCAATCCCGCGTCCGGCCATCCTGATTTAGGTTTTCCGTGATTTCCCTAAATCGCTCCAGGCAAATGCCGGGATGGTTCCTTTCAAAGGGCACGGCCGACTTCCTTCCCCGTCCTTCCCTTATCCGATGAGACCGATGACCTCGCTGTCTGGTCTCCTTCCCCGAAACAACCAACCAACCTTCACGCACGGTTCCAGACTGTAGCGCCTTTAACCGCTCGGCCACTCTGGCCGGCTAACACGTAACCGCATATAAAACTGTCATACATATTGTGAGCGAAACTGCTATCTTTGCAATTCACTTTCACTGGATTTCATTATTTAATGGCAGTATTAACATTAATTGTGTCTGTTAGCAAGAAGAATCCAAGCTTTGGCACGTGTAAGGCTTATAAAACACTGTAATTTCGTGCAGCAGCTCCCGATGGTACAAGTTGTGGAGTGAACTGTTTGCAGTTTCCCGCCGACTACTAGTGGGAACTCCCAGCAACTGTGTGAACCGTCTACCATGCGATGAGTAATAGCTGATTAAACATGCAAAGTAATGCTAATGGACGTGCTGTAACTCGCTAGAACGGCTGCCGCGTCGCCAATTCAAATGTTGCAGCAACCCCTTATGCTTGTTTTTACATTAAAAATGTCGAATAAAACCGTGCGAAGAGAGACATTTACGCGTATCTGCCATGTCGTTTAGACACACAGTCAATGAAAAACGTGTACGGACACTCGCAGTTTGTGGCACTGAAGATTATCCTAAAATAAATTATCATAAGAAGCAAGCAGACTGAAGTTTTCTCGTTCTGTTTGTTTCTTACGTAAAAAGGACATTAAAAACGTAACATCTCTAATGTCACACAGATAAGAAACAAAAGAAGTCGTACTACTGACGGGCTTCAAAACGTATGCAACTGCATAGAACAAATATTCATACACAAAGGCGAATGCGGTGCAGTTGTTAAGACATCTCGTTCATATCTCAAAGTAGCGATGGGCCGTTCAGATCTTGCATGGCGCTAAGTATGGTACTCCTTACCCCATCGGTTCCACATTCGCATGACAGCCGTGGGGTCGCGACCACCGCGAGCATTGTTATCGCAGGACGATAAACTGCAGTCCCGACAGTCAAAGATAATGCCGCTACCGAACACTGATGCGTCCTGATACCTAGTGAGGTGCAGACAACGCGTAGTGAAACCCGATCTACTGGTAGACTCTACAGGCACCACTGAAATGTGACCCATGTCCTGTGTCATCAATGCCTTCTCCAGCCCCTTGTCAACGCGCCTAACATCCGCATCAAGACGAGGCCGATCATGACGCTGAAACAGCTGCACGAAATGCATATTAGTGCCACCAGTTTGAGTAGCTATCTTTTTCAGGTCACCACCGACATCATATTCCCCGTCCCTACCAAGACTATTCCGTGCTCCACCCACTATCACTACCTGATCCTCTTTCGTAAAATTCCGACATAACTCTCCTACGGTGTCAATCACCTGATCCAACCCTGCACTATGCTTCACAATGCTGGTGACCTGGTACTAAATGGTTCAAATGGCTCTGAGCACTATGGGACTTAACTGCTGTGGTCATCAGTCCCCTAGAACTTAGAACTACTTAAACCTAACTAACCTAAGGACATCACACACATCCACGCACGAGGAACGATTCGAACCTGCGACCGTAGCGGTCGCGCGGTTCAAGACAGTAGCGCCTAGAACCGCTCGGCCACTCTGGCCGGCGACCTGGTACCCACTCCCAACACTTCCTGCAACTGCTGGCCCACCAAGCACTTTGGCTATCTTGGTTACGGAGGAACCCACCATTGAAGCACCAAGAATTTGTCCACGTTCGAATTCACTTTGCTCCGATATAATGCACTCACAATTACACTGATGCAATTGAAAAGTCGCAACACCAAGACGGAGTTGTGCGACATAAACGAAAATTGCTAGGCGTGTTTCTACATCTGAAAGATGATATCTGTTCGAATTGATCATCAGTCCCGTAAGAATGACGCTAGGTTTGCTTTAAATATACGCTGTAAAGTTCGTGAGCGTTAGTTACTTTTGAGACGACGTGTTGAGTTGATGTTAGTTAAGAATGCCTTTAAGGCGACAAAGACACCATTATCAACACCTCACTGAATTTGAACAACTTCGTGTAATAGGGCTACGAGAAGCTGGATTTTCCTTCTGCGAATTGCAGAAAGCCATGGCAGGAATGTAACCATTATACATGATTTCTGGCAGCGATTGTCACGAGAATACACGGTCGCAAGAAGACACTACTCCAGACGGCCACGCAACACTGCTTAGAGGGAAGGCCATCGTGTTCGGCGTGTCGCTCTGGCGCATCGTACTGCATCCGCAGCAGCAATCTGAGCAGCAGTTGGCACCACAGTGACTGAACGAACTGTTACTAATCAGTTGCTACATGGTCAGCTCCGAGCCACAAGCCCTGTAGCGTGCATTCACTGACCCCAAACCACGGCCATTTGCGTCTTCAGTGGTGTCGAGCGTGAGCTCATTGGAGGGCAGCATGGAGATCTGTTGGTTTTCTGATGAAAGCTGGTTCTGCCTCGGTGTCAGTGATGGCCCTGAGTTGGTTAGATGGAGGCCGCCAACCTGTGTGTGTGCTAGAAACACTGAGCCTACAACTGGAGTATGAAAGGAGCAGCACTCTTGTTGTTATCCCACGCACCGTGACTGTAAACTTATACGTCAATCTGGTGATTCTACCTGCTGGGTTGCTATTCACGAACAGCATTCCATGGGATGTTTTCCAACAGGATAACGCTTGCCAACATACCACTGCTGTAACCCAACATGCTCTACAGAGTGTATGGAGGACACAGTGATAGACATCCCTGGGGTTGTGAAACACCTGAATGGGTTGAAAATCAGTAAATCGTCAGGTCCTGATGGGATTTCAATTCGGTTTTACAGAGAGTACTCTACTGCATTGCCTCCTTACTTAGACTGCATTTATCGTGAATCTCTTGCCCAACGTAAAGTCCCGAGCGACTGGAAAAAAGCGTAGGTGACGCCTGTATATAAGAAGGGTAGAAGGACGGATCCTCAAAATTGCAGACCAATATCCTTAACATCGATTTGTTGCAGGATTCTGGAACATATTCTCAGTTCGAATAAAATGAATTTCCTTGAGACAGAGAAGTTGCTGTCCATGCATCAGAGCGGCTTTAGAAACCATCGCTCCTGCGAAACGTAACTCGCCCTTTTTTCGCATGATATCTTGCGAACCATGGATGAAGGGTATCAGACGGATGCCATATTCGTAGACTTCCGGAAAGCGTTTGACGCGGTGCCCCACTGCAGACTCCTAACTAAAGTATGAGCATATGGGATTGGTTCCCAAATATGTGAGCGGCTCGAAGACTTCTTAAGTAATAGAACCCAGTACGTTGTCCTAGATGGTGAGTGTTCATCGGAGGTGAGGGTATCATCTGGAGTGCCCCAGGGAAGTGTGGTAGGTCCGCTGTTGTTTTCTATCTACATAAATGATATTTTGGATAGGGTGGATAGCAATGTGCGGCTGTTTGCTGATGATGCTGTGGTGTACGGGAAGGTGTTGTCGTTGAGTGACTGTAGGAGGGTACAAGATGACTTGGACAGGATTTGTGATTAGTGTAAAGAACGGCAGCTAACTCTAAATATAGATAAATGTAAATTAATGCAGATGAATAGGAAAAAGAAACCTCTAATGTTTGAATACTCCATTAGTAGCGTAGCGCTTGACACAGTCACGTCGATTAAATATTTGGGCGTAGGATTGCAGGGCGATATGAAGTGGGACAAGCATGTTGGCAGTTGTGGGGAAGGCGGACAGTCGTCTTCGGTTCATTGGTAGAATTTTGGGAAGATGTGGTTCATCTGTAAAGGAGACCGCTTATAACACACTAATACGACCTACTCTTGAGTACTGCACGAGCGTTTGGGATCCCTATCAGGTCGGATTGAGGGAGCACATAGAAGCAATTCAGGGGCGGGCTGCTAGATTTGTTACTGGTAGGTTTGATCATCACGCGAGTGTTACGGAAATGCTTCAGGAACTCGGGTGGGAGTCTGGAGGAAAGGAGGCGTTCTTTTCGTGAATCGCTACTGAGGAAATTTAGAGAACCAGCATTTGAGGGTGACTGCAGTACAATTTTACTGCCGCCAACTTACATTTCGCGGAAAGACCACAAAGATAAGAGAGATTAGGGCTCGTACAGAGGCATGTAGGCAGTCATTTTCCCCTGGTTCTGTTTGCGAGTGGAACAGGGAGAGAAGATGCTAGTTGTGGTACGAGGTACCCTCCGCCACGCACCGTATGGTGGGTTGCGGAGTATGTATGTAGATGTAGATGTAGATATACACATGTTGCCTTGGCCTGCTCGATCAGTAGGTCTGTCTCCAGTCGAGCACATGTGGGACATCATCGGACTACAATTGCAGCACCGTCCACGAACAGGATTAACACGCACGTTTGGATGCTTGCATTCAACATTCTCGCAGTTACACCGGTTGCTAATATACCAGCATTTCACATTTGCAAAGACGCGTTCGTTAACCCGTGACTTTTCAAAGTTAATCACTTAAATATGTTATCTAGACAGATGTATCCCCGAAATTTCACCACTGTACATTAATTGTTTTTTGGTGTTGCGATTTTTTTCCGTCAGTGTATGTACAAAACTCGTCTGGCCAGACTAACATTTGCAACGTGTCAAGGGCACTGCACAGACGCCGTTCGTGGCCAAATACAGCAGCGCAACCTGTAGGTGCATTTATGTTCAAGCATACATTTCTCGCAGTGTTTCCATATTTTTGTCCAGTCCCTGTACGACCAACATTCAAATGTAATTACTGAATGAGAAACATGCTGTGTAATCTTTCCTTATACACAGAATGTGGACGCCATTCTTTTACCTGCTTTGTGCATTTGCCGGCCGGTATGGCCGTGCGGTTCTAGGCGCTACAGTCTGGAGCCGAGCGACCGCTACGGTCGCAGGTTCGAATCCTGCCTCCGGCATGGATGTGTGTGATGTCTTTAGGTTAGTTAGGTTTAATTAGTTCTAAGTTCTAGGCGACTGATGACCTCAGAAGTTAAGCCGCATAGCGCTCAGAACCATTTGAGCCTTTGTGCGGTTGCGCTGAAATGCTAATCATTTGCATATCCAAGCATGTAGTAAGCCTCATGCGACTTTGGCGTCTGTACCTGCTGTATTCATGGTGCTGCAATGTTAATAGCCAACACTGTAGTTGTAGCAGTGGCACACATGCGCATGTCAGTATGTAGAAGGCTTAGCGTATCATTTTATTCAGATGGCAACGCAAAATTTCTGATTGCGAAAATTTGGTGATTACTCCGGCTTAAAGACGCGCGTCAGCTGATGGGGCTGAGGACTACCATTCTCTCGTTATTTTAGCTAACCTGGTACGTTTATTTACACATTTCTTTGTTGTATTACTTGAAATGCCGAAAATGATAGGCGACGATCAAAGTTTTTGTTTCCCTTTCTCCTCTTCAAGATCTGATAACTGAACAGACTACCAGCTTACTGCGACGCGTTTCGTGCAGGCTCCTTTAGTAAGCAAGGAAGCTACACGGAGAAACTGATTCAACTCCCCTTACGAATAAAATGATCCTTCGAGCGGAATTTTACGTGGCCATTCGACAGAGCGGCCCCAGATTACTCTAGTGCGATATTACTTTTATCGATACGTATCAACAGGAACAGTAATAACTCTAAGAATAAAGAGTACTCCAGCAACGACAGCACCGCCCTGGCCCCATTTGACTGCTATCACCAAGCATGCAGCGCTGCTGAGTCGCTGCTGTATTGCTGTTTGTTCTTCATGTTTTACTGTCCCTGTTAATACGTATCTGCAAAACGAATATCGGGAAAGACTAAACTGGGTGTTGTCTATCGGATGGGCGCGTAACTTTCCGATTTAAAAATTACTTTGTTTCTAACGAGAAACAAACCGACGGTTTCCGTTGACACCGGGCGTCGCGTACGACGTGATGAGCGCTGTTCGTCAGATCTGACTCCAGCTACACAATAAGAAAGACGAGATTAGTGTTTAACGTCCCGTCGACAACGAGGTCGTTGGAGACGGAGCTCAAGCTTGGATTAGGGAAAGATGGAGAAGGAAAGCGCCCGTGCCCTTTCGAAAAAAGCATCCTGGCATTTGCCTTGAGCGACGCAGGAAAATCACGGAAAACCTAAATCTGGATGACCGGACGCGGGTTTGAACCGTTGTCCTCCCGACTGCGAGTCGAGTGCGCTGACCACTGCGCTATCTCGCTCGGTTACACAATACGAAAACGGAACTGCAAATATCTGGTGAAACACCATAGAAAATGCACTTGACGACTCTTAGACACCCTATATAGGGTGGTCCATTGATCGTGACCGGGCCAAATGTCTCACGAAATAAGCGTCAAACGAAAAAACTACAAAGAACGAAACTTGTCTACCTTGAATGGGGAAACCAGATGGTTGGCCCGCTAGATGGCGCTGCCATAGGTCAAACGGATATCAACTGCGTTTTTTTAAATAGGAACCCCCATTTTTATTACATGTTCGTGTAGTACGTAAACAAATATGAATGTTTTAGTTGGGCCACTTTTTTCGCTTTGTGATAGATGGCGCTGTGATGGTCACAAACATGTGGCTCACAATTTTAGACGAACAGTTGGTAACAGGTAGGTTTTTAAAATAAAATACAGAACGTAGGTACGTTTGAACATTTCATTTCGGTTGTTCCAATGTGATACATGAACCTTTGTGAACTTATCATTCCTGAGAACGCATGCTGTTACAGCGTGATTACCTGTAAATACCACATTAATGCAATAAACGCTTAAAATATGTCCGTCAACCTCAATGCATTTGGCAATACGTGTAACGACATTCCTCTGAACAGCGAGTAGTTCGCCTTCCGTAATGTTCGCACGTGCATTGACAATGTGCTAGGCGGCCAGGGTGGCCGAGCGGTTCTAGGCGCTACAGCCTGGAACCGCGCCACCGTTACGGTCGCAGGTTCGAATCCTGCCTCGGGCATGGATGTGTGTGATGTCCTTAGCTTAGTTAGGTTTAAGTAGTTCTAATTTCTCGGGGACTGATGACCTCAGAAGTTAAGTCCCATAGTGATCAGAGCCATTTGAACCATTTGACAATGCGCTGACGCACGTTGTCAGGCGTTGTCGGTGGATCACGATGGTAAATATCCTCGACGACCAATCCACCTGTCATGAAATATGCTATTCAATACCGCTTCAACAGCAAGGGAGCTATGTGCCGGACATCCATCATGTTGGAAGTACATCGCCATTCTCTCATGCAGTGAAACATCTTGTAGTAACATCGCTAGAACATTACGTAGGAAATCAGCATACATTGCACTATTTAGATTGCCATCGATTAAATGGGGGCCAATTATCCGTCCTCCCACAATGCCGCACCGTACATTAACCCGCCAAGGTCGCTGATGTTCCACTTGTCGCAGCCATCGTGGATTTTCCGTTGCCCCATAGTACGTATTATGCCGGTTTACGTTACCGCTGTTGGTGAATGACGCTTCGTCGCTAAATATAACGCGTGCAAAAAATCTGTCATCGTCCCGTAATTTCTCTTGTGCCCAGTGGCAGAACTGTACAGACGTTCGAAGTCTGTCGCCATGCAATTCCTGGTGCAATTGATGTTGATGTCGCATTCTCAACACCGACGTTTTTGAGATTCCCGATTCTCGCGCAGTTTGTCTGCTACTAATGTGCGGATTAGCCGCGACAGCAGCTAAAACACCTACTTGGGCATCATCATTTGTTGCAGGTCATGGTTGACGTTTCACATGTGGCTTAACACTTCCTGTTTCCTTAAATAACGTAACTATCCGGCGAACGGTCCGGACACTTGGATGATGTCGTCCAGGATACCGAGCAGCATACATAGCACACACCCGTTGGGCATTTTGATCACAATAGCCATACATCAACACGACATCGACCTTTTCCGCAATTGGTAAACGATCCATTTTAACACGGGTAATGTACCACGAAGCAAATACCGTCCGCACTGGCGGAATGTTACGTGATACCACGTCCTTGTACGTTTGTGACTATTACAGCGCCATCTATCACAAAGCGAAAAAAGTGGCCCAACTAAAACATTCACATTTCTTAACGTACTACACGAATATGTAATAAAATGGGGGTTCCTATTTAAAAAAACGAAGTTGATATCCGTTTGACCTATGGCAGTGCCATCTAGCGGGCCAACCATAGCGCCATCTGGTTTCCCCCTTCAAGCTAGACGAGTTTCCTTCTTTGTAGTTTTTTCGTTTGATGCTTATTTCGTGAGATATTTGGCCCGGTCACTATCAATGGACCACCCTGTATATTGCGCATGCACCTTAAGGTGTGTGGTGGAGGGTACTTCCCCCTTTACCTTTCCATCTGCGCGGGAAAAGTGATTTTCGGTAAATCTTCGTATTAGCTCTAATTTCTCTGATTTTCTCGTTGTAGGCATTTCGCGCAGTGTATGCGGGAGGAAGTAATATGTTGTCCAACTCTTTACGGAAGGTACACTCTCGGAGATTCAGTGATAAACCTCTCCCTGAAACACAACACCTCCATTGTATCGTTTGCCACTTGAGTTTGCTGAGCAACGGTCTCGCACCGACTAAACGAGACGAAACGCGCTACTCTTCCTCGGATCTTCTCTATCGCTTCTATTAACCCAACTTGATAAGGCCGTTCAGAAGTTTTGAAAAATCCTTCAAACATGAGTTTTGTAACCACTTGTTTGGGGGATGAATTACTTTCTCTTAACAGCCTTCCAATGAATCTCAGATTGGTATCTACTTTTCGTACGCTCCATTTTATGTGATCATTCCACTTTAGGTTGCTCTGCGTATTTACTACTAGTTATTTTACGGTTGTTGCTGTTTGCAGTAATATCTCTCCAATAGCTTAATCGAACCGTGATGAATCTCTTTCGCAGTTTATGCACAGTTCGTTGCATTTATTTACGCTCGGGGTCAACTGCCAGTAGCTGCACCAATCATCAAACCTCTACAGGTCTTTCTCCAATTCGAGACAGTCTACTAGAGTTGCTACCATCTTACATACATATCTACTATATGCAAACAGCCCCGTGGAGCTTCTGGCGTTATACACAAGATCATTTATACGGGTTGGCCAGAAACAGTCTGAAAAGCTTATAAGAGTGTTGTAGAGGAAGTTGAGCTGAGAAATGATTATTAAGAAAAAAATTCCGAGTTATTTAGCATTAAAGTCAGCATGCAGATGTTACGCCTGGTGTTCTAACAGTAAAGTGGATGCCTGGAAACCGAGAGATTGCGGGATCGAATCTCAGTCGGTCGACTGATTTTCTAGTGTTCGTTCAAACCTAGCCTTCACCTCTCAATGATGTAAGGAGTTTCCAGAAACAACGTGTGGTTGTGTCCCCTTTATCCAGCTGGATAACTGGGGTAGATCTGGGACGTGCAAGCCACCGAAGTGGCGTCCACACTTGCCCTTTTTTCTCTTGCGCTTGAACTTCCTGTGTATGTTACTCTGAAATTAATATTAAAATTTAATTATTATGCCGGATTTATTTTTCAGTTAGTCATGATGTTTCAGAGCAATTAAAGTTAACCTATAGTTAGAAACAACCCACAATTACCAGATAACAGTCCGCAGCTCGTGGTCTTGCGGTAGCGTTCTCGCTCGCTGCGCACGGGGTCCCGGGTTCGATTCCCGGCGGGGTCAGGGATTTTCTCTACCTCGTGATGACTGGGTGTTGTGTGTTCTTCATCAACATTTCATCATCATTGACGCGCAAAGTGGCCGAAGTGGCGTCAACTAAACAGAACTTGCAATCCGGCAGCCGAACTTCCCCGCGTGAGGCCTCCCGGCCAACAATGCCATACGATCATCATCATCATCATCATCATCATCACCACCACATAACAGATAATCGGTCAAAGTCACCTCATTTGACGGTAGGAGGCAAGTCAACCACATGGTTTCATGGTATCAGTAATATTTGTTTGGTCAGTGCAAGATGAAGCAGCACGTCCGTGTCGAACCAGAGGAGGCGCTTGGGTGCGTGTTGCATCCGTGGGCCCTGCGGCTGCCTCATCTGGTATGCAGACGACGCAGCTCTGCGACCAGACCAGGCGCACGCGCGCCCCCCGCCTCCTTGCGTTTTGACCCCACGGGCTGCCACCATGCCTCACTCTCCACAGTACTTCCTGCCGCCAACTGGTTCCAGGGGCCTTACTGCGCTTATAATCGCGGTTGAATGCCCGGCACGTAGCCAGAGCCAGCAGCACTCCAACCAAGGTGACAACTTTTTTCTTTTCTTTTCTTTCATAAAGGCACTTGGACGTTCTGTGCAAGAGATCCCATGTGAGGTCAGTGACACTATATACTGTGTTTTGTTGAGACGTTGTGCAACAACGGTTCGTACGCTGGCGATTTATTTCCGTGGTCCAGCTCCAGGATACAGGTCAACTAGCTGCGTGTCAACTAGCCCGTGGCATACCTTCTGTCAACAGAGTGACATCGCTGGTATCCTAGTTTGGTATTACCTAACAAATTCAAGTGTAACCCAACCATATAACCTCCAGCATATCGCGCAGTCTGTTACAGTTGATATGTACAACGGTTGGACATACACTACTGGCCATTAAAATTGCTACACCACGAAGAAGACGTCCTACAGACGCGAAATTTAACCGACAGGAACAAGATGCTGTGATATGCAAATGATTAGCTTTTCAGAGCATTCACACAAGGTTGGCGCCGGTGGCGACACCTACAACGTGCTGATATGAGGAGAGTTTCCAACCGATTTCTCATACACAAACAGCAATTGACCGGCGTTGCCTGGTGAAACGTTGGTGTGATTCCTCGTGTAAGGAGGAGAAATGCGTACTATCACATTTCCGACTTTGATAAAGGTCTGATTGTAGCCTGTCGCCATTGCGGTTTATCGTATCGTGACATCGCTGCTCGCGTTGGTCGATATCCAATGACTGTTAGCAGAATATGGAATCGGTGGGTTCAGGAGGGTAATACGGAACGCCGTGCTGGATCCCAACGGCCTCGTATCACTAGCAGTCGAGATGACAGGCATCTTATCCGTATGGCTGTAACGGATCGTGCAGCCATGACTGGATCCCTGAGTCAACAGACGGGGACGTTTGCAAGACAACTACTATCTGCACGAACAGTTCGACGGCTTTTGCACCAACATGGACTATCTGCTCGGAGACCATGGCTGCGGTTACCCTTGACGCTGCATCACAGAGAGGAGCGTCTGCGATGGTGTACTCAAAGACGAACCTGGGTGCACGAATGGCAAAATGTCATTTTTTCGGATGAATCCAGGTTCTGTTTACAGCATCATGATGGTCGCATCCGCATTTGGCGGCATCGCGATGAACGCACATTGGAAGCGTGTATTGGTCATCGCCATACTTGCGGATCACCGGGCGTGATGGTGTGGGGTGCCGTTGGTTACACGTCTCGGTCACCTCTTGTTCGCATTGACGGCACTCTGAACAGTGGACGTTACATTTCAGATGTGTTACGACCCGTGGCTCTACCCTTCATTCGATCCCAGCGAAACCCTACATTTCAGAGGGTTAATGCACGACCGCATGTTGCAGGTCCTGTACGGGCCTTTCTGGATACAGAAAATGTTCGACTGCTGCCCTGGCTAGCACATTCTCCAGATCTCTCACCAATTGAGAACGTCTGGTCAATGGTGTCCGAGCAACTGGCTCGTCACAATACGCCAGTCACCACTCTTGATGAAATGTGGTATCGTGTTGAAGCTGCATGGGCAGCTGTACCTGTACACGCCATCCAAGCTCTGTTTGACTCAATGCCCAGGCGTATCAAGGCCGTTATTATGGCCAGAGGTGGTTGTTCTGGGTCATGATTTCGCAGGATCTATGCACCCAAATTGCGTGAAAATGTAATCACATGTCAGTTCTAGTATAATATATTTGTCCAATGAATACCAGTTTATCATCTGCATTTCATCTTGGTGTAGCAATTTTTATGGCCAGTAGTGTATATATGGAAACAAGGCGAGAAATGCATGCTTGAATATAAACGCAGACGCTAGCCGAGCCTGCAGGTTGCGCTGTTGTGTTTGAACACTTACGACACCTGTGCAATGTCCTAGGTAGTCAGAGAAGTGTAGTGTGTAGT
Source organism: Schistocerca serialis cubense (assembly GCF_023864345.2). Taxonomy (NCBI): domain Eukaryota; kingdom Metazoa; phylum Arthropoda; class Insecta; order Orthoptera; family Acrididae; genus Schistocerca; species Schistocerca serialis. The sequence continues at coordinate 1,091,937,397 of NC_064638.1, forward strand.
TGTGACTGCATTATATCGGAGCCAAGTGAATTCGAACGTAGGGTAAATTGTTGGTGCTCATATGGAGAGTGCTTCCGCAAGCAAAGGAGCCAAGGTGTTTGCTACCTCAAGAGGCATCGTTTCAAATATTTATGTAAAAAACATTATGCGCTAAGTCACAACGCAGACCAAAGTGTGTGCTGAGTGTGACGGTCATTGAAGAGGATTGTGACGAAAAATAAGAGGACAATAGCTGCAAGAGTAACTGCAGAACTGAATATCGCACTTGCGAACCCCGTCAGCTCGAAAAGAACGCGAAGGAAGTTCCATAAGCAGGGAAATGCCGGGCGTGGTGCAATTCTAGAACCACTCATCAGTGATGAAAATGCCCGAAACAGGAAAAGGTGATGCCGAAGCCGTAAAACCTGAACTGTGGAGCAATGGAAGAATGATTTGGTCGAATGAGACTTGGTTCACACTGTTTCTAACATATGGGCGAGTTTACTTCCCAAAAGTGAATCTTGACTGGGGTTCAGTGATGATTTGGTCAGCCATATCGTTGTATTCCACGGCGCTCGTGGGTATTCTGGGAGGTTGCATTACTGTCAAGGATTATGTTACCATTTTGGATGATGAAGTCCATCCCATGGTACAATATTTCTTCCGAAATGGTGATGCTGTGTTCCAAGATGAGGGTCCCTGTTCTCACAGCTCCTTTCGTCCAGAACTGGTTTTGTGAGGACGAGGATGGGTTGTCGTACCATTGCTGGTCACCACAGTCGCCGGATCTCATTATTGTTGAGTCTTTACCGCCAACTTTGGAGAGAAGGATATGTCATAGCTATCCATCTCCATCACCGCTCCCTGAACTTGCCGCTATTTTGCAGGAAGAATGGTATAAGATTCCCTTGAAATCCGTACAGGACCTGTTTTAATCAACGCTAGGCGACTGGAAGCTGTTTTGAATGCTAACGGTTTCCTACACCATAATGGCCATGGTAACGTGTTGTGCTTTTGGTGTTTCGTTATTTCTGTTCTCCCCCCCCCCCCCCCCGCCCCTCCCCCCTCCCCACCACATGTCCAAAATAACGTGTGTTGTGAATGTAAGCGTAGTCTCCAGCCACGGAGAGTAACTCCAACGAAGAAGTAATAGTTTATTGTTAACGGTATCTAGTATTACCCGAACTCCACCGACAAACTTTCGGAGGTTTTTCAGGGATATATTCTGGGTATTTTGATATCAGGAACTCGTGGTTTCCAGTGGCTCTTACTGAGCAATAACGTAGTTCTGAGTTGTCGGCTACTACGCCGTTACGCCAGTTACATTTGTTTCAACAAATATGCCTCCACAACAGTAAAATGCTTGTAATTAGAGCTGGTCTCTTTCAAAACTACGGTTCTGTAGTTTTCATACATTACATAAATGACGTAGTAAATTGTGGGGTTACCGGTAGTATTGGTAGAATTAGCAGGAAAAAAATCATAAGTGAATGTTTAAAGAGAAACTGAGAGCCGATGACTTCTATTTGTTTTTTGTTTGTTTGGTCGTTTGTTTTGCACATAATTGGAACCATACATCGGTCAGTGTTAGTCTATTGTGTATTTTATATTTTTACAATATATAAATTGCGTTTTTTAAGTAATAGAAATTAGCTGATCGCGTAACTTCTGCTTTTTTATGTAACCAGAGCAATTACTTTGGTGTAAGTACAGTTTACACGCAGAAACATAAAAACATTTATAATTATAGGTGTTATTTTGTAATCAGTGGAGCATTATTGATCATGATTAAAGGCAAGAGTTTCCTTTTAATATTCATAAATGTGAAAGTTGTTTATCAATGACAGAAACATGTTTTATACAGGTAAGTTCGACGAAGAATTGAAGCGATGTTCGATAAAAATTTTTTTCTAATTTTTTCATTTTACTTTTTTGTTGAGGATATTGCATTTTCCGATCTACATGATAAATCTGTTTTGTTTTCTCTATTTTTACTACAAGATCCCTCTTTTTCACGTTAGAAATCAACAATTTTCGAATAAAATCTGAATTAAACTTCGAGAAGTTCAGTGGTGCTGTAAATACTGTTTATTTTTAAGTAACAAATGGTTCAAATGGCTCTGAGCACTATGGGATTTAACACCTGAGGTCATCAGTCCTCTAGAACTTAGAACAACTGAAACCTAACTAACCTAAGGACATCACACGTATCCATGCCCGTGGCAGGATTCGAACCTGCGACCATAGCGGTCGTGCGGTTCCAGACTGAAGCGCCTAGAACCTATCGGCCACTCCAGCCGGCTTTAAGTAACAGACGGGAGGATAACTACAGTATGTAAAACAAAAATGTTCCATAGATTATAGAGCCCCTTTATATATCCTTACTCAGTTTCTAGACTGTTCACTGCTTCCTATTTTTAGGGATATCCAGTAAGTACTCATCGCATACGTGCAGAAACGATCGTTATGAGGTAACGCCCGACAGGTATGCAACACATCTAACGTACAGGTAACGTAGGTATGACCTTAAATCACCAAAGCTTCTAGAAAAAAACTACCGTAACCTACGCTTAATCGTTATAGTCTACGGTAGCCTACAGTAGTTTTACGACTCTCCTTGTGATACTCAATCACCAAAATCTGTAACACAAAACAAAGGATAATGTAACATCTGTATTGATACAGAAGCGTCACTGAGGCAACAGCTGTCCATAATATCGTTGTGCCGCACTTCCGTTTCTTTCAATGAACCCGTACCTGAAGTGCATACACAGCGTTCCAGGGTGAATAGTAAACGATGTATAGATGTAGACTGAAGCGACGAATGAAAATTTGTACAAAGGTGGGGATTCGAACCCGAGTCTCCTGCTCACTAGGCAGATGAGCTCACCGCTACACCACCCTGGCACAGTGGCTTTGCACAACTACACGGCCTGAGCTACCACGCCTCCCTCCTCAGTCCAAATTCCCATTCACACCTCATTCCACCGGTATAGCACCTCAGCATCGAATGGAACGGGCTAGCATGCCTGAAACCATGCATACTTGCTTCTAATATAGAGGTTTCTAGCCTGGGGTTATTATTCCTTGAGGGGTAAAAACTAAACGATTCGGTTCTGCTTCAGTCACGAGACTAAATTATTTTCAAAAGATCATTATTATTATCTCAGTTTTGTAAGACTCTAATACTGATTGTACAAGTTGTCAATAATTAGCCCACTTTTCCTTAATTGGTAGCATTAATGTGGTGGAGGTTACAGGTTCCTTACATAGTCCACCCGCTACAAACATATGTTGTGATTTCGTACATCGATGATGATAAAAGTGTGACATATACGTAACAGATGCTAAATATCTCACGAAAATGTCTTCTCCAAGTTGTAGATAGTACCTGCGGCAGTCCAGAAATTGCTTCGTTACATGCTTCGAAGCATGTAAATGAATTAACTGACAGCACGACTCAGCAGTAACTACACAAGGACTACTATAGTCTTTACACATTATTATTATTGTTATTATTATTACTATTAGCGGCTGTTGTCAGACAAAGCATCAACAGCCTGAAGTCTTCCAATTTCTGTCAGTTCAGAAGAAAGGAGTGCAGCAATCAAGTGATTTACGAACAGTAAGTATGGTGCACACATTTTAACTTTGTTGATTTTGAATGGGTTTGCAGTGTGCAGGTCAAGCAAGCCGCGCAACGGAGAGGAGTAAAGAAGACTAATACCGGGGAAGCATATTTTGTAACAAGTGTCTCTCCTCACTGTGGATAGTTAGCTTTCTTCTTATCTAAGAAGGAGTTGTGGGTAGCACTTACGATGCAGCAGGAATTCCCCCCCCCCCCCACAACACATACTCACACACTCTCTCTCTCTCTCTCTCTCTCTCTATCTCACACACACACACACACACACACACACACACACACACACACACACACACAAACTAAATTTCATTATATTTCACCATTTTAAAAATAAAAGTATTTCATCCTACAGTTTAGTTAGGCACCAGTGGTGGTGGTTAGTGTTTAACGTCCCGTCGACAACGAGGTCATTAGAGACGGAGCGCAAGCTCGGGTTAGGGAAGGATTGGGAAGGAAATCGGCCGTGCCCTTTCAAAGGAACCATCCCGGCATTTGCCCGAAACGATTTAGGGAAATCACGGAAAACCTAAATCAGGATGGCAGGAGACGGGATTGAACCGTCGTCCTCCCGAATGCGAGTCCAGTGTGCTAACCACTGCGCCACCTCGCTCGGTAGGGGCGGGGGTACTAGCTAATGTCTGATTTCACTCACATGTAATGGTCCAAGAAAGGTTGGAAACCACTGTTCTAATCAAATAAGGTGCTTTTCCAATACAGTTGGAGATCCTCTGTAATGAAGTTCAAGTTTTTTTGGGGGGGGGGAGGGGGGTGGGAATACCAGTGGGCTGAGGCTGAATGGTAATTTGTATTGAGGAGGGCGACATGCTAGTGTAGTCCAAGCACTTATGCATAGCCACTGTGCCAGCGTAGCATAATGATTAGCGCATCTGCCTACTGAGCTGTTAGATTCGGATCCAATCCTGGCCTTTGTACAAATTTTCATTCGTCATTTCAGCGTAAATATATACAATACTGATGTTGGAGACATGATAAGGTCTCTGGAGCCATATAGTTTCCTATGAGGAATAGTAAATATTTTAAGAGGCTATAGCATAGACTAATATGAATAAAACATTCCGTGTACAGGTTTTGTAATGGAAACATTGCTGCTGCTTATGGAGAGTGCGGCAGACGGTTTTCTAGCAGGAGAGGTCAGATTCTTATTTTCATTAAACTCTGAGACAGGTACAGTGCCTAGCAGTCGTATCTCATCTGAACGTGCAAATCAACAGTGTGTGGATGGAGTAGGAGACATTATCCAGTTAGTAGAGCGTAGTCCTTCAACAAGCGTACTCGGAACTTCTATATGTATCGGGGATCCACATGTGCGCATACAGCGTACATTAAGTATGCATGGCCTCTATCATCCTTTGCAGCCGATTCAACACCTGCAAGGAGGAGACGTTTGGAATGTTGTCGTTGGCTAATTAAAAATCACCGCGTAATCCGATTGATACTGATTACTGATGAAACAACTACCATTCGTGACGACATCAATAACACTAGCAACCCACATCGCTGATCCTACGAAAACACACATGCTTTTGTGGAGAAACATTTTCAAAGATTCTAAACTATAAGTCTGTGATGTGTAAATAATAGATTTCAGCTATCAGTCGTTCTTTTTAAATTTTATTGGCAGCTGTAGATTTCAGCTAGAAACTAGCCGTTGTCAATGCACTATCATTTTTGTTCAATGCTTGTAATGCCTGTTGGTCGGGCTTCATCCACAGTTCATTGAGCTCCGTGCAACAGCCTTCTGAATGGAAGGTAACCTGATGAAGTCTGTGATGTTGTGTAGTAGACAATCGATTGATTGGGCCTGTTGTATTACCTCATTCTCTTACAGAGCTCCGTTATCTTCACGCCCTTCTCGGCGGGAGGAGGTCGTTTTGGCCCGGTTACGGATTGGACACTGCTGGTTCAGCCACCGCCATCTGCTGACGGCTGCGCCGGCGCCTTTCTGCCCATGTGGGTAATTGCTGACGGTACGTCACATTTTAACGTCCTGTTCGAATTTTAATACACTGCGCATTGATCTTGGCCTGCCATGTACTCTGGATGAAATTTTAGCGGATGACCCAGGAGCAGCTGCTCGCGTTCTTCGTTTTATCCACTTGACAAACCTGTCTAAGGACATTTGATTATGCTGTTTTCTTTTAATCCCTTGCCTGTTAATGTGCCTTTTATAGTGTTGTCCTTTTTAGTTGCTGTTTTAACATTGTGCCTCGCAGTGCATTCATAACTTAGTCTGGGCGCTAATGACCACTGTAGTTGTGCGCCCTAAAACCACAAAAAAAGGGCTCCGTTATATAAAGTTTCTTGAAAACGAACTCCCAGCATTACTGGAAGAGGCTCCTTTGGCTAGATGGGTGGTTATGTCCTTCCAGTTTTCTTCACTGCTTGTCCGGTGTACATATTTAACAACATCAGGGGGCTCAAATCACTTTTCAACTACTGTTTCATGTTTTTCTTTTGTAACTGCTATCTGGTTTCTGTATTACCTTACAAGTCGTAGATACCATTTTGCTCCCTGTATTTTGTTCCTGCTATTGTGTCCTTATTTCAGTTAAATAACTTACACTCCTCGACAAAACAAAGTGAAGCACCTAGAAGACATGGTTGGATTTCAGAATGACTTCGTACACATACACACAATCGGCGGGCATGTAAATGATTCGAGTTGCAATTCTCTTTGACAGGTGGAACAGCCACCGGAGTGCACTAGTGTCCTTCGTGTGTAGTGTTGCTACCAGAATTATTAGAGTATGTAAGGGGAGTGAAAAGCGTCAGTTGTTGAGTAATCACTGCGAAGGACAAGCACATGGTACGTACCCTTGTGAGACAGTTATCAGCACCTCGGAGCCGGCCGTTGCGGCCGAGCGGTTCTAGGCGCTTCAGTTCGGAACCGCACTGCTGCAACGGTCGCAGGTTCAAATCCTGCCTCGGGCATGGATGTGTGTGCTGTCCGTAGGTTAGTTAGGTTTAAGTAGTTCTAAGTCTGGGGGACTGATGACCTCAGATGTTCAGTCCCATAGTGCTCAGAGCAATTTGAACCATTAGCACCTCGGAAGGGACCTCATTGTGCGGCTCCATTTGGTCGGTTACTCGAATCGTGTAGTATCCAGATTTGTGGGGCAGTGGGGTGTGATAGTGGTTACAAAACTCATGTTTGACCGATTTTTGAAAACTACTGGACTGCATGAGAACATAAAGGCAGGGATACTTGTCAAAAGTCTGGTCGACCACCACAAGTAAGAGCGGCCATTTTTTAAACCAAGTACATCGTTAATCATGTCCGCCCCCGGTAGCTGAGTGGTCAGCACGACTGAATGTCAATCCAAAGGGCCCGGGTTCGATTCCCGGCTGGGTTGGAGATTTTCTCCGCTCAGGGACTGGATAGTGTGTTGTCCGTGTTGACCTATTCATCATCATTTCATCCCCATCGACGGGCAAGTCGCCGAAGTGGCGTCAAATGGAAAGACTTGTACCCGGCGAACGGTCTACCCGATGGGAGGCCCTAGTCACACGACCATTCACATCTGCGCCTGCCATCGTAGAGCAAGAAATAGACTTCCTGCATTATTCTTCGTCATCTGGCACCATCTATCAGAGACTAACAGCAGCCGGAAGGGGAATTACTGCACCAAGTGTAGGCTGCAATTAACACCACAACTTGCACGGTTGCGTATGGGGTTGTGCCGAGACCGGGAAGCTCGGACTACTGATGAACAGCGTCGGACTGTGTTCAGAGATTCCTTCACAAAAGAAGACGAAGTAAATATTCCAAAATTCGAATTAAGAACACCTGCCCACACCACTAAAATAGAAACAGATATCATCGGTGCACCGAAGTAGCTTAAATTATTTAATGAAGGCAAGGTATACGGTCCAGAAGGTATACAAGTCAGGTTCTTTTCTGAGTATTCTGATACAATAGCTCCGTACTTAGCAATCATACATCATCGCTCGCTCGTAGAAAGATCCGTATCCAAAGATTGAAGAGTTGCACAAGTCACACCAATACCCAAGAGAGGAAACAGGAGTAGTTCACTGAATTACAGACCCATATCACAAACGTCGTTTGCAGTAGGATTTTGGAACATATACTGTGTTCGAATTGGATTCAGAAAATATTGTTTTTGTGAAACACAGCTATATCTTTATTTTCGGGATGTAATGAGTGCTATCGACAGGGGGTGTCGAATTCATTCTATTGAGTTCCATTACGCACTTTGCCACTCAAAGTGCCATCTAGTTGCAACTCGCAAACTGGACAGGTCACATTGTCCAGTAACCCGCTCCTTGTAGGGGAATATTGTAACTTCGGGTGTGCGAAACTGGACTTCAGAAATCCTTTGTGCTCGCACGTACTGGCGAGATGCTGATGAGAGCGGATGTGCCATGTAGCCTGGAGACAGCGTACTGAACGGAAGAATATCTCGTGCAGCCAAGCACTGCAGTGGGGAGTGCTGCGGAGTAGCTTCTTGTATATTACGGAATATTTTTACGTAACTAACTTACTGTCCATCTATTCATTATGGAACGGAAAGTAGGGGGAGGGCAGTGAGTCCTCTAGTTCTATACACACAGAACATAAATGTACCAATGCAAGACCAGAGGCCCGCAAGTGAACTGCGTACAGATTCGACATTTTTAGATTTCCGGAAGGCTTTTTGACACTGTTCCTCCCATGCAATTTTTAATCAAATTGCGTCCCTATGGAGTATCGTCTCAGTTGTGCGACTGATTCGTGATTGCCTGTCAGGAAGGTCACAGTTCTTAATAACTGAAGGAAAGTCATAAAGTAAAACAGAAGTAATATCTGGCGTTCCCCTAGGAGGCGTTACAGACCCTCGGTTTTCCTGATCTACAGAAATTATTAAGGAGACAATCTTAGCAGCCCACTTAGACTGTGTGCAGATGATACTGTCAGTTACCACCTTGTAAGGTCATTAGATGATAAAAACCAATTCCTAAATGATTTAGACAAGATATCTGTATGGTGTAAAAAGTGGCAATTGACTGTAAATAAAAGTGTGAAATCATCCGCACGAATACTGAAAGGAATCCGCTAAATTTTATCTACACGATGAATCACACAGATCTAACGGCTGTAAATTTAACTACATACGAGGGTTCCCAGAAAGTAATGCACCGCATTCTTTTTTCTCAGCCGAAAACAATGCTACGAATGCGAAACATTACTTACGTGTTATTTGAAGTCTTCTGACAGGGGAACCTCCCCATCGCACCCCCCTCAGATTTAGTTATAAGTTGGCACAGTGGATAGGCCTTGATAAACTGAACACAGATCAATTGAGAAAACAGGAAGAAGTTGTGTGGAACTGTGAAAAAATAAGCAAAATATACAAACTGAGTAGTCCATGGACCACATAGGCAACATCATGACAATGTAAGCGCAGGAGCAGCGTGGTCCAGTGGTAACGTGAGCAGCTGCAGAACGAGAGGTCCCTGGTTCCGTACCGACCAACGAGAGACTGGCGCGAATCCGGATAAAAGAATCGCCCAATTGTGAAACGTGCAACGAAAAGGACACTGTAGAGCACCGTTTCCTATGCAGGGCAACCAGGAACATATGGGAGACAAGCAAGAAGATAATAGCCCACATGAACAGAAGCGACCCAAGAAACATCCAAGTCACGGCTCTCACTGTCCCTGACGCGAAACCGTTCCCTAGGCCAAAACGAACGGCCACGATGTGGATACTCGCCATGACTGCACACGCAGTCATTGCCAAAAAGCAGTCAGACAGCGTGCAGTTCCTCACGGACTTGTGGGAAGAGCACAAGAGGGCAAAACAACGCGCTACATATCGTCAGACTTTCCACAACTTCCTGGAGATCCCGCTGACCGCCGCCTTCAGGGACGCCCTGTCTGCCGCCACGTGACGTGTCCGCCACCGCCACCGCCGTTGCCGCCGCCGCCGCCGCTGCCATCGCCGCCGTCCACCGCCACAAACCCCCCCACGCCCTTGCCGCAGTCGCAGATGTCCTCCCACATCCCAAAAGCACCAACAGTGATGCGTGTGTTACAGTGCTAAAGTGCTTTTTATTAAAAAAAGAAAAAAAAGTGACAGTGAAAAGTGATCGAACGCGTAAAAGTTTACAATATAGTGTCAATATAACCCTTTGTCTTTTGTGTTTTTGTGCTTTTTTTTTTTGTTTTTCTACCTTCCATCGTGTACAATCGAGAGGTGTGCGAAACTGTGAGTACCACAAAACTATTACAGGCCTATCAGTACAACAAACGAGTGATTTACATGCTTATATATGTCTGTCTTGCCACCACAAATAGTTTCCTCCTTTCAGTCTTCCTTACTCTCACGCACCACCTATAATAAACTAGCTCTAAAATTGCACTATATAATGCTTCCTAGTGAATTGCTCTTTGCTCAATCGAAAAAAATAGGTTTAATAATTCGCTAAAATATTAATGTCCTTTTTCTTTTGTCATGGATTGTTTAATATGTTGAGATAGTTTTTCATGAGGGTTTCCCCTTTGGATACCACTTTACCCATCAAACAAGAGCTGACAACTGATACACTCGTTAATATTTCTATCAAACAGATTTCATGCCTAGTGCATGTCCCACTAAGGTCTCGTTTTTGAAGACCCAACGTAGAATGCCTCCCCCTTGTTTTCTAACACAAGATTTAAAAAGAGGATAGTAATAACACAACATTATTTTAAAATGAATAGAGCACATCCTCAACTCAAAACGTCTACAAAAATAATAACAATAATAATACCATAACTAGTAATAAGTAAAATTCCATAAAATAACTTTGTTTTCTTATATACTAATTATTCTCTGTAAATAACTAGATCGTACAATCAATGCTTACTCCATATTCACTCTGCCATACGTATAAATGTAGCGTACAAAGGCTCAGAAAAGCTAAATAGCTAAACTACAACAATAAACGGTGCAAGAAACAACTAAAAAAACCTCTGACTGACCGACTTTCGAAAAATATTAAAAAAATTAAAAAAAAAAAAATACCAAATGAAATAATTACCTGGACAGTACAGTAACAGAAAAATAAAAATAAAGAATGGATTGTCTCGTCTCTACAAGTAAAATGTAAACTGTATTTTGTAAAACGAATTTGTTATTTTGTAAATAAAAGTCTATATACGTTAAAAAAAAAAAAAAAAAAAAAAAAAAAAAAAAAAAAAAAAAAAAGGTTCAAGTCTTCCCTCGAGTTAAAATTTTACTTTCTTTATTTTTGCATAGTTATTATCTGTCCGTTCGTTCACTGACGTCTCTGTTCACTGTAATAATGCGACCGCATCGCAAAACCGTGCGATTAGTAGACAAAAGGACGTGCCTCTCCAATGGGAACCGAAAACATTTAATCGCAAGGTCATAGGTCAACCGATTCCTCCACAGGAAAACATGTCTGATATATTCTATACGACACTGGTGACGGCATGTGCGTCACATGACAGGAATATGTTGTCGACCCACCTAACTTGTACACTTGGCGAATGGGCACAAAGATTCTTCTACCCTGCCCGATTTAGGTTTTCTTGTGGATATGATAATCACTCCCAAAAAAGTGATGAAAACATATAGGGGACTTATGACCACAGCAGTTGAGTCCCATAGTGCTCAGAGCCATTTGATGAAAACATAAGAGTTTGTCACATAAACTGAAAATAAAAAATTAAAATATTCACCCGATGGGAGATTTGAACCAAGGACCTTTCGTTCCGCAGCTGCTCACGTTACCACGAGACCACAGCGCTCCTGCCTTTCCATGGTCCTTGATATTGGATATCTACCCATGAACTACTCAGGTTGTATATTTTGCTTATTTTTTTCACAGTTCCACACAACTTCTTCCTGTTTTCTCAATTGATCTGTGTTCAGTTTTTCAAGGCCTATCCACTGTGCCAACTTATAACTAAATCTGAGGGGGGTGCGATGGGGAGGTTCCCTTGTGAATGAGCGCGCCAAGTTCCAGTCACTTCCTACAGATGGTGTAGCTGCAAGACAGTTTCAAAATGGCGTCTGTAGGTGATGTACGTTACAAGCAACGTGCCGCCATTGTATTTTTCACTGCAGACAAAGAAAGTTTGGGGAATATTCATAAACGCTTGTAAAAAGTCTATGGGGAATCCGCTCTCGACACAAGTGCATTTAGTCGCTGGGCACGGAGGATGGGGTCATCAGAAGGCGTCTCGGCGGAGATCCACGATTTGCAGCGGCTGTCACACCTGACATGCTGCAGGCAGCTGATGTTGTCATTCGCGAAGACAGACGCATTACGACTCGGCAGTTGGCGCTGGATCTGTCAATCAGCAAAGGAGTGTGGATGCAGCTGTTGAATACATCGCAAAACAGGGTTGGACAGTGTTACACCATCCACTGTACTGCCCTACCCTAGCCCCCTCGGACTTCCACTTGTTTGAGCCATTAAAGGATGCCATTCGTGGAAGACATTTTGAGGACGATGAGGAGGTGATTACACAATGAAGCACTGGCTCCGCCACCAGGACAAGGATTGCTACCGACAGAGCGTACACGGCCCTGTTTCGTGCTGGAGGAAGGCCATAGAACGGGATGGAGACAACGTGGAAAAATAGGGTGCTTAGATAAAACACCATTCTTTCTTGTGTGTAATTCTCATTATGTTCAATAAAGAATGGTTGAAGGGAAAAATGCGGTGCATCACTTTCTGGACAATCTTCGTACTTAACGATTACAGTTACAAATAACTTAAATTGTAATGATCACACAGATAATGTTTGGGGGAAAGGAAACCAAAGACTGCGATTTATCGGCAGAAACTTACAAAATGGAGCAGGTCTACTGAAGAGACTGCATACACTACGCTTGTCCGCCCTCTTCTAGAGTGTTGTTGGGCGGTGTGGGATCTGCATCAGAAAGGACTGACGGGAGTCATCGAAAAAGTTCAAAGGACAGCTCGTTTTGTATTATCACAAAATGGGGTGAGTGTGCCACGGATATGTGAATTGGGATAGCAATCATTAAAACAAAGGCGTTTTTCGTTGTGGCAGAATCTTCTCATGAAATTTCAATCACCAACTTTCTCCTCACAGTGAGAAAATATTTTGGTGGCGCCCAACTAGATAGAGAGAAATGATCATAAAAATAACAAAAGAGAAATCGGAGCTGGCACGGAATGATATTCGAGTTCGTTTTTCTCCCGCGCTTTTCGAGCATGGAACAGTAGAGAAATAACTTGAAGGTGGTTCTATGAACACGTTGTCGGGCATTTAATTGTGAAATGCAGAGTCATCATGTAGATGTAGAGACGACACGCTGTTCTGCGATACCCTGGAGGTCATAGTTGGTGAGTATGGCGGGGACCTGGGGAGCTGTCCCATTCTTTCAATGTTTTGAAGAATCACTTCGGTGTTACCACTGTTGTCACGGATTTCCTCATGTACGAGGTCTATTCAAAAAATTCCGGAACATTTGTAATTTTGCGCTAGTGGTCTTGCATGGGGGCTTAATTAAATATAGGATTGAAAATATTTTTTTTTTGTATTTAGTAACTGTATGTCCGATTACGCAGTGTCTCGTAAACGGTTGGCCCTGACTAGTATTATTACGCTATCTGACTGCAAAGAACAATGTACGAAAATTTTCGTAAACACAGTTAATTAATTAAGTCCCCAGCAACTATAAAACCTACAAAATCCAAGCACAAATGTAACTGTTCTGTATGTGGGAGTGTGACTCAACGTCCATATCTGGCACGGTTCTTTTCCAACAAGACAAGAATTTTTTTTTAATATCCACTATGCTGACGTGACAAAAGAAATTTAGAAAAACTATAATTACGCAAGAAAACAGAATTCACTCTAATACAAGAACACAAGCCAGATGCTTTGTTGACTGAACCTGTAGTGACGCATTATTTCAGACACACAATTAATAAAAGAACATTGTAATTTTTACCTTCATATATATTGACGAAATGCACACAATAACATCTGCTATCTCTCCCATCAAATAACTGCATAAAACATGGGACAACACTCTTTACTACAACATCTTACTCCGACTTCACGACAAGCAGTGCCCACTAGCACATCTCGGCACGAACTCTTAACACATACTGTCCTCTACGAGCTCTCTACTAGCACTGACTTCTACGATCTCTTAACACGCACTGTGGAGGCGGCTTAATAGTACTCTTTGGCGCACTCTCTGGCGCAGTGGCACAGTGTAGCCACCTTTCATATGCCCCTCCTCCACAGGCCAGAATTTGATGGTATTTTTGCCAGCATTGGTGGTGAAAATACCACCAAATTCGTCCAGAAAAATACAGACAAAAACAAAAGATAATATTAATACCTAAATATCACATAATTAGTTAAAAATTTTGGCTTTGCACTGACCTTTTACTAACCTAATATATGAAATACAGTAAGCAATACAACTTCTTTTCATACATGTGACTTTACATAATAGTTTACACAATATACAAAAAATCAGTTTATACAAATGTTCACATAAAATGCTTTCAATGATTAGTTTATACAAAAAAAGATACTAACAGGTGACATCTTTTCAGTAAAAGCAGTCCATCAGTTGCACCCAGTAAAGTTTAGCAGGTACACCCAGCAACAAGTCACATTAGTTCAGTAGAAGCAATCCATCAGAGGTACCCAGCAATGTTGAGCAGGTGCAGACACCAACAAGTGACATCATTTCAGTAGAAGCAGTCCATCAGTTGCACCCAGCAAAGTTTAGCAGGTACACCCAGCAACAAGTCACATTAGTTCAGTAGAAGCAATCCATCAGATGCACCCAGCAATGTTAAGCAGGTGCAGACGCCAACAAGTGACTTCATTTCAGTAAAAGCAGTTCACCAGTTGCACCCAGCAATGTTGAGAGCAGGTGCAGACACCAACAAGTGATACCATTTCAGTAAAAACAGTCCATCTGTGGCACCCAGCAATGTTGAGTAGGTGCAGACAGCAAAAAGTAACATCATTTCAGTAGAAACAGTTCTAACAGTGGCACTCAGTAAAGTTCAAGAGGTACACACAGCAACAAGTCACATTAGTTCAGTAGAAGCAGTTCATCAGTGGCACCCAGTAATGTTGATCAGGTGCACACAGCAACAGGGGACATTTTTTCAGTAGAAGCAGTCAATCAGTTGCACCCAGCAATGTTGAGCAGGTGCAGACACCAAAAAGTCACATCTCTCAGCAGAAGCAGTTCCACAAAATTCACTAACACTGATCACACTGTTCATCAGAGTTTATGAGCAGAAATTAAACATGTCCTAGTGGCACCAATCATGAAGGAAAGGTACAAGTAACAGTCCATAATTTTTTTACAATCACTGATCACACAGTTCATCAGCAGAAATTGAACATGACTAAATGTCACACATCATGTTGAAAAAGTGCAGGTAACAGTTCAGAATATTTATCTTCACTAATCAGTCAGTTTAGGCATGAACAATAGTTTGAATGCACATACAAATGCTTTTACAGTGACATACAAATCATAACAAACACACAAATGATGTCAGATAATTGTCCTATTAACTATTACAATACACAAATACCAGTAAACCTATAATATTTATGGGTGTCAGTGCAAGCCACTACAAACAAATAAAATAATATTTAGGAGCTAGGTGGTTAGGATTAGTAAAGGAAAACACACAGAACACACTCACTCATCTTTCATCCACATTAAGTACTACTGTGTAATTGAATAGTGTTAATTGTGTAAATGTAATTTTGTCAAAATCTGATGTTCATCATGTGTATCAAGTAGTACTGGCAGCAATGTATAACAGTCAATAATAGTTAGTCAACGTCATAGTCATCATGTCAAGACCAATGTTTGCCAAGCCAGATTAAAATGTACTGTTGCTGAACAACTGTCAGTGAGCCAAGATATGCAATTACTTCCTCTCTTCAAAAAAAAGTATATACTGCTTAGTGATTTAACAAAGTGTGTGTATAGACTATCTTCCTTCTATTTTAGTGTTCTAGTCTAGTATCTTCATCCTCCTTGTTCCATAAGACCAACAAAAAAAAATATGCTCCTCACTTACTTTACCTCTTATCCACCAAAACTCCAATAATCATCAGCTTCACACAATCTCAATAATACCTCAATAATACCTCTTCAATACGTCTTATCATCAATATCATTTACCTTACCTCTTGTCCACAAAAACTCCAATAATCATCTACTTCATATAATCTCTATACCTCAATAATACGTCGATAAATATAAACCTAAGCACCAATATCATTTCACTTCCATAACAACTCTTTCCTCTAGTCAGTCTCCTCGAACAAGTACAGATAAAATCCTAGTGCAACTTCAATTCAGCATCCCATACAATCCGAAGACACATTGTCAACACACAACCTCTGTGTAATCCATCTGACCCAAATTTTCTACTCATTATAAATTATAAGATACATTTTGGTTCCTTGTCCATCATTAAATAAAAGAAATGCATACCTGACCTCTAACAGACTTAGTTCGAATAACTCTCAGTAATTAAGTACGATTACGGAGTGTGAATGATCATAATATTTCACAGTGTGTCCACCACTTCAAGAATTATGGCAAACAGAAGCAAACATGTGGAGTATTTATTGTATCAAGTGTCACTTCCTATTTCAATTGCTCACGAAAAATGCAGTGTAATAATTGTTAATGGTCTAAACCTAGTAATGCTATGTCCTATCGTTAGCCTCCTTCTTATTAGCATAAATTATACAGCTTCCATGAAACCTCAGCTCATGTGACTTCTATGACTTTCTTGCACTAATGTCGTTCGTCGAATTATAGCAGTTAATTTTCTTATCTTAAAAATGTAAGGCACTGAGCGTAAGCAAAACATGCAATAGCGAGTAAATATACCAGTAGAGAACAGGATGTCAACAAGTGGATGCAGCACAATTCCTACAACGAGGCTCTGCCAAGCGAACAATCTATAATTAATCCAATAGTGTGACCTAAACTCTATGTTTATACACAGTACATCAGCATTGCTATACACCAAATTAAAGAGCAGTTATGGCAACAAAACAGAAATGTGTAAATATGCAATCCATACAAAAAGCAGCAAACATATATCTTACGTAATAAACAGGTCATTATCATCATATCAGCATACGCAAATAAATGTTCATATGTAATCTTAATAAGTAAACATGAAGGCGCAAGCAGATAAATCACAAAGTACAACATACATACATAATCACAGTCAGCACAATTAATCAGATTACCATTACAATTTAAATAAATAAGCACAGCAGGCACATAATTAAAAAATATGACATCAGTGAAAAAGCAGTGCAGCCAAGCGATGCATAATATATACAAGTCACAACCCAGTTCATTAATCAATAATTGTCAAAATCAGTTAACGTACGCAAGCACGTCGCTTCACACGTAAATTCATAGAACATGAAATTAGCACAAAGTATGAATCACGTAATCGCGAGCAGCAAATTACGTCTAAAGTACGTACCTAAGTGGAAATATGTCACCTGAAAAATGAACTCAATTAACAGTTACCTTTTTAGTTTATTAGTTTCTTCTTGGAAATTACATTCTTCCTGAAAATTTCTCGATAGCAGGTCGTCTTAACGTCGGACACGCACAGAATTTACCTGAAGGTCTTAAATACTTTATACAACCGTATCCTGCAAAATACTGAATGTTAATAACACAATTCAACAAGTCCTTATAGCTTTATACAGAATTTAGTCGGAGAAATTAGACTGTGTATTTGTTTATGTCTGTCAGTGCATTCGCACTGAGCGCTGGATCAGCTGTAGGCGCGTGACGTAGGAAGAAATTGTTCGCGGTCAACGACTGCCTTGTGCGGCGCGCAGACTTGACTGTTGCTTTGAGTATGTGCCGCCGCCAAAACACAGCGCGATATCCTTGTACTCTCCGCATGTTTACATGTACCTGTTAGTTTCTCTAAAGTATGTCATTCCACAAAAATTTTTCAAAAGTATATCATTCCACAAAAATTTTGGAAACTACGAACCTCACGTTTTGTGGTAGGAACAGCATAATTACGAACAGCGTCTAATTTTCTTTTTCTTTTTTTTTGATCAGGAAGAATACCTTCTGTAGAAATAAAGTGACCGAGAAATTTCACCTGAGAACGACCAAATTCAGATTTTTCCAAGTTCACTGTCATGCCAACTCGTGCAAAAATACGTAATAATGAGTCCAAAATTTTGTTGTGCTCACTCCAAGAACGTTTGGCAATAAGAATGTCGTCGACATAAGAAGTAATATTGTCACGAATATAAACAGGTAACATTTCGTTTAAACTACGAATGAATGCTGATGAAGATACAGTAAGTCCAATCGGTAATTTCCGAAATCACATTTGGGTAAATTAGTCAAATCCGGTTATTGTTTATCTACTGTCTAGATAGATTGATAGTCGAAGAGTTGTTTTGACAGATGCAAAGAATAGTAAAAGAGTAGGCAGCGGTACAGAAAACTAAAAGAGAAATAGCACCACTACAGCTCGGGGCCCTATGCTCGCTACGGCACATATTCACTTAGAGTAGTGAATCCCCTGAGGATCTTAATAGCTGCACATAATTTCTAGTTTTTGACCTTGTGGCACATCTGGCGGAAGTGCGTACGCAAATTGACCTGACCATGCACATGGATGTATCTCATTCTTAGAATTGCGGAAGATCTTAAATTTCAGAACAGTTAAGAAGTGTTTATAGTCAAAGTTTTCGCCTCGTGTCGACAAAGACCTACCGCGTCTGTCCCAGTCACAATGACGATTATTGTCAAGTTCGCGCGCCTGGCGCTCTCTTGTTGCATCCCGTAAATGAAACAAATTATCTTCTTCAAACCCTTCTGCTAAACTAACACTTGTCAATTTATCTGAGATCTCTTCAACTCTTTCTGATGAGTCACTTAATTGTTCTTTCTGTTTATTTACGTCTTCTGTAAGTGTCGCGACTCGGGTTTCGGTATTGTCACATTTAGTAGTGAACTGGTCATACTGTTGCGTTAAGTTATTTATTATGTCATTTGGTACGGATTCCTCGATTCCCTCAAATATTTCTTCCTTATCGTTTGCACGTTGTAAATTTAACTCTGAAAATTTTTGTACTATCACGCGATCTTTTCCTTCCCATTCTCTGTCCTGTTCCTCTTGTCTGATTTCTGTTGAAATTAAGCTATTATTGTGAGCCTTCAAAATCGGTTGTACTTCTTCTCTAATTTCTTTATTTGATTCGTCATTCGTGTATTTGAAAAATGTCCCTGTTCGTGAGCCTAACTGAGTTTCCATTGTTCCCCTATCAGTTTCTAATTCAGATCGTAACTGTGATCCCACTGCTTTCATCTCGGTTTTAGTTGTTCCTATTTCTGTTTCAATTGTTCCTATTTCTGTTTTAATAGTTCCTATATCAGTTTTAATTGTTCCTATTTGTGTTTCCATAACTGTTTTTAATTCAGATCGTAACTGTGATCCCACATTTAATATAGCACTCATCAACTGCTCCATAGTAACTGTTTCAAAATTCTTTTCACCCCTCACATTTCCCACAAAACCAGCTTCCTTCTGCATGGCTATAAAGCTATCTGTGTTCGATACTATTCCAGAATCTTCTATCGTTGATCTCGTGTTCTGTGAATTTTCTGATTGAGAAAAATCTTGAAATGGTTCCGGACTATTTTCCCGACTTATTACATTGTTTTCCACTACATTATTCATGACACTGTTTTCCTCTGTTCGCGAGTTCGCCATGTTAACAATTTCGTTATTCTGACTATTCATCATTTTTGCCTGTTTCATTGACCGCGTAATCATTTACAAAATTTAAAAAATTCGTCACTGTTCGAAAATCACACACAATGACTCCTTATCTCCAACAATACTATTCACACGAGATGTTTCCCTCAAACACGATTAACGAACAATTGAAATAATTGCACAAAATTGTCAAACGCGTATACAAGGCAATAAAAATTAAATTTTGAACAATACCATTAGAAGAATGCCAATTACCAAATCTACACATGCAAAATAGACTACAATTACTAACTACAAATTACTACAACAATACCACTGTCTACTATTTTTTACAGTCAGAAAAATTCCAAGGGACGATCCGAAGCAGCGGTCGCCACGTGCATGGGGGCTTAATTAAATATAGGATTGAAAATATTTTTTTTTGTATTTAGTAACTGTATGTCCGATTACGCAGTGTCTCGTAAACGGTTGGCCCTGACTAGTATTATTACGCTATCTGACTGCAAAGAACAATGTAAGAAAATTTTCGTAAACACAGTTAATTAATTAAGTCCCCAGCAACTATAAAACCTACAAAATCCAAGCACAAATGTAACTGTTCTGTATGTGGGAGTGTGACTCAACGTCCACATCTGGCACGGTTCTTTTCCAACAAGACAAGAATTTTTTTTTAATATCCACTATGCTGACGTGACAAAAGAAATTTAGAAAAACTATAATTACGCAAGAAAACAGAATTCACTCTAATACAAGAACACAAGCCAGATGCTTTGTTGACTGAACCTGTAGTGACGCATTATTTCAGACACACAATTAATAAAAGAACATTGTAATTTTTACCTTCATATATATTGACGAAATGCACACAATAACATCTGCTATCTCTCCCATCAAATAACTGCATAAAACATGGGACAACACTCTTTACTACAACATCTTACTCCGACTTCACGACAAGCAGTGCCCACTAGCACATCTCGGCACGAACTCTTAACACATACTGTCCTCTACGAGCTCTCTACTAGCACTGACTTCTACGATCTCTTAACACGCACTGTGGAGGCGGCTTAATAATACTCTTTGGCGCACTCTCTGGCGCAGTGGCACAGTGTAGCCACCTTTCAGTCTGTTGCAGCGAAATGCGGTTGGCGTCTCTGCACACGCCTGTGTTTAATGTGTAACTGCTGGAAGTTCATTGTAGTAAGTCTGTTAGTTATCGTTCAGTGCCGTATTGAGTACAACGTTGTGTCGCACAGTTTGCGAATTTCGAGGTGGCATAGATAGAGGAGCAACGCGTCTGCATTAAATTTTGTGTGAAACTCGAGAAAACCTTAGAGACACAGACCAAATGATGCAGGAAGCCTACGGTGATGAGTGATTAAGCCGTACTCGGTGTTACGAATGGCTCACACGGTTTAAAAGTGGCCGGACGCAAGTTAAAAGGTGACCCTCCTTCAGGACGCCCTTCGACGTCTACCGACAACTAGTTCATCATGAGTTCGTTCCACAGGGACAAACTGTTACTCGAAGGTACTATCGGGACCTATTGCGAAACCTGCGAGAAACCTGCGGCCTGAAATGTGGCGAGACAATTCGTGGCTCTTGCATCACGATTACGCACCCACACATTCATCCACGAAAAACGGAATCACCGTGCTGCCTCGTCCGCCGTACTCTCCAGACCTGGCCCCAGCGGACTTCTTTTTTTATTCCCACAGTTGAAAATCCCGTTGAAGATTTACAACGATAGACGAGATAAAAGAAAATTCACAGACGGAGCTTCGTGCGATCCAGCAAGAGGCGTACCACGACTGCTTCCCGAAGTGAAAACGGCGTTGGTAGCGGTAAATCAGTTGTGGAGGAGAGTATTTCGAACGAGACTATGCACAATAAGTAAAAGGTAAGCGCAGAAAAATTTTGTAGACAAAGTTCCATAATTTTTTGAACAGACGTCGTATTACACCTCATAACACAGTTTCATGGCGCCATTTTTCAATAGGAGAATGCTCGTCCTTACTTGGAAAGGGTCTTTACGAACTGTGGGCCTGATGTTGATGTAGTCTCTTGGCCAGGAAGATCCCATATCTGGCGCGACAGAGAACGGGTGTCACCATCTCGGAAGACAACTCCGTCACAGTGTCAGTATCCTCGTATCATAACCGTTGTGGGGCAGCTCGGTTCAGGAGAGGATACAATGGATTTATGACACCACTGCCAGCAGAATCAGAACATGCATCCAAGCCAGACGGGGTGCGACGTCATACTGATAAGTGGGCTCATACTGCCAAGTTATTTGTAAATTTTATTTCGATTTTGCAATCACTGGAATAACATTACATTCCTCTCAATTCGTGAATTTTTATTTCGCTGCCTCCTCCCCTTCTGGGTGCTTCACATTTTTGTTAGGCAGTGTACAGCCCCTAAATCGGATGACGCAAACACAGGCTTACGAAGAGACCACTAAGTGGTGAAGAGGAACGGAGGAGGAGGATGGGTGGGGGGGGGGGGGGGTGAAGGAGGTTGGAGAGCCCGCGATTGAGCGCAGTCATGTAGTTACGTGAACGACACGACACTCGCGTACTTCCGTAAGAGGGCGAGTCTAGGTGGTGAGACGCTCGGCGGACGCAATCCTCTCACTGCAAATGTGAAGGCCTCTTGACACTCCGCCCATCACACGCGGTTCGCCACCCGAGAGCCGAACAATAACACTGTGAGCCAACACTGTTACTTTGACTTCTAAATGTCAGACGACCGGAGCACCGCAGTGGGTAAGAATCACCGGCACTGCGCACTCGTTTGTGGTTTTCTTCCTCCGAACTGAGGCCTCGTAAAGCTACTAAGAAGGAGAGGGGCGGCAACCTCACATTAAAGTAGTCTCTGCTCGTTACAAAGAAAGTGAGGAACTTAACAGACTACAAAAGTAACAATAAGCCAATGTTAACATGTTTCAATGAGTAAACGAAGCAGGACGTAAATGAAACTAGTGATAAGTGGGGTATAAAGCAGGTTTGGAGCTCATAGCTGCTGCTGTTCAACATGGACGTTAGATGCAACGAAGGAAACTACAGTAAATTTCAGAAGAGCAATGTAAATGCAAAGGAAGCAGAAACCAATGCTAATGTTCGCAATGACGTACGCTACGTGATCTAAAATAGGCAGACGCCCTATGTAATGCGGAATGGACCAGTAGATATCAACAGAGGGAGGACCCCACAGTACAAAAGGAGGCGGTGATAATTGTGCTGGCTGTAAAGAGAAGCAGGAACAGGAGACACGATCTGTCAGGAGAGCTCTTTGTCTGCTAACATTGACTTGTCATTAGATGTCGTCCGAGTAACATATCCGTCAGCCCGCCCGGCTAGCCGCGCCGTCTAACGCGCTGCATCCTGAGCGGGAAGGCGTGCCGGCCCCCGGCACGAATCGCCCAGCTGATTTGTGTCAAGGTCCGGTGTGCTGGCCAGCCTGTGGATGGTTTTTAGGCGATTTTCCATCTGTCTCGGTGAATTCTGGCTGGTCCCCCTTATTCCACTTCAGTTACACTATGTCGGCGACTGCTGCACTAACACTGTCTCCACGTACGCGTACACCATAATTACTCTACCACGCAAACATTTGGGGTTACATTCGTCTGCTATGAGACATACCGCGGGGGGCCGGGGGGGGGGGGGCGGGGGAAGAGGGGGTGGTCCACTGGAGGCTGAACCGCACAATAACCTTGGGTTCGGTGTGGGGCGGCGGTGGGGTGGGTGGACTGCTGTGGCCTGTTGTGGGGTTGTGAACCACTGAGGGCTAAGGTGGGACGAAGCCTCTCCATCGTTTCTAGGTCCCCAATACACACACACAACACATCCGCCAGGAACATTTTGGTGATGTGACTGTGAAGTGGAAATGCAAAGGACCTACCACAGGTAAACCAAGACCAGTCAGAGCTGACGTACTGACGGACAGGGACCGCCGAAGCATTAGGGTGATTGTACTCGTAAATAATCACATGATACCAGCCGAAGGAATCACTCGTGAGTTCCAAAGTGCTATCAGCAGTTCATCTAACTTAGTAGCTCTGTGCAAGGAATTAAAAACAATGGGGTACAATGGTCGAGCACGCATTTCTGTACTGAATGCCAAGTGGCGCTTGAGATGGTGTAATGAGCAACACTGATGACTGCAAACGAATGATTTGGAGTGATGAATCAGTTTACACCTCGTGACAGTCCGATGGAAGGGTTTGGCTTTGATGAACGCGTGGAGAGCGCTATCTTTCGTCACATGTGGTGTCAAAAATGAAATACAGAGGAGGTGATGTTACGGCGTGGGGAACTTTTTCGTGGTCATGATGTGCTCCATGTATTGCGCCTAAGAAAACGCTGCGTACAGTAGAATAACAGTTCGGAGACGACGACTCATTGTATCAGCATGACAGTGCAGCCTGTCATAAAGCAGTACCTGTGAGGCAATGGTTTGTAGACGATAACATTCCTGAAACGAACTGACCTTCCCAGAGTACCAACCTGAACTCATCCAGCGTCCAACAACCTTCACCGGTTTCGGCTCTGCACAGACATTCAGACACACTGCTGAAAATGTCTGCAGCAGAGTTCAAGCCGTGATAAAGGCGAAGGGTAGACACACCCTATTAATGTCCAGCTATAGATGTCCGAATACTTTTGATGAGACAGTGTAGATGACGTTATTTTTACTATGTTGTGCGATTGCACAATTTGCATGTCCAAACTTGTACGAGAAGCGTTCATTAAGTAATGCAAAATATTTTTCTTCACCGACAGTTTCGGTTGAAAAATGCAGAATTTATCGTGTGACGTCGTGGAATATTCCCACTTCAGCCCTTTATAGTTTCTTGAAGTTCCGATAGGTGGCAGCGCAATACGTAGCCTTAAAAATGGCGTCTGCAACGGAGGTGCGTCCCAAGCCGAGAGCTGTCAACGAGTTTCTTCTACCGGAAAACCAGAGCATCGCAAATATTCATAGGCGCTTGCAGAATGTCTAAGGAAGCCTGACAGGGAACAAAAGCACGGCGAGTCGCTGAGCGAGGCGTCTGTCATCTACAAGGTCGCGCAAACCTCACCGATCTCCCACGTGCGGCCGGCCGCACACATCTGTGACTCCTGCAATGGTGGAACGTGCGGACACTCTCACTCGATGTGATCGACGTATCACAAACGTGCGGACACTCTCACTCGATGTGATCGACGGCTCACAATCAAACACCTCGCTGCTCGGCTGGACGTCTCTGTTCGTAGTGCTGACACACTTGTCCACCATATAAGGTACTCAAAAGTTTGTGTCCCCTGGGTTTCTCTCCGCCTAACAGAACTCCATAAAGAGCAACGAAGGACTGTCTGTGCGTTATTGCTTGCATATTACGAGGCTCATCGTGACAATTTTTGTCGAAGTTCGTCACAGACATGGATTCATCATTTCGAACTGGAAACAAAACGGCAATCCATGTAGTGGCGCCACACCATCTCTTCGCCGAAGAAAAAGTTCAAGGCCGCACAATTCGAAGGAAAAGTCCACCAATCTTTTTCTTTTCACTATCTTATTTATTCCGATAAATTCTCTAACCTAAACACACAAATTCTACAACCTACAACAATAAAACATGGGAAATTCCGCCCAGTGGGCATGGCTTTACAATGGTGAATCTCTATATTATGGTCTCGTAATTATTTTTAACGCTACAGTGCACTTTCTGGATAGGATGGTGGATCTTTTATTATATCTCACACGTCGACTCTCACAATCATCATCACTAAACTTTCCTCCAGACCGAGCGGTACTGAAGAAACAAGCATAACCCACTAATCTTTTGAAACTACTTCGCTACTCTCCCATGCAAACCACACATACCCAAATTACATGACATACACCACACTACAACATGAAATACTACACAGAGAATAGTCACAACATTATCACTTTTAGCTTTCCCACTTCAATTAACATTTATCCCAGTTTCACACGACACTGCCCCACTTCATAATTCTACTTTCCTACTATGAACTCTGGAGATATTTGCACGTCTTCCTGTGCAATGCAAGCCAAGTGGCGTTGCTGGATAGACGGCCGACTCACCTTGCTTCTCTCTCAGAGTTTGAATCTAGCGTCACACGGAATCATATCACGCAAAGTAATATTAAGAACGTATTCATCACACACGCGAGTCCTCAACTGATACCATGGACGAGTACTTCTCTTTATCTTTTGTCTCATACACAGTTTGAGACTCACACAGTACTCACCACGTGGAAGTACTCGTCTCTAATTTCAAGTCCTGCACACGCCATTTCTTAAATATTTCAACTTATGGTACACACGCTATTTCTTAAATATTTCAACTTATTGTACACACGCTAGTAATTCAGCTTAACTTAAGCACATGGAAGTATTTCAACTTATTGCTACACGTGGTTTCATTGTGACCGTTGGTCACTTCCGAAGATTACTACAATCCCATTAATATTACCTGCCTGACATTTAATTCTCCCCACAAAAGTTCCTGAAATAGAGAAATTATTACTTCAAACTACTCTTAAATATTCCACATGCATACCATGTCTCCACTCTTTCGTCATTACGGAGCACAACTAAAACAGGTCTTAACAGCACAAGATCCAGCGGCAGAGAGCTGAAACATGGCCATTCTCTAGGTCCTCTCCCATCTCTGTCGAGGTGGGGGAAGCACCTTGCTATCGTATTGGTCAGCCACATTTCAGGCGCTCAAAGCTCTGGTAAATTTCATCTCTTTGGTCCCACCAAAGGTGGCCAAAGGATCGACTCAAAGATGATCATATATTCACATTCACTATCTGCGGTTAGCAGACGACCATACATTCATTCATTTCACAGATCTCACCAAACTGGATGTAGGGATTTACTTTGTGGGAGTGCACATGTGATCAATTAAATAAATAAATTGTCATTCTTTCCCACACTGGTATCCGGCTTCGCTGTATTAATTGAAATTGACTTATTTTACAAAAAAAATGTGTTGTTCTGACAAAAATAATGAAGTATGTTGTACCTATTTTCAATGTCGGGCGGTACTGTACCCTTTCATCTTAACTGGTAAAGTCACGCGACAGTCTTCTGAGACTCTGAAGGGGCTATTCTGTCAGATGTCCTCCCTTATGAAACAACGTTCAACTCTGAAGTCTATTCTGCCACCCTCAGGAAACTGAAGAAATAACTTTTCAGCTTATCCGTCGCCACAAAAATGCCAACGAACTTTTGCTTCCCCGTGACAACGCAAGGTCTCACAGGTCTCTGCACTCGTGAGGATCTCTCAAAACTTGATTGGACTGTTCCTCCTCATCCACCCTACAGCCCGGGTCTCGCTGCTTCCTTCTTCCATCTGTTTGGCCCAATGAAAGATGTACTCCCTGGGAAGCAGTAACGTGGATGATGGGTAGGTTATTGATTCAACAAGACGTTGGTTCCGACGTTGACCAGTAGTGCGGTAACATGCGGGCATCTAGGCCTTTCCAGTGCGGTGACGTAAGGCCGTCGAACTGATTGGAAATTATGTTGAAAGACAGAGTTTTGTAGCCAAAACAGTGTAGGATAATGAGGTGTATTGGAATCCTGAATAAAACTAAGCTGCTTTCGGAAAAAAATGTGTTGCATTACTTACTGAACACCCCTGGTAGTATATTTCACTCCAGTTCGACGAGAGCTGCCTGCTGCCTTCACGGTGGCGCGATTTCAGAATCCAACAGCGTACATTTCGCAAAATGAGGGAGCATTAGAGATTAACACCATGCCGACTACGAAGTCATTAGAGCCTGGATACAAGCTAGAAATGGAGAATGAAAAAGGTAGCATCTTTTCATGTGGATCACCATGGCCTTAACGTTACTCAGAATAGAAAAACAACGAAAACCCTGAATCTAGATCGTTCGACTGGGATTTTACGTCGCCCATTCCCAAATGCGAGTCCAGTGCCTTTACCACTCTGACATCTCGCTCCGTACTTACACTTTGTAGTGCTGAAGGTGCGAAAAGAAAGAAGTGCCTTGCAATTGTATGACCGAATAAACTCTCAGAATCTCAAAGACAGCAGTCTCTTCCGAAGCTTTCTTTGTTGTCTTATCCTAATTGCGTTGATATCGACAGAAACTCTAGTGGTACACTATGGGTGGACATCAGATAGTAGTACAATGTTATCAGAAAGAGCCCGGAAATAGCCTACCACAGTAAGTTTCAACTTTTAGTAATGTTTCATACAACAATATTTTATTCTCCCAAGAACTTTCCAACGTTTAATGTTACTAAAACTATTTCAGTTTCACGAGAAGTGCATAGATTGCACATTCGTCATCATCTCTGAGGTGACTTAGGCGCCTTATAGTTGTTCTTAAAACATATGAATTACAACTACTGTTCTATTGTACCTTGTCGAGAACGAATTGAGAAGAGCAGCTATTGTAAAAACGTTCTTATATTTGTTCTGAAATAATAATTAACATTTTAATTTCACAGCTGCTATTAATTTGAAACTTGTACCCTGTAGTCAGTTGTGTCAGTCGGACTAAACATTTTCATTGGATTTACAGTGTATCTTAGCAGACGCTGCAATTTGGTCAATAGCCTGTTTGGTGTCTGCAAGTGAATCATCCTTCAACATAGAGGCAAATCGAACGCGCCTCCTCTTACTTTCGTGTATTGTGAAAAATATAACTCGATTACTATTCCGTGAGCTTGATTTCTCAGTTGTGACTATTTTGTATATCGTAGATAACATGCAGCTTGCTCACTACTGGCTTTACTTCATGGCGTCTATTGATAGTCTTCCGCAGCTAACCTAAACTTATTTTGTTCACAAAAAATGTTCAAATGTGTGTGAAACCTTATGGGACTTAACTGCTAACGTCATCAGTTCCTAAGCTTACACACTACTTAATCTAAATTATCCTAAGGACAAACACACACATCCATGCCCGAGGGAGGACTCGAATCTCCGCCTGGATCAGCCGCACAGTCCATGACTGCAGCGCCTCAGACAGCTCGGCTTTTTGTTCACACAGCAGATAAAATTATCAGACAACTTGCTTAATGTGTATGCTTGTGCTGGTGCGAACTGAACTTTTTTCTCGCCTCTACCCTTTGCTAACCCAGAAAAGGTAGTATCACAGATTTCCAATAAAGGATGCCGTAGCATTGTCTGTATATTTATTAGTGCGTATGTCCGCACTCGCAATAACGTCATATATATAATCTGCATCTACATGGTTACCCTGCAAATCACACTTCAGTGCCTGGCAGAGGGTTCATCGAACCACCTTCACAATAATTCTCTGTCATTCCACTTCGAAAAGCGTGCGGAAAACATTAACCCCTATATCTTTCCGTGCGAGCTCCGAGTTCCCCGTATTTTATTATGATGGTCGTTTCTCCCTTTGTATGTCAGCGTCAACAAAATATTTTCGCATTCGGAGGAAAATGTTGGTGACCGAAATTTCACGAGAAGCTTCCGCCGCAACGAAAAAGCCTTTGTTTTAATGATGTCCACCCCAAATCCTGCATCATGTCAGTGACTCTCTCCCCTATTTCGCGGCAATACAAAACGTGCTGCTCTTCTTTGAAACCTTCTCGATGCACTCCGTTAACGGACAAGCGTAGCGTAGGCAGTCTCTGTAGTAGATCTTTTGCATCTTCTATGTATTCTGCTGATAAAATGCAATCTTTGGTTCGCCTTCGTCACAACATTTTCTGTTTGTTCTTTCAAACATAAGTTGTTCGTAATTGTAATTCCTAGGTATTTAGCTGAATTTACGGCCTTCAGATTTGAGTGATTTATCGTGTAACTGAAATTTAACGGATTCCTTTTAGCACTCATGTGGATGACCTCACACTTTTCTTTACTTCGGGTTAACTGCCAATTTTCGCACTATATATATATCCGCCGCAACGAAAAACGCCCTATATATATATAATCTAAATCGTTTTGCAATTGGTTATGATCTTCTGGTGACTTTATTAGACGATAAACGACAACATGATCTGCAGAGAACCTAAGATGGCTGCTTAGATTGTCACCTAATCGTTTATATAGGCAAGGAGCAACAGAGGGCCTATAACACTACCTTGGGGACGCCAGAAATCACTTGTGTTTCACATCACGAAGATACGCAAACATTTTAATATATTATTCTACAAGTAAAAATAAATAATGAAGTTCATGTAAACATAGGTCCACAAATGTTTAGTTACGAAGTTACGACTAACAAAATATTTTGCCTGAAATTTAGCAACTTCGCTAATATGAAACCATCGAAAAACTGTACGGGGTTACACTAATGCACGATTTCCATTTACTTTGTTGTTATTGATCTGGTGAATCTAATGAAACACGTCCCAGACTTTTATCTGCAGAAGTTTTCCAGAAGCACAGACGTAATTCCGTAATTTTTTTATTTTATTCAGACAATTTCACAAAGTTTTCAACAGAAGTTGCAGAGAGTTTAATTTTGGAAAAATGATGGTAATAACGTTAACTGAAACTGTATGAATGTATCAGATAATCTGCTTTTACTAAAACCGTAGCATACGTGAATTCATGTTAAACCGGAAGAAAAGAAAGCTCAGTGTTAAGGAAGTTTTACCGTGTACATATAATTTCACAATACACTCATAATAAATGTTCAAAAATGTCTTCGCGGAGTTCATTGCATTTAGCTGCATGTGTATGAACAGATTTTGTTGCTCGTTTCAGTTCCACAGGGTTGTTCTTTATTTCGTCTGTTGCATTCATAACGCGAGCAAGTAATGTTTTATTAGATACACCAGATCAATAACTGCAAAAAAAAAGGGAGGGTGAAGGAAGAGAGAGCGAGGGGTGGGAGGGAGGGAGGGAGGGAGGGAGGGAGGGAGAGGGGGAGAGAGCGAGAGAGAGAGAGCACGAATGACAGTGTCCTTCAATAGAGCGAGAGGTTTCCTGTGTATTACATTTCATAAACGATTTATCGCCGTTACTGACGCGTCGGTCACTAAAAACGTGTTACGGTACTTGCCACCCACGTATCGGTTACAGCGCAGCCGCAGATAAACTTGAACGAGCCCCTTAAACAGTCACAGAAGCTAAATACGTCCAGCGCCCCTGCCGGCCGCAGCTCCATTATAAACTGATGCTCTGCTGGAACGCCGTTCCGTCCTCGGGGTTTTACGGCCGCAGTTTACGCGGCAGGCATTTCAGTGGCCGAGCCGCGTTTCGCGCTGCGCTATGGAGATTTACACTGCCCGCCATTGTCTGCAGGGCCAGGTGATCGCCCGCGAGATAATCCGCCTGGGCCGGGATTCCTCGCCAGTCGGCGCACGCGGCTCAGGTATCTGTTGTGAGGAGCAAAGCGCAAGCAGGCGCGATCTCCCGGGATATCGCAGCTGCCGGCTACGCCTCTGAAATAAATATGGCCTCCATATTCACGCAGTCGTCTCACACAGCTTCTGAACGTCACGCTACACGACTCCTACACTTTTTTTCGGAAGTAAACACTTGAAATTCTTTTCGTATGTGCCATAAAAGATAGATGAGAAGCACAGGTTGTGCAAAAGATGTTGTTGTTGTGGTCTTCAGTCCTGAAACTGGTTTTATGCAGCTCACCATGCTGCTCTCTCCTGTGCAAGCTTCTTCATCTCCCAGTACCTACTGCAACCTACATCCTTCTGAATCTGCTTAGTGTATTCATCTCTTGGTCTCCCTCTACGATTTTTGCCCTCCACGCTGCCCTCCAATAGTAAATTGCTGATCCCTTGATGCCTCAATTCATGTCCTACCAACCGATCCCTTCTTCTAGTCAAGTTGTGCCACAAACTCCTCTTCTCCCCAATGCTATTCAATACCTCCTCATTAGCTATGTGGTCTACCCATCTAATCTTCATCAATCTTCTGTAGCACCACATTTCGAAAGCTTCTATTCTCTTCCTTTCCAAACTATTTATCGTCCATGTTTCACTTCCATACATGGCTACACTCCATACAAATACTTTCAGAAACGACTTCCTTACACTTAAATCTAAACTCGATGTTAACAAATTTCTCTTCTTCAGAAACGCTTTCCTTGCCATTGGCAGTCTACATTTTATATGCTCTCTACCTCGACCATCATCAGTTATTTTGCTCCCCAAATAACAAAACTCCTTTACTACTTTAAGTGTCTCATTTCCTAATCTAATTCCCTCAGCATCACCCGACTTAAGTCGACTACATTCCATTATCCTCGTTTTGCTTTTGTTGATGTTCATTTATATCCTCCTTTCAAGACACTGTCCATTCCGTTCAGCTGCTCTTCCAGGTCCTTTGCTGTCTCTGACAGAATTACAATGTCATCGGCAAACCTCAAAGTTTTTATTTCTTCTCCGTGGAATTTAATACCTACTCCGAATTTTTCTCTTGTTTCCTTTACTGCTTCCTCAATATAGAGATTGAATAACATCGGGGATAGGCTACAGCCCTGTCTCACTCCCTTCCCAACCACTGTTTCCCTTTCATGCCCCTCGACTCTTATAACTGCCATCTGGTTTCTGTACAAATTGTAAATAGCCTTTCGCTCCCTGTGTTTTACCCTTGCCACCTTCAGAATTTGAAAGAGAGTATTCCAGTCAACATTGTCAAAAGCTCTCTCTAAGTCTACAAATGCTAGAAACGTAGGTTTGCCTTTCCTTAATTTTTCTTCTACGATAAGTCGTAGGGTCAGTATTGCCTCACGTGTTCCAATACTTCTACGGAATCCGAATCGATCTTCCCCGAGGTCAGCTTCTACGAGTTTTTCCATTCGTCTGTAAAGAATTCGCGTTAGTATTTTGCAGCCTACACTTATTAAGCTGATAGTACGGTATTTTTCACATCTGTCAGCATCTGTCAACCACACAATACAGGGTGAATGACCTAAAAGTTGCACCGCAAATTGTGCGGAAATGGAAAGTGCTATTGACGTGCAGTTTCCATATAATGGATTGGTAGTCAGGGTCTCGTACTGTTAGACAATGAACAGATTGTAACAATACTTAGAATTTTTTGTGTAAACATACATTTGAAAAGTTGCCACACAGACACTTGTACAATACCAGTGGTACCACACACCAGAGAACAACACACATTCACTAGTTATGTGGATTCTCACCAGCAAACAGAGAATTAACGAACACCGGTTGTGTTCAAAATGACCACTGACAGTGGCAATACCACCTTCCAGTCTGGTGTGGAATGACTGGTGCCTACGCGCTAGCATTCCAGCGGAGATGTCTCAGCAGGCTGCAGTAATACGGCGTTGCTTATCGTCGGGTATAACAACTGGTACATTCTTGTAGTAAGCGTCTTTCAGCTTTCCGCAGAAAAAAAGTCCACAGGCGTCATAACCAGGGAACGGGTCGGGCAAGGTACAGGTCCGCTGCATCCAATCCAACGATTTGGAAACAATTCGTGGAGACATGCTGTAGTAGTACGTGCACTATGGGCTGGAGAGCCATCACGTTGGTTCCAAAGGTTCCTCCAAGTCTGTAGAAGAACGTCTTATAGCATCCTTGGAAAATGGTCTGTTAGGAGGCTGCGATACTTGTTCAGTGTTCCGTCTATGAAAAACGAGCCTATGAGTTGATGGTTCACTATGCCATACCACACGTTTACACTCCATGGACGCTGACGTTTCATCTGACAAAGCCAACGAGGGTTTCAACAGACCAATATTGCATGTTTTAGCGGTTTACTAGCGATGATTGGTAAATGTGGTCTCATCACTAAGCAAGATTGATGTAGAGTATTCTGTCTTAATACCCATGTACAGAAATTAAAACGATTCTCGTAATTGTTGCCATGCAGCTCTTAACACGATTCTCTTAATTGTGCAGCTCTTGACGGAGAGAGATGTGATAGCGATGGAACCTATGTCGATGGAGAATTTGTAGAACACTTTCCCGATTCATGCCACTTCCCTGTGCGACTACGCGGAGGTTAAAGAGCATATCAACCGCAACAGCAGCAAGAACATTAATTTCCTCCTCTTCTGTCGCCACTTGTTCCCTTTTGTTACGTTGTCGAGGTGTTACACAACCACTTTCGCGCAACTGGCCGAAGAGACTGATAAATAACGGCCTAGATGGTTAAAGTGTGTTGGGATATCTTGCCGCATACACCGTACAAGAACGAATTGCATTCTTCCTACCCTCTCCACACCATGAGCATGTCGGCTTTTTCTGCACTGGTAAACCCCCTCGTCCACTCACGACCTACTGGTTGGACAGTCACACACTAACTGAATGGCTCTAAGCGCTATGGGACTTAACATCTGAGGTCATCGTATTTAGAACTAGTTAAACCTAACCAACCTAAGGAAATCACACACATCCATGCCTGAGGCAGGATTCGAACCTGCTACCGTAGCAGCAGCGTGGTTTCGGACTGAAGCGCCTAGAACCGCTCGGCCACAGCGGCCGGCTCACACACTAACTGATTAGCAAACCGCAGTGCATTCAAGGAACAGACATGCACACTGTAAGCAAACATAGCAACTACGATAGTTGAAAGACACAAGTGTCGGTGTGGAAACTTTTCAAAATACGGTATCTCGTAAACTAGTCGCACTAGAATCCTGCAACAAACGCCACTGACATTCTAACTTACCCTACTTTTAGGCTGTCAATGTCAATAGGTATTGTTCCATTTAAATAAGTGCATGTTTGCACAAAAAATACACTTTATAGGTATTATTACAATCTGTTTATTGGCTAACAATACGAGCCCCTAGCTGTCAATCCATTCTGTGAAAACCGCACGTCAATAGTACAAAAAATGGCTCTGAGCAATATGCGACTTAACTTCTGAGGTCATCAGTCGCCTAGAACTTAGAACTAATTAAACCTAACTAACCTAAGGACATCACACACATCCATGCCCGAGGCAGGATTCGAACCTGCGACCGTAGCGGTCGCCCGGCTCCAGACTGTAGCGCCACTTCGGCCGGCCGTCAATAGTACTTTACATTTCCGCAATATCTGCGGTGCAAGTTTTAAGTTGATTCACCCTGTATATATTGATAGTATTTGGGGTATCCAGTGTGGTCCATCAAATATGTAACGATCTGTTTACGTTATAAAAACGCAGATTCTACGAAAGACAAATAACAGCTGTTAATTGTACCAAATACTGGAACATATTACGTGCCGTAACATTAAGCAACATGTCTTATAGTCTGCTCCCGTCCCTGTGTGTTTCAAGCACGCAATAGAAAAGAACAGCGTCATCAGTCATTAAATTTTAGTCCTTCAATAACAACGGCTTTGTTCCATCATCGGGTGACAATGTTGGTGGTTCGTTCAGCACTATCTCCTGTGAAACAAACGGTGTCGAATATCATATGGCAGTTATTTGTTTAGCTCAGCTGCACTGGTAGCGGGAAAGAAACAAAGTTGAAATTTCGACATCATTGGATTCTTGAGAGCAATGTTGCTGAGCTAAATGCAAAGATTATCATCCTATGGTGGATGAAAGCCTTCGAACCGAATCGTAGTTCAAAAAATCGGCGTTTAGTGATTTCTTTAGACTATGTGATCAAAAGTATCAGGACACCCCCCAAAACATACGTTTTTCATATTAGGTGCATTGTGCTGCCACCTACTGCCAGGTACTCCATATCAGCGACCTCAGTAGTCATTAGACATCGTGAGAGAGCAGAATGGGGTGCTGAGCGGAACTCAAGGAATTCGAACGTGATCAGGTGCCCCTTGTGTCATACGTCTGTAAGCGAGATTTCCACACCCCTAAACATCCATAGGTCCACTGTTTGCGATGTGATAGTGAAGAGACACGTACAGCAGAAAAGTGTACAGGCCGACCTCGTCTATTGACTGACATAGACCGCTGACAGTTGAAGACGGTCGTAATGTGTAGTAGGCAGACTTCTATCCAGACCATCAGATAATAATTCCAAACTGCATCAGGACCCACTGCAACTACTATGACAATTAGGTGGGAGGTGAGAAAACTTGGATTTCATAGTCGAGCGGTTGCTCATAAGCCACACATCACGCCCGTAAATGCCAAACGATGCCTCGCTCGCTTTTGGACGATTGAACAGTGGAAAAACGTCGAGTGCAGTGACGAACCACGGTACACAATGTGACGATCCGATGTCAGGGTGTGGGTATGGCGAATGCCCGGTGAACGTCGTCTACCAGCGTGTGTAGTGCCAACAGTAAAATTCGGAGGCGGCGGTGTTATGGCGTGGTCGTGTTTTTTGTGGAGGGGGCTTGTGCCCCTTGTTGTTTTGCGTGGCAATATCAAAGCACAGGCCTACATTGATGTTTTAAGCACGTTTTTGCTTCCCACTGTTGAAGATAAATTCGGGGATGCTGATTGCATCTTTCAACACGATCGAGCACCTGTTCATAATGCACGGCCTCTGGCGGAGTGGTTACACGACAGTAACATCCCTGTAATGGACTAGCCTGCACAGAGTCCTGACCTAAATCCTATAGAACACCTCGGGGGTGTTTTGGAACGCCGACTTCGTCCCAGGCCTCACCGACCGACATCGATACCTCTCCTCAGTGCAGCACTCCGTGAAGAATAGGCCGCCACTCCCCAAGAAACCTTCCAGGGCCTGATTGATGTACGACTGCGAGAGTGGAAGCTGTCATCAAGGCTAAGGGTGGGCCAACACCATATTGAATTCCAGCATTACCGACGGAGGGCGCCACGAACTTGTAAGTCATTTCCAGCCATGTGTCCACTTTTGATCAAATAGTATATATTCACTGTTGAGCCAAAATAATTATCGTCAGCGCCGACTGCAAGAATGAATGAATGCCACCTGGTCGCTTTGCAAGCTCGTTGACACCACACGGGAGGTACGTAAGCGGAAGGGAGATCAATGGAGAATCATTCTGGCGACTACACGGACCACAAATGGGGGAAATCCACTGACACAAGCGACCTTGACAAAGGCTCGGTTGTAATGACTCATCATCTAGGAACGAGCATGTAGGAAGAGACGGAGTTGGCTGACTGTTCTCCTGTTACCTGCTACTATCGGAAGTAGCTGAAGAACGGTGAAAACACGACGCCTCATCACAGAACGTAGAAACCCGCTCTGTGTACCGAGATAGGTTCAAATGGTTCTGAGCACTATGGGACTTAACATCTGTAGTCATCAGTCCCCAAGAACTTAGAACTATTTAAACCTAACTAACCTAAGGACATCACACACATCCATGCCCGAGGCAGGATTCGAACCTGCGACCGTAGCAGTCGCGCGGCTCCGGACTGAGCGCCTAGAACCGCTAGACCACCGCGGCCGGCACCAAGATAGGAACCGATCTGTGACAGATATGACGACAGACAACTAGGTTGGTGCAGGCACAAATGTTTGGAAGCACTCCGTCTTGTGTACATGGGACTCCGCTGCAAGCGACCGCTTCGTGTTCCCATTCTACCCAATGACATCGTCAATTACGTCTGCAGTGGGCCTGAGATTACAAGGTTGATTGGTGGAGCACTGGAAACTTATCGCCTTGTCGGATGGGGCAGGTCGATGATTGTGTCCGGACATGTTGTAACCCAGGCGAACGGCTGCTCGAAACACACACGACGCCGAGGTTGCATGATGGTGGTGCCAGTTACATGCTATGGGGGCGCTTGACTGCGCTTCCGTGGGGCCTGTGGTAGTAATCGAAAGCACCGTGACTGCTGTGCACTACATGAACATTATTGCAGACTATCTGCATTCCTACATGCTTGATGTATTCCCTGACGATGATAGTATCTTCCAGAAAGATAACTTTTCTTGTCACTGAGCCAGAATCGTGTCACAGTGGTTTCACAAGCACAATACTGATCCGACGTTGAACTCTTGTCTACCAAATTCATCTGATCTGAAAGCAATGGAACTCATCTCGGATGCTATAGGGCACCAGCTTTTCTCCCACAAAACCACCGGCCTCAATTTGCGGGAATTTTGTGACTCGTGTGTAGACATTTGCTGCTACATACCTCCTGAAACCTATTAAGAACTTGCCTAATCCATACAAAGTAAAATTGTTGCTGTATATTGTGTTCCAAAGTTGGGCGAACACTCAAACAGGTGGCGTAATTTTTTAGCTCTTCAGAGTATAGAAGTACGGTGGTTGCTGTTACAAGGTTCTTCAAGGAAGCTACAAGATGCCAAGAACCGTTATTGTACCTGTAATTGGATTAGCGCCGTTCCTATCTGTACAAGGAAATGTTCCTGACGAATGGATAACAGCGCAAGTCATACCGGTGTACAATAACACCAGAAGAAATTATTCACAGAACTGTTGCTCTGTTCCACCGACATCTTATTTTCAGGAGAATGCTAGAATATATTAAGAGTTCATAGTGCTCTATCAAGAACAAGTTGACATTCTGCCTGGTAACAAGATGTTGACCTTGTAAAGCCCAGATGTGCTTTACTACTGTATACCCATTATTTCGACCTTCTACTCCTTCCGTTCAATACTGAAGCTACTAATGCTAAGAAAAATACTTTGACATTAAACAAGTTTATGAATGGACTGAAAACTAGATTGAGAGTCATCTCAAACGTTGAAGTAAATTCGAGAGTGTGTCAAGTAATTATGATTGGACCATTAAAATTTATATTACGCATCAATAACATAGCTGACAGTGTCCTTTGTAGTCTCAAAGTTATTGCGTTTGATATAATCATCCTTAGCGTACTAAATTTTGGCCGTACCTGATTTCAAGCAATGTAAAAATGTAGTAGCATATAAGTAAACGAATATCGAGTCACAACTGGACAAGTTATGTCATTCAAGTACCTGCAAGTAACTATATATGGCAGGCTTCGTGTCACTGCAATTCGACTGCTTATAACTAGATTGTGAGCTATGTCCGCACGAGGCCGGATTGACAAGGAGTACTATGGGCGCATACAACAGGAAAGGTCGGTCACCGGCCTGCCTGCCCCACGTGAGAGTGGAACAGAAATGCTGCCAAATCTGAACTGGCAGACGCTTGATGGAGGACGCCAAATACCTCGCGAAAACCTACTTGAAATTCCATAAACCGGTTTTCGGAGTGGAATCCACAGGTCTTCCCAAACACTGTACTTAGCTGTGAAGAGAAATTCAGTCTAATAAAAACTGAACAGACACATGTAAGCAGTTGTGATTCTACTATTAATTCTTGAATAGAACGGGAATTAACTTTAAAATGTGACACAATAAAAAAAGATCCTCTGCTATATCCTTCACAGTTGTTCATTGATTATAAATACTGAGATAGTTGCTTGTGTACACAAAACTGAAGCGTCACGCCAGTTAAATTCATTTGAATTTCCACGTACAGGGAACCACATCTATGAGCAGAGTAACTGGATTCATTTCGTACTGGAAACTTCTGCACGTAAGCTGCTTCTGGAAGCAATAACTACATTTCTGCAACTTAAAAGAGATATCGTCAGTGATTCCCGGTATAGATTTACTAGTGAGACGCTAGTTTAAAGAAAGTAGTCATTTTATAATAAGTTGTCTTATCAAATATTTCCTTGTTTTGTAAGGTAGTTCCCACACGCTTCGACATCGAGTGGTGACAATGAACTGATCGCAGCATGGTTCCGAAAGCTATCAGTAGGGTATTTTTCCGTTGTAACCAGTGTGGAACTGATCGCAGCATGGTTCCGAAAGCTATCAGTAGGGTGTTTTTACGTTGTAACCAGTGTGTTTGACAGACTAATTGGCTCAAGGATTCTTTCAGTGCTCCTGCTGTAATCAGGAGCACTGTAATCAGGAGCATGGACGCCATCATGACCTTTCGATTGTCCTGAATCACCGTACTGTGATGGTGTAAACAGTCAAGAATTGAGGTAACGATGGAACTTAAGTTTTACTTACTTGCAAATTTGCACTTCACAGATACGTGTGTGAATTCAGTCTTGATTGTAACTGTGATAGTAAATTAAATAAATTACCTTTTCGGCTCCAATTTAATTGTGGCGATACACAGCTTTGCACTCCAAATCTTAGTTTCAACACAACCAAACAACGTCCGGTTTCATTGCGGTATCTGTGTGCTTAAAATAGCGCAACTCGTAAATTATGAGCTCAGTGATGCTAAACCACAATGCCTTAGAAAAAACAAAAACAAGAAAAGGTGCAGCCCACGATACAATGAAATGTTATCATACTAAACATTACTTCACGCAAGTGTTGTGTGCTTAGGAACAGCAGTGGCAGTTTACACTGCGACGTAAACAACTGATAAAATTTTTATGTCATACCATCCCGCGGCTGACAATACATCAATCTATCAGGACGTTTGTAAGAATAATCGAAAGAAAAATGTTTCAGTAGTTTACTCATTATTATATTCAAATGGCCGTGTTTACAAACACACGTTTCTCGCCGGTAAGGGCTAC
Source organism: Schistocerca serialis cubense (assembly GCF_023864345.2). NCBI lineage: Eukaryota > Metazoa > Arthropoda > Insecta > Orthoptera > Acrididae > Schistocerca > Schistocerca serialis. The sequence continues at coordinate 1,091,977,218 of NC_064638.1, forward strand.
AATGAATCCACCAATGACCTCGTTGGAGCCGGAGGGAGTGTGTAGAAGGAATAAGCGTACGATTGGTCTTCTTCCGTTGGGAATAGACGTGAACTTACCAATACTCCATCTCTTCCGTGAGAGTTGCTCCACAAGGCACAAACAATAAAATCCAAAATGGAAACGAAACAAAGCGGCAAGCAGACCGGGGGACCACAATTTTTTCCGGTGCACTGTTTTTCCGCGAGCTCGTCGACGCGCACTTTGCTCAGTGCAGCGGGCTGCGGGGTCAGAAGCGGCCTACTCCGGCGTTCGCGTCGCGTCCGTGCCGACCTCGTGCCCGCCGCGTCCAGACTGCCCGGGCATCGCCGCCGAGCGTTTGTTGACGACTCGGTTTCCGAGCAACGCCGCTAGGGGCGCCAGCGTCCTCCAGCACCGGGGCCCTGGGCTCCGCAGCGGGGCACGAGAGCGCAAAGACGGAAAACAATGGCCCCCTAAAAAAAACCGTCCCTCTGCCTGTCAGATGAGTGGGCGAGCCGTTTAGACCGGAGCTTTAGGAAACAGAAGGGACACCGGCGGTGTAAATTCGCAAACCGCAAAGCGACGATCATATCTGAGCCGCATCGTCTGGTTTCTTTCAGTAACTTTTTCCTGTGACAGCGGCTGTGAACAGCAAACTGACCACGTCGGGTTATCCATCACGCAGCTGTCACACAACTGCACAATAACGAGTGGAAGTAAACATCGTAGTAGACAGTGTGATCGTTGACAATGTTGCGGCTTTCACGATTTTCAAAAGTCGACGTTTAGCTCTCATGACTGGGAAGGCATCTACAGGTTTTGTTCAAATGGTTCAAATGGCTCTAAGCACTATGGGACTTAACATCTGAGATCATCACTCCCCTAGACCTTAGGACATCACACACATCCATGCCAGAGCCAGGATTCGAACCTGCGACCGTAGCAGCAGCGCGGCGTTTTGTTCATCTTTGGAAATTTTCATTTCTCTTGAGGAAGTGTACAGCAGTTACCGTTACAAAAACACTGCTGTATACTTTCTCAGCATCAGAACATCAGCTTTTCTTACTGGGTAGACTGATCAGCCAGAACAATATGACCACCTTTAGATCTAGCGACTTGGGGGGTGGGGCAGCACATCAATTGAGACTCGCCACTGTGCTCCTAGGACTACTCCATCACACTCCTGGCCTTATTAAATGGCGCATTATCTTGTGGAAAAATGCCGCTGCCGTCGGGAAACAGGATCGTCATGAAGGAGTGTACATGGTCTGCAACCAGTGTACGATACTCCTTGGCCATCATGGTGCGTTTCACGAGTTACATTGACCTATGTGTGCCAACGTGAATGTTTCCCAGAGCGTAATATAGCCGCCGCCAGCTTGTCTCCGTCCCACAGTACAGGTGTCAGGGAGTTGTTACCCTGGAAGATGACGGATTCGCGTCCTCCCATCTGCATGATGAAGAAGGTATCGGGGTTCATCAGCCCGTGCAACAATCTGCCACTTCGCCAACACCCATTGCCGATGGTCACCTGCCCATTTCAGTCTTAGTTGCCGATGTCTTGGTGTTAATACCAGCACATGCCTGGATTGTCGGCTGTGGTGGTCCATCATTAAGAGCGTTCGGTGCAATGTGTGTTCAGACACATTTGTACTCTGCCCAGCGATGAAATCTGATGTTAGTTCTGCCACAGTTCGTCGCCTGTCCCGTTTTACCAGTCTGCCCAGCCTGAGACGTCCAACATCAGTAATGAGGGTTGGCTGCCCAACCCCACGATGTCCGTACATGGTTTCATTTTGGTTTCGCCACGTCTTGAAGACACTCACCACAGTCTCCTCGAACACTCGACAAGCCGTGCAGTTTCCGAAATGCTCGTGCCGAGTGCCTGGGCTATCACAATCTGCACTCATTCAAACTCCGATTGCACACACGGCCAGCACGCTCGCTGATCCTACATGCACCGTGCTTGTGTCTGACTAGCAGTCATTCCTCGGCGTGTGACGTTGCTGTGGCCTGGATGGGTTTATATCGATAGTATGTCGGTGGTCATAATATACACTGAACAGCCAGAACATTCAGTTCTAGGCGCTTCAGTACGAACCGCGCTGCTGCTACGGTCTCAGGTTCGAATCCTGCCTCGGGCATGGGTGTGTGTGATTTCCTTAGGTTAGTTAGGTTTAAGTATTTCTAAGTTCTAGGGGACTGACGACCTCAGATGTTAAGTCCCACAGTGCTCAGAGCCATTTGAAGCATTTGAACCAGAACATTAAGTATGACTGATTCATTCTTAAATCTGAACTGTTGTTTTGGAAAACTCTTATTAGGTGCACCCGAAATCCACAAACAAAATTTCGGAGGTTATTCAGGATTATTTTCCTAGTATTTTGTTGGAAGTAGCCGATGGTCTCCGGTGGCTCGTTACAGAGCAATTGTATTTAGTTTGATTTTTTTACCCTCATTTATCTTCGTACTTGTATTTCGCCGGGAACAGCTGGACAACAGTGCAGTTGTCTACGGTACGTGCTTGATGTCTTGTTTGGAAACAAACTTGTTCCACTCACTCGCCGGCCGTGGTGGTCTCGCGGTTCTAGGCGCGCAGTCCGGAACCGTGCGACGGAAGTGAATTATTCTGCAACACGGATCAAGTAAATATACGGCACGCTGAAAATTTCTAAGTCCGAATGAAGGTCACGTGCAGAGAGACGCGTACAGCGCCAGAGACTAAGTCCCAATCAAGGTCACGCGCTTTAACACGCGTACACCAACCAACAACCTATTATACAAATGCAGTAGCGTCAAGTAAGAACGTATTCTACAAATGCAGTAGCGTCATAACACGAAAAACCCACCCACCATCCCCGCACCTAAAGTCGATACACCACCCAATGACTGATATAGTATTTTAAGAACTTGTTTATTTGCCTACTTAAATCACCCTGACAAGGAGACCTCACTTACCGTGAGGCCATTTCATAGGATGGCCTACGGCTGTGTGTCTGAGCAGGACTTTGAGGTTTTTATTCTATTGAGGCCATAAGATCTTAACCTAAAAATCAAGAAGATGTTAAATTATTTTAATTCATTAAAAAAAAAAATTCACGAGCGGTCTGGCGCGACCAATAACCACCACAATCAAACTTTAAAGATAAATTATTTAATTTAAAGATAAGAAATTAATGAAGAACAACTATAATACAGCGAGAACAGTGTACAAGACAGTGGATACATTTTCAATTACACCAAATGAGACTGGTCAACAGGAGTTACTGCAGGGACCTATTACTTTTGTTGGTTGCAAGATTCAATTTTCTTGTACTACTACAGAAGTAGTTAGTGGCAATTCATGGTTAACAATTGCTATTTTGAGAGGTACTGACAAACCTCTTCAAGGATTGGAAGCCTACAATGAGAGGGACATTATTTCTTATCGCACTTTTGCAGTTGGAGTTGTACCTAACAGGGATTATGGAACATGTGTGGTTACAACAGACAAGCCATTTTCACTCTACACAAGGAATCGCAGGAGGATTAATGCAGATGATAAGTTGAATGTTTGGTGCAAAATGTCTGGTGTGTTAACTAAATATATTGTTGTACAAGGTTCGAATCCTGCCTCGGGCATGGATGTGTGTGATGTCCTTAGGTTAGTTAGGTTTAAGTAGTTCTAAGTTCTAGGGGACTGATGACCACAGCAGTTGAGTCCCATAGTGCTCAGAGCCATTTGAACCATTTTTTTTCCACTCACTCACAGTAGCCGCTGTTGACAACGGTTATGCCCCACTTTACTCTTCGCCCTTGAGCCTGCATTCAGTACGGCTACGTTCTGTCTCGGGTATGTTTATGCGGTGGTGTTAGCTGCGCGTTAACGGTGACACGCAGCAGTATGGATAGGTTTACTGGTGAATAGCCGGCTGATACGCGCTTCGCGTGTGGGTTCACAGAATGCAGTGGAAAAACAGCACCACGACGCTACGCTGAGCTGTTCCCGTAGCAATGACAACCGCTTCACAGTGCATTTGCATCTGAGGACAGTTGCATTACTTTGTGTTGTACGATTTGATGATTACATCATTTCAGGTTTTTCACTGAGTTGAAGGGCAAGAATCATAACTACATTATTACATACGCGAGATACATATCGACCAACTCTTCATCAGCGCAACTATCTGGGTGGCTTGCGGAGTATAGATGTTGTAGATGACGTCACCTCTTACGATACTCCTCTCGAGTAACTCAGTACAGAGAACCAAACTTAAGTGTTTCTGATGCAGACTGGATTACCACTAATAATGATACACATAACGTCACTCTAGGGGATATTTCAAAGAAGTTTGGAATTTAACTCGGGTCTCTGACAGAATGTTTGGTGATTAGGAACTTTTCGAATCACTCTATTCTTTTTTGCCATGCAGTTACTGACGAAGTAAGTTACGTCTGTGACTGAGACTCGAACCAGCGACCTTCTTGTCGAGTGGCACAGCTACGGACTCTGCATAGAAGTCTCCTCTGCTGGTAACTTCTTGCCAGTTGATTAATAGATGGAGGTTTTCCGTTAACTAAATAAAACAAAAATAGACACACAAATTCTATGCAACGAATTTGAGAAAGAGAAGGAAATAAGGAATACGGCTGAATCAAACATTAGTCATGCTCCTTGAGTCGAGCAGAAGGCAGATTGTAGTCGTCTAGCGCTTTCTGCAACGTTACCAGTTTTGTGAGTGTGTCATCTATTTACTATGTAGGTATTCGTAACACTCTCGTTCGCCATCTATTTAAAACAAAAAAAAAAGACTCGTCCAAGAATGTAACAACGCTTGCAGATCGGCAGCGATATACACTATCTGATCAAAAGTATCCGGACGCTTATTAGTGGACATTTGTATGGGCTGTGTTCATCCTTCGCCTTCATGGCGGCTTGAGCTCCGCTGAGGACACTTTCGATAAGGTGTTGGAATATCTGTTGTGGAATGGCAGCCGATTCTTCCTAAGGAGCCGAAACCAAAGAAGGTAGTGGTTTTTTACGCTGGGGCCTGCAGAGCAGTCGACGATCCGGAATGAGATTTTCACTCTGCAGCGGAGTGTGCGCTGATATGAAGCTTCCTGGCAGATTAAAACTGTGTTTCGGACCGAGACTCGAACTCTTTTCGCCTTTCGCGGGCAAGTGCTCTACCATCTGAGCTACCCAAGCACGACTCATGACCCTTGCTCACAGCTTGAATTCTGCCAGTACCTCGTCTGCTACCTTCCAAACTTCACAGAAGCTCTAGATTCGCAGAAGAGATTCTGTGAAGTTTGGAAGGACTTGCACCAGGGAAGAACAGCGTTCTGTTATTCGGTTTTTGCGTAGTGAAGGTGTGAAACCTACTGAAATTCATCGACGAATGAAGGTTCAGTACGGTGATGCATGTTTGTCACTGCAGCAAGTCTACGAATGGAGTAGGAAGTTCGAAAATGGTGGGACTTCAGTGGAAGATGCTCCTCGTCCAGGTCAGGCACAACGAGTTGTGACTCCCCAGAACATTGCAGCAGTTGAAGCCATAGTGAAGGAAAACCGCCGGATGACACTGAATGACTTTGCAGCATGTTTACAGATTAGTCATAGGTCAGCACACCACATTGTGCATGATGTGCTCCAGTTTCACAAAGTGTCTGCAAGATGGGTGCCACGGCAGCTGACTCCTGAAATGAGAGAACGACGTGTTGATGCTTGTGAAGAACTTCTTCGGCGCTTTGAACGAGAAGGTCATGGCTTCCTTGCAAGAATCGTTACTGGGAACGAAACCTGGGTTCACTTCCACCAACCGGAAACGAAGAGAGACAGCAAGGAATGGTGCCATTCTTCATCGCCAAAACCAAAGAAGTTGCGAGCAGACCCGTCAGCAGGCAAGGTTATGCTGACTCTCTTTTGGGACCAAAAAGGCGTCATTTTGGAGCATTACATGCCTACAGGGACCACTGTCACCAATGCATCATACACAGATCTAAAAAATCATCTGCGGCCTGCAATCAAATCAAAGCGACGTGGATTGCTGTCAGCAGGTGTCCTTTTGCAACATGACAATGCAAGGCCCCACACTGCCTGTACAACAGTTGCAATAATTACAGACCTGCATTTTGAGTGTCTTCCTCATCCACTAAACTCATCAGACCTTGCCGCAAGTGATTTCCGTAAGTTTGGACCACTCAACGACGCAATGGGAGGAAAGAGGTTCCGTTCTAATGAAGAGGTACGCCACGCGGTGCATGTGCGGTTGCGCGGACTACCAAAAGAATTTTTTTCTATAGGAATTTATGCACTTTGTAAGCGCTGGACGACTTGCACTGAGCGTGGGAGAGATTATGTTGAAAAGTGATACAGCTTTGTACCACTTCTGCACAATAAATAATATTTAAAAAATATTTAAGGTTTTCATTTGATTTACCCTCATAAGATGCAATGTCCCTTCGGACATTTGTGGTGTGATAAAGTAGACGATTAGTTGACTGGGTCTGTTGTGTTGCCCCGTAGCGTTACAAGGCCTCGTTATCTACAATTTCTTGGGAATGAGCTTCCACCACCACTGGAAGAGGTTCCTTTTGTTGTAAGATTGGGTATGTTCTTCCAGCATGGCACTGCCCCTTTACATTCTAGTAATCAGATGATACGTCATCTAAACCTAACATTCCCTGGAAGGTGTATCGACATCCAACGAAGCTCCTGGACAGCTGCTAACGTAATATTAGTAGTAAGTGGACTTGCGTATTGTGTTGCAGTGCCATTTGCTGCAGTGTTCCGTTAGATTTTCTTCAGCTGCTAGTGCAAGTCGTCTTGAGTTTTGGCAATAAAAACCAATAGTTATGGTCACATCCCTGGAAAACAGTGTGCAGTAAACGACTCCTCGTTATCCTACCAGGCGCGTAGAATCGTCTTATCTGAATGGCCACAGAACTGTTTTTATGAGGCGTTGATTTTTTGTTGGAGTTTACCCCTAAGGTAATATTTTATGTTGATATAAAGGCACTGGTTTCAAATTACAAGTAAGAATTTTGGATAGGAATCGTCGACGCGACTCACTGGTTCACTGACGACAAGCTTTTTTTAGTTAAAGCGTGTGAAACCTCTACACAAAATTTTTGAAAGTCCACCAAGCAATAAACATGTCACACGATGGTCAGTTGGCCATAATGGCAGTCGGATGGCTGAGATAGACCATCACGGGTTAAAGGATCTGACGGATTTTCATGAAAGGTCGATGGATTACTGCACTGACAAATGTCTTCCTGTGGATTTTCTGGATAGCGCAGTAATGTATCTCACGTAGAATGAATGTTGTTGACACTTTGTCCGAAAAGAAATGTTAAAGCATTACACATGCCTGTAACAGTTGCAAACATTATTTGTTCCTGTAACAGTTGTGAACTGATTCAGCTAATCATGATTGGTTTCGGCTGTTATGTTCAGTTGCGTACTGGTTGGTTACAGCGCAACAGGAAACATTCGTCGTCTCGAATTTTCACCCGAACATTAAAATAACATTAAATAATCCATTTGAACTCATTAGCAATTGTATACTTCGAAGACTGTACCCAGGTTCCCAGAAAAGTTATGTCATTGGTCAAAGTTCGTTTTCCACCTAAGCGTTGAAGTCTCCGAGCCCGTAAAGTGGGAGGGGCTATTATATTTGTTCCACACGTGATTTATGTGTTTCTATATCTTACACTTGATTATGTACATCAGTTAAGTTCACTTTTATCTCAGTTTAACGAGTGGGCAGGTACTTAATGTGGACGGTATAGTAGACCCAGAAGAAGGACACGGGCCGAAACGTTGGTTTCTCCAGAAGAGTGTTTCACAGTACGACGCAGTAAAATACTTAGAAAACTTTTATGTCAGCTGACTCTGGTCGCCGAAACCTACACAGTTAAACTAAAGTGTTGTCTTTGTCATTCTAAATCTGTTTAGTAAATGATTTTTTTACAAAAATAATATTCTTACTCAACTTACCGATATTTACTCCTTCTGTCATTCAAGTTACTTGCCTTCTTTACACACAGACTTGTCTCAACGGTTTTTCCACTTTGCCATGTGGTTTTCGAAACATACATTTGCAATGTCCTCTTGTGTCTGTGAAAAATATTCCTTAAGTCATCGATGGTATAGAAATGGTATCTTTTCAATTCAATTTTAATTTTTATTTAAAAAACAAGAAAAAGTCACATGATGCGAGGTCTGTGGAGTATGGTGACTTGAGGTGCACAGTCATGGCGAACTGAAAAGAAGAAATTGGACAGGCACGTTTTTTCATATGGAACTATGAATTGTTTTGCCACAGCTGTATGCAATTGTGCGAATTTTCTTGCATGACTGGCCTAGTTTGAAAATCATTCCGTCTACTGCAGCGAACAGGTGGGTTTTGCAGCGAAAACACAGGTTGATAGGAACTACCGCACTTTAGCAGCATTTTCGTCTAAACTGCATTCTGTTATCGTAGTGCATATCAGTACAAAACGTACTGCTTCCCGCAGAATAATTTTGCCAAAGCAGGAGTATAAAACAGAAGGGCTGGCGAAACACCACTAGTTCATTCAACGCACCCACAAGGCAGGTGACACCGCATTCGAAAAGGAAGAGCGTCCGCGCACCTGCGGGAGCAGGAAGCGGACCAACCGTCCGTGGCGGGGAACAGAATGAGCGGCCATTTAAACACGGCCGTTGCAGTCCCTGCCAGCGGAACTCGCTCACACAGGACAGAAGTGCAGTACCTCGTGAACAGCGCTCCCTGGCACTGAGATACAGGTGCCGCACATCTTAAAATGAGTCACGTTTGTTGCGCACGTCGGATCTACCATCAAGCACAACACGGACGCGTTTACTTGCATATGAGATATCAATTTGTACTTATCAATATTAAAGTTGGTTGAAATAACTTAGAGAGCAGATCAATGTGCTCATTTCAAAATAGAACATGGTTTGCGCTGATAAACCAAAACATATATCACTGCCGACAGCGAGAGTAAAGAGCAACTGGTAGCCTTGCGGGCTCGTGACCCAGTAAGGAAAGTACAAAAGCACTCCGTCTTCAGGCCACAGGTGGCCCATCGGGACCATCCGACCGCCATGTCATCCTCAGATGAGAATGCGGATAGGAGGGGCGTGTGGTCAGCACACCGCTCTCCCGGTCGTTGCGATGGTTTTCTTTGACCGGAGCCGTTACTGTTCGGTCGAGTAGCTCCTCAATTTGCATCACGAGGCTGAGTGCACCGCGAAAAAATGGCAACAGCACGTGGCGGCTCGGATGGTCACCCATCCAAGTGCCGGCCAGCCCCGACAGCGCTGAACTTCGGTGATCTGACGGGAACCGGTGTATCCACTGGCGCAAGGCCTTTGCCAAGGAGAGCACGGGGTGATTATAATTGAAGTTAAATTTTCAAATCGCTGCAGAAATAACACCATTTGTCAGAATGACGTCAAATTGCAACGGAATATTATCGGAGAAGGGGGAAAACGTATGGCATAAGAAAAATAAATAGTTACAAAATGTAGCAATAGGTGGTGCTGTAAGCACACCACTTAATAGTGGTCGACTACAAATGACAAATGAATCGTACAACAACGCCTAAGGTGTTCGTTTGAAGCTAAAGAAACTGTACTACTCAGTGTGCATGGGTGTACAGGTGCGATACTGTTAGTTATGTAACTAACGGCAAGGTCATATCACATCGTATGGGAAAAATCGGTTTTTAATTGCCCTGTGACCAAAAACCGCATAAAACGCATCAATTACGTCAGTTTTTAATTGTCCTGAGGCCAAAAACCACATAAAAAGCATTAATCAATATCAAATTGAATTATTAATTTCCGTGTGACTGGCGCAAAACATGTTCAACATGTTGTTCACCGTTTCCTGCAACAAGCTGAAATCGAGAAACATCATATTCCACAACTGATCGAAGTGTTTCCGGGGTCACGTTCAGAATGTGTTTCGCAATGTGTGCCTTCAATGCAGCTAAATTTGCAATCGGGACACTCAAGCAATATCTTTCAGATAGCCCCACAGCCAGAAGTGATTACTCTAGCATTTCCGAAATGGTGCTGCAGCAGCTGCTTAACTGGGTTTGCAATGTGCGAAGGTGCGCCGCCTTACATAAAACTGATCCCATTCACACATCCACGCCGTTGGAGAGCTCGAATGACGTGGTTGCGCAAAAGACACTCACAGCGCTTACAAGTGACGGTACAGGTAATAGGTCCGGAAGCACCTGTATCTTCGAAAAAATATGGCCCTATGATAAATGATGCCGTAAACCCGCACCTTATCAGGATGAAGTGGTATTGGTTGATTTGCGTGTGGATTTTCCGTTGCCCATATTCGACGATTTTGTGTGCTGAATATCCTGTCAGATGAAGTGGGCTTCGTCTATCTACAAAATCTTCCAAGGCCAATCATTGTCCGTTTCCATGCGAGCAAGAAATTCTAAAGCAAAGGTGTCTTTTTCTGACAGGTCAACAGGAAGCAACTTGTGCACATGGGTAATTCTGAATAGATAGCAAAGAAGGATGTTTCGTAGGATTTTAAGCGCCGAGCTCGCGGGTACGTCCAATGTTCGGGCAATTCTTCGTGCACTACACGTTTGCACACCACCACTCGTCTCCTGCTGCACTCCTCTGCCCACTGCTTCCACTGACATCTAATCAATTCCTTTCCTTCCTCTACAAGATTGCGCACCAAAAGAATCCGTCTTTTCGAATTTCCTAATCATTTTCTCCAGACCCGCGGCAGTCATCGGACCAATGCCCTTTTTCAAACCCTTCAGTGTCCGGAACTTCTGCAGAGCGACGTGTGCACAGTCATCGTTCTTGTAATACAGCTTTACAAGCAGAGCGCGATCCTGCATTGAGACAGTCATGGCGAACGTCGCAGACGCGAAAGGAGGAAAAGTGGCTTACAGATGCCGCTCTTCGGCATATAGAATAACAGAAATCGTATAGGAAGACATAAAAACAGATAGATATGAATGTTAAAAACAGTTGGAATACATAAGAATCTGATGGAGGCGTTCGGTGGAAGACACATGACACATAAGCAAGGTCGACAGAAAACACAAACGAAGGCAGTCAGTTGTCCACCGAACGAAGGAACACACCGATGAGAACTCTGACGCACAGTAACGACGAAAAACACTGTTGCACAAAACACTGACGACGATCGAGTAAAAGCCGAGTACCCAGCGTGTTTATACCAACTTCAATGGATAGTGCGCATGACAGGTGTTTTCATTTACATATTCTAACACATGCAACGCCATCTATTGATCAATTTTCGCACTATTTTTTTTTCTTCTTCCATACATTTTCCCCCTTCTCCTATAATATTCCTTTGCAATTTGACGTCATTCTGACCAGTGGTGTTATTTCTACAGCACTTTGAAAGTTTAACTTTAATTACAATCACCCTGTATATTCTGTTGATTCGTATCAACCGGCGTCTAGGCACGAGCATCTAGGAAACGGCGAAGCTGGTCGGCTGTCGGCATGCTGTTACCTTGAGCATCTGTGGGAAATGGTTGAAGTACGATGAAACCAAGGGAGGTGACAAGGTGTTGGACGTACACGCCTCATCATAGAACGTGGAGCCCAAAGGCTTGTTCGTCATGAAAATCAGGGTAGGCGGCGATCTGTGGCAGATGTGAGGCTGCTGGTGCAGTCACCAGTATTTCGGAGCACACCGTTCGGCGCACATTGTTAAACAGCAGACGACCCGCACTTGTTCTCACGTGGATCCAACGACATCGCCTATTACGTCTCCAATGGGAACGGAATCGTCGATATTGGACCATGGATCAAAGGAAACTTGTCGCTAGGACGGATGAATCACGTACCTTACATCACAAGGTCTACGGTCGTGTCCAGATACGCCGTCGTCCAGGCTTACCGCCGCTCCTCGAAACAAGTACCACGCCAGGGACGAAAGCCGCCGCGGGCAGTATTACCCTACGGGGAAGTCACCTAGGCTTCTATGACATTCGCATTAGTAATCGCAGGCCCCCATGACAGCTGTGGACTACGTGAACATTATTGCGAACCATCTGCATTTCTTAGCTCGATCTCTTTCCCGACAGTGATGGCATCTTACAAGAGGATAACTGCCCCTGTCCCAAGGCCAGAATCGTGCTACAGTGATACTGAACTCACTTTTGTGTCTTGAGTAATAAATTTCCTTGATTTTAACCTGATGGGATACGTCTGAGACACTGTCGGGCACCTGCTCCACGCCCACAAACCAGCGACCCGTAATTTATGGGAATTGTGTGACCAGCCGTGTGGCGCCCCATACCTCCGGGACGTACCAAGGACTTGTCGATCCGTGCCACACATAAGCGCTGCTGTATTGCGCTGCAAATGTCGACCAACACTATTTAGCAGGTGGCATCGTTTTGGCTCAACAGTGAGCAATACAAATTAAAAAAGTAACCACCATGAAATCAGGGACAAAACTTTAAATTTTTATTTACGAAGCGCTTCGTAGGGTTTGCTGCTGCACAAGAAACTGTTCCAGTCTTTGGCTCAGGTCCATTTGCTCTTGGCAAAAATCAACAGTGTCGAAGTAACTAGAATATATTGAACTTTTGGTGCACAGTGGTTTTAGTGGATTAGTAAGGATGAATATTTTGGATCTGATGTGACACTACAGCAGTCCTGTGCATTTTCGTGGTGTACTTTCCCCGAGAGCTCTGCACCCGAGGTTTACACATTCAGTGTTTACGAACTTTACGAGAGATGTACTGGTATTCAAAGTTTCCTGGCTAATAGAGACGTTATAGAATATGTTATCTTAAAGTGTTCATCCTGTTGTTAGCGAAATCTGCCCGTTTATCTTTAAAAAGGAAAGAAAATCGAGTACCTATAGGATATGAAAGTTTACTGATCGTTCAAATGGTTCTGAGCACTATGGGACTTAACATCTATGGTCATCAGTCCCCTAGAACTTAGAACTACTTAAACCTAACTAACCTAAGGACAGCACACAACACCCAGCCATCACGGGGGAGAGAAAATGCCTGACCCCGCCGGGAATCGAACCCGGGAACCCGGACGTGGGAAGCGAGAACGCTACCGCACGACCACGAGATGCGGGCAACTGAACGTCGGACCTTTGGCATAGGAATGTTTATTTTACGTGTTCTGGAATGAAAAAGCCATGATTACAAGACATTTCATTCATATTGGAACTCACTTCTTTGTTAGACGATCATCAGTAGATTCGGACAGGTAAAAAGTTGTGTGAACTCCCACGATCACGAAACATACGTATCACAATATTATTGAGATCCGTTGCATGTGTCATTAAAAATAACGCTAAAAAAGAAAAACACGCCAAATCTTACAATAAACTATGTCTCGGAAGGCGAAAAAGTTTCGCCTACTTTTGATTTTAGTAATGACCACGTCAGGGGCCGAGAGGATGAGGAATAAAATTCCAGTTCTTAAAGTTTGTCAACTGAAACTTGTACACTACACTGCCAAGCCGAACAATGTTTCGGCGGTTGATCGATAATGGCCGCAACAGCACCTTGGCGGTAACCAGTAAACTCCCCATATTTTAAAAAATCGAATTCACACGTATAAAACAGCTAGAAACATCTGATTAAAAATGAGTGAATGTGTTAAATATTTGACTTAAGTATGTAAGAGAGAAAAATGTTAGGAAAGGTTTCAAATCGTGCTCAGAGTTTGTTAGAATACACTGACTGCTCTCATTATGAAACACTGGATGAACATAAACTAGATAACTTGTGCTGCGTTTTAAGGAAAAATTAGTTTTTCACGCATAAAAATGTTTGTGAGGGCAAGTCTCTTGCACTGTGTGTCATACAGTGGTATACTCTTGCTGGCGCCTTCAGTGATGCGTGTGGATATATCTGCAAAGTGTCTTACGTACAGAATTAGCAGTAAAGAAGTAATAAATTAAAATATCATCCGTGATTTTCAGGTTTTACTGCGCGCCGTTTTAAGCAAAAGCTAGGTTTTCACGCATCTGAATGTTTATACCTTTATATTCGTTGTACGATGGCATAATTTTCCAGATATATTCAGTGGAATATGTGGATACTGTCTGCGAACTGTGTTGCGAATAGAGTTGGGTTGCGAATAGAGTTGGTAGTAAAGAAGTAATAAATTGAAACGTCGTGCCTGAAGCTGCAATTTTACTGCATGAACAGCGGATATGTAAACGATAAAAAATTTTCCTTACATCATTTTATCTGCAGGGGGGGGGGGGAGGGGAGAGGGGGAGGGGGTGTGAGAGGGAGGGGTTGTCTGGGAAGGGGTGCGTGTGTAAGCGAGAAGCAGTTACGAAAATATTTGAAATTATGTGTAAAGTTTCTTGGAAGTAGCTAAGTGCTCGTATTTTCAAATAGTGGATGAACAAAGACCAGACATTCGCATTTCGTCTGTTACGTTACCTTGAGACAAAAAAATGTTCAAACGTATGTGAATTCCTAAGGGACCAAACTGCTGAGGTCACCGGTCCCTATTCTTACAAACTACTTCAACTAACCTATGCTAAGAACGACACACAACCCATACTCGACGGAGGACTCGAACCTCCGGCGAGAGAGGCCGCGCAATCCGTGTGACATGGTGCCTCAAACCACGCGGCCACACCGCGAGACAAACACACGGTTTCTAACTATAATAATTGTCGTATTGTGCTAAACTTTTAATATAATATTATACATTTTAATGAATGGGTTATGACAGCATTTTCAATTTTTAAATTCTGTCATTAATATCGGAAGTCGAATTTTCGTTGCCCCTGGACACTGTTAGATAGGCAACCTGTAAGTCGGTTAGGGTATCGTGTCCAGGGTTCCGGGTTAGCACTACAGCACTGATTTACAGAAACCTTTTAGCTTGTACTGCAATTTCTCTTTCTAGCGTTAAATATCTTTCGTGAGGCACTCATCACGCAGAGAATAAAATACATAAGTTCGTATGTTAATGGTGGGACTTCAAATGTTGTACTCTGAATTCTTTCGTTCGATGCATCAATGATCCGTTAATCAAAGGTGGCAGTTTATAAATCATATGATTGATGAAGTGCGGCACAGTGACAAAGCAATAATAATCCTTGCAAAAGAAATTATTTGTATTGTCTGTGTGTGTATGATAGATCGTAGATCGTCTCCGACTCCTGGCGATACGATCTGATGGCGTTTAGGCACCTCCTCCTTGAACAGGATCTCCGTGAATATTGTTTCTTCCGAACACGGCAACTTTTTTTCCCCAGTACGTGTTCAGATGTCTCCATGTTTGAGAAGCAGGTTTAGTTTGGGCTCTAAAGACAAAATAGATTTTATTTTGGCCAAGGCTGAGTTATTGAAACATTTTCAGTTCTCGAAGTACTTTAGAAACTAGAAAGATCGAAAGTTGCATAGTGGTTACAGCTGCGCTTTAAATGTAGTTCACCAGTTACTCGTGCTTTTAGCTAGTTCTTACAGGCGGGGGATTTGATTTTCTGCTCCTCAAGGATTGGGTGTAATGCTCTAAGACGTTTAAATGAACTGTTGACTGACTACAACTTACGGTTGGGGCATCTGTAACTGACGATAATCTTCTCTGTAAACGTGGACTGTGCGAACAGAGATCTTGTGGAACTCAGTTCCAGAGCGCCGTAGACGGTTACACCCCATGCCGTATTCCTTAATCGTCCGAAAGGCCTTCGGTATACGGCACCGCACTATCAAATGGTTCAAATGGCTCTGAGCACTATGGGAGTTAACATCTATGGTCATCAGTCCCCTAGAACTTAGAACTACTTAAACCTAACTAACCTAAGGACATCACACAACACCCAGTCATCACGAGGCAGAGAAAATCCCTGACCCCGCCGGGAATCGAGCCCGGGAACCCGGGAGTGGGAAGCGAGAACGCTACCGCACGACCACGAGCTACCGCACTATCGTTTAGTAAGCAGAATATGAACATCGGACCAAAAATATGTCTGGCTTCAGGACTTTCTAGCTTGTAGAACACGGTCAGCGGATTGCTAACCAAAGGGTCCCGGGTTCGATTTCTGGCCGGGACGGAGATTTTCTCCGCTCGGGGACTGGGTGTTGTGTTGTCCTTACATTCCTATCGTCATAACTGACATTACGGTATTGAGACAGATGTAAGGGCACGTGCCGAAAGCCAGTGAATATAAAAAAAATTGTTTTGAGCGGGACGAAATCATCAGTTGCGAAAGTAATTTCGTGAGTACTCCATTAGTGTGGAATAGCACCTTTACTTATTATACAGGGTATACAAGGAGGAATGGTCGATATTCAGAGATATGTCAGGAAGAAGACCGGTAAAAATGGGCTCTAAAATGCATTTCTTAAGACCTGTGAACACTTGTTCAGTAGAAGACATGTGTTTTCCAGTAGAGAAGATGAAAAAGTACTTAGAGCTCTTAAGGTCTGCATTTTAGAGCCAATGTTTACTACATGTTTTTGCTTCGAATGCTCGTTTCTGTGATATCCCTAAATATTGATTGTTCCTCCTGGGACACTCTGCATAAGATTTAGTGGTTAGCGTCAAAAGTCCCGTGAGATATTAGCGGACGAGGCTGTAGTTCATTTAAAGGTAACAAAGCCAGAAAACTTGCGAAACACAGGACGGCCTCCGAAGTATCAACGAATGGAGCGAGGTCTGGCAATTGATGCTGAACACAAATAAATCTAACGTATTGCGCGAAATAGGGAAAGAAACCCATCAGGATTCTATTACGATATTAGTAAGAGACTTCTGGAAAAAGTGTCAGCAGCTCATGGTCTTGTGTTTAGCGTTGCTGACTCTCGATCACAGTGTAACCTCCCCTTCACTTATCAACCATAATGACAGTGAAAAATTAAACCGCGTGTACCTAAAGGAAATTTGGGAAAAGCAATCGTCACCGAAGTTAATTTGTCGGTAAAGAGGGAGGAAAGGGTTACATCTAAAAGGAAAAATGCAAATGAAATTGGTGGAAATTTATTTTGAGAAAAGGGTAAAATTAATAAAGAAGGTAAATGTGCGGTCGTTACGTAAACAGTTAATTGGCATTAATTAGATATTTGAGATCTGCGGAAAATTACGGTCGCCAGTCCTATGGACAACTAGTATAATAACTGAAAATGAAAGATTAATGCACATATAATTAGCACTAAAAGCGTGGCAACTGAAGGTTGACACGTGTTGTGTGTAAATTGAATGTCTGTCAGAAGTAATAAATTTCACTACACTCTGACTTAATTTAGCAAAAGAAATAATAAAAGCAGAAAACTGAAAGTTAATTTAGTGACTAAAATTAATAGTGAACTTTGTTTCTGAAGCACTACGAAATTCAATAAAATAAGGTTAGTCTAGGGCTGCCTCAACAATCATTTCAAAAGCTACTTGACTCTACGCGATTTAGAAATAAGAGATTTAACTTTGAACTTGAATTAAATGATTCTGAATAATTAACAATAGTAAAATTTAGTACGTACCAAGCTGAGCTGCAGTCACAGGTAAGCTAAAATATAGTAACAAAACTCGCACTCTTAATTTTCGCTTGTGTAATCTAAATATTGTAGCCAGCTGTGAATACTTCAACTGAACTTTGAAATTAAAGCAGTGGAATGGAATGATATTACTTTAATGCCGGCATTTGAATTTCAACTACACTCGGGTTCATTCCGGAAAAGGAAGGGACTCTGCTTGGTAATGCGATTGGGACAATGAGCAACAAAGGTTCATGCTACGTTGCTGTAATTTTTGAGGCAAATTGAACAGTTTGAAAGGCTGAGGTCTGCCATACAGTTCTAAAACTTTACGTGCTTCCCGTCTCTTGTTGGTTGATTGAAGGTTTGGAGTCGTCGGTCGAGGAGGTGGCGACAGTCACTCATTGCCGGCCGTCGCTGTTGCAGAAGCTGGATGTTGGCGCACCTTCTTCTCGACACGGTCACCAGGCGAAACGGGCTCTTGATGTGCGCCAGCTAATGCTTCCCGTCCGCGACACCGTGTCAGAAACTATCATAGCAAGTCGAGCGCAATTACATGCTGCCAAACCCCCGAAAGCGCGGCAACTCGCGGGAGCGTCACACAACACACCTGCTCCACCGCCCTACTCCCGCGCTCCATGCGGCAGATTTAACAATACCAAAGATCCTAAACACTTTGGTTCTCCACACGATCTATCGATGTAATCGTTCGATAGCATAGTTTTCCCTAGGCCAGACTCAGCGTAAAAATACAAATAATATTTACAAAACAAACCAACTATACATCGACATATATATATATATATATATATATATATATATATATATATATATATATATATTATAACAATTACAATATATAAAGACACAGAAATGTCATATCTTCAGGTACCTGGTTGAGATTCATTGGAACAACCTTAGTATAAATGTATTTAATCTACAAAAGAGCACGTTCGACCGTTTCCTGAGTATTGTTCGTCGGTCTTGAACCCTTAATAAATTGGGTTAATATATTGAAGCGCCAAAGCAACTGATATAGGCATACGTATTCAAATACAGAGGTATGTAAACAGGCAGAATACGGCGCTGTGGTCGGCAACGCCTGCATAAGACAAGTGTCTGGCGCAATTTTTACGTCGGTTTCTGCTGCTACAACAGCGGGCTATCAAGATTTGAGTGAGTTTGAACGTGGTGTCGTAATCGGCGCACGAGCGATGGGACACAGCATCTCCGAGGTAGTGACGAACTGGGGATTTTCCCGTACGACCATTTCACGACTGTACCGTGAGTATCAGGAATCCGGTAAAACATTAAATCTCCGACATCGCTGCGGCCGGAAAAAGAGCGGGCAAGAACGGGACCAACGACGACTGAAGAGAATCGTTCAGCGTGACAGAAGTGCAACCCTTCTGCAAATTGCTGCAGATTTCAATGCTGAACCATCGACAAGCGTCAGTACGCGAACCATTCAACGAATCGTCATCGGTATTGGATTTCGGATATACGACACAAAACGTTAGGCCTCGCTTGGGCCCGTGAACACCGAATTGGACTCTTGATGACTGGAAACACGTTGCCTGGTCGGACGAGCCTGGTTTCAAATTGTATCGAGCGGATGGACGCGTACGGGGGTATGGAGACAACGTCATGAATCCATGGACCCTGCATGTCAGCAGCGGACTGTTCAAACTGGTGGAGACTCTGTAATGGTGTGGAGCGCGTGCAGTTGGAGTGACATGGGACCCCTGATACGTCCAGATACCACTCCGATAGGTGACACGTACGTAAGCATCCTGCTTGATCACATGCATCCATTCATGTCCATTGTACATCCGACGGACTTGGGCAATTCCAGCAGGACAGTGCGGCACCTCACTCGTCCAGAATTGTTACAGAGTGGCTCCAGAACACAGTTTATGAGTTTAAACACTTCCGCTGGCCATCAAACTCCCCAGACATGAACATTATTGAGCATGTCAGGGATGCCTTGCAAAGTGCTGTTGAGAAGAGATCTCCACCCCCTCGTACTCTTACAGAATCATGAACAGCCCTACATGATTCATGGTGTCAGTTCTCTCCAGCACTACTTCAGACATTAGTCGAGTCCATGTCGTGTTGCGGCACTTCGCGGAGGCCCTACACGATATTAGGCAGGTGTACTAGTTTGTTTGGCTCTTCAGTGTAGAAGAGAGAGAGAGAAGATCCAACTAAGAGACGTGTGTTTCGTCGCAGGTTAGTTTAGTAAACGCGAGAGCGTTATCAGGATGCTTAATAGACTCAAGTGGCAGACGCTAAAAGAGAGGTGTTGCGTGTGAGGAGTGGTTTACTGTTCAAATTACGAGAGAGTACGTTTCAAGAAGAGTTGGGCAACATGTTACATCGGCCCACATACATATCGGGAAATGACCACTATGAGTAAAATGAAAGCTCAAACAGCCCTTCTTCCCACGTATCGTATGTGAATGCGACATGTATGGAACACTTGACAGTGGTACTGGAAGAAACCAACCTCCTACCCCGCTGCACACTATAACTTAGCCTATAGATGTAGATGCAGACTAATACCGTATAAGTAAAATCCTCCCGTACAGTCACCTCTCCACGGGTATCTTGACTCCAGAGTCTCCTTTCTCGTTCCAATATAGTGACGTTGGTTGTTAGGAGACAGCCGAGTAGGACGGTATGTAGGAAAGAGCATCAAATTCAGCAGTTTCGTCACGCTAAGGAGAATCGCCGCAAATGCGGTCAAAATGTCTCCTTTGTCTTACAGTTGTTTTTGTGTTACAAAATGACGTGGCCAAATAACCAAAGAGCCTTATTGAAATTGGCACTGTGCAAAAACCAATGTGTGTAAGTGAATTTAACTAAATCGGAATTAATCGTGAAACACGCACATCCTTGAGACTCAGTGCAGAATTTAATGTACGCAACGGATTTACCAACGCTATAAATGATTTTGGCCCAAGCACTAAATATTAAGATGGGGAACTGACATAATATTTAGCATTGAAAAGGATTAAATGTGATAAACAACACAAGATTTAGGCACACTCAAAGGTTCTGTTACAAAAAAACATTTAGAAATATGAATAATTCAAAACAGTTATCAAATTATCCACGTTACAATTATGTACTTTCCGATGAGAATTGCGAAGCCAAGACTATCACTTGGCGAAGTTACTTGATGGGGTGGAACTGCTTGATAATCTCTCATCTGACTCTGTGAAATCTGACCACGTGACAATCACAGAGACTGTTTGTCTGAATCAAGGACCGAAGAATGCAAAGATTTGAGAATGCCCCCTGATGAACAGGACAGTGAAACCTATCATGAACCTGAATTACAAACTCTTGCTTGTCCTAATATGCCAGAGTTGTAATCGACGCTCACCGTAATCTTCGGTGTAATATGAGCACAGTGGAGACACTACATCCCGCTCCCATGAAGTAGGGCGCTACGATCGTTCAGCTGAGGTCTGGAACATTGGACTCCAGATGGCTCCGCCAGTTGCGAGCACAGCCTGTAGAGCGATGAAGTCCTTTTCCCCAAGTCCGCAAAAAAGCTGCTTTTTCCCTTATTCTTGCCAACAAAATGCGACAACCGATCTTCTCAAAAGTTACTACAACCCACCAATGGCGCAACTGTTTTCTTTAACAAAGTATCCCGCTAAGAAAAGGCGAAACGACAATAAGTCAATGAACTGAATTCCCTTCCCCGTTTTTAAACTTCCCGCTAAGTGTTACGTCCTCCTGACGTCTTCTTTCACGCCAGTCAGTGATCTCACAACCACCAGCTAGCCTCACTTACGGATCCTGAGAAATTTAAAAAAAAATGTCCACAAGGCCAGCTGCTGAATCTTCTGCAACATATGAACATTTAGTAGGTCAGAGTTGTTTTGTCATATTTTTTTGGAAAGCCGGGAGATGTTCAATTGCTGTGAAGGTATTTCTCTTAACATGATTCTTGCGCCTACCACCTCCTGACAGTTCCAGCCTCGGGAACGAAAGTGTCTGTCTCGGCCGTCAACAGTGAACCCATGAGATAAACTGCACAGTAACCCATGCACCATCACAGCACTTGGCGAAATGACTTTTCCTCAACAGAGCGACACGGCTTTAACTGCTGACCTACTTCCCCTTAGTTCTGTGAAAACTACATGCCCTCAGCTCCCCGGCCATTGTTCTGCTGAGCCTCACTAAAGTTCACCTGTCTCATATTCACAGAGCCGCATACTTCCAAAGTTGGCCCATAAAAGCAAATTTATATAGCCAGTGTTAGATTACAATATGTTAAAAAGAGGAAATGAAATCACCTCGTACAACTGTTGTAATCTCATTAATCCCATTAAACTAACTCAACTTCCATTCAGTTGCATTATTAAAGATACGTAAATGAAAAGAGGTGATCCGAAGGGCTTCCAGGTTTTCAAATGTCTGTGGAAACCGACACACTTAAATTGCTGCCAATTAAAATTACAACACATTGGAAAGACACTAAATAGGCCAATTTTAATTATTGTGTGTATGTAGTGTAGTTAGGTTCTACGAATGTCAGAAGTTTGAACATGGTTCAGAATGGTGCAAATGGCTCTGAGCACTATGGGACTTAACATCTGAGGTCATCAGTCCCCTAGAACTTAGAACTACTTAAACCTAACTAACATAAGTGCGTCACACACATCCATGCACGAGGCAGGATTCGAACCTGCGTCCGTAGCGGTCCCGCGGTTCCAGACTATAGCGCCTAGAACCTCTCGGCCACCTCGGCCGGCAAGTTTGAACATAGCAGGGAAGCTAGAAAATCTGAAAAGGGAAATGCATAGACTCAGTCTAGATATAGTTGGGGCCAGTGAAGTGAAATGGAAAGAACAGCAGCAGAAAACTGTATAACGTGGAGTAGGATTCGTTATGAATAGGAAGGTAAGGCAGCGAGTGCATTAATGTGAACAGTTCAGTTCAAATGGCTCTGAGCACTATGGGACTTAACATCTGAGGTCATTAGTCCCCTAGAACTTAGAACTACTTAAACCTAACTAAGGACATCACACACATACATGCCCGAGGTAGGATTCGAACCTGCGACCGTAGCGGTCGCGCGGTTCCAGACTGAAGCGCCTAGAGCCGCTCGACCACAACGGCCGGCGAACTGCTCAGCGACAGGGTTGTTCTCATCAGAACTGACAGGAGACCAACACCGACAACAGTTGTTCAGATGCACACGCCAACGCCACAGGCAGAGAATGAAGAGGTAGATAAAGTATTTGAGGATATTGATCGGAACATTCAGTACGTAAAGTGACACGAAAATCTAATAGTCATGGGGGACTGGAATGCGGCGGTAGGGGAAGGAGTAGAGGAAAGGGTTACGGGAGAATATGGACTTCGTAGTAGGAACGAGAGGAGAAAGACTAATTGAGTTCTACCATAAATATCAGTTAGTAACAGCGAATATTCTGTTCAAGAATCACAAGAGGAGAAGATATACCTGGAAAAGGCCGGGAGATTCGGGGAAGGTTGCAGTTAGATTACATCATAGTCAGACAGAGATTCAGAAATCAGATATTGGTTTATAAGGCGCACCCACGAGTAAATATGGATACACGTCACAACTTAGTAATGGTGAAATGTCGGCTGAAGTTTAAGAGAATAGTCAGAAACAATCAATGCGCAGAGTAGTGGGATATGGAAGTTAAGGAATGAAGAGATACGCCCCTGAGGCTATAAATACTGCGATAGTGAATAGCTCAGTAGGTAGTTCACTTGAAGAGGAATTGATATCTCTAAAAAAGGCGGTCACAGAAGTTTGAAAGACAAATATAGGTACATAGACGGTAACTGCGATGAAACCATGGGTAACAGAAGAAATACTTCAATTGATTGATGAAAGAAGGAAATACAAAAATGTTCAGGGAAATTCAGGTATACAGAAACACAAGTCACGTAATAGGAAGTGCAGGCAAGCTAAGGCAAAATGGCTGCAAGAAAAATTTGAAGAAGTCAAAAAGTAAATGAGCACTGGGCTGACTCAACGTACAGAAAAGTCAAAAGAACCTTCGGTGAACTTAAAAGCAAGCGCCGTAACGTTAACAGTGCATGGGAATTCCACGAGGAGAATGATTTATCTGAAGACGTTGACGGAAGAAGAAACGGTAGTTGACTGGGAAGAGACAGGGGATCCAGTATTAGAATCACAATTGGAAATACCTTTGGACGACTTAAGACCATGTAAGGCAGAAGGGATAGATAACATTTGATCGGGACTTATAAAATCATTGGGGATGGAGGCAACAAAACTACCATTCCCGTGGTTGTGTAGAATGTATGAGGCTGGCGACATACTGTCTGACTTTCGGAAAATCATCATCCTCATCATTCCGAAGATAGCAAGAGCCGACAAGTGAGAGAATTATCGCACCGTCAGCTTAACAGCTCTTGCATCTAAGTTGCTTACAAGAAAAATATACAGAAGAATGGGAAAAAATTAAAGATGTATTAGATGACGATCGTTTGTCTTTAAGAAAGATAAAGGCACCAGAAAGGTAGTTATGACGTTTCGGTTGATAATGGGAGTAAGACTGAAGAAATATCAAGACACGCTCGTAGGATTTGTCGACCTGGAAAAAGGGTTTGACAGTGTAAAATGGTGCAAGATGTTAGAAATTCTGAGAAAAATAGCAGTAAGCTATGGGGAAAGACGCATAATACAGTATGTGTGCAAGAACGAAGAGTGATAAATAAGACTGGATGACCAAGAACGAAGTGCTCGAATTAAAAAAAAAAAAATAGGGTGTAAGACAGGGATGTAGTCTTTCACCCCTACTGTTCAACCTATACGTCGATGAATTAATGACGGAAATAAAAGGAAGGTTCAAGAGTGGGATTAAAATTCACGGTGAAAGGATATCAATGATAAGATTCACTAATCACATTGCTGCCCTCACTGTAAGTGAAGAAAAATTATAGAATCTGTTGAATGTAATGAACAGTCTAATGAGTACAGAATGCGGAGTGAGAGTAAATCGACGAAAGACGAAACCAATGAGAAGTAGCAGAAACGAGAACAGCGAGAAATTTAACTTCAGAATTGGGGATCACAAAGTAGCCTAAAGTTAAGGAATACTGCAACATAGGCAGCAAACTCATTACAGACGGTGCAAGGAGGACATAAAAGGGAAATTAGCTCTGGAAAAAAGGTATTCCTGTCTGTGAAACATCTATTAGTATCAAACATAGGTCTTAATTTGAGGAATAAATTTTTGAGAACGTGCGTATGGAGCACCACATTGCATGGTAGTGAAAGATGGACTGTGGGAAAACCAGAATAGAAGAGAATAAGAATTTGAGATATGATGCTGCAGAAGAATGCTGAAAATTAGGTGGACTGATGAGGTAAGGTATCAAGAGGTTCTATGGATAGTCGGTGAGGAAAGGAATATGTGAAAAACACTGACAAGAAGAAGGGATAGGATGATAGGACATCTGTTAAGACATAATGGAATAACTTTCATGATACTAGGGGTAGGAGTAGAGGGTAAAAACTATATAGGAAGACAGAGATTGGAATATATCCAGGAAATAATTTGAGTCATGGGTTGCAGTTGCTACTCTGAGACGAAAAGGTTGGCACAGGAGAGTACCACACATGATTACATCCACCGTGATGCTGTACAGGCCCGAGATTCGTCTGAAAAGACGACGTGATTCCACTCCTGTGTCCAGCGTTTTTCATTTGGCGCAATGCTTTCGGCGCGCCTCTCTGCTGCCACGTCGATGGAAGCCGCAACAGTCGTCACCCTGCTGACCGTCTGTGATACTGCAGACATCGTCGTACTGTCCACTGTCCATTCGGATACTCTTCTGCCTGCAAAACAACCCTGTTACTAATTAAGTGCACGTGACTAGGCTATAAGGTCCGGTATGACAGACCAAAAAAAAATAATGTGTCCTCTCGGGCAATAGTCACAGGGGACCGCAGAGATCCTGCATGGCGTTGAGTATGGCCCTGTAGAACCCATTGATTCCGTATTCAGATGACAGTCATGGAGTCCAAAATAACGCGAGATGCAATACAGAGGAACGATAAACCACGATCTCGAAAGGCCACAAGCCTGCCGCTGGCGTAAACCAACATGGAAGGTGTACAAGTTATTTACAGAAACAATCAACACACAAAAACAACTTCTGAATGAGAAAGCCGCAGCGTAATCTTTACTTATACACTACTGGCCATTAAAATTGCTACACCACGAAGATGACGTGCTACAGACGCGAAATTTAACCGACAGGAAGAAGATGCTGTGACATGCAAATGATTAGCTTTTCAGAGCATTCACACAAGGTTGGCGCCGGTGGCGACACCTACAACGTGCTGATATGAGGAGAGTTTCCAACCGATTTCACATACACAAACAGCAGTTGACCGGCGTTGCCTGGTGAAACGCTGTTGTGATGGCT
Source organism: Schistocerca serialis cubense (assembly GCF_023864345.2). Classification (NCBI taxonomy): domain Eukaryota; kingdom Metazoa; phylum Arthropoda; class Insecta; order Orthoptera; family Acrididae; genus Schistocerca; species Schistocerca serialis. The sequence continues at coordinate 1,092,003,156 of NC_064638.1, forward strand.
CGTGTAAGGAGGAGAAATGCGTGCCATCACGTTTCCGACTTTGATAAAGGTCGGATTGTAGCCTATCGCGATTGCGGTTTATCGTATCGCGACATTGCTGCTCGCGTTGGTCGAGATCCAATGACAGTTAGCAGAATATGGAATCGGTGGGTTCAGAAGGGTAATACGGAACGCCGTGCTGGATCCCAACGGCCTCGTACCACTAGCAGTCGAGATGACACGCATCTTATCCGCATGGCTGTAACGGATCGTGCAGCCACGTCTCGATCGCTGAGTCAACAGATGGGGACGTTTGCAAGACAACAACCATCTGCTCGAACAGTTCGACGACGTTTGCAGCATCATGGACTATCAGCTCGGAGACCATGGCTGCGGTTACCCTTGATGCTGCATCACAGACAGGGGTGCCTGCGATGGTGTACTCAAGGACAAACCTGGGTGCACGAATGGCAAAACGTCATTTATTCGGATGAATCCAGGTTCTGTTTACAGCATCGTGATGGTCGCATCCGTGTTTGGCGACGCACATTGGAAGCGTGTAGTCGTCCTTGCCATAATGGCGTATCACCCGGCGTGATGGTATGGGGTGCCATTGGCTACACGTCTCGGTCACCTCTTATTCGCAATGACGGCACTTTGAACAGTGGACGTTACGTTTCAGATGTGTTACGACCCGTTGCTCTACCCTTCATTCGATCGCTGCGAAACCCTACATTTCAGCAGGATAATGCACGACCGCATGTTTCAGGTCCTGTACGGGCCTTTCTGGATACAGAAAATGTTCGACTGCTGCCCTGGCCACACATTCTCCAGATCTCTCACCAACCGAAAACGTCTGGTCAATGGTGGCCGAGCAACTGGCTCGTCACAATACGCCAGTCACTGCTCTTGATGAACTGTGGTATCGTGTTGAAGCTGCATAGGCAGCTGTACCTGTAGACGCCATCCAAGCTCTGTTTGACTCAATGCCAGGCGTATCGCGGCCGTTATTACGGCTAGAGGTGTTTGTTCTGGGTACTGATTTCTCAGGATCTATGCACCCAAAATGCGTGAAAATGTTATCACATGTCAGTTCTAGTAAAATATATTTGTCCAATGAATACCCGTTTATCATCTGCATTTCTTCTTGGTGTAGCAATTTTAATGGCCAGTAGTGAATATAGAATGTAAATGGCGTTACTCCTCCCTGTTTTGAGTGACTGCTCTTGAATTCTAATCTTTTTGATGTCTAACCATGCAGCACGCTTCATTTAATTTTGACGTCTGTCGCTACCCGTCTTCACGGTGTTGCAGTTTTACTGGCCAGCAGTCTGTGCTATACATAAGGGGTCTAAAATTGTGTTTCATGTTTATTCTGATTTTCTCATCTCCTGCGTGTGGTGATCCTGAGTTAAATATACATTTCGTGTGTGTGCTATTCTGGCGGATAATGGGCGGGGATAAAGTAGCATCAGAAATTGGCGGCGACGGTTGCTTGGCTGGTAAGAGAGTTGATACGAATGCAGTTGGCAGCAGGAGGAGTCGCTATAAGAGGGGAGCCTGCCTCCTCAAATTAGCGGCGTTCCGTAGGCAGGCCACGGATCGGTAAGCGGCTTACGGTCGCAAACAATGCGAGTCGGGCGGCCGGCCCTCCGCCGTGGGACGCGCCGCGAGGCCGCGCCGGCCTTGGCAGTCGAAGCCGCGGCAGCTCCAGCGCTGGCCCTCACCCATAGGTATATACTGCAGGGGCGCGGGGCGTGGGGCGCGTCCGTCCAGTCCTCAACTGTAGCATTAGCTGCCCTCACACAGGACGTGAAAGCGGACGTGGACGTGGAAGAGGTCGATGTGTATGGTGTCACATTGCGAAATTTTACGTTGCCGAGCATTCCCAAAAGAAAAGCAAGACTCAGACACGTGATATTTTTGCTTTGTTGAGAGGAACGTGACCGATGAGATTGCTTTCTACGTCACAAGGCGAAGTTAGCAGATTCCATATCACATTACGTCATGAAGCCCGTACTGCTCCATCTACTGCTTCTACAGGGTGTTACAAAAACGTACGGCCAAACTTTCAGGAAACATTCCTCAGACACAAATAAAGAAAATATGTTATGTGGACATGTGTCCGGAAACGCTTAATTTCCATGTTAGAGCTCATTTTAGTTTCGTCAGTATGTAATGTACTTCCTCGATTCACTGCCAGGTGGCCCAATTCAAGGAAGGTAATGTTGACTTCGGTGCTTGTGTTGACATGCGACTCATTGCTCTACAGTACTAGCATCAAGCACATCAGTACGTAGCATCAACAGGTTAGTGTTCATCACGAACGTGGTTTTGCAGTCAGTGCAATGTTTACAAATGCGGAGTTGGTAGATGCCCATTTGTTGCATGGATTAGCACGGGGCAATAGCCGTGGCGCGGTACGTTTGTATCGAGACAGATTTCCAGAACGAAGGTGTCTCGACAGGAAGACGTTCGAAGCAATTGATCGGCGTCTTAGGGAGCACGGAACATTCCAGCCGATGACTCGCGACTGGGGAAGACCTACGCTCAATGGAGCACGTTATCATGATTTCATACGGGATACTCTACCTGTGCTGCTAGAACATGTGCCTTTACAAGTACGACACAACATATGGTTCATGCACGATGGAGCTCCTGCACATTTCAGTCGAAGTGTTCGTACGCTTCTCAACAACAGATTCGGTGACCGATGGATTGGTAGAGGCGGACCAATTCCATGGCCTCCACGCTCTCCTGACCTCAACCCTCTTGACTTTCATTTATGGGGGCATTTGAAAGCTCTTGTCTACGCAACCCCGGTACCAAATGTAGAGACTCTTCGTGCTCGTATTGTGGACGGCTGTGATACAATACGCCTTTCTCCAGGGCTGCATCAGCGCATCAGGGATTCCATGCGACGGAGGGTGGATGCATGTATCCTCGCTAACGGAGGACATTTTGAACATTTCCTGTACAAAGTGTTTGAAGTCACGCTGGTACGTTCTGTTGCTGTGTGTTTCCATTCCATGATTAATGTGATTTGAAGAGAAGTAATAAAATGAGCTCTAACACGGGAAGTAAGCGTTTCCGGACACATGTCCACATAACATATTTTCTTTCTTTGTATGTGAGGAATGTTTCCTGAAAGTTTGGCCGTACCTTTTTGTAACACCTTGTATAACTACACTTGCAGCCGTCTTATGGTGTGTGGTAATAGGTACTTTGGATACCACAGTCACCTTCTCTGTTTTCCATTCCATTTGCGAATTGGCCGGGGGGATAACAATTTTTGGTAAACCTCTGGGCGAGCTTAAATCTCACTAATTTTACCTCCATTGTCTTTTCGAAAGATATTCATAGGAGGAAGCAGTATACTGGTAGACTCTTGCAGAATGTACGCACTCGTAATCTGTACAGTGAACCACGCCCCGTAATGCGCGACGTCTCTAGTATAGAGTCTGCCACTGAAGTTGGACGAGCATCTTCGCGTCGCTTTCGCGCTTACTAGATCTGTGACGAAACGTGCTACTCGTCTTTGGATCTTCTCTCTATCAGTCCCATCTGGTATGGATTTCAGACTGACGAGCAGTATTACGTCGAACGAGGTTTCAGTAAGTTACCTTCCTTTGTGGACTGATTTCAATTCGTCAGGATTTTTTCCATGCATCTTTATGACATCTGCTTTACCTGCGATTACTTTTATGCTGTCGGTCCACTTCAAATAGGTCCGTACACTTAGTCCCAATATTAAATGGATCTGACTGTAACCCAAGATTGTTTCGCAATCGTGAAATCATACAATAATGCGTCTTTCTGACTGTTTACGCTTTACATTTATCTAAGTAAACTGGCAATCCCTCCACCATGCATCGAACCTCTGCAGGTCTTCTAACATTTCGCAACAGTTTCCTAGTAGTTCCTAAAAGGTGTGAATATCAGTTTTCTAAGTAATGGTTGCAAAATACTGACGCGAATTGTTTACAGAAGAATCGTAAAATTGGTTGAGGCCGATCTTGGGGAAGGTCAGTTTGGATTCCGGATAATGCAAAACCGTGCTACGCTACACTGGCCCTATGAATTACTTTAGAAGATGGGCTGAAAGAAGAAAAGCCTACGTTTATATCATTCGTATATTTAGAGGAAGATTTTGATAATTCAGAATGGACTACACTACTGTAAATTCTAAGGGTAGCAAGGATAACATACACGGAGCGGAAGTCGATTTATGACTTTTGCAGAAACCACTCATAATAGCCGAAGGACACAAAAAAAGGACTGATTTGTGGAGAAGGAGTGAGATAGAGTTGAAATCTCCCCCGATGTTATTCAGTCTATACCCCGTGCAAACATAAAAGGAAACGAAGGAGAAATTTCTAAAGAGATTGAAATTTATTGAAAAGATATATGGGGTTGGTGTATGTGTTCTTAGCGTTTCGACTTAAGTTCAACAAAGAGACTTCGTTCATCAATTCTCCGTCACTATTTACAACAGTCTGCCAACGCTGGGGTAACTTTTCGATTCCGCGACTGTAGAAATCACGTGGTTTTCAGGCGAAGCACTCGTCAAGCCATGTTCGGAGTGCATTTCCCTCCTGAAAGGAAGTTCCTCCAAGGTGGTTCGATGTTGTTGTTGTTGTGGTCTTCAGTCCTGAGACTGGTTTGATGCAGCTCTCCATGCTACTCTACCCTGTGCAAGCTTCTTCATCTCCCAGTACCTACTGCAGCCTACATCCTTCTGAATCTGCTTAGTGTATTCATCTCTTGGTCTCCCTCTTCGATTTTTACCCTCCACGCTGCCCTCCAATACTAAATTGGTGTTCCTTCGATGTCTCAGAACATGTCCTACCAACCGATCCCCTCTTCTAGTCAAGTTGTGCCACAAACTACTCTTCTCCCAAATCCTATTCAATACCTCCTCATTAGTTATGTGATCTACCCATCTAATCTTCAGCATTCTTCTGTAGCACCACATTTCGAAAGCTTCTATTCTCTTCTTGTCTAAACTATTTATTGTCCACGTTTCACTTCCATACATGGCTATACTCCATACAAATACTTTCAGAAACGACTTCCTGACATTTAAATCTATACTCGATATTAACAAATTTCTCTTCTTCAGAAACGCTATCCTTGCCATTGACAGTCTACATTTTATATCGTCTCTACTTCGACCATCATCAGTTATTTTGCTCCCCAAATAGCAAAACTCCTTTACTACCGTAAGTGTCTCATTTCCTAATCTAATTCCCGCAGCATCACCCGACTTAATTCGACTACATTCCATTATCCTCGTTTTGCTTTTGTTGATGTTCATCTTATACTCTCCTTTCAAGACACTGTCCATTCCGTTCAACTGCTCTTCCAAGTCCTTTGCTGTCTCTGACAGAATTACAATGTCATCGGCGAACCTCAAAGTTTTTATTTCTTCTCCATGGATTTTAATACCTACTCCGAACTTTTCTTTTGTTTCCTTTACTGCTTGCTCAATATACAGATTGAATAACATCGGGGAGAGGCTACAACCCTGTCTCACTCCCTTCCCAACCACTGCTTCCCTTTCATACCCCTCGACCCTTATAACTGCCATCTGCTTTCTGTACAAATTGTAAACAGCCTTTCGCTCCCTGTATTTTACCCCTGCCACCTTCAGAATTTGAAAGAGAGTATTCCAATCAACATTGTCAAAATCTTTCTCTAAGTCTACAAATGCTAGAAACGTAGGTTTGCCTTTCCTTAATTTTTCTTCTAAGATAAGTCGTAGGTTCAGTATTGCCTCACGTGTTCCAACATTTCTACGGAATCCAAACTGATCTTCCCCGAGGTCGGCTTCTATCAGTTTTTCCATTCGTCTGTAAAGAATTCGCATTAGTATTTTGCAGCTGTGACTCATTAAACTGATAGTTCGGTAATTCTCACATCTGTCAACGCCTGCTTTCTTTGGGATTGGAATTATTATATTTTTTTTGAAGTCTGAGGGTACTTTGCCTGTCTCATACATCTTGCTCACCAGATGGTAGAGTTTTGTCGGGACTGGCTCTCCCAAGGCCGTCAGTAGTTCTAATGGCATGGTGTCTAGAGAGAAGAAAAGGTGAAAATCTGAGGGCGTAGGATCAGGTGAATGAGGTGGCTGCAGAATGACTTCCCAACCGAACTCCTGTATAGCGTCTTGTGGCATCTAGAACAATGCGGGCGGGCGTTATCGTAATGTAGCATCACTTCAGGCAGCCTCCCCAGTAGCTGTTCTTGGATCGGGTCTGCAAAATGTTTCAGTTGTTCACAATAAATGTCAGCAGTGACGATTACTCCACGGGAATGCAATTCGAGTACATCACACCGTCACTGTTCTACCACATGCGTAACATTATCTTTTATGGAAGCACGCAGGTCTGTGTATGGAGAGCTACCACTTTGATTGAGCTCGAACATTCATTTCTTTTCATTACGTTAGCATAAAGACACCATTTATCGTCAGCAGTAACGATACGGGATAGGAATGGTCGGTGTTGTTCACGAACAAATTGATCAGGAGTAAGCAGAGAAGTCAGCGATGGCCGCGCGACTGCTACGGTCACAGATTCGAATCCTGCCTCGGGCATGGATGTGTTCAGAATGGTTAAAATGGCTATGAGCACTATGGGACTTAACTTCTAAGGTCATCAGTCCCCTAGAACTTAGAACTACTTAAACCTAACTAACCTAAGGACATCACACACATCCATGCCCGAGGCAGGATTCGAACTTGCGACCGTAGCGGTCACGCGGTTCCAGACTGTAGCGCCTAGAACCGCACGGCCACCCCGGCCGGCCACGGATGTGTGTGATGTCCTTAGGTTAGTTAGTTTTAAGTAGCTCTAAGTTCTAGAGGACTGATGACCTCAGATGTTAAGCCCCATAGTGCACAGAGCCATTTGAACCATTTGAGTAAGCAGATATGCACCCACCCGGTGGTGTTTGTGGTTTTGGGGTAGAGCAAGCGGTATCTATACATCCCATTTTTGAACCTTCCCCACTGCATGCAAATGTCACACGATGGTAGAATGATCATGGTTCATCTCAGCTGCCAGCTCTCGAGCACAGTGGCATGGATCATTGTGGATTAATGCGTTTAATCGATCTTTATCAAACCCCGAAGACAGTTCCTGATCATGGAGAGTCACTAATGTCAAAATGATCCTCCTTAAAACAAGAAAATCACCTTCTTTCTGGCTGTTTCCGCTGCTGTCACCCCTGTATTGATCTCAAACGGAAGAATATGTCGGAAATGTTCAGATTGCTCCACTTGGCACTCCATTTTCTAGCGTCCATAGGTCCAGTAACTATCCTCAAATGACAATATGTAAAATCAAATAGCTACAGTGAACTACAAATAAAAAATGACGATAGATAAATAAACCCAGAGCAACCGAAATATCAACATGCAAAACGAAAGCGGCACGAATTTATGCGCCAACGTAAATCGTGTAGACTTTGTTCTATATGTAATCGTATTTTATCTGTTTGCGTATCCTATTTGCGGAGGCGGAAGTTGGGGACCAGCCCAGTAGTTGCCTAACCGAGCGTGAAAAACCACGTCAAAGCCACACTCAGGCTGGCCGGTGTACACGGCCACTGTCGTTAATTTGTCGCATGGATTCAACCCCGATCTGTCGGTGGTGTGATATTAACCACACGATGAATTTGTGCGGAGAGTTGGATCAAACCACTCTTCCGACTGAAGGCCATACACATTGAGGTGACAAAAGTCATGGGATAATGAGACGCCCGCTAAACCCGCTGGGCAGAACAGGTAATAGGATTGTGGAAAGGGCCAAGGGTTGAAGTCAGTTTCTGCTTCTGATTGTCATTTATTGTAATTTAGCAACTCTTTCACGGCTGAAGGCCTCCAACAAGAAATCTTAACAAGATAAAAATCCAATTAAGATAGCAATAAAATAATTCAAAAAACAACATACGCAAAGTGCAATACAAATGGCTGAGGCCCACAATTAATTTCCAAAATTTTAGAATATATTACCATAGACCTTTAAAGGCAGAAGGCCAGCATGTTTAACAACAAGAAATTCTAAAAATCAACAAGATAAAAATCCAATTAAGATACCAATAAAATAATTTAAAGAAACAACATAAGCAAGGTGCAATACCAATGGATGAGGGCCACAATCAAACTTCAAAATTTCAAAATATATTACCATAATCTTTGATGGCAGAAGGCCGCAGTGTTTAAGCTTGAATGATAAATTTAAAAATTAATTTTTGCAAAATTTTAAGAAACAAACAACCACAAGCCTAAAATTTAAAATACCTGACAACAGATAATTAAACACCGGTGGCACTCAGAAGGCCTCCAGGGAGGTCGGTCTGCCCTCGTTCACTTGGGCGAGACAGGTGGTGAGCCCAACTATACGATCTGTCGGAACCCAACCAGGGGGCACCCACGGACTGACCGACACAACAACTTGCTTCCCATCAATCAGTACATGAGAACCCCAACCGGCAATGTTTCAAACATGATAATCGAGAATGGAGTACGTATTAGCTGTCGAAATTACACACCATGTCGGACAGCGACAACAGGTGAGGAAAGGACGCTGCCTGAAATTAAATTAGTGGCCAGGGCAGGTAACCGGAACACTAACGGCCACTAGGCAGAAAATTCCGCTGGTACACTTGAAATTGAAACACGGTAATAGTCAACTTCGCTCAAAAGAACACTGCCTGAATTTACGTTGTAAGTAGGCTGTTTATGTTTTCTCTATGTAAGTAGGCTGTTTATGTTTTCTCTATGTAAGTAGGCTGTTTAGGTTTTTTTATTGGTAACGCCACCTCTGTATGAAAATCACTGGCTGTGCTGTGTGCAGTCTGTGGCTGCTTTGCATTGTTGTAATACTCGCCATTGTAGTGTTAGGCAGCTGGCTGTGAACAGCGCGTAGCGTTGCGCAGTTGGAGGTGAGCCGCCAGCAGTGGTGGATGTGGGGAGAGAGATGGCGGAGTTTTGAAATTTGTCATGAACTGCTATATTTATATATGATGATATCAAGGTAAATACATTGTTTGTTCTCTATTAATATCTTTCATTTGCTAACTATCCCTATCAGTAGTTAGTGCCTTCAGTAGTTTGAACCTTTTATTTAGCTGGCAGTAGTGGCGCTCGCTGTATTGCAGTAGCTTGAGCAGCGAAGATTTTTGTGAGGTAAGTGATTTGTGAAACGTATAGGTTAATGTTAGTCAGGGCCATTCTTTCGTAGGGATTTTTTTGAAAGTCAGATTGCGTTGCGCTAACAAAATATTGTGTGTCAGTCTAAGCACAGTCTTGTATCATTGTTCAAAGGGGAAGTTTCATATGTCGACCCTTAGCCTAAGATACCTCACTGGAATCTTCTGATTTTTTTCTTGTAGTTTGTGTATTTAGTGTAGCTTTTGTTTATTGCTAGCGCGTAATTGTAGAGAGAATCTCCTTTGTAGTTGTAGCCTTTCATTGTTGTACAGTAAAACAGTTGTGGCATGCATATAGATTTGCACCAAGTATTTCGCAGCTACGCTTGCAATTAACTAGATATTATTTTCAGTGTTATGTTAATGTGTTCTCTTATTTTTGCTCTTCAAATTGTGCTTTTCTGTGTTGTCGTGTGAAATACTGTGACAATAATGGCGTGTGAAAAACGTAATACTAGGCTCCAAAGTAAACTGAGAAATGACAGTGAAAATGAAAGCAGTGTGTTAGCGCCACCGAGTAATGAATTAACTGATGTTCAAAGTAGTAATTTGATAATTGTGCATAGGGAAATGGAGCGGGCGGCAAACAATGGCGTGGACAGTGAACCAATTAGTGAAGAGGGAAGCATTATCGATCGATCGGTCGGCAACAGCTCGCCTCAGGAATCCGAAATGACAGGACACAATTTTGCAAATACTGTAGATTCAGGTTTTGCGTCCTCACCGTTTTCTCAAATAAGTCAAGACACATTTTCTGCTTTTCAAAATGCGAATATTGCCGGTTCAAATGCACTGCCAAATAGCACTGAGGAACATGTTTCAGGCACCAGTGCATTGTTATTACAGTTAATGCAACAAATGGGACAAAGGCTACAAAAGTTAGACACAACACTTGAACAAAATCAGAAACAAATGGGACAAAAGCTTCAAAAGTTAGACACAATGGAACAAAATCTTCAAAAGTTAGACACCACACTTGAACAAACACGTGAAGATTTAACTACTGAGTTACATAAAATCGAATCGAAATGTCAAAAAGTCTGTAACGACGTAAAAACACAAATTTGTGAGCATTTTCAACCTATTTTTTCGCGGCATGAAACTGCATTACAGAATCACGAAGCAGCCATAAAAGAACTGCAAATTATTGTTCATGAAAATCATGAGACCTTGCAAGCTAAAATTGACTCAGTTGCATCTACCGATTCGGTTACGCAACTTACAAAAACTCAGGAAAACTTAAAGGACACAGTAGAAAGACACATGGAGGAAATTAGTTCATTATCAGAGAAAGTAGTTGAACTTTCGGATCAGCTAAATAATTTATCTACGAAGGTAGATGATAATCTGAATGACACAAAACCGGTAGTCTTTAATAACACAGAAGAGAGCGAACAAATTAGGAAACTGAAACAAAGTCTGAATCAAATTGATACGCACACCAAAGAGAAATCCGGGAAGTACAAGATCAGCTAACACAGGTAATACAAGAATTACGTATTTCAGAGGACACTCGCGCCCCAATAAGGGAAGAGGGACATAGAAATACGGAACAGCCACAAAATAATAACATAGGGCATTTCGGAAGTTATGAAAGAAATTGGCAATGTGCACCGAATTTTGAGTTGGAACCGCCGAAGCGACGTAACAATGACCGACATGCGACTCGCCGACATGATGATTTTGACTATAAGCTGTTCATTACTACGCGTAAATTCAAAACATTTAAGAATTCTGGCAACGACATTCATCCACAAGCATGGCTCCATCAATTCTCTCATTGTTTTCCTCCCAACTGGTCGTTGGAACACAGATTAGAATTTATGTGTGGCTACTTGGAGAATGAACCAGCTGTAAGAATGCGATCGGTCATTCACGATTGCCACAGTGAAGGAGAGTTTTACCATGCCTTCCTCTCAGCATATTGGTCTCAAGCCACACAAGACCGAGTAAAACATAGCATCATAATGATGAAACGTTTCGAACAATCTGAATTTTCCAGTCTTATGAAATATTTTGAAGACATGTTGCATAAGAATCAATATCTTTCAAACCCATACAGCCCCTCAGAACTCATCCGCATTTGCTTAATCAAACTGCCTGAACATTTACGACATATTATTTTGGCAGGACGTTGCAAAGACGACATTGAAGCATTTCAAGGACTCTTACAAGAACTGGAAATTGACACTGACAATCGCGGAACGCAGGAGCACAACAATCACAGATCACATCCGTCGCAATTCCGCGATGAAAGAAATAATAAGTGGACACGACAAGGCTATTCTTACAACGCAAATCGTGACCAAAACAGACACCACCCATATGACAACCACTGGCAGAGTAATAATAGTTGCAGAGAAAGATCGCATTTCCGTAGTAATGAATATGACAGAGACAATCATAGAAATAGACAATATGACAACCAGAACTATTATTATCAAGGGAGACAGAATAACTTCAGACGCAACAGTTCAGCGCGCAGTTACGATTCCGGGAGAAATTCTCCACCACATGACCGACAAACAAGAAACTATGTAAACTACCGATATAACGACAGACCTGAATTTTATCAGAACTGGCGGGATTCAAACAGAGCAGGGCCTTCTCGTCAGAGTGAATTTGTAGAAGTTAGGTCTCCTAATCCCAATAACAACGCGCGCCAACAAAGAGACAGACAATGGCTCGCGCCGCAGGCACCCACGTGCGCCGGCTGGCTCAGAGAAAAATAACATAGACGCTAACCTTGAGAAAAAATTCCAGTATTCTTTACCGACGTATACCGCCTGACAATTGCATTCAAGTTCAAACTCTGAGTACTATGAAGAGTAAAGGATTGCACCACACTTCACATGTAAAACCGCTTATTGAGAGATAATCTGCTTTTTAACTTTGTCATTGCCATAAAACTTTTCACTTTGCATTACTAGTATGCTTGTCAGAATCTGTTAACATGCAACAATGTTTGAAGTTAAATATCCAGTCAAGAACCAAGAGAACTTATTGAAACAGAAATGACGAATGCATTGTTATGGTGAACAGACGTCACAGTGTTATTGTGTGTGTACATTCTTGCTTGTTAGTTGCACGATTATGGAACGACTATAAGGCTCACATACTTAGAACATTTACCAGTACTGCTAATGAGATTTTAATGCAACATTTTGGTTTATTTGAAAATACATTCTGAATTTAAAGTGCTTTCTGAGAGATACCAGATGACACAGAGGTTAGTTTATGTGACAGCTACACGATTTTTATCACGACGCTACTAATGAGTGACAATTTACAATGTTGCTTTTGCGGTGTATCTGTTTTATATCTGCACAGTTTTCTGAATTCTTCTGGAAAGAAAAACATGTTTTAGTTGTAACTTTTGTAGTATAGCTACAATGAGACTGCCTTTTCCGTAGCACAACAATACGTTACTGTACAGTACTTTCTTCATCACAGCAATAAGCGTAATAACTAAGACATTTATACGCAAAGCATTTCACTCTTGTGTATTATGAGGTAAGTACATTGACTTCTGCAGAACAGCTTTCGGAGGACGATAACTACGACACTTCCACAGAGATTATGTTGCAACAAGACGCACATTTAGCGCTACAGTACACGTATTTGAGTGATTAATTTTGTACTTAAAACATTTATTTTTAAAGATTTTTTGAATTACAAAGAAAGTTTTCCGTGATACATTTCATTCCATTGCTGTAATCTGTAACACCTGAGGGTATAATTACATTAATCCTCAGGGGGGTACACGCTTACTTTGTGTACCATGTGTGTGGCAACCACAAGGAACCCTAGCTAATATGGTATTTGCTTATACAACTTTACACATCGGTACCATATTTCTCTAACACATAAATTACACAGCTATCTGATCATTTAACTGAGAGATAAACATTTTTTTAGTACATCAGTGACACATGTTTACGCAATACACAGTTGGGTAACTTCACACTTATGAAACTGTATTTTGTCTGTACTTTGTAAACTGTTCATATTTTTTCGGAATCATTGTGATACTATGAGAGCTTTGAATGATGTATTTGGTAAGGGAGCATGATTTTAAAGTACGTTTGAGGTAGATGACACTATTGAAATGAGCAGAGAATTTTTTTTAGGTTTTGAAATTATTGGAGGAAGCTACGATGATTTTGAGATTTGACTGAGGTGTTATGATGTTATTATTACGACGACGATGTGTACTATGCTGTTGAGATATGTTTATAATCAATAAGATGTTGCTACCGTATATGAGGAATAAGAAGTATGTTGGAAACCAAGAATCGTACTTTAAGAGTTATGAAATGTGCGTAAATGCGTGACTGTATCACAATGCTGACGAATATTTTATTTGGACACTTATATTTATAGGATTTTCTTTCTACAGATTTGCAACGCTAATTCTTGACCTGTGAAATATTTTTATGTGAGACTGTCACTGTAGCAGAAACTGCGGTCGTAAATATTTCCGTAAGAAAGTTAAGTGACCACCTGCACATAATGCGTCGTGGGCACCCAGCTGTGTCGGACGCCTGGAGAGAGGGCCATTGGCGCGTGCCTTTCAGAGCACAGGAAGGAAAAAAAAGGGAGGCCATTATCCTGGCCATTGTCATTCCTTTAGAGAAAGCATTGCAAATCCGACACGCTAATTACTTGGAAACATATCGTACTTTCTGATATTTACTGAAATGCCTAATGAAATGACAAGAAATAGTTTGTCTACACACCTGACTATGACTACTGTCTTTCTAGATGAGAGATTTTTTTACTACTTATGAAATGCCACATGACTATTGAACGATGTTCTTACGCTTTGCTTTGTACATAGTTGCTTATTTCATTTGATATCTAGTTTCTAGCTGCACTGCAGCATTGGTTAAAATAAAATTTTATAGATGTACTAATATAAATATTTTCTGTCTACAGATCGAGTATATAATAATTTTTTTCAAAAAAATGAGGGAGCACAAAGCGACATTTACCTTCACAGGAACTGCATTCATAATTTTCTTTTCAAGTACTTGGTAATTTCTTTTGTAGAATAAATTGTGATGCATCACTCTAGTGTTAAGATGTGACATAGGTATTAGACATGGCCATTTTTAGTGTAATATTTTTTTCTGCTTGAGCTATGTCATGTTTTGATATAAGTTATTACATTTGCTGCTGCTAGCTTTGCCAATCTGTATTTTTTGTCATTGCTGCTTGTGTTAATTGTTTTGTGCTGCTGCATTGCCTCGTCCCTTAGTTTAGCATCTGAGCTCAGTAGATTTAAGTTAGCTTAAGATGGGGTAGGCTATATGAGAGAACGAGATGTGATGAATTGGAAGAAATGCATTGAGAAGCTATAAGAAAATGGTTTGGCCAAAAAAAAGTATTTTGAAAGAGGATATGAGCAAAAAAGTAGGGTTTAGGGACAACAGGTTTATGTAGGATTTTCTTGGAAATAAATAACGAGGTAAGAAATATGTGAACATATAAATACAGAAAGCATGCTTTGATAGGATTTTTTTGGTGGAAACAAATTTTGAAATAAGACGAAAGATCTATGGAATGAAGTTTTAGGTTGGACTGCAGTACCAAATGTTACACTGAAAACAAACCCTGCCCTTTCCCTTTTGTGTTATCCCACTATGTGTTTGTGTACCCTTGTGTATTTGTTTTCTTCCTGTCTCTGTGTACTGTTTCATAGAACTTTTTTCTCTTCTAATACTAAGTTACATTCACTATGATGAGGAATACTGTTATCCTCAAATACAATTGGCATTAATAATGTGTTATTTACTTTGTAAAGATGTTTAGACATTATTTATTCTGTTTTGTGTTAATGCTCATGTGTGAAGTTGATGTTTCGAAAGTTATTCGATCTTTTATGTATGTACTCATGTCATAATTCCTGTAACACTGATGTATATGTCTAGTTCTATTCTTTTGTAAAGCCTGTACTACAAATTTTATCTGTATTATTATGTTCTTTAATGATGTATTTTGTACCTTTGTAATTGTATTTTCATGTTGTAAATTTATAAAATTGTAATTGACACCAGTTCATCTTATTATTAACTTGTAAGTTACATTTCACTGCACACGTTTCTGTTGGTCATAGTATATGGACAATATGTGAGAAGTAGGGACTGTTAGTGTTTGCACGTGTGTTAATAATTCAGCAAGGGACTGGATAACAGCATTGCTGGTTCTAAGGACAATTCCAAAAACTTTGTGAGTGCACAAGTGGTGGTTTATGGACTTGCTATATTCTCCGCAAGACTCTTCGATGGTGAATGTGCACCTGCACAATCGCAACAGATGGCTGCTGGCCATCTCTACAAGGACTACAGTGGGTCTGCACCTCTGGTGGCCCACCAATACCATTATCTCTACAAGGACTACAGTGGGTCTGCACCTCTGGTGGCCCACCAATACCATTATCTCTACAAGGACTATAGTGGGTCTACATCTTTGATGATCCATCAATACCATTATTTCAACAAGGACTGCAGTGGGTCTGCACCTCTGGTGGCCCACCAATATCGTAATCTCTACCAGGACTACGGTGGGTCTGCTCTGTGATGACCTACCTACCAATATTCATCAAAACTTCGACTGACTCTGCAGTGGGTTTGCTCTGTTGTGACCCAATACTTGTCTGCATGTCGAGAGTCAGCACTGTCTTTCCGTTGGAAGGACAACACTACTTCTTCAAGACTGCATGGAAATCCACTACTTCCGTGTGCATTTTCTTCTACTGCTCAGACTTTGAGAAAAACACTATATTTTACCGTAATGAATGATCAGGACTGTCTTTATGGACTGTGACAAAATTTTAGCTTTTGACCAACGTTGTATCAATAAGTGTGTGCATTTGATATCTTTGTTATTGTAATTATGAAAAATTTTTTCAAATTTGTATTGGGCACTGCCCAAACCAATTTGTAAAATTTTTTTTGTGGGGAGCATGGGGGCTATGTAAGTAGGCTGTTTATGTTTTCTCTATGTAAGTAGGCTGTTTATGTTTTCTCTATGTAAGTAGGCTGTTTAGGTTTTTTTATTGGTAACGCCACCTCTGTATGAAAATCACTGGCTGTGCTGTGTGCAGTCTGTGGCTGCTTTGCATTGTTGTAATACTCGCCATTGTAGTGTTAGGCAGCTGGCTGTGAACAGCGCGTAGCGTTGCGCAGTTGGAGGTGAGCCGCCAGCAGTGGTGGATGTGGGGAGAGAGATGGCGGAGTTTTGAAATTTGTCATGAACTGCTATATTTATATATGATGATATCAAGGTAAATACATTGTTTGTTCTCTATTAATATCTTTCATTTGCTAACTATCCCTATCAGTAGTTAGTGCCTTCAGTAGTTTGAACCTTTTATTTAGCTGGCAGTAGTGGCGCTCGCTGTATTGCAGTAGCTTGAGCAGCGAAGATTTTTGTGAGGTAAGTGATTTGTGAAACGTATAGGTTAATGTTAGTCAGGGCCATTCTTTCGTAGGGATTTTTTTGAAAGTCAGATTGCGTTGCGCTAACAAAATATTGTGTGTCAGTCTAAGCACAGTCTTGTATTATTGTTCAAAGGGGAAGTTTCAACGTCAGTGCCCAGGGCAGGTAACTGGAACACTAACGACCACAAGACAGGAAATTACACTAGTGCACTCAAATCGTAGTCGACCAAAATAGTTAATTGCACCGCATGGCGGCTAAATCTCAGCAGTAGAACCACTCGATTTTGCTCACCGGAAAACCTCTCCAACAGCAAACCACCGAAGCGAACCACCACAACATGAATAGACGTGGCTTGGGTAGTTGAAATCACTAATCAACTTTGACGTCCTGAGTCGGCGAACCACGAAGCTCGTAGCGATCAGACAGCTCCACACACGCTCCGACACTGCGCAGGGACTGCCAGCGGCCCCAGCCGACTGCACCGCGCGGAGAACTTCCCTCGTCCGAAACAACCGACCGAATTTCCTCAGAATACCGACAACATCTAAAATCGTCATCAGTAGACATAAAGCCAACTACACACACAACCTGACAAACACTTGCACGAAGAGCTGAACGATACACAACAGTAACTAAGTATGCACGAAGACAAATCGGGAGTCGATGCACACACACACACACACACACACACACACACACACACACACACACAAAGCCGACGCATGAACGATCGGCGAGCCAAAACGCGTCGTTCGGGTTGGACGACCGACTGACGATCCATCAAGACTGTGGCTCGGCTGAAGTGATGCATGGCGGCAATGGTCGGGCGAGCTATCTCGACGCAGAGCTCACTGCTGCTCCAACCCGACTGCACTAGAGCCGCATTGCAACTCCCTGACTGGCAGGTCCGGACTGCGCTCCAGACGCGTTCCAACTGACTGGCAGCCCGAACTCGCAACGCGAATTCGCGACGTGAACTCTCTCACGACAGACAACGACCGGGAAGTAATAACAGTCAAGAAAAGATACTACGAGAGGGGATACATCGATACGCGCTGCTCACGCCGCTCTCGGTCAGGCAAAGCAACAACTCAGTGACAGTAGCAATTTAACGTAGTGAGGTGGAAGTACGTTAAAAACAGGGTGTAAAATACATAAATGGTGGGAATACGAGCCACGCACGGCTCAGATACGTCCTCTTATCATGTCTGACCTCCTTTTGCCCGGCGTAGTGCAGCTGTTCGACGTGGCATGGACTCAACAAGGCATTGGAAGTCCCTTGCAGAAGTAATGAACCACGGTGCCTCTGTAGCCGTCCATAAATGCGAAACTGATGCCGGTGCAAGATGTCGTGAACGAAATGACCTCTCGATTATGTCCCAAAAGTGTGTGTGAATTCGTAAGGAACCAAACCGTTGAGGTCATCGGTCTCTAGACTACTTACTAGTTAAAGTAATTTATGCTAAGAAAATACACACATCCATGCCAGAGGGAGGACTCGAACCTCCGGCGGGAGGGACTGCGCAATCCGCGCGGCTGATTATGTTCCACAAATGTTCGATGGGATTCATGTCGGGCTGTCTGGGTGGCCAAATCATTGGCTCGACTTATCCAGAATGTACTTCAAACCAATTGCGAACGCTTGTGGCCCGGTTACATGACACTGATTTTTGGGAACATGACGTCAATGGCTGTAAATGGTCGACCAATATAACTATTTCCACTCAATGATCTGTTCAGTTGGACCAGAGGACCCAGTTCATTCCGCGTAATCATAGCCTACGCCTTTGTGGAGCCACCACCAGCATACACAGTGCCTTCTTGACAACTTGGGTCTATGGCTTTACTCGAACCCTACCATGAGCTCCTACCTTCTGAAATCGGGATTCACCTGACCAGGCCACAGTTTTCCAGTGGTCTAGGGTCAAACCGATACGGTCACGAGGCCAGGAGAGGCGCTGCAGGCGATGTCGTGCTGTTAGCAAAAGGCACTCACTCGCCTACTGCAATAGCACACTAACGTCAAATTGATTTTTGCGGTTGTTTAACGCTGCTTGTATGTTGGCTCTGAAGCAACTGCGTTGTCCGTTGTGAGAGGTAACGGCTGAAATTTGGTATTCTTGGCGCTCTTTTGACACCGTGGATCACGGAATATTGAATTCCCTAACGATTTCGAAATGGACTGTCCCTTTCATCTGGCTCCAATCACCATTTCACGTTCACAGCCTGTTATTTCCCGTCGTGCGCCCACAGTCACGTCGCAAACCTTTTCACATGAATCACCTGAGTACAAATGACAGCTCCGGCAATGCACTGCCCTTTTGTACCTCGTGTAAGCGATACTACCGTCATATATATACGTGCATATCGCTATCCCATGACGGGGTGCACCGGATGAACAACGTTTTTTGTTAGACCAGGTCGACGGTTGTGTCTGAATAAGTCGTTTTCCGCATAAACGGCTGCTCGCAATATTTATTTGTTTTATTTATTTATTTATGCATTTATTTTACCTCGCAAGAGTAGGGCCTTCAGGCCCCCTCTTACACCTAACCAGGCGTACTCAGATTGAACGAATTTCAGTTTGTACAGAACATTATGGACATATCACGTGTTATACAGTATTACTGTTAAAGAAAAAATAGAGATTATAACACTAGTACAAGGATAATTATAACAATAAAAAAAATAATTATAACAATCAATAATAATAATAGTAATGACTATGTATATGAAAGTAAACATATTTTTCTTTTATGAATGTCAGTCCTATTGCTAGTTGTGAATTTTCGCGTTATGTTCTTGCAGCTTGTGAGTTATTCACATGGAGCAGAGGTATAAGACGATAGAATGGGGTGAAAGAGATATAGAAGAGGTAGCTAGGTTAGAGGAAGAGAAATAGAATGGTATAATTCGAAGCTGTGATGGAGAGGAGAAAGAAAGAGATGAGAGGGGCACAACAATGGTGGCTATACCGTCTGTAATACGTAAGTTTTGAGTTCCCTCTCGAATGTTGAGTGATTCTGGATAAGACGCATATCACAGGGGAGCGCGTTCCATAGTCGTATGGCTGAGACGGAGAATGACACGGAGAAAGATTTTGTGTTACGTAAAGATACAGCCAAGATGCTAGACGTATCCGATCTGGTATTGCGGTTGTGGAATGATGATAGGTGTTTAATGTGAGAAGATAAGTATTGGAGGCACCAGTGACTAAGAAATCGATGAAGTAAGCACATCGTGTGGAGATCGCGTAACTTATGTGGGGGCGTATCCAACCTAGCTGGGAGTATGAAGGACTGACATGATCATACAACCGTATATTGCACACGTATCAACGCAAGCATTCATCACTAGCTCGAGGCATCTCGAATTTTCACTATTTGTGCCTTGTTGAACTACATCACAGTAGTAAAGATTAGGCAAGCCTAGTGTTTGGACTAATTTTTGTTTAAAGGGAGCCAGAGGTGGTCAAATCCAAAAAATTACAATTTTTTTTTTTTTTTGCTACCGAAAATTAATTGGAACATTCCTCTTTAATGTGAACTTTGAATTATTGTTCTACTCGCCCTAGAAGTGGAGTTATTACCATTTTCCCCCACGCCTGCAGAGGAAATGGGCGGCCGCTGATTGCATCTAACACCCTCTCGTGACTTCCTGGCGAACTGCTTGGGATTTTCTCGGCCTGTTACGCATACAGCGCCTTATGTTGCGCATACAGCGAGTGTGCAAGGGTTGGCTACATTGTTTTCTGTGACAAATGAAGCGCTAAGAGGCTCAAACAAACTTTGGGTTCAGTAAGCTCAGTGATGGAAAGACAATAGGAGGGAGAGGCAGGCTTACTGATGAGGTGATTGAACATCTACAGAGATACTATGGGTATGCTATAAGACAAAATACTAGTAATGTTAGTGACATGCGAAAAGCAGTGTGGGCATTGTTCCTTCATACTGCCTCTTCCAATGAATACCCTCAACACAGCCTGTGCCCAAAAGATTCCTGGTGCAAATATAATGCAAAAAAGGACTATGAGCACAAACATGGTTTGCCAGCAGCTGTGATAAATGCAATAAAACCAATTTTTCATGACTTAGCACAGCCAGAATTGTTACACAAATGTCTACACGGAAAGATGCAGAATCCTAATGAGAGCGTAAACAATTTGATTTGGAAAGTGATTCCTAAAAGGGTGTTTGTAAGCATAAAAGCACTGCACTTTGGCATTTATGATGCAATAGCAACCTACAACCAAGGGAACAGTGTGAAGTGTGAAGTTCTGAAGGCATTAGGATTTACAGCTGGGGTGAACACTGTACGAGCACTAAGAAATATTGACAGAGAAAGAATAAGAGGAGCAGAAAGAAGAGAAAGGCATATGAAGTATGATGGAACAACAGGCCAGAAAAGAAGACAGAAGAGGAAGCTTTTGGAGGATGAAGAAGAAGACCCTGATAATCCATCCTATAGTGCAGGAATGTATTGGGAAACTTTGATAGCCATTTCCCATAAATTAGAATTTTTCGAATATAAGGAACATTTTCTCAAAATCCACTCAAGCTAGAGAGATGAAATTTTTATACAGCACTCCTAGTGGTCAAACTTACATTGTAACACAGCCATTTGGCAATATGTTCAGTAATTTCATTTCAGTTTAATTATAAAGCAATTATTTGTAAAAAAAAATTTGGGTCATTAATAAAAAAAATAATTGGAAGGAAACTAGAAAAGATACTCCAAAATCCCTCTGCCATAACTGCAATACTAAACCACTCTATATGCAAAAGAAAATTCAAATTTTTCTATTTGGTAGTTTATTCATAAATGTTCCTCAAACTTAGTGATTTTAACATGGGCAGCATAGGCACCTCCGGCTCCCCATTAACATGGGTTGGAAATATTTTTCTAAATTTTTGGATTGCATGTAGGGAGGAGAGCGGTTTCCGGCAAGCTGTGACTGTTTGTTCTTCCCAGTTTAGGTGTTCATCCAAGATTATTCCAAGGTCTTCTACTGTTTTTTGGTATGGTAGTTGGGTACCATTGAGGAGTATTTGAGGGACTGTTTCGCGAAAGTACCGGCTGATTAACTTTGGATGGGATATAAAAATGACCTGGGATTTCTTGGGGTTTAGTTTCAGACCTAGGTTCTGTGCCAATCGAGAAACAGAGCAAAGATCTGCGTTCATACTCGCTACTGCGTCAGCAATGTTCTTGGGGCTTGCACTTATGTACAGTTGGATGTCGTCGGCATATAGATGGTAGTTGCAGGAGTGAATCACGGAAGAAATATCATTAATGTACAGTGAGAAGAGTAATGGACCATGGACGGAGCCTTGGGGAACTCCAGAGCGCCCCTTTTTTCCATGATGACTTTCCCGACCTGCAAATGACTTTTTGAGGTAGCTGTCGAACCAGTGTATTGCGCTGTTTGGGAAATTCAGCTGTTTCATTTTAATTAGTAATATATCAAAGTCAACTGTATCAAAAGCCTTGCTAAAGTCAAGCAGTGTTAAGATGGTAGCTTTACGTCTGTCCATAGCTTGTTTAATGTCATCAGTTACTTTGATTAACGCAGTTGCTGTACTATGGTGCTTTCGGAAGCCTGACTGATATTTATCATGGGTGTTATGAGTTTTGAGGTAATCCGTCAGCTGTTCATGGACGATGTATTCTAGGGCTTTAGATATTGCAGGTGGTATGCTGATCGGCCTGTAGTCACCTGTCGACTTTGAGTTGTCAGTCTTGGGTATAGGTTGAATTAAACTTTGCTTCCACTCAGTAGGATATGTACTACTGACAAGAGATAGGTTGAAGATGTCTGTGATAGCTGGAATAACACTGTCTACAACGTTCCTAATAATGCCAATTCTCACTCCATCATTTCCTAATACCTCGGAAGAGATTCTCATAACTGCCTTGTGTACGCCACGGACACTGGCCAGAGGGAGCAGTATTTTGCTACAGGGGACATTTAACTGCGCTTCTATGGGGCCTCTGGTGGTATTCGAAGGCTCCATGCCACTGTGGACTACGTGAATATTATTGCGGGTCAGTTGCATTCCTTCATATCTGAGGTCTTCCCCGACGTCGATGGCATCTTCCAACAGGATAACTGTGCCTTTTACAAGGCCAGAATAGTGCTAAGTGGCGAGGAGCATGAGAGTGAACTCATGTTGATGTCCCGACTGCCAAATTCGCCTGATCTGAGCCCAATGGATCACTTGTGAAACGTCATCAGGTGCCAGCTACCACCGACAAACCACTGGCCTGTATTTTCGCGAATTGTATTAGTCGGGCATAGAGAAATGGTGGCCCACACCTCCCGAAACCTACCACGTACCTGTCGAATCCCAGCCACGCAGAATCGCTGCTGTATTGCGTCCCAAAGGCGGACCAACGCGTTATTAAGCAGACGGTCATTAATGGTTTGGATCATTAGTGCAGGTAGCAGCACTTAAACAGTGGTGATTCTTCCGGCCAGCATTTTCGTACAGCAAAGACATTGCTTTGCTGAAGCCATCGTAAGTCAGTAAACAACGGTAATGTTAACTTTTATCGGCTCTTCCAAATTGTGTCGGTTTACAGCATGTTTCGTATCAGTGGCAATGTCAACATAAACAGTTGTTCGTATGACACCGGCAAGCTTGTGTACTGCTATCCTTAGCAATACATTGTAAGGTTGTGTTTGCTTAGCTGCTAGTCTCCCGAAAGTTTTCGTTGTATGTTTTATAGTTTCACTTGTGTAACATCCGAACATAAATGGGGGCATGAAGTGTAATCTTGACCTCTCATATAGTCGGAGTCTCTAATGCAAGTCAGCTTGGTGTCGTTCGACTCGGAAATAGGAGGATCCAATGCAGGTGGTGGAAGGAATTTTCACTGCCAGTTTTCGGCCAGTAACGGGAGCATAAATCGTATCGTAACGAAATCTCTCCCTACTGTCTCATTGAGTGAGGACGTGTGAGTCTGTTGATGGTGATCCGTCAGTCTGATGGGGTTGTTAAGGTTGGCAGTCCCTATGATGCTGTTTGAGAGGAGTATACTAGGTACTGTCATCAGGTTTCACACTCTCCCTTCTCTCATCATCACACAACTCAACCATCACATACTATACATACACTACTACAATCTCCTAAGCTTCACTGATGTAACTAAGACACAACTCTTATACGGTGGATAGAAAGTGGCCATTGTGAATGGAGAAAGAAAACAACTTCCGATCCGGTGACTGGACAACCCATCGGAGTCTCCCAACCAACAATGCTGCATCACTCATTCTTTTTCTCGTGTACCATACCTCATGGAATACTGGATGCCTCAGTTAAAAGATAATAACGTTACGAAATATGGATCATTATAGCAAGATGGTGCATCTGCGTGAGAAGAATAGGATGGTATTTCAAGATTCGTCCGATTTTGATACCATACTTTTACACGAATTAAAATGGAAACTTGGGTAAATTTGAATGTACGCAAATTAATACAGAGTTTTTATTGCCAAAAGATCCATATGATTTTAGCTGGGTATTTGTTTTACATGCATCCACATACAACCTTGAGATACATCTTAAAATTACGTTTGGGGTAAAAGTTTTAACTTATTTTGCACAAATGTTCAATATATCGTCCACCGCAGGCACGACAAATAACTAGACGATAGTCAAACTCTTTCCATACCTATGGAGCATATCTGGAGTTACTGCATTCACTGCTGTTGCTATGCGGAGACGCAATTCACTCAAAATTGTTTGAAGAGGATGCAGTTAGATGGAGGCTCTTACATTCTCTTTTTTTCTAAAAAACAAAAAGTCTTCATTATCAGTCACACTTAATGTTTATGGCATACATAGCCCAAGATATAAGTTTTATGTCATCTGTAGACCGAGGCATAAGTTATGTTGCATTCATGTTTCATTATTGACCTCTACTATAGGTCCATATCTTTTATAATTCTGTGATGTGTTTTGTTTCTACAACTGCAAAAAGCTTTTAGTCTTATACACGCAGTGGCTAACCTCACTGTCTGTAACATTCGATGTTTATAGGATAAAAATTGTTATTTAGTGATTATGTTACGTATTGATTCGATTATGGATTTAATGGCGATCTGACAGTAAACCTCTCTGTCACTATGTTATTTGTGCTGTGTTAGTGAGAGGATATTGCATCTTAAATATGGGCTTATGCAACTACCTTACAGGACTGACAAGCTCGTTGATTGTAATTACTATCTACAAACGTCTTTTATACATCATTGTTGTTATACCAAGAATACATATCTTACAAAAGTTGATTTCTCCGGTTTACGATTTATTTGGTTGCCATGTTTACTATACTAGGCTTGTTTTTCTCGTGCTGTATTCAATGTAAGTTGTTTGTTGGTAGTAACCACAACTTGTTGTCAACATTGAACTTTTCTTTTATCAGCTGTTCTCTCTGACTACTTTCAATGACTATATTACAGATCATCATATCAATTTACCCTTTGATATTAGATCTTAGGTTACATATGCGTCTGATGACATTCGCCTGTTAACTGTCAGCAGTCTTTACGCAACCTGTCTGCATGGTTTATGACACTGGTTAAATTACGCACATTTTACATACCACTGTGAGACATCGTCTTGATTGGTATGCTGATGAGTAGTATGCATCTGATGTACTGCTTTGTAAGTCTGCCTCCATAGCTGCGTGGTCAGCGCGGCAGGACGCCCTGTGGGAGGCCCAGGTTCGATTCCTGGCGGGGTAGGAAATTTTCTGCAGTCGAGGAGTGGGTGTTGTGTTGTTTTCGTCATTTCATCCCCATTGATACGCAAGGTGCCGAAGAGGACTTGCTCTAGGCGCCTAGTCTACCCGACGGGAGGCTCTGGCCACACGCACGTTTGGATTTACTACTTTGTTAGTAAAGACTGTGAGTTTGATGAGAGAATGAGATTTTCACTCTGCAGTGGAGTGTGCGCTGGTATGAAACTTCCTGGCAGATTAAAACTGGCCGGCCGCGGTGGTCTCGCGGTTCTAGGCGCGCAGTCCGGAACCGTGCGACTGCTATGGTCGCAGGTTCGAATCCTGCCTCGGGCATGGATGTGTGTGATGTCCTTAGGTTAGTTAGGTTTAAGTAATTCTAAGTTCTAGGGGACTGATGACCACAGCTGTTACGTCCCATAGTGCTCAGAGCCATTTGAACCATTTTGATTAAAACTGTGTGCCGAACCGAGACTCGAACTCGGGACCTTTGCCTTTCGCGGGCAAGTGCTCTACCATCTGAGCTACCCAAGTACGACTCACGTCCCGTCCTCATAGTATGTCCTTTCTTCCTGGAGTGCTAGTTCTGCAAGGTTCGCAGGAGAGATTCAGTCAACTTTTGAAAGTAGGAGACGAGGTACTGGCGGAAGTAAAGCTATGAGGACGGGGCGTGAGTCTTGCTTGGGTAGCTCAGATGGTAGAGCACTTGCCCGCTAAAGGGCAAAGGTCCCGAGTTCGAGTCTCGGTCCGGCACACAGTTTTAATCTGCCAGGAAGTTTCATATCAGCGCACACTCCGCTGCAGAGTGAAAATCTCATTCTGGAAACATCCCCCAGGCTGTGGCTAAGCCATGTCTCCGCAATATCCTTTCTTCCAGGAGTGCTAGTTCTGCAAGTTTCGCAGGAGAGCTTCTGTGAAGTTTGGAAAGCAGGAGACGAGGTGCTGCTGGAAGTAAAGCTGTGAGGAAGGGAGGTGAGTCGTGCTTGGGTAGCACAGGTGGTAGAGCACTTGCCCGCAAAAGGCAAAGGTGCCGAGTTCGAGTCTCGGTCCGGCATACAGTTTTAATCTGCCAGGAAGTTTCATGTGAGTTTGATGTTCAAAAGTACAATTCTTATATTTTTCGTTTTTTACTACATAAGTTTTTCAATTTTTGTTGTTTAGTCTATCAGTGTTGCAGTTTGTAAAAACTGAAAACGGCGAGGAATAAAGTTCAAAGTGTGCAGCTGATGGCTGTAAAAATGCTTTCCTTAAAAAAAAAAAAAAAAGAAGTGCTGCGAGATCATGCAGCCTTAAAGGTTGATGATACAATGCGAGATTCATACTTGCCGATGCCGATGACGATGCATTGTTAAGGTAATGGGGAGGTTCATCATTGCCGTACTGCGGACAAAAATCACGCTGGAGTGAATTTCACCTTTTGAAATGGGGAGAAAAAAGAAAGAAATCTTTTATTGCTGTGTTATTATCATCTCGGCTGGGCGCATATTGGGTAACGAACGAGTGAGCGAGTGAACGACAATAGAGCAGCCTCTATAGACATTTACAAGTGGCGCAAGTGCGAGCATATAATTTCTAGACGGAAGTTAAAGTTTATCCAAGTTTCTACCATCAGTTGTGTGTTAAGATATAATCTTGTGTAATAGAATTAATGTTTTTGAAAAATTCTGTACCCTGAGATGGAAAAGCAGGTGGAGACGATGACTCAAACCACTTAGTGGTGATAAACAGGACTAGCTGTAGGGCAGACCGCGAAACTAGATGCGGTTCCTCTGCGGTTGTTACAAATTGTTGCACGAACGACCTATTCTCAGCTTGTATTCCCTCGGAATCCGTCTAAGATGACATCAGCGACGATGAAACGTTAAGTTAAGAACAAAAAGAGAATAGCTCTGGTGAACAAAAAGTGATGCTCAGCGGGATATTGCGGTGCAAATTGCGAGGCGCGAGCTCTCAGGCTGGGATGAACCTGTCACTCGTCATTCCCTTGCACTACGTCTCTCGGGCGCTATTAAACTTGATATCCCACTTCTTATTTACATTTTGGATCTAATGGAACACCTACAGCAAACCTGGTCCATTTACGATCGGGAAAAAAGCCACTTTGAGACCTCTTCCAGAAAGCGAACCTGTAACGGTAAACCGTTGGCCTCATACTCTGCACTCTTGTATACCGCGTTTTTTTTTTTTTTTTCATCTCATGCGTGAAACTTCTTGAAGTGTATGAGAATGCCTGTAATTAACAACAAAACTGCAAGTGTTTCACAAGGTACGGTATATTCGCCAGACGTATTTTGTACGGCACCTTGCTTTCTTCAGCTATCTTTCATTTCTTGTAGTAAATGCACTGGATTAAGGATACTTACGTAACCAACTGGAATATTCTATAACGTTTTACGCTCATAGGTAATATTGCCATAGTGAAATGAAAAGAGCGTTAAAGAATCCCTACAACTTTTGACTTCTGACCAACTAAAAGATGCATAATGAAAATGAACAAAGATTAAAGCTATAAAATATTCTCTAGATGAGAAAGAAAATAAAACGTTTGGTTTGGAGGAGAAAACGTGAGTGCCATGAAAGAGATCTGCTGTCGAAGAAGTCTCATTAGTTGAAATGAAAAGAATGAGAAGTACGTGAGAACAACGGTAGCACCTGCGAAAACATCATTGGTACGAAAGAGATAAACACTGACATCTGAAAGTATTTTAATGAAATCGGAAAAGAACTGAATCAAAAACTTTATCTAGAGGATAGAAAAGCCTGGGTGTAAGAGCTACACCTTTCCAGAAGCTGATAAAATTGTAATTAATGCCTTAGAAATGTTGTACTGATGGGATATGCTAAGAATATCGTGGACTGTACAAACAACCAATCAGGATGGACTAAGAAATGCACAGAAAACAAACCAGTTAAGTGAGCTGCTACAGAAAAGCACAGAAAACAAACCAGTTAAGTGAGCTGCTACAGGACAAAAAGGTAGACTAAAATGATATGTGATAAGTCATTCAGCAAGGTGCATGAATTCGTTGGACGCAAAAATACATGTAAAAAGAAGGAAAGTACAACCAAGAAGCAACATCTTTGACTTTTGTTCCCCTATTGTTCTCAGTTGCATATAATATAATTTCCACGTTACATCCATCTATGTGGAACTGAATAAAACCAACTTTATCATGCCATACGCATTTCGCCTTCATTCTTTGAAAGCCATCATCAGTGGGAAGGCTTATAGATGCTGCTCTCTGTGTGTGTTTACTTTGCTGGATTTGTATATTCTTCTGCTTCCTGTTTATCGAAATTTCACTAGCACAGCACTGAGAATAAGAACATACTTTTAAAAATAAAGGTGAAACGTATATTGCATGACAAAACTGGCTTTATTCAGTATCAATTAGACGGCCATTACCTGAAAATCACCAACGCAACAAGCCAATAAGCAGTTTTATACACTACCTAGAACAAGGACGCACTTATACAGAAGTAAAATAGTTGACTACGGAAAGCATACCTATGATGAACATGGTTGTGGAGATAGGGAAAAGAAACAGAGAATGCAACCACGGAAGATTTTTTACCATATAATAACCTTTTATCCAATCTGCAGATCTTTATAAGTAATAAGCAACAATTGGCTAAAGTATATTTACGATGTTTGCGGCTCTTCCATTACCTGCTGCTGTTCGTTATCATTGTTCGTAGCCTATCGAGTGACAGTAAATAACGGAAATAAACGATCGAGAAAACGAAAGACGTACTAATTGGTTACATGTATGTATCGTATTCCCCCCATGAACCATGGACCTTGCCGTTGGTGGGGAGGCTTGCGTGCCTCAGCGATACAGATGGCCGTACCGTAGGTGCAACCACAACGGAGGGGTATCTGTTGAGAGGCCAGACAAACACGTGGTTCCTGAAGAGGGGCAGCAGCCTTTTCAGTAGTTGCAGGGACAACAGTCTGGATGATTCACTGATCTGGCCTTGTAACATTAACCAAAACGGCCTTGCTGTGCTGGTACTGCGAACGGCTGAAAGCAAGGGGAAACTACAGCCGTAACTTTTCCCGAGGACATGCAGCTTTACTGTATGATTAAATGATGATGGCGTCCTCTTGGGTAAAATATTCCGGAGGTAAAATAGTCCCCCATTCGGATCTCCGGGCGGGGACTACTCAAGAGGACGTCGTTATCGGGAGAAAGAAAACTGGCGTTCTACGGATCGGAGCGTGGAATGTCCCTTAATCGGGCAGGTAGGTTAGAAAATTTAAAAAGGGAAATGGATAGGTTAACGTTAGATATAGTGGGAATTAGTGAAGTTCGGTGGCAGGAGGAACAAGACTTTTGGTCAGGTGATTACAGGGTTATAAATACAAAATCAAATAGAGGTAATGCAGGAGTAGGTTTAATAATGAATAAAAAAATAGGAGTGCGGGTTAGCTACTACAAACAGCATAGTGAACGCATTATTGTGGCCAAGACAGACACAAAGCCCATGCCTACTACAGTAGTACAAGTTTATATGCCAACTAGCTCTGAATATGATGAAGAAATTGATGAAATGTATGACGAGATAAAAGAAATTATTAGGTAGTGAAGGGAGACGAAAATTTAATAGTCATGGGTGACTGGAATTCGTCAGTAGGAAAAGGGAGAGAAGGAAACATAGTAGGTGAATATGGATTGGGGGGAAGAAATGAAAGAGGAAGCCGCCTTGTAGAATTTTGCACAGAGCATAACTTAATCATAGCTAACACTTGGTTCAAGAATCATAAAAGAAGGTTGTATACCTGGAAGAATCCTGGAGATACTAAAAGGTATCAGATAGATTATATGATAGTAAGACAGAGATTTAGGAACCAGGTTTTACACTCCTGGAAATGGAAAAAAGAACACATTAACACCGGTGTGTCAGACCCACCATACTTGCTCCGGACACTGCGAGAGGGCTGTACAAGCAATGATCACACGCACGGCACAGCGGACACACCAGGAACCGCGGTGTTGGCCGTCGAATGGCGCTAGCTGCGCAGCATTTGTGCTCCGCCGCCGTCAGTGTCAGCCGGTTTGCCGTGGCATACGGAGCTCCATCGCAGTCTTTAACACTGGTAGCATGCCGCGACAGCGTGGACGTGAACCGTATGTGCAGTTGACGGACTTTGAGCGAGGGCGTATAGTGGGCATGCGGGAGGCCGGGTGGACGTACCGCCGAATTGCTCAACACGTGGGGCGTGAGGTCTCCACAGTACATCGATGTTGTCGCCAGTGGTCGGCGGAAGGTGCACGTGCCCGTCGACCTGGGACCGGACCGCAGCGACGCACGGATGCACGCCAAGACCGTAGGATCCTACGCAGTGCCGTAGGGGACCGCACCGCCACTTTCCAGCAAATTAGGGACACTGTTGCTCCTGGGGTATCGGCGAGGACCATTCGCAACCGTCTCCATGAAGCTGGGCTACGGTCTCGCACACCGTTAGGCCGTCTTCCGCTCACGCCCCAACATCGTACAGCCCGCCTCCAGTGGTGTCGCGACAGGCGTGAATGGAGGGACGAATGGAGACGTGTCGTCTTCAGCGATGAGAGTCGCTTCTGCCTTGGTGCCAATGATGGTCGTATGCGTGTTTGGCGCCGTGCAGGTGAGCGCCACAATCAGGACTGCATACGACCGAGGCACACAGGGCCAACACCCGGCATCATGGTGTGGGGACCGATCTCCTACACTGGTCGTACACCACTGGTGATCGTCGAGGGGACACTGAATAGTGCACGGTACATCCAAACCGTCATCGAACCCATCGTTCTACCATTCGTAGACCGGCAAGGGAACTTGCTGTTCCAACAGGACAATGCACGTCCGCATGTATCCCGTGCCACCCAACGTGCTCTAGAAGGTGTAAGTCAACTACCCTGGCCAGCAAGATCTCCGGATCTGTCCCCCATTGAGCATGTTTGGGACTGGATGAAGCGTCGTCTCACGCGGTCTGCACGTCCAGCACGAACGCTGGTCCAACTGAGGCGCCAGGTGGAAATGGCATGGCAAGCCGTTCCACAGGACTACATCCAGCATCTCTACGATCGTCTCCATGGGAGAATAGCAGCCTGCATTGCTGCGAAAGGTGGATATACACTGTACTAGTGCCGACATTGTGCATGCTCTGTTGCCTGTGTCTATGTGCCTGTGGTTCTGTCAGTGTGATCATGTGATGTATCTGACCCCAGGAATGTGTCAATAAAGTTTCCCCTTCCTGGGACAATGAATTCACGGTGTTCTTATTTCAATTTCCAGGAGTGTAAATTGTAAGACATTTCCAGGGGCAGATATGGATTCTGACCACAATCTCTTGGTTATGAACTGCAGATTGAAACTGAAGAAACTGCAAAAAGGTGGGAATTTAAGGAGATGGGACCTGGATAAACTGAAAGAACGAGAGGTTGTAGAGAGTTTCAGGGAGAGCATAAGGGAACAATTGACAGGAATGGGGGAAAGAAATACAGTAGAAGAAGAATGGGTAGCTCTAAGGGATGAAGTAGTGAAAGCAGCAGACGATCAAGTAGGTAAAAAGACGAGGGCTAATAGAAATCCTTGGCTAACAGAAGAAATATTGAATTTAATTGATGAAAGGAGAAAATATAAAAATGCAGTAAATGAAGCAGGCAAAAAGGAATACAAACGTCTCAAAAATGAGATCGACAGGAAGTGCAAAATGGCTAAGCAGGGATGGCTAGAGGACAAATGTAAGGATGTGGAGGCTTGTCTCACTAGGGGTAAGGTAGATACTGCCTACAGGAAAATTAAAGAGACCTTTGGAGAGAAGAGAACCACTTGTATGAATATCAAGAGCTCAGATGGCAACCCAGTTCTAAGCAACGAAGGGAAGGCAGAAAGGTGGAAGGAGTATATAGAGGGTTTATACAAGGGCGATGTACTTGACGGCAATATTATGGAAATGCAACAGGATGTAGATGAAGATGAAATGGGAGATACGATACTGCGTGAAGAATTTGACAGAGCACTGAAAGACCTGAGTCGAAACAAGGCCCCGGGAGTAGACAACATTCCATTAGAACTACTGACGGCCTTGGGAGAGCCAGTCCTGACAAAACTCTACCATCTGGTGAGCAAGATGTATGAGACAGGTGAAATACCCTCAGACTTCAAGAAGAATATAATAATTCCAATCCCAAAGAAAGCAGGTGTTGACAGATGTGAAAATTACCGAACTATCAGTTTAATAAGTCACAGCTGCAAAATATTAATGCGAATTCTTTACAGACGAATGGAAAAACTGGTAGATGCGGACCTCGGGGAAGATCAGTTTGGATTCCGTAGAAATGTTGGAACACGTGAGGCAATACTAACCTTACGACTTATCTTAGAAGAAAGATTAAGAAAAGGCAAACCTACGTTTCTAGCATTTGCAGACTTAGAGAAAGGTTTTGACAATGTTGACTGGAATACTCTCTTTCACATTCTAAAGGTGGCAGGGGTAAAATACAGGGAGCGAAAGGCTATTTACAATTTGTACAGACACCAGATGGCAGTTATAAGGGTCGAGGGGCATGAAAGGGAAGCAGTGGTTGGGAAAGGAGTGAGACAGGGTTGTAGCCTCTCCCCGATGTTATTCAATCTGTATATTGAGCAAGCAGTAAAGGAAACAAAAGAAAAATTCGGAGTAGGTATTAAAATTCATAGAGAAGAAGTAAAAACTTTGAGGTTCGCCGATGACATTGTAATTCTGTCAGAGACAGCAAAGGACTTGGAAGAGCAGTTGAATGGAATGGACAGTGTCTTGAAAGGAGGATGTGAGAGGAACATCAACAAAAGCAAAACGAGGATAATGGAATGTAGTCAAATTAAATCGGGTGATGCTGAGGGAATTAGATTAGGAAATGAGACACTTAAAGTAGTAAAGGAGTTTTGCTATTTAGGGAGTAAAATAACTGATGATGGTCGAAGTAGAGAGGATATAAAATGTAGACTGGCAATGGGGAGGAAATCGTTTCTGAAGAAGAGAAATTTGTTAACATCGAGCATAGATTTAAGTGTCAGGAAGTCGTTTCTGAAAGTATTTGTATGGAGTGTAGCCATGTATGGAAGTGAAACATGGACGATAACTAGTATGGACAAGAAGAGAATAGAAGCTTTCGAAATGTGGTGCTACAGAAGAATGCTGAAGATAAGGTGGGTAGATCACGTAACTAATGAGGAGGTATTGAATAGGATTGGGGAGAAGAGAAGTTTGTGGCACAACTTGACTAGAAGAAGGGATCGGTTGGTAGGACATGTTTTGAGGCATCAAGGGATCACAAATTTAGCATTGGAGGGCAGCGTGGAGGGTAAAAATCGAAGAGGGAGACCCAGAGATGAATACACTAAGCAGATTCATAAGGATGTGGGTTGCAGTAGGTACTGGGAGATGAAGGGGCTTGCACAGGATAGAGTAGCATGGAGAGCTGCATCAAACCAGTCTCAGGACTGAAGACCACAACAACAACAACATGTATCGTCTAATGTTATTTTAGTACGTAGTCCATCAGCAATAGGTCCAACTAATTCTAATATCTTGAAACAACCTTCTCTAAATATGTGATTAAAATTTCGCTCCTGGGTATTTTGTTTGTTTTGCACTGAAGATATCACCACCTCAGTTTCCTTGAAGATAGTTCTTGAGCTCTTCGTTTCATTATCACTCGACGGTTGTTGTAATTTGGATACACACAGAGAGAAAGTATATTTCGACATCAGGCCATCATTCGCTTTTCTTGCAGAAACAAATGTTGCACGTCAGTTATTTTGTCTAGTTTCTGTAGCAACACTGGCTGAGCATCAACGTGATAGAGTCTTAAGATTTCAGATGAACACTATGCCATCTCCTTTGTGCAGCAGCGTTTTAAGGTTTCTTCTATTTTTCAGATCGTACATTCCTTCGTTAAAGATGCAAGGTATGCTGGGGATGAAACAGAACAACTCGGGACCGATTAATGGATTATACAACATAAAAGGAAATGTGGCTAATTTTCGTGAGGCGTGTCGATATAAAAATGATAGCCAGAATTTTCTACAACTTTATTTCAGACAGCATTAGCATAATTTAAAGCGGAGTGTATTGTCTTAAATATGGCGATATTTATAGAGGACTCCTTTTAAATGTGAAGAGATCAGAGCAGCAATTGACTTTAGCTATTACGATGTATCTGCTAGCGAACGAGACCGTTGCAGCACTTGCACGCAGTTCGTAGGCAATAAGGGTTCCGCCCATGACATGCAGTATTACATTACAGATTTCGCAAACATGTCCTTCGCTAGGTAATGGCCTTTCCGCGAATTGCGGTGAAATATCAGGCTCTGCTATATCAGGAAAGGAAGCAGAAAGTGACCTTACGTATCGAGTGGCCGTCTAGAGAGAGATCCTATGACAACATGGAAGACACATTCCAGGAACTGTGAAGTGTTTCCAAAAAAAGGCATGCTACATTTAATGCTATGTTGCCAGTAATAGACAAATTGAGAAAAGGGTCGTAATATTAGTGCAAGGATAATAACTTAAAACGAGAAACCAAGTATGAACTTCTTTTTATAACACAGCTTTCGGATTAAAAAAAAATCTTCAGACGGCTACAACAGTCTTCATATGTTCCGAATGTGGCTTTCTAGAATATACACTCCTGGAAATTGAAATAAGAACACCGTGAATTCATTGTCCCAGGAAGGGGAAACTTTATTGACACATTCCTGGGGTCAGATACATCACATGATCACACTGACAGAACCATAGGCACATAGACACAGGCAACAGAGCATGCACAATGTCAGCACTAGTACAGTGTATATCCACCTTTCGCAGCAATGCAGGCTGCTATTCTCCCATGGAGACGATCGTAGAGATGCTGGATGTAGTCCTGTGGAACGGCGTGCCATGCCATTTCCACCTGGCGCCTCAGTTGGACCAGCGTTCGTGCTGGACGTGCAGACCGCGTGAGACGACGCTTCATCCAGTCCCAAACATGCTCAATGGGGGACAGATCCGGAGATCTTGCTGGCCAGGGTAGTTGACTTACACCTTCTAGAGCACGTTGGGTGGCACGGGATACATGCGGACGTGCATTGTCCTGTTGGAACAGCAAGTTCCCTTGCCGGTCTAGGAATGGTAGAACGATGGGTTCGATGACGGTTTGGATGTACCGTGCACTATTCAGTGACCCCTCGACGATCACCAGTGGTGTACGGCCAGTGTAGAAGATCGCTCCCCACACCATGATGCCGGGTGTTGGCCCTGTGTGCCTCGGTCGTATGCAGTCCTAATTGTGGCGCTCACCTGCACGGCGCCAAACACGCATACGACAATCATTGGCACCAAGGCAGAAGCGACTCTCATCGCTGAAGACGACACGTCTCCATTCGTCCCTCCATTCACGCCTGTCGCGACACCACTGGAGGCGGGCTGCACGATGTTGGGGCGTGAGCGGAAGACGGCCTAACGGTGTGCGGGACCGTAGCCCAGCTTCATGGAGACGGTTGCGAATGGTCCTCGCCGATACCCCAGGAGCAACAGTGTCCCTAATTTGCTGGGAAGTGGCGGTGCGGTCCCCTACGGCACTGCGTAGGATCCTACGGTCTTGGCGTGCATCCGTGCGTCGCTGCGGTCCGGTCCCAGGTCGACGGGCACGTGCACCTTCCGCCGACCACTGGCGACAACATCGATGTACTGTGGAGACCTCACGCCCCACGTGTTGAGCAATTCGGCGGTACGTCCACCCGGCCTCCCGCATGCCCACTATACGCCCTCGCTCAAAGTCCGTCAACTGCACATACGGTTCACGTCCACGCTGTCGCGGCATGCTACCAGTGTTAAAGACTGCGATGGAGCTCCGTATGCCACGGCAAACTGGCTGACACTGACGGCGGCGGTGCACAAATGCTGCGCAGCTAGCGCCATTCGACGGCCAACACCGCGGTTCCTGGTGTGTCCGCTGTGCCGTGCGTGTGATCATTGCTTGTACAGCCCTCTCGCAGTGTCCGGAGCAAGTATGGTGGGTCTGACACACCGGTGTCAATGTGTTCTTTTTTCCATTTCCAGGAGTGTATGATGTACGTGCACGCAATTTGTATATGTGAAGTTCACGTAACAATGATATAATACCATTCTACTTTCTGTGAGACCACACGCTAATTATGGAAGCTTATACAACACCTGCTCCAACTTCACACGAGAAACAATAATCCTCTCAAAGTCCTTGGAATCTTCGATCCTACATAATTTGAGAGACCACACGTAAGGACCTCAAACAAAAAAGCCTTGAGCAACAATCGATGTGTGAATTTTAAATCTGAAAGCGGTTATGATGACTTGTGTCTTGCGTGCCGATGGCTGCTGTATTGGTTCAGCTTGTTACTGATCCCTTCAGCTCAGCTACGAGGGGCGTTTGAAAAATCCGTGCAAAGTCCGAGAGATGGTACCACCGGCGCGTATCGAGGTCATGTTTAGTTAGTACACTACTGGCCATTAAAATTGCTTCACCAAGAAGAAATGCAGATGATAAACGGGTATTCGTTGGACAAATATATTATACTAGAACTGACAAGTGATAACATTTTCACGCAGTTTGGGTGCATAGATCCTGAGAAATCAGTACCCAGAACAACCACCTCTGGCCGTAATAACGGCCTTGATACGCCTGGGCATTGAGTCAAACAGAGCTTGGATGGCGTCTACAGGTACATCTGCCCATGCAGCTTCAACACGATACCACAGTTCATCAAGAGTAGTGACTGGCGTATTGTGACGAACCAGTTGCTCGGCTAACATTGACCAGACGTTTTCAATTGGTGTGAGATCTGGAGAATGTGCTGGCCAGGGCAGCAGTCGAACATTTTCTGCATCCAGAAAGGCCCGTACAGGACCTGCAACATGCGGTCGTGCATCATCCTGCTGAAATGTAGGGTTTCGCAGCGATCGAATGAAGGGTAGAGCCACGTGTCGTAACGCACCTGAAATGTAACGTCCACTGTTCAAAGTGCCGTCAGTGCGAACAAGAGGTGACCTAGACGTGTAACGAATGGCACCCCATACCATCACGCTGGGTGATACGCCAGTATGGCGATGACGAATACACGCTTCTAATGTGCATTCACCGCGATGTCGCCAAACACGGATGCGACCATCATGATACTATAAACACAACCTGGATTCATCCGAAAATATGACGTTTTGCCTTTCGTGTACACAGGTTCGTCGTTGAGTACACTATCGCAGGCGCTCCTGTCTGTGATGCAGCGTCAAGGGTAACCGCAACCAAGGTCTCCGAGCTGATAGTCCATGCTGCTGCAAACGTCGTCGAACTGTTCGTGCAGATTGTTGTTGTCTTGCAAACGTCCCCATCTGTTGACTCAGGGATCGAGACGTGGCTGCA
This sequence comes from Schistocerca serialis cubense, assembly GCF_023864345.2. Classification (NCBI taxonomy): domain Eukaryota; kingdom Metazoa; phylum Arthropoda; class Insecta; order Orthoptera; family Acrididae; genus Schistocerca; species Schistocerca serialis. The sequence continues at coordinate 1,092,040,940 of NC_064638.1, forward strand.
CGATCCGTTGCAGTCATGTGGATAAGATGCCTGTCATCTCGACTGCTAGTGATACGAGGCCGTTGAGCTCCAGCACTGCGTTCCGTATTACCCTCCTGAACCCACCGATTCCATATTCTGCTAACAGTCATTGGGTCTCGACCAACGCGAGCAGCAATGTCAAGATACGATAAACCGCAATCGCGATAGGCTACAATCCGACCTTTATCAAAGTCGGAAACGTGATGGCACGCATTTCTCCTCCTTACACGAGGCATCACAACAGCGTTTCACCAGGCAACGCCGGTCAACTGCTGTTTGTGTATGTGAAATCGGTTGGAAACTTTCCTCATGTCACCACGTTGTAGGTGTCGCCACCGGCGCCAACCTTGTGTGAATGCTATGAAAAGCTAATCATTTGCATATCACAGCATCTTCTTCCTGTCGGTTAAATTTCGGGTCTGTAGCACGTTATCTTCGTGGTGTTGCAATTTTAATGGCCAGTAGTGTATATAATATACGTGCACGTAATTTGTATATGTGAAGTTCACGTAACAATGATATAATACCATTCTACTTTCTGTGAGACCACACGCTAATTACGGATGCTTATACAACTTCTGCTCCAGCTTCACACGAGAAACAATAATCCTGTCAATGTCCTTGGAATCTTCGGTCCTACATAATTTGAGAGACCACACATCGGGACCCGAAACAAAAAAGCCTTGAGCAACAATCGGTATGCGAATTTTAAATCCGAAAGCGGTTATGATGACTTATGAGTAAAAGTTTTGTGCCTTGCCTGCTGCCGGCTGTGGTAGCCGAGCGGTTCTAGGCGCTTCAGTCTGGAATCGCGCGCCCACTACAGTCGCAGGTTCGAACTACAGTCGCAGGTTCGAATACTGCCTCGGGCATGGATGTGTGTGATGTCCTTAGGTTAGTTAGGTTTTTGGTAGTTATAAGTTCTAGGGGACTGATGACCTCAGATGTTAAATCCCATAGTGCTCAGAGCCATTTGAACCTTGCCTGCCTCTGGTTGCTGTGTTGGTTCAGCTTGTTACTGATCCTTTCAGCTGAGCTATATACACCCAAAAGTCGAGTGATGTTTTCGATACCAGTTATTTTAGACGGTTTTTGCATCTTGGATACCAACCGTCGTATCGTGTTTTTCTGGTTGTTTAGGTATTTGTATATTTTAATATTTTGTATATTTTAGTTTTGATTTTTATATTTTAGTAATTTATTATTCTCCATCAATATCCCGTTACGTTCAATAACCATTTTTAAAAAATTATTGGATTCCGCAATTAATGTTTACATTTTCGCGTCCAGGGAAGACGTGACTTTGAAATCATGGCCGCCAGTTTGAATTCTTGTTTGTGTTGCGTTTCGTGGGTTATGATGAAGTCATAGGTCAAAGTCAAAGGATGCTATACGAGGCTCTAGTTTATCCAGTTTCGAAAATATGATCTTTACATATGAAACACTTTTGTTTAGTTTTCTACTGTCCATCTGAAGTAGCTGTTTCGAAATTTGTAGAACATGGCCAGTTAGCTTCAGCACCTATAAAATATGCTGCTATAAGCACACATGAGACAGATATGGACAGAAGTACATTGAGATACTCTAAGTTTCCCATTTGCCGTGACATCAACAGTCACTGATCTGAAATCGGATTTCCAACTATTAACTGAGATCATCTTAGAATATGTGAAAATAGGAAGACAATAAATTCATCACATCCATATGCATTTATTTGTGGAAATTGCGTCTGTCTTCGCGTATATCGTCATCCCGTTCTTCTCGTACATGACGCCAGTGGAAAAGTAATTATTGATTCACATGGGATAAAATTCACTATCGCCATCTGTAATATGGAAAAGTTTTCTAAATATCTAATGGTCTTTACTACCTTCAACAAATGATGCTATTGTTATAATCAGTGTGGGTACGAAAGTAGCCGATCGTTTGAACAATTTATCATTTTTTTCAGTTTTTAAATTCCCAAGTAAAATGCGTTTCAAACCAAGTGATTTCCTTACCGTATGCTATATATGACAGTGTTTATTCATTATCTATTCTTGCTGAATAAGGTATACGTACAGGTCCAATTGGATTTTACGAGGAAACATTAAAATTAGGTCGTTTACGTCACAACGGACAAAGTGTGGAATAACATGAGTGGATCTATTCAACAGGGAGATCAGGCGAGCTGATCCAAAGATTTAGACATTGAACTCGCGGTCAGAAGGAAGGGGATTTCGACCATCGTCCGCCTACAATGAGTTTAGCTTCCCATTGTCGATGGAGGGGCTCAGGTGACTAGTTACAACGGTTCCTCAAACGTACTGTCCTCAGGTATATCACTTATCGACACAAGCCACTTAACGATGTGAGGCGGAGGGAGCTTTCGATATCACTATACAGTATTTTTCCTGTTCCATATACGAGTGATTTTTCGGGAAGCGTCCGTACGAGATCCAGTTTCTCTGATTTTCTCTCCGTGGTCGTTTCCCGAAACGTAAGTGGGAGGAAGGAATATGTTGCCCAACTCTTCCAGGAACATACTCTCTCGGAATTTCACTCGTAAATCTCTCTGTGACACACAACGCCTCTCTTTAGGTCTAGCCACTGGAGTTTGTTGAGAATCTCCGTAACGATCTCGCTCCGATTGAAACATTGGGTGACGACACGCGTCGCTTTTCTATCAATCCTACTAGGTAAGGGCCCCAGACTGATGAGCAGTATTCAAGAATCGGTGGACAAAATGCTTTGTAGACCAATTATTTCGTGGATGATTGACAGTACCCTTAGATTTTCCCCATCGAATCTCAGGCTAGCGTCTGCTTTTCCTAGAACTAATGTCGCGTGATCATTCCACTTTGGGTGGCTCCAGACGGTTACTCCTGCGCATTTTACGATAATTACTGTACCTAGTGATGTGTCATCAATAGTGTAATTGAACAGTAGTGAATCTGTTCTGCCTATTTGTGCGTAAAAGTCATACACTGGTGAGTCAAAGAAATAGAGAGATATGTAAACAGGCATTACACGGCGTTGCGGCCGGTAGCGCCTGTACAAGACAAGTGTCTGGAGCAGTTGTCAGATCGGTTACTGCTGCTACCATGGCAGGTTATCAAGATTTAAGTGAGACTGAACGTCGTGTTATAGTCGGCGCAGGAGCGATGGGACACAGCATCACCGAGGTGGCGACGAAGTGGGGATTTCCCTGTATTACAATTTCAAGAATGTACCGTGAATATCAGGAATCCGGTAAAACATCAAATCTCCGACATCACTGCGGCCGGAAAAAGATCCTGCAAGGCGACTGAAGAGAATGTTTCAATGTGACAGAAATGCACCAATTCCGCAAATTGCTGCAGATTTCTATGCTGGGCCATCATCAAGTGTCAGTGTACGACCCATTCAACGAAACAACATCGATATGGGCTTTCGGAGCCGAAGGCCCATTCGTGTACCCTTGATGACTGCACGACACAACGCTTTATGCCTCCCCTGGGCCCGTCAACACCGACATTGGACTGTTGATAACTGGAAACACGTTGCCTGGTCGGACGAGTCTCGTTTCACTCCATCTCCTTTCTGGATGTCCTGGTTGGAAGAAGAGCAGACAGCACATTGGGTCACAGCGTGTACCGTAAGGAGACCCACACAGACCTTTACTTACATGCAAACAGCTGCCAACATCCAGTGCAGAGGAACAATGTCCTCAAAACATTAATTCACAGGGCCCGTACCCTGCCTGACAATGACAGCCTTAACCTAGAACATCTGAGATCGGTTTTCTGGAAAAATGGCTACACAGAGAAGCAAATATAGAGAGCTCTACGTCCCACATCGGTTGTGTAACCGGAGGAAACAGAAGAGGAACCTCAGCAGGATGGGGGCACAGCATTTATTCCGTGCAGTGACGCTTTTTTGTGTTCTTTGGTGTAAAATTATGTCAACACTTTATATATGACGCTTTATCGGGAAAGACAGGTCGAATTCTTCAAAAACATCAAGTCAAAACTGTCTTCCGCCTATCAGTTAAGACACAGGTACTGCTAGGTAATGTCAAGGACGATCGAGTACTACGGAGATCCGGAGGCTTCCAGATCCCCTGCGAATGTGGCATGACTTCATAGATCGAACGGTGCGTACTATCGAAGATGGTTGCCAAGAAGATCAACGGCACACCAGACTGCAGCGGCCTAACAAGTCGACTGTTGCTGAACATTGCCTCTCGGAATTACACAGACTGAATTCCGACCAGACCAAGGTTCTGACACAGACGTCCCATACTGGGACTGTGTCATTAAAGAATCTATCGAGATTCGAGTACGGGAACCGGTGATCAATCTAGAGAGCGGTTACATCCTTAGTAAGGCCTGGGGACCAGGTTTGAATCTGATTATAAGGAGAAAGGAGACGTCCCACAACGAAGTGACTTGGAGATCAGGCAGAGGTACTAAGAAGACGCCGCCAGCACGCGCCCCTGGGCGCGGACCGCCAACGGAACGGATGCAGGAAAATCCGCATCTGGGCGCGGACCGAGTCCGGAACAGCTGGACGGGATGGGGGGTGGAGATAAAAGCCCTGAACCGGCGTCTCGGTGGTCAGTTCGTCAGCGCACCTGATGATCGCAACGTGGTCGCTTGCTGAAACATTGTGCCCGTGCCGACACTAATACCCGGCTGTTCACCCGTGAACTCTTTCGTCAGAAATATTTTAGTCACCTGTCAAATTAGAAGGCACATCATACGTGGTGTAATGGGTATACGTGCAGATATTTCTATTGGTGACTGAGGATGGTGTACTGAACAACATTACATAAGTATTTACTTCATTTGCAGACTAATAATTATAGGTATTAGTGCAGAAAACATCACATCGTAGAGTATGTGACGTGTCTGTGGATAGACTGTTTGGCACAGAGAAAAACAACCAATGCACTAATGTGTGTTCATCTTAAGGGAGCACATATAAAATATATGCACTTATCCCGGCTACACCCAATTGTCCTGACAAAGTCATCATCGCCCAGGTCAAACCCCTAAGGACAAAAACTTGAAATTTGGAGAAGGTGTTTATCTTATGCTGCAGGCACCGTTTAAGAAGATATTTTTCGAAATTCCACCCCTAATGGAATGAAATAGAGGATGAATTTTTTTTTTGAAAATATGTCGCTATTAAGGCAATTTTGAAGCTAGACCTACGAAAATAGGTATTTGGTTTCTCGATCGGAGACAAAAAAATCCGTGTTTCACCATTTTTGTAAATTTTTACTATATGGGGGTGAAACAGTTGGTGACATTTTATTGAAAAAACCTTTATTAGGGAACCACTGAAGTATTTTTAAAGCTACGTCTATGAAAATTGGTATTTGGCCTCTCGGTTGCAAATTAAGAACAAACATGTTTCAGTGTTTTTTGAAATTCAGCCCCTAGGGGAATGAAATAGGGGGCGAAACATTTTATGAAAATATTTTATTGTGAAAACATTTTTGTAGCTAAATCTATAAAAATTGGTATTCGACTGCTCAGCTAGGAATGAAAACATACGTGTTTCACTGTTTTGGGAAATTCAGTCCCTACGGGGATGAAATAGAGCCACACTGTTTCACTGACTCATTATCACCCAATCCAAACTGCTGAAGATATGAACTTGAAATCTGAAGAGGGTGAGGATCTTTTACTGTAGGCATCGTTCACGAAACGGATAGTTCGAAATTCCGCTCCTAAGGGGGGCGAGATAGAGGATGAAACGGCTTTTTGAAAGTATGTCACTACTAAGGCAAGCTTAAAGCTAGAGCTACAAAAATTTGTACTTGGTTTCCCAGTCAGAAATAAAAAATATTTGTTTCAGAATTTTTGGAAATTCAACCAGTAAGGGATTTTTTTTGAAAATAAATCCTTATTAAAGCGCTTCTAAAGCGTTTTTAAAGCTACTTCTATGAAAACTGTTATTTGATTTTTCGGGTAGAAATAAAAAAAGATACATGTTTTAGTGTTTTTGGATATTCAACACCGAAAGGGAGTCAACTAGAGGATTAAAAGTTTTATGAAATTATTTCATCTTGAATGCCTTTTCAAAGCTAAATTTACGAAAATTTGTATTTGGCGTCTCTGTTAGAAATAAAATAAATATGTGTTTCACAGTTTTTGGGAATTCAAGCCCCAAGGGAGTGAAATAGGGGATGAAAATTTTTAAGAAAATATTTCGTTATGCTGTAAGTTTTTAAAGTTGTATCTATGGAAACTGGCATTTTACTTCCCAGAGGGATATAAAGAAATAAGTGTTGTTGGATGGAAGTTTCTACGGAAACATCACCACAAGAACGTAAAAGACATGATTAACAAAAACGTTGGACTTCAGGTATAAGAATCGTTTTTGATCAGAAGAACGTATGTATATATACGAGGTGTGATTGGAAAGTTTTAAGAATGGGCTTTTAATTGTACAATGGTGGTACTTACACGCTACTGTGATGCATCTCCTTCAAAATAGTCCCCTTATGACTGAACACACCGACTCCAACGGTGTTACCACTTTTGGAAACATTCCTGGTAACTTTTTTTTCCTGAAGTGTGTTAAGGCTGCTCTCCCTATTTGCCTGAATGTCTTCAATCGAGTCAAATCGTTTCCTTTTCAGTGAAAATTTCAATTTAGGAACAGGTAGAAGTTCAAAATGTTCAAATGTGTGTGAAATCTTATGGGACTTAACTGCTAAGGTCATCAGTCCCTAAGCTTACACACTACTTAACCTAAATTATCCTAAGGGCAAACACACACACCCATGCCCGACAGTCCGTGACTGCAGCGCCCGAGACCGCTCGGCTAATCGCGCGCGGACAGGTAGAAGTCCGCAGGGGCCAAATCAGGGGAATATGGCTGTTGTGGAAGCACAGGAATTTTGAATTTGGTAAAAAATTCAACGATGGAGAAGGCACGATGAGCCGGAGCATTGTCATGGTGTAGCACCCAACTTCTGTCTTTCCAGAATGCAAACCTCTTCTTCCGCACATTTTCGGGCAAACGCTCAAGAAGACATTTATAGTATTCCTGGCTAATTGTCTGTCCTCCAGTGGTAAATTCATTATTGAAAATACTGGTAGAATCGAAAAAAATCACCAACATTGTCTTCATCTTCGACCAGTTTTGCCGTGTTTTTTTTTTCGGTTGTGGTGAACCTGGAGTCTTCCATTGCGAAGATTGCACTCTGGTTTCAGGATCACATCCATGTACCAACGATTCGTCACCTGTAATTACTCTATGTAACAAATCTAGGTCATTTTTAGTCCGATTAATCAGTTCTTGGCACACTTCAAGTCGGTATTGTCTCTGGTCAGTTGACAACACTTTTGGAATGAATTTTGCGGACACTCGACGCATGTTCAGCTCTTCAGTTAAAATTGGATGAACTGCATAGAAACTTAAATTAAGTTCATCATCCATCTCCCTAATTGTAAGTCTACGATCAGAGCGCACCAAGTCGCGAATTTTCAGAACATTTTCATTCGGTTTTTGATGGGGAAGGACGGCAGGCCCGTGGTTCATCTTCACTTGATTCGCGGTCATTTTTAAATCTGTTGAACGCGACAAAAACATTTGACTGGCTCGTACAATCATCCCCAAAAGCTGTTTTTAATAGTTCATAAGTCACAGCAGCTGATTTCCCTGTTTTAAAACAAAATTTCACACAAACTCGTTGCTCAGTTTTTAGATCCATTTTCACGTAGACAGGATAGGGCAACGACCCCTAACAGACCCGCACTCAGTCAGCTGCCATAACGAACTAAATAAAGGAAACGCAGTTTCCTGAAAGAGGGCTTTCAAGGCAAGGTAATGACTCACTCCCCAACCTCCGTGTATCTGCCCGTAAGCAGTACCGGATCCGTTCTTAAAACTTGCCAATCACACCTTGTATAATACAGGATAAACGTTAATAAAAACGAAAAACTGCAGTAATGGATTCTTGATTGGAAATGGAGGGAAAACGGTCCATTGAACATGTGTCCAGAAATGCATCGTTGCCACAGTAGATGGCACTAATGATGAAAGTTCCTGTGACCACATGCCGTATGTTCCTTGTGTGTTGCAGACTGCGTGGGTGACGCAGCGTACCGAAAGCAGCGAGTGGCCCGGTATTGATGTCGCGAACAAGCTGCGATAGTATTTATGTATGGCCGAGATGGTGTTTGTGTACAGTCAAGCGGATGGAAACGGTCGAAAGGCAACACGGCTATACCCTCACAGACACCAACCACATCACATAACGTTTCAAGTCCTTTTCGGGCGTTTCTGTGATCACGGTTCCTTTCAGACAGATGTATGTGCAGGGAGGTGGCGGACAGTGTGTACGCCAGATATGGAGGACTAGGTTGTGCCTCTCGTACGTTTCCATCTGCTTGGCCGTACACAAACACCATCTCGGCTTGTTGCCGACAGCAATACCGAACCATTCTGCTGCTTACAACACGCTGCGTCAAGCACAGCCTGCAACCCACAGGGAACACACGGCTCGTGGTCAGAGGAACTTCCATTCGTCAGTGCCATCTACTGTGGCAACGATGCAACTCTGGTCACACGTTCAAATGATCTTTGTTCCTTCGTTTCCAGTCAGGAAATCGTCCTTGCAGTTTGTCGGTTGTATTAATATACACAGCACTGACACCTGTGGAACCCCCAACTCAACCATGTCCCAGTCAGAAGCCAACTCATGGTCTTTCTCATTACTGCGGAGAATGACCTTTTACTGCTTGTTCTGGGGGTAGAGCCCGTTGTGAGCTACTCCTGCTATTCCATAATGGTCCAAATTCTGCTGTAATATTCTGTGATCAACACAATCAAGCGCTTTAGTTAAATCAAAGAAGACACCTACTGTTCGGAACTTCGTTTAATTCACCCAGTGCCTCACAGAGAAAAGAGAATTTTCAGTCGTTAAATCACTTCTAAAACCAAACTTCGTTTGACAACAAATTCGGTGAATTGCAGTGATCAGTTACTCTTATATACACAGCCTTTTCGATAACTTTTGCAAACACCGATGGCGTAAGAATAGGTCTAAAATTTTCTGCACTACCCCTTGTTCGTTTTTTATAAAATGGTTTTTCTACTGAGTACTTTAACCGTTCAGAAAACTGGCCATTGCTAAGAGAAAAATTATAAAAGTGGCTCAGTATTGGGCTAACATATGCAGCACAGTGTTTTAGTATCCTGTTTGATACTCCACCATATCCGTGAGAGCCCTTAGTCTTCGCCGGCCGGTGTGGCCGAGCGGTTCTAGGCGCTTCAGTCTGGAACCGCGCGACCGCTACGGTCGCAGGTTCGAATCCTGCCTCGGGCATGGATATATGTGATGTCCTTAGGTTCGTTAGGTTTAAGTAGTTCTAAGTTCTAGGGGAATTATGACCTCAGATGTTAAGTCCCATAGTGCTCAAAGCCATTTGAACCATTTGAACCTTAGTCTTCAGCAATTTAATTATTGACTCAGTCTCCCTCTTGTCACTATCACGGAGGTGTATTTCATACAGAAGTCTTGGAAAGCCATTTTTAAGACAGTTATACATATGATTATCTGTAGAAACTGTAAGTAGGCTGTTTAGGTTTTCATGTTGGTAACGTCTATGTGAAAATCACTGTGCTGTGTGTAGTCTGTGGCTGGTTTGCATTGTTGGAATTTGCTATTGTAGTGTTGGGCAGTTGGCTGTTACAGCGAGTAGCGTTGCGCAGTTGGAGGTGAGCCGCTAGCAGTCGTGGAAAAAAAAAATTCTGATGGACACACGTCCAGATCATCCGCTCTCAAAACTTCGCCATTTCTCTCCCCACATCCACCACAGCACAGTCAGTGGTTTTCATATGGAGCGCTACATGCCGTTACCAACATAAAAAACTAAACAACATACTTACAAAATTAAGTTTTTATTCAATACTCCTGCTTTATTCAGAAAGTTGTTGTCACTGTACATATATCGGACATACCGGTTACAAAAACATCTTTTCTACGTATCGACTTCATATCTTTGTCCTTGTGCTGTTGACCACACATTTTCTTCGTGACTTTACCACATGGTTTTAATTTTATGCTGAGAATTAGTTACACTATTTGCATAACACAAGCTTTTTGGCTTCCGAAAGACACTTAAGCACATTACAGTACTGTTTATAACACATTAATGCAGAAAGATTGTTACTACCCCTAACGTTTGGATATCATGTCCACTTGATACTACATGATACCTTATCCGATTAACTAGCTTTCCAGGTTGCCTGTTAGCGCCAATATCCTATTTTAGACGTTCTAATGGAAAGCATCTTACAAAGAGGATGAGAAATATGTTGAGGAAAGGATCATATTAATCGTCTTCGTTATTTGCACTATAATCTTCCTGCAACTCTTGCGCTTTAATGAGGTTTAAAAAAGTCTCTATTTCCCTTGGATTAAGATCTCTAAATAGTTTGCTGTTATATTTAACATGTGTGTGTGTGTGTGTGTGTGTGTGAGTGTGTGTAAACGCCTGCAGTTTTACAGTTAACGCATCTTCTAATAAAAACTAGGCTTCTGTTCTAACCGCTTTGTCGTCTACGGGACGTTAAACCCCACTCGGCTTACTTGTTTCGTTGAGATCTAACAACACCAACGTAACCTTAAATTTTGCCTCTGTAGTGACAAGCCGCTTTGTTACTGAACAGTAGACAAAGATATGAGTTTAGTTACACTACGGACACCCTGGGAAGCTCCTAAGTCGACTCTTGATGTAACTGAGAATAGCAATGCAACTTACAGAATATTAGGGGTTCGTTTTGCAACTACGAGACTAGATGTATTTGGAGACTCACATTATCTATCATAAAATCCATTTCATCTTTTTCCCTCCATTTATAAGTAAGTAACTTTATAATCAGAAAACGTATCTTGTTTTATACTCAGTATGCTGTTTCAGAGGATTTTTCATTAGTTCCATACATAGCTTTTTATAGTACAAAATTGTCAGGCGTGGTGGTCTAGTGGTAAACCGAGTGTCTGGAAACCGAAAGGTCGCATGAGTGGATCGCCATTGAACCTAGCATTTAGCTCTCAATGATGTGAAGGCTTACCAAGGACGAAGAGACGTCCAGTTGAAAGCCTTGAAGCAGTACGTTGCGTCACGCGTAACTATTATTATTATTATTATTATTATTATTGTTGTTGTTACAAAATTTAAGAAGAAAATACATGTTGTCTGACTTTTGCGTTGTTTCATATATACATAATGCTGCTTTCGTTCTTTTCAATGATAGTGGTTTGCAATAGCCCGCCATTTGCATTCTAGGAGAAGTGTTATTAAGATATTGCGGCAGTAAAACCAAAGAACGTAAATCAGGATATTACGCTACGTCACTTAACTGAAGTAACAGGATGTTTCCTTTCATAAGTCGACGATCCACTCCTCCCTATTCTTTTCCAAACTGTCTAGTGCCCCGTCCTTCATTTCCATTTAATGCAGATAACCAGTGCATAAACTACTACAGCAAACATCACTTTTGGATATGCTACGTGGTCACAAGTGCCTGAACACTTCTGTGAATGATCCCTGTGCAACGTCAAGACATACACGATATGATTAAAAGTATCCGGACACCTGGCTGAAAATAACTTATAAGTTCGTGGCGCCCTCCATCGGTAATGCTGGAATTCAATATGGTGTTGGCCCACCCTTGGGCTTGAGACAGCTTTCACTATCGTAGGCATACTTTCAGTTAGGTGCTGGAAGATTTCTTGGGGAATGGCAGCCCATTCTTCACGGATTGCTGAACTGAGGAGACGTATCGATGTCGATCGGCGAGGCCTGGCACGAAGTCGGCTTTCCAAAACCTCCCAAAGGTATTCTATAGGATTCAGGTCAGGATTCTGTGCAGGACAGTCCATTACAGAGATGTTATTGTCGTGTAACCACTCCGCCACAGGCCGTGCATTATGAACAGGTGCTCGATCGCGTTGAAAGATGCAATCGCCTTCCCCGAATAGCTCTTCAACAGTGCCGGAAGCTGCTTAAAACATCAATGTAGGCCTGTACTGTGACAGTGCCAAGCAAAACAACATGAAAAACACGACCACACAATAATATCACCGCCTACGAATTTTACTGTTGGCACTACACACGTTGGCAGATGACGTTCACCGGGCCTTCGCCATACCCTCACTCTGCCATCGGATAGCCACATTGTGTACCGTGATTCGTGACTCCACACAACGTTTTTCCGCTGTTCAGCCGTCCAACGCTTATGCTCCTTACACCAAGCGAGGCGCCGTTTGGCATTTACCGGCGTGATGTGTGGCTTATGAACAGCCGCTAGACCATGAAATCCAAGTTTTCTCACCTCCCGCCTAACTGTCATAGTACTTGCAGTAGTTCCTAATTCAGTTTGGAATTCCTGTGTGATATTCTGGATAGATGTCTGCCTACTAAATATTACGACCCTCTTCAGCTGTCGGCGGTCTTTGTCAGGCAACAGACGAGGACGGTCTGTGTGCTGTACGTGTCCCGTCACGTTTCCACTTCACTATCACATCGGAAACAGGGGACCTAGGGATGTTTAGGAGTGCGAAAATCTCGCGTACAGAGGTATGACACAAGTGACACCCAATCACCCGGCGACGTTCGAAGTCCGTGAGTTCCGTGGAGCGCCCAATTCTGCTCTCTCACGATGTCTAATGACTACTGAGGTCGCTGATATGGAGTATCTGGCAGCAGGTGGCAGCACAATGCACCTAATATGAAAAACGTATGTTTTTCGGGGTGTCCGGATACTTTTGATCATATAGTGTACATTCGAGTGCAGAGACGATTTGTGTGCACTGAACGCGCAAAAAGGAGAAGAATAAGTCGAAAGGGTACTGATTCTTGAGGGCCTTGTTTCAGAGTGAATTCGTAGGAGTAATATAAACCCAGATATATTGTAAATGTTGTAAATGGAGCTTCCACACGACAACAGCTTGTATGAGCGACAAAATAAAAAGGAAACGAAATGTAAATTGAAGTATATGAAAATGATCAATCGCAAATTCTTTCAGGCAATTTGAGTACGTTCTGTCGGTGTGTCCCATACGAAAGCGACAGAAGTAACATTGCGAGGCATTGCATTCTTCACGCTTAATATCTGTGGGTAAAACGTCTGTGTGCCAAGACTACAGACAGCATTTTGTCGATGAAACAAGGCTACATCCAATTATCAAATCGTTTTAAAAACTTGAATCCATTACATCTGTAGCCCTACATCGCTGCTTCATAGTAAACGTAATGCTGTTTTATTGTTCGTTATTGATGTTATATGTTTCGAAAGTAAGTGAGCAATTGGACATCTTCTACAACTTTACATCATGAAATGTGCTCACAGGACATTTAATATTTGGTGCCCTTCAGGTCATACACTGTAGGGTATGTAAGGTAGCAGACACTTGGAAATCATTTTTACACTTGGGAGGGAATGCATATCTACTTCTGTTCACGATTAAATAGAATTGGTTTATTAGCTATTGACTCCCCGTCCTCTATGAAATCATTATACTCAATTTTGAACTGACTGACTGCATTTCGTGAATCTCATCCGTCTATGTTTTGTGAAGGCACACGCAGTCAAAATGAAACTTGATAGTCGTGTTACTTCCAGTTTGTAGTTTGTGGGAGTCAGTTTGATTCATAGCAATCGATCATTTATACATGCGATTAACATTCAGTTGTTCGCAATGTGAACTTCAATTCAGAAACATCTTCCCATATAAAAGTAAATATTAAATGGGCAACAATCTTCTGATCATTAGCGTCTTACTAGTAATTCTATAGGTCTCTCATGGGGCTCTACCGTAACTGGCAATAAGTGAAGCAGCGCTAGTACGCAATAGCTAACTCGAGGCTTGTTGTACGCACTATTGCTCAGTACATAGTTGTTCTACAAGTGAATTCCATAGAAAGGCCGGTCAGTAGATAGCTCGAAAGAAATCAACGACTTCCAATTAATTGACTATAGTGGAGACAAAAGACCTACAGAGGAGCACCAACTGTTGCAAATGGCGTAGAAGAGGAGATTCCGTGACTGATGACTTCATTTTTTGTATGGCAACAGTCATTCGTGCACCAATCTCTGAAAAAGGGGCAGACGTTGCAAATAAGCCAATAGAAGTTATATTTAAGTGGAAATCTAGCGAAACGCTAAACAGTAGCACTAATTCTGGCAGGTAAAATCTAAATCGGGAGGGCCGGACGACAATCGCTTAGAGTGGCTAAACCTGCTTAATCTGGTCTGTGGGAGAACGGACGAGTATGTTGTATAGTGATGAGTCTTAATATTCGATGTGACACCCAGATAGACATTTATGGACTTGGTAGAAGCCTGACGAATAGTATTAATGAGTGTGTTGTGGCGATAATGTAATTCGCGTAACGTGAATAATGGTATGTAATTATTATTCCTAGTTCAAGCTTGGACTATTAATTGTGACAGATGGTGAAACGAATGCGGATCTTTACGAAAATATTTTATACAATAACATGTTTCTTTGCTTTTTTAGTATCGAATCGGCACCGTAATAGTCGTAGGCCGTACACTGCGCGAAACAAAGGCATCGGGAGTCGAAGAAAATTAGTTGGATTTTCTGGAAAAGCCTGATTCAAGTCCAAAACAGAATTCTTCTAAAGCATAGGTATAAAGTCAGTCCGACTACCTAATCTACTACCATTAGCGAACGTAATAGATTTATTGCTTTTTAATATTTTTCAGTAAACTATTTAATGTGAAGTTCCCGCCGGGTCTTATAGTCGACAAAAATACTAGCGGTAAAACATTTGACTCCTGTCTGGGTCTGAAATCATTTTCAAAGATTGAATCTTCGGTGACATGTCTAGTGAATACATTGACGGAAAAAATCTCAATACGAAGAGGAATTATGCAACATAAACGAAAGTTGGTACGCGTGTTTTTATCTCTGAAAGATGATGTCTATTCAAATACTGCGCTAGTCGCATAAGAGTGGCGCTAGTACAGCCACTGTAAGGATGGAAATCAGGTTTGCTCTAAATACACGCTGTAACGGTCGTGAACGTTAGTTGCCTTTCAGATTGGACGTGGTGAGTCGATGTTGGTCAAGAACGCCTAAGGCCAGCAGAGCGCCATTATCAACACCTCACTGAGTTTGAACGAGGTCATGTTACAGGGCTACGAATGCTGACTGTTCCTTCTGCGATCTTGCAGGAAGACTTGGCAAAAATGTTCAAATGGTTCAAATGGTTATGAGCACTATGGGACTTAACTTCTGAGGTCATCAGTCCCCTAGACTTAGAACTACTTAAACCTAACTAACCTAAGGACAAGACACACATCCATGCCCGAGGCAGGATCAAGCCTGCGACCGAAGCAGTCGTGCGGTTCCAGACTGTAGCGCCTAGAACCGCTCGGCCACCCCAGCCGGCGGCAAAAATGTAGCCAGTGTACATGATTGCTGGCAGCTGTGGTACCGCGAATGTACGGTCCCACCAAGACCCACTTCCGGACGGCCACGTGGCACTACCGAGAGAGAAGACCATCCTAATCGGCGTGTGGCTCTGAGGTATCGTACTGCATCTGCAGCAGCAGTTTGAGCAGCAGCTGGCACAATAGTGACGCAACGAACTGTTGCAAATCGGTTACATCGAGTACAGCTCCGAGCCATACGGCCTGTAGCGTGCATTCCACTGAACCCAGACCACCGCCATTTGCGACTTCATTGGTCTCAAACGAGACCTAATTGGAGGGCAGGGTGGAGATCTGTTGTGTTTTATGTTGGAAGCTGGTTCTGACTCGGTGCCAGTGATAGCCGTATGTTGGTTAGAAGGAGGCCAGTTGAGGGCCTGTCTGCATGCTTGACGCACTAGACCTACACCTGGAGTTACGGTCCGGAGTGCTATTTCATATGACAGCAGGAGCACTCTCGTGGTTACCCATGCACCTGGTCTGCAAAACTGTACGTCAATCTGGTGATTCGACCTGCTGTGCTGCTATTCAGAGAATGTTTTCCAACAGGATACCCCTCGCCCACATACTGCTATTGTAATCGAATATACTCTACACAGTGTCAACTTGTTGCCTTGGCCTGATGACGACTCTAGCGCCATCCACTAACAGCAATAATTGTCCCTGTATTGACTGGCCAAGTGCAACAGGCATGGAACTCTATCCCACAAACTGGCATCCGGCACCTGTACAACACAATGCATGCACGTTTGCATGCCTGCACTGAACAGTCTGGCTGCTAACACCGGTTATTAACGTACCAGTACTTCACATTTGCATTGCCTTATCTCACTTTTACATTAACCTGTTATCTTGCAACGTTAATCACATAAGTATGGTACCTAGACAAAAGTATACCCGAAATTTCGTTACCCTACATTTTTGGTGATGCAATTTTTTTTCGTCAATGTATGACCACTGAATTTTTGCGAGCTAAAATCTTCTGTCCATTTGCGTGTAACTGAAATCCATTCTATGTTAGCCGGCCGGCGTGGCCGAGCGGTTATAGGCGCTACAGTCTGGAAACGCGCGACCGCTACGGTTGCAGGTTCGAATCCTGCCTCGGGCATGGATGTGTGATGTCCTTAGGTTAGTTAGGTTTAAATAGTTCTAAGTTATAGGGGACCGATGACCTTAGAAGTTAAGACCCATAGTGCTCAGAGCCATTCTATGTTACACTACTGGCCATTACAATTGCTACACCACGAAGATTACGTGCTACAGACGCGAAATTTAACCGACAGGAAGAATTATTAGCTTTTCAGAGCATTCACACAAGGTTGGCGCCGGTGGCGACACCTACAACGTGCTCACATGAGGAAAGTTTCCAACCGACTTCTCATACACAAACAGTAGTTGACCGGCGTTGCCTGGTGAAACGTTGTTGTGATGCCTCGTGTAAGGAGGAGAAATGCGTACCATCACGTTTCGGACTTTGATAAAGGTCGGATTGTAGCCTATCGCGATTGCGGTTTATCGTATCGCGACATTACTGCTCGCGTTGGTCGATATCCAATGACTGTTAGCAGAATATGGAATCGGTGGGTTCAGGAGGGTAATACGGAACGCCGTGCTGGATCCCAACGGCCTCGTATCACTAGCAGTCGAGATGACATGCATCTTATCCGCATGGCTGTAACGGATCGTGCAGCCACGTCTCGATCCCTGAGGTAAGAGATGGGGACGTTTGCAAGACAACCATCTGCACGAACAGTTCGACGACGTTTGCAGCAGCATGGACTATCAGCTCGGAGACCATGGCTGCGGTTACCCTTGTCGCTGCATCACAGACAGGAGCGCCTGCGATGGTGTACTCAACGACGAAACTGGGTGCACGAATGCCAAAACGTCATTTTTTCGGCTGAATCCAGGTTTTGTTTACAGCATCGTGATGGTCGCATCCGTGTTTGGCGACGCACATTGGAAGCGTGTAGTCGTCCTTGCCATATTGGCGTATCACCCGGCGTGATGATATGGGGTGCCATTGGTTACACGTCTCGGTCACCTCTTATTCGCAATGACGGCACTTTGAACAGTGGACGTTACGTTTCAGATGTGTTACGACCCGTGGCTCTACCCTTCATTCGATCACTGCGAAACCCTACATTTCAGCAGGATAATGCGCGACCGTATGTTTCAGGTCCTGTACGGGCCTTTCTGGATACAGAAAATGTTCGACTGCTGCCCTGGCCACACATTCTCCAGATCTCTCACCAACCGAAAACGTCTGGTCAATGGTGGCCGAGCAACTGGCTCGTTACAATACGCCAGTCACTACTCTTGATGAACTGTGGTATCGTGTTGAAGCTGCATGCGCAGATGTACCTGTAGACGCCATCCAAGCTCTGTTTGACTCAATGCCCAGGCGTATCAAGGCCGTTATTACGGCCAGAGGTGGTTGTTCTGGGTACTGATTTCTCAGGATCTATGCACCCAAATTGCGTGAAAATGACATGTCCGTTCTAGTATAATATATTTGTCCAATGAATACACGTTTATCATCTGCATTTCTTCTTCGTGTAGCAATTTTAAGGGGCAGTAGTGTATTTCTTACTCTCAAATGATCTTTTAAAGTTGTGTAGGGGAAGATACCACAGCGTACAGTTAGTAAGTTTTCTCCTTGCCACTGGGGCTCTGTCCAGTTAACAGGAGTCCGCGTTCCCGCGCTGTCATGGTTGTGCTAATTTCTCGGCTGCAGGGCAAAATTTAGGACTTCTGTGGGAGACCGCAGCTGACAGCTGACAACGGCGCCACTGTCGCGTGGGAAGCGTGGCTCCGCGGGCGGCGCCCGTCCAGCGTTTCGTCGTTCGTCGCTTTGTGTGCACCAGCAGCAGCAGTACTCAGCTGTTAATGAAAACTGCAGCATTACGAAGAAACCGCAGTTCGAGCGTGAGAAAACCACAGCTGTTGCTAAAGAAAAAAAAAATGGTTCAAATGGCTCTGAGCACTATGGGACTTAACATCTGAGGTCATCAGTCCTCTAGAACTTAGAACTACTTAAACCTAAATAACCTAAGGACATCACACACATCCATGTCCGAGGCAGGATTCGAACCTGCGACCGTAGCAGTCCCGCGGTTCCGGACTGAAGCGCCTAGAACCGCTCGTCCACCACGGCCGGCTTGTTGCTAAACTCTTGGGGCTGCCCTCGTTAACGGCTGATATGGCTGACTGCCAATTGGTCCCGAGCAGAGGTCAGCCAAAAAATCGAGGTTTCGTTTGGCCCGAATTGGCAATCAGTCTCAGTACGAGGACGTCCTGGCGACGTCCAGACGAAACTGGCACTCCGTCAGAACGAGTGGTTTCATAATCCTAAGTGCAATCTTTGGCGCCAGATGATCATGATCCAACGAAAACTGAGGGCACAACAACTATTCTACGAGGGTCACTCCAAAAGAAATGCACGCTATTTTTGTAAAAATACAGTTTTCATTCTGCATGGGTGAAACTTTTACAGTGTGTAGATACATCCTTCCCGCTTGTTTTCAAACTTAGTTCAACCTGTTCCCGTGAGTGGCACCGTCACAGCATGTCTTCAAGATGGCTGCTACACTTGACGTTCGTCAGAAGCAACGTGCTGTCATAGAATTCCTGTGCTGTGAAAACGAGACAGTGGTAACCATCCAAAAGAGGTTGAAAAAGCTGTATGGAGATGCTGCTGTCGATGGCGCTACAGTTAGTCGATGGACAAGCAGGTTACGTGATGAAAGCGGGCACGGCAATATTGAGGATTGTCCTCGCAGTGGCAGGCCTCGTACTGCACACACTCCAAACGATGTGCAGAGAGTTAACGAATTGGCGACTGCTGACAGACGCATCACAGTGAACGAATTGTCACGCTACGTTGGGATAGGGGAAGGAAGTGTTTGCAGAATATTGAAAGTGTTGGCGTTAAAAAAAGGTTTGTGCCAGGTGGGTTCCTAGGATGTTGACAGTGGCTCACAACGAAACAAGAAAAACGGTATGCAGCGAACTTTTGGAACAGTACGAGAATGGTGGAGATGAATTTATTGGAAGAATTCTGACAGGTGATGAAACATGGCTCCATCATTTTTCACCAGAAACGAAGAGGCAATGAATGGAGTGGCATCATGCAAATTCACCCAAGAAAAAAATTCAAAGCCACACCTTCTGCTGGAAAAGTTATACCTATGGTGTTTTTCGATTCCGAGGGACTCTTGCTTGTGGACATCATGCCAAGTGGAACCACCATAAATTCTGATGCATATGTGACGACACTGAAGAAACTTCATGCTCGACTGAATCGTGTTCGACCATATCGGCAAAAGCAGGATGTTTTGCTGTTGCACGACAATGCACGGCCACATGTCAGTCAAGAAACCATGGAAGCGATCACAAAACTCGGATGGACAACACTGAGACACCCGCTTACATTCCTGACCTGGCTCCATATGCCAATCATCTCTTTGGGAAACTGAAAGACTCTCTTCGTGGAACAAGGTTTGAAGATGATGACTCCCTTGTGCACGCTGCCAAATAGTGGCTCCAACAGTTTGGTCCAGAATTTTACCGTGCGGGTATACAGTCGTTGGTTCCAAGATGGCGTAAGGCAGTTGAGAGGGATGGAAATTATGCGGAGAAATGAAAATATTGTTCCCAAAGGATAAATTTACACGCTGTAAGACTTTCAGACATGTAAAATGAAAGATGGATTTTAAAAACATAGTGTGCATTTCTTTTGGGGTGACCCTCGTAGTAATCGTTCGCCAGGATAGCTACACAAAGTGATACTGTTGCAGATTAACATCTGATCGCGTGAATGTCTCTCCACAGCGTCCGAGATGTTAACGTACTTTCTTTGTTTAAAATGCATCACCAAGGTAGATAGAAAACACCGTTGTCCAACTTTTAATATAGCAAATTCGGGACATCACTTACAGCGAGTATGGCGCACTTGAAACTTCTACATACTAAGACAAAAAAATGACCCCCCACGAAGGAATCATACAGATGAGTTATACGAATGGGACGGGAATCGGTAAACCTGATGTACATGTACAGACAAACAAATAAGTACAATTTCAGAAAAACTGAATGTTTGGAGAAAGAGCTTCACAAATTGAAGAAATCAGTAACGCCTTGGTCCTGTCCTGGCCCTTATGCAAGCAGTTATTCACCTCGGCATTGATTCATAGAGTTATTGGATGTCCTGCTGACTGATGTCTTGCCAAATTATGTCCAACTGATGCGTTAGCTCGTCAAAATCCCGATCTAGTTGGAGGGCCCTGCCCATATTCCTCCAAACGGCCTCAGTTGGGGAGAGATCCAGCAATCTCGCTGGCCAAGGTAGGAATCGGCAAGCATGAAGAAAACCAGCAGAAACTCTCGTCGTGTGCAGGTGGCTATTATAGGCTCAGGATGGCTTGCTATGAAGGATAACAGAATGGGGCGTAGAATGTCGCCGATGTGCCACGGTGCTGTAAGGGTGCTGCGGATGACGTAGGCACCCCAAACCGATTTCCTTCCCAGTCGGTTAATTCCTTCGTGGTGCATTGGTTTTTTGTCTTGGAGTGTATGTATATCACAAGCCATTGCAGAGTGCACGGCCGTCAGTAAATTGTACCAATATTATTGTTTTATTTCCTGTTCCGCTTGGATATATGAGCGCATTGAAGCGCTCGGTTCTGGGACACGGGCAGGCGTGCCGACCTCGGATCGAATCTGTGTGCTGTGGCGGCCAGCCTGGATCCAGTCATTTACGTGGTTTCCCACATCTGACTAGGTGAATACCGAGCTAGCACGCAAATCGCACCTTAGTTACAAAATTTACAAAAAAATTAGAAAACCTTAGCACACTTACATATGAAAACACCAGTGGAGATAGATGGGATACACAAATTACGTCCCACGAGTAAGTGATGGCATCAGGAAGAACATTTGAACACCCACTGCTACTAACGATGCCGAAACCAAAATAACATGCCGTCCTCGTGGTGACATGGGATAAGGCCATGTAGAAGAAGATTATCGTTTTCTTCCCTATTCCATTAGCGTATTGAACTAGGAATAAATAACTTTTCTATATGCCTCGGTATCTGCCCTGATCAGTCTTCTCTTATTTTCAAGGTTCCTATGGGAGATACGTGACAGTGGCAGCATAATGGTTTGACAGTCTTCTTTGAATACATCTTCTCCAAATTTATCCGAGGGTTTCGTGACAACTATGTCATGTGTGCTACTTGAACATGAATAACATTATTAAATTTTCTACCTTCCAGTCATACACCAATTATGATTAGCAGCAAATCTTTATTGTTTTTTCTCAAATTACAGGAACATTACCATTCGTCTCTCTTTCTCTCTCTCTCTCTTTCTCTCTCTCTCTCTCTCTCTCTCTCTCTCTCTCTGAGATCATATATCCGACTCTAAAAGAGAATGTCCATTTTTGCAGACAGAAAGTGTGAATACTCAAGAACTTGGTATCTAATTATTAACAACTAGTTTAGTGCCCGCTGCTTTGCTCGCGTTGACTGTATGGTTTGCACAACTCTTTTTGTTTTTATTTAATCGAAGTTTTATGTTTTTCACAAACTGCAACACCTTCTAAACTTTTCACGAAAATGAAGGCCTTAGAAGCATGGTCTTTTCCGAATGTACTTCTGACCAAGAAACTCCCCTTCGTTTGTGACATTGCAGAATAATATTAAATAAACTGGCCCCTTTATATTACATAATTAATATAGCAGGATATAGAGCCTGGAGAGATATAGTACATTATAGACGGAAAAGTTTCGCACCAGGCATCATGCTGATCCATGTTGCACAGAGCACACCAACTACCATTAAGTACGGATGTGCTCCAAACTGAAATTGATATAATCAAACAGATAGTAGTCGCAAATGGTTTTCAGCTTATGCTCATAGACAAAATCACTAAGAAAGTTAAGAAAGGACTAGACAGAAACGTAAATAGGAACAACAAACAGACACCAGGACGGTATGTCTTCCATACTTTGGTACCATTAAAAAAGAATTCCTAATGTATTGAGACCATACAATGTAAGGGTTGCTTTCTCCACAAACAATAAATTAGGTAATAGACTGCCACTCAACAGAAAAACCGATAAAGGTACAGTCTCCAACTCAGCTATATACAAGATAAAATGCAATCGATGCTCTGTATGTAATATATAGGTTAGACCAGACAACGATTTCGAACTAGATCCAGAGAACACATCAGTGCATTTAGAGACAACACATCCAATAAATCTGCCATAGGTATAGACATTCAGGACACAGGACATTCCTTTGATAACACAGAGCTAATAATACTTCACAGAATGAGCAAAGGCCACAAACTCGACCTTTATGAAGAGCTGCGAATTTTCATTCACAACATAAAAACATGGACAGAACGCACTAAATGAAAAAGCTGAGACAGTGGCAATGAGCGGGTGTATTAGATGATGCATTATAGCTCTTTCCACCTTCTGCTTCTTGGGTCAGTTATAAATATATATAAAATCCCAAACCGCAGTAGAGAAACAGTATGTTCTTACTAATTTTGCTTAGTTTATCTATTTTATTTAGTGTTACTGTCATATATTTTGTAAAGTAATACTTTTAACAAGATGCTGTAAAGAAAGAAATAATTTTATAATTGCTATATGTATCTCTGATCCACGCTGTAAACTAGCTATGAATGATTTCTGAGGCAAAGTACCATAGCTTTACACTGCTATAATATTTGGTGTATTTATTTTAGTGGTTCATGTTTCTGTATGAAAAATCAAGTGAAAAATGTTCTTTTATGACGAACTGCAGGGTTCTGTGCACAGGAGCAGATCGTAAGTAACTCCATGACCATTTCAGATGTATAATCTTAGTACCATATGCAAATAACAAGTGCCCATCATACATTTTGTAGCAAAATGAAACAAAACAAACAACTAGCTGCATCAAGTTGGTACATGTGTAACAAGATATTGCTGTTTTCCACCTGAAGATGAGAGTATAAACTCTCTAAACGCATTGTGGGAGAAAATAAAAAGTGACTGACTCAGATAAATTGTTTTATTTGAGCTTTTATTGTCAAAACAGTAACAGTTTCCTTCAAAACAGTCCAACAAAGACGACATATGATCGCCTAGAAGAACACCAAAACAGTGATCATGTACCTGGGTGCTATATGCACTACCAATGTGAGGAATTAATGCTCTTAGTATCTTTGAAAATGGAACACTGAGTCATCTAATACCTGTCACTGTAGAAGATGATATCAAATTACCTTCAGACAGCTGTTTGGAAATGCTTTGCAATGCTGCAAACCCTTCCAGTGTCCATATGTTATGATGTCTTCCACATTTTTGCCAATAAGAAACACTACATGTGTTTTTTATTTCAATCACCATATCTGTTGTGAGAGCAGCTTACCCTGCACTATGCGATGTCCAGCTTTCGGTGAGAGCGAATGGATCGAAATGTGTTAATGTTGGTTTAGCATCTGACATAGACCTCAAAGTCATGGTTGAAAAACAAAATGTATGGGGCTGGACAAAGCTGTAGTCATACACTGCTTGGATATGTTACAGCAAAGAAACACTTTATCAGACTTCTTATGAAACAACAACTCAAGAATCCTCTATTGTGACTGACAGTCTGTGGGATATGGTCTTCCTCTAGTACAGGTAACAATGCTTTACATAGGTCTGTGGTGGCGACTTTGATCACTCGCCACCTGCAGTGGAGCAATGCACGTATATTTAATGGTGTCACAACATATGCTTGATGTCAACAAGCAGAAGGTATTTGTTTTCGATCTATCGGAAGAGAGACATCATAAAGCCTTATCGAGTTCTCTACCAAGTGACGTTGGTGAGGATTTTATAATTTTACTCTGTTGGATGTCATAAAAATAACGCAGTGAGAGAGACAGTAAACTGTCAACAAAGACTCTGATACTATTACACTGTTGTATTTCTAGCATAGTAATCATAGGAATACAATAAAGAATGTTACATCACATAAAGTGGTATATTTGTAGATAGTCTTTCGATATCAGTGAATTGTAGGTGTTACTTTTCTTATTTCTTTATGAAGACCACGTATACTCTGCATGGTTGCGAATTTCCTCGTGTAGGCTAGTGTGCTATTTTTCTCATTGTTATAATTCTCGACCTTATCAGTGATGGAGGACTAGGTGGCCTTCTAACTAATGGAACAGTGCCGTCGGAATGTTGTGAGATTTCGAGATACTCGTAATTAGCAGCAGTTTGTGAGTTGGCGTGGAACCTCTTTTTACGCATCGAAATCAGGTGGATTCAAATGCTACATATCGAAGACTGGAGCATTTGTGAGAATATGGCGGGCTAGCGATGCTCTGACAAAATGGTTCAAATGGCTCTGAGCACTATGGGACTTAACTTCTGAGGTCATCAGTCCCCTAGAACTTAGAACGACTTAAACCTAACTAACCTAAGGACATCACGCACATCCATGCCCGAGGCAGGATTCGAACCTGCGACCGTAGCGGTCGCGCGGTTCCAGACTGTAACACCTAGAACCGCTCGGTAGTGGTGAGTTCTGTACCATTTCTTCTAAATGTTGTGGGCAAACATATTACAGCCTCTCACATACGTCTCACAAAGTGACTGCAATAAGAAGGGGTAATACGAAGGTTTCTACAGAGAGATAATCAGCAGCACAAGTACCACTTTTTGTTGTTGTTTTATACATAAATAAGAGGTGACACGCTTCCATGAGTTTTGTATGCCTATAAATGGATGGAGTGACATCTCAATAGGTAGAGTAAATTTACATCTGTATCTGTGTGCATACCTCACAAGTAGTGTTGCAGAGTGTACCCTGTACCACTACAAGTCATTTCCTTTCCTATTTGATTCGCAAATAGAGTGAGAGAGAAAAAGACTGTCTATATGCCTCCATATTAGCGCTAATTTCTGGTTTCTTATTTTTGTGGTCTGTATGTGAAATGTATGTTGGCAGCAATGGAATCCTTCTGCAATCCCTTTCAACTGTCGATTCTCAATAGTATTCCTCAACAACAACATCACACTCCTTCCAGGTTTGAGTTCTTGAAGCATCCACCCAATAATTTGGTGGGAGCCAATAGGAATGCTTCTACACAACTATATTCTGAGGGAAACCTAGGTCTGCAGACAGGTATTTTGCAATTTTTCACTGGTCAGCCTTTCAAGAATATTTCGAAAATAGATCTCAGAATGTATCGGCTTGCAGGAGAGATGAGGGGAAGCGGACTATTAAACATTCTGGTATTCACCCCAGAGACATTTCAGCGCTCAGTGCTGAGAAGGATAGAACGGCGAGTGATGAATTGTCGCACTGGAGCGGTACAGCCCGGATGCGCAGCTGGAAGTTTGCGACCTGATGGCGGCGTTGGCAGCTCTTCACATGCAACCCGATGGCAGAAGCACGTGTGGGGGCGGAGGTAACATGTGGGTGGGAAACGAAGTGAAACATCCCACTGCCCCCATAGGCTGACAGGTCTCAGTAGGATTAGTCCGGAAGCAGTATACGAGAATTCTAAGTGACTTACTTCCACCAACATGACAAGGCAGCTGAGGAACAGAATGCTATCAGCTTTGGATATCATAAGCTATTTGATGCCAGTTACCACCCACTTTTGTACCACAGAAAGTGACTACCTAGCCTAGCCTCCAGAGACTTCACGGAAGCGTCTGTAACTGTTACCTGGCGAGTGTAATCCGACTGCAGGAAAAAAATTACTAGCCGTGCAAAAGGATTCTCATGATGAATTTAATTAATTAGTGGTTCAATTTGATATCAGTGACGTGCCCCCGAGCGGGTGGAAGCGATGGCAAGAGTACAGCAGATACAATTTACGAGTTAGACCTGTAATCAGGCGTTTTTTCGTTGCGGCGAGATATTTTAACGGAATTTAAATCTCCCACCAACGCAGGGAGAGACCACCATCATAATAAAATCAGCAATATTACCGAATTTTTAAAGCGATATGTAGTATAAACCTGATTTTTAGAGCTTCTCTGTGCCGCTACTTTAAGAGACTTCATAGGTGATGAGGCATATGATTACTTTAAGAGAGTTCGAAAGTGAAGAGCCAACGTGTGACAGATGTACAACATGCTCTTAGCAATCCATCATGAGCGAAATATGAGTTTAATATTCTATTGCCATGATGCTGGAAGTGGCAGAAATTAAGCTGACAAGAACAGATTTTTCCACCCGATGAGAGAATATTTAGGTAAATATGGCCAATGTCTTAGAGTTGTACAGTACTTTTACAACAAGTAACGATAGTTTAGCGATGTGAATACGTGTGTATGGTACGATTTCTTCTCTCTTCGAAAGGGCAGAATCTACATTTCGCACGAGAAATTCGAGGTATATTGACAAAACATCCCCATTTCTTGAGCAAAGACGATTTTTTAGACTGGAGAGTCTACGTCGGGGGTGGAATTGCAGTGAGAACTATACGGGTATGTCCAAGTCACATCTGCTTGTCTCGCATTGTGCTATGACCAACGACAAGATTGGTCATGAGGGTTCAGCGACTAGAAACCAGGGCTTAATTGTATTAGATTATATTACATTTACTTTCATTCCAATTGATCCGTAGTGAGGAGGTCCTCCAGGATGAACGTGTCAGAAAAACAATAATACATGACAAATATTACAACAAAAGCAAATAGGCTAATGCACCTTTCACAGGTCCCAAGTGGAATGATCATCTTTTTTTTTTTAATGAACGCTATGTGAAAGGATCATTTTACAACACACATTTACTAAGATCGCATTAATTCACTGAATTTAAAATTTAAAAAAATGTTTTATTTATTTATAAGGTAATAAACATATAACAGAACTAATACAATACTTATTTACAATGAACGCATTACTCCACTGAAATAGTGAGAAGCTAGATTGTACTTTATACACACACACACACACACACACACACACACACACACACACACACACACACACAAATTAGTTGGTTCTACTGAGAATTTCATCAATCGAGTAGAAGGAGTTGGCCACCAATAAATCCATTAGGCTTCTCTTAAACTGAATTTCATTGGTTGTTAAGCTTTTTATGGCTGCTGGCAAGTTATTGAAAATGCACACCTTTTTGTACAGGAGTAAGTGACTTTAAATCCTTGTGAAGATTATTCTTATTTCTAGTATTGATTCCATGAACTGAGCTGTTGGTTTGAAGAAGTGATATATTTTTAATGACAAATTTTATTAAGGAATAAATATATTGGGAAGCAGTAGTTAGTATCCCTAGTTCCTTAACAGGCCTCTGCAGGATGTTCTTGAGTTCACACCACATGTTAATCTTATTGCACGTTTTTGTGCCTGGAAAACTTTAGCTTGGCTTCATGAATTACCCCAAAAAATATTCCCATATGACATTATGGAGTGAAAGGAAGTTAGTATGCCAGCTTTTTCATTTTTATATCCCCTATGTCTGACACAATTCGCATTGCAAATAGAGATTTGTTTAGACACTTCAGCAGTTCTGTGGTGTGCTCCTCCCAGTTGAATTTATTATCAAGCTGTAATCCCAAGAATTAAACACTGTCCACTTCTTCTTACTGCTTGTCATCATAACTTAGGCATATACTTGTGGGGCACCCCTTACAAGTTCTGAACTGCATGTTGTGTGTTTTCTCAAAGTTTAGTGGCAAAGAATTGGCTAGGAACCAGTGATTAATGTCCACAAATATTTTATTAGCTGATCTTTCTAAGACTACACTTTATTTGCTATTTATTGTATCATCGGCAAACAAAACGAACTTCGCATCTGGTAATGTTACTGATGAAAGGTCATTGATATACACAAGAAAAAGTAAGGGCCCTAAGATGGAACCTTGTGGGATCCCACATGTAATTAGTTTTCAGTGATGCCTGATAGCTTAATATATGTCTCTTTCCTAATAACACCCCTTGTTTCCTACCATAGATATAAGATTTGAACCATTTTGCAGCATTTCCTGTTACACCGTAATATTCTAATTTACTTAAAATGATATTGTGATTTACACAGTCAAATACTTTTGACAGATCACAAAATATACCAGCTGACTGCAATTTTTTTCTGATGAATTAAGTACATTTTCACTGTAAGTGTAGATAGCCTTCTCAATATCAGAACCCTTGAGAAATTCAGACTGTGACTTTGACAGTATGTTATTTGTGATTAGCTTCAGCATATTTAAACCATTCAGGCACTATTCCACTGACAAACGACTGGTTACACAGATAGCTTAATATGTTACTTAACTCAGAATCACAGTCTTTAGTTAACTTTGTTGGTATTTCATCATACCCACTAGACGTTTTTAATTTTAAAACCCGTCGTGAGCGGCAGCTACAAAGAAAAGCTCTGGCTGGCCATCTCTTCAGGTACACAGTATACTCAGTAGATGGCACTGGACTAGACTGGAGTTGACTGGTCAGTTTTTTTTTTTTGTCTTGGGATGCCATGTTGAAGCAAGTTAAGGAGTACTAAATTTGTAAATAATATTGAATGATGTATTTCTCTTGTTTCTGTTGGCTAGGATATGACTTGCAACTCATAAATGTCTATAAGTGTGTTTCATTCCCCAATAATGTTACTACAGAAGTCCTGTAAATAGAGGCAGGGATTTATAGCTGCACTGGGGCTACTCCTTTGCACTTCAGTGATAGCTTCTGTCCATTTTTAATTTCCCATTCTTCCCAAACAGGGCTATTGGCTAGACTGGTTGGAGCAACTTTCTAGTGCTAGACTCGTAGCGAAAATATCCTTTCTGCATCCTACGGTTATTGACACAACTGGATAGAGCTAATATAAGAGGAGAGGAGTTAGACTGTACCACTATTCTGGGCTGGCCAACTTGGATTGTGATGTCACAGACCACATCACTATTCTAAAGACGATGAAGTAAAGAGAGTACCCTACATCCTTCCACACTGGCGATATGCAAATTTAATTTCTATAAATAAAGATTATGATTTTATTAATTAGTATGTTCTCTGGAATGAAATGTAAATATGACTTCAATTTACTGTCAAAATCCAAATTTCTCACGAAATTTTGAATTTCCTACCGATTTGTGAATTTCACGCCAATAGGGGGGAGGGGGGGAGGGAGAGAGAAGAGGAGGGAACCTCAGATAAGCTAGGGATTTCCCAGAAGGAGAGGGCATGATTAATTGATCAATTTCAATAATTAATCAATTAATTGGATGTCAAACATGCGCTGGGATTGGCAATCCTTTCCCCAGAGGATGAGTGGAGGTGTGGGAGGTTTCACAGAAGGACTAATTATCTTCAGGGGGTCGCAAATCAATCAGTATAACAATAGATTAAGGGATCTTTGAGTCCAGGGGGGGGGGTGGGTTACATGAGAAACCACTTAGCAGAACAACAGGTTAAGGTTATAAACCAATCAGCTGTCACAATTTAATTAATTTCATATCAATTTGACATCAAACATGTTATAGAACCGGCTTTACCCTGCTACTAACAAAGGGTAAATGAGCTTGTGTGCAAACGATCATTAGAGACAGTAGAGATTGAAAAATTACTTCCAGAGGAAAATAATGCATGAGAGATTTTAAATTAACTTAAGTTGTTTTTCAGAAAGCAGTCAAGAAAACCTGTGAACAACATATATAAATGCCGTCTAACAGATCACACAGATGTACAACACCACACAATCACAAAAGGCAGAAAAATTACACCATATGCTGTACACACTGCGTAATACTATTTAGAGAGTGGAAAGGTAATGTAAAAGGCTTTTCTCATGTGACTCACTGAGAAATAGATGTTGTCCCACGTGTATTGAAACATGTGAACGGAACAAAGACCGAATCTTACTCACATGAATACACAATTGCAAAAGCATGCCCCCAAATGCACTTGAAAAATCACTTAATACAGAATTACGCCAATGCAACACAACCTAGCAAGTATCTGACCAGTAAACCTGGTCGCTGTAGCTTAGAAATGCCCATTCAGTAGTACACAAGAGAAATGCATCGACTTTACAGATGTTCAGCAGATTCAGGCGGAGACCAAGAGCAGTGTGACCTCCTGTCCACATGGAACTATCGAACTCTAAACTCGGCGCTAAGTAAACTGAGTGCAGCTGCCTCTCTCATTCTACAACAAACTACACAGACATCTGAGAGACAGAATTTTATGCGCCGTTGTGGTGGACCCATGGAGGCTGGCTGCTAAGAGAGTTAGTTGTTACTGAACAGGTTTTATTGTTAGTTGTATCAATAACAAGAATCCATATCTGACCATTGGCTCCGTATGTCAAAGTTCTCAGTTCAGTGTCCTACAACGAATGTATAATTTTGAACCTAACGGTTTGGGACACCCTGCATACTTGTAGCATGAAAGTCAATGAATTCTACTTCTCTAGTGCCATACAACCGAGGTGTGGTTGTGCCATGATTAGATTTCTGAGAAACGAAGGTTGGCCGTAAGGACAGAGTGCTCGACGGCGAAAACAGTACACTAATTCGAAAACGACAAATCGAGGGTAATCCTAAACGAGAAAGCCAAGAGTTATCAACCGTGATGCTGTCGCGAAACCAAACAACTCTGGATGGCCAATGTTGTTGCGTCCATCTTGATCTCAACGTTCGAGTCCGGAGAGGATATTAAACCCTTGCAAACGAAAAGCACATATCGAAAAAATTGGAAGATTCAGTTATATAAATGGGTTCTTATACAGAACCCTGAATAAAAAGCTAAGGAAAGAAACCACAATGAAGTTATGAAAACAACGGCGGTAAAATCTGTACTTTAAGGAAGTGAGACTAAAACAGCTGGAACAGAAAGAAGTATACAAGCCGCGGAAATGAGGTTTTCAAAGAGCAACTGGCTGTAGACTAAGCGATGTGTCTAGGAATACAAAAATTAGTCATGAGCTGGGACTTAAAAGCATAAATGAACGGATAAGGGCGTATAGAAATAAATGGAGAGATCATGTCACAAGAATAAATGAAAAAAGAATGCTTAAATTGTATTGTATGTTAACCGGGGACCTAGAAACGACGGAGAGGCTCCGTCCCCCGCCGACGACTACCGCAGTCCACTTCACCCCTCCGCCGCCCCTCACCGAAGCCAGCGTTATTGTGCGGTTCGGCCCCCGGTGGAAGCCCCCAGGGAACGTCTCACACCAGACGAGTGTAGCCCCTATGTTTGCGTGGTAGAGAAGTGGTGGTGTACACGTACTTGGAGAACTTGTTTGCGCAGCAATCGTTGACATAGTGTAACTGAAGCGGAATTAGGGGAACCAGCCCGCATTCGCCGAGGCAGATGGAAAACCGCCTAAAAACCATCCACAGACTGGCCGGTTCACCGGACCTCGACACAAATCCGCCGGGCGGATTCGTGCCGGGGACCAGGCGCTCCTTCCCCCCCGGAAAGCCTGGCGTTAGACCGCATGGCCAACCGGGCGGGCATGCTTAAAACAATAATGAATTATCGACCAATAGGGAAAGCATCAACAAGTGGACCAAGAAAGAGGTGGCTTGATCTAATAGAAACTGAACAAGGGAACATAACAGACAAATGCCTAACACTTGAAAAAAGAAGCAGGAGACGAAGATTGCACTATGCAGTAATCCACTGCCAGGTGATCGTCACGGATAATAAAGCAACTCTTCATGATGCATCTTTTACGGCAGTACTTTCGACGTAGGGGAAGTCTCAATAGTTGTTTAAGAAGATGTTAGAATAGATATTAACATAGGATAAAGACACATCACATGGCGCGTAGACTGAAATTAGGCTTCATTGCCTATGAATTGTTCAAGTTTTGTCGCATGCTGGGAGTTGTTCGCTGCGTAGCGCGTGCAGTGTTTCAGGGCTCTTAGTTGCATCAACTCGAATACAGGAAGGATATTTTTGTTGTCAGCGTAAAACAAACGTTTCCCCATTGCTGAAAAACAAAAGCCAGATGCTTGTAACGGCTAAACTATTATTAGCATAATAACAGTAGCAGATGTGCTATAGTCAAGCGTAGCTGTTCCGCTGCGGTGGTTCACGTATGGTGCGATGTCAGTGCGTCGGCTGCTGTTTGCTGGTGGGCGACGTTGGCAGAACCACTGAAGTATGCGAGGAAAAGCGCTGAAATAAGCTGAGCTTGCTTTAAGCACAGGCAAAGTACTGGCGATTTAGGCGACGAAACAGTTGCTAGATCACCGCCAAAACGAGCGCAGATACACCTCAACGTACCAAAACTGGACGTAGGTTCATACTCGCAGTACCAGATTGTGAATTCTGTGTAAATTAACAGCAATTCAAGCCGTGAAAAAAAAAACTAAATAGTGATTGGACTGTTCTATGTAACGTACACGTATACTCTCTCTTGGAATTTGCAGTTAATAATGTGGGCCCATTTGAATGGAATTATGACGTTTAATCACAGTCATTTTATTCTAAAAACAAAAACGATTTGCAGTTGGATAACACTTTCATAACCATTGCACATTCTACACAAGATTTGTTTTTCAAAATGTTTCCAACAGGACTAAATAATGTGAATGATAAATAGTATCGAAAATATCTTGTTTTTTTTTCTATTTTGTTAACATTCTGCGAATAGTCTAAGCAGTGACACATACTACGACCGAACAGTTGACCCCATGGAAAAAGAGGCAGAAATAAAAGTAGGTTAATATTGTATCTTCAAGATTCCGTCGTCATTTCTTGTAGCGACCACAAGTAAACTATGTGCTCCGGTTTCTAATTCGATCTATCTCCTGTGACGTCGTCGTTACCGTGGTAGGTCGCTGTCATTGTTTATTGGGCGTGGGACTAATGGAGTCCGAAATAAGGAATTCTTACAAGACGAACGTTTTCGTAAGGCACATCTTAAGACATACAGGAATATTACATTTTACGGTGGGAAGAACCTGACTAAAAGGAGAGTTCCGTTGGTTGGGCAATGTCCTAGGGATGGCCATTTTCCCTTAAACTACCGATTTTCAGTTATATCGTTTATTTTCATGCCTGTTTAACCTGACTATTAAAAAAGCTCAAAATAAACCGATTATCGGTTTTTTATTGCTGTCATTTTCTCTAATAAATGTAGGAATCGAATGAAGATTCAAAAACTTCGCCTCGCTAATTTTCAAGCTACATAGAATCAAAACATTAAATTAAATAGGCAAATGAAATAAAATTTAGTCCATCCACTGTTCGCGGTTTTTCTCGAAAAGTCAAATTAATATCTTAAATATTTTTTAATATTATTTATTGTGCAGAAGTGGTAGAAGGCTGTATCACTTCTCAACAAAATCTTCCCCATGCTCAGTGCAAATTCTCCAGCGCTTACAAAGAGCATAAATTCCTTTAGAAAAAAATTCTTTTGGTAGTCCGGGCAACCACTCATGCACCGCGTGGCGTACCTCTTCATCAGAACGGAACTTCTTTCACTTCTTTCCTCCCATTGCGTCTTTGAGTGGTCCAAACATATGGAAATCACTTGGGGCAGGGTCTGGTGAGTATGGAGGACAAGGAAGACACTCAAAATGCAGGTCTGTGATTGTTGCGACTGTTGTACGGGCAGTCTGTGGCCTTGCATTGTCATGTTGCAAAGGACCCCTGCTGACAGCAATCCACGTCGCTTTGATTTGATTGCAGGCCGCAGATGATTTTTTTGGAGATCTGTGTATGATGCACCGGTGACAGTGGTCCCTCTAGGCATGTAATGCTCCAAAATGACGCCTTTTTCGTCCCAAAAGAGTCAGCATACCCTCCCTGCTGATGGTTCTGTTCTAAACGTCTTTGGTTTTAGTGATGAGAAATGGCGCCATTCATTGCTCGCTCTCTTCATTTCCGGTTGGTAGAAGTGATCCCAGGTTTCGTCCTCTGTTACGAGTCTTACAAGGAAGCCATCACCTTCTCGTTCAAAGCGCCGAAGAAGTTCTTCACAAGCATCAGCACGTCGTTCTCTCATTTCAGGAGTCAGCTGCCGTGGCACCCATCTTGCAGACACTTTGTGAAACTGGAGCACATCATGCGCAATGTGGTGTGCTGATCCATGGCTAATCTGTAAACATGCTGCAATGTCATTCATTGTCACTCGGCGGTTTTCCTTCACTATGGCTTCAACTGCTGCAATGTTCTGTGGAGTCACAACTCTTCGTGCTTGACCTGGACGAGGAGCATCTTCCACTGAAGTCACAGCATTTTCGAGCTTCCTACTCCATTCGTAGACTTGCTGCTGTGACAAACATGCATCACCGTACTGTACCTTCATTCGTCGATGAATTTCAATAGGTTTCACACCTTCACTACGCAAAAACCGAATAACAGAACGCTGTTCTTCCCTGGTGCAAGTCGCAAGTGGGGTGCCATCTTTATACTGATACTGCAACGGTATGTGTGCGTGTGCACTATGCTGCCACCTACAGGCCATTCTGCATGCTGTTTGTTGCACGCTTACCAACTTAGAGGATAACGGCGCGAAATTTCGATTTGTTATTACAAATTTAAGGTTTTCATTTGACTCACCCTGGTACAAAAAATTACCTGTATTCTCCCACTGACTCTAATTTTTTGAAACTCCGCTGAAAAATCACATTGTAATCGGGGATCATACCACTATTTGGACAATAGGAATAAATTTTTTGGAAATTTGTGGTAAGGTCTTATGGGACCAAACTGCTGAGGTCGTCGGTCGCTAAACGTACACACTACTTAACCTAACTTAAACTAACTTATCGGTAAGGACGACACACACACACACACATGCCCGAAGGAGGACTCGAACTTCCGACGGGCGGAGCCGTGTGGACCGGTAGAAGACGCCTCAGACCGCGCGGCGGACAGTACGAAAAGTCAGCACCAAAGGGCGAAAATTGAGTTTGAAGAATTCTATTTTTCGTGTTAATTTGTCCGCTTTTAAGAGCTAAAAGTAGATAAGGGCACATGATGTACGTACAGGCAGCAGATCAACTACTTTCTATTTTCATTGTATACTATGTCGGCACCGTCATTGAAATAGCGCTGATCGCTATTCTCGTTGTCTGTAGTAAAGCAATATTTCTAGCCAGTGCAAGTTTTATGAATGAAAAGTACTCCTTTTTTCAAAAACGTGTATTTTAAAACGAAAAATTTTAGCCCTGCTGCTATGGCTAATTGATGTTTCGGCCTTTTTACTGTTATTAGCAAAAACTAAAAAAAAAAAAAAAAAAAACAGGACCAAACAGATACCGAAAAATAATGATTATTTAGAACTAAAATACCGCTATCGGTTTTAACGGGTCGGTTTTTCCCATCCCTGCTACATTCTGAGGATTGAGGCAGTCGTCTATTTGATAATGTAAGGAAGGGTGGCGTGTAAAAATTAGAGATCTAAACCAAGGGGAAGAACACAATTATCAGGTTGAAATGGATATAGGTTTCAGTAGTTATGCGGAGATGAAAAGGCTTGGACAGGATAGAGTACCGTAGAGCGCAGCATCAAACCAGTCTTCGGATTGAAGACGGCAACAACAACAACAACAACAATGAGGACGATGGCGACAACAGTAACGAGTAGAAGAGGAGAAAATTTGTGGAGTATGCCAAATTTAGGATTTATAAAACAATTTGGTGTATAAGATGTATTAGACAGGCGAAATACCCACAGACTTCAAGCAGTGTGAAAATTACCCGAACTATCAGTTTAATAAGTCGTGGTTGCAAAATTCTTTCCCGAAGGATGAAAATTGGTAGAAGCCGATCTAGGGGAAGATCGGTTTGGATTGCAGAGAAATGTATGGATACGCGAGGCAATACTGACCCTAAGATTTATTTTAGAAGATAGGCAAAGGAAAGGCAAACCTAAGTTTATAGCATTTGTAAACTTAGAGAAAGCTTTTAACGATGTCGACTGAAATACTCTCTTTGAAATTCTGAACGTAACATGGGTTAAATATAGGAAGCGAAAGGCTATTTACAACTTGTAAAGAAACAAGACAGCAGTTATAACAGTCGAGGGGCACGAAAGGGAAGCAGTGGTTGAGAGGGGAGTGAGACAGGGTTGTAGCCTATCCCAAATGTTATTCAATCTGTACATTGAACAAGCAGTAAAGAAAACAAAAGAAAAATTCGGAGTAGGAATTATAATTCAGGGAAAAGAAATAAAAACTTTGGGGTTTCCCGATGACAGTGTAATTCTGTCAGAGATAGCAAAGGACTTGGAAGAGCAGTTGAACGGAATGGACAGTGTCTTGAAAGGAAGATGTAAGATGGACATCAACAAAATCAAGGCAAGGATAATGG
Organism: Schistocerca serialis cubense; assembly: GCF_023864345.2. NCBI lineage: Eukaryota > Metazoa > Arthropoda > Insecta > Orthoptera > Acrididae > Schistocerca > Schistocerca serialis. The sequence continues at coordinate 1,092,077,714 of NC_064638.1, forward strand.
AGTGTAGTCGAACTAAATCAGGCGAAGCTGCGGGAATTAGATTAGGAAACGAGACGGTGAACGTAGTCGATGAGTTTTGCTATTTGCGCAGCAAAAATGTGATGATGGCCGAAGTAGAGGATATAAAATGTAAACTGGCAATGCCAAGTAAAGCATTTCTGAAAATGAGAAATCTATTGTTATAGAATATAGATTTAAGTATTAGGAAGTCTTTTCTGAAACTATTTGTCTGGATTGTAGCCATGTACAGAGGTAAAATATGGTGTCTGGAAATGGAAATGAGCGTTTGGCGTAATTGGCAGGGAGGAACCTTGCAGAGCAAGTCCGGCCGCCTTGTTGCAGGTCTTATTACTTTCGCCGCCATATTGGGCGACCTGGGCACCGGATGGGGATGAAATGATGATGAAGACAACACAACACCCAGTCCCTGAGCGGAGAAAATCCCCGACCCAGCCGGGAATCGAACCCGGGCCCGTAGGACGGCAATCTGTCACGCCGACCACTCAGCTATCGGGGTGGACACTATGGACGATAACCAGTTTACACAAAAAGAGAATAGAAGCTTCCGAAATGTGATGCTACAAAAAATTTCGAAGATTAGATGGGTCGATCACGTAACTAATGAGAAGGTACTGAATATTTATTTATTTATTTAACCTGGCAAGATTAAGGCCATGAGGCCCTGTCTTACATCTAACCAGGCATTCTACTTATTTTACATTCATATGTTTTAGTAGGCATGTTAAACTACATCTAGTACAAAAAGTTAAATAAACAATTAGAAAGGTACACCTGGAAAAATACATGCATATAGAGTTTATATTCGTAGATCAAAAGTACTGTTATAATTAGACATTATTGAAGAGACAGATTTTATATAGGAGTGCTGGCAGCAGGGAGTATGAGGGAGACTCATGGTGAAGGGGGGAGAAGAATAGAGAGACATGATGAAACATAATTAAGGAAATATAAAGGAAAAGGAGATTGCGTGGCTAATAGAGATAGATGAAGAGGAAGGAATCTCAGGAGCAAGATAGGAGACGCTAGCTTTGCTATTTGACAGATGAGAGGATTGGCCTTGTACATTAATTTTGTGGAGAACTTTATGAGGATGGTAGTAGGAAATGCTTCAACTTCTTCTTAAAAGCAGCAGGAGATTGAATTTTGTGCAAGGTAAGGGGCAGTTTGTTCCAGAGGCGGACAGCGGCAACTGAGAAGGAGTTTGCAAAGGTTTTTGTTTTGTGAGTGGGCACAGTTAGGATACCAAATAAGAGTGACCTCGTGTTTCGATTATGATGGCATGACAGGTTTTTAATCTCTGAAGCAAGGTACTGGGGTGCTTGCGCGACGAGGAGGCGGTGAAGTAGACATAGTGTGTGGTAGTCAAGCAATTTGTCCGGCCGCAGCCACCCTAGCTCGGAGTATGAAGCACTAAATGATCATATCGGCGAATGTTGCAGGTGTAACGCACACAGGCATTCATGGTTAGCTCTAGCTGTCTTTTGTTTTCACTACTCATGCCTTGTTGAATTACATCACAATAGTGGAAGTTCGGTAGAACGAGTGCTTGCACGAGCTGGCGTTTCAAGTCCTGTGGAAATATGTTCCAAAACTTTTTGAGAGCATAGAGACAAGCAGACGTCTTTCGGCACACTGCAATTGTATTCTCCGCCCAGTTGAGATGCTCATCCAAAGTTACACCCAAGTTCTTCACTGTTTTCTGATATGGTATTGGAGTACCGTCGAGCAGAATAGGAGGTAGCCGTTCGCGGAAATCTGAACTTATTAATTTCTGATGGCCTATTAAGATTACTTGCGTCTTTTTTGCATTTAGTTTAAGCCCCAGGTTTTTCGCCCATGTCACCACTGAAGACAGATCATCATTCATCTGAGCGATTGCAGTGTTTACATCTTCAGGTCTGACGCTTAGGTGGAGCTGGAGGTCGTCGGCATAGAAATGATGTTTACAGGAGGACAGAACTGACGAAATATCGTTGACATATAAAGAAAACAAAAGTGGTCCTAAGACTGATCCTTGTGGCACTCCCAAGGAAACATGTTTCCAGGAAGATTTTTCATTTACGCAGACAACACATTGCTGTCTGTCTTTTAAGTAGCTTTCAAACCATCTCATTGCACTATCAGAGAAATTAAGCTGTTGCATTTTTCTGAGCAATATGTCAAAGTTAACAGTGTCAAAAGCTTTGCTGAAGTCCAGTAGCGTCAATATTGTTGCCTTTCGATTGTCGATGGCATATTTCAGGTCATCAGTTACTTTAATTAGAGCAGTGTTTGTGCTGTGATGTTTACGGAAACCGGATTGAAATTTGTCATATAGGCTGAATTCATGCAAGTGTTCAGTGATTTGGTCATGAACAATATATTCAAGTGCTTTGGAAACAGCAGGCAGTATGCTAATTGGTCGGTAATCACTAGGCAGTTGCGGGTTTTCGATCTTAGGGATGGGTCGAATTATGCTTCTTTTCCATGCAGTGGGGTAATTCCGTTCACGAGGGAAAAATTAAATATGCCAGTTAAGACAGGTACTAAGATATCGGCAACATTCTTAATCATGGTTATACCGATACTGTCTTTGCCTATTGCATCAGAAGAGATTCTCATTATTGCTTTTCTTGCCGTAATTGTTGTTACATGTTTTAGATGGAAGGTATCGTTGTTAGTTATCCTGTTTGGGCGTTCTTGTGGACGGTAATGGGGAGGCAAGAAAATTGTGGCACAACTTGACTTAAAGGAGGGATCGGTTGAGAGGACACATTCTGAGACATCAAGGAATCACTCATTTGGTACTGGAGGTAAGTGTGGGAGGTAAAAATCGCAGAAGAAGACCAGAGATGAATACAGCAAGCACATTCAGAAAGATATAGGTTGCAATAGTTATCCGGAGGTGAAGAGGTTCGCACAGGATACAGCAGCGCGGAGGTCGGCATCAAACCAGTCCTCGGAGTGAAGACCACAATAACAATAAAAAAGACCGCGAGAAAGAATAAATGAAGAGACCAGGACAAGGCAGCATCAAACCAGCCAGTCTTTCTAAAACTACGAGAGGTGTATCGAACGGACATATAACTGAGAGTGAAATAATCAATTCAGATATGGGGTGAGAAAAAGTGAAAGAACCTTTTGGAGGTTCCTCTTCCGAGCGACCACCTCAGCGCAACTTGACCTCGAAAAAGATTCTCGACCAATTCTCTCCTTCGTACTAACTTCCTACTCCCGCGGCTCCCGAGTCTTTACGCACACCTCGTCTCGGGGAGTGTTTTCTGTTTACTGTACGGCTCAGCAGACTGCCAGCTGGCTACTTCCTTGCGCTCTGAATTCCTAACATTTCGATAGCCAAACGCCTTCTTGCCAATGACAAGCTTATGTCATCATCTCAATTTGGCATCAGAGTTTCATAGAGGCAGACACGGGGCTGCAAATGAACACCCATTTCAAAACAAGCGTCGCGAGGTTGTGACGGGTGAACAATGACAAGAAAATAATCTCTGAGCTTTTTCAACTGCTGCAGTTCGGAACAAGAATGGTGAGCGTCATAACAGTAATTAATTGACTTATATCTTTCGCACCACAGCCAATAACGTTTTGCCTTCATTACTCACTCGGTATTCTCGTCACAGACTGCACTCAGGTCCGTGTAATTCCTCCAGTCGTTGCCATTGGACGATTTGCATGTTTTGTCCGCCCCTGGTAGCTGAGCGGTCAGCGAGACGGAATGTCATATCTAACGGCCCGGGTTCGATTCCCGGCTGGGTCGGAGATTTTCTCCGCCCAGGGACTGGGTGTTGTCTTGTCCTTATCATCATCATTTCATCCCCGTCGACACGCAAGTCGCCGAAGTAGCGTCAATTCGAAAGACTTTCCATAGGCGAACGGTCTACCCGACGGGAGGCCCTAGACACACGGCATTTCCATTTACATGTATTTATGTGCGAGAAAAGGAAAGTGGTGATTTGGTTTCCTTATCACTTCCAGCCTTCCACGCGTCACCTAGGTTTGAAAGAAAAACAGACAAGTGGATTACACTACTGGCCATTAAAATTGCCACACCACGAAAATTTAACAGACAGGAAGAAGATGCTGCGATGTGCAAATGATTAGCTTTTCAGAGTATTCACACAAGGTTGGCACCGGTGGTGGCACCTACAACGTGCTCACATGAGGAAAGTTTCCAACCGATTTCTTACACATACAGCAGTTGACCGGCGTTGCCTGGTGAAACGCTGTTGTGATGCCTCCTGTAAGGAGGAGAAATGCGTACCATCACATTTCCGACTTTGATAAAGGTCAGATTGTAGCCTATCGGGATTGCGGTTTATCGTATCGCGACATTGCTGCTCGCGTTGGTCGAGATCCAATGACAGTTAGCAGAATATGGAATCGGTGGGTTCAGGAGGGTAATACGGAACGTCGTGCTGGATACCAACGGCCTCGTATCATTAGCAGTCGAGATGACAGGCACCTTATCTGCACGCCTGTAACGGATTGTGCAGCCACGTCTCCATCCCTGAGTCAACAGATGGGGACGTTTGCAAGACAACAACCGTCTGCACGAACACTTCGACGACGTTTGCAGTAGCATGGACTATCAGCTCGGAGATTATGGCTGCGGTTACCCTTGACGCTGCATCACAGACAAGAGCGCCCGCGATGGTGTACTCAACGACGAACCTGGGTGCATGAATGGCAAAACGTCATTTTTTCGGATGAATCCAGGTTCCGTTTACAGCATCATGATTATCGCATCTGTGTTTGGCGACATCGCGGTGAACGCACATTGGAAGCGTGTATTCGTCATCGCCATACTGGCATATCACCCGGCGTGATGGTATGGGGTGCCATTGGTTACACGTCTCGGTCACCTCTTGTTCGCATTGACGGGACTTTGAGCAGTGGACGTTACATTTAAGATGTGTTACGACCCGTGGCTCTACCCTTCATTCGATCCCTGCGAACCCCTACATTTCAGCTGGATACTGCACGACCGCATGTTGCAGATCCAGTACGGGCCTTTCTGGATACAGAAAATGTTCGACTGCTGCCCTGGCCAGCACATTCTCCAGATCTCTCACCAACTGAAAACGTCTGGTCAATGGTGGCCGAGCAACTGGCTCGTTACAATACGCCAGTCACTACTCTTGATGAACTGTGGTATCGTGTTGAAGCTGCACGGGCAGCTGTACCTGTACACGCCATCCAAGCTCTGTTTGACTCAATGCCCAAGTGTATCAAGGCCGTTATTACCGCCAGAGGTGGTTGTTCTGGGTACTGATTTCTCAGGATCTATGCACCCAAATTGCGTGAAAATGTAATCGCATGTCAGTTCTAGTATAATATATTTGTCCAATGAATACCCGTTAATCATCTGCATTTCCTCTTGGTGTAGCAATTTTAATGGCCAGTAGTGTAGAACCTCGTCGAGCACCCCGCGGCACTTTTTGTACGGAACATTGCCGCAATAGAGTAACGCCTTCTCTCCTCTACAGTAGTAGTAAATGCTCTGAATGATTCTTCTCCTCTTACATGTCTCATTTTGAACTTTATTAGTAATGCGTGTACTGGGTTCCTGCATAAGTTGGTAGCGTTTTTCCCTAAGTTTAATAAACACAACAGGTACACATAGCAGAGACTTTAGTCATCAGCAATATATTCTCCTTCACGATTTACAATAGTCTACCAACGCCGGGATAACTTTTCGTTTCCACGACTGTAGAAATCACGTGGTTTTGAGCCGAAGAAGTCGTCGAACCATGTCCGGAGCGCATTTTTATCCGGAAAGGAAGTTCCTTAAAGGTTGTTGGACAGACAGCGAAAAAGATGAAAATCTGGGGTCGCAAGATCAGGTGCATAAAAGTGTGTGTGAATGACTTCCAACCCAACTCCTGTATAGTGTCTTTTGTCACTTTAGCAGAATGCTGGGCATCAGTTCACGCAGTCCTCATGGTCGTTATTCTTGGGTTGTGCCTCATTTGGGTTGCGTCTCATTTGTTGACAGTAAATATTAACAGTGGTGGTTAGTTACACCTCGGGGAAGCAATTCGTAGTACACCTCACAGTGGATGCGCGCAGGTCTACACATATATGAAGAGCTGATGCTTTGATTGGGCTCAACCATTCAAATGTTCAAATGTGTGTGAATTCCTAAGGGACCAAACTGCTGAGGTCAGCGGTCCCTCGGTTTACACACTACTTAAACTAACTATGCTAACTTATGCTAAGAACAACACACACACACACACACACACACACACACACACACACACACACATGCCCGAGGCAGGACTCGAACCTCCGGTGGGAGGGGCCGCACCCACGCGGCGGGTCAACCATTCATTAATATTTCATATGTTAAAGACACCATTTCTCGTCACCAGTAACGAAACAGAATAGAAGTGGTCGGTGTTGCCCACGAGCCTGTTGATGACGAGCAAGTGGAGATGCAAATATGGCCACCCACCGATTTTTGTGGTTTTGTCGATCTAAAAACTGGTCTTGATTGTATAAAAATGGACAATTCACGTCAAACTAGAATTGCCTTTGACGTTGCTGACATTCTCAGTAAAAACACGGCCTGTTTTCAAAATGTTACGCATAACGGTAGGAAATTGTTAAATTCATCAATAATAAACTTAAAGAAGCTGACGCTTTAATAACTAAGTCTGACAAAGGTTACTATTTGGTTATTGCCTACAATTCTGAATATATTTCTAAGACCTTAGATTTTTTTAACGAAAATAATATTCCGGAACTGCATGAGAATATGACTCCGGAATTACAAAAAGAAGTCAGGTCATCTATCAGTGAGGCAAAATTATCAATCAAATCTTTCTATAAAAAAATGCTTATCAACATGAACCCTCAGCCAGCAAAACGTCGTTCTCAATTCAAAACTCATAAACCAAATCATCCAATATGCCCGATTTCCTATGGTATGAATAGCGCATACCATGATTTAGCCAAATTTCTTCATGAAACTCTGCAAAAATCATTCGTTTTCGAGAACAGTTATTCCATCCCCAATAGCCACGCCTTAGTCCATAAAATAAAAGATTTAGAATGCAGACCAGATACCAAGTTATTTTCACTAGACATCAAAAAACTTTATACAAACATTCCCGTACAAGAAAAGCTTACAATAGTAGAAAATAATTTACGTCATTTCATAAAAGATGTTTCAGATGAACAAATCACCAAGTGTATGAATATAATTATAGTTGCAGTCAAATACAACTATTTGAATTTAATGAACAATTGTTTCAGCAATCCGACGATCTCGCTATGGGAAATCCGATAGCTGGTATCCTCGCTGACATTTTCATTAACTCTCTAGAAGAAATGCTCCTCAACTGTTTCTGAGCTACAGAGCTACGCATTCTCTCCTATGTCAGATATGTCGATGATATTTTAGTCATATACAAAAGGCCTATTGATGGCATTGACTGTATTTTCAGTCTCTTCAATGAGCTTCACGAGGAATATCCTTCACCAGCGAACTCGAAAACGAGCCCCGTCAATTGAATTTATTGACTTAACGCTTACAGTAGAAGAAAATAACATCTAATTTAATGTTTTTCGTAAGATCAGATCCTACCTGCGTCTTCTATGCACTCACAATCTCATAAGAACGCTTTCTTTCGTTCTGTTATTCACAGAGCTGCTTCTATTCCACACTCGAAAGAAAAATTCGAAGAAGAAATTAATTTAATCAAAACGATACCAGTTGATAACCAATACGAACCTGCCATATTGGATAACATCCTTAAAAAGAAAACTGTTAGAAGAGTTACTACACTCGGCATCCCTATCATTAAGTCCAGCCTAAAAAAGAAGTTTTTTTCTATTTCTTTCTTGGGGCCCATCTCCTATCAGATTGAACGCCTTCTCCGCAATAAATACAACTGTAATGTCGCCTTTTCAACCGATAATAGTCTGAACAAATTTTTATTCATAATTTAAAATCTACCCGTCCCCCTTTGAAAGACTCTGGTGTCTATAAAATTCTTTGCGACACCTGCTCGTCCTACTACATGGGACAAACAGGACGTGGCTTTACAGTCAGATACAAAGAACAGCTTTTAAGAAAAAATGGTACTAGCACCCGAATTTCGTCTTTTGCCGACCACCTTCTGATTACAGGTCACGCGCCTAAAGCTGTTCACGATATCACCATTTTGTACACTGAGAAGAAAGGGCGTAGATTAGATGTTCTTGAATAATTAGAAATTTTTAAACATCTTTCTCGAAATGATGGCCTCATTCTTAATCAAAGGTCTAAAGCTGTTACTTGATATTTGATTTCCTGTTCCCTCATGCAGTTACCAAATTTTTTTTCTATCTAAGTCGATTCATAATTTTTTGTTCATTAAATGGTTTGTATTAACTATATTTGATGTTACTATAGTAACTACATTTCATGTTGTGCCGTTTTTCTACTCTCTGAGTTATTCCGCTCCCTTTGTAACTCTGTAAAGGTGATTTCAGCCTTTAAACTATACTTCTAAGCCTTTATGTAGATAAATTACCATGTCTGCTGCTGACAGATAAATAATGCCTCTTACTTTATACACTCCTGGAAATGGAAAAAAGAACACATTGACACCGGTGTGTCAGACCCACCATACTTGCTCCGGACACTGCGAGAGGGCTGTACAAGCAATGATCACACGCACGGCACAGCGGACAAACCAGGAACCGCGGTGTTGGCCGTCGAATGGTGCTAGCTGCGCAGCATTTGTGCACCGCCGCCGTCAGTGTCAGCCAGTTTGCCGTGGCATACGGAGCTCCATCGCAGTCTTTAACACTGGTAGCATGCCGCGACAGCGTGGACGTGAACCGTATGTGCAGCTCACGGACTTTGAGCGAGGGCGTATAGTGGGCATGCGGGAGGTCGGGTGGACGTACCGCCGAATTGCTCAACACGTGGGGCGTGAGGTCTCCACAGTACATCGATGTTGTCGCCAGTGGTCGGCGGAAGGTGCACGCGCCCGTCGACCTGGGACCGGACCGCAGCGACGCACGGATGCACGCCAAGACCGTAGGATCCTACGCAGTGCCGTAGGGGACCGCACCGCCACTTCCCAGCAAATTAGGGACACTGTTGCTCCTGGGGTATCGGCGAGGACCATTCTCAACCGTCTCCATGAAGCTGGGCTACGGTCCCGCACACCGTTAGGCCGTCTTCCGCTCACGCCCCAACATCGTGCAGCCCGCCTCCAGTGGTGTCGCGACAGGCGTGAATGGAGGGACGAATGGAGACGTGTCGTCTTCAGCGATGAGAGTCGCTTCTGCCTTGGTGCCAATGATGGTCGTATGCGTGTTTGGCGCGGTGCAGGTGAGCGCCACAATCAGGACTGCATACGACCGAGGCACACAGGGCCAACACCCGGCATCATGGTGTGGGGAGCGATCTCCTACACTGGCCGTACACCACTGGTGATCGTCGAGGGGACACTGAATAGTGCACGGTACATCCAAACCGTCATCGAACCCATCGTTCTACCATTCCTAGACCGGCAAGGGAACTTGCTGTACCAACAGGACAATGCACGTCCGCATGTATCCCGTGCCACCCAACGTGCTCTAGAAGGTGTAAGTCAACTACCCTGGCCAGCAAGATCTCCGGATCTGTCCCCCATTGAGCATGTTTGGGACTGGATGAAGCGTCGTCTCACGCGGTCTGCACGTCCAGCACGAACGCTGGTCCAACTGAGGCGCCAGGTGGAAATGGCATGGCAAGCCGTTCCACAGGACTACATCCAGCATCTCTACGATCGTCTCCATGGGAGAATAGCAGCCTGCATTGCTGCGAAAGGTGGATATACACTGTACTAGTGCCGACATTGTGCATGCTCTGTTGCCTGTGTCTATGTGCCTGTGGTTCTGTCAGTGTGATCATGTGATGTATCTGACCCCAGGAATGTGTCAATAAAGTTTCCCCTTCCTGGGACAATGAATTCACGGTGTTCTTATTTCAATTTCCAGGAGTGTATATTAAATAATGTTCATCACAGTATTCATCTGTTCGCACTTAGGTAGCCTGTTTGTATTTGCGACTACTAGATGGCACTTTTGGTGTAATGTACACCTGTCCGCAACTGCTAAAGCAGGCGCCTGATGCTATCGCAGCTCGACATGTGTGAGCAGCCCATAGTGGCTTGCCTCCTATGTTTTCTATTTTAATATTCTGTGACTAAAGCTTTATCGCTTGATATTTATTGTGTTCGTGAGTGTAAGTACTATGCCTTTTCTTTTTTACTGCTAGTCAGTACCTACAATTATAAAAAAAATCCTAAAACTTTGTACTCATGTTATAGGCCAGTTTAAATATTTTATTTCTGGTGAAGGCACTCGTAGAAGTGGCCGAAACCTAGGTCAAAAAGACTTCATTTTGCGACCGAGGGCTGTTTATTGCTTTAATTTCACGTTGTAACGGTCGCTGGCAACGCAGCCATGTTTAAAATTTTGTAATGCAGCCTGTGCACTCCAGATGCCCCAGTCTATTGATTTTCCTATCATTGTTTGTTTTTAGTATGTATCTGTCCTCATTCACCCTTTTTAATATCTTCACATTCCATATTTCGTCTCTTCGGTTCGCACCTTATGGCTAGGTAGAGATCCTAAATTCAGTGGGTTCTGAACGCTTCTCTTTGTATGTTCCAACAATGTAATAGCCAGGCCCACGGAAGATTTTCTCTTGTCTATAAAAAAAAGTTCCTTTATCATTGGTATTCTTGCTCCATCAAATTTCGGGCTAAATGCCAGGTGTCGGTAACCACCTGTCACGATGTTTCTACGTTGGGGATTCCGACCATCTTCAGATATACGTTGGCGTCAATACACTAGGCTCACACATTTAAGACTCCGTCAGCGCATGTGTGGTGTACACAGTTATCGTTGGACATGCGCTGCTTGAGCACATGCGCTTCTGCAGCAAGTCTGTTTGCTGCAGAGAGCACCCTCCATGGTGAAAGCTCGCCTCATATCAGACCGATCACCTCCACAGGGCGCGTGACCGCTACGGGCGCAGGTTCGAATCCTGCCTCGGGCGTGGATGTGTGTGATGTCCTTAGGTTAGTTAGGTTTAAGTAATTCTAAGTTCTAGGCGACTGATGACCTCAGAAGTTAAGTCCCATAATGCTCAGAGCCATTTGAACCATTTTTGCACCTTCACAGGGAAAAATCTCAGAACGACGCCGGCTGCACAGACAACGGACTTTTTTCCATAACAGGATTCCATGCAGAATCCAACAGGAAGCCACCATCCCGACTGATAAAGGCCTCAGACATTTTGATTTCCACTGATTGATTGGTGAACGAGTCTCAAAAATTCTAGGTATGGGCCACAGTTTTTGTTACATTGTATTTCATCTAATGACCAATACAAATGCAGTTTTCTGCGATAAGCAGATTTGCTACCTTGGAGAAAGCTAGTATTCCGTCGTTATTCCATAATGCGCTCCAGAACAATGCGCGTCGTTTGCCCTACAAGTGATTTGTCCCACTCGGAGGTATTCTTACAAACGCCTGCCTTGCGTAGCTCTTAATTCGTCTTTGGCAGATACCAGCAGCGGCTGAGACTCTTAATGGAGGATGAAAGGTCACTTTAACATTATGATTCCGTAGTACTCTGCCTGTTTTCACGGAAACATTATCATTATATGGCAGGCACGCTGTCGTGTTGAAGGTCTCCTTTTTCTTACTCTACTGTTTGTATGTGTGTAGCGCTCCCCGTGTGCTGAGATTAATATCCATTTGCCAGGAATATAGTACATGTCGACAGCTAAGTTACAAAGAAGACCGCAAATTTTGGAATAAGTTCAAAACGTTAACAGGCCAAAAGAAACCCTCCAACCACATGCTCCTGATAGATAATGAACCAACCACAGAACCCTAAAAACAAGCAGAGGCCTACCAAAACATCCTCCAATCCATACGTTCCTTCCCAATCGATGACAAATTCGACAATGAATTCTGCCGATCTGTCGAAAATCAACTCCCCGACCTTCTCAACAGCCCAACAGGAGAAACAGAAGACACCACCGAACTGACAAAACCAATCAAGGACACAGAAATTAGAAACGCAGTAATGACAGGACGAAACTCTGCCCCTGGACTGAACAACATCAAACGCATACATATCCAAAACTCCCCCTCCCCCACCATAATCCCAATCCTAGCACTAATATTCAACTACTGCCTAACAAACGAAGCAATCCCCAAGACATGGAAGACAAGTAAAACCATAATGATACATAAAGCCGACAAACCAACAACTGACCCCCTCTCCTACAGACCAATATCACTACTAGACGTTATAGGGAAGATATATGAACGCATCCTCAATGACAAACTACAAAAATATGCAGACAGAAAACAACTACTTCCTCTCTTACAGTCCGGATTCCGAAAGCACCACTCCACCTCCGACCCTCTCCTCAAACTTACTAGTGACATCACCAAAGGACTCAACAGATCCCATTGCACACTACGCCGGCCGGGATGGCCGAGCGGTTCTAGCTACAGTCAGGAACCGCGCGACCGCTACGGTCGCAGGTTCGAATCCTGCCTCGGGCATGGATGTTTGTGATGTCCTTAGGTTAGTTAGGTTTAAGTAGTTCTAAGTTCTAGGGGACTGATGACCTCAGAAGTTAAGTCCCATAGTGCTCAGAGCCATTTGAACCATTGCACACTAGCCATATTTTTAGACATCGAACGCGCCTTCGACCGATTATGGCACAACGGATTGCTTTACAAGCTAATTAAACTAGGCATCCCACCCAAACTAGTGCGCCTGATACGCATCCAGATCACCGGAAGGATTTTCAGAGTCCATGTAAATGACGCAGCATCAGAACCATTCACCCCAGAGGTAGGCGCCCCACAAGGAGCTATACTATCTCCGCTACTGTACGCGCTGTACACGCATGACGTACCGATCCCAAGAGACGCCAACGAAAAGTTGGCGCTATATGGGGACGATACCGCCTACTGGTGCACAGGCCTCCGGACAGAAATCATATAACGAGAAGCCACAAGATACTTGACCAAACTCGAAGACGGGATGACAAAATGGAGGATAAGACCAAACCCCAAAAAAACACAAACAGTGCTATTCCAGCACCGAAACCTGACTCTAAAACGACAACAAAAACGTACCGACATTACCTTCAGACTCTGGAACCAATCCCTACAACTCACAGACTCCGTAAGATACCTCGGGATATTCCTAGACAAACACCTAAACTATAAGACTCATCTTCAGCACCTACTAAACAAAACGAGACAAAGACAAAACCTCATCAGACAAGTCCAAGGCTGTATGGATGTTCCACCAGTACAGCCATACACACGTACAAAACATACATCAGACCTATTTACGAATACGCCTCAGCGCCACTAGGCGGTATACCCAAGACCGTAGCGAAAAAAACTAGATGCAACAGAGCGAGGACTATTGCGCAGCATCGCAAAACTACCACCTCGCACCCCAAGCAACGAAGTATACGAGATCACAGACATTACAGCGCTCCAAACAAGACTCGTCAAACTCAGAGCAAGATATGGATCCCATATCCTCCGCAAAAGACCAGACATGGAAGACATACTGACAAACAAACCACCAACGACACGATGAGCAAAATTCAAATACATATACCCAGCGCGTACAGTAGCTCAAAACACCTCCAGAATATTCCCCGACCTAGCACCAACAACGACACAACTGACTCATCTTGAAGCAATCCTACCTCACCTAGACGAAAGACACTAGAAAAAACCCATGACATGAAGTATAACGCACCAAAATCCACATCCAAAACACTGCAACGGCTCGTCACCACACAAAACACACAAGTATCACACAGAAAAACACAACATCAACACACATAAAACACAATAAAAGAAAACAAGAACAATCATAGAATCTTAAACTAAGGAAAATATTGTAACACGACACCACAACACATAACACTCCTGCACAAGCAAGCAGAACAAAAAGGAAAAAAAAAAACACGCACCACTCTCATAGTACTAAAACTATGGTAAAAATCGCAACCACCCTAATCCCTAATATAAGCACCCTAAACAATGTAAACCATTACTTAATGGTAAATCACTTATTTTTATTTATATTTCTATTATTTTAATATATAATTTTACCAATCACTTATTTATAAGTTAATGAAGCTAAAAAAAACAATATTATGTATAGCATGTATTCAAAAATATAAGTTATGTAAAATAAATAAAATAAAGATGTAAACGTCTGGCTGATGAAGGGCACTGAGATAAGCCTTAAAACAGCCCGCCTTCTCCCCTCAGGAGAAGGAGGGGAAAAAAAGGAAGTATTCCAATTCCGCTTGCAGGTTATCCGCATTTGAGATGGTATGGATTCGGTGAATCAAGATCTTCAGAACGGCCGTTGTTCGTGCCGAACGGTAGCAAGTAGTAGCCTGTATATACAGGGGTAAGAGTGGGCTTTGGAATGTTCAAGTGTACCATCGCCCTTACGTCAAACTAACACATCTAAAAAAAAAAGGCACCTGCATAGTAAATTTTATGTTTTCTTGTGTGGAGTAGATGTCGCAGGAACTCTCGGGGGCTGTCCAGACGATGAGGCCAGTCCATGTATGTGGTCGTGTTTACTTTCTCTCAAAATCTCAGTGCCACAAAATGGAAACAACGCAAGCTTCTTGCTCTTTTCTTTGGGAATGTTTTGTTTGTGCGCCTCACCTGAAATGCGGCTTTACATACCCTGTACTTTTTTCTGCATCCATGGAGCGGTCAAAAATTTCCAGAACATTTGTAATTTCGCGCCATATGTGTGTTGGAGCGAAATGTGGTTGGCATCCCTGCACACGCCTGTGTTTTATGTGTAACTGCCGGAAGTTTCATTGTTGTATGTCTGTTAGTTATTGTTCAGTGCTGTATTGAGTAGAACGTTGTGTCGTACAGTTTACGAATTTCGAGATGGCAGAGTTATCGGAGCAACGCGTCTGCATTAAATTTTGCGTGAAACTCAAGAAAACCTTTACAGAGACACACCCAATGGTGCAGGAAGGCTATGGTCAAGAGCGCTTAAGCAGTACTCGGTGTTTCGAATGCTTCTCACGGTTTAAAAATCGCTGAATTAATAATGATCCTCGTTCAGGACGCCCTTCGACGTCTACCAACGAGGCTCATGTCAGGAACATTAACGAAATTGTGCGTGACAATCGAAGACTGACTGTCTGAGAGATTGAGAAAAATGTAACATTTCAGCTGGATCATGTCATGAAATCCTGACGCAGCATCTCGGAATGCATCGTGTTGCCGCCAGTTCGTCCCACAGCTCGTAAGTCAAAACCAGAACGACCTCCGCCTCGCAATCTGTGAAGAGCTCTGGGATCCCGCAAATGAGAACGAGATGTTCCTTAAGAGAATCATAAATGGTAATGCGACGTGGGTCTACGGTTATGATGTTGGGGCCAACGTTCAATCTTCACAGTGAGTCGGCGAAGGTTCTCCAAGGCCAAAAAACGCTCGTCACGTCACGTCAAATGTCAAGCCCATGCTGACAGTTTTCTTTCACTTTGAAGGATTAGTTCACCATGAATTCGTGCGACAGGGACAAACTATCGGGTACTATAGTACTATGGTACTATCGCGACGTGTCGCGACAGCCGGCCGATATGGACGAGCGGTTCTAGGCGCCTCAGTCTGGAACCGCGCGACCGCTACGGTCGCAGGTTCGAATGCTTGTGTGATCTTCTTAGGTTAGTTAGGTTTAAGTAGTTCCAAGTCCTAGGGGACTGATGACCTCAAATGTTAAGTCCCATAGTGCTCAGAGCCATTTGGACCATTTGTGTCGCGACACCTGCGAGAAAATGTGTGAAGGAAACAGCCTGAAATGTGGCGAGACGATTCGTGGCCTTTGCATCAGCTTCATGCGTGTTAGTGTTTGACTATTGCACGACAACAAAATGACTGTGCTGCCTCATCATCCCTACTCTCCAGATCTGGGCCCAGCGGGCTTTGGAAACCCCGCTGAAAGAACGAAGATTTGCAACGACAGACGAGATAAAATTAAATTCGCGATATCGAGCAGGAGGCGTACGAAGACTGCTTCCGGAAGTCTTGGCTCGGTGTATCAGTTGTGGACAGTGTTTCGGAGACCATGCACAATAAGTGAAAGGCAAGCGTAGAAAAATTGTTTGGACGAAGTTCCTGAATGTATTGAACAGACCTCGTATAATGATAGTGTGAGGTCACTAATTACTGATACCGCGTATACAACAGCTAGGCCGTTGCCCCGTCTCGCTGCGATGCAAAGGAGCCCGTGAGAAGTGAGGCGGGGCCGTGATAGCGACGCGCCGAGGCTGACACCGCGGCGGCGGCGGCGGCGGCGGCCGGCCAGAACCTGTTCCGGCAATGGATACCTCTACCTCCTCTCCTCTCCGGTTGCGGCACGCCCAGCCAGCCAGCCATCCCCGATATGCGTCTTCTCCACCCATTATACGCCGTGTCGTGCGCACGCCACCGCGAGTTCTGGCAGTGCCCTTAGCGCTCGGCTCTCATTCCTGACATTACCGCGTATAGTCTCTGAATTAGAGCGACTCACGTATTCTGATCGCTATAAACAAGGAAGCACATTAAAAAATTGGCCACGTGAGAGAAGGACTCGCGCACTGAGGGTTCCGTACGTAATTATGTGTGCAGATAGTTTATCCATTCTGGGAATCTAGAATCTCGACCATTTTTGCCTCCTATATACACTGATACAGGCATGGCGTCAGTTCCAGATGACGTGCTACAAACGCGACATTTAACCTACAGGAAGAAGATGCTGTGATATGCAAATGATTAGCTTTTCAGAGCATTCACACAAGGTTGGCGCCGGTGGTGACACATACAACGTGCTGACATGAGGAAAGTTTCCAACCGATTTCACATACACAAACAGCAGTTGACCGGCGTTGCCTGGTGAAACGTTGTCGTGATGCATCGTGTAAGGAGGAGAAAAGCGTACCATCACGTTTCCGACTTTGATAAAGGTCGGATTGTAGCCCATCGCGATTGCGGTTTATAGTATCGCGACATTGCTGCTCGCGTTGGTCGAGATCCAGTGACTGTTAGCAGAATATGGAATCGGTGGGTTCAGGAGGGTAACACGGAACGCCGTGCTGGATCCCAACGGCCTCGTATCACTAGAAGTCGAGATAACACGCATCTTATCCACATGACTGCAACCATCTGTACGAACAGTTCGACGACGTTTGCAGCAGCTTGGACTATCAGCTCGGAGACCATGGCTGCGGTTACCCTTGACGCTGCATCACAGACAGGAGCGCCTGCGATGATGTACTCAACGACGAACCTGCGTGCACCAATGGCAAACCGTCATTTTTTCGGATGAATCCAGGTTCTGTTTACAGCATCATGATGGTCGCATCTGTGTTTGGCGACATTGCGGTGAACGCACATTGGAAGCTTTTATTCGTCATCGCCATACTGGCGGATCACCCGGCGTGATTGTATGGGGTGCCATTTGTTACACGTCTCGGTCACCTCTTTTTCGCAATGACGGCACTTTCAAAAATGGACGTTACATTTCAGATGTGTTACGACCCGTGGCTCTACCCTTCATTCGATCCCTGCGAAACCCTACATTTCGGCAGGATAATGCACGACCGAATGCTGCAGGTCCAGTACGGGCCTTTCTGGATACAGAAAATGTTCGACTGCTGTCCTGGCCAGCACATTCTCCAAATCTCTCACCAATTGAAAATGTCTGGTCAATGGTGGCGGAGCAACTGGTTCGTCACAATATGCCAGTCACTACTCTTGATGAACTGTGGTATCGTGTTGAAGCTGCATGGGCAGCTGTACCTGAACACGCCGTCCAATCTCTGTAAGACTCAATGCCCAGGCGTATCAAGGCAGTTATTACGGCCAGAGGTGGTTGTTCTGGGTACTGATTTCTCTGGATCTATGCACCCAAATTGCGAGAAAATGTAATTACATGTCAGTTCTAGTAAAATATATTTGTCCAATGAATACCCGTGTATCGTCTGCATTTCTTCTTGGTGTAGCAATTTGAATGGCCAGTAGTGTAGTTTCAATAGTATAAATGTGACATAAAATCAGTCAGGAGGCATGCGACTGTTATCACAATAATCTGCAGCTGTGCATTTAGGCCGACTGCGTCACAATGGTAAAAGTCAAACATCAGGCAGGAAGTAACTCTTGTTGGACCACGCGAAGCACCGGCTGCGAAATTTATTTTATCTCGCCTATCGTTGCAAATCTTCGTCCTTTCAACGGGGTTTTCAACTTTGAAAATAAAAAATGTTTGCAAGGGTGACGAGGATGAGGCAACACAGTGATTTCGGTTTTTGTGCGATGGTCACGTTTCGTAATTTATAGACGCAGGTAAATTCTTGCACCGAGAGTCAGGCCATATTACAACACGTACGGTAATTATGTGCTGTAAATTCACATTTTCATGAATGTAAAATGTGGGTTGTGTTACTGCAATTTGTGCATTTTTAACATTATTTTCGTTAGCTGGTTTAGTATTTTTGCTTCACTAACAGATCTCTCTTGTACGCGTTCTGTTCAAAAAATTCCTGAACTTTGTCCACAAATTTTTTCTACGCTTACCTTTTACTTAATGTGAATGGTCTCCTTCGAAATACTCTCCTCCACAATTGATAAACTGCTCCCAGCGCCGTTTCCACTTCCGGAAGCAGTCTTGGTACGCCTCTTGCTGGATCACGCGAAGCGTCGCCTGCGAAATTTATTTCATCTCGCCTATCGTTCCACATCTTCTTCCTTTCAACGGGGTTTTCAACTTTGAAAATAAAAAAACGTCAGCAAGGCCCGGAGGATGAGGCAGCACAGTGATTTCGTCTTTTGTGCGATGGTCACGTCGTCAACAGGGATGAATGTGCGGGTGCGTTATCGTCACGCAAAAGCCATGAATTGCTTCGTCACATTTCAGGCCATTTCCTTCTCACACTGTCTCGCAGGCGTCGCAACACGTCCGGATAGTGCTATCAACAGTTTGTTCCTGTGGCACGAATACGTGATGAACTAATCCTTCAAAGTGAAAGAAAACTATCAGCTCGGCTGTGACATTGGACGTGAACTGACTAGCTTTTTTTTGGTCTTGGAGAACCTTTCCCGACATGCTGTAAGGTCTCAACATCCTCACCGTAGACCCATGTCTCATCAACAGTTATGATTCTCTTATGGAACATCTCATTCTCATTTGTGCGATCCAAAAGCTCTTCACAGATTGCGAGGCGATGGTCGTTCTGGTCTTGGCTCATGAGTCGTGGGAGGGACTTACCGGCAACGTGATGCATTCCAAGATGCTGTGCCAGGATTTCATGACACGATTCAACTGAAATGTTACATTTCGTTGATGGTTCAAATGACTCTGAGCACTATGGGACTTAACTGCTGAGGTCATCAGTCCCCTAGAACTTAGAACTACTTAAACCTAACTAACCTAAGGACATCACACACATCCATGCCCGAGGCGGGATTCGAACCTGCGACCGTAGCGGTCGCGCGGTTCCAGACTGTAGCGCCTAGAACCGCTCGGCCACCCCGGCCGGCATTTCGTTGATGTTCCTGACATGATCGTCGTCGGGAAACATCGGGAGACAAACGTCGGGAGACATCTTTAACTTTCGTCCGGCGATTTTTAATCCGTGACAAACATTTGTAACACCGAGTGCGGCTTTTAAGCGCTCATCACCGCAGGCTTCCTGCAGCATTTGGTGTGCCTCTGCAAAGGTTTCCTTTGAGTTTCACGCAAAATTTAATGCAGACGCCTTGCTCCTCTAACTCTGCCGTCTCGAAATTCGCAAACTGTGCGACACAACGTTCTAGTCAATACATTATTGAACAACAACTAACAGACATACAACAGTGAAGCTTCCGGCAGTTACACATTAACGCAGGCACGTGTAGGGATGCCAACCGCATTTCGCTCAATCGCGCGAAATTATGAATGTTGCGGAAGTTTCTGAACAGACCTCGTACTATCAGACACAGTGGTTAATGCTTCGATCATACAATTATCACGTATAATATAGGATTATCTAATAGTATACCATTCATTCACGGTAGTCACTTGTTGAGTGCAGGAATAATTATTAAGTAATTACATGTGATTAATCAACAGTTAGAGATCGCTCAAGATAATCAGTATACGTGATTTTTTGTAGTTTAAGTGTTCTAGTTTTTTACTCCAGATTTCATTCCTCAATTAAATCTTGCATCAAAAGTTTTAATTTTGGTGGGGATATGTAAGGGTTCCGCAACCTTGTATATTTTTAATATAATACAATCGCTGACGGCAACAATGCTTATTAACAGGCTGGGCAAAGGACAGTTCGCGTCTGATTTCGGTGATCCACGGGAGGGCTCCGAGGAGAGACCTCCCCGTATGATCAAACCAGAAAAGGAGTAAAATCATTATGTCATCGATGGAAATACGTTATAGACCGACGTATACACTGGTTCACACCACACTGTTCAAGATACTCTACATTATAAAGTATAGCCACGTAGGAATGGTATGTGCTTCAGTAATGTGTCAAACAACACACTAAAAGTTTCGTTTTGGTGTCACTTCTCAGATGGGTGTCTTCTTTTAGCTGCTAGGCGGCTGCATTTCATGTCGCGACGCTGTCTAGTACATCCCGCACGCAGTCTGGAAAAAATATGGCGGCGACCTTAGTATTGGCTACTTTGCCTTTATATAGGATGTTTCAAAAAATAAGTGTCACTAAAAAATGTTCAAATGTGTGTGAAATATTATGGGACTTAACTGCTATGGTCATCAGTCCCTAAGCTTACACACTACTTAACCTAAATTATCCTAAGGACAAACACACACACCCATGCCCGAGGGAGTACTCGAACCTCTGCCGGGACCAGCCGCACAGTCCATGACTGCAGCGCCTGAGACCGCTCGGCTAATCCCGCGCGGCTGTGTCACTTATTCCTACAAGGCGTAGTATTGGTCAAAACTAGAAGAAAAGTTCCTATCATTACGAGGGTTATTTGGAAAGTAAGCTCTGGTTTCTTATGAAACATAAATCATCACAGAGTTTTTTAAGCGTTATTATTTAATTCGACACACGTTCCTTTCCATACGTGTTTAAACATTTATCATAACGTTCTACAAGGTTTTGAATTCCTAGGTCATATACGATTGCCGCTTGTGAGGTTAACCAGTCTTCACTGCTTCTTTCATCTCGTCGTCTGTGAGAAGCGCTGGCCGCCGAGAAACAAAATGTAAATTGCTCCGCGCCAAGTCTGTACTGTAATGTGAGTGACAGTCTGTTCCCATCCAGAAGATCTGATCAGATTTTGGGTGTGAATGGCAAAACATAGTGTTTTAATCTTGCATTTCAAGGTCACCACGAATCGCTCGACTATGTAACAGGACGTTCCTCCCGTCACCTCATACACTATGTGATCAAAAGTATCCGGACACCTAGCTGAAAATTACTTACAATTTTGTGGCGCCCTCCATTGGTAATGCTGGAATTCAATATGGTGTTGGCCCACCCTTAGCCTTGATGACAGCTTCCACTCTCGCAGGCATACGTTCAGTCAGGTGCTGGAAGGTTTCTTGGTGAATGGCAGCCCATTCTTCACAGAGTGCTGCACTGAGAAGTATCGATGTCGGTCGGTGAGGCGTGGCACCAAGTCGGCGTTCCAAAACATCCCAAAGGTGTTCTATAGGATTCGGGTCAGGACTCTGTGCAGGCCAGTCCATTACAGGGGTGTTATTGTCGTGTAACCACTCCGGCACAGGCAGTGCATTGTGAACAGGTGCTCGATCATGTTGAAAGATGCAATCGCCATCCCTGAATTTCTCTTCAATAGCGGGATGCAAGAAGGTGCTTAAAATATAAATGTAGGCCTGTACTGTGATAGTGCCACGGAAAACAAGAAGGGGTGCAAGCCCCCTTCACAAAAATACACGACCACACCATAACGCCACCGTCTCTGTTGGCACTACATACGCTGACAGATGACGTCCACTGGGCATTCGCCATACCCAAACCGTGCCATCAGATCGCCACATTGTGTACTGTGATTCGTCACTCCACACAACATTTTTCTACTGTTCAATCGTCCAATGTTTACGTTCCTTGCACCAAGCGAGGAGTCGTTTGCCATTTACTGGCGTGATGTGTGGCTTATGAGCAGCCGTTAGACCATGAAATCCAAGTTTTCTCACCTTCCTCCTAACTACGATAGTACGTACTTGCAATGGCTCCTGGTGCAGTTTGGAATTCCTGTGTGATGGTCTGAATAGATATCTGCCTAGTACACATTACGACCCTCTTCAAGTGTCGGTGGTCTCTTGTCAGTCAACAGACGAGATCGGCCTGTACGCTTTTGTGCTGTACGTGTCCCTTCAGGTTTCCACATCACTCTCACATCGGAAACAGTGGACCTAGGGATATTTAGGTCTGTGTAAATCTCGCGTACAGACGTATGACTCCCTGCTAGGCACTTGAATATGATTTTCAGAGTATTCATGTAGATGTATGACAAGTGACACCCAGTCACCTGACCACGTTCGAAGTCCGTGAGTTCTGCTCTCCCACGATGTCTAATGACTACTAAGGCCGCTGATATGCAGTACCTGGCAGTAGGTGGCAGCACAATGCACCTAATATGAGAAACGTATGTTTTTGGTGGTGTCCGGATACTTTAGATCACATAGTGTATATTCTTAAAACTTGTCTGGGTAAAAAAATGGCTCTGAGCACTATGGGACTTAACATCTGAGGTCATCTGTCCCCTAGAATTAGAAGTAATTAAACCTAACTAACCTAAGGACATCACACACATCCATGCCTGAGGCAGGATTCGCACCTGGGACCGTAGCGACAGCGCTGTTCCGGACTGAAGCGCCTAGAACCGCTCGGTCACAACGGCCGGCTTGTCTGGGTATTCCGATAACTGACGATAGAGAGTACAATACTGGCCACGTTGTTTTCGAGATAGAAATAGCTCATTCACATGCATTCGGCATCTGTTTTTAATAGAAAAAGCCACAATGCAGAGCTCGTCTCCAAACACCGAGGCGTTGTGGTATCCATACCACCCTAGGAGGTTAAAATCTAACGTGCTTCATACATAGAAAAGATGCTAACGGCACCCAACCTCCTTGTCCCCGCCAAAAGCTAGCGAAGGTGAACGGACACACTGTGATGAAGCTGTCGGCCGTTGTTACCGGGCGACCTCTGGCGACGGCGCCTGACTACTGTTGTCGGTGCCACTTTGAGCGCAGCCTTAAGCCGTTGACACACGGGACGAGGCAGCTAATGTTGATGTGCCCGGCGACGGGATATCCAACGTCAAGTGAGAGCGCCGTCGGCACGCAGTCCCAGCTGGTTAACGTAATATTGCGCTCTCAGAGCTTTCCAGCGGCAGTTGTCGGCTTTATTTGGCTCTCAAACCATACAGTTTGTTCGCGAAAATAGTCGCTCGTAAGGTACCTACGTTAGCTCTATTAAAACGCACGTTTTCTTTCTTGGCGCTATGCTAATCATGTGGCTCTGTCTGCATTAAACATAATTACAGACTTCCATATCCGTGAATGTGTAATAAAACAAAAAATTAAAGATACATGTACACTCAATAAGTCGAACAAACTCACTCCTGACAGAGCGCACTTATGTTTACATAACATCAAATACTACAGGCATCATTTCTTTTAATTTCATAGGAAACTTCCGCAACCTCTTAAAAACGCGAAGGTTAAAATAAGATCGTATACAGTAGGACGGGAGCCCTCGACTGATCCACCGTCAGTACCGTGACAGGGAGCCCGAACCAACTATACTACGCTGAAACTCTGCTGTAATAATCTAGTATTTCATACTGCAGTCTTCTAAAGGCTTTAATCGCCGAAATGTTGTTAACTGACATTTATAACAAAATCTTACAAGAACAACAGTTTTTCATGAATTTCGATGTGTCGTTGTCTTAAAACAGCTTACTTTCACAATACGAGAATTATAACGCACGAAAAACTAAATACGAAGATTCTTTAACCACCAATATGATGCTTCCCATGATTACAAGAAATCCTATCAATAACGATTCGTTGTGGACAAATCTAATATGCTGGTGTTATAAACAGCATTTATTCAAGGGGTGTATCGTGTAACATAAAACCCACCGAATATGGGCTTCCGCTGAGTACAGCAAATACCGTATGGCATCTTGCTTTCTGCTTGTGACGCAGGGAGCGTTCTTGCTTCCTATTACCCCTACATTACGTGACACGTTGCCGAAATATCACAAAACTTATTTAGTGTTTCATGTGACAAAATGGCTCCACAACGTGAAATAGCAGGAAGTGACGTCGCAGAGCAGCCACCACGTCAGTGTTAGCTAAGGCTGCGTTCGCAGTGGAACCGACTACTTTCGTCTGATGCCATCGCCAGAGGTCGCCCGATGACATCGGACGACAGCTTGGTCGCGGTGCGTCATATCGCACTCGTTAGTGTTCTAACTTCGAAGGCTGGAATGGATAACACGACGCCTTTGTGCTTGCAGAGGAATGCTGTTATGCGACGTTTGCTGTTAAAAAGACGCTGAATGAGCTGTAGCTGTCTCGAAAAGAACTTTCGAGTACTGTACCTTCTGTCTTCAGTTACTAGAGTTACCAGACAAGCTTTACGAAATACCCACGTATTACAAAAATATGTAGTATGAGTGCTACATCGCACTAAGCATCTCTCCAAAACATGTTGCTCAGGAGTATGGTTTATTATACTACAGTGGCGACTTCAGTGTGTAAGTGTTTGGCCAATGAGGTTATGAGCTCATAATGGTTAATTTACGTGGTGAAAGTAGATGCTACTATTATATGATGAAAGGATAAAATTTGTGTGTGAGTAAGCAATGTGTGTTGTTGTGGTCTTCAATCCTGAGACTGGTTTGATGCAGCTCTCCATGCTACTCTATCCTGTGCAAGCTTTTTCATCTCCCAGTACCTACTGCAACCTACATCCTTCTGAATCTGCTTAGTGTATTCATCTCTTGGTCTCCCTCTACGATTTTTACCCTCCACGCTGCCCTCCAATACTAAATTGGTGATCCCTTGATGCCTCAGAACATGTCCTACCAACCGATCCCTTCTTCTGGTCAAGTTGTGCCACAAACTTCTCTTCTCCCCAATCCTATTCAATACTTCCTCATTAGTTATGTGATCCACCCATCTAACCTTCAGCATTCTTCTGTAGCACCACATTTCGAAAGCTTCTATTCTCTTCTTGTCCAAACTATTTATCGTCCATGTTTCACTTCCATACATGGCTACACTCCATACGAATACTTTCAGAAATGACTTCCTGACACTTAAATCAATACTGGATGTTAACAAATTTCTCTTCTTCAGAAACGCTTTCCTTGCCATTGCCAGTCTACATTTTATATCCTCTCTACTTCGACCATCATCAGTTATTTTGCTCCCCAAATAGCAAAACTCCTTTACTACTTTAAGTGTCTCATTTCCTATTCTAATTCCCTCAGCATCACCCGACTTAATTAGACTACATTCCATTATCCTTGTTTTGCTTTTGTTGATGTTCATCTTATATTCTCGTTTCAAGACACTGTCCATTCCATTCAACTGCTCTTCCAAGTCCTTTGCTGTCTCTGACAGAATTACAATGTCATCGGCGAACCTCAAAGTTTTTATTTCTTCTCCATGAATTTTAATACATACTGCGAATTTTTCTTTTGTTACCTTTACTGCTTGCTCAATATACAGATTGAACAACATCGGGGAGAGGCTACAACCCTGTATCACTCCCTTCCCAACCACTGCTTCCCTTTCATGTCCCTCGACTCTTATAACTGCCATCTGGTTTCTGTACAAATTGTAAATAGATTTTCGCTCCCTGTATTTTACCCCTGCCACCTTTAGAATTTGAAAGAGAGTATTCCAGTCAACATTGTCAAAAGCTTTCTCTAAGTCTACAAATGCTAGAAACGTAGGTTTGCCTTTCCTTAATCTTTCTTCTAAGATAAGTCGTAAGGTCAATATTGCCTCACGTGTTCCAGTGTTTCTACGGAATCCAAACTGATCTTCCCCGAGGTTGGCTTCTACTAGTTTTTCCATTCGTCTGTAAAGAATTCGTGTTAGTATTTTGCAGCTGTGACTTATTAAACTGATAGTTCGGTAATTTTCACATCCGTCAACACCTGCTTTCTTTGGGATTGGAATTATTATATTCTTCTTGAAGTCTGAGGGTATTTCGCTTGTTTCATACATCTTGCTCACCAGATGGTAGAGTTTTGTCAGGACTGGCTCTCCCAAGGCCATCAGTAGTTCCAATGGAATGTTGTCTACTCCGGGGGCCTTGTTTCGACTCAGGTCTTTCAGTGCTCTGTCAAATTCTTCACGCAGTATCGTATCTCCCATTTCATCTTCATCTACATCCTCTTCCATTTCCATAATATTGTCCTCAAGTACATCGCCCTTGTATAGACCCTCTATATACTCCTTCCACCTTTCTGCTTTCCCTTCTTTGCTTAGAACTGGGTTTCCATCTGAGCTCTTGATATTCATACAAGTCGTTCTCTTATCTCCAAAGGTCTCTTTAATTTTCCTGTAGGCAGTATCTATCTTACCCCTAGTGAGGTAGGTCTCTACATCCTTACATTTGTCCTCTAGCCATCCCTGCTTAGCCATTTTGCACTTCCTGTCGATCTCATTTTTGAGATGTTTGTATTCCTTTTTGCCTGCTTCATTTGCTGCATTTTTATATTTTCTCCTTTCATCAATTAAATTCAATATTTCTTCTGTTACCCAAGGATTTATACTAGCCCTCGTCTTTTTACCTACTTGATCCTCTGCTGCCTTCGCTACTTCATCCCTTAAAGCTACCCATTCTTCTTCTACTGTATTTCTTTCCCCCATTCCTGTCAATTGTTCCCTTATGCTCTCCCTGAAACTCTGTACAACCTCTGATTCTTTCAGTTTATCCAGGTCCCATCTCCTTAAATTCCCACCTTTTTGCAGTTTCTTCAGTTTTAATCTACAGGCCATAACCAATAGATTGTGGTCAGAGTCCACATCTGCCCCTGGAAATGTCTTACAATTTAAAACCTGGTTCCTAAATCTCTGTCTTACCATTATATAATCTATCTGATACCTTTTAGTATCTCCAGGGTTCTTCCATGTATACAACCTTCTTTCATGATTCTTGAACCAAGTGTTAGTCATGATTATATTCTGCTCTGTGCAAAATTCTACCAGGCGGCTTCCTCTTTCATTTCTTAGCCCCAATCCATATTCACCTACTATGTTTCCTTCTCTCCGGCCGGCCGCGGTGGTCTAGCGGTTCTAGGCGCTCAGTCCGGAGCCGCGCGACTGCTACGGTCGCAGGTTCGAATCCTGCCTCGGGCATGGATGTGTGTGATGCCCTTAGGTTAGTTACATTTAAGTAGTTCTAAGTTCTAGGGGACTGATGACCATAGAAGTTAAGTCCCATAGTGCTCAGAGCCATTTGAACCATTCTTCTCTCCCTTTTCCTACACTTGAATTCCAGTCACCCATGACTATTAAATTTTCGTCTCCCTTCACAATCTGAATAATTTCTTTTATTTCATCATACATTTCTTGAATTTCTTCGTCATCTGCAGAGCTAGTTGGCATATAAACTTGTACTACTGTAGTAGGTGTGGGCTTCGTATCTATCTTGGCCACAATAATGCGTTCACTGTGCTGTTTGTAGTAGCTTACCCGCATTCCTATTTTCCTATTCATTATTAAACCTACTCCTGCATTACCCCTATTTGATTTTGTGTTTATAACCCTGTAGTCACCTGACCAGAAGTCTTGTTCCTCCTGCCACCGAACTTCACTAATTCCCACTATATCTAACTTCAACCTATCGATTTCCCTTTTTAAATTTTCTAACCTACCTGCCCGATTAAGGGATCTGACATTCCACGCTCCGATCCGTAGAACGCCAGTTTTCTTTCTCCTGATAACCACATCCTCTTGAGTAGTCCCCGCCCGGAGATCCGAATGGGGGACTATTTTACCTCCGGAATATTTTACCCAAGAGGACGCCATCATCATTTAATCATACAGTAAAGCTGCATGTCCCCGGGAAAAGTTACGGCTGTAGTTTCCCCTTGCTTTCAGCCGTTCGCAGTACCAGCACAGCAAGGCCGTTTTGGTTAATGTTACAAGGCCAGATCAGTCAATCATCCAGACTGTTGCCCCTGCAACTACTGAAAAGGCTGCTGCCCCTCTTCAGGAACCACACGTTTGTCTGGCCTCTCAACAGATACCCCTCCGTTGTGGTTGCACCTACGGTACGGCTATCTGTATCGCTGAGGCACGCAAGCCTCCCCATCAACGGCAAGGTCTATGGTTCATGGGGGGGCGAGTAAGCAATAATTGAGTAAGCAAGTATTGTTTAATTGATGAAAACTAGATTTGGGGATTCACAGCAGCTCACTTTATTCTAAAAAAAGATGAATATTAGTGCAATACTGACAGTAGATATATTCAGATAATCAGTCTAGTAATGAACACTTGCCCAGTGGATTTGAGACAGGACGTACAAGATTTCTGGTGGCGGTATTATTTCAGATTCCGTGCAGCTTTTAATAAAGAAAATCAACTATATTACAGTGTCTTTTAGGGCACTTCCACGAAGCCTAGCTCCAAAATTCGGTATAGAGTAAATTAAAAATTTTGTAGTATTTGGGATGCAAGAGTGAAAATATTAGCTTTTAAAGTGGTATTTAGGGTATCGAAAATAGCGTCCAAGATATCACACAAAAACTTTCAAACTGTACTTTTCAGAAAGCGGTAGATGTAATCACAAGATGCCAAACGTGAAATTGTCACTCTTAGTTTTACTTCAGCCAGAATTGCATCTTTAACTTATTACACTTTTGAGCCAGAATTTCATCTTTAATGTATCAGATTTTTTAATTGGCTCGAATCATATCCCTAGGCAAGCACTCTAAATCTGTTTTGCTGAATTTATTTGAAGTTGTGCAGACATACGTCAGTTAACCTTCAATGACTGTCATTCAGCAAACTTGCGAAAGACAAACACAAAGCCTGGAGTAACGTTCTCTGAACACCTAAATCACTGTAAAGTGGAAACACATACGTACACCATATATCCAAACCACTTTGTGTAACAGAAATAACCAGCCTACTGGCGTAAAACGCCAGTAAGCAGTAACAATAATTTGTAGACAGCTGATGTTCACCTACCAAAACACAAAAAGATCCACTACAGTAACTTTCATCATAAGGTACACCATCCTTGTCATTTGAACAAATTATTTTTCGAGGTTATAATATACACCTAAAATTTTTGATAAAGATTTTGCCTACTTGTGGTTTCCAATAAATCTGCGGGTTCAGTCCATAGATTCCGAACTACGAGGGTCACTCCAAAAGATGTGCACACTATTTTTGTAAAAATACAGTTTTCATTCTGCATGTGTGAAAGTTTTACAGTGTGTAGATACATCCTTCCCGCTTGTTTTCAAACTTAGTTCAACCTGTTCCCGTGAGTGGCGCCATCACAGCATGTCTTCAAGATGGCTGCTACACTTGACGTTCGTTAGAAGCAACGTGCTGTCATAGAATTCCTGTGCTGTGAAAACGAGAAAGTGGGAAACATCCACAAGAGGTTGAAAAAGGTGTATGGAGATGCTGCTGTCGATCGCAGTACAGTTAGTCGGTGGACAAGCAAGTTACATGATGAAAGTGGGCACGGCAATATTGAGGATTGTCCTCGCAGTGGCAGGCCTCGTACTGCACACACTCCAGATAATGTGCAGAGAGTTAACGAATTGGTGACTGCCAACAGACGCATCACAGTGAACGAATTGTCACGCTACGTTGGGATAGGGGAAGGAAGTGTTTGCAGAATACTGAAAGTGTTGGCGTTAAAAAAGGTTTGTGCCAGGAGGGTTCCCAGGATGTTGTCAGTGGCTCACAAAGAAGCAAGAAATGCGGTATGCAGCGAACTTTTAGAACAGTACGAGAATGGGGGAGATGAATTTCTTGGAAGAATTGTGACAGCTGATGAAACATGGCTCCATTATTTTTCACCAGAGACGAAGAGGCAATCAATGGAGTGGCATCATGCAAATTCACACAAGGAAAAAAAAATTCAAAACCACACCTTCTGCTGGAAAAGTTATGGCTAGGGTGTTTTTCGATTCCGAAGGACTCTTGCTTGTGGACATCATGCCAAGTGGAACCACTATAAATTCTGATGCATATGTGACGACACTGAAGAAACTTCATGCTCGACTGAGTCGTGTTCAACCACATCGGCAAAAGCAGGATGTTTTGCTGTTGCACGACAATGCACAGCCACATGTCGGTCAAAAAACCACGGAAGCGATCACAAAACTCGGATGGACAACACTTACAGTCCTGGCCTGGCTCCATGTGACTATCATCTCTTTGGGAAACTGAAAGACTCTCTTCGTGGAACAAGGTTTGAAGATGATGACTCCCTTGTGCACGCTGCCAAACAGTGGCTCCAACAGGTTGGCCCAGAATGTTACCGTTTGGGTATACAGGCGCTGGTTCCAAGATGGCGTAAGGCAGTAGAGAGGGATGGAAATTATGTGGAGAAATGAAAATATTGTTCCTAAAGGATGTATCTACACACTGTAAAACTTTCAAGGATTTAGAATAAAAGATTGATTAAAAAAAAAAAAAGGTGCATTTCTTTTGGAGTGATCCTCGTATGTCCTGATTATGACATTTTTCATTTTCAGGATGCCACAAACTATTCCCTTGACTAAATTTATCAGTTTCTCACAGTCCACGTTTTGTGTCGCATCGGTTATTATGACCGAACAATAAACTGACTTGAATTTCAACGAGTGTCGTCCGAAATTGTACGCTCAGGGAATGTGATCGGCTACATCGTGACCGCGCACCTAGTGATGTACTGATTTGAAAAGATCGGCCGTCTGCGGACGATGTCGGTCGTCGGAGGAATGCACCGATATCGGTACCGTCGTGACTAGCAGCCTGATCCCATGTGCAGACGGATCCGCAGCTCGAGGTCTAGTGGCTAGCGCTGCTGCCTCTGCATTACAGGGTCCCGGGTTCGATTCCCGGCCGGATCGGGGATTTTCTCCGCCCGGGGACTGGGTGTGTGTATTGTCCTCATCATCTAAACATTATTCGGGTAGTGGCGAGATTGGAAATGGAAAGACTGGAACCTATACAGGCGCTGATGACCACGATGTGGAGCGGCCCACAAATCATCATCATCACCATGTGCAGAAGGCTTTAAGAGCCCCATATTTCATCTTTGGTACGGGCCTCGCTCGACCTTCCATCGGCCCTGCAACACACGACTTTAGGCTTCGCCTAAGGACGACAGAATGTTACATCGGCTGAAAGTGTCGAGCTACGGAAAATACAGGGTGTCCGAAAAGACTTTCCCTGATTACATAAATTGATAACTCAGGCTAGAGGTAAGATACAAATATGAAATTTGTGTCGAATTGTTTACAACTATCAAAGTTTTTTTTCTGTTTTAAGTTCGCAGTACGTAAGTAGTGGATGAGGTGCAGTGCCCAAGAAGCCATGTTAAACAATCAGGAGAAGGCACAGTGTGTCCTGTGGTACCATGAGACACGATCACCAACCACAGTGCAGAGACACTTCCAGACAACATTTGGAAGGAATCCACCTGATGTCAAGAGCATTAAAGTCTGGTATGAGAAGTTCAAGAACACAAGATCTGGTCGACCAAGAACCTCAGCAGACAGGGCGGAAGCTGTAAGGCAGTCTTTTCTGCAAAGTCTGAAGAAATCGGTGCGCAGGGCCTCACGTGAATTACAGATGCCTAAAAGCTCTCTCTATGACATTTTACACAAACGTTTATTGTTTCGTGCATACAAAGTGCAAATCGTTCAGGCCTTGTTGCCCAATGACAGTACACGTCGACATGACTTTGCGGTCGAAATGCTATCACGTATTGAGGACGATGATGGTTATCTCAGATGCATTGACTTTTCCGACGAAGCGACCTTTTTTGTCAGTGGAGTAGTGAATCGCCATAATGTGCGCATTTGTGCTTCACAACCCCCTGGCGAGGGCATGCAGTGCACCAGAGGCAGTCCAAAGGTGAATGTTTGGTGCGCTCTATTGCACGATCGAATTATCGGGCCATTCTTCTTCGCTGAGGCTACCATCACATCTGCAGTGTATCTGGACATGTTGCAACTGTATGCTGTTCCTCAGCTGCTTCAGTATCACCCCAATGTCTTGTTTCAGCAAGACGGAGCACTGCCTCATTGGGGTTTGGACGTCTGTGCCTATCTCGATACGACCTTTCCTGGGCGATGGACTGGTTGTGATGGGCGAACGGTTTGGCCTCCACGCTCTCTTGACATAACCCCATTAGACTTCTTTTTATGGGGTTATGTCAAGGATGAGGTCTACCGAAACCCTGCGGCAACGGATAACCACAATTGTCGAATCGATCCCTCCAGTGATGTTGGCTAATGTGTGAGCGGAAATTGAATATCGCCTAAATGTGCTACGTGCTACCAAGGGTGCTCATGTAGAAGTTTACTGATTGTGAAAAAAACTTTGATAGTTTGTGAACAATTAGACACCAGTTTCATATTCGTATCTTACTTCTAGTCTGAGTTATCAATTTATGTAATCAGGGAAAGACTTTTCAGACACCCTGTAGACCACAGACGACTAACAGCTGTGGCAACGAAGACGCAGTTACGTGCAGCCAGCCAGCATTTCCTGGTGCGCAGAGCGCGGACCGTGGTCATCGCCGTGCCCCGGTCGCTGCGATGGCGGCCGCAGATGGGAGCTGGCTCGGCTAATGGTTGCTCGAACAACACAACCCAACACGGCACTGCTATCGCTCAGGGCGGGGCGGCTGCGCTTTGAGGCTGGCGGCTTATCCGGCGCCGCCATCAGCCGCGGCGTACAGTGTACCCGCCGCTGTGACAACTGCCGACCACCCGCCGACGGGGATACTTTACTTTCCCTCCCGCGGAGAAGCTACTTGTCTGCGCCCAACCTGCCAGCCACACGGCAGCGCAGAATCTATGTCGCAGAAAATGGACTGCAGCTCGCCACCGCGGGCTTCTCGTCACGTTAGTGCCAGCCGCGGAGTGAAGTTTCCATCGGAAGATCCATCACAGTTTGCTTCGGGTCGGCGAAGCTGCGCGACCAGAATCGTAAAGGAGTTGTTAGTGGTATCGCGTGCGTAAAGCCGACTGTGCACACTTCAGTAACGATGGGAACTTGCAGAAGTAAACGAACAAATAAGAGCCCAGACAAGATTGTTCGCTTTCGTTGCTGTTGTCTACTCCATATTATTATCGCTGCATGAGTGTTAGCAATTTCCGAAGGACACGGACGACATTTCCAGTTGGTGTAATGAAAGCCAGATTTCTACATCTACATCTACTTACAAGGAACATTACATACTCCACAAGCCACCATAGGGTGCATATCGGAGGCTATCTTGTACCAGTACTAAAGTGCGCGTCATTTACGACGGCGGCCGAGTTTAGGGTTCGTTCTGCGCATCTGACGTCACAAAACACAGTCAGCAATGAACAGAGAACGACGTTGTCAGAGCTCGACTGCAGTGCAGAGCATTGACGGGTGTCTTCAGTTTTAGAAACGTTCAGTCATAAATAAAGTAATTGAACAAAAGCAGACTTTCTTTTATAGAAAGCTTGGAAAAAGCATTCTTTATGCCAATTGCTTCATATTCTATTAATTAATTAAACCAAACAAGCAATAAGCCTCCTAATTCAGGCTATAGCAAGGAAAGGTATTTGTATCATTCTCACTAACCGCTCAGTGTTTGTCGGTATTTTGCGTGCTATTTTAAAGTTCTTCGGAAGGTCTATTGAATGACGAGCTAGCCGACACGGTAGCTCAGCGTGATCGGTCAGAGGGTAATGTGCCCTCTGTAATAAAAAAACTGAGTTAACAGATCAACAATGAACTTAAATGGATGTCTTATGACGTCCGCCCCGAGCAGATTAAACGAACTAAAGCGAACAAAATGAAAATTAAAAAAAAAAAAAAAAGCTGCGTTAGCATAGTGGTTAGTGTTTGGCTGCTAAGCGAAAAGTTCCGAGTTCAAACCTTGTTCGGCGCGTAATATTTTCTTTATTTAAAAACAATATCGAAGTGTCTTACTTCATGAATTTTATTCGTTTGGATGTAATTTTTTGAAATTTCTAGTGGCAACTAAAATCGACCATACGGAATGTATATGCTATGGACTTTTACCTCTGCAAACTCTTCAAAATTTCGTGCATTGGTGTACTACATCTAATGCTGCACAATAACTGCGTTGAACATCGAAACAAAATTAAGTCATTTATGGGGAGAAGGTATCAGTCAATAAGATGTGTAAAAATCAAATTATTGGGCCAAATAGTTTTTGTGAAATTGAATGACAAAGTGTGTCAAAACAGTCGCAACAGTATGTGTGTGCACAGGCGAGCAATGCAGTGATGACAAAATCGCGCACAGCGCGGAATGCGGGGAGCACGTCTCTGTAGCAGCGAAAGGGTTAATGCGGAGGTAGTGGCTTTACTTCATAAACTGCGCGCTCCCCCCTAAACGTAAGTTTGCGAACTGTACTATGGCGCTGCTTCTCTTGGCGCGTGCAACTGGCAACGCACCAATCTCCCGAGTCTGGACGGGCATGCGCGAACCGCCAAGATAAAAGAATTGAACTACAGTCATTGCCTTTCCAAGTCCAATCGCATACGGTGGGAGGGAAAAATGATAGTCTATATTCCTTTGCACGAGCCCTAATTTCTGTTATCTTCGCGGCACTTACGGAAAATATATGATGGCGGCTCTAGAATCGTTCTGCAGACAGACGCAAATGCCAGTTCTCTAAACTTTTTCAAAAGCGTTTCGCGAAAAGAACGTCAAACTTCCCTCTAGGGATTCCCATTTGAATTTTCGGAGTTTCCATAATGTAGTTGGTCGAATCTGCCGGCAAAAAATCTTGTAGCATACCTCTGAATTGCTTCGATGTTTTCCTTCAATTCAACCTGGTGAGGATTCCAAACACTCGAGCTGTACTCGAGAATACACTAGTATTGGTCTCCTTTGTAGAGGTGCGATACTTTCCTAGAATTCTCCCAATAAACCGAAGCCTTCGCTAGTACTGACCTTACGTGCTCGTTCCATTGTACAGTATATTGCTTTGCAACGTTGCGCCTAGGTATTTAATTGACAGGCTGTGTCACGCAGCACTGTATGTCAAGCATGACGTTTTGTATTCATTTTCCTACAATATACACTGATCAGCCAGAACATTATGACTAACTACCTAATAGCTTGTATGTCCACCTTTGGCACGGATAGCAGCGGCGACGCGTCTTGGCATGGAAGCAATGAGGCCCTCGTAGTTCGCTGGAGGGAGTTGGCACCACATCTGCACACATAAGACGCCTAATTTCCGTGGATTCCGGGGAGGGGAGCGATGAGCACTGACGACACATTCAATCACATCCCAGATGTGTTCGATCGGGTTCAGACCTGGCGAGTGTTGTGGTGTATGAGACACACCTGCTCGGATTATCTTGTGGTCAGCCACATCACAGAGATGCAGCGAGGGACATTCGAGTTACTTGAATGTGCATATCTGTTCCCTGTTGTTTTCAAATGCAGAGATACAACTTGAACACGTGAGACTGAGTTTCCTTGATTACGCATATCTCGGAGCTTGCATTCGTCTGAGATCTTATTTCTTGCGAATGTGGGAAACCAAAATATGATGCTGCGTCAACAAGATAGGACTTTCTGACTAATGTTGATTAATCGTATTTTTTTCCTATCGAAACTAACTCAGCATGGTCGTGTGTTGTAAAAGTTGGAAGACTCACTGTGACTAGCTTCTCTTTCATGCCGCACCATCACAGATGTTTCCATCTTCATAGTCACTGTCATCATTCATGGCTTCCTTCCTTTTGCACAAAAATGTAAGTGTGATTTCCACTACACACACTAACAGAATCTACGTATTTTGCTTATCATTTCTTGTTGTAATACAACAAAGGATGCTTTTGCTATGTTTTCCTTACACCAAAAGCCTGTACGACATGTTTTATGATGGTCAAGGATTCTGCACCACAGACCATCTATTTGTTCTAAATGAACCTACATTTTGGATGTTGGGTAGCGTTTGAAGTAGCATGGCTGCTTCTTGTGGTTTCATTCTAGAGTGGACAACGCCCCACTATGAGTTGGATATGACTTCTATAAAATAGTTAATGGAAAATTGCCAGTGGTATATGTCCATTTATTCCACCTGAATCACTTGTCTTCAGGAAGGGTTTAAGGACTTGATACCAGAATGTGGTGCGCATAATACTGATGACAAGGGCTGCCCTTCACATTCTGCAGTCCGATCGAAAATATGTGTTGACAAATACAGACCAGTGACTGGCGAGCTATATGTGAAGTTGTTGTAACAGTAGTGGCCAGATTGTCACTTACGAGATTACTCATACGATGCCAATGAGTGGAATGAATCTTGCTATTGAACAGTGGAAGCAAGAGGTGTCACCATCACAGTCGCCATCAGAAAACATCACTTTCTTCTTTTGCATCTATAAATGTAAACGATATTCTAGAAAGTGTTGAAGATAAACTAGAATATGTATTACATTCGTATATTTTCACTGTGTGTGAGCGTGTGTGCACACGCGTGTCTGCACGTGTTCAAATGGTTCAAATGGCTCTAAGCACTGTGGGTCTTAACATCTGAGGTCATCAGTCCCCTAGACTTAGAACTACTTAAACCTAACTAACCTAAGGACAACACACATCCACGCCCGAGGCAGGATTCGAACCTGCGACCGTATCAGCAGCGCTGTTCCGGCCTGAAGCGCCTAGAACGGCTCGGTCACGGCAGCCGGCTCTGCACGTGTTATTACCATTATTATGATGATATTGAGACACATGTGGATTTTTTTTAATGTTTTGTGCACACACGTGCTCAAAAAGTCTCTCCGCAGCGCCGTATGATTGTTAGCCGCGCGTGCCGTATGCCGCAGTGAATATACCGAAATGAAACTCAGTGAAATACAAGTTATTAATTTATCTAATACTCATTTTTACTTACAAATTTTCACATTAAATGTTGAAAGTGTACCCCCTGTTGTTGAATACACAATTCAATTCGTCTAATCATGTTTCCAAACACAAGCTGTAACATTTCTTCTGTAACAGAAGCAGTGAAAGTGGATATTGCAGTTTTCAGTTCATCGATGGATTTTGGACGGATTTTATAGACAATTGCTTTCGCTGCACCCGAGAAGAAAAGTCACATGGTGTTAGGTCAGGCGATCGTGGAGGCCAAAGACCCTGTGAAATTACGCGATCAGCAAAAACATCAGCAAGAAGTGACATTGAAACGCGAGCTGTATGGGCGGTTGCACCATCTTGTTGAAAATGACCGTTCAGTATTTCACTTAACACAAGTTGTCCTATGAATGGGTACAGAATATCACTGCAGAATCAAACTGTGATTATTGTTTCGTTGAAAAATATGGGACCCACAATCCGACGTCTAGAAATTGCAATCCAAACTCCTATTTTCGCAGAATGAATTGGTTCCTCTTGAATACACAACAGATTTGCAGTACTACACATACGAGAATTTTGCGGGTTCATGTACCCGGATAAATAAAACCATGCCTCATCAGTGAAAAACGTTTCATTAAGAATATCCCTTCCATTTTGTTGAACCAAATTTTTGAACCATCGACAGTAATGCAGTCTCTTGCCATGATCAGTATTTTTCAGTTCTTGCACGACTGTCACTTTGTATGGGAAAAGTTCTAATTTTTTCCTTACAGCTGTGTGGGCCGTTCCGATTTCCTGGGCGAATTTTCTTACTGACTTGTTCGGACTCATGGGCATTTTATCGGAAATACCGAGTAGTATATAATACTCAGACAAAACGCTAGGACGACCACTTCTCGGTGCATCTGTCACTGAACCCGTACTTCGAAATTTGATAATCGAATCTCGCACAGTATTGCAATGTGGGAGTGTTGTCTCCAGGAAAACTGAATTAAATGTTTGACGAACTGAAACTGTGAATTTACCGCCAGCTTTGAACACTTCAATGGTTAGCATTTTATCAGTGACAAAAAAGAAACAAACGAACAAAGGAACTAAACTTAAACGTTCACGTCAACACATAACGACACACACCAACGATACTACTGAAGCTGAATGAGATAAACGAAACAGTGGAATGTTGGGAGAGTCCACTTGAAGGGAAGTAACACAGGCAGGCGAACAATCATGTGGTACGCGCGGCTAACAATAATTACGGCACTGCGGAGAGACTTTTTGAACACCCCGTATAAAAGCTGAAATGATGTATACATCATAGACATGATAATGGCCCAGACATGGACATAATTTTTTTATAACATTTAATGATGAGGCAGAGGTGGAAAGAGAGAGAGATAGAAAATTTACAGAGTTATATAAATCAGAGAGATGATTATGAGGCGGACGTGAAAATATTTTGTGCATTCATTTGACATGAACTTCAGAGACGAGACATTACAATAGCTACAGAAGTGTGACGTTATGCAGTTTGTGTGTCTAAACCAAAGAGATGATGATGAGGCACACGCGAAAATATTTTGTGCACAAATGTGACACGAACTTTAGTGACCGCCTGGAAAATCGAATGCGGCTTTCTGGCCATGCTGACCTTATGCTTTATGTTAGAAGACAGACTGAAGAAAGGCAAACCTACATTCTTAGCATCTGTAGATATGGAGAAAAATTTTAACAATGCTGACTGGAATACAGTCTTTGAAATTCTGAAGGTAGCAGAGATGAAACAAGGGGAGCGAAAGGCTATATAAACTTGTACAGGAAGCAGACTGCAGTTACAACAGCCGCAGGAATGAAAGAGAAGTGAGGGAGTGACACAGAGTTGCAGACTATCCCCGTGTTTTCCAGTGTGTGCACTGAGTAAGCTCTAAAGGAAACCAATGAAAAATCTGTAAAGCAAATCGATGTTCAGGGAGAAAAAATCAAAAGTTTGCAGTTTGCCGATGACATTGTAATTCCGCCAGAGACAGCAAAGGACTCAGAAGAGCAGTTGAATGCAGTGGATAATGTCCTCAAATGAGATTGTAAGACGAGCATCAATAAAAATAAAACAAGGATGATGGCTTGTCGCCGGATTAAATCAGGTAGTGCTGAGGGAATTAGATTAGGATATGAGACAGTAAAAGTAGTGGATGAGATTTGCTTTTTGGGCAGCAAAATAACTGACGACGGCCAATGTAGGGAACATGTAAAGTGCAGACTGGCAATAACGAGAAAAGCATTTCTGAAGAAGAGAAATTTATTAACATATGATGTAAGTTAAAGTGTTAGGAAATCTTTTCAAAAGGTGTCTGTCTGAAGCGTAGCTTGTATGAAAGTGAAACATGGTTGACAGGCATTTCAGACGAGCTGGGAACTTAAGTGATTGAAAGATGGTGCTATAGAAGAATGCTACAGTTTATATGGGTAGATCGAATAGCAAATGAGGATGGACTGAATGGAATTGGCGAAAAAGAAATTTATGGCACAATTTGACTGCAAGAAGGAATCGTTTGATGAGAGACATCCTGAGTATCAGCGAACTGTCAGTTTGGTAATGGAAATGTGGGAGTAAGAATTGTAAAAGGAGAAAATGGTTCAAATGGCTCTGAGCACTATGGGACTCAACTGCTGAGGTCATTAGTCCCCTAGAACTTAGAACTAGTTAAACCTAACTAACCTAAAGACATCACAAACATCCATGCCCGAGGCAGGATTCGAACCTGCGACCGTAGCGGTCCTGCGGTTCCAGACTGCAGCGCCTTTAACCGCACGGCCACTTCGGCCGGCTGTAAAAGGAGACCAAGGCTTGAGTACAGTAAGCATGTTGTAATGGATTTAGGTTGCAGTGGTTATCCAGAGATGAAGAGGCTTTCATAGGATAGATTGTCATGGAGAGCTGGATCAAACCGGTCCTCAGACTGAAGACCACACAAACAACACTTTGATCTGTGATCTGAAGACGGCCGCTTCACGGAAATGTTGGTCTGCGAATAAATACACGTTACAGCTGCTTTTGATAGTTCCATGACGCTGTTCCTTGAACAGATAACGGGTTGCGAGGTGCCGGGGCTAGCAGTGTATTTAACACTAAATTCTTCTAGAATCTTCATATGGAAATGATGCTCTAAGCCCCCCCTTTTCTACCTCCGACTTTTGCTGTTGCACATGGATAAGAAGAAACGCGAACTGACTGTAATCGACCCTGCAAGTGGAGTAGAAAAAAGTTTGGCGCCTACAATAATTTAATTTGATAGAAATTAATTAGATAAAGGGAAGTTCATTAACGTAGTGAGAAATGAAAGGGTTGCTCTACCGATTAACAGAATGAAAGTTCTGTCCAAAATAACAATTTGATTTATTATGACTAAACTCAAAATACACTCCTGGAAATTGAAATAAGAACACCGTGAATTCATTGTCCCAGGAAGGGGAAACTTTATTGACACATTCCTGGGGTCAGATACATCACATGATCACACTGACAGAACCACAGGCACATAGACACAGGCAACAGAGCATGCACAATGTCGGCACTAGTGCAGTGTATATCCACCTTTCGCAGCAATGCAGGCTGCTATTCTCCCATGGAGACGATCGTAGAGATGCTGGATGTAGTCCTGTGGAACGGCTTGCCATGCCATTTCCATCTGGCGCCTCAGTTGGACCAGCGTTCGTGCTGGACGTGCAGACCGCGTGAGACGACGCTTCATCCAGTCCCAAACATGCTCAATGGAGGACAGATCCGGAGACCTTGCTGGCCAGGGTAGTTGACTTTCACCTTCTAGAGCACGTTGGGTGGCACGGGATACATGCGGACGTGCATTGTCCTGTTGGAACAGCAAGTTCCCTTGCCGGTCTAGGAATGGTAGAACGATGGGTTCGATGACGGTTTGGATGTACCGTGCACTATTCAGTGTCCCCTCGACGATCACCAGTGGTGTACGGCCAGTGTAGGAGATCGCTCCCCACACCATGATGCCGGGTGTTGGCCCCGTGTGCCTCGGTCGTATGCAGTCCTGATTGTGGCGCTCACCTGCACGGCGCCAAACACGCATACGACCATCATTGGCACCAAGGCAGAAGCGACTCTCATCGCTGAAGACGACACGTCTCCATTCGTTCCTCCATTCACGCCTGTCGCGACACCACTGGAGGCGGGCTGCACGATGTTGGGGCGTGAGCGGAAGACGGCCTAACGGTGTGCGGGACCGTAGCCCAGCTTCATGGAGACGGTTGCGAATGGTCCTCGCCGATACCCCAGGAGCAACAGTGTCCCTAATTTGCTGGGAAGTGGCGGTGCGGTCCCCTACGGCACTGCGTAGGATCCTACGGTCTTGGCGTGCATCCGTGCGTCGCTGCGGTCCGGTCCCAGGTCGACGGGCACGTGCACCTTCCGCCGACCACTGGCGACAACATCGATGTACTGTGGAGACCTCACGCCCCACGTGTTGAGCAATTCGGCGGTACGTCCACCCGGCCTCCCGCATGCCCACTATGCGCCCTCGCTCAAAGTCCGTCAACTGCACATACGGTTCACGTCCACGCTGTCGCGGCATGCTACCAGTGTTAAAGACTGCGATGGAGCTCCGTATGCCACGGCAAACTGGCTGACACTGACGGCGGCGGTGCACAAATGCTGCGCAGCTAGCGCCATTTGACGGCCAACACCGCGGTTCCTGGTGTGTCCGCTATGCCGTGCGTGTGATCATTGCTTGTACAGCCCTCTCGCAGTGTCCGGAGCAAGTATGGTGGGTCTGACACACCGGTGTCAATGTGTTCTTTTTTCCATTTCCAGGAGTGTAGTAAACAAAACACATGAAACATTTACAATACATCAAACCTGGATACTCAAATAAATGCTGTGAAGGTGAGGTTGTCCATAAACTAGATTGTGACATTTATGACCAAGTGGTATGTGGAGCCAATTCCTTGCAACTCAAATCTTAAGAGAAACACCCAGCCAACCCAACATTAATTGCTGCTACAGTAGTGAGAACTCGGGCAAT
Organism: Schistocerca serialis cubense; assembly: GCF_023864345.2. Taxonomy (NCBI): domain Eukaryota; kingdom Metazoa; phylum Arthropoda; class Insecta; order Orthoptera; family Acrididae; genus Schistocerca; species Schistocerca serialis. The sequence continues at coordinate 1,092,119,918 of NC_064638.1, forward strand.
GAACATCCAAGACAGAACCACGTACGAGAAGACGGGAACAGGCGCGCTCTGCTGAGCTCTGATTAATACAGAGCAAATTCCCTAATCTGCCGCTGCTGCGGACATACATACCAAGCTGTCTTCTTAACTGCAAGGACACGATCTGGCGTACTGGAAGCGATGGCTGGTTGCTTCAACGTCCCGTCGTGGTGATGATAATATCGCGAGTATAGCCCGAAACTAATTGTCCTGGTCTGGTTGTTCCAGACTAAAGACTTCCTATCAATATAAATGCGCCTCTGAGGGAGGCGAAGAAGGCTCACCACACAATCACTGATGGTACAGTGATTGATTTTAACAAGCGAAGTCACACAGTAACTCCGATACAGTAAACTTTAGCCAGAACTGCTCAAGGCGGTCAACATAGGCCGCTTGTACGCAGAACGCTCAATTGCCAACTGTACTCGGAAAGTTATGTTGAAGTCGAAACTTCAGCAACTTCGTCAAACAGTACAATTAAATGAAAGTATATTAGACAGCCAACGGAAGGCAGACTGTCCAGAGCAGCGAGAGCTCAGTCTTGTAACCTACCCCAACCGAAAGGTGAGAGCCGACTACCTCAAGAGCACCTGTACAAACCGAACAGCGAACATTCCCGCCCCCACAACCATGGCCGTGGTTAAACGTTCCAATCAGCAACTCGAAAACCGGCGGAAAATTCCATTCTATTGCCAAAGCACTACCATTCCACCAATGGAGATACTTGGCGCCAATTTCTGCGCCGATTTTGCTACGTCACGGAGCTATCCGCTGAGCAAGCCAATCACAGTTATGATTTTGCAGAAAAACGCGGGAATTTGCCCGCCAAGACTGCCTGAGAACACAAGTCATTCCCACGCCTCGCTCGTAGCCCGCCAGAAAGTGTTTTCACTAAGTTTCTGCGAAGTAACGGAATCTCTAGCCCAGCCACTCCTTCAGGCCCCTGTGGGCGTGTCGCTCCCGCTCTTATGACAATGTCGGCGTCTGGAATGCATCTACTCGACTCCCTCACACCAGTCGGCTTAACCCTTTCAAGTTCAGCAGAACCCGCCTGTCACCGGACCACTCGGGTGACGAGAGACGCTGCGTGGGAAGTCCGCGTGTGAAGGAATTTTCGCTTTTCACTGCATGCAATTAGAGAGGAATTTCGGATTACTCAGAGCAAGATAGAAATATGAGAGGGGGCTCATGCCACCTCTCACGGTTACAAGAGTGATTCCCAAACTGTGCGCAAAAGCGACCAATATTAGACATCTATAACAGATGCAGAGAAGATGAATAAAAATCTATCGACTTATATGTGCTACTCGTTGTAATGGATGTGCAAATTATCGTGGAATAGTAAATGGGGATACCTGTATTCAATTTTGATTCTGAGGTTTCAGCCGTTATGTAGCAAACAAGCACACCCATTCCATTAATTCTATTAGTTTTAAATTTGTTCAGTTACTTGTTTGCGAATTTAAAATACACAGCAACATAACCCCTATAAACTGCACGCTTTGACCAACGGCGCCGCGGAAAAATTCTGGTACATTAAAGGAGCTGGGAATCTGAAACGTTTTGGAAAGCGTTGTGTTATAATGAATCCCAAGTCAAAAGAAAAGAAAACTAACAATTACCACCACTTTTAATATGAAAGTCTCTCCGATGAAAGGAAAGAAAGGCAATTTATTGAAAGATCGCCAGTACACACAAAAACATCTGCAATTAACGAGAAATAACCACGACGCTTTAGTTAATGTGATATGTGTTGCGAAGTATTGTGATTCCGCGGTCCAGTTTTCTTTTAAAGCATAGTTGTGCATGGCACGTTTCGTTGCAGTGGAGGAGCGGTTGCCGTTTGCATGACCTGACTGAAGGTAAGGAGTGAGGAGCGAGCGACTCCTGCCGACACGTGGCGTCCGGTCGGCTTATCTGCGCATCCAACAGCTGCGCCGCCCGCCCTCCGAGGCAACAACAGGTGGCGTAACGGTCGCCAGCTGCACGGGGTGTTCACCTGTATAAAGACCGTTTTACACACGCGACTTTCTGGTCAAAATGAACTGCTCGTTGTGGGCGTGCATCACGTGCTTGCGTGTAAATCCGCCGCCAACCAACTAGCGAGTGGGAAGTGATGCAAATGATCAGTTGACTGTTCGGAGTGTGGAGCGCTAAGATCTAAAGTTGCCAGCACGGCAGCTCAGCGTGTTCGACCAGAGCGTTAGCTGCGTTCTGCAATAAAAATCTGCGTGAATGGATCATCGATGAACCTGAACGGGTGTCATGGGACGTGTGCCCCGAACAAATGCAGCGAACAATAAAACAATAACGAACAAAATGAGATTGTAAAAAAAGAAAAAGAAGTATGCTACAGAGCGCGCATGCACAGAAAGAGGAGGCGGTGGCGGCGTCGGAAGTTACATTAATGGACTTTGTACGTGTGTGTCCTCTTAATCTTTATTTTGTTATTTACTTCGTTTCGCGGCAACACTGCAAAGGCTGTACGACGACCTGGTATTTTTCCTATTTTATAGTCTCTCACAAGACAGCCTAAATATGTTAACACTATGCATAAATAAGAACGTAAATAAATAAACGTTTATTAATAAAACTGTTCGGACACTGAAAACGACATATATATTCAACGAGAAAAATAATTTTCTACGTTTTTGTCACTGATCAAGAAATAAAATAACAAGGATAGAACATTAGGGCGCTATTTACTGCCTTAAAAATATTGGCATGTTTATAGGTTTATTTTTCTCAAGCAGATAAATTCTTTCAGTCCTCAGATGTATGGAGAATTTACCACACGACCTGCGACAAGAACATACACTCTGAATTTTGTTTCGGTTGTTAGTAAACTGTACAACGGATCACGGATTTATACTGAAGGGAAGTGTGTGTGTGTGTGTGTGTGTGTGTGTGGAGGGGGGACTAAAGGTCGTGAGGGGTGAACAAGGCGTTGTGCTTGGATAGCTCAGTCGGTAGGGCATCTACCCGCCAAAACCAAAGGTCCCAGCTTCGAGTCGCGTTCCGGCACAAGATTTCAATCTACCTAGAAGTTTTAAGTCAGCGCACACTACACTGCAGAGTATAAATTTATACTAACCATCTTATTATTCGACAAAGCGAACCGTGGACCTGTCCCTAACGTAATTTGGTCACGTGACTAGCTACAGATACATTCCAGTTGAAAGTAGCGTGCTATGGTGAAAGGTGGCTACACTGAGTCACAGCGCCAGAGATTGCGTCAAAGAGTATGATTCCGCCGCCTCCACTGGGCAGTAGTAGTTCTGAGGTTGCTGTGGGCAGTGCTTGTTGAGAGGATGTCGATAGCAGTACTAGTTGAGGGCATGTCGTGTGCGGTTGTTCTGTTGGGCGAGACAGGGGATGTTGCGATAATCACAGTGTATTTTTCGTCAATATATATGAAGGTAACAAAAAAATTTTTTATTTCATATTTCCTAAATAACAATGCCTCTTGGCCACAGGTTCAGTCAACAAAGCATCTGGCTTGTGTTCACGTATTAGACTGTAATTATGGTTTCTATATGCAATTATAGTATTTCTGTTTTTTTAATTACTTCATTGTAAATGGCGTTTAAAATATCTTGTCGTATCGAGGAAGAACGTGCCAGATGTGTACGTTGAATCACACTTCCACACACAGAACAGTTACACTTGTGCTTTGTTGTTTCGTAGCTTTTATAGTTGCTGGGGACTTAATTAATTAATTGTGTTAACGGAAATTTCCCTTCATTCTTTGTTGTTATTCTATGCAGTCAGATTGCGTACTAATACTACTCAGGGCCAACTGGTTACGAGACTTCGCAATCGGACACACACATACAGCTACTAAAATTATTTGCATTTTATTTAATTAAGCCCCCATGCACGTGGCGACCGCTGCTTCGGATCGTCCCTTGGAATTCTTTTGATAGTAAAAATAGCAGACAGTAGTATTGTTGTAGTAATTTGTAGTTTAGTAATTTTAGTCTATATTGTATGTATAGATTTTGTAATTGAACATTTGTAGTTGTCTTGTCATTCTTCTGACGGTATTTTTGTGGAATTTAATATTTGATGAGTCATATACGGGGATTGACAATTTTGTGCAATTGTGAAGGTTTTAATTGTTCATTAGGCGTGTTTGTCGGGAAGCATTTCGTGTGAATGGTATTGTTGGTGATAAAGTGTATATTGTGTGTAATTTTTCTTGTAGTGACGAGTTTTGTATGTTTTGTAAATGATTACGTGATCGATGAAAAAGGCAAAAATGATGGATAGTCAGAATGACGAGGTTGTTAACATGGCGAACTCGCCAACACAGGAGAGCAGTATGATGAATAGTGAAGTAGAAAACAATTTAATAAGTCGGGAAAATAGTCCGGAACCAGTTCAAAATTTTTCACAATCAAAAATTTTCAGAACATGAGATTAACGACAGAAGATTCTGGAATAGTATCGAACACAGATGGTTTTACTGCTATGACGAAGGAAGTTAGTTTTACGGGAAATGTTAGGGGCGAAAAGAATTTCGAACCAGTTAATATGGAGCAGTTGATGAGTGCAATATTAAATTTGGGAACACGGTTAGACTCACAAATACGAACAATTAAAACTGAGATGGGAACAATGGAAAAAAGGTTAGACTCACTGGGATCACAGGTAGGATCTAAATTAAAAACGGAGATGGGAACTTTGGCAACACGGTCAGAATCTGATAAGGGAACAATGGAAACACGATTAGACTCAAGAATAGGGACATGTTTTAAAAACATGAAAGATGAATTAAAGAAAGAAATTAGAGAAGAAGTACAACCGATTCTGAATTCTCACAATAATAGATTAATTTCAATAGAAATTAGACAAAAGGAACAGGATAGAGAACAGGAAGAAAGAGATCGTGTGATAGTACAAAAATTCTCAGAGTTAAATTTACAACGGGCACGATAAGGAAGAAATATTTGAAAGAATCGAGGAATCCGTACCAAATGACAGAATAAATAACCTAACACAACAGTATGAACAGTTAACTACTAAATGTGTCAATACTGAAACCCGAGTCGCGACACTTACGGAAGACGTAAATAAACAGAAAGAACAAATAGGTGACTTATCGGAAAGAGTTGAGGAGATTTCAGATAAATTGACAAATCTTAGTTTAAGTGGGGACAGAAATTCAGATGATACAGCTCCATTGCCATTTTCAGAAACAGAAGAGTACCATAATATAAATAAACATGTAGAAAATCAGAGAAAATTTAACGAACGCGTTAAAAGGGAATTTGAGGCGTTACGAAAGCAAGTTAAACAAATTGAAAGTGAAATCGTAGGTAAAGACAGTAGAAGAAATTTGGAATCAGCGATAGCAGCGGGTTTTGAAGAAAATATTTTATTTCATTTACGAGATGCAACAAGAGAGCGCCAGGCGCGCGAACTTGACAATAATCGACATTCGGACTGGGACAGACGCGGTAGGTCTTTGTCGCCACAAGGCGAAAGCTTATGAGTATAAACACTTTTTAACTGTTCGGAAATTGAAGATCTTTCGCAATTCTAAGAATGACATACATCAATGTTCATGGTTAGATCAATTTATGTACGCACTTCCACCAAATTGGCCACTAAGTCACAAACTGGAATTTATGTGTGGATATTTAGAAAACGAACCGGCGACGAGCATGCGCGCACTTATTAGAGATTGTAATAATTTAAATGATTTTTATCACGCATTTCTATCGGCGTATTGGATAGAGTCAAACATAGTCTTATTATGCAGCGTAATTTTAAACAGTCTGAGTTCCGCACGCCAGCAGAATGACATGATTCGAAAGAATCAGTTCCTTTCCAACCCCTATAGCCCGACTGAATTAATTCGCATTTGCTTAACTAAGCTGCCACAATCGATAAGGCAAATTGCTTTAGCCGGAGGATGTAAAGACGACATTGAGACTTTTGAGACTTTGCTACAAGAACTTGAGTATAACAACGACGACGGGACCTTTTGTAATTTTTTCAGTAACAGTAATCACAATAGAGTTTCAGAGAAAAGGGATAGTGATCGGAAACGGTAATCGGTATCATCAAGACAGAAATTATTCACACAATAATAGAAATTCTTACTACAAGAATAACCAGGGTAGTAGATATAACAATAATTTCAGAAGTAACAGTCGAAATTACACAAGAAGTAGTCATGCAGATAGACAGGAAAATAGAAATTTTAATAACAAACACAACCAAGAATTTACATGTAACAGACAGGAGGGACCTAATTGTCATCCTCCGCGTGACAGAAATTCATAGAGACAAGTGCAAATCGTTGAAATTGATCCGCGAAATGACGCGAATAATCAAAGACGTGACGCAAACAATCGACAATGACTTATAGCTTCGGCTTCTGACAGCAATATAGACGGTTCAGAAAGTAATGACACTACGACTTTACACTACGTACGCCTGGAAGACATGAGAGACATTTTGCTAGACGAAAAGGAAAATAATGTAGACGCATTTTTACATCGTGTTATTGAAGTATGTGTGGGTAAGAATAAGTTCACTGTGGTTTTAGATTCTGGGAGCCCATTGAATGTTATTAGTGAATTAGTTTTTCGTATATGTGTAAGAACTATAGCTTGTCCTGTGTTACCTGTTTCTAAAACTACAATTCGAGGAGCTATTTCTGGAAAAAGTGTGGAAGTCAAACAACAGACCAACTTAAATTTCATTTGTCAAATATATGAATTTTCTGCTAATTTTATTATTGTTCCATTACTCAGTACACAAATTATATTAGATACGGAGTTTCTTAACACACATAAGGCAATTTTAAACTTTAAGGAAGGAAGGGTGAACTTGACTGTTGCCGGAATGCCAAGATGTTTGAAATTTTTCAGTGTTTAACGAAATCTGAATCAGACCCAAAATGTTTAAGGTTTCTTACTTCTGATGTTGTCGCTGAGCATTATGACGACAATGTGTTCATTCATGACAACGACAATAGATACAGAGACGCGATGGATGATATAATTAATAGTGAAGAATTAATTAATGAAAAGGTTAACAAAGCTGAAGTGCCAGATAACGTTGCAAGAGAAGAACTGCACCAAATTTTGACTTCACATGCTACAGTATTTAGTCATCATCACACAGGAACTATACAAGGCTTACAATATTTATTTAAAGTAAAAGAACACAAACCATTTCGAGGAAAAACGTACGCTTATAGAGACAAGGTTAAGAGTGAACTTCAATGCATGTTAGATCAAGGCATTATTGAGCCAGCAGTCAGTCCTTATACCAGCCCATTACACGTCGTTCTTAAAAAGGATGGGTCAATTCGTTTGGTTCTGGATTCCAGACAGATAAATAATATCATCATTCCTGAATCTGACCGTCCACAAAATTTAGATGAACTTCTTCAACATTTCCATGGAATTAAAGTTTTATCCACAATTGATATGCGCAAGTTTTTGGCAAATAGAACTCCACCCTGATTGTAGAAAATACACTGCCTTTTTAGCCTTGGGTAATTGTTATCAATTTCGGAAATTACCGTTTGGACTTCTATATCTTCTGCAGCATTCATTCGTAGTTTAAACGAAATTTTACCTGTTTACCTTCGTGACAATATTACTTCATATGTTGACGATATTCTTAATGCTAAACGTTCTTGGAGTGAGCATAACAAAATTTTGGATTCATTATTACGTATTTTTGCAAGAGTTGGCATTACAGTGAACTTAGAAAAATCTGAATTTGGTCGTTCTCAGGTGAAATTTCTTGATCATATTATTTCTACAGAAGGTATTCTTCCTGATCCAGAGAAACTAGACGCTATTCGTAATTATGCTGTTCCTACTATAAAACGTGATGTTCGTAGTTTCCTTGGTGTTTGTAATTTTCTTAGACGCTTTGTTAGATTGGACAATTTGGCCACACCTCGTTTATGTGAACTATCTGGAAAGAATTCTAATTGGTGTTGGGATGAGGAAGCTCAATCAGAATTTGAACGACTTCGTGATGCTTTAGTTGCTGCTCCACTTCTTTCACATCCGGATTTATCTAAAGATTTTTGTTTGGCGACGGACTCATCATACAAAGGCCTAGGTGCACACTTATTTCAAGAGATAGAAGAAAACGGCGTTGTAGTATAGAAAACTATTGGATTTGGAAGACGTGTTCTCTCTAAATCAGAAAAGAATTATTAGATTACGGAACTTGAAGCCTTGGCTGTTGTTTGGGCTTTCACAAAATTTCGCATATTTTTGTATGGCAGACATACTAAGGTTTACACCGATCATCGAGCTCTGGAATTTCTTATGTTAACAAAATTAACACATGGAAGATTGTCACGATGGGCGCTGTATCTACAGGAATTTGATTTTAGTATTGTTTACATACAGGGTTCTTCAAATATTATTGCTGATGCTTTATCACATGCACCTATGGGTTTGAAACAAAGTGCTGAGGAGGACTGCAAAGAAAACAATTATTGTTTGATGTATATTCAAGGTGTTGCGTTTGAAAATTTTATTTCGTCTTCGCTCCAGGACATCGCTAAGGAGCAAAACAAGGATCCAATCTGGAAGGACATTAAGGAGAAGTGGAGGAGAAAGGAAAGCGTAGCGATTAGACAGTATTATTAAGTTCGCAATGATATTCTTTTTAAACGAAAGTCGGTCGACAACTCTGTTTGGTTAGTTGGGTTAATAAATTGATTTGGTATACACATTTCAGTTATGCACACTTTGATCCCAGAAAACGCTTTCATAAATGACGAGAAAAGTGTTACTTCAGTAATATGGAAAAACGTATTCGATCTGTTCTTGCCAAATGCAAATTATGTCAAAAGGCTAAGCCGCCAACTATTTCTCACAGAGCACCGTTGTTTCCTATTATTTCAGCGAAATTAAAGAAGATGGCTGCAGTCGATTTGTTCGGTCCAGTGGTACGTTCTACTAATGGTTTTGCGTACATTTTGGTAGCAGTGGAATTGACATAAAAATATGTGTGTTTTACACCTTTACCCAAAGCAACAGCTCGTTCAGTATCTAATGCTTTCATCAAACATTTTCTTAAAGAAGTTGGTCATGTTGATAAGGTTATATCAGATAATGGATCACAGTTTCGCTCTAAAATTTGGCTTCATACTCTACGGCGTCGTAAGATTAAACCACTTTTCATTTCACTTTTTCACCCTCAATGAAACACTTTAGAGAGATGGATGAAGGAAATCAAAAAATTGTGTCGACTTTATTGTCATCAGAATCACAGAACGTGGGATCAGTATCTTCATATTTTTCAAAACATTCTGAATGAACTCCCTAATGATTCAACTTCTTTACCGCCTATATTGATATTAAAAAAATAAAGCACCGACAAATCGCATTTCTGAAATCGTTCCTTTTCCGCCTTCAGGGAAGCTGCGGCATTCTGAAGTTGTCAACCTAGCTCTACAAAGTATTGCATCTGCGGCTGTTAAAAGAGAGGAATCAGCTAAACGTCCTGGTCGTTTAAAAACCTTGTCAGTTGGTCAAAAGGTGTTAATTAAGTCTCACCGTTTGTCTCACAAAGGAAAAGGCTTGTCGCAAATTTTTCTGCTTTATAACGGTCCATAAAGAGTCCGCAAAATTATTCATGATTACACTGTCGAAGTAGAAACTCTTACATCTCGGCGCTCTAAGGGAATACATCACATATCGAACGTGAAAATTTTTGTGGAATGACATACTTTTGAGAAACTAACAGTTATACGTAAACACGCAGAGAATACAAGGATACCGCGCCGTGTTCTGGCGGCGGCACATACTCAAAGCAACAGTCAAGTCTGCGCGCTGCACAAGGCAGTCGTTGACCGCAAACAATTACTTCCTACGTCACGCGTACCTACAGCTGATCGAGCGCTCAGTGCGAATGCACTGACAGCCGTAAACAAATACACAGTCTAATTTCTCTGATTAGATTCAGTATAAAGTTATAGTGACTTGATAAATTATGTTATTAACGTTCAGTATGTTTCAGGATACGGTTGTATAAAATATTTAAGAACTTCAGGTAAATTCTGTGTGTGTCCGACGTTAAGAGGAATTTCTTTCGAGAAAATTTCAGGAAGAATGTGATTTCGAAGAAGAAAGTAATAAACTAATAAGGTAACTATTAATTGAGTTTATTTTTCAGGTAACATATTTCCATTTAGGTACGTACTTTAGACGTAATTTGCTGCTCGCGATTACGTGATTTATACTTTGTGTTAACTGATTTTGACAATGATTGATTAATGAACAGGGTTGTTACTTATGTATATTATGCATCGCATGGCTGCACTGCTTTTTCACTGATGTCATATTTTTTATTATTGGCCTGCTGTGCATATTTATTTAAATTATAATTGTCACCTGATTAGCTGTGCTGATATGGTTATGTATGTAGGTTATACTTTGTGATTCATCTGCTTGCTTGCATATTAAGATTACATATGAAAATTTATTTGCTTATGCTGATATGATGCTAATGACCTGTTTATTATCTGAGATATATATTTGCTGCTTTGCGTATGGATTGCATATTTACACATTTCTGTTTTGTTGTCATAACTACTCTTTAATTTGGTATATAGAAATGCTGATGTACGATGTACGAACATGGAGTTTAGGTCACACAATGGTATTAATTATAGATTGTTCGCTTGGCAGAGCCTCGTTGTAGGGATTGTGCTAAATCCATTTGTTAACATACTGTTCTCTACTGGTATATTTACTCGCTATTGCGTGTTTTGCTTGCGCTCTGTGCCTTATATTTTAAGATAAGAAAATGAGCTGCTATAATTCGACGAACGACATTGGTACAAGAAACTTCATTGAAGTCACATGAGCTGGAGGTTTTATGGAAGCTGTATAAATTTATGCTAATAGGAAGGAAGCTAACGACATGACATACCAACACTAGGTTTAGACCATTGACAGTTATTACACTGCATTCTTCGTGAGCAATTGATATAGCAAGTGACACTTGACACAAGAAACACTCCACGTGTTTGCTTCTGTTTTGCCATGATTCTTGAAGTGGTGTACACACTGTGAAATATTACGATCATTCACACTCCGTACTCGTACTTACTTACTGAAAGTTATTCAAACTAAAGGCTGTTAGAGGTCATGTATGCATTTATTTTATTTAATGATGGAGAAGGTAACCAAAATGTATTTTATAATTCATAATGAGTAGAAGATTTGAGTCAGATGGATTGCACAGAGGTTATGTGTGGACATTGTGTCTTCGGATTGTCTGGGATGATGAACTGAAATCTGCACTAGGATTTTATCTGTACTTGTTCGAGGAGACTGACTAGAGGAAAGAGTTGTTATGGAAGTGAAATGATATTGGCGATAAGGTTTATATGTATCGATGTATTGAAGAGGTATTGTTGAGGTATTGAGATTGTGTGAAGTTGATGATTATTGAAGTTTTGGTGGACAAGAGGTAAGGTAAATGATATTGATGATGAGGTTTATATGTATCGACGTAAGAGGTATTATTGAAGTATTAAGATTATGTGATGCTGATGATTATTGGAGTTTTGGTGGATAAGAGGTAAAGCAAGTGAGGAGCATACTTTTTTTGTTGGTTAATATGGAACAAGGAGGATGAAGACAGCAGACTAGAACACTCAAGTGGTAGGGAGATTGTCTACACACACATTTTGTTAAATCAACATGCAGTATATACTTTTTTTTTTTTTTTTTTTTTTTTGGAGAGAGGAAGTATTTGCATTTCTTGGCACACTGACAGTTGTTCAGCAACTATACATTTGATTTGGCTTGGCAAACATTGGTCTTGACTTGATGACTATGACATTGACTAACTATTATTGACTGTTATACACTGCTGACACTACTACTTGATACGCATGTTGAACATCAAATTTTTGAGAGAATTGCATTTACACAGTTAACACTATTCAATTAGAAAGATGAGTGAGTGTGTTTTGTGTGTTTTCCTTTCGTAATCCCAAATAATTGGTGCCGACCTACATCCTAAATATTATTTTACTTTGTTGTGGCTTGCACTGACACTCATAAATATTATAGGTTTACTGATATTTGTGTATTTGTAATAGTTATTGTAATTTGTATGTTTAGTGTAAGGGCATTGATAATAATTTTGTAAAAGCAATTGTGTGTGCATTCTAACTGTTGTTCTTGCTTCCACCTATTATCATTGATGGGTACCACTTGGAACTGTTTAATTTCCTCTGATAAACTCTGATGAACTGTCTGATTAGTGATAGTGAATACTATGGGCTGTTACCTGCACTTGTTCAACATGGTGGGTGCCACTTGGAAATGTTTAATTTCTGCTGATAAAGTCTGATGAACTGTCTGATTAGTGATAGTGAATATTATGGACTGTTACCTGCACTTAATCAACATGATGAGTGCCACTTGGAAATGTTTAATTTCTGCTGATAAAGTCTGATGAACTGTCTGATTAGTGATAGTGAATATTATGGACTGTTTCCTGCACTTGTTCAACATTGCCGGGTGCCACTGATGGAACTGCTTCTACTGAAATGATGTCACTTGTTGGTGTCTGCACCTGTTCAACATTGCGGGGTGCCACTGATGGAACTGTTTCTACTGAAATGATGTCACTTGTTGGTGTCTGCACCTGTTCAACATTGCTGGATGCCACTGATGGAACTGCTGCTACTGAGATAATGTCACTTGTTGCTGTCTGCACCTGTTCAACATTGCTGGGTGCTACTGTTGGAACTGCCAACTACTCTGAGGAGTGCTGCTTGTTTATTGAACTATTGAAAAGAATTTATGTGAATATTTGTATAAACTGATTTTTTGTGTATTTACTCTTTATGAAATGTTATGAGACTCTTACCTACACCTATTCGTCATTGCTGGTGCCATTGATTGAATGATACTTGTGTAAACTATTATGTAAAATCACATGTACGCAAGCATTTGTATTCCTTACTGTATTTTATATATTAGGTTATTGAAGGGTCAGTGCAAAGCCAAAATTTATTTAGTTATGTGATATTTACTTGTTAATATTATCTTTTATTTTTGTCTGTATTTTTTTGGACGGTTTTGGTGGTACTTTCACCACCAATGCTGGCAAAAATATCATCAAATTGTAGACCGTGGAGGAGGGGCATATGAAAGGTGGCTACACTGAGTCACAGCGCCAGAGATTGCGTCAAAGAGTATGATTCCGCCGCCTCCACTGGGCAGTAGTAGTTCTGAGGTTGCTGTGGGCTGTGCTTGTTGAGAGGATGTCGATAGCAGTACTAGTTGAGGGCATGTCGTGTGCAGTTGTTCTGTTGGGCGAGACAGCAGATGTTGTTCGATTGGGGATGTTGCAATAATCACAGTGTATTTTTCGTCAGTGTATATGAAGGTAACAAAAAAATTTTTTATTTCAAATTTCCTAAATAACAATGCCTCTTGGTCACAGGTTCAGTCAACAAAGCATCTGGCTTGTGTTCATGTATTAGACTGTAATCCTGGTTTCTATATGCAATTATAGTATTTCTGTTTTTTTTTAAATTACTTCATTGTAAATGGCGTTTAAAATATCTTGTCGTATCGAGGAAGAACCGTGCCAGATGTGTACGTTGAATCACACTTCCACACACAGAACAGTTACACTTGTGCTTTGTTGTTTCGTAGCTTTTATAGTTGCTGGGGACTTAATTAATTAATTGTGTTAACGGAAATTTCCTTTCATTCTTTGTTGTTATTCTATGCAGTCATATTGCGTACTAATACTACTCAGGGCCTTCCGGTTACGAGACTTCGCAACCGGACACACACATACAGCTACTAGAATTATTTGCATTTTATTTAATTAAGCCCCCATGCAATGGTCCTCGCAATTCGAGCACGGAAAGCGATCTTCTAAAACGCATTCGAGGGCAACCGCGACGGCTTGTTGTCAACGTCATTAAATTTACTGATGGTGAGAAGTATCAGCGCTGACCAGGAAATTTGACGGAACGTGCAAACCAAATGTTAAAAGCTGAGTCAGTCTTTGGCGTGCAAATTACGGCGAGGAGGAGACGATGCCAAGAGGAACGCGATTCAAGTAGCTACCAGGAAGTAGTAGGAGTAAAGTACACTCAATAAATGTCCCACTGATAATGTGGATTAATGTGTTATTAGCTAACAGCAAACATCTGATTTCTCAAAGAATGCTGGACGCTGTGGCCGAGCGGTTCTATGCGCTTCAGTCCGGAACCACACGGCAGCTACATTCGCAGGTTCGAATCCTGCCTCGGGCATGGATGTGTATGATGTCCTTAGGTTAGTTAGGTTTAAGTAGTTCAAAGTTTAGGGCACTGATGACCTCAGAAGTTAAGTCCCATAGTGCTTAAACCATTTGAACCTCAAAGCATTGAACTTCCACGTTTTAAATTTCTTCAAGCATCTGCCTGCTTTACAAATGAGTCAAGGTGTTAAATATTTGACATAAAGTATGTAATCGAGTATATTTTGGAAAAAATTGAAATTATGTTCAAAGTTTTTTGAAAGTCGCTAAGTGCTGTCACTCAAATATTGGATGAGTACAGTCTGTTTATTTGTGTACTGTCACTTACTCTGCCGTAAGACGACTGTAATACTTGTTTTAAAGTGTTATATTTGCAACACGATTATACCTCTTATTGAGCAGATTATGGCAGAATTTTAAATTTTTAAATTCGGTCAATGATTACGTGAAATATTGAAAACCAAATTTTTATTGCCCCTGGAAACTGTGAGATAGGCAACCTGCAACTGAAACTTGTTTCTGAGGTAGTCGCTTGTTGTTAGTGATATAGACTCCTGCGATATTATGAACAATACAGAGAAATACCAACAGCACTGGGCTTCTCTTCTAGGCTAGCTTGGAAAGTCTGACAAAATTTGATCTGGTTATACAATTTCGTTGTAAATGTGGCAGGAATAAACGAGTCATCATGTGCCAATGAGATGACATACTTTCATTCGTTACCTGTTTACGAAAAAAATAAGTGTTAGAATTAAAGCTGTAGCAGTTTTTTTTCAGATGAAACGTGGAATCATACATATCACTGAAAATAATTGATGTGAGGTGTTGGTGTGCGAGAAGAGTTGTCGAACAAAAGTGCTGGCGATGTCTAGTGGTTATGCTTTGCAAGATCTCGGCATATCGATCATAGGGGCACCGACATCGGGGGATTCCGCAGATGGTCGATGTTTTAAAATCATTACTCACACCTGCGCAGTAGAGATGGGTAGTTCGCGAACGAACGGGTGCAAAGGAACGGTTCACCAAGATGAACGAAAGGACCGAGGAACGAATTCCAAGGAACAATCGGTTCATCGTTCACTTCGGTCGCGGCGGGCTACTTATAGTTCCCTGGAACAAGGAACGATCGGTTCATAGTTCACTTCGGTCGCGGCGGTCACTTCGGCAGCTCTCGTTCCAGCCTCGGTCGCGTGCTCGTCTCGGTCTCGGTCACCCTCGGCCGCACTCGTCGTTCTTCGCATGACCACCTGTCTCAGTTCCACTGCCGACAGCTCCTAGTTAGTTCAGTATCCAGTTGTTCGTTCAGTTCACTGCGCTCGCCCACTTTACAAGTGTTTCAAACTGTTCTTGCACTTGGTTCTGGCTATTCAGCGAGCACGACCGGTAATAAAAAAGTATTTTATAGTTATGTAAATTTTATAAAAATTACGTTGTATCTAATAGGTACGTCTTTTCAGGTAACAAAAGGGTATATCTGCTCACTTCATTATAACGATGAACAGCAGAAGACATACTTATAACAAGGCAAGTTTGTTTTGTTATTCATATGTTTTTTGGTTTCATCGACTTGATTTAGCAACTAACTTTCAATAATTTGCTTAATTTTTAGTGTAAGAAAATTTATATAAAACGATTTTCGTGTATCTTTCATATACAAACCATTGCGTTTAGGAAGGATCTGATTATTTTTAAGTTTGGTTGTTTCCAATTTGCATTACCAGCTAGTCTGGGTTTTTTGAAAAAAAAAAAGTGGGTTGTGGGTCATTTTGGCTCAGTAGGAAAAGCGGTGCCTCTCCATTTGAAAAGACGTAGATTGCCATAAAATCCTATTTACGTATTATCTCAAAAACATTTGTTCACAAGGAGCTTCCAAACCAAAAACTTTATTACTGCGAACTTCATTATTATTATTATTATTATTATTGCTGCATTAACTTTAATAATGCAACATAAAAACCTAATTTTTACTAACCGTGTGACGCAAGTACGATGAGAAAACCAAATTTTATTTTATGCTTCCATAAAGTCTCTACTTCGCCTACGAACTCAAGAGACAACGAGAAGTATATATAGGGTGTAAACGATTATTGTTTACCACGTAGCATAGCTACGTAGTGGAAGTCGAAACGAAGAATTTTATACAAGACACTTGTGGTCTATTAAGTTGGGAGACAGCCACCAACAGGTTTACAAGACTACATGAGCTATAGCCCATGCGCGTCACTTGAGATTTTCATGTTCTCTTCTCCAGCTCTCTACACATCGTCATCGATTGTTTCGCAATTGTTGCTTGCATTAGCTTGTTTTTTCTTCACTGCCTAATTATTACATGTTTGTCTGTTTGTTGTATCTGCTCGTAACGGGCAACACATCGTCGGTAATTGGCAAGCAATCTGTACTCGGGGCCGGTTTTCCGTGTGCCACCCTGTATTATTTCCCTGCGATCAGCCACACAACGCTACAGTTGGCTAAACGAGAGGATCTGCAGAATCACAGAAATTACTTCTAAAAGCGTGTAAGAATTCTGTAATGAATAAAAACTCTATACTCCAGGGGGGAGGCAAGTGCCCCTCTTGGTGCCCTCCATCCTTCAGTCACCTACACTACTAGTTTTCAGTTTTTTATAAGAACCATATACCAAGCACAAATGAACGGTGAACGAGTAAAAATGAACGGTTCCCAAAAAAGAACGATCAGCAGTGAACTAGTTCCCAAAGATGAACGAGTTTGCCCATCTCTAGTGCGCAGTATTACGTCAGTACGACGGATCTAACCGTCCGAACGTACGGACTTCGGACGACAGTAGGTGGGTTGGTTGGTTTGGTTGTTTGGGAAGGAGACCAGACAGCGTGGTCATCGGTCTCATCGGATTAGGGAAGGATGGGGAAGGAAATCGGCCGTGCCCTTTCAGAGGAACCATCCCGGCATTTGCCTGGAGTGATTTAGGGAAATCACGGAAAACCTAAATCTGGATGGCCGGACGCGGGATTGAACCGTCATCCTCCCGAATGCGAGTCCAGTGTGGACAATCGGTGGGATTGCGTTTTGTTTTGGTCGGTTCGGCCAACGTTGCCACACCCAAAAATGGATTGTGAGAAACTTTTATGTTTAGTGCAAGAAAGGAGAAGTTTCTACCAGCCTGACGATGATAATGATAATAACACGGATATGTCCGAAATTACTGCTTTATCAGAAACCACAAGTTTCAAATAAACTAAAAGTTTAATAGGTCTAATAATTTATTGATCTTTACCTTATATAAAGTTATGCATTACTAGCCATTTCAGATGCATGATTGTACTCAGTACAATGAACCAACCTCGACTTAACGACCGAGAGCAGCGACGTTTACATAGAGTTATCAGTACTAACAGACAAGCAACACTGTGTGAAATAACCGCAGAAGTCAATGTGGGACGTACAACGAACGTATCCATTAGGACAGTACGGTGAAATTTGGCGTTAACGGGCTATGACAGCAAGTGACCGATGCGAATGCCTTTGCTAACAGCACGACATCGCCTGCACCACGTCTCCTGCCCTCGTGACCACATTAGTTTTACTCTAGACGAATGGAAAAGATCAGATGAGACCCGATTTCAGTTGTTAAGAGCTGATGGTACGATTCGAGTGTGGCGCAGACTCCACGAAGCTGTGGATGCATGTTGTCACAAGCTTGTTGTGGTTCCATAATGGTTGGACTGTATTTCCATGGAATGAAGTGGGTCCTCTGGTCCAACTGAACCTCTTGGAGACCATTTGCAGCCATTTATGGGCTTCATATTCACAAAAAACGATGAAATTTTTATGGATGACAATGCGTCATGTCAATGGGTCGCAATTGTTCGCAATTGATTTGAAGAACATCCGGTACAATTCGAGCGTATGATTTGGTCACCCACATAGCCTAACGCGAATCCCATTGAACATGGGACATAATCGAGAGGTCAGTTCGTGCACAAATTGTACACCGGCAACACTTTCATAATTATGCATGGCTATAGTGACAGCATGGCTCACTACTTCTGCAGAGGACTTCCAACGGCTAGTTGAGTCTATGCCACGATGTTAGTTGGTATCCCATGACTCAGTGTAATCTCTGCGAACTCCCGACACCTGTGGGAAGTAAAACACCCAGAGGAGCATTACTCACACACCTGTACAAAGTATTCTACCAGTATAAACGCCAGGAACTGAAATACTGTCTGGCAGCATTCACAAAAGGGTTCGACACGCCTGTCACGTTTTCCCACTCAATCGTGACCATAAGACCATCCTTGAGTATATAAAATAACATTGAGATAGCAGGATAGTTAGCATAGCAAGATAGTTAGCAATGGCCCACTTACCAGTGCAGTGGACAGCAATGATGCAGTGGAGCAGCATAAACTTTGACCATGTAATCAAACCAGATCTATGTCTGCAGTTAATGTCACCATTCAAAAGAAAACTTTGGTTCACCAATCAAAGTTTATCTATATCTACGCAATTGTAGATATTTCACCTGACAGCGTCAAATGAATTACTACTTCAGCCTATTTCTCCACTGAGATTCGATCGCCACCAGTGACGTGATCTGCGCGCTGTCAACCGCCGACGCGATCTGCTTCGAAGAAGGGATGGCTACCCGTATTTGTAAACTTTTTTACGCTTTTGACGTGAAATACGTCAGTTTCCATAGCACATGTAATTAAAATAGTTTTATTAGCACCAACTATGGAGAACGCTTATATCTACACAGACCATATTACGAGAATTTTAGCATCTGTGTCTCTTATCTAAAAAATATCCTTACTGACAGTTTCGTGTCTCCCTTACTTCCGCGACAGCGAAGAGTCCATTCCTATGATTCCTAGGGGTATCTCTCCTCTCAAACTAAATCTTACTGTTTAGTTTCGCTGCACGTGTATGTACACGCCAATCTTCTAGAAGGTTCGGGAAGCCACTTTTTCCCCCCTCCCTGACTCACCTTCCACCAAGTCAGCGTCCACACGGCACATATCTATCGTTACCCCTCACGCATTTCACACAATGGCAAAACCTGGCCAATACATCAACGTGACTCCATTTTCATCCTCGTCAAAACTTGTAGTACGATTCTAGCCTTACGAAAGGGACAGTTTATCCTGCTGGAAGATGCCATTGCTGCCGGGGAAACATCAAACATGAAGCGATACAGTTGATTATTTACGTAGTCCATAACTGTCATGATACCTTCAATTACTACCACAGCTTCCAAGGAAAATTAGGTGGGGAATAGAGCAAGGCCTGATTCCACCCACCTGCTATGATCAATGATATCATATATCGAGTGAATAGCATAGTTTACACGAGTTACTAAGACAACCATAGATTACAGTTAATAAAAAGGCCGATTACATCCTTCAAGATGGTGACTACAAGATAGACCATTACACTCGAAAACAAACAAAAAATAAAAGCGAAATATTTCAGTCAGCTAATGAAACGGAAGTGACAGGACAGTAGCGAGAATTAGGGGGCTTGGACGGAAATAATCTAAAAAAGGACAATAAAACTAAGATCACTCCAAAGCAACCCAAAAAGCTAAAAATCACGCACACGACTTTCTACAGAATAATTATAATATAGAAGAAACACAAAATTAGAACCGAATATTTCACTTGACCTATATAGCTCAAACGAAGAAGGTGACATCAAAATCCCCGACACACAACCGTAAATACCAATATCCCAATTTTAACTAGATCTATATAGCTGAAACACAGACATAGACCCCCTCCCCTCACCCCCACCAAATGAAACTAACCGAACATCAGTTTGAAAACCCTAATTTCATAGGTATTTGCCTTCCACAAACAAACTACAGTCTCAGAATAATTGAAAAATCCATAAAAACACACTTAGACAACCCCAAATTAATCAAGGTTGGTTCACAACACACACACACTCAAATCGTACTGCAAATAACGAAATATTCAAACTGCAAAAAGCCAATGACAAACTCGAACACTCAGTATTTAAAAAAAAACTACAAACTAAAAGTAACAGGTCAAAAACCAAAAAGAAAGAAATAACCAGTAACTACTAAAGACTCGATCCATTTCACATATGCCGTGCCTCCACGACGTCACATTCGAAAACAACAGCCAAATATTTGAAAGAAACAAAATTATAAATAAGATCAATGCTCGTATCACTCGCAAGCATTTGAGCTATGCTCGTAGATTCCTGCCTAACCTAGTCCTCTACAAATATGCTACATTACAAAAACAGGGAAATAAGTGTAAGAAACAACATTGTAATTATAATCAAGAATCAATTCACTTGCAACATCTTAAACTGTGTTTCTAGCCTCTATTGTTATTTGAATTTATCTTGGAAGAAGAAAATAATGAAATCTTTCTTTTATATGTTGTAATATTTCATGAGGATCACCTATACTCGTCACAATTGGGAGAAATGGTTATCTAAGTTAAATAATATCTCTGAATTTAGCATTGAATTATTAGCAACGACTGCATGTAATGTTCTCCCTTTTACTGATATCTGGATCAAATTATGTTCTTTAGTAGGAAAAAACACATTGATTTCTTTTCAAGCCAAATTTACTGTGTAGCTTCATCTTGCATGGTTGTATTTCAAATATATATCTACCGTAAAATTATCTGAGTCGCGTAACCTCATTAAAGTATCGTACTTCGAAAGCAAATAAACTATGTGCAGGTTCTGTTGTGCAGTAGATACAAGTAATGGCTGTTAAAAATGAAAATAAGTTAATGGCATTACGCGACCCACTCTAGCTTCGACTAGTAAAATTACAGTGGCCACATTTAACTTAAATGTTTCAGAATAGTAAAGGATAGAAAATTACATAAAGAAGGTTGAAAGAATCTTTTCAATTAGAAATAGACAATGACCTTCATCAGTATAGGGGCAGCACTCGCAATGGTAAATCGTAAAGACAAACAGAAGGGAATGGAACAGAATGAACGAGTCATTGCCGTGTGTAACTATATGTACTGAAAGCTGACCGTTGTGACCGAGCAGTTCCAGGCGCTTCAGTCTAGAACCGCGCGACCGCTACGACCGCAGGTTCGAATCCTGCCTCGGGCATGGATGTGTGTGATGTCCTTAGGTTAGTTAGATTTAAGTAGTTTTAAGTTCTAGGGGACTGATGAACTCAGAAGTTTAAGTCCCATAGTGCATAGAGCCACTTGAACCATTTTTATGTACTGAAACATGAAAAATCCAGGAACGCTGGCTTCTTACCATATGCTTTCCCTTAGACAGACGTGACTCTTGACATAATACTGTAGAATATAGTTATTTCCTTTGCATATGTAGAATCACTCTGAAAAACGAGAATCTTTCTTACATTGCTAGCCGGTTTGTAAAGAGGCGCCACAACTGTTCTCGTAGATCCTAGCCTAATGTTATCCTCACAAATCGTGCCAAATACCGAACAAAACAGTCAAATATATGTGAGAAACAGGAATCTACATATAATCGTTACTAGTTTCTCTAGCAACAATTTAAGCTGTGCGTCTGATGTCAACAACTACCGCCCAATCTCTCTTCTAACTGCCTTATCCAAAATTCTTGAAATGTAATGTATTGCAGAGTAGCTTCACTCGTTTATAAAAATAAAGTCTTTACAAAATGTCAATTTGGTTTCCAGAAGGGGTTTTCAACGGAAAATGCTATATATACTTTCACTAATGAAATATTAAATGCTCTGAGTAACCGGAAGTCACCCGTTGGGATTTTTTGTGATCTATCAAAGGCTTTTGATTGTGTAAATCATGGAATACTTCTAGATAAGCTCAAGTACTGTGGTATGAATGGGACAGTGCTCAAATGGTTTAAATCATACCTAACTGGGAGAGTGCAGAAAGTTGAAATAAGCAGTTCACATAATATGCAAAAAACTGGCGATTTCTCAAACTGGGGAACAATCAAGAATGGGGTGCCCCAAGGTTCGGTCTTGGGTCCTCTGCTGTTCTTAATATATATTAATGACTTGCCATTCTATATTCAAGAAGATGCAAAGCTGGTACTTTTTGCCGATGATACAAGTATAGCTATCACACCCAACTGGTGAAATTGTAAACGATGTTTTTCAGAAAATCATTAAGTGGTCCTCTGCAAATGGGCTCTCATTAAACTTTGACGAAACACAGTATATACAGTTCCCCACAGTAAATGGAATGACACCATTAATAAATATAGACTTCGATCAGAAATCGGTAGCTAAGGTAGAATATTCAAAATTTCTAGGTGAATGCATTGATGAGGGGTTGAACTGGAAAAAACACACTGAGGATCTGCTGAAACGTTTGAGTTCAGCTACTTATGCTATTAGGGTCATTGCAAATTTTGGCGATATACATCTCAGTAAATTAGCTTACCACGTCTATTTTCATTCTCTGCTTTCGTATGGCATCATATTCTGGGGTAACTCATCATTGAGTAAAAGAGTCTTGATTGCACAAAAGCGTGTAATCAGAATAATTGCTGGAGCTCATCCAAGCTCATCTTGCAGACACTTATTTAAAGAGCTATAGATTTTCACTGTAGCCTCACAATATATATATTCACTTATGAAATTTGTTATTAACAATCCGAACGAATTCAAAAGTAATAGCAGCGTACATGGCTACAACACTAGGAGAAAGGATGATCTTCACTACTCAAGGTTAAATCTAACTTTGGCTCATAAGGGGGTAAATTATGCTGCCACAAAAGTCTTTGGGCACTTGCCTAATACCATCAAAAGTCTGACAGATAGCCATGTAGCATTTAAAAGAAATTAAAAGAATTTCTTAATGGCAACTCCTCCTACTCATTAGATGAATTTTTGGATGCAGTAACGAGTAATTTCCCCAACCCCCACAAAAAAAATATTAAGTGTCATGTAATATTTTGTGTAATGTAATATCTTGTATAGACACCTTTTATTAACCTGACACGTTCCACATCATTACGAAGTGTCGTGTTCATGATCTATGGAACAAGTACTGATCTAATCTAAACTAATCTAATCTAATGTGCTCTCGGGTTCCACCCTAACAGTACCCTCATAAACAACGACATATTTGGAACAAACAGCATGGTTTACAAAATCATAGCTTACACCAGATACTAAGACAACCACACATAATATTTAATAACAGGCTGCACACATATTTCGCATCGTAAACTCGTGACATCACTCAGGACGTCATGGGTTAAAGCAGACAGATGGAATCAGACCGTGTGCTTGACCCCCCAGGTGAATGTACCCTGTACCATAATGCTGCCCCCACAGGTCTGCATCCGTGCCGCGGTGCATGTATCGAGCAACCGTTCGCCTGGAGGACGGCGTATCTGGCCACGGCCATCGAGCTGGTGTAACAAGAAACGTGGTCCAGGCGACACGTTTCCATTGATCCACGGTCCAGTCTCGATGATCCCGTGCCCGCTGAAGTTGTAACTGTCTATTACGTTGGCTACATGGGAACATGAAGATGTAGCCTCCTGCAGAGGCCCATGTTTAACAATGGGCTCTGAACGGCTTGTACCTGCACCAGCATTGCACTCTGTCGTCAGATTTGCCACAGCACGCCGACAACACTGCTTTACAGAGCGGGCAGGCCTCGTATCTCCGCATTTTGTAATGAGACGTGGACGCCAACTCCTCGTCGCCTACTCGTAGCTTCACCGTCTATGGCTACTTTCCAGAGAAGTTCATTACAGTAGCACGCATACCGCCGACCAGCTACGCCGTTTCGAGATGCTCATTCCCGGACACCGCGCCGTAACGTTCCGCCCCTTGTCAAAGTTGCTTATTTCAGTGTCTTTTTCCATTTGTGGCTCACATCGTCGCCAAAATGATTCCCCATTCATCGGTGTTCCACGTGTATACTTTCCTTACCGTGTCATGTGCTCACAACTAAATCAAATGGCATTCAGTCTCGCAATCGCCATTGGTCATATCAACAGTGTTTTTGAATAGAAGAGGGAAGTAATTTGATGGAGACAAGGAGTAAGTATCTGTAAGATGGCCAAAAGTATAGTTTTCAAAATATTTTTATTTTATACTTATTTGACCGTCATGAGACGACGATATCCACATATATACATGATGGTAGTATCGCGCACACAAGGTATAAAAGGGCAGTGTACTATCGGAGCTGCATTTGTATTGAGGTCGTTCATGTGAAAAGATTCCCGACCTGATTATGGCCGCGAGACGGGAAGCGGAAGAGGTAGACGCATGGGACTTTGCAGTTCGGAAATCGTTAGGGATTCCAATATTCCGAGATCCACAGTGTCAAGAGCGTGCTTCGAGCACCAAATTTCTAGGATTACCACGGGAGTAGACAACATACCATTAGAACTACTGACAGCCTTGGGAGAGCCAGCCCTGACAAAACTCTACCATCTGGTGAGCAAGATGTATGAGACAGGCGAAATACACTCAGACTTCAAAAAGAATATACTAATTCCAATTCTAACGAAACCAGGTGCTGACAGGTGTGAAAATTACCGAACTATCAGCTTAATAAGTTACGTCTGCAAAATATTGACACGAATTCTTTACAGAGGAATGGAAAAACTGGTACAAGCCGACCTTGTGGAAGGTCAGTTCGGATTCCGTAGAAATGTTGGAACACGTGAGGTATTACTGACCCCACAACTTGTCTTAGAAGATAGGTTAAGGAAAGGCAAACCTACGTTTCTAGCATTTGTAGACTTAGAGAAAGCTTTTGACAATGTTGACTGGAATACTCTCTTTCAAATTCTGAAGGTGGCAGGGGTAAAATACAGGGAGCGAAAGGCTATTTACAATTTGTAGAGAAACCAGATGGCAGTTATAAGAGTCGAGGGACATGAAAGGGAAGCAGTGGTTGGGAAGGGAGTGAGACAGGGTTGTAGCCTATCCCCGATGTTATTCAGTCTGTATATTGGGCAAGCAGTAAAGGAAACAAAAGAAAAATTTGAAGTAGGAATTAAAGTCCAGGGAGAAGAAATAAAAGCGTTGAGTTTTGCCGATGACATTGTTTTTCTGTCAGAGACAGCAAAAGATCTGGAAGAGCAGTTGAACGGAATGAACAGTGTCTTGAGAGGAGGATATAAGATGAACATCAACAAAAGCAAAACGTGGATAATGGAATGTAGCCAAATTAAATCAGGTGATGCTCAGGGATTTAGATTAGGAAATGCGGCACTGAAAGTAGTGGATGATTTTTGCTATTTGGACGACAAAATAACTGATGATGATCGAATTGTACACTGGCAATGGCAAGAAAAGCGCATCTGAAGTAGAGAAATTTGTTAACATCAAGTATAGATTTAAGTGTCCTTTCTGAAAGTATTCGTCTGGAGTGTAGCCATGTATGGAAGTGTAACATGGACAATAAAAAGTTTAAAAAAGAGGAGAATAGAAGCTTCTGAAATGTCGCGCCACAGAAGAATGCTGAAGATTAGATGGGTAGATCACATATCTAATGAGGAGGCACTGAATAGAATTGGGTAGTAGAGAAATTTGTTGGACAACTTGACTAGAAGAAGGGATCGGTTGTAGCACATGAGACATGAAGGGATCAACAGCTTAGTACTGGAGGAGCGTGGGGGCTAAAAATCGTAGAGAGAGACCAAGAGATAAATACAGTAAGCAGATTCAGAAGGATGTGGGTTGCAGTAGTCACTCGGAAATGAAGAGGCTTGAACAGGATAGAGTAGCACAGAGAGCTGCATAAACCAGTCTTTGGATTGTAGATCAAACAAAAACAACAAGATTCTTTCCAAGAATCGCAGTCTGGCATCTGCTTTTCTGCTGTTTGGTTATTCCAGTGAAGGTCGCTCCGGACAGACATTCGAAGATGTTTTACGTTCGATACTGTTTTCAGCAGTTTGTCATCAGTAGTGCAGTTGTATAGTAGAGGATTTGTTTTTTCACATATGCGTAGTAAGTTACATTTATTTGTGTTCAGGATCAACTGCCATTCCCTGCGCCATGCATCAATTATCCGTAGGTCCTTCCGCAAGTAGTTACTGTCGTATGGTGTTGCTGCTTTCTTTTAGGCAACCACATCTTCTGTGAACAGCTTTAAGAGCTTCCAACGCACTCTGCTTGGATGATATACCTTGTAAACTGTAACTATCCTATAACACTTCTATGGGGTACTTTACATCTGTCGATTTTTTCCGTCAAGAGCGACATGTTGAGTTCTGTGTGAAAGGAAGATTTGAAACCTGTCACAAATCTGGCCGATACACGGTAACTCGTACTTTTTTCACTAAACGGCAGTGCGTGACTGCGTCAAATGCCTTTCTGAAGTCGAGTAACACGACATAAACATGAGCGCCGATGTCTGCAGCGCTGTGAATCTCATTGGGGAACAGAGCGTGCTGAGTTTCGCAAGATCTCTGCTTGCGGAGTCCATATTGATTTTGATAGAGATTTTCGTTGTCCAGAAACGACATAATGCATGAGCATAAAAAATGTTCTATAATTGTACAATGGAATGACGTCAACGATATAGGCCACGTGCATCTGTCCTAGGACCCTTCTTGAGAACGGGAATGGCCTGCGCTTTTCTCCAGTTGCTAGGTAACTGCCTCACCACGACATTGCACTTGGCCTCCCGTCGCCCTTATTGGAAACGCGCTGTAACATTACAGTAAACAAAAACATCAATTTTTTCGACTGTCAGGTACACTGTAGAAGTCCGAATACCTTCAAGACAAGAAGAGTAAGTTGTCTGGTCGTTAAAACAGCAAATCACATTCTGATCAGCTTCAAGTGTACAGGTAAACACACGAGTCGACCGAATAGCCCTCACCCGCAACTGCAATAATATTATGGTCTTCTAATACCCTCCGTTATGTGTGAAAGAGTGATTCTGACGCTGAATGGTGCCTTGCTGGCGTTCGCTCGTCTGAGAGAATGAAATCAGTCGCCAGTCGGATGGCGCCATGACGGAACGGAGGTGTTCCAGCCCACGCTGTGCATTGTTCCCACATGTGATTTGCTGATCGTGAACATGCTAACCTGAGTGGGCAGTTGCCACCCAGAAAACACCACTGTGCTCGCGCCTCCTCACAAACGGTTCCTCGCCACGCAGCTATTGTCGCAGTTGCTTCGCCCCCAACTACCTGTAGCAGAGGTCTACGAGCATCTTTGCCTACAGCAGAAGCGTCGCGGTGGTTTCACAAAAATAACAATTCTGTTTGTTTGCTTTGGGAGCAAAGGAACAACATTTGCCCTAGTAGTGATATCTAGTGGGCGGGTAAGTAAGCAGATTTACTATGGCAGCGTGGTAGATGGCAGTCAAATCGTACTGTCTTTCATTTGTTTTTACATTAAGTTTGAAGGTTAGTTTTATCGAATGCAGATAGCTTTTAATTGTTGTTTGTCTTCTGTGATTTGTGTTTCTCCGTCAGCATGCGCAAATTTCTAGACGTTAAGTACAAAACGTGATATTTCAAATCTATTAAGCAGTTCTATACATCAAGCTGCAGGAAATATGACAACAATGACTTGAATTTTAGTTTCACGTATGCTACTGTTCGAAATAAGGAATGGTTAAATTTATTTCAATGCCCCAGCTCCTGAAAGCATGCTTCCTAATAAAGTAAAACGATATGTTAGTAAAATCACAGTAGTTTGGTAAACAAACCACGAGAATGTTTTCCTACAAGTTAAAAGAATTGGCAGAACGAAAAGTATCTTTCACTAAACAAGCTACGATTCTTACAGATCCTCTACTGTCGTTTTACAAAGTTGCCTACGAAGCAGCAAAGAGCAAGAAACCTCACAATATAGCGGAATATCTTATTTTACCTGCGCTCTGGAAGCAGCTTCAATTGTGACAAGTGAGTCAGTTTTCAATCAACTGACAAATGTACCTTTGCACACTTCTCTGTGGCCGCCAAATACTCGAGATGACTGACAATATTAATGATCAGCTGGTTGGAAAACTCAAAGATAATGATAATTTCTGTAACACTTGGATGAAGCTACAATAATAACGCGCATCTGATTTGTTATACTGAGATTTATTAATGACAACAAATTTCATGAAGATCTTCTTTACCACAGGAAATTAACTTTTGGAACAAAAGCACTCTTTGAAACACTGCACTCTGTATGGAGGTACACAACATTAATTGAGAAAATTATGTAGGCATGTGTACAAATGAAGGTCGTAATGTGGCTGGCTGTCATGCAAACTCTGATTTGTAAGGAGGCTCCTCATGGTGTCTGGACATACTGTTTTATCACCGGGAAGCAATGGCATCAACAACAGTGAGCCGTGTCCTCCATGAGGTTCTTCAGTGAGCGAAGTCGTAAACTTCATTAAACGTCCCCCGCTTGAGACGAGGCGTTTTCAACAAATATGCGTCGATATGGGGCGAGCACATTCCCCTATTTTTTACGGTAACTCCAGTTGACTTCCAAGCGGAACTGTCTAGAAAAGGGCGTATGAGTTGAGGAATGAACTTTACTCGTACCTTGTTCAAGAGAAACATTTTAATTTCGATACATTATATTGAAGCTGGCGTATCTTTGTGACAAATTTTGAAAAACCCTATTCATCAGATGTATCTCTTCAGGGAAACGAGCGCAACATTCTGTAACCGTCTAACAAAATTTCAGCCTTTAGAAAGAAACTGCTGTTGTTAAAGAAGTAGATGGATAATAAAAATATACGTGGGGCTGTTCTTGTTCTTCATACGATTCCGAGAAGTTCGTAGACAGTGACTTTGTTTTGAAGTTGGCATTCGTTTGTGACGTTTTTGAAAAACTGTATTCATTGAATGTATCCCTTCAGTTAAAAGAGAGCAATATTCTGCAATTGTCACACAAAATTTCAGCCTTCAGAAAGAAATTGTTACTGTTGAAGAAGAAGTGGGATCATAGAAACATATTAGGTATTCCCTGCTCATCACATGTTTTTGGAACACAACGACTCTCAACTGAGTGAAGAATTGACATCTGTGTTTGTGGGTCATTTAACTGAATTCAGTGATTATTTCTGAACTGCCTCCCAGAGGAAGTTGAAAACCACAGCCGGATCAAAGATTCTTTAAGTTCAGAGCTTCCATGAACGCTTATGACTGAAGATCGAAAGCAATTTGTTGATATTTCGAAAGCCGAAAAACGTTGGGATCAAAGTTCATTTTTTCATCTCTGCTTGAATTTTGGAGCTTGGTGAAGCAGGAGCAGTCCCAAGTAAGTAACAAGGCTCTAAAATGGTTCAAATGGCTCTGAGCACTATGTGACTCAACTTCTGAGGTCATCAGTCGCCTAGAACTTAGAACTAATTAAACCTAACTAACCTAAGGACATCACACACATCCATGCCCGAGGCAGGATTCGAACCTGCGACCGTAGCGGTCACGCGGTTCCAGACTGAAGCGCCTAGCACCGCGCGGCCACACCGGCCGGCAACAAGGCTCTACGAGATTTTATAAATTTTGCAACATCTAGTCACGTGTCGTAGATTTTTGGCACTGGCAGTCACAAAATGAATATAGAGAAAGAGATGCGACTGGCAGTCACAAAATGAATAAAGAGAAAGAGATACGAGTGGCAATTTCTAATCCTGACCCGAGATTTAAAGAACTGGTTACCTTGTAATAACAAGCACTTCCTTCGTGTTGATTTCGTTGCAAGAATAAGTATTTTCGGTACAGTACGGGAATAGTGTTTTGCCACAACGGAGTGTCTACGAATGGATTGAAAAATTCCAAAATGGTCGCACAAGTGTTACGCACGATGAAGGAGCCGCACGACTGTTTGCCGCCGCAAATGAAGAAACCGTTGAGCGTTCACGTGAAATGATTCTCTTAGATAAACGAGTAACTATTGACGAAGTGGCACATCATCTGCAAATTAGTCACGGTTCTGCCTACGAAATCATCCACAACAGACTTTGGTTTCATAAAGTTTGTGCAAGATGGGTCCCAAAACAACTCACACAGTTGTATAAACAAACGCGCTTCAACATCAGCACAAAAGAAACATTTAGATCGCTATGGTAACGAAGAGGACAGCTTCTTAGACAGGATCATTACTGGTGACAAAACATGGATCTATCATTACGAGCCGGAGAGTAACCGGCAGAGTGTGGAATGGAATTTTTTCTGTGTTGTGTTGTCTGACCTGTATCCTATTTGATGTCACTGTTGCCTCAATATGTTGCCTATTCTGTGGACAATTCTGTTACTGGAGGTGAGTATGTGCCATTATGTTT
Organism: Schistocerca serialis cubense; assembly: GCF_023864345.2. Classification (NCBI taxonomy): domain Eukaryota; kingdom Metazoa; phylum Arthropoda; class Insecta; order Orthoptera; family Acrididae; genus Schistocerca; species Schistocerca serialis. The sequence goes on from NC_064638.1 coordinate 1,092,150,436, forward strand.
TGTGTGTGTGTTGTTGCATTGTTGTGTCTTGTATGTAGTCATTGTTTTGTGTGCTGTAGTGCTCTGTGTTGTGTAAAGTTGTGTGTGTGTGTGTGTGTGTGTGTGTGTGTGTGTGTCGCTTTCATTCGTTTCGTGTTTACAAATTTGTTGGTTTAATTTCCCTATTATGTGGGGCTTGTAACCATTTTCAAATGGCTCTGAGCACTATGGGACGTAACTTCTGAGGTCATCAGTCTCCTAGAACTTAGAACTACTTAAACCTAACTAACCTTAAGGCATCACACACATCCATGCCCGAGGCAGGATTCGAATCTTCCACCGTAGCGGACGCGCGGTGCCAGACTGTGGCGCCTAGAACCTCTCGGCCACCCCGGCCGGCCTTGTAACCATTTTCCTCTGGTATTTGTTGTATTGTTTTTAATGCCTGTGTGTAATTCTGTTTGCTTATGGGTGTTCTGTTCAAACTGTGGAGCTTGAATATGAAGCTTGCTTGTTTGTATGCCATCGTATTGTCTGATGGATTGTGAATGGTGGTGCTCATGATTATCAGTTTTCTGAATATCATGAAATCATGGGTGCTGTTTATTTTTCGTATGGTGAGATCCAGAAAATTTAGTGTGTTTTCTGTAACTGTTTCTAATTTGAAGTGAATTTTTGAGAGTAAGTTGTTTATTTCATTGCGTAGCTCTTCAATATACGTGTGTGTTTGGGGGGGGGGGGGGGGGGTCCATCAGCATCAGTCTGGCATATTATGTCATCGTCATAATTGTACCAATATACAACTTTTTAATTTTTTGTTTTTTTGTGTGTGTGTGAAGATCCTTTCTCTAAGTTGCTTATAAATATGTTGGCTAGGACCACTAATTGGTGATCCCGTTGACAGCCCTTCATGTTGGGAATAAAACTGGCTGTGTTGAACATAAAGTAATTTTGTGCTGTTAAGGTCTTGAGTATCGGTATTTCATTAATGTGTGAGTCTGATGTTTCCTTGTTGGTCTTTGTATGTTGATGTTGATTGTTTCATTTATTGGAATACAAGTACACACTGACGTGATATCAAATGATATGAGGCTTGCTGTGTCTGGTGTGTCTATGTTCTTGATTCTCTCTACTAGTTGCATTCAGTTCTCTAGGTTCTAGTTATTTTCAAAAGTGTATATTTTCTTTAGTAATGTGTATCTATATTGGGCTGTGTGGTATGATGAAGCGTTTCTGAAGTTGATGACTGGTCGTAAAGGGATACACTCTTTGTGCACCTTTGATAGGGCATTTAGAATGGATACCTTTGGATTCTTTTGTGCCATTCTTCTTATCTGGCCGAAATTAAACAAAGTAGATTTAATATGTGCGTGCAGTGCCCTCAGAACACAAGAGAAGAAGGATAAGTCACTACAAAACATGAGTCTGAAAACATTTTGCCACTCCAGAATCACGTTAAAAAACATCAAGGGATGTGTTATGTGTTAACTCGCTGATAAAATTCACATTTATAGCATTTGGTTTTCAGATCTACGTCTGCGTCTACATAGATACATGGCAAGTCATTGTACGGTGCGTGACGGAGGGTACCCAGTACCACTACTAGTGATTTCATTCCCTGTAGCACTCGCAAATAGAGCGAGGGAAAAACGTGTATCTGTATGACTCCGTATGAGCCGTAATTTTTCGTACCTTATCTTCGTGGTCCTTAGGCGCTGTGTGTGTTGGCGGCAGTAGAATCGTTCGGCGGTCAGCTTCAAATGCCGATTCTCTAATTTTCCTCATTCCCTTCTCTCCAGGGATTCCCATTTGAGTTCCCGAAGCATCTCCGTAACACGTGTTGTTCGAACCTACTGATAGCAAATCTAGCAGCCTGCCTCTGAACTGCTTCGATCTCTTCCTTCAAACCGCCCTGGTACGGATCCCAAACACTCGAGCAGTCCTCAAGAACAGGTCGCACCAGCGTCCTATATACGGTCTCCTTTACAGGTGAACCACTCTTTCCTAAAAGTCTCCCAATAAACCGAAGTGGACCATTCGCCTTCCCTACCACAGTTCTCACATGCTGGTTCCACCTCATAGCGCTTTGTAACGTAACGCCCAGATACTTAAACGACTTGACTGTGTCAACCAGGACACTAGTAATACTGTATCCGAACATAATCGGTTTGATCTTCCCACTCATCCGCATCAACTTACATTTTTCGACATTTAAGGGAAAGCTGCCATTCATCACACCAACTGGAAATTTTGTCTGAGTCATCTTGTATCTTCCTACAGTCACTCAACGTCGACCCCTTATTTTATACCACGGCATCATCAGCAAACAAACGCAGATTGCTGCCCACCCTGTCAGCCAAATCATTTTTGTATATAGAGAACAACGGCGGTCTTATCACACTTCCCTGCGGCACTGCTGACGGTACTCTTGTCTCTTATGAACACTCGCCGTCGACGACAACATACTGGGCTCTATTATTTAAGAAGTCTTCGAGCCACTGACATATCTGTAAACTCATTCCATATTCCCGTACCTTCGTTAACAGCCTGCAACGGGGCACCGTGTCAAATGTTTTCCAGAAATCTTTTGCCTGTTGCTCTTCATCCACAGTTCTCAGTATATCATGGGAGAAAAGAGCAAACTGAGTTTCGCACGAGCTATAGTTTCTAAAACCACGCTGATTCGTCCACATAAGCTTCTCAGTCTCAAAAAAGTTTATTATATTCTATGTGAGAATATGTTTAAGGATTCTGCAGCAAACAGAACTTAGGGATATTGGTCTGTAATTTTGGGGGTCCGTTCTTTCACCTTTCTTATATACTGGAGCCACCTGCACTTTTTTCCAGTCGCTTGGGATCTTGCGCTGGGAGAGAGATTCACGAGAAACGCAAGCTAGGCAAGTGGCCAATGCTCGTAGAGTACTCTTTGTAAAATCGAACTGGGATTCCATCAGGACCCGGTGATTTTTTGCTTTAAAATTCTTCACTTCTTCCTCTATGCCAGGTGTTTATTATTATGTCGTCCATATGGGAGTCTGTCCGATGGCCAAATGATGGTATGGTTGTATAATTCTCCTGTGTGAACGATTTATTGAACGTGAAGATCAAAACCTCAGTTTTTGTTTTTTTATCTTCCACTGCCACACCAGATTGGTCAACAAGGGACTGAATGGAAGCCTTGGATCCGCTTAGCGATTTTACACACGACCAGTATTTTCTCGGATTCTCTGCCAGATCTTTTGCTAAGTTGTGACGGCGTAGTTGTATTCTTCGCGCATAGATCTGTTCACAGACGCACGAATCTCTACTAACCTTCGCTTCCTCAGCATACGCCGAAATTCATTATTAAACCATGATGGGCCTTTTCCATCCTTTATTCACTCACCAGGCACATAACTCTCCAGAGCACGATTTACAATCTGCTTAAACTTTGCCCATAATTCCTCTACATCCAACTTACTGGAACTAAGTGATGCGAATTCACTGTGTAAGTGAGATGTTAATAACTGCTTATCTGCTCTGTCTAGCAGAAACGCTCTCCTAGCCTTCTTCACTGATTTATTAACTTTTGTAATCATATTTACTACAATGATATGATCGCTAACCCCCGTTTCTATGCTGACATTATCGATAAGATCCTGCCTATTTGGAGCTACAGGGTCTAACATATTTCCATTGCCTGTGGGCTGTCGAGAAAGTTGCTCGAGACAGTTTTCAGAAAACGTGTTCAGAATTATTTCGAATGACTGTCTGTCTGTATCCCTTGCAATGAATCCATAGACATCCCAGTCTATAAGAAGTCACCTCCAACTAATATTGCCTGATCTGGGTATTTACGTGCTATCGACCGTAGACTTTTTTTGAATGACTCTAGAACTGTCACAGCATGTCGGGTGGCCAGTAAAAACATCCAACACTTAACTCGGTTTCACCCACACTTGTTATACGTGACCATATGACTTCACTGTCACACTCAACTTTGAGACCTCAATAGAGACAATATTTTTGTCAAATGCAATGAACACTCCCCCTCCTATGGCCTCTAATCTGTCTTTCCGATATACATTCCAAGACTGCCTAAATATCTCAAAGCTTTCCACTGCGGGTATGAGCCAGTTGTCGGCCCCAAGAATAATTTGAGCTGGAGAACTTCCCTGGGGGTCAGTAAATTCGGGAAATTTATTACGAATACTTCGACAGTTTACTGATGCACTTGTGACAGTCGAAGTGTCTTTATTCTAACGCCATTTGACTTCCCTTATTGCATACTGACTGGCAAGTGGTGATCAGAGCACCTCAAACTATTGCCTAGCCTAAGAAACCTTCATGTGCACTCCACAAGTACTCTGCTACCCGAGGAGCTGCTTCCTTTGTGTAGTGCACCCCTGATTTATCAAGGGAAATGCTACAAATCCCCACACGATAACGAGGGTCTAGAAATCTCAGAAGGTGAATGGGCGAGGCTAAGCGACCAGTCTCCACATTGGCACTCTTCCCCAAGAGACCCGAAAGCGTTACCACCTGCCACTCGCCCTGCTGTGAGAGCGGAACTACCGTGTGTACTGCACTAGGAGATGCCTTGGAAGCACAACCCGTGGACAAAACAAGTGACATCTGAGACGTACCATGCAACGCACCAGATTCTCCACCACCGCTACATCCCGAGGCAGCAGTCCGAAGGTGACTAACCGTAGCCAAAAGCCTATTAAGCTGTTGACGAACTGTGGCCAGCTCCTCCTGCGTCCGCACACAGCATGCACACATTTTAGCCATCCTAGCGAGACTAACTGAAGAAGTGAACTATAAAAGCAGACAGTCCTAAATTTGCAACTTGCTCTCCTCCTGATGAGTCACCAATGGACGCTGATGCGTTAATTAGTAACGTAGCTGGCTGTTCAGTGAGCAGCTACTGCGCTGCAGACTGAATGAATTTACACTTACAAAAAGGCGAGATTAACCCTCTTAAACAGAGAAACATGCACAAAATTTAATAAATATACTACGTGGAAAAAACAGAAAAGACAAACATTTAATTTGCCATAATGTAGACGTGTTTCTGCTGAGGGCTGGAGCCTGATTGACCAGCTATCAGTGCAGGACACCATACAAAAGATCCTGCTAAACCTTATAATGTAAAATCAAGGTAAGAAAAAAACGACCAAAAACGTCTTTAGGACACATCTTGTTAGATCAGCTATAACCTAAAATATGTTCACTTTTTTCAGTCGTTCAATAAACAAAACCCACTGATGATGGCACATAAGTGCCAAAACATGTTTGGGTAACAAGAAAAACAGTGTTTTGCATAAAAGGCGGAACCTGTGTCCAATAATTTAAACTGCAAACACGGAAAAAATACAAAAGCTCAAATCCAAAACATGGATACTACCAAATTGTATGCATAACATGAGTCTGTAATGTATGTGTACCATGAAGGCATTGTGTTCTTACAGTTGCGTTGGGCAAACTCAGCATCACTGTCTCAAGATTCTAATATGTGTATCTATGTTGTTGTTGTTGTGGTCTTCAGTCCTGAGACTGGTTTGATGCAGCTCTCCATGCTACTCTATCCTGTGCAAGCTTCTTCATCTCCCAGTACTTACTGCAACCTACAGCCTTCTGAATCTGCTTAGTATATTCATCTCTTGGTCTCCCTCTACGATTTTTGCCCTCCACGCTGCCCTCCAACGCTAAATTTGTGATCCCTTGATGCCTCAGAACATGTCCTACCAACCGGTAACTTGTGTGTCAAGTTGTGCCACAAACTCCTCTTCTCCCCAATTCTATTCAATACCTCCTCATTAGTTATGTGATCTACCCATCTAATCATCAACATTCTTCTGTAGCACCACATTTCGAAAGCTTCTATTCTCTTCTTGTCCAAACTATTTATCATACATGTTTCACTTCCATACATGGCTACACTCCATACAAATACTTTCAGAAACGACTTCCTGACACTTAGCTCTATACTCGATGTTAACAAATTTCTCTTCTTCAGAAACGCTTTCCTTGCCATTGCCAGTCTACATTTTATATCCTCTCTACTTCGACCATCATCAGTTATTTTGCTCTCCAAATAGCAAAACTCCTTAACTACTTTAAGTGTCTCATTTCCTAATCTAATTCCCCCAGCATCACCCGATTTAATTCGACTACATTCCATTACCCTCTTTTTGCTTTTGTTGATGTTCATCTTATACCCTCCTTTCAAGACACTGTCCATTCCGTTCAACTGCTCTTCCAGGTCCTTTGCTGTCTCTGACAGAATTACAATGTCATCGGCGAACCTCAACGTTTTTATTTCTTCTCCATGGACTTCAATACCTACTCCGAATTTTTCTTTTGTTTCCTTTACTGCTTGCTCAATATACAGATTGAATAACATCGGGGACAGGCTACAACCTTGTCTCGCTCCCTTCCCAACCACTGCTTCCCTTTCATGCCCCTCGACTCTTATAACTGCCATCTGGTTTCTGTACAAATTGTAAATAGCCTTTCGCTCCCTGTATTTTACCCCTGCCACCTTTAGAATTTGAAAGAGAGTATTCCAGTCAACATTGTCAAAAGATTTCTCTAAGTCTAGAAATGCTAGAAACGTAGGTTTGCCTTTCCTTAATCTATTTTCTAAGATAAGTCGTAGGGTCAGTATTGCCTCACGTGTTCCAACATTTCTGCGGAATCAAAACCGATCTTCGGCGAGGTCGGCTTCTACCAGTTTTTCCATTCGTCTGTAAAGAATTCGCGTTAGTATTTTGCAGCTGTGATTTAGAAACTGATAGTTCGGTAATTTTCACATCTGTCAACACCTGCGTTCTTTGGGATTGAAATTATTATATTCTTGTTGAAGTCTGAGGTTATTTCGCCTGTCTCATACATCTTGCTCACCAGATGGTAGAGTTTTGTCAGGACTGGCTCTCCCAAGGCCGTCAGTAGTTCCAATGGAATGTTGTCTACTCCCAGGGCCTTGTTTCGACTCAGGTCTTTCAGTGCTCTGTCAAACTCTTCACGCAGTATCGTATCTCCCATTTCATCTTCATCAACATCCTCTTCCATTTCCATAATATTGGCCTCAAGTACATCGCCCTTGCATAGACCCTCTATATACTCCTTCCACCTTTCTGCTTTCCCTTCTTTGTTTACAACTGGGTTTCCATCTGAGCTCCTGATATTCATACAAGTGGCTCTCTTTTCTCCAAAGGTCTCTTTAGTGAACAATAAACATTTTGATAAAGTACAACAGTTTTTTTTCTGTTCATGGAGATTCATATAATGTTTGTGACAGGAAATATTATATGGTGAAACGGATAACCAGAAGAACTCATAGAGTGTATACGGTGAAAAAATATCTTGAAATCACTGCAAGTGCTTCCAAACATTGTAAGCTCACCATAAAGCTGAAGCCCAGTTCACACTGTTCAACACGGCCCCGTCACGTCGCGGCACCTTCACGTCACAGCACAAGTCAACTCACGTGACCTCAACTCACATCGCTGTCAACTGTTCCTTTTGCGGGAACTGCGATCTTTGCTAGATGATTTTCAACTGTTTTTACGTGCGAAATGCACATACACAATACGGTAGATTATTTGTGTGGATGCTGAAGTCCACATTTGTTCTAAAGTGTCATTTATTGGACTCAAATGGTTTACAGCTTGCAGGGATAGCTTGTATATTAGAGAAGGGCGACAGAAATGCAAAACAACGCAAAGAAAGTGCGTGAGTCCGAAAAAATGTTATTGCGTGGTACAGAAGGGGAATTTCACACGTTATACACTACTGGCCATTAAATTGCTACACCACGAAGATGACATGCTACAGACTCGAAATTTAACCGACAGGAAGAAGATGCTGTGATGTGCAAATGATTAGCTTTTCAGAGCATTTACACAAGCTTGGCGCCGCTGGCGACACCTACAGCGTGCTGATACGAGGAACGTTACCAACCGATTTTTCATACACAAACAGCAGTTGACCGGCGTTGCCTGGTGAAACGTTGTTGTGATGCCTCGTGCAAGGAGGAGAAATGCGTACCATCACGTTTCCGACTTTGATAAAGGTCGGATTATAGCCTATCACGATTGCGGTTTGTCGCATCGCCACATTGCTGCTCGCGTTGGTCGAGATCCAATGACTCTTAGCAGAATATGGAATCGGTGGGTTCAGGAGGGTAATACGGAACGCTGTGCTGGATCCCAACGGCCTCGTATCGCTAGCAGTCGAGGTGACAGGCATCTTATCCGCATGGCTGTAACGGATTGTGCAGCCACGTCTCGATCCCTGAGTCAACAGATGGGGACGTTTGCAAGACAACCACCATCTGCATGAACAGTTCGACGACATTTGCAGCAGCATGGACTATCAGCTCGGAGACCGTGGCTGCGGTTATCCTTGACGCGCATCACAGACAGGAGCTCCTGCGATGGTGTACTCAACGACGAACCTGGGTGCACGAATGGCAAAACGTCATTTTTTCGGATGAATCCAGGTTCTGTTTACAGAATCATGATGGTCGCATCCTTGTTTGGCGACATCGCGGTGGACGCACATTGGAAGCGTGTATTCGTCATCGCCGTACCGGCGTATCACCCGGCGTGATTGTATGGGGTTCCATTGGTTACATGTCTCGCTCACCTCTTATTCGCATTGACGGCACTTTGAACAGTGGACGTTACATTTCAGATGTGTTACGACCCGTGGCTCTATCCTCCATCGATCCCTGCGAAACCCTACATTTCAGCAGGATAATGCACGACCCCATGTTGCAGGTCCTGTACGGGCCTTTCTGGATACAGAAAATGTTCGACTGCTGCCCTGGCCAGAACATTCTCCAGATCTCTTACCAACTGAAAACGTCTGGTCAATGGTGGCCGAGCAGCTGGCTCGTCACGATACGCCAGTCACTAATCTTGATGAACTGTGGTATCGTGTTGAAGCTGCATGTGTAGCTAGCTGTACCTGTACACGCCATCCAAGCTCTGTTTGACTCAATGCCCAGGCGTATAAAGGCCGTTATTACGGCCAGAGGTGGTTGTTCTGGGTACTGATTTCTCAGGATCTATGCACCCAAAATGCGTGAAAATGTAATCACATGTCAGTTCTAATATATTTGTCCAATGAATACCCGTTTATCATCTACATTTCTTCTGGGTGTAACAATTTTAATGGCCAGTAGTGCACAAGGAGCGTGGAGAAGAGGAATCGGCTTTTTATATTTTGGGAAGTGGAGGCATCATTTCGTTCATTCGTTATGTCAAATTCCCCCAGAATTACTAAAAGGAACATAGTGTTACGAGCTGCAATCACATCCCATGAAAATTCGGTTTGTGGTTAACTTTAGTTGCTAGTCCAGTTAAAATTTTTGTGCACTAGCCGCATCTCTCTCAATACCTTTCCCTTCAAGATACATAGGTTTTCTTCACATGCTGTACTTGGCTTTTAGTAGCTCAAGTGCCTTATTTGTACTGGGGTTAGCTAATGAAACCACATAAATATTGACCAATGATAGTTGCAAAACTGTATCGCACACGGTTCAGAGAGCTGCTTAACATTAAATAGGCGTGCCACAAAAATATATTTAAACAAACAGTTTGCAGTGTCTGAGGGTTTTCAGTGCATTTCTTTATGTAACACTAGAAATGCCTGACGACATACAGATAAATTCCTCTCACTAATCATCTGATTCTACACAAGATACTTTTTTTCTCTTCAAGTAGCAGCCATGCTGCAATCCATTTCAATGTAAATATTAAATACAGTACTGGTATTTATAAAAATCCACTTTATAAATGTAAAAGAGGGCACGTAATTTAGTATGATCGTATTGTACAATCTAGACTACCGTATCACTGCTTCAATTAATCTGTCATCACTGATTATAAATTTTAACAAAAGAAGTAACGTAACGAAACAGTTTATAACGAGCAACTGATATCAACCACGAAAACCAGGACGAAACGAAATATGGAGGTCTGCCAATGGCCGTGTATTGGGAGGAAACGAGCTTGTGGATCATGTGATCAGCAACGGACGGATGATGCCAGTTATCAAAACTTTCCTCCAGAGAAACCTTGACAGTGACGTGACGGCCAGTACGGATACCGCCATTTCAAATGCACTGCAGTATGTTTAGACGGGATGTGACGTGACGGCCAGTGTGAATTGGTCTTAATAGACACTGAAAATACGTACAACTTTTCTGTGTGATGGCCAATGTACTACATGAAAGGGTTGTCGAACGAATCAAAACGTAGACATATTCCAATATACCACAAGTCATGTTTCAACCGTGTACCTTTATGCATTTTGAATGTTGTAAGTTACAGCCAGGTGTTGTGGCTTCTGAATACATAAGACTACAGAAGCATAATTCGATCTTTATTTCTGCAAGTGTCTGTTGCTTTTAATTCTGAAAAAGCGTACTCTGTACCAGTGGCTATTAACTAGAACAAAATGCAAGACCTTCAACGTATGCCACATGAATTTAGATATTTCCATGATGATTTGATGAACTGGCCTACGTATCACTCTCCTGCTGTAACTGCTGCAGATGATGATCAATGGAACCATTTTGTACATACCTTGATTAGAGTTAAAAATACTGTTAAATTGAATGAATACAAAAAGAAACAATTTAAAACAGTTCTAAAAACGTAAACAGAACATGCATATGAATTACTTCCTCAAGAAAAGTACCTTATTCCAAGAATTGGGAGATTTATTTCAAAGAGATTGCAAAATCTGGCAAGTGCAGTTATGACAGAATATCAATTTTACTCCATTCTTCAAACATCGGAAAGCCCCATATATGCACCTACAGAACGTTTTCCCTTGTTCCTGAAAACGTAAGATTTTGGAGTGAGGTCCTTTCAAAAATTACCATATCAAATATAATCTGATGTGAAACTATCATTCTGCAATGAACAGGGTGCTATATACGATAAGTGTCAGTGAAAGTATCAAGTACATGTCATCTGTTAGTACAATAATTGTTCCCAAAATTAAATATTTGCCTTCTTAAGTTTTAGTAGATTACTAATAATTTGTGTGTGTGTGTATGTGTGTGTGTGTGTGTTTGTGTGTGTGTGTGTGTGTGTGTGTGTGTGTGTGGTATCTGATATTTGCACATTCGTCTGTTTCTGTCTAATATAGAATGCTTAACCATGTCAGAGACCCCACAATAAATGTCTCTAAACGAAGTTTGTCAGTTTCAGGGGCAGCAGATTGAACGATAGCCGTTCAGTATCCAACAAATGACTATGTTGCTGTTGCACCAATCAGTTCCACAACTGGTTGCTACTTCCAAGCTTCGGTAGCTTGACAGCAAAGAAGATGACAGGTGTGAATATTGCGCACAACTGGAAGCCCACTTCCCCACGCTATAAGATGTGACACACTTACATTTACCACTGATTTAGCATTCTAAGCAACGTTTTGTGGTCAACCCTCACCTAGGTTTGTTCTAGTTTCAAAGACTACAGTTACTCTGGAATTGCAATGATGGGAACACAATGAGGTGATACAACCCATTTATGCAAGTCACTGGCCATCCCTCTTAGTCATTCTCAAAAACTCATAAGAAGCTTTGTGTTTGTGTGCTGAATTCAAAGCCACAGTAAACCCACAACCTGGCATGGCTTCATTCCTTTCTCATGACCAGAGGAGTTAGTGGACAGATTAGGACAAGACAGGACAGATTCTTTCTGAGGACTGATAAGATGAGACATATTTACATTTACCACTGGATGAGCAGCCCAAGCAACATTTTGTGTCAACACACACCTAGGTTTGTTCCAGTTTCAAAGACTATCGTTTGAAAGTGCTTCACTCCTCCTGTTTTTCAGCAGATCCTGAAACAATTAACGGTATATGTCCCTTCATGCACAAACTATTTAGACTATTTTGTCGTTGTGGGTCACATGCCCGCTGAACATTTGGCGAATTTCGAATTTTGTTTCAAGCCCTTGCTGTGGCTGGTTAGAAGTGTGACAATGAAAAGTGCTCCTTCTCCCATGAAGAACTTGAATATTTAGTACTTATTATAAATGCACAGGTTATTCATCCTGCTAGTTTACACTTGTCTGCCATTAAAGATTTGCTGGCGCCCCATAACGTAAAGGAACTCCAAGTCCTCATGGGGAAGCTCACATAATACTTTAAGCATAGCGTCTTGAAGAAGAAAAGAAGTGTAGACACTCGACAAGTTTCGCAAGCCTACCGCTAGGCGGCTCTACCGTCGCTTAGCGCTAGTTGGGGAACGTTTCAATACACACCTCTGTACTAGTCGGATCGTACACAGTTTTAAAACGCTGTAATTGACAAGATTAAGACAAGGTGTGGTAAGACAAACATGTGGTTCCTGAAGAGGGGCAGCAGACTTTTCAGTAGTTGCAGGGGCAACAGTCTGGATGATTGACTGATCTGGCCCTGTAACACTAACCAAAATGCCCTTGCTGCTCTGGTACTGCAAACGGCTGAAAGCAAGGGGAAACTACAGCCGTAATTTTTCCCGAGGGCATGCAGCTTTACTGTATGATTAAATGATAATGGCGTCCTCTTGGGTAAAATATTCCGGAGGTAAAATAGTCCCCCATTCAGATCTCCAGGCGGGGACTACTCAAGAGGATGTCGTCATCAGGAGAAAGAAAACTGGCGTTCTACGGATCGGAGGGTGGAATGTCAGATCCCTTAATTGGGCAGGTAGGTTAGAAAATTTAAAAAGGGAAATGGATAGGTTAAAGTTAGATATAGTGGGAATTAGTGAAGTTCGGTGGCAGGAGGTTCAAATGGCTCTGAGCACTATGGGACTTAACATCTATGGTCATCAGTCCCCTAGAACTTAGAACTACTTAAACCTAACTAACCTAAGGACAGCACACAACACTCAGCCATCATGAGGCAGAGAAAATCCCTGACCCCGCCGGGAATCGAACCCGGGAACCCGGGCGTGGGAAGCGAGAACGCTACCGCACGGTGGCAGGAGGAACAAGACTTTTGGTCAGGTGAATATAGGGTTATAAATACAAAATCAAATAGGGGTAATGCAGAAGTAGGTTTAATAATGAATTAAAAAAATTGGATTATGGGTAAGCTACTACAAACAGCATAGTGAATCCATTATTGTGGCCAAGATAGACACAAAGCCCACGCCTACTACAGTAGTACAAGTTTATATGCCAACTAGCTCTGCAGATGACGAAGAAGTTGATGAAATGTATGATGAGATAAAAAAAATTATTAGGTAGTGAAGGGAGATGAAAATTTAATATTCATGGGTGACGGGAATTCGAGAGTAGGAAAAGGGAGAGAAGGAAACATAGTAGGTGAATGTGGATTGGAGCTAAGAAATGAAAGAGGATGCCACCTGCTAGAATTTTGCACAGAGCATAACTTAATCATAGCTAACACTTGGTTCAAGAATCATGAAAGAAGGTTGTATACATGGAAGAACCATGGAGATACTAGAAGACATCAGATAGATTATATAATGGTAAGACAGAGATATAGGAACCAGGTTTTAAATAGTAAGACATTTCCAGGAGCAGATGTGGACTCTGCCCACAATCTATTGGTTATGAACTGTAGATTAAAACTGAAGAAACTGCAAAAAGGTGGGAATATAAGGAGATGGGACCTGGATAAACTGACTATACCAGAGGTTGTACAGGGTTTCAGGGAGAACATAAGGGAACAACTGGCAGGAATGGGGGAAAGAAATACAGTAGAAGAAGAATGGGTAGCTTTGAGGGATGAAATAGTGAAGGCAGCAGAGGATCAGATAGGTAAAAAGACGAGGGCTAGTAGAAACCCTTAGGTAACAGAAGAAATATTGAATTTAATTGATGAAAGGAGAAAATAAAAAAATGCAGTAAGTGAAGCAGGCAAAAAGGAATACAAACATCTCAAAAATGAGATCGACAGGAAGTGCAAAATGGCTAAGCAGGGATGGAGGACAAATGTATGGATGTAGAGGCTTATCTCACGAGGGGTAAGATAGATACTGCCTACAGGAAAATTAAAGAGACCTTTGGAGAAAGGAGAACCACTTGCATGAATATCAAGAGCTTTGATGGAAGCCCAGTTCTAAGCAAAGAAGGGAAAGCAGAAAAGTGGACGGAGTATATAGAACGTCTATACAAAGGCGATGTACTTAAAGACAATATTATGGAAATGGAAGTGGATGTAGATGAAGATGAAATGGGAGATATGATACTGCATGAAGAGTTTGACAGAGCACTGAAAGACCTAAGTCGAAACAACGCCCCTGGAGTAGACAACATTCCATTAGAACTACTGACAGCCTTGGGAGAGCCAGTCCTGACAAAACTCTACCATCTGGTGAGCAAGATGTATGAGACAGGCGAAATAACCTCAGACTTCAACAAGAATATAATAATTCCAATCCCAAAGAACGCAGGTGTTGACAGATGTGAAAATTACCGAACTATCAGTTTCTAAATCACAGCTGCAAAATACTAACGCGAATTCTTTACAGACGAATGGAAAAACTGGTAGAAGCCGACCTCACCGAAGATCGGTTTTGATTCCGCAGAAATGTTGGAACACGTGAGGCAATACTGACCCTACGACTTATCTTAGAAAATAGATTAAGGAAAGGCAAACCTACGTCTCTAGCATTTGTAGACTTAGAGAAAGCTTTTGACAATGTTGACTGGAATACTATCTTTCAAATTCTGGAGGTGGCAGAGCTAAAATACAGGGAGCCTCTCCCCTATGTTATTCAATCTGTATATTGAGCAAGCAGTAAAGGAAACAAAAGAAAAATTCGGAGTAGGTATTAAAGTCCATGGAGAAGAAATAAAAACGTTGAGGTTCGCCGATGACATTGTAATTCTGTCAGAGACAGCAAAGGACTTGGAAGAGCAGTTGAACGGAATGGACAGTGTCTTGAAAGGAGGGTATAAGATGAACATCAACAAAAGCAAAACGAGAATAGTGGAATGTAGTCGAATTAAATCAGGTGATGCTAAGGGAATTAGATTAGGAAATGAGACACTTAAAGTAGTAAAGGAGTTTTGCTATTTGAGGAGCAAAATAACTGACGATGGTCGAAGTAGAGAGGATATAAAATATAGACTGGCAATGGCAAGGAAAGCGTTTCTGAAGAAGAGAAATTTGTTAATATCGAGTATAGATTTAAGTGACAGCAAGTCTTTTCTGAAAGTGTTTGTATGGAGTATAGCCATATATGGAAGTGAAACATGTATGATAAATAGTTTAGACAAGAAGAGAATAGAAGCTTTTGAAATGTGGTGCTACAGAAGAATGCTGAAGATTAGATTGATAGATCATGTGACTTATGAGGAGGTACTGAATAGAATTAAGGAGAAGAGGAATTTGTGGCACGACTTGACAAGAAGAAGGGACCGATTGGTAGGACATGTTCTGAGGCATTAAGGGGTGACCAATTTAATATTGGAGGGCAGTGTGGGTAGGTTGCAGTAAGTACTTGGAGATGATGAAGCTTGCACAAGATATAGTAGCATGGAGAGCTGCATCAAACCAGTCCCACAAGGGAACCTCCCCATCGCACCCCCCTCAGGTTTAGTTATACGTTGGCACAGTGGATAGGCCTTGAAACACTGAACACAGATCACTCGAGAAAACAGGAAGAAGTTGTATGGAACTATGGAAAAAGTAAGCAAAATATACAAACTGACTAGTCTATCTGCAAGATAGGCAACATAAAGGATAGTGTAAGTTCAGGTTCGTCGTGGTCCCGTGGTTAGCGTGTGCACCTGCGTAACAGAAGGTTCTTGGTTCAAGTCTTCCCTCGAGCGAAAATTTTACTTTATTTTCGCAAAGTTATGATCTGTCCGTTCGTTCATTGACGTCTCTGTCCACTATAATAAGTTTAGTGTCTGTGTTTTGCGACCGCACCGCAAAACTGTGCGATCAGTAGACGAAAGGACGTGCCCCTCCGATGGGAACCGAAAACATTTGATCGCAAGGTCATAGGTCAACCGATTCCTCCACAGGAAAACACGTCTGATATATTCTATACGACACTGGTGACGGCATGTGCGTCACATGACAGGAATAGGTTGTCGACCCACCTAACTTGTACACTTGGCGAATGGGTAAAAAGATTCTTCTACCTTGCCCGATTTAGGTTTTCTTGTGGTTGTGATAATCAGTCCCAAAAAAAGTGATGAAAACATAAGAGTTTGTCATATAAACTGCAACAAATGAATGCAACAGTTCCACAGTCGCTCAGTTTTCCCTGTGTTCTGTCAAAATATGTTTTTATCGTTTTCAAATTTTTCCGTGTGTAGACCGTCAAATCTTGCATATGTTCAAGCAAATCTGAACATGTCCTGGAATTTTGGAGATCGAAGTTGATTTTGTGTGAGTGCCTGAACTTTGATAATTGCCGCAGTTGCTCACGCTAACCACGAGACCACGGCGCTCCTCAGCACACAATCTCCTTAATGCTGCATATCTTAGACATAGACTACTCAGTTTGTATATTATGCCTATTTTTTTCTTAGTTCCACATAACTTCTTCCTGTTTTCTCCATTGATCTGTGTTAAGTTTTTCAAGGCCCATCCACTGTGC
This sequence comes from Schistocerca serialis cubense, assembly GCF_023864345.2. Classification (NCBI taxonomy): domain Eukaryota; kingdom Metazoa; phylum Arthropoda; class Insecta; order Orthoptera; family Acrididae; genus Schistocerca; species Schistocerca serialis. The sequence goes on from NC_064638.1 coordinate 1,092,166,994, forward strand.
CAACGTATAACTAAATCTGAGGGGGGTGCGATGGGGAGGTTCCCTTGTCAGGACCGAAGACCACAACAACAACAACAACAACAACAAGAAGACAAGGTAAGTGCATTAGGCCACATGCACTAAAATATAAAACGTCGACGTCCTTCAAGGAAATTATGAAACGTCCGGTAACGCATAATAAGCAAATAAAATGTAATGACAAAGACTGAAATACAGCTCTACATAAAAAAGTCATCTTAGGGGCACATACCAAACAATAATACAGAATGAAACGTAGGAGATAAAAGATTATATAAACTCACCCATATAATTTGTAGCTGTGAGTTGTGAGAAACTTTGGAGAGACTTCACAGTCTTCACTGACAAGAGCTCTTTGCTGATTTCTTTCGTGCGAAATAAAAAGCAGCTGGAAAGGTCTAGCTTTTGTTGCAACAACTTTGTAAATTATATTCCTAAAACAATTTCGTCAATGCTATCGACACGAACATGAAATATATTAGCCCATACATTCGAGATGGAACACAGTTTCTTTTCAAGCACTACTCCAACATGTAAAAGAATGTTGAAAGCACTTTGGGATGGATAAGTCAAACAAGAAACGTCATTTACTGAGCCGAAGTTCTTTGTGGTAGTGAAGGTTGCAACTTTTGTGTCAGACGGCATTTCATTCACAAGGATTTAAGCACACTTCAAACAGCTCCTCTTTTTATTAAGCTTCTTGATAGTGTAACCTGCTATGTGATAAACTAAACATTGTTTTGGAATGTTGTCTTTATATGGAATAGGAAGATCATTCTCCCAATCCGCTATCACCATTTTGTCCTTAATTTCATCCTCAGCAGATAAGTTAATATGTTTATTTCGTACTTCCATTTCTTTAGCACATAAATGCATCTGAATTTGGATCCCAGTTCCCAGATGCAGAGATAACCATCTTAATGGGGACATACATGGACTGTAACATATTTTCTTGCAGATAATCTACAGTTGATGGATGGTTGTCAAAACCCACAGACCTCAAAATTGCAGAATGACGTTCCAGAGGGTCCTGGTTGAATTTTTCTGTCAGTACATACCTTTGGACCATAAATAACGAGAAGCTTCCTATGTACTCTTTAGTGTGACAGAGATTCCATTGTTCTGATTGAAAAAAATGTGTTGTTTTCTGAGAAAATGGTTTCTTAAAAGTCAATTAATATCTGGTATGATGGGGAATCTTTGTTGAATGAGTTATTTGACATTATAGAGTTGAGTGCATCTGTTATGTTACAGTGTTCGTATCTCTCATGAATAGTTCTGTGTTTTCACTGTCACTAAAATTCTCGGGATCACTTTTGCGGAAAAAGTCTACAAAAACACACTAAAATATTACTCCACTTGTACTTTTTGATAAACTGTTCCTTAACGTCATGAAACAACATCACAACAACAATTCTAAGTGTGTCTGACAAGCCGCACTGTTAAAAATCTACTTTAGCCAACCACAAGCGACAGCTGCGCAGCAACTGCCGTTATAAGAGATATAACGAAAACAGAAGTAATGGCACTTCTCCTTCTAAGCGCTATGCTTTAGGTTTATTGCAACCGAAGCTCAAATTTCTGAATTGGATGCACCAAAAGGTGTTCTCTTTGTGTGGTCAAGATGCGCTTCAGCAATTAAAAAAATACATTGTTAAGTCATCATTGATTCATTCTAATCCAGCTAAGCCTGCTGTAATAGCTTTAGATGCATCTTCTTACAGGATTGGAGCTGTGCTCTCCCATATAATTGGTCCATCTGATCGACCAATTGCTTTTGCCTCTAAAAATATCAACAAAGAGTAGTGTAGTTATTGCTGGTTTGAAAAAGAGGCCCTCGCTATTATCTACGGTGCTATCGAGTTCCACCAATATTTGTACAGTCATAAGTTCTGTTTGATTACAGATCATCAGCCTTTAATGGCTTTGTTCAATCCTTCCAAGCCTGTCCCACAGCAGACAGGGCCAAAACTGGGATGTTGGGCTCTTTACAACATTCAAATGCTGACTTGTTGTCTCAGTTATCGGTCAGTGTTTGATTTGCCTGAGGAATTACGTTATCAAATTGATATACTCAAAATTTTGAAATTCTTCAAAATTTTCCTCTTGACTTTCGATGTATTGCTGGAGCAACTGCTTCTGACACAGCTCTTTGGGTAGTTTTACAATATGTGCACCATGGATGGCCGTGTAGTTTGATAGAATTCCCCACACAGTGGCACATTCTACTTTCACCATCGTCAGGCACTATACGCATGGTCAGGTGTGATGCTGCTGCGTATACAGAATGATGATGCACGGTTTGTCATCCTTCGTTTCCTTCAGCAGGAAGTTTTGTCATTGTTGAACCAAGGTCACTGAGGCACAGCTCGCACAAATCAACTCGCCTGACGTAGTTGTACTTGCCAGGGCATGTACACCCAGATTTAGCAAATTAATCTCGGTACAATGTTTGTGCAGAACATCAATCCACACCGCTGCTACTCTAGGTCGATTCTGGAACACGCGATGGTTATTGGTAGTCGACATATACAGTAAATTTGATTTTGTTGTCCTCATGACATCCACTGCTACCGTTAGTACTGTATCGGCCTTGTCTTCTATTTTTTGTTTAGAAGGTCTTCCTGAGCTCCTTGTCTCAGTTTTGTGTGGACAATGGCGTACATCACGTAATACTCCTCCTTTGCGCCCTCAGTCTAATGGTGAAGCTGAACTATTCGATCAAATGTTCAAAAATCACATTAAGAAACTCGAACCCTCTCACAGATGGGAGCATGCCTTAAGGATTTTTCCTCCTCCTCCTGTTCGTCGTCCTGTGATGGGACTTCACTGGCAGAATTATTACACTCATCGTCACTGTACCATACGACCTCCGTGGAAACAATTCTTTCTGCCAGGTCAGACGAAGTTTCTGCTGTACGACAAAGTTTTCTTTCGCGTCTTTGCCGAGAAATAGTACCGGCAGCACGATATCATCACGCAGGTCTTATGTCATTCCACTTACAAACTTTAAGGTTCCACCGGAGTTCACTGGCATCACCAGAACCTGCTGCGGCGCTCTTATGTCAGTGATTCTGTTGTAGAACTTTTGCCCACAGACGCAGAAGGCTTCTGGGATCAGCAACAGCAGTCATCTCTGCCACACTGCCCGTCGGAGTCAGCGTCGTCGTGGTGCCAGTGGAGATCGATGATGCGCCGCTACCGCCGAAACAAACGTCACCAACGTTCCCGTTGCCAGGACTGATGTCCATGTATGCGCCGACCCCGACTGAATTTCAACTTGGATGAAGATCAGTTATACAGTGAATTCTGTGATTTCCAGAATTCATGTGCTAAACCTGATAAAAGTAAAACAGAAGACCAGACCTGGATAGATTTCTTCATGCAAGAGGCCACAACTGACGTCTCTCATTCCCAGTTGCTTAGGCTTATATCACACATATGAGGGGCGTTCAGTAAGTAATGAAACAAGTTTTTCCTTTTTTTTCTCAGCCAGTTTTGGTTGGGAAACGTGGAATTTGTTGTGGGGCATCGTGGAATATTATCACTTCAACCCCTGTAGTTTCATGAAGTTCCGATCGCTGGCTGCACTACATGTAGCCTTCAAAATTGCCTGTAAATAAGTGTGTTCCAAGCAGAGAGATGTTCCTTTTCGCGGAAAACTAGAGCATCACAGATATTCATAGGCGCTTGTAGAATGTCTATGGGGAGCAGGCAGTTAACAAAAGCGCTGTAAGTCATTGGATGAAGCATGTGCCACCATCACAACAAGGTCGCACAAACCTGTCTGATCTCCAATGTGCCAGCTGACTGCATACAGATGTGGCTACTGCAGTGTTGGTACGTGTGGACACTCTCATTCGAGGTGATCAATGAATCACAATCAAACACCTCGCCGCACAGCTGGATATGTCTGTTAATGGTGCTGACACACGTGTCCACCATTTAGAGTACTCAAAGGTGGGTTCCAAACCACCTAACCGAAGACTATAAAGAGCATTGATGGACCATTCATGCAAAATTGCTTGCATGTTACAGAGCTGGTGATGACAATTTTTTTGTCGAATGGCGTGACGGGTGAAGAAATATGATTTCACGACATCAAACCGAAACAAAATGGCAATACATGGAGTGAGGCCACACCACCTCTCCTCCAAAGAAAAAGCTGAAAGCTGCACCCTCAGCCAGTAAAGTATGGCGACAGTCTTCTGTGTGTCTGAAGTGGTTATCCTTTCAATGTCCTCCCTCATGATGCAACAATCAATTCAGAAATGTATTGTACTACCCTCAGGTAACTGAAGAAACGACTTCAGCTTGTTCATCGCCACAAAAATGTAAATGACTCTCCTTCTCCATGACAAAACAAGCCATCAAAAAAATTTGCACACCTGGGAGGAGCTCACAGAACTTCATTAGGCTGTTCTTCCTCATCTGTCCTGAAGTCCAGATCTTCCAACTTCCCTCTGTTTGTCCTACTGAAGGATGCACACTGCAGGAAGCAGTACATGGTTATTGGTGCAGCAAGACATTGTCTCTGATGTCGACCAGTAGAGCGGTGCTGTGCAGACATACTGGCCCTGCTAGTGAGGTGCAGTAAGGCTGTCGCACTGAACAGAGATTGTGTTGAAATATAGGCTTTTATAGCCCAAAGATTGGGGAATAATAAGGTGTATTGCAGGCCTGTATAAAACAAATCTGCTTTCAGGGAAAAAAATGTGTTGCATTACTTATTGAAGGCCCCTTGTATTTTCAGCTGCTACCATCAACTCATTTGTGAAAAGACTCTTCAGTGTGATGAAGAACCAGTGGTCAGAAGAAAGAAACCAGATGTCCATAAATATAGTGAAAAGAGAACTTCAAATACGAGTGAGCTTGTCCGAAAGCTGTGGTGATTTTCTGAAACAGAGGAGGGTCAATGAAGGGCTTGTGAAAGCAGCAAAGAGCAATGTAAAACACGCATTCAAAAAATTTTTCTCTTTTCTTATATGAACTTGAATTGAACATACTACACTGCATTTAAATGATCATTTAAAAATTCATTTCATGTGTAAATGGTAAATTCATATATTACAAACAGAGAAAGAGAAAGAGTAGACTTAATTTTTTATTTATGTGTTAATACTACTTTGAAACTAAATTTTGATATGTTTAGAAATCATAATTACAGCATATTAGTTATATTACTTATGACATTTGTAGTGAACTACTAGCATTTTTTCATTCTGTATGATCAGGAAATTGTCCAGCCCAGGGTTTCTTGAAAGCTGCCTTCACTAAACATTTCCCTTTCCAGAACGAGTTCTGATTGATATCTGTAGGTCACTGGACGATCAGAGGCTCATGACAAGCTCAAAATTTCCCAAACTGTAATGTAAATTGTTCAAACCATTTGAAATGTTCTCGTATACAGCACAAACTGAAAAAAATTATAATATCTTAAAGCTGGGGAATTTTGTTGTGCTTCTGGTCAGTTTATCAAACAGAATCATCTAATGTATAGTAATTTTGTAAACTTACTTTTGAAAATGAGATTATTCTATTCTAAAATGCTGTAAAAACCAACTAGTAACATACAAATACATCAAAGATTTATTTTTGTCTTTTTATAATGTTTAAATATTGAAGCAAGGTAGCTCCTGGAATAGGTTTCTTTGCTTCACACAAGGTAAACATTATTTTATGATATGATAATATTCTGGGGCAATGTTACCCTCTGTAAAATTTATTTTGTTACCTTGTAGGTCATTTATGTATTGACATTTATGTTCTTCTTGATATTAAAGGCACAAAAATAATAAAAATTCGGGATAGTGCAACTTTTTTACTTAATATGTAAAAAAATTAACGATCATGAACAAAATTTAATGTTATTTTGTTATCAAAGAAAAGGGCTATATTTCATTAGGTATGCCAGTGTGTCAGAATCTCAGTGACAATACCAGGAAAATATGTTTCAAAAATTCATCAGCATCAACCAACTCTGGTACTAAGGAAATGCTTTTTTGTTGAATAATTGTGAGGGATTTATGCCTTCAACTACAACATCCAGTTCTTGAAAATGATGATATTTAAAGTTGCATCATCTTCAATAAGACTTTCAATAACACCAGGTTAATGTTCAATTTCAGACTTTGTAGCCACAGCTTGTGATGTGGTTTTGCTAGGCTCTCTTCATTTTCTATAAACGCTGCTAAAACTTACATTTGATTTCTTCTTTTTGATTCCCAATCCTCTTTCATCAAAAATTTGTTCTGCAAATAGAATAATCAGGCACTGTCTGAATTTCTTTCTTCTTTTTTACTAGTACCTGACACTGGTTAGAAGCTTTTTGTGACATTTCAAACAAATATTCCATTTTTTATGGATTTCAGACATTCTTTCAGATTTTCGTTACTGTAAACTGTATTGTGGCTGGGTCCTAGCTCTCGTTTACACTCATACCATGCTATAACAGCATTAATCCCTTAACAGTGCTCATTTGGAATGTAATAAGATTTATCCCAAGCTGAATCAAGTCTAAAACAAAGTAATGAAAATATTATGTACTTTGATTCATTTTGTTTGTGGTGCAAAGTTTCCCCTTATTTTCCCAGAAAATAATCTTCATGGTTGATCTCGATCATACAGTGATAAATTACGCTTTGATTGCAATTTTGTGGATATATTCTAGACAACAGCTAATTTCTATACATGAAAGAATGACATTTGCCTTCCATTAAATTACTTTTCTAGTAGCAAAGTGCCACTTTTCTGGACAAAAAAAACATCAAAAATACAGTAGTACAGATTTGGTTGCATAAAATATCGATGACAGTGAGTGGCAGAAAACTGAAACATATGAGCCAGCAGAAACTGACAACTGCTGGACAGAATGAAAACTGTTCCAAAATGTTTATTAGAATAGATGCTAGATAGGACTGAAATTTTTTCAGAGTTGGAGGAAAGTTACACCCAAGGAGGGGGGAGGGGGTGGGGGAAATAGCTCCACTGCAACATAATCAGTCTTTCTGCAACAACGAGGAAACGCTTTGGAGTGCTAAAACACTCTTAGTGTATTAGGAGGCAAGCAGTACTGGCTTACATTAAGTGGTGTGTTGAGAATAGCCAATTATGTGTCTGTAGCCAGTGGACAGACATTAATTCATAGCTATGGAATGTATGTGATAGACTCTGCCAGCCAACTGGCTCACACGTGTTTCCCTTTATGTACGTAGCACAACTGAACATGAACAGCAAGTTCACTAAATAGGTAATTTCATTAGAATCCTGGACATTTATCTAAATTATTAATGACTGACCTTTTCTCAATTAAAGAGCCTGGATGATTTGCAATAAATGCGATGTGGAAATTATCAGATGATATGTAGCACATGTGAGGTACCTGGAGCTAAATGAGTGCTGAGCAACATTGGTTAGTGACTGACTGATTGCTCATTCTAACAGCGTCTCTTGCCTACACCCAGCTTAAAATATGAAATATAGTGGCCAACTTTAACCCTCTTAATGCACATAAAATACAATCTTTTGCTGTGCTGTGGATTGTTACCATATGAGAGGTGGTCTAAATTTATAATTATTACCTATAAAAAATAAAACTGTGTCCTGTTATTCATCCTTCAATGCGACACGTTTTACCAATGATGGATGACTTGGTGGACACCTTGGTTGGTAGTTCCATCTCATACCATAACAGAAGAATGCATCGCAGTTGAGGAAAGGATGTCAAAAAATTTGATAGCCGAAAAAAGCAACATATGCTACTATGTCGTGTATCAGAACGAGGTGAGGTGTGGAGCCCCCTTGACAGCCTACTGTAACTTCATCAGGAGTCATAGTATGCTACTGCAACAGTTTTCTTTCACAAGCATCACACCTTGGCAGTCCCTAAAACACTTAGCATCAATTTGCCTGATGACGATTGGGTCTTCACTTTTTATTTATTTATTCACCCAGGATTCATCTCACAATGATGTAGGATTTGTCATCATAATACAATGAAAATAAATTACTCAAAATATACATACACACTGAATGTAAATGTATGCTTCTATGAGGGTATGTCTGGTGGTCGATCTTAGCCTTAATGAGGGAACCACACAAGAATTTGACTTGGAAAAACCACAGGAAACCTAAATCAGGATGGTATAACAGAGCAGACTCCATCCTCGAAATACATTGCCTCATTTGGTTGGTTCCTATTGCACAATGTTCTTTGATTCACATACGATTTGCTCTAGAAAACTTATAAAACATAGTCTTGCACTTTGCTGTTGCACAAACTAAGGACATCCACTGGTGGTGAACTTGCTGCTGTGCCCCTTTTAATAACTCTAGACTGTTCGGAAAACTAGCTCTAGGACCATAAACTTGCAACTATGCCCCATACAATCTTCATAGCCTCCCCTTGATCCACCTGTGTAACTCAGTCTGCATCCAACCATGATGAGTGACATTTTGAACACAGGAGATGATCTTAGCACATTATTTTCTTGTCATAGCATTACGTCCTTCATGCTTGCTAATTTTTAGATTTCTGCAGGAGATCTAATGTAAGTGTGCATACACACTGAAGGTTGTGGGTTCATTTCCTGTCAAGTGGAAACAATTATATGAATAAGTGGTGTCTGTTCTTTTGGACATGTCGAAAGAAAAGACATGAAGTGGAATCTGCAGTTGTGATACATATTACATAAATTGTAGGTGGGGGACAGGGGGAGGGAAGGAAGGAAAGGAAAGGGGAGGAACTGATGATATCAGCTGCCTTGGGACTTAATGTAGAATCAGTGGCAAGGAGTGAAAATGTGTGCCGGACTGTGATACAAACCCAAGATCTTCTGCTTATTAGGCAGTTTTCTTAAAGAACAGACACCATGCATTGACATAATTTATTCGCCTTGATGGGCAATAAATCCACAACCTTCAGTGCACATGCATAGTTACTTTTGGCCTCCTGTGGGAATCTAAAAATTAGCGAGCATGGAGCATATGGATGGGGACTGCAGACAGGTGGTACTAGGTGGGAGCGTGAGTTGGTTGGGAAACATGTCAAGACAGTCCTTGCATTTACAATAGAAACCGTTTTCTGATGGCGCTTACTATTTACCCAGTAAGCAAGCGATTACAGATTCGAGTCCCAGACCGAGAAACATTTTCACTCATCACTGCTGATTCTGCATAAAGTCCCAATGCAGCTGATATCATAATTTCCTTCCCTTTCACCCCCTTTCAACTACAATTTACATAATATGTATCACAGCTGTGGATTCTGCACATAAAACTGAATCATACTCAAAAGTCTAGCTCACACTGATTCACAGAGAGGTGGTCTGGCACTTTGCTCTTCGTCATTCAAACTTGGTTAACCACACCAGAAGCATCTGTTCCGCTGAACCATTACATCATTTGATGGTGCATTGTTTCTGAACACTTTCACCAACTCAACTTGGATTGTTACAGTGTTGTTCACCTTGAAATGCAGAAAATGAATTACTGAACGATGGAAAGCTTTACCAATGGGCTGCAGCATCATTGTGTTTTGGCTCCTGTAGTCGCATGCTACACTAATGTGGTGTGGAAATTTTGGGGTGTACCAGAACTGCAGATATAAACCTGTAAAAAATTAATTGATTAGAAACTTTATGCCTTCAAAGGGATAATTAAAATTTTATTAAGACTCCTTATATATCATTGCTTCAACAAGAGCCATTGGTTGTTAATGGACATTCAAACCAAATAAATGGATCTGATTTGGTTTGAATGTTTTTAGTGGTATTATAGCGAATTATCAGTCACAGCCAGTCTTTACTGTAATAAAGACAAAAAGCTGTAAGGCACATCACAGTGGATAATTTAAGCTTATCAATAGACTCATAGGTTAGAACTAGCTTTTTATTTGATATAAATTTATAAACTTCACTGTTTTTATTCATGTTATGTAGGAAACCAACTCAATTATGAAATGAACACCAAGATAGATAGAGTGGAAAGATTTAAACAACTGCTGCTACTCCTGTTTAAGGCAGATAGAGTAAGCAACAAGTAGATTTCAATATAAACTGACTGCATACACTACACTTATCTGTCCTCTGCTGGCATATAGCAGTCTGATGTAGTATCTTTACCAGATTAGATTGGTGGAGGACATCGAAAAAAATCCAAGAAGGGCAGCTCGTTTTGTATTATTTCGAAATAGGGAGAGAGCGCCATGGATTTGATATGTGCTTTGAGGTAGCACTCATGAAAACAAAGGCGTTTTTCGTTATGGCGAAATCTTTCCAAAAATTTCGATCTCCAATGTTCCCCTCTCAGTGCGAATATATTTTTTTGACTCCCACCTACATAGAGAGAAATGATCGTTGTAATAATATAAGAGAATCATATCTTGTAGGGAAAGATTTAAGCATTTGTCTTTCCCACACGCTGTTCAAGAGTGAAACAGTAGAGAATTTGAGTGAAAGTGGTTCGATGAACCCTCTGCCAGACACTTAAATGTGAATTGCTGAGTAGTCATGTAGATGCAGATGCGTATATAAAAAGTAAGATCAGTCACAGAATTTTTACTTCTATTGAAGATCTGTAGAAAATCTAACTTGAAGAATAGTGTACACTTTTCAGTACCATGATTAGGGAAACATATTCTGTATGCGAATTTTTTTCTTTTGAGCTTTCACTATCTTTTGAGCAGCTATTTAGTATTAATTATAAATGGCATGATGTTGTCCATATACAAATATGACCGAGATTCCAAGAGATTTTAGTAACATCTGACACAATTTTGTGAACTGATACTCTGAATTGTTCTGACTCACTGCTTTTCAACTGTGATATTCTTTGCGACTGTTGATGACAGTGGGTGTTGTTGTTTTGTTCCTATAGAAGTTCTGGTGTATGATATTTCCAAGATAACTTTTCATATATTATCATTCAAAGCTATTTAACATATTCGACCATAGTTGACTTCACTGATTATTTGATTCCTCTGTATTAATGAAATTTAGGCTTTATGAGAGTTTTAATGTCAGAAATTGCATATTCTATGTTTGGTTACAGTTAAGAGACAATATTTTGCCTGTAAGTCAAAATTTAATGTTACTCATCTCCCTATTTACTAAATTACTTAGGTTACATCTTTCACCTTACACAGCCATACTTGTGTCATCAAACATTTTTGAATCATATTTTATATTTTGTGACAGATCATTGTTCTACAATAAAAGAGAAGAATTGCTACAGAATCTGGTGGTGCAGAGATTGGAAACTTGCTCTAAATGTAAAATTTTACACTTCAAAAAACGAAATAACTTAGTATCCTATGACTATAATATCAATGAGTCGCTGTTGGAATCGGTCAACTCATCCAAATACCTGGGTGTAACATTCATGCAATGATCACATAGATTCAGTCATGTGTAAATCAGGTGGTAGGCTTCGGTTTATTGATAGAATACTGGGGATGTGCAATCGGTATACAAAGGAGATTGCATATAAACCACTCATGTGACAGGTTCAAGAATATTGCTCAAGAGTGTGGGACCCATACTAAATAGGACTAATAGGGGATATTGAATGTATACAAAGTAGGGCAGCATGAATGGTCACAAGTTTGTTTGATCCTTGGGAGAGTGTCACGGAGATACTGAAGGAACTGAACTGGAAGACTCTTGGGGATAGACTTAAACTATTCCAAGAAAATCTGTTAACAACGTTTCAAGAACAGGCTTTAAACGATTACTTGAGGGATATACTACAACCCCCTACTTATTGTTCACATAGGGCTCATGAGGATAAGATTAGAATAATTGCTGCATGCATAAAGGCATTCAAACAATCGGTCTTCCCACACTCCATACGTGAATAGAACAGGAAGAAACCCTAATAACAGGTACAATGGGATGCACCCTCTGCCATGCGCCTCACAGTAGTTTGTAGAGTATAGATGTAGATGTAGCAGCTCATTACTTTACAGCACTTCAATCAACTTCAAATCTGATTCCCATTTGTTGACACTGGAAATGCTTTTGTTGCTATTTGAGAAGTGTGAAATGACTGCTGGTGAACTGTATTCTTAATGGCACAGGGCCTCAACCTGTTTCAGAATCATGCATGGCCCATTCAATGAAATGCTATTGTTAAATAAAAGAAAGTACCTACAGTTTTCAATTACTCATTTGCCCCTGACAGTGCATTACACATCAAATAATAAATTGTCTTTTTTTGTTGTTACCTCTTCCTAGAGCCAAATCGTGAATATGACAACAAATTGTGCTTAGCCTACAGACATGTGTTTCTACATGCATATGCACTGGCTTCTCAAATAGCTCAGAAACACGTGGTAGCGAGGAAATGGGCCTGTAATTGTGTATATTATCTCCTTCTCCCTATTTAGAAAAACCTTTTGTTAAAGAAAAATTTTAATCTGTCTGGAAACTGACAGAAGCCTACATAAAAGAAACATTGCTGTATCTGCCACAACTCAGGCAACTAGCTGCGGCAGAGTAATGTGGAGCAAAGAATTGTTGCTTCAGCATTTGGTTTTGTGAAGTCTTATTTGTCTTTTTATATGATTGAAGGAACACTGTGTCACATCTTAATACTAAAAAATTCGTACCCTGCAGGTATTGATGGTATACCTGCAACAATATTGAAGAAGAGTGCATGAACCTAGTTGAAATACTCACACACTTACGTGACTGCTCACTTCAGGCAGGCACTTTCCCTGATGTACTGTAAACATCAAAGTTATTCCAGTATATAAAAATGGTAAGAAAGATAATGTAAATAACAACAGGCCCATCACAATCTCCTGCATCTTTAAAGTATTTAAAAAAGTTACGTGTGACAAACTTACGAAATTTAAGAACAGAAACATCCTATGTAACGAACAAAATAGATTCAGAAATAAGAGGTCAATGACAGCTGCACTTTACGAGCTTCCTAACCCTGTTTATTGGCTTGTCAAAAGCTTTTGACATCGTGGATTATAAAATTCTATCAAAGCTTGAAAGATATGGTATTCAAGGTCTGTCCAACAACTGGATCAGTTCCTGTCTGACTAATCATAAGCAGACAGTGTGCATCAAGTACACAAATATCCAACTAAAAACTGTATCCGGACACTTATCTGACTATAATCAAATTAAATGTGATATACCCCAGGGATCAGTAATGAAACCCCTTCTGTTCTTTTTGTACAGAAATGATCTAAGCTTAATTGTTGATACACATAAAACAATCATATTTGCAGACGACACCACTATTCTACTAAAGGGTGACAGCAATGAACAGTTACTGCAGTCAATAAACATGGTCACAAAGCAACTTAGATGCTGGGCACAGAATAATCAGGTTGTAACAAGCAGTAAAAGAACCATTGCACTAAAATTCCACAATGCTCCTAACAATGACATATTTATCCCATCGCTCTCAATCAATGACGAACTAGTTGGTAACATTACCAAAACCAAATTTTTAGGACTGTGGCTTCAGAGTAGTGTCAGATGGAATAGGCCTATTGAGTATCTCAATGCAGAACTGAGCAGAACATGTTACCTTCTTTGCTCACTAAAATCACGCTGTAGTGAGAAAACAGTAATAAATGCGTACCATGTCTACTTTCTTTCTCTTCCTAAATAAGAGGTCACCTTCTGGGGAAACTGTAAACAGCTAACAGCACTTTTATCTACAAAAATGGCCATTAGAATCTTGTTTGTGTGCAATAAGCTGCTTTGTAGACAACAAGATCAGATGTTAAAGTAATCTTGTATTCCTCCATTTTTATGTGTATATATTAGGGAAACCCTTTTATTCTTTAAAATAAATGTAATAGGTAAGGACCGCAGACTGCAGAGAAACTGTGATATATATGATCACTTTATCAGAGATAACAGAAACTTCCATATAACCCAAATCAGCACAGCTCTGTGCCGAAAAGGTACTTTTCATATGGGAGTTAGGCTTTTTAACAGACCTCCAAAAAACTTAAAAACAATTTCTGAGGTCAATACCTTTGGAAAATCTCGAATGTCATATTTACAGCATCACTGAGTTTACTCCATTGAAGAACGTTTAAATTTATGAAGTGTGTTATATAAACACTTTTGTATAAAGTGTATTATTGTAACCTTAAATAAGTGTGCCTAGAAATGACTTTCTAGATTAGATTACGTTCAGTTATCTTTCCAGAGATCGAAAAAATGAGACGATTCTCGTGGGTGTGGAACATGTCAGTAAGTATAATATAAAAAAATAAAACATTTGAATATAATACTTACTACCCTGATTTGTATGGAGATAGTCGAGATAGGTTAAGACAATGCAGTAAACTTGAGCAGCTAATACTTACAGAATTAATGCACGGTCAGAATGAAACATTGTTATGCACGATTAATAAATTTGTTATACCCAAAATACCTAATCTTAACTGTTGTGACCAAGTGTTGTCAAAACTGCAATCTAACAGCTGTATACTTATAACTAGACTTGTCTAATGTCTTATGAATAAGCTGCTTTGTAGACAACAAGATCAGATGTTAAAGTTAAGATGGCGGCATATATACAGACTGTGGTAAATTACTCCGTAAATTTTGAGTTATTATCATCAGTAAAGTGTTGTTCATGTGATATTATAGTGGAAAAAGGTATTAGAGCATGCTCACTAACACATAAATGGTACCAGTCAAGTTGTTTTGTGAAACTAACTCTGATAAAATCTCGTGTGATTATGGTCAACTGTGTAACGGTCTCCAAGTAGCAGCGGAAATGTGCAGTGCCGGAATTGAACTAAATGTGTTACATGTGCTCTATTGTGATATAAACGCAGCTAGAAAATACGTAGAATTTCTGGAAAATCTAAAGCAATTATCGAGGAATCCTCTTGAAAACAAAAACTGTGAATCAGAAAGTGCTTACAGCAGGCCTAGGTCTAAAAAACTACAGAACAATTTCGCCATTCTAGACAGTGTAAAAGCAAACAAGGAAGACTTTAATGATACTGATTGCCATCTAACAGATGCTGCTGATATACGAAAGTATAGAAATAGCAGTGCCCCAAAAGGCAGTAATGGCAGAAATACATATCTTAGGAAATCCAAGTTAGTTGTTTACTCAGACAGTCATGTCGCGATCTCGGAAAAATCTTGCAAAACAAACACAATCTTAGAGCTGCCAGCTATGTAAAACCTGGGGCCCCTATGAACGAAGTTATAAGGAACATACAGTGTGATAACACTACACAATAAAATCGGGTTTTAGTTTTAATTGGTGGTGCAAACGATGTTTATTGCAATGAACTAAAAAGTGCCGTCCGTGACCTCTGGAAAACCCTAGATACAGTAAAAAATGAAAGTGTAATAGTGACCGGAATACCACACAGAAATGACCTAATAGAAACGTCATGTGTCAACCAGGAAATTATTAAGATCAACAGACAATTTCCCAAAATATGCAAAGCATACAGAAACACAAACTTCCTAGATGTGAAATTCTTGGGAAGGAAACAATTCACCAGGCATGGTATGCATTTAAATATTCATGGGAAAAAGGTCATAGGATCTAGAATAAATGAGATGGCTGAGATGATGTACACAAAAAACAACATCATGCCTATTATTGTATCAACTCAAAACGGAGAAGCCATCTCATCACAGATGATACCAGCAACAGAAAAAGCAACAGAACAAACACAATCAATAGCAGTTACACAAAATGCAGCAGTACAAACAATAATCGAAGCAAAAATGCCAAGAACAGCATCACCATCAACAGCAGCATCACAGACAGCAGTAACAACAGAAATCAAAGCAATAGCAGGAGCAGCAGTACAAACAATAATTGGAACATCAATGCCAACAACAGCATCACCATCAACAGCAGCATCGCAGACAGCAGTAACAGCAGAAATCCCAGCAATAGCAGGAGCAGCAGCAGACATGGAAACAACCATCCATGGGGCAGCAAGTAGATGGAAAAGGACACGTCCTTCCCATTTGAAGAATTTTTTAATTGCAGATATGACGAAAAAGAAGCCACCAAGATAAGTAACATTAAATGTCTAACAGTACGCCACCAAAATATTCAGTGCGTAAAAAACAAAGTGCAACAGCTGGAAGTCGAGTTACAAATCTTAGACAGCACTGTTATCTGTATTATAGAGCATTGGTGTAAAGAAAGTGAAATCTTATATATTAATTTACCCTCATATGTACAAGCATGTTCTTATTGCAGAAACACAATGAAAGGTGGAGGATCATGTATTTATGTTAAGAATGGCATTGAATTTAAAGTCAGAAATGATATTATCATAATAAGTGTGGACAAAGACTTTGAAGTGTCAGCAATAGAGATAGTTGCTATAAATTTTCCCAAGAAACTAACTATATTATGTGTATATTGTTGTCCCAGTGGCAATTTAGAAATATTCTTTTCAAAACTTATACAAAGCCTAGAACTAGCGTTGACTCAGAAACATAATATCCTTTTGTGTGGGGACTTTAACATAAATACAAATAAAACATATGACACCAGTAACACATTTATGAATATCCCACATAGTTTTGGTCTATCATCACTAGTCAACTGTGTAACAAGAATAACCACACATTCATCATCTACCATTGCCCATGTAGCTACAGATGTATGCAGAGAAAACTGTGATGTACTTGCCAAAAATCTGGGACTGTCTGACCATCTATGTCAGATTATAAAAGTAAAAGCTTGTGTAAAAAAAGAATCAAAACTGCATGTATATAAAAGAGTTTACTCTCCATCAGCTTTGCAAGAGTTTTCCTTTAAGTTAGCACATGAGAGTTGGGAAGGATTATACATAGAAACTAAAGTGAATACCAAGTTCTCGGATTTTATGTCTGAGTTTAAATTAAAATTTGAAGAAACATTCCCCAAAGCAGTAATTCCCATTGGATCACCCACCAACAATAAATGGATCACTAAAGGAATTGGATAAAGTACTCAAACTTGCAAATACCTAAACACCATCGAAAACGACAATAGTGATCTAGTTTCTTTGCACTACTACAAAAACTACAAAAGGATCTACAGGAAGGTACTCAACACTGCAAAAAAATCAGCCAACGATAGGTTCATAAATTTACCTAATAATAAAAGTAAAGCTACACGGGCTGTAGTGAAAAAAGAAACAGGAACTGTGAAGCAGAGAGGTACTAACACACAAATCGGGAACAAGGAAAACTTGGAAAGTAATCCGAAAGAAATGGCTAATTATGTGAATCCCTACTTTAGCAGCATTGCACCGAACTTACAGAAAATTTTTCCAAAAGGTGCTAATCAACCAATACAGAAGCATATAGCAAACTTAATGGTATTGCTTGCAGCTACTGAGCAGGAAGTATGCAACGTTGTAAGGCAATTAAAGAACAAAAACTCGGCAGGTTTATATGAAATTCCAATGTGTGTGCTGAAAAAATGCATAAACGGTATCATAGCGCCACTAACAGAAATCATAAATGAATCCTTCGAAACTGGTTGCTTCCCTGACTATCTGAAGCATGCCAAAATTTTACCAGTTCACAAGAAAGATGATGTAGAAAATGTTGAGAACTACAGACCAATAGCCCTATTGTCATGCTTTTCCAAAGTGATGGAAACAATAATGAAAAACAGGCTTTTGAGCTATATAAGTAAATTCAACGTCCTCTGCAATGACCAGCATGGTTTCAGGCCTGGCAGAGGTACAGAATCTGCAATAGCACAATTTACAAAAACAGTTTTAGAAGCACTAGATGAGGACGGCTATGTAACTGGCCTTTTCCTAGACCTGTCTAAGGCATTTGATACAGTTGACCACCAGAAGCTGTTGCATAAATTAGAGGCACTAGGAGTAAGTGGAGCGGTTCTCAAATGGTTTCGTTCATATCTAGGAAACAGAGCAGTCAGTAGAGATCACACATGTCTCCAGTGGATCAAAGTACATTGAGAAACATATATCTGATCCACAATATATGAGTATTGGGGTCCCTCAAGGAAGTGTTCTAGGCCCTGTATTACTTCTGGTGTATATAAATGATTTCCCGCAACATATCAGCCGTGGAGAGAAGATATTGGTTGGGGATGACAGCAACATAGTAATAACCAGTAAGACACGAGCACAAATGTTGGAAAATTCTACTGAAGTGTTGAGGGATGTTCACAAATGGTCTTAGGAAAACAAAGTAACTCTCAACATAAAGAAAACAAATACGATATGCATTAGAATGAACAGAAAACAGAGTCCCTTAAATTTAAAACTAGATAACATCTCCATAGATGATGTACCTACAACAAAATTCTTAGGGTTGCACATTGACAGCCAAATGAAGTGGAATGAACATGCTATGAAACTCTCGAAAAAGATATCTACAACATGTTATACACTTAGAATCCTTGTATCCGCATGCAATAGTGAATGTTTGAGAACTGTATACTTTAGTTATGTTCATTCAGTAATCAGTTATGGTATTATTTTCTGGGGAAACAATGCTCAGAATTTACAAACAGTATCTAAAATGCAAAAGAGAGCAATAAGAATTATAACAAAAAGCAGAGAACTTTTCAAAATGTTAAAAATTCTAACTGTTCCTTGTGAATTTATGTTCCAAACCATAGTGTACATCAAGAAAAATATAGAAAATTATAGCACAAATAGCAATTTTCATAACTATAGTACAAGAACTAGTCACTGTCTTCACCTAGACAGGAAGAATGAACATAAGACTCAAAATAGCTTCTTGTATGAGGGTGTAAAACCGTATAACAAACTGCCACAGAAAATAAAAGAAGCAGATAACATGTACCGCTTTAGAAAAAATATTAAACTGTTTTTGCAGGAACATTGCTTTTACACTATAAGTGAATTCTTTAGTACAAAATGATTGTAAATAGCTTTTGCTTCACAATATTTTGATAAGGAGCAAAAATGATTGTAAATAACTTATATGTCACAATGTTTAACTATATGTAACAACAAACTGTATAAATATTTGAATGTACACAACTGACAACATCCATACATTTTAAAATGTCAACGGATGGCTAAATAAATAAATAAATAAACAGATACAATACCATCTATTAGATACCGATAGCTGTAACTTTCTACGAGTTGTCTTGGATTCAAGGTTTCAAGGCGAAGCCATCGGTACAGCACGAGAGATACGAAAAAGAAAGAGGAATGACAATATGTAAGGGATTGCCAAAAATGTAAAAAACTATCGTTATTATTTCAGTGACAACCACGCAGCTTGGGTAGCATCTTTGGCACTGATTGAGACAGTGTTTAACGTATGGCTAATATCTTTGCAAGTGTTTGTTTTCGTAAAGTGATGAGGGATACTGTAAATGTTTTGTTTCATAGTTATTAAAGTGACATAGTATATTTCGCATGGAAAATGGAAGAGATGCAAGAACGTGATAATCAGCTTGAAGATCTGAAGAAGTTCATCGACTCTTCTTATGAAAGTGTGAATAGTATTTTAGAAGCGTTAGAATGGGACAGGGATCATATACTTACGACGGTATGTTTGTGAAGTACCTGAAATATCTAAGCAAACGTAGCAGTGCACTCCCTAAGAAAACCACATTAGTAATCTTTATGACGTTTGCATATTAACATGCTCGAAATGTACTGTAGTAGTATATTTGTACTGTTCGCACTTTCACAGCCAAATTGTCCTCTTTAAACCAAACATAGTCCTCCGTCGTCGCCATAGATAAGAAAGTCGTAATTCACGATAACCGAAGATTTCATGAATGCTGGAAGGCGAGCAGGTTGTCACTATCTTACGCTATCCATTTATGTAACTTACAAATGGGTGATTCTATGTGAAGGATGCCTTTATACCAACAAATAATAATAGTTCGAAGTAGTTGCAATAATAACTTTTCTCACAATCAAACAAATTTTTTTTTTTTTTTTTTTTAATATCGTTATTTTGTTTCTACTTGTAGACATATTTCTACTTCATCTTTGTAGAACTGCTCGGTAAAGGGCATTTACAGTTTGTCAATTGATTACCTTGATCACCTGCTCTTTTGTTTCTCTTTTGTTACCATGTGCCGCATTGTGTGTTCATAAGTTGCAGAATTTTCAGTGAAATTTTGAAGCAAATAGAGCGATTTTTCCATTTCTACCGCAACAAATGAAAACTTAACAATCCTTTGTCACACTTGCAAGACAAACGTGATTTTTTTTATGTTCTGACAAACGGAATGAACTTATCAGTTTGAAAGCTCCTGAAAGTAAGTTTGTGCACATGGTCAGTATTTTTCTGTGACAATTTTTCTTTATACTGCCACTCTTTTGTGCCTAAGACTTGTGTGACGCTACTTAACTCCGTTATATTAACATATATGTGTAAGTGTTACACATTATGTGAATTAAGTAGTCATTTATGTATTTGATCTTTTGCTGTGTAAACTATTTGACATTTTAAGAATGTCGTGTGCCGGGAAATCGTGTCAAGAGAAAAACTTAAACATGATCCAGTGAAGTATGCAGAACATCGATCAAAAGAGCATGAAAGGTTCAATTTACAAAGGGTGAAAGAAAAACAAGCACTTTGAACTGATAGACGTTTAACCTCACGTGCGAGCAGCACAGGATAAGACAGCAGCAGCATGTAGAAAAGCAAAAATCATGAGGTAAGACAGACACAAGGAAACGTGAAACAGTGGTAGCATTATTATTTGTTAACGAGGTACCAAAACTTACGAGAAAGCTGAATCTAGTTTGTAAATTCAAAAAGGGACGTAAAGTCTGAATGAAGAAAAAGGGCTAATGTGGTCCAGTTTTATCTGTGTGATGAAATTAGCTGCACGGAACAAGTCAAAAAGAATGAAGTTCCCCAATCTGAGAAGGAAGAAGTGGTACAGAAACACAGAAAGATGATGACTATTGCTGAAGCCATTGAAGAGTTGCTCCATGACATACGAGTATTTAGATACCATGCAAACATGAATTTTTGGTGGAAAGTATGGGAAAAAGAGTTACGAGTATTTCCATACCGGATACAAGAATTAATAGTCATCCTTATATTTGACCATGAAGACTTTGAGGGCATGTCCGATAGGTAAAAAAGGCACAATGGGAGCTCTATCCAAAATATTTCAGTGATGAAGAAACAATTCATAATGAAATACAGTGGCCTCAATAGAAAGATGATGATGGACATCCACAAATTGTAATGGAAGCTGGATTTGTAGCTGGCTGTGTGGAAGAAATACAGATGCAGTTGCCAACATTCAGACTTCATTATAATGTGAAAAGAAATCAGTCTCGGGCACTATGAAGATGTAAAGATAACATTTGTAAATCATGATGCATTTGTTCAGGTGGATTTTGCAGGAAACTCCACTGCTGTGAGCAAATTTGAAAATCAAAGTGGTCTCCGGCATTAGCAACAGAATGCTATTTTCACTAATTTTGTTCAGTTAAAATATGGTATTGTCCTCAATTATGCCATTATAAGTGATGATTTGCCGCATAGCAAATATTCTGTTGGGGCATTCCTTAAGCCTTTCTTCAAGACCTGGAGGAAAAATGTGCAACCAATTCCATCCCTTTAAAGTTATGCGATAGCATCTGCTAAGGAACGGTGTTAAAAGTATCTGTAACCTCTGAAAAAGAAGAATTATTGACAATTTGGTTGTAGCAAAAAGTCAAAGAAGAAGATGCAAAGAAAAATTTCACATCTAGCAAAGGTACCATTAACATTAAGCCATGGGATTTTGTACTTTTTATGTGGGAAGCAGGGTTGTTTTGTAGAAGTGAAGGAATGTGAGGAAGAAACTAACAAAATTTCACTCAGCTATGTGCATTCCAGTGGGGAGTATTGGATTTGACTAGTAAATAAAAACAAGTCTTGGGAAGACATGTCAGTAATTGTGAAGAAAGTCAAGCTTCTTATTTGTCAGAAACGAAGACCAATTTGTATTTTAGTAATAAATGCACACTTGTACACCTATTTTTCCCCCATTTTATATTGCATGTTTTGAATTGTTTGAGTGTTTTTATGTTCATTTCTGTGGTAAATTCCCTTTCATTTCTCCCATTTCGTACAATGTAAACACACACACACACACACACACACACACACACACACACACACACACACCATTTTCAAACTGGAATTTAATTATGGTATGCATGTTTAGAGAAATTTCTATTCTTTTGTACAAAAAGCGAACACAGAATTTGCAGTGCAACAGTATTTCACTTGATTTGATGTTGTTGTTGTTGCCTTCAGGCCAGAGACTGGTTTGACGCAGCTCACCATGCTACTCTATCCTGTGAATACTGCACCCTACATCCTTCTGAATCTGCTTAATGTATTCATCTCTTGGTCTCGCTCTATGATTTTTTTCCCTCCACACTGCCCTCCAGTACTAAGTTGGTGATCCCTTGATGCCTCAGAACATGTCCTACCAACTGATCCCTTCTTTTAGTCAAGTTGTGCCACAAATTCCTCTTCTCCCCAATTCTCTTCAGTACCTCCTCATTAGTTACATGATCTGTCCATCTAATCTTCAGCATTCTTCTTTAGCACCACATTTCGAAAGCTTCTATTCTCTTCCTCTTTAAACTACACTCCTGGAAATGGAAAAAAGAACACATTGACACCGGTGTGTCAGACCCACCATACTTGCTCCGGACACTGCGAGAGGGCTGTACAAGCAATGATCACACGCACGGCACAGCGGACACACCAGGAACCGCGGTGTTGGCCGTCGAATGGCGCTAGCTGCGCAGCATTTGTGCACCGCCGCCGTCAGTGTCAGCCAGTTTGCCGTGGCATACGGAGCTCCATCGCAGTCTTTAACACTGGTAGCATGCCGCGACAGCGTGGACGTGAACCGTATGTGCAGTTGACGGACTTTGAGCGAGGGCGTATAGTGGGCATGCGCGAGGCCGGGTGGACGTACCGCCGAATTGCTCAACACGTGGGGCGTGAGGTCTCCACAGCACATCGATGTTGTCGCCAGTGGTCGGCGGAAGGTGCACGTGCCCGTCGACCTGGTACCGGACCGCAGCGACGCACAGATGCACGCCAAGACCGTAGGATCCTACGCAGTGCCGTAGGGGACCGCACCGCCACTTCCCAGCAAATTAGGGACACTGTTGCTCCTGGGGTATCGGCGAGGACCATTCGCAACCGTCTCCATGAAGCTGGGCTACGGTCCCGCACACCGTTAGGCCGCCTTCTGCTCACGCCCCAACATCGTGCAGCCCGCCTCCAGTGGTGTCGCGACAGGCGTGAATGGAGGGACGAATGTAGTCGTGTCGTCTTCAGCGATGAGAGTCGCTTCTGCCTTGGTGCCAATGATGGTCGTATGCGCGTTTGGCGCCGTGCAGATGAGCGCCACAATCAGGACTGCATACGACCGAGGCACACAGGGCCAACACCCGGCATCATGGTGTGGGGAGCGATCTCCTACACTGGCCGTACACCACTGGTGATCGTCGAGGGGACACTGAATAGTGCACGGTACATCCAAACCGTCATCGAACCCATCGTTCTACCATTCCTAGACCGGCAAGGGAACTTGCTGTTCCAACAGGACAATGCACGTCCGCATGTATCCCGTGCCACCCAACGTGCTCTAGAAGGTGTAAGTCAACTACCCTGGCCAGCAAGATCTCCGGATCTGTCCCCCATTGAGCATGTTTGGGACTGGATGAAGCGTCGTCTCACGCGGTCTGCACGTCCAGCACGAACGCTGGTCCAACTGAGGCGCCAGGTGGAAATGGCATGGCAAGCCGTTCCACAGGACTATGTCCAGCATCTCTACGATCGTCTCCATGGGAGAATAGCAGCCTGCATTGCTGCGAAAGGTGGATATACACTGTACTAGTGCCGACATTGTGCATGCTCTGTTGCCTGTGTCTATGTGCCTGTGGTTCTGTCAGTGTGATCATGTGATGTATCTGACCCCAGGAATGTGTCAATAAAGTTTCCCCTTCCTGGGACAATGAATTCACGTTGTTCTTATTTCAATTTCCAGGAGTGTATTTATGGTCCATGTTACACATCCATACATGGCTACACTCCATACAAATACTTTCAGAAATGAATTCCTGACACTTAAATCTATACTCGATGTTAACAAATTTCTACTCTTCAGAAATGCTTTTCCTGCCATTGCCAGTATACATTTTATACCCTCCCTACTTCAACCATCGTCAGTTATTTTGCTCCCCAAATAGCAAAACACATTTTTTACTTAAAGTCTCTCATTTCCTAATCTAATTCCCACAGCATCACCCGATTTAATTCGACTACATTCCATTGTCCTCGTTTTGCTTTTGTTGATGTTCATCATATACAGGGTTATTACAAATGATTGAAGCGATTTCACAGCTCTACAATAACTTTATTATTTGAGATATTTTCACAATGCTTTGCACACACATACAAAAACTCAAAAAGTTTTTTTAGGCATTCACAAGTGTTCGATATGTGCCCCTTTAATGATTCGGCAGACATCAAGCTGATAATCAAGTTCCTCCCACACTCGAAGCAGCATGTCCCCATCAATGAGTTCGAAAGCATCGTTGATGTGATCTCGCAGTTCTGGTACGTTTCTTGGTAGTGGAGGTTTAAACACTGAATCTTTCACATAACCCCACCAAAAGAAATCGCATGGGGTTAAGTCGGGAGAGCGTGGAGGCCATGACATGAATTGCTGATCATGATCTCCACCATGACCGATCCATCGGTTTTCCAATCTCCTGTTTAAGAAATGCCGAACATCATGATGGAAGTGCGGTGGAGCCCCATCCTGTTGAAAGATGAAGTCGGCGCTGTCGGTCTCCAGTTGTGGCATGAGCCAATTTTCCAGCATGTCCAGATACACGTGTCCTGTAACGTTTTTTTCGCAGAAGAAAAAGGGGCCGTAAACTTTAAACCATGAGATTGCACAAAACACGTTAACTTTTGGTGAATTGCGAATTTGCTGCACGAATGCGTGAGGATTCTCTACCGCCCAGATTCGCACACTGTGTCTGTTCACTTCACCATTAAGAAAAAAATGTTGCTTCATCACTGAAACCAGTTTCGCATTGAACGCATCCTCTTCCATGAGCTGTTGCAACCGCGCCGAAAATTCAAAGCGTTTGACTTTGTCATCGGGTGTCAGGGCTTGTAGCAATTGTAAACGGTAAGGCTTCTGCTTTAGCCTTTTCCGTGAGATTTTCCAAACCGTCGGCTGTGGTACGTTTAGCTGCCTGCTTGCTTTATTCGTCGACTTCCGCGGGCTACGCGTGAAACTTGCGCGCACGCGTTCAACCGTTTCTTTGCTCACTGCAGGCCGACCTGTTGATTTCCCCTTACAGAGGCATCCAGAAGCTTTAAACTGCGCATACCATTGCTGAATGGAGTTAGCTGTTGGTGGATCTTTCTTGAACTTCGTCCTGAGGTGTCGTTGCACTGTTATGACTGACTGATGTGAGTGCATTTCAAGCACGACATACGCTTTCTCGGCTCCTGTCGCCATTTTGTCTCACTGCGCTCTCGAGCGCAGAAACCTGAAGTGCGGCTTCAGCCGAACAAAACTTTATGAGTTTTTCTACGTATCTGTAGTGTGTCGTGACCATATGTCAATGAATGGAGCTACAGTGAATTTATGAAATCGCTTCAATCATTTGTAATAGCTCTGTATCTCCTTTCAAGACACCGTCCATTCCGTTCAGCTGCTCTTCCAGGTCCTTTGCTGTCTCTGACAGAATTGCTATGTCATCGACAAACCTCAAAGTTTTTATTTCTTCTCCATGGATTTTAATTCCTACTGCGAATTTTTCTTTTGTTTCCTTTACATCTTGCTCAATATACAGATTGAATAACATGGGGGGGGGGGGGGGGGGGGAATACGGAATCGTCCGATCCCACCCGTCTGCTTTGACCCATGACGTCAGAAATATGGCGGAAACAAAAACAAACACACACACTTTCCACAAGAAGCCTAATGACATTAACGGGACAAGCGCGGGAAATGGGGTGTTTTGGGTGGGGGGCAAACTAAATATAAACAAATTTAGCCGCCTTGCGTAGCTACAACGTGTAAGTGAAGACAGCCATGTATGAATACCCACCTACCTCCCCAGGGGTCGTAACCCCTGCAACCCATAGAAGATAAAGATGCTTCAGTAGCTGATTAGTGTTTTTTGTCTTTAAAAAAAAAAAGAAAATCTCACGAGATAGAACGAACAGATCAGAAAAGTAAATAAAATAAGATAAGACAGAACTGGAGACAGCCACACTCAAACCAAACTCCGCGCCGTCATGACGTCACACACAACAACACCCTTACGTCATGAGTCAAAGCCGACGCGTGGGATCGGACGCTTCTGTCGACCCCATCGGGGATATACTATAACCCTGTCTCACTCCCTTCCCAACCACTGCTTCCCTTTCATGCCCCTCGACTCTTATAACTGGCGTCTGGTTTCTGTACAAATTGTAAATAGCCTTTCCCTCCCTGTATTTTACCCCTGCCACCTTCAGAATTTGAAACAGAGTATTCCAGTCAACGTTGTCAAAACCTATCTCTAAGTCTACAAATGCTAGAAACATCAGTTTGCCTTTCCTTAATCCATTTTCTAAGATAAGTCGTAGGGTCAGTATTTCCTCACGTGTTCCAACATTTAGACGGAATCCGAACTGATCTTCCCTGAGGTCGGCTTCTACCAGTTTTTCCATTCGTCTGTAAAGAATTCGTGTTAGTATTTTGCAGCTGTGGCTTATTAAACTGATAGTTCGGTAATTTTCACATCTGTCAACACCTGCTTTCTTTGGGATTGGAATTATTACATTCTTCCTGAGGTCTGAGGATATTTCGCCTGCGTCCTACACCTTGCTCACCAGATGGAAGAGTTTTGTCATGGTTTGCTCTCCCAGAGCTTTCAGTATCTCTAATGGAATGTTGTCTACTCCCAGGACCTTGTTTCGACTGTCTTTCAGTGCTTTTCCAAATTCTTCACGCAATATCATATCACTCTTCTCATCTTCATCTATGTCCTGTTCCATTTAGCAAACTCATCTACTACATTAAGTGTCTGATTTCATAATCTAATTCCCTCATCATCTGATTTAATTACACAGCATTCCATTATCCTCATTTTGCTTTTGTTGATGTTCTTCTTATATCCTCCTTTCGAGACACTACATTCCATTATCCTCATTTTACTTTTGTTGATGTTCTTCTTATATCCTCCTTTCAAGACACTGTCCATTCTGTTCAACTGCTCTACCAGGTCCTTTGCTATCTGTCACAGAATCAGAATGGCATTGGTAAACCTCAAAGTAGGTAATTCTTCTCCATGGATTTTAATTCCTACTCCACATTTTTCATTTGTTTTCTGTACTGCTTGCTCAGTGTATAGATTGAATGACGTCAGGGACAGGCTGCAACCCTGTCTCACTCCCTTCTCAACCACTGCTTCCCTTTCGTGCCCCCCGACTCTTGTAACTGCCGTCTGGTTTCTGTACAAATTGTAAATAGCCTTTCGCTCCCTAGATCTCACCCCTGCAACCTTCAGAATTTGAAGGGAAGTATTCCAGTCAACATTGTCCAAAACTTTCTCTAAGTCTACAAATGCTAGAAGTGTAGGTTTGCCTTTACTTAATCTATCTTCTAAGGTAAGTTGTAGGGTTAGTATTGCCTCACAAGTTCCAACATTTCTACAGAATCCAAACTGATCTTCCCCTAGGTTAGCTTCTACCAGTTTTTCCATTTGTCAGTAAAGAATTCGTTTCACTATTTTGCAGACATGACTTATTAAACCGATAGTTCGGTAATTGTCACACCTGTCAACAACTGCTTTCTTTGGGATTGGAATTATTATATTTTTCTTGAAGTCTAAGGGTATTTTGACCAGATGGTAGAGTTCTGTCAGGGCTGGCTCTCCCGAGTCTATCAGTAGTTCTACTGGAATATTGTCTACTCCCAGGACCTTGTGTTGACTTAGGTCTTCCAGTGGTCTGTCAGATTCTTCGGGCAGTATCATATCTCCCATTTCATCTTCACCTATGTCCTCTTCCATTTCCATAATATTGCCCTCAAGTACATCGCCCTTGTATAGACGCTCTCTATCCTTCCATCTTTCTGCTTTTCTTTCTTTGCTTAGAACTAGTTTTCCGTCTGAACTCTTGACATTCATACAATTGGTTCTCATTTCTCCAAAGGTCTCTTTAATTTTCCTGTAGGCAGTATCTATCGTACCCCTACTGATACGAGGTGTGGCTAGAAAGAAACCGGACTAGTACTGGTGAAACAATAAAACGAATGCAATAAGGCTGAAAGTCGCGTGGCCTGTCATGTGACTCTCACTCCGCCTACTGCTCGAGTTTCATCTGCCTCCTGCACTCAGTCTGCCCGTGGCGTCTGTTTTAAGTAGTTGATGTTTTGTCTGTGCGTCGGAAAATGTTGAGTGTACAGAAAGAACAGCGTGTTAACATCAAATTTTGTTTCAAACTAGGAAAATCTGCAAGTGAAACGTTTGTAATGTTACAACAAGTGTACGGCGATGATTGTTTATCGCGAACACAAGTGTTTGAGTGGTTTAAACGATTTAAAGATGGCCGCGAAGACACCAGTGATGACACTCGCACTGGCAGACCATTGTCAGCAAAAACTGATGCAAACATTGAAAAAATCGGTAAACTTGTTCGACAAGATCGCCGTTTAACAATCAGAGCAGTGTCTGAGTTAACTGGAGTTGACAAGGAAAGTGTTAGGCAGATTCTTCATGAAAGCTTCAACATGAACAAAGTGTGTTCAAAAATGGTTCCAAAGTGTCTCACAATTGAACAGAAGGAACGCCGAAGAATGATTTGTTCTGACATCCTGGAAAACATTGAAAGTGATCCCACCTTCTTACAAAATGTTATTACTTGCGATGAATCATGGTTTTTTACTTACGATCCCGAAACTAAACGCCAATCGATGCATTGGAAAACTCCTGGTTCTCCACGACAAAAAAAAGCACGAATGTCAAAATCGAAATTCAAGGCAATGATGATTGTTTTTTTTGACATCAAAGGGATTGTGCACATTGATTGGGTACCAGAGGGACAAACAGTGAATCAGCATTACTACATTAGCGTCCTGGCTACCCTACGTGAGCGAGTACGGAGAAAACGGAACGATTTGTGGAGAAAAAAGTCATGGATCCTTCACCAAGACAATTCCCCACCTCACAGTACGTTGTCAGTGAAGACGTTTTTGGCAAAACACAACATTCCCATCTTAGATCATCCACCCTACTCACCTGATTTGGCCCCCTGTGACTTTTTTCTTTTCCCTAAAGTCAAGTCATCTTTGAAAGGAACTAGATTTGAGACTGTTGAAGCAGTAAAAGAAAAAGCGACGGAAGTAATGTATGGACTTACCGAAAATGATCTGCAGCATTGCTACGAACAGTGGAAAATTCGTATGGAGCGGTGTAGAGACCGAGGAGGAGAGTACATTGAAGGAGATAACATGAAATTGTAAATAATTGTAAATAAATGTTTTTTCCAGCATCAGTCCGGTTTTTTTCTAGCCGCACCTCGTATATGCCTCTACATCCTTACATCTGTCCTCTAGCCATCCCTGCTTAGTCATTTTGCACTTCCTGTCGATCTCATTTTTGAGACGTTTGTATTCCTTTTTGCCAGCTTCATTTTATATCTTCTCCTTTCATCAGTTAAATTCAGTATCTGTTCTGTAACCCAAAGATTTCTAATAGCAATGGTCTTTTTACCTACTTTATCCTCTGCTACCTTCACTATTTCATCTCTCAAAGATACCCTTCTTCTTCTACTGTATTTCCTTCCCCTGTTCTTGTCAATCATTCCCTAATCCTCCCTCTGAAACTCTCTACAACCTCTGGTTCTTTCAGTTTATCCACGTCCCATCTCCTTAAATTCCCACCTTTTTTGCAGGTTCTTTAATTTTAATCTACAAATTATAACCAATAGATTGTGGTTAGAGTCCACATCTGCCCTTGGAAATGCCTTACAATTTAAAACCTGGTTTCTAAATCCCTTTCTTACCATTATATAATCCATCTGAAACCTTCCAGTGTATCCAGGTCTCATCCACGTATGCAACATTCTTTCATGATTCTTAAACCAAGTGTTAGCTACAATTAAGTGATGCTCTGTGCAAAATTCTACCACATGGCTTCCTCTTTCATTCCTTACCCTCCTGTCTGTATTCACCTACTACTTTTCCTTCTCTTCCTTTTCCTACAATCACATTCCATTCCCCCATGACTACTAAATTTTCATCTCCCTTAACTGTCTGAATAATTTCTTTTGTTCCGTCATACATGAATCTCTTCATCATCTGCAGAGCTAGTTGGCATTTAACTACTACTGTGGTAGGCATGGGCTTCGTTTCTATCTTGGCTACAATAATGCATTCACTATGCTTTTCGTAGTAGCTTAGCCGCACTCCTATTTTTTTATTCATTACTAAACCTACTCCTGCATTACCCTTATTTGATTTTGTATTTATAATCCTGTATTCACCTGGCCAGAAGTCTTGTTCCTCCTGCCACCGAACTTCACTAATTCGCACTATATATAGCTTTAACCTATTCATTTCCCTTTTTAGATTTTCTAACCTACATGCCTGATTAAGGGATCTGACATTCCATACTCCGATCCATAGAACTCCAATTTTGTTTCGCCTGATAACGACGTTGCCCTGAGTAGTCCCCGCCCGGAGGTCCGAATGGGGAACTATTTTACCTCCGGAATATTTTACCCAAGAGGACGCCATCATCATACAGTAAAGCTGCATGCCCTCGGGAATAGTTAGGGCTCTACTTTCCCCTTGCTTTCAGCCATTCGCAGTACCAGCACAGCAAGTCCATTTTTATTAATGTTACAAGGCCAGATCAGTCAATTATCCAGACTGTTGCCCCTGCTGCTACTGAAAGGGCTGCTGCCCCTCCTCAGGAACCACACTTTTGTCTGACCTCTCAACAGATACCCCTCTGTTGTGGTTGCACCTATGGTATGGCTGTCTGCATTGCTTAGGCACACAAGCCTCTCCAACTACGGCTAGTTCCATGGTTGATGGGGGTATGGAAAATTGATGTACCAGTTGTAATAACATTTCTACTTTCTGGAAAAGAAGTGGTTCCATTCATCACAATGCAAGAAAAATTTCAATTTTGTTTACATTCTCTGTGTTTGCCTTAACTTGTTCAAAGTTCTTGCGTGAATTACTTAAGATACAGACTAGTAAAATGTAAGCAATTAAAAATTTTAGCAGGTAAGTTGTGCTATCCATGATGCTTTTTGCAAATGTATTTTTGTCAAAATGTCACACATCTAACCATGAAATGACCTTTTTATGGCCCAGTCCTTTACTACAGTGATAAAATTCTTAGGAGAACCAATCAATAAATATTTCACTATGTAGTATTTGAGTACTTCTGCTCTATAGTATTGTAATGATATTTGCGTACTCAAGTATCATAAACTGTTTTATATTCATTACGCCTGGTTACAGTAGCTAAGAACGCCTGTGTGCACTTATATAGTGGGGAAAGTTCTGGCAGAACGTATAAAATTTAGTACTAAAGGAGATCACTCACTGTATAACAGAAGCTTGGAGTTGTTGAGAGGCACACACAAAAGGGAACAAAAAATTTGCCAACTTTCAGAAGAAATACTTTGACAAGCTGACATACAAATACATATGCACATGTTCCCATTATGTAACAGACACTATATGTCTTATGAATTTACCGTGTTTCAGCTTTTATGAAAAAGTTGCCATAAAATTGACAAAGCACTTTAAATGTGATAAAGTGGGGATCAGTGTATTATCACAACATATATTTGCATTCTTTAGCTTCGCTAGCCCACACTCAGTTATCACCTTCCAACCTGACATAGACTTCTGGCTAAGGAACAGATCACACTCTTATCACAACCAAAATTTCAGGACGGGTCCACTGTCACACTCCAGCTCATTTCCATTCTTGACATTCCACACCTTTAAATAATGAAAAGAGTAAACTCACTGAAAAGATAAGCAGTTACAGGCACATGAGAGGATCACAGAGTTGCAGGATAGGAATGCACATTCATGCTTAGTGACAATTTCAGTCTTGTTTGTGTGCCTGTCCACTGCTCAATATCTCAATTGTGCAGTGACTGCTTACCTTTCCTTTTTCCATTATTTGTATTCCACTTGAAAGTTTTCTAGTATTCTATTAACATTTCATACGTTTTCCAACCAATATGAGCCATTGGTTTAAAGATGGGGTGTAAATCGAACTAAATGCAGGAATTTACAGTGTGGCACATAGAGGTAAGTTATAACAGGCTAATGTGTTTGATATATAATTGACACCTGTGATACCCTTTTACCAACTCACAGACTGTCATCTTTTACCTAACCTAGACTTAAGATTGCAACACAAATTATTATGTTACTGCAACTAAGATATTGTATTCACATTTATTTGCTTTGCCAACTTACAACCAAATTGTCGCCTTTCAACCTAACTTACGCCAGTCTGTCACTACAGTCAACATTCCAAAAAAATCACGTAGACGCAAAAGAGGGCCAGTGTTGTGTTCTGTTCCCTCTTTGTGTGTGTGTGTGTGTGTGTGTGTGTGTGTGTGTGTGTGTGTGTGTGTGTGTGTAGAGGGGTTGTAATAGTTCATTGTCTAATACATGGTGGAGAAACTTAGTGTCACAAAATTTTCACCCTGGATAGCTTATGCTAGTAGGAACCAAAATTACTAATGTCATGTAGGTCGACAACACACAATTTTTAAACTACAGAAACTTGGTGCCATATGCTCCGATTGGCCATGGAATTGCCCTGTTTGCCGGATGCTCTGGACAACGCATGACCGTGAATGCTTTGCCTGCTGGAGTTTGTGATGTATCCAAGGTGACCTGCACGCTCGGTGGTAATGCGCCGGTCTTCCACCCAGGGGGCGAATCCTGATGGGGTCCCAACACATCCATTGTAGTTTCATGATAAGACATACAGGGAATCAACCTGTCAACAGCCGTTAGTTTGCATACAGAAAGCCTTTTACAAATTGTGTTGGCCCTGAAAAGGGCCTTTTTTGTAGCTAGGACATTGTTTGCTTAAAGCAGGTGCTCTAACTAGCGACACTCTGACACGACACAAGCTTGTTAACGTCGAATTTTGTTTTGCCAAACTCTTTCAAAGATTTCTGTCATTACCCTGATGTGATTGCTGGCATGCTGAATGCTATCCATTAATTCCTCTTTGTTTCTTGGTGGTTCGTGTCTGGATGTGTGAACTAGAACCTTGAAGAATCCCCACAGGAAAATGTCCGGCAGCATGAGGTCTGGTGATCGCGGGGGCCATGTCATACGAGCACCTCTCCCAATTACCCAGTCATTGAAGAGTTCATTTAATATCCGCACGCAACATGACTGTTATGTGCGAGTGCCCCATCATGCTGCAACCACATGCGTAGCCAAATGTCCAGGGGAACATCTTCTAGCAGGCCGGGTAGAGTTTCTTGCAAAAAGTGAACCTAATTTGCCCCGGTAAGTTGAGGAGGTAGATGGACCAGCCCAATCAGATGCTCACCCTTAATGCCTGCCTAAATGTTCAAAGAAAACCGTACCTGGTGTCTGTGGACATGTGTGACATGAGGATTTCCCCTTGCCCAGTAATGAACGTTTTGAGTGTTGTAAAGGCCGTCCCGGTGGGAGATGCACTCATCAGTAAAAAACACAATGGTGCGAAGTCAGGATCTCGTGCAACACATCGCAGAAACCCTAGCCTGTATTCATTGTCCGCCACAGGATTTAGGTCTTGGACACGGTGAAAACTAAATGGATGCTGGCTGTCATCCCTCAAGACCACCCAGACTAACTGATGGTGACCCCCATGTCGTGTCCAAACACTTGAGTACTTCTCGTAGGTGCTTCCTCGAAGCACTCGAGAACAGTTTCTTTAAGTGTAGCATCCTGTTGTGTTCAGGGTCTTCCAGCTTCACCATGATATCCTGCTAATGAGCCTGTTTCCCCAAGTCGCCGGTCAATTGCTATGAGCGTTTATGGGTGTGTGTGGCATCTTGCTGGGTACTGTTCCTCATTCAACCGTCGAGCTTCATGCGCATTACCGTCGGTTAGTCCATAAACAAAAACCTTATCTTGTTCTTCTTCAAACAGATGCTGTGCTGCCATGCATACTGTATGACTAAATTGCAGGTGACGTGTGTGTGCTCCGAAGTGAAGCTTACGTGTGAATACCTCTGACGTGAGGTGGAGACAAACAGCAAGACCTATTCGACACATATGCATATCACGTTGCAGCAGTGAGGGGGGGGGGGGGGGACGTTTGTATGTGTGAACCGACAACCATAACGCTGCTCATCAACTGACGAACAGCAACAGGGCAACCCCATGTCTAGTTGGAGCGCGTGGCGCCTAGTTTCTATAGTTTAAAAATTGTGCATTGTCGACCCACACAACATTAGTAATTCTGGTTGCTACTGACATCAGCTATCCAGGGTTAAAATTTCGTGACACAGTTTTTCTCCACCCTGTAGAATAGGCATACTGGCATACCTACACTAACAAACAAGTAAGCACTGAGCAAAGGCAGTTATATGCCCTCACATTTGTGTCACCTTATAAAATAGATAAAACACATTTGGGACTGCAGAGGTGCGTAGCAGAAAATAATTTTTCTCTGCCTCCTTAATACTATGCAGAGTTGTGTATTTTAAGAACTATGAAAGTAAATGAGAATAAATCCATTTATGAATGATCCTCTAACTGAGATTAAAACTGTTTTGAGGGTAATGTTTAGTGATTCTGCTGTTTGCAGTAACTACAGAAAGCAACTTTGAAACTGCACCATATCGGCAGTTTTTATTTTGTGCCTTCTTGTATGTGGTTTGCAGTAACTACAGAAAGCAACTTTGAAACTGCACCATATCAGCAGTTTTTATTTTGTGCCTTCTTGTATGTGTTACACTCTAGTTTGGGAAAGGATGAATTGAATACCATGACAGTTTGTTTACTGACACTTTCCAGGACACTTCAAGTAGTATGGTGACTTGCCCAATAAGTAGCCAACACAGGGTACCAAATGAAAGAATGTCCAAACATGTTACTCATTGCAAGTGGAAAAATGAAGGTTACAGTGATGCAGATGTGCCATTGCCAGAAGTAACTGAGCACAACAGATCTACTATTGTTCTTGGTGAGTATAAGTGTTCTGAATTTTTTAATGTGGATGTACAGTATAAAGAAATCAAGTACAAATTCTTTGTCTGCACAAATGTGTGGTTATTATTAAAAGGAAGAAACCATTTTTAATGCAGCCATATTCTATAAATTAAAAGTGATATACAATTGTAGCTAACAGGGTACTGTACTATTGCATCTTACTATAAGGAATTTTTGTTGAAAAATGGCAAAATTCAATAACATTTTTCTTTTTTTTCCAATTAGTGGAAAGGTAAAAAACAAGCTCACATATTTTGGATGTAATCAGAAGACCAAATAACTTCCAGTAGTAGTTATCCCATTGTCTTCTTTCAGAACACTTTTCTGATATATATAAACGAACATAAAATTGATGCATTTACTTTGGGCTTGACTAGTTTTGATGGAGAATTTTTACGAAATGGCCTCTTTGGTTAAATTTCATTAGCTGTATTCAGTTGAAGGTAGAAGGCTCTCAGAAGTATGCTAAAGATGCCAGGGATGTATGTTTTATTCAAGTGCAGTACCTATATTCCTCACAGAATAAAATAAAATATTAAGTTTCAGAAGTTCTATGAAGATACTCTCCAGCGGAATAGAAAAATTCAACAGAAACTTGCTCAATTCAATTTTAAACTCCAACACATTATTCATAAGAATTTAATATGGTCTGATAGATTACTGACTACTTGTGTTCTGACAAAGCTTATGCCTTTTCCTACTAATATACCAGTAGCAAAAAAATAATGTGTAATGCAAATGTTACTGAAGTATTGCAAATTATTAAGTCTAAGTTGTGGATTTCTTTGACTGACATTACAATCTGTCTGTGGTTCCCAAAGCTAAACACTATCTACTCTTTACCTCTCTCCCTCTCCCTCCCTCCCTCCCTCTCCCACTCCCTCTCTCCCTCCCCCCTCCCCTTTCACCCCATCTGGAAAACTACTAGAGATACAAGATAAGGAATTATACAGTGAAGTTAATTTTCCTCAAGTGAGAAAGTAAATTCCGATCATGGAGGTATTTCTTTTAGGTATCATTTTGATCACAGTAATACTTATCTCAGCTGATAATGTGTCTGATTGCTTTATTTCACAATAACTGCTGTTTTGTTTCAGTAGCTCTATTTGACTGTTCTGGAAATAACTTTTTGTACGCTTGTCAATCATCTAATTTCTTTCACTCATTGCTGGAATGATTCAAGACGAGGTTGATCAAATCATTCAATTTTTCTTTTATTGGTATCTGTTTGCAGCTGCTTTGGATTCACATCAAGAAATTTCTTGCAGTTCAGAGTGATATCCTTGTTTCATTAAGCATTTGTATGATAAAACTGTTGTGCTCCTACTAGAATATCGTTTTTCTTAGCAGACCAACTTCACTTTGAAATAATTCACTTGCATTAAGATGAGATGTAAGACGTAAGATGTAAGTTAGTTTGATAACACAGTTTGGTTTTTATTTCCATTTGCAGACATTTCAGAATTCTTCCAGAATCTTCACTGACTTGTGCCATCAGAAAGAAGTATGGTATTATTTTGGATTCAATATTGTTCCCATCTTCATTACATTTCTCATAGTGTGCTCAAATACCCTGTCTTGTGGTAAGCAAGACTGTTGACACGAAAATTCCAATACCACACATACTACTAACCAGCCACCAAGTACCGCATTTGATGTAATGCTACCAAATTATACACTTTTTCATGCCCACATGCAAACTACGTGTGCCCTGTTGGTACATAACAAAAGATAATAAACCCAAAGGTAATGATACAATACATTGCCAATTTGTGTTGATGTAATGGATGTCACACAGTTGTAATATAAACCCTGTTTTAACTTAGTATGCAAAAGTGGACCAACATGAATGGATTTAATATAATGTTGTGGTCTTCTGTATGGAGATGGGTTTGATGCACCACTTCATGCTAGTCTACCCTGTGCAGATCTTTTCAACTCTGCATACTACAGCACCCTGTATGCATTTGAACCTATTTGTAAGTAATGCTGAGTAATATTTACTCTTTTGGATTAAGTACTTTCCATCATAAACTGGTCTGCATGATGTGCGAGCAGTGTATTCATAAATAATTTTAAATTTACCAATAAACTGAAACCTGCTCTTTATTTTACTGACAGTTTAACCTACCCAAGTGTTTCAATTCATGTCCTTGCATATTGCTGTTCCTTACATTTGCAACACTATTTCTAAGTATGTGTCACTAATCTTAATGTGAAATGATGCGAGATCTTTGCATTCAGTGAAAACCATCTAGTTATCTATAAGAAGCTCCACAAACTAAAATCCAGGTTGTTCATGATAAACAACTATCTCCCCTCACCCCCCCCCCTCTCTCTCTCTCTCTCATTCACATGTAGTGCTACCAAGTACTTCGCTCCCATCTCAGCCAATAGCTCTGTATTAAGGAATGTATATGTAAATCTAAAATGCAAAAGGAATATTGTGATAATCCTCCATTCACTAATTCCTGTTGTTAGCTACCAGCTATTATCAGGCTATGGGCAATCTCTTTTTGTCTAACAACAACGCTACACGTGGTAATGGCTAAGCTCTGCAGAATTATTATAAGGATTGCCCAGAATGCAATGCACCGCTTTTGTTTCCTCAGCTGAAAACAATGCTATGAATGCAAAATGGTACATATGTATTATTTGAAGTCTCTGAGTGAGCGCCAAGTTTCCATCACTTCCGGCAGATTGTGTTGCTGCAGTGCAGTTTCAAAATGGTGTCTTTAGGTGATGTATGTTACAAGCAACGTTCTGTTGTTGAATTTCTCACTGCAGAGAAAGAAACTGTGGGGAATATTCACAAACGCTTGTGCAAAGTCTGTGGAGCTTCTGCTGTTGACAAAAGTACAGTTAGTAGCTGGGCACCGAGGGTGAGGTCATCAGAAAGCAATGGTGATATACACAGTGAAGCACTGGCTCTGCCATCAGGACAAGGATTGGTCCCAACAGGGCATACATGGTTTTGTTTTGCACAGGAGGAAGGCCACAGAACGGGATGGAGATTATATGGAAAAATATGGTGTGTAATAAAACACCATTCTTTCATGTGTGTATTTCTCATTGAAGGAAAAATAATGTGGTGCATTACTTTCTGGGCAACCCTCGTACGATGAACTGATGTAAGCTTATAGCAAAACACTGCTAGCACATCAGTGTTACCTACAGAATTAACAAGGACACACACAAGAATCCCAGTGCTGGCAATTATTTATTTTGTGTTCTCGTTTTTGTAGTCTTCATATGTAATACAGTATAAATTTATTAAAGGCTAGATGGAATTATTACAATTCAGAGAGAACGATGTATGTGGTAGAACAGTGGTAGATAGACACCAAGCCTGGTTAAGGTATCAGAGTCATAAAACAGAAGAATCTCACAGATGAGGAAGGACGAAACAGATCATAAAAAATGAAAGATATTGGGCAATTCCGAAAGAAAACCTACTGAAGAAGATGACCAGAAAATGACTGAGTGAAGTTGCGCAATGAGGCCACAAAAGAAGAATAAATCAGATATTTTTGGTGTGCATGCAAATGAGAATTTTGAGCCACCTGGCAGCAATAACACTACTTGGTACATTGCTGTTTGTGAATGTTAAATCGTAAACATGACTTTCCCTATTATGCAAACTTCTTTGTGTAAACCTCAGAGGGCCTGAAAATAATGCATCTGTTTGAATTTGCATTGTAAATTTGGTTTTGCTGGTAGAAAATTTTAACTTGGGAGATAGCTTTACTGCTATGAGCTAGGCTGGTTGTAAACTTTCATTAAAATAACAGTGCCTGTTGTTGTCAACTTACCTTTTAATTAACGTACTTTTCAGATATTGAAGCTTAAGTTTGTTTTGTATATTCCTTTTTTTTTCTCAATATTAATTCTTTGGTGTTTTTTTCTGCTATGTTTCACAGTTGGATTATTCTTTGGAATCCACAGCTTGGTATAATTGACGTGTATTCCACAAGGTGTCACGCCCATTACTTTTGTTGCTCTGGGTGGAGTCAGAGATGGCATCTTACACATCTCTCTCTTCTTGGTATCATCACTTATGAAATAGAAAAAAAACCAAAGAATTACATATTTACGTAAACAGTAAACATTACTTAAGTTTTATGCAGTTTCATTTCTGTGTTCATTTTAGTTAGAGTAAACATGACACTGAAGCGGCCTTATGAAGCATAAAAAAATGAAAATAGAACACTATGATGTGCAGAAGAAAAAGAGCATCATTTATGTGAAACAGGGATGCTTCCTTAAATTACCTATGGGTTGTAGTTACCACTACCGACCCGTAGGATATATTTACTGAACTTCCAAATGGGAACCAACATGGAATAACTGAACTGTTAAGATTAGATTTAGTTTAGATTAGATTTACTTTCATTCCAATTGATTCATAGTGAGGAGGTCCTCCAGGATGTGGAACATGTCAGAACACATATTGAGCGAAGAATCACAATGGCCTGCCCTTCCCCACCTCGTGCTGTTCGTGAATGGCAGCACAGCAGGTCAAATGACCAGACTGACATTCAGTTTTACAGTCGGGGTGCATGGGATAACCAAGAGAGTGCTCCTTCTGTCATATGAAATCACACTCCAGACTACAACTCCAGGTGTAGATTCAACGTATCCAGCACATAGACGGATTGGGTGCAGGTCCTCACCTGGCTTCCTCCTATGCAACACTGGCACTGAGGTGGAACCAGCTTGCATTAGAAAACACAACAGACCCCCACCCTGCCCTCTAGTGAACTCTCACTGGACTGCACAGAAGTTGCAAATAGTGGTGGCTCGGGGTCAGTGGAATGCACACAATAGGATTTCTGGCTTGTAGCTGTTCTCGAAGTAACTGATTTGTAACAGTTCATTGCATCACTGTGATGCCAACTGCTGCTCAAATTGCTGTCACAGATTCACTGCAGTGCCCCAGAGCCCTATGCCATACATGAGTCTTCCCTCTCGCTAGTGCCACTTGGCCGTCTGCAGCCCGGTCTCCTTACGACCGTACATTCTTGTGACCACTGCTGCCAACAACATGTACAGTGGTCACATTCATACCGAGTCTTTGTGCGCTGTCGCAGAAGGAACATCCAGCTTCTCAGAAACCTGTGACATGACCTTGTTAAAATTCCATGAGGTGTTAATAATGGTGTCTTTGCTGCCTTAAAGGCATTCTTGGCTAACATCAATTCACCATGTCCAATCTTAAAGGTAATTATCACTCATGACTGATAAAGCATTAGCCTATTTGCATCCTCATAGTAGTGCTACTAGCGTCTCTCTCATGTGACTGGTGAGAAATTTGAATAGATATAATCTTTCAGATGTAGAAACATGCCTAACAATTTTTGTTTGTCACACAGCTCCTTCTTGGTGTTGCGATTCTTTTTCTGTTTGTGAATTTTTAGACACACGATTCAGAGTTCCGTAGTACCTGGTAGATGCAGGTGTCTTGAGACTTGGTTTTTTGGATCCTTCAGTATTCCTATTGACTTCACTAATCTAACAAAATTTGGCTCAATTTATCCCTGAACTATTGAGAGTATTTTATATTTTGTCTATGTGTGATTCTTTCTCTCACCTTCGGAAATTGTAATTAAGAATTTTTAAATAACAGTATTTGGG
Source organism: Schistocerca serialis cubense (assembly GCF_023864345.2). Lineage (NCBI taxonomy): Eukaryota > Metazoa > Arthropoda > Insecta > Orthoptera > Acrididae > Schistocerca > Schistocerca serialis. The sequence goes on from NC_064638.1 coordinate 1,092,207,884, forward strand.
ATTTGGCACTGTGTCATTCTTTCCAGAATCTTTAGATCCAGTGATTCATCATTCTTGCTGAGGCTTTCCTCTGGAAACTGGCTTCACACTGTGATGCACTGTCAGAATTTCACACATTTAGAAAAAGACACTTCTTACATGTATTGCTGTAAAAGTTCATGATTGACTGGCTGTTCAGTGACAGTACTGTGATTGAAGAATTTTTAACTTTATGGACAGTGCCCACAATAACCTATGTTCTCATAAAATTAAATAAATTTGCACTCAGATGAATGTTTTACAAAATTTTTGCCAGGCCACTGAACACATCATTATTATTATTATTATTATTATTATTATTATTATTATCATTATCATCATCATTATTAGATCATTTTTCTTAATATTTCAGATAAGCAGCGCCAGTTGTATCTTTTGAAACAAATAACTCCCAAATCAGAAGGTAAGAGATACAAAGTAACATTTTTATTTTTTCTCAAAAAAATGTAACCAGACTTGTTTATTGATTATTTGGCTAATCGATAAATTACATAGTCTTTATCTTATTCGAGGGAAATACTGTTACAGTAAAATGCAGTTTTAAGAAATGTGTAGATGTTGGTCACTGTATGTCTGCTGTGCAAGAATGTAATTCTTTTTCAATGGTGTGGGTTATTAAAAGATGCTGCAGAGGTGCGAAAACCAAACTTATGTTTAGAACTGAAGTATATATTTAAGGTTATTTATTTCATGAAATATTGTAAGAAACTTTCAAACAAAGAGTACCATTATTGTTGGTGAATGTGAACGGTGAAAATAAAATTAAAGATAAGAAGAAATTACAAAACATTTTCAAATCGTACGAGTCACAAGTTCTTAAGGTGTGTGTCCACTAGCAAGTAAACTTCTTCAAGTCACTTCCAGAAGCTACTAGAAGCTACTTCTGTAAGTTCTTCGACTTGGACACATCCCCAGCAAACCAACTTCCCAACGTTTCATCAAGTTCCAGAAGGAGCTTCCACAGGTTATTGGGAACTGTATCTTGCACCTTGCAACTTACCAGTTGCTAGAAGTTTTTCTCAAACTTTCAGAACTTCTGTGGATTCAATAGCAGTACAGAAATATCAGTGTTGACAAGGAGAAAGGCATAAAGGTGTGCCATGGAAGTCTTAAAATTTACAACTGGCCATAGTAAGTCAAGGAAGTGTGAAATGGATTTATTGATTACTTTGTTTCACCAGAAGGGCAAGTAGAATACCAGTGCAGATGTATTAAAATTTCACTGAATTTGTAATGTTAGTGTAAAAGTAATAAATACATTTGCAGAAATCAAAGAGTAATTAGAAGACGATCTCTTGGTGCTATAGCTTGCTGCACATTTGTACCCTGTTCTTGAATATTTGATTGTACTATGGACAGAAGACGTTCAGAGCTTGCATAAAACATTCTCAGAAAGTTTTTAATCTGAGTGAAGTTCATTCAGTGGTTCCCAAATCTTCACCCAAACATTTCCTTTTTCTGACTTTGTTTTTCATCACAATTTTTCTTCAGTAATAGTAATAAAGCAGGAATGCTTATCTGTTTCACAACTCAACTGTAGTGCAAACGCTTCTCTGAGTACTTGCAACAAGTGCATGCAGAAGTTACTTGCTAGTGTACACAGACCTTTTATGCCACAGCCTACTGCCTATATTTATAGTAATAACAATAAAAAGAGAGAGAGAGAGAGAGAGAGAGAGAGAGAGAGAAGAAGAAATGAGGGACTGAGTATGAAAGCACCATTGGTACACTGTGAATTCTGAGACAGTATGGACTGTGAGTGGGGCAAAATGTTAATGCTTGGCATTAGGTGCAGATGAAAGTGTCAGCGATACATATAAACAGGGAAACTGAATAAAAAAGGTTTTCCTAGTGTTATTATTTTCAAATAAAAATAATCATGGAATACATTACACATTTTTAATCCGAAATATATTAATAACTGGTTAAATGAGAGGAATCACGAGAAACAAAGCAAATTGCAAAAGATTTCAAGTATTTAAATAATGAGGTTAGATATAAAGCTGTAGGTGCCATTAGCATAGGTATGAATCATTCATGGCCTAACAATGAAACTACAGTGGTTGAAGCAAGATGGTTGCTACAAGTCACAATATTAATTACACAGACCTTTGGCAAAAGGAAATATTTATTGTAGGTTAAACAAGAAAAGGAAGATGAACTGTCTGTTAGACTGGAAGGAAATTACTATTACAAACAAGAGCATTTAGAAAATGAAGCAGAAGCAGAGTTGAGCAGAAAAGGGAAGATAAATGGTACAATAAAGTAAAATAATTAAAAAAATGGGTCTGAGATCAGTGGTTTGTTTTGATTTATTGAAAGAAAAAAAAAAAAAAAAAAAAAAAAAAGGATGGTGACAGAAAGAGAACAAGAGGAGAATAGGAAAAGAACACTGGTTTGTATAAACAGGAAAGAGTAGAGGAAGAAATGGCACTAGGATAGGAAAAACTGAACAAAAAATTACCACTAGTAAAGGTGGAAAAAATGACAGAGAAATGTGATGGTAATGTTATGAAAATGATAGACTGCCACCCACCATAAGCAGTATGCCGACAAGTCACAGTTAGTCACAATAAAAAGACTGCTAAACACTTAAGCTTTTGGCTGAAAGGCCTTCTTCAGAAACAGAAAGCACCCAAACGTGGCCTAGCCTGACCAACAAATTATCCGTTTCTAGTTGCAACCCTTCTGTACACAATGATCTGTACCTTTTCAAATTCTGTCAGTCCTTATCTCTCACCAACCTAGTCCTGCAAAACTATATAAATCAGGTCCAAATATCCTTGCAATACCTCCTCTCCATCCATAAAACTCTCCAGCTCTGCAATTCCTAATTCCCTCATTCCATTTCCCAGATTGAAACTCTTATCCTCCAAGACATAGAGCAGCATGCACAACCCCACCTCAAAAACCTCTCCAACCTGTTCGTCTCCTACTCCCGCCATGGATTACCATTATCAATCACCATAAGAGGAGCCCTCAAACCTCCACTGCATCCCCTTATAGCTGACAAGCCCTGCCTCACAGACCTACTACATTTACCACACCCTCAGAAACTACATCCCACCACCATACCGAATCTAGAACCTAAAAAGACCCAATCTACAGTCATGAATCTGACCTCCAAAAGCCTCTGTCCCACAGAAGTATCAGTGTTTTCCGAAGCCCTTACCTTTCACCCCACTCCCATAGTCAATCACAATGGACTTTTTAAAAGCTCTTCTTTTCTTCTCCCTGTCCTTACAATTGAAACAATTTTTTCCCGCTAACCCAACCAATTGAACCCAATCCAAAATCAATATTGAATCCTGATTCAGTTCACTCCTCTGCACAAACATGATCCATCCCCATTGCCCCCAAACCTTCCTCAGTTAACTTTCTAGAATTTGCTAACCTTGAATCTGGTCTCATCATCATTCCTGAAATCTCTTAACATGTGAACCAGCCTTACATCTGCAGAAAGAACTGCAGTACACCACCTATAAAATTATGCCAACGTGTAATCCTAACTGCCACCTAAGGTTCCATCACTGAAGTTATGAACTGCAGGGATTACCTGGCGGAGGGACCCTGCTGGCCGTCAGATTCATCCATAAACTCAGCCACCCTGGACACCCCATTGTGACCAATTTCTGTGCACTCACTGAGAGAATCTCTCCTCTCATTGATCAGCACCTTCAGCCTATTACCTGTAATCTATCCTATGTAAAAGACACCAACCATTTCTACCACCAACTCTCCACAATACCTGTTCCTTTAGCAGCCAGCACCAAGCTCTTAACTGTTGATGCCACCTCCCTTTACATATTGTTCAATAGTGGCAAGACTTGGATATTAACCCAGGGAATTGCTGGTATTGAACAACACCTTTCCCCATGCCCGACTGACTCCCGATCCTATGACCTCTTTCCTGGTCACCATGACCAGCTATATCCTCCCATACAGTTACTTCTCCTTTGAAGGCATCACCTACAAACGAACCTGGGGTACAGCGGTGGGCACCATCCTGAAACTTTGTCCGAACTGGCCCTGGAAGACCCAATGGTACTGACCGACCGCTGTGTCATCCTCTGCTGATAGGGGTCACTGGATGTGAATATAGAGGGCATGCGCTCAACACACCTCTCTCCCAGCCGTTGTTAGTTTTCGTGACCAGAGCTGCTACTTCTCAATCAAGTACCTCCTCAATTTGTGTCACGAGGGCTGAATGCACCCTGCTTGCCAAAAGCACTCGGAAGACCAGATAGGTCACCCATCAAAGCGCTAGCTAAGCGTGACAGTGCTTAAATTCGGTGTTACCACTGCGGCAAGGCCGTTGACAACATGACGTCATCCTATGCCAACTTATTCATGGGACACCTAGAGGAATTCTTCCTAAACACCAAGAATACCAAACTCTTCACCTGGTTCATGTTGAATGGCAACATCTTCATGGGTTGAACAGAGGGTGAGAACACCCTGTCCACGTTCCTCCTCAACCAAATAAGTCACATTCCGTACTGTTGACCTCCACGTCAAGGATGGCTACATCAGTACCTGTATTCAGACTAGCCCTACCAACCACCAACAATACATCAGTTTCACAGCTGCCACCTATTCCATAGCAAGAAGTCCCTTCCATACAGTCCCTTCCATACAGTATAGCCACTTATGTTCATCGCATCTGTAATGGCAAGCAGTCCCTCTTCAAATGTACCAAGGGTCTCACTGAGGTCTTCACAGGCCGAAATTACCTTCCCGACCTCGTTCAGAAACTGATCTCCTCCGTCCAGCCTCTCCAGTCAGCTACCACCTCACACATACCCATCACCTGGCCATGAAGGAGCACTCCAGTTGTCACTCAGTGCCATCCAGGACTGGAGCAATTGAATCACATTCTTTGCCAGGATTTTGACTACATCTCCTCTTGCCCTGACATGAGGAATATGCTATGTACTATCCTCCCCATCCCTCCCACAGTGGTATTCTGCCATCCACCAAACCTGTGTGGTATCCTTGTTCGTCCTGACTCTACCCCTGCTCCCAAAACCTTGCTTTATAGTCACATCCCTGTAATAGACCTAGATGCAGGAACTGTCCTATACATCTTACCACCACCCGCTACTCAAGTCCTGTCACAGACACCAAAACCAGAGCTATCTGCAAAAGCAGCCATGTGATCTACAAACAGAACTGCAACTACTGCACTGCTTTCTATGTGGGGATGACAAGTAACAAACTGTGTGCCCACATGAATGACTATCACCAAACTGTGACCAAGAGACAGATGGACCACCCAGTTGCTGAACCTGCTGCCCAACACAATGTGCTCGACTTCAGTGACTGCTTCATAGTCTGTGCGATCTGGATCCTTCCTACCAATACGTGCTTTTCATAATTGCGCAGGTGGGAACCCTCTCTACAACATAGCCTTTGTTCCCGTAATCTCCCTGCCCTCAACCTTTGCCAGTCCCTGTCATCCAACTGCCAATCCCGTCCCCACTCCCAAACCAGCAATATGCATGCCTCCTGTTGTGTGAGTGCAACCACTAGGCTTTTCCCTGGCTCTATTTCTCTCCTGTACCTTCTTCCTTTTCTGCTCCCATAGCAGCCCTATCCTGACTCCATCATGTCCCTGCTTACTATCAGAGGCAGCACAACACCTTCTCCCATCGCTATCATCATATCCTTCCCCCTCCCTATCCCACACTGCCTCCTTACCGCCACCACCACCACCACCACCACCACCACCTAACACACATTGCTGCTCAGTGAGATGCATTTGCAGTCTGCAGTTGGGCCACAGTAGCCGGCCAGAGAGAATGGCTGTGTGTGTGTGTGTGTGTGTGTGTGTGTGTCTGGGGGAGGGGGTGGAGGGGGCTGTGCGCATACTTATTCCAAAGGAGGCCTTTTGGCCAAAAGCTTAAATGTTTAGCGGTCTTTTCATTGTGCCTGTGTGCTGTCTCAGTGCTGCCTCTGTGTTGTGAGTAGTAATCTGACCTTTTCATAATATTGTTGTTATTCCATCCTGAACTTTCCTAATAATGGAATATGTTAGAAAGTGACCTCTGTTAACATTCCATACTCTGGTAATGGAGGGATGTGTTGGGCCACAAAAAAGTATTTAAGTTTTGGTTGTCTTGCTGCAGTATGTATAACATGACTAATAAATTGTCAGTAAGGTTACCTTTCTTGGACCATTCATACATAGTAAGAGTTTGATGTTCCTGTAGTTTACAGTACATCATGAGCTTCTCCAGTTTTCAGCCCTGGGTTTGGTCAATTTGGTACATAGGCCATTCCAGCTTTCTCCGTCCTCCCACTGTTTTTCTCTCCCAACTCTGTCTTAGTCTTCTAGTCTTGTATTCACACAACCTTTCACTCCAACAATCCATCTGCCTCTGGGCCTTTCTGTAGGTATCTTGCTCCCATTGTCATTTCATGAGCCTATCTCAGTATCCTGCTTAAGTCAGGTGAGTACAATAGGTGGTATAGCACTTAGCAGCCCCATCAGTCAAACAAATCAGTGACAGCTTGTACTGTACATACTTGAGGCATTGTCCTGCAAAATGATGGTCAGATCCTGCAGAAAGTGTCATCACTTCTGTCTCTAAGCTGGTCGTAGGTTGTGTTTCAGAAATGAACAGCATAGAGAAAGAAGTGGTGACACTTTCTGCAGGATCTGAACATCATTTTACAGGACAGTGTGTGGATGCAAACTGGTACTGATTTGTTTGACTGATGGGGCTCCTAAGTGCTATACCATCTACTGCACTCCCCTGACTTAAGCCCTCGTGAGTTCAACTCGATTTCTAAACTGAAGGAAACACTTCACGGCTTCCGCTTCAGAACTGCTACAAATTCATTGGGCAATAGACCGTGCCGGTCGAACTGTCAACACAACTAGCACTGCTAAGGGTATCCTACGACTTCCACATTGCTGGCAATGGGTAAAACTTTGAAACATGTATCTATTTTGTACGAGCTGTAAATAAATAGTTGCCAGTATTAAAGTTCCAACCCTCGTATTTCCTTTATTTTTCTCATAGTCAGCCTTCTATTTCTATTTTTCTGAAGGTTTTCCTAGATTTAACTTCTTTTCACACTACCATACACTTTCACAATGTCCAGGAACATCATTATTAAATCCTTGCCATATTTGTTTCTCTCTCTTGAAGCTGCCTTATGCTAGAAATTAACACTCTGATAAGAGTTGTTTGTTTTAGCATTTGCTTTGGTGTTCATTATGCTGTTTTTCTAGAAACCTGGGAAATCCGATTTAGGTCCAGCAGCTGGTATTGTAGACTATTTAGCCTTCACAAGTCACATTGTCCGGGATGCACCACATGGAGGCTAGTCGTTATCAGTATTTTATCTTATAATAAGTATGTACTGTACATATATCTTTTATCTCAAAATGTACCAGATGTAATCTGATGCTGTATTACTGATGTGATCTGATGCTCTATTTAAAGCCATATGAAATAAAAAAAATAAAACTAGAAATTAAGCTCCTCTGTCAACCAATATTGTTCCTCTTCCTCCTACTCCTACTATATACCATACTATCTTTTCCAGGATCTTCTCAAATACCTGGGCAGCATCACACATGAAAACAACTCCCCTATAATTGCGACACAGTTTCCTGCAGTCCTTCTTAAAAATAGACACCAAGATTCCCCTTTCTCAGTCTTCAGGTGCCCTTTTCTCTTTCATTGGTGTTCTTATCACTTGATAGAGCCACATCACTCCACTAGTGCCAGCTGCTCTCATAATCTCCACTCTTATACAACACGGTCCAGACACTTTTCTTCGTTTTGTGCCCTTTATCGCTTTGTCTGCTTTTGTCCACAATAGGTCCATCTTGACATTCTTACACCCCCAGGCTCCTCATTTTCCTCTTTTATATTTCCATTGGGCCTTAATAACTCTTCAGAAATATTCTTTCTGCATCTCGTTGACTTCCTATACATTCTCGTTTCTTTTCTTCTGTATTGATCGTGCCAACATTTCCCATTATTATGCCTCCTGACATTTTCCATTATTATGCCCCTCTTCTTAGTTTTACCCTTTCTCTAGAGGACCTTTTTGCTCCCTTTGGTGTCCTCCTCTCTGACTATGATCACCATGTAGGACTTCAGAAGGTATCAACTTGAGATCTACATCCTCACACCTTTCTCTTTCCTTGCTTGTGTCTGCACAGGGTTGCCACAAGTTCTGGAAATCAGGGAATTTCAAACACATAAGTAAAATATCAAGGAAATTTAAAAAAAAAGTGGAAAAATATAATTTTTGTCTGAGCAGATTAAATGATTTGTTTGCTGAGATGTCATTCATTGTCACTGGCTGGGCGCAGCTGGGTACATGAGCTCATGAGCTGCTTCCCTACCCCTTCATTCTTACTGCCTGTCATGTGTGCGTGAGTTGTTTCTGAATAATTGTGTAAAAGTGTTTGTGTTCTCATTTTCTGACAAAGGCTATGGCCAAAAATTTAGTTGTGAGAGTGTCATTGTCATTTCTATGTGCCTGTCTGAAGCTCAGTGATCATCTTTACGGTGAGTTGCTACCTATCCTCATTAGTATTGATTTTGAGAGTATTCACACAAGTTATCTATAGCAGGGATTGATCTTTGTGGTCTTATTTCGTCAACATGGTTCTGTGACATTTAAATAGCTGGTCACACCAGTGGGCTTCCATGATGGACCAAAACCATAGGCCTTTTCTATGGGTATCTCTAATGGATCAGGCCCGCCAATCTGATGCCCATCATTTCCCACTGATGTGCAGGCCCTGTCCGTTGGATCTAGTCTCACTGATCTGCCTGCAAGCCAGATCTGTTCGTGTGTGGCGTAATGCGGCAGATTTTCATGGTTTATCCATGGACTCAGGACTGTGGTGCTCCTTGGCAGGCCAGAGGCCACTGGCAGTGGATTTCAGGAATTGCAACTGTCTCACAGCAAGAACATTGTACAGTGCGGTATTTTATAGACATTTTATTTATTCTAGCAATTTTGGCAATTTGAAAGTAGTTTATATATATATTAGAAAGTATGGATGATAAGATGAAGAAAATTAAGGCAGTCACTGGCAGTTTGGGCACTATGTACACACATATTTCGTGAAAGAAAAACTACATAATTCCTGTAAAATAATAGACATAACACAGTGGGCAATAACTGACTATAACAAACATAGTAGAACCAACATTTTATTGGCAGTCACTTATAGTGTTGGTTTACACAACTCTCTCGTGCCTTATACACTTCTTTCAAGAGGCCTATTTTTTTTCTGAGGTTATTTCTGAAATCAGTGGAGCTATTTTAAATCTATCTTGTGACTTCAATGAAATATGTATTTTTGTCATCAAATGTGTTTAGTTTTATTGACATAAAAGAACATCAGTGGTCTTAATGAAAAAAATATATGTATACCATTTGGCTTGTTTTCTCAATCTAAAAACAGTTCATTGCAAAGATGTTGATGTTAGTACCTAAGATTTTTGCTCACATGTTTAGAAATACAGAAGTCCGTACATTTTTTTTTGTCAACTTATGTCTTTACTTACCCATGAGATCTCAAAATTTATCCCTCCAGGGGGCCAGCAGCTCTTTCGTGCACATGTGTGTGGCGTGAACGGGTGCCTGAGCTATTGCAGCCTTTATTCTTTTCCGGGCTGCTTTCTCTTCCCCTTCCTTTTCCTTCCCTGCCCTTCTTCCTTTTACTTTGCCCCTACCTTTCCTTCTCTTGGCATTCTTCTTCATGTCAGCCTGTCTATCCTCATGACTAAGCTTCGCTTGCAGTTTTGGTTGGTTACTTTTACTCCTCCTTTTTGGTCCCTCTCAGGGGTTTGACTTCCATCTCCAAATTTGAAATCCGTTGTTTGAACCAGGTGGGGAAGAATTCCCTTCCTACCGTCTTTGGCATGGGTTCCACTCCTCCTCCTTCTCTCCCTCACCCTTTTTCCCCCTTCCCCTCCCTCCCCTTCGAAAACCCTTCTGTCTCCATCTCGGTAGCCAGTCCGTGTGGTGGTGCTTTATGTAGCCATCTGGCTGAGCCCCCTGATACCACAGGGCTCACACTGCTGGTACCTGTACTATGAACGCCTTGTGCAAGCATAGAATTGGTTGCCCATCTTTTCGGGGCATCAGAACTCCCGGCAACGACCGTCCTGCCAGACGACCATTGCTGTGGCTGGGTGGCACCTACAAGGTGAGCCCCTGTTTGGAGTGGTTGGTACCAGGGTGGATATTTGGCACATGAAATGTGTTAAACTCTACTGTGGCCACATCTCTTCCGTAACGTATTTCTGTCTCAGTTCCTGTTTCTGCTTTTCCAGCCTTACCCTCCTTGGATACACCCTGGGAGGAGGGCCAGACACATTGGTTTGGGACAAAACTCTTTCCACAATTCCTGGTCTGTACGAGGACCAGCAGGGAGACTTTTGCCGCCATCAAACCTCTTTTCTTTGTGGAACGTACTGAGGACAAGTTCAGTGAAGTTGAGTCATTCATAAGATGATATCTGGCTCTCTGCTTATAAAGACAACTTCAGCCAGTATTCCTCTGTGCCTGCGACCATTTAGGAGACAACCCCGTGGCTATCGATCCTCATAAGTCACTGAGTGTGACACAGGATTTAATTTTCCATAGGGACCTTCTCCTCAAGTTCGATGATGAACTTACTGCTAATCTGGAACAACGTGACATTCATTTCATCTGGGATGTCCAGAAAGGCCCTAAGGGCCATCGTGTAGACACTTGCGCTTTCATTGTGGCATTTGAGGAGGATACCCTGCTCAAGAATGTCAAGGTTATGGTGTACAGATGTGATGATGTAAAACTGTACATTCCACCTCCCATGCATTGCTCAAGTTCGGCCACATGTCCTTGCGATGCGGTTCCTCTCTCATCTGTGGTGGCTGGTAGCTGCCCTCTTCATGTGGGGAGCCCTTGCACCCCACCACCTAACTGTGTAAACTTTACTGGTGGCCATTCTCCCCACTAACCAGTGTGTCCATTGTGTATGAAGGAAAAATGTATTCAGGAAATAAAGACCCTTGACCGTCTCAGCTACTTTGAGGCTCGAAAGAAATTTGGCAGACTTCACCTTGTAAATCTCTCCTTTACCTTTGCCTTAGTTACGCTTCCCCTCCTCACTCTCCTCCTTACCCCCATCCTGCCACCCTTCCCTTTCCTCACCTTCGGTGGCTCTCATTCCTTTCCCTCTAGGAACTCCTTCTCCTCCTCCTCCTCCTCCTCCTCCTCCTCAGCAGGGAAAAACGTCCTCTTCTCTGGCTCCTGCTAGGGATGGGCCTCTGTCTTGGAACAGCCCTCCCCATTTTCTCAGGGAGGAAGCTTGCACCCTCGGATAAGAGGAGAGACCCACACTCCGAGGGCCCCAGATGTACTTGCTTTCTGTCCAATCACTGCAATCTATTCCATTACTGATAATGCCTCCTCCTTCCCTCCGAGAGAGAAGAAGAAGAAGCAGCAAAATTCAAAGGATGAGGCTTCCCAGAGGGCTTCGCCCCCTCCACCTCATCCTGAATCAGAGCCAGTTTGTATGGATGTCACCATATCCTCGTTGGTAACGACCACCTACCAAGTGACAAGACCTCCCCTCAGCTTCTTTATGTCTCATCTGAACTGTCACCACATGATAATCCAGTGGAATTGCAATGGATATTATCGCCACCTCCCACAAATACAACGCGTTGTTTCCTCCTACTCTTCATTCTGTCTTGCTCTTCAAGAAACTCAATTCTTGTTGACCACTGTCTAACATTTTGTGTTATTGGCCATTCTTTTGGAACTGTGTATGCCCCAGGATAGCGTCTGGAGGGGTCTGCACTCTGGTTCGCACCTATTTCATTAGTGACTGGATCCCCCTCCATACCGACCTGGAAGTGATAGTGGTTAGAATGAAGACGACTCTGGCATTTACAATTTGCAATGTCTACCTCCCTCCAGGTAGGCCACTTTCTTGTGTTGAACTATCTATCTTAATACAGCAACTCCTGCCCCCATATCTTGTCTTGGAGACTTCAATGCCCACCACTCCATGACTGCCACTTCATCGGGTAGGGGTCTTGTACTTGACCAACTTACTACAGACTTTGATTTGTCACTCTTCAATGACGGTTCCCCTACCCACTTCAGTGCCATTCATGGCACCTTTACTGCTATCAGTCTCACAATCTCCTCCCCTGCTCTCATGGCTCACCTACGTTGGTCACCCTGTGTTGTTAATAGCATTGATGCAGTCATGCAGGGCATCTCTGCCACTATTCTTCACGTTGCTGGCACTGCTGTCCCCCTATCCCTATTCATCACCGACCACTCAGTGGTGGAGCAAGCATGTAGCAGTCACTATCCAGGACAGCTGACGGACACTGCAGCGATTTAAATAACACCCTTCACAGATCAACTTCCTCACTTTTAAGCGTCTCCATGTTAGGTCTTGATACCTTATTAAGTGGAGTAAAAAGGAATGCTGGGAGTGCTGTGTTTCCTCCTTGGGGACATTTGGCTCTTCATCACAGGTTTGGTCCAAGCTCTGTAGCCTTCTGGGCTACCAGCTACAGTCAACTGCCCAGGGGCTTACCCTCAAAGGTGCTCTATCTACTGACCCATTGGTCCTTGCAGAACACCTCGTGACACACTTTGCGACAACAACGGCATCCTCTTCCTATCCTGCCATCTTTTCTGCAGCAAAAACACGAGAGTTGCACAGACCCCCTTCTTGCAGGCTGTTATCTCTTCACATGACATGGCCCCCGGCCCAGATTCCATCCACAACCAGATGATCCAACACTTGGACATTACACAGAGGCAATATCTACTCAGGGTCTTCAACCACATTTGGCTCATGTGTGCCTTCCCCTCACAATGGTGAGACAGTATAGTTATCCCTATCCTTAAGCCTGGGAAGAACCCAATGTCTCTTGACAGCTAATGCCCAATCAGCCTGATGAATGCACTTTGTAAATTGCTTGAGAGGATAGTTATCTTCTGATTTTGTTGGGTACTCAAATCTCAGGGCCTTTTGTCCCTGTATCAGTGTGGCTTCCAGGAAGGATAGTCTCCAACTCACCATTTACTCAAATTGGAAACTGCAATCCAACAGGGTTTTACTAACTTCAACACCTTGCCATGGTCTTCTGTGACCCACGTAAGGCATATGACATGACTTGGCGCCTTCGCATTTTAGTTACCATCCAAAACCGGGGCTTTTGTGGCCCCCTTCAGATTTTTATTTGCAAATTTTTATCCCACCCGCTCTTCTGGGTTCAGTTGGCACTTCACGTTGCACCCCTCAGATTCAGGAGAGCGGTATCCCAGATTCAGGAGAGCGGTATCCCACAGGATTCTGTATTAAGTGTCACACTGTTCCTCATAGTCATCAATGGGCTTGTAATCTCTGTTGGCCCTCAGGTTGCCCTGGCATTGTATGTCGACGATTTTTGCATCTGATGCAACGCCCACTTGGTAGCGCTTGCTGAGTGCTGGCTCCAAGGCACCATCTGACAGACCTCTGTGTGGGCCATCTCCCATGGCTTCCAGTTTTCTCCCTCCAAAATGCAGGTTTTGCATTTTTGTCATCAATTCACAGCACACCCTCATCCAGAATTTTATTTAGGCAACCAGCTCCTAGATGTTGCAGCACAGTCCTGTTTCTTGGGCCTTTTTTTGAAAAGCTGACATGGCTGCCCCATATTCGCCGCCTGGGGATGACATGCTTGCGGAAGCTTAGTGCTCTCCACCTCCTGGCCCCACACATCTTGGTGTGCAGACCATGCTACTCTTCTCCATCTTTACTGTGCTCAGGTTTTCTCCACGCTAGATTATGGAAGTCAGGTTTATAGTTCAGCGGATCCTTCCACTCTGAAGAGCTCCAGGATGCTACCATCTTCTGCTCTGATGGTTCTAAGATCATAGATAAAGTGGGATACACTTTCACATCTCCTCCTGGCTTAGAACACTATTTACTGCCAGAGTCATGTAGTGTGTTCACAGCAGAACTGCTAGCCATTACCATGGCCCGTAATTTTGTTACTCAGGCCTCCCTCCACAATGTTTTAATGTGTACCGACTCATTGAGCAGCCTGCTACTTTCACCATCCTTTTGCCCCTGCTATCCATGACCTTCTCTCCTAACTTGACCGTGCCACCTGCTCACTTGTCTTTCTCAGGCTCACAAGTCATATGGGTAGCAGGGAATGAACTGGCTGATCATTTGGCGAGATAAGCTGATACTCACCCTCCATTCCCTTTCATGACTCCAGATGTGGATATGCAGATCTATGTCAACTCTCTCTTGCCCAAAAGTGGTATGACATCTGGTGTGCGCCACTGCTCTCAGTAATAAACTCCGCACAATCAAGGGGACCACTACGCTTTGGTGTTTTTTCCTTCCACTCCTCTTGGAAGGAGTCCACTGCTTCATGCCGTCTACACATTGGTCGTACCAGGCTCACCCAATGTTTCTTCATGTGTAGTGCATGTGCACCACCCCCACAATATGGTTGTGGAGCCAGACTGACAGTATCCCACATATTGGTGGAATGTTCCCTTCTTTTGGCCCTTCATGCTAAGTATAATCTTTCTTAATTTTAATATTAGCAGACAATTCATGGATGGTTGAACTGGTCCTCAGTTTCCTCCATGAAAGTGGTTATTTCCAGATATAAGGTTTTGCTTTACTCCTGAAGCAGAGGCAATGTGGTTGCGATTGGGGTCTCTCTTCATGTTTTCTCGGTCTGGGACCTCATGACAACTCCCCCGTGGAAAGACCACTCTTTTTTCCAGTTTTTAGTTTTGGTCTAACATTTTATGCCATTTGCTGTGTGTGTTTTAACTTCCTTGGTTTATAGTCTGACTCCCCTGATTGGTTCCATCCACTTTTAGCAGACCCTTTGCTTCTGTGAGTAATTTTGGAATTGTGGGGGTAATGACCTTGCTGTTTGGTCCCATAACCCTCCAATTAATCAGTCAATCAATCAATCTTAAAATTTGTCGGAGAAAAATTCTAAAACTTGTCTGGAAATCGGGGAAATATCAGGGAATTTCACCTGGGGAAACTTGTGGCAACCCTGACTGCATTTAGGTGTCTCATTATTGTGATTTTCTGTTCAGTTAGTTGTCCCTGAATTTCCTCTTCAAATTCCTGCTTGTTCTTTTGCAAAACATCTAACTTAGGGTGCATACATTTGCAGACTTTTCAAAGCCTTCTTTTTGCCTTTTATTTTCACTCTAATCGTCATCATCCTGTCACTTCACCTCCTCTTTCAATCCTGTGCTCATTACTACTGCCATTCACTGGCTTCCTTCTTCCTCATTCCCACTCCAGTGCAGCCTATATCCAATGCTCAGTGCCATACGTCCTTTATCTTTCACCTCGTTTCTGACTGTCGTAGAATATCAAGTATCCTCCTATTCATCAAGATTGTCACTCTTTATCCTGTCAGCACCTGTGTGTTCATTGAACCAAATCTTGTCATAGAGAATACCTAGATTATCTTCCATTGTATTCATCCTTTGGGAGACTTATCGTATGTTTGAAAGTATGTAATTTTATCCACTACTGGCTTGCGGGTCCTATCATAGCTTGATTTGTTATTAGAGTTTTCTTTACAGCTTTGTTAGTTCACAGAAGGTGTTTTATTTCTCTTGTACCCTTCATCAACCAGGAACTCAGCGAGCTTTCTCTGATCTGCCACCTAGGGACAAACCCTCTAAGTTAATGTTCCCCTGAGAGTTACAGTATGAGTAACTGTAGATTTATATATCTCTAATTTGATGTCTAGTATGAATATACTCCCCCCCCCCCCCCCCTCATGAACCATGGACCTTGTCCTAGGTGGGGATGCTTGTGTGCCTCAGCAATGCAGTTAGCCATGCAACCACAACAGAGGGGTATCTGTTGAGAAGCCAGACAAATGTGTGGTTCCTGAGGAGGGGCAGCAGCCTTTTCAGTAGTTGCAGGGGCAACAGTCTGGATGATTGACTGATCTGGCCTTGCTGTGCTGGTACTGCAAATGGCTGAAAGCAAGGCGAAACTACGGCCCTAACTTTTTCTGAGGGAATGCAGCTTTACTGTATGATGATGGCGTCCTCTTGGGTAAAATATTCTGGAGGTAAAATAGTCCCCCATTCGGATCTCTGAGCGGTGACTACACATGAGGTTGTCATTATCAGGAGAAAGAAAAATAGCATTCTATGGATTGGAAGGTGGAATGTCAGATCACTTAATCGGGCAGGTAGGTTAGAAAATTTAAAAAGGGAAATGGATAAGTTAAAGTTAGATATAGTGGGAATTAGCGAAGTTCAGTGGCAGTAGGAACAAGACTTCTCATCAGGTGAATATAGGGTTATAAATACAAAATCAAATAGGGGTAATCCAGGAGTAGGTTTAATAATGAATAAAAAAATAGGAATGCGGGTAAGCTACTACAAATAACATAGTGAATGCATGGTTGTAGGCAAGATAGATACGAAGCCCACGCCTACCACAGTAGTACAAGTTTATATGCCAGCTAGCTCTGCAGATGACAAAGAGATTGAAGAACTGTGTGATAAGATAAAAGAAATTATTCAGATAGTAAAGGGAGACGAGAATTTAATAGTCATGGGGGACTGGAATTTGGTAGTAGGAAAAAGAAGAGAAGGAAAAGTAGTAGGTGAATATGGAATTGGGTAAGGAATGAAAGAGGAAGCCACCTGCTAGAATTTTGCACAGAACATAATTTAATCATAGCTAAATAATAAATGTTGTGTGACTAGGGCCTCCCGTCAGGTATACCGTTCGCCAGGTGCAAGTCTTTCGATTTGACGTCACTTCGGTGACTTGCACGTTGACACTTGGTTTAAGAATAATGAAAGAATGTTCTATACATTGATGAGGCCTGGAGACACTGGAAGGTTTCAGATAGATTATATAATGATAAGACAGAGGTTTAGGAACCAGGTTTTAAATTGTAAGTTACATCCAGGGGTAGATGTGGACTCTGACCACAATTTATTGGTTACTCTGACCACAATTTATTGGTTATGAACTGTAGACTAAAATTGAAGAAACGACAAAAAAGGTGGGAATTTAAGTTGATGGGACCTAGGTAAACTGAAAGAACCAGAGGTTGTAGAGAGTTTCAGAGAGAGCATTAGGGAATGATTGACAAGAACAGGGGAAGGAAATACAGTAGAAGAAGAAGGGTAGCTTTGAGAGATGAAATAGTGAAGGTAGCAGAGGATAAAGTAGGTAAAAAGACCATCCCTAGTAGAAATCTTTGGGTTACAGAAGAGATATTGAATTTTAATTGATGAAAGGAGAAAATATAAAAATGCAGTAAATGAAGCTGACAAAATGGAATACAAACGCCTCGAAAATGAGATCGACAGGAAGTGCAAAATGGCTAAGTAGGGATGGCTAGAGGACAAATGTAAGGATGTAGAGGCATATATCACTCGGTGTAAGATAGATACTGCCTACAGGAAAATTAAAGAGACCTTTGGAGAAATGAGAACCAATTGTATGAATATCAAGAGCTTAGATGGAAAACCAGTTCTAAGCAAAGAAGGGAAAGCAGAAAGATGGAAGGAGGATAGAGCACGTCTATACAAGGGCGATGTACTTGAGGGCAATATTATGGAAATGGAAGAGGACGTAAGTGAAGGTGAAATGGGAGATATGATACTGTGGGAAGAATTTGACAGAGCACTGGAAGACTCAAGACAAAACAAGGTCCCAGGAGGAGACAACATTCCATTAGAACTACTGATAGCCTTGGGAGAGCCAGCCCTGACAAAACTCTGCCATCTGGTGAGCAAGATGTATGAGACAGGTGAAATACCCTTAGACTTCAAGAAGAATATAATAATTCCAGTCCCAAAGAAAGCAGGTGTTGACAGGTGTGAAAATTACCAAACCATCAGCTTAATAAGTCAGCAATACTGACCCCACATTTTGTCTTAGAAGATAGGTTAAGGAAAGGCAAACCTACATTTCTAACATTTGTTGACTAAGAGAAAGCTTTTGGCAGTGTTGACTGGAATACTGTCTTTCAAATTCTGTAGGTTGCAGGGGTCAAACAAAGGGATCGAAAGGCTATTTACACTTTGAACAGAAACCAAATGGCAGTTACAAGAGTCGAGGGCATGAAAGGGAAGCAGTGGTTGAGTAGGGAGTGAGACAGGGTTGTAGTCTATCCCTGATGTTATTCAGTCTGTACAATGAGCAAGCAGTAAAGGAAACAAAAGGAAAATGTGGAGTAGGAATTAAAGTCCAGGTAGAAGAAATAAAAGCTTTGAGGTTTGGCGATGACATTGTAATTCTGTCAGAGACAGCAAAGGACCTGGAAGAGCAGTTGAACGGAATGGACAGTGTCTTGATGGAGGATATAAGATGAACATTAACAAAAGTAAAACAAGGATAATGGAGTGTAGTTGAATTAAATCGGGTGATGCCGAGGGAATTAGGTTAGGAAATGAGACACTTTAAGTAGTAAATGTGTTTTGCTATTTGGGGAGCAAAATAACTGATGGTGGTCAAAGTAGAGAGGATATAAAATGTAGACCGGCAATGGCAAGGAAAGCGTTTCTGAAGAAGAGAAATTTGTAAACGTCAAGTATAGATTTAAGTGTCAGGAAGTCATTTCTCAGAGTAATTGTATGGAGTGTAGCCATGTATGGATGTGAACCATGGACTATAAATAGTTTAGAAAAGAAGAGAATGTAGGCTTTCGAAATGTGGTGCTAAAGAAGAATGCTGAAGATTAAATGCATAGATCATGTAACTAATGAGGAGGTACTGAAGAGAATTGAGGAGAAGAGGAATTTGCTGCACAACTTGACTAGAAGAAGGCATCGGTTGGTAGGACATGTTCTGAGGCACCGAGGGATGACCAATTTAGTATTGGAGGGCAGCGTGGAGGGTAAAAATCGTAGAGGGCGACCAGGAGACGAACTAAGCAGATTCAGAAGGCTGTAGGGTGCTGTAGTTACTTGGAGATGAAGAAGCTTTCACAGGATAGAGTAGGATGGAGAGCTGCATCAAATCAGTCTCTGGACTGAAGACCACAACAACAACAATGAACATACACTATTCAAAAACTCAAGGATGGTCCAGCCCATACCTTCATGAGGTACAACACCCAATACTGCCCCTAGAAATCTTCGAAAAGCAAAATAATTCTCATAAGTTTAAGAAAACTAGTTTCTGTTTTCAGTGAGACAATAGAAATGTGTTGGGAGAGATTTGAAAGGTATGAGGAGCAGTTTATTCAGACACCAAGCTGACAAGAAAGAAAAAGTATCAGATAAGCTATTTCAGCAAGTCTGCCTTTTGCCATATCCAAGTTAGAGTTCCTCAAATTTTTCTCCAGTCCTGCTTGATCTTTGGTACCTCCCCTAAAGGTCTTATGTTAAAAGTTCCCATCTTCAGATGCAGTTCACCTTTATATCAATCTGTTCTTATACTACATTCTGTGACCAAACCTTAATCCAACCTTATGTATTGAAACTCCCAACTGCTCCTGTATACTTGAAATTATATACATTTCATTACCTGTTTCTGTAAGCATATAATGACTTGTTCTCTTTGAAGCCAGCCGTAAACATCAGCACAACATTCACAACACCTCAGGAAGCAGTCCACTATATTGGTCAAAAACTTCATATAAAGTGTCACTTTCCTACAACTGTCAGCCACAACATTGCCCTCAGCAAACTCTCTTCCTAGCCAATAAACCCACCTTCGCCACTTTATTTAACCTACCACTCCTAGAACATTTCTCTTTCATGCCAAACCAGAGGCACAATCACATCCCAGTACTTCACAACAATAGTCTACTACATCACCCTGTCCCACCCACAAGAAACAGACTTAATAGTGAACACTGCCTTGAACAATTCTGCCCGTAGTCACAGTGGATACCTGCTTTTCCCTGAAATCACCTATACTCCAGGCATTCCAGTGATTCCTCACCTTCAGTATCACCTCCAAGCCCTTAGCAGAAAAGTCTCTGAAACTTCTGTCCTTACTCTGAGTCACTCAGTGAGTAAATGGTAAGGCACTGGACTCAAAATCAGGACACCAGCTTTTTAAATCCTCATCAGGCTATTCTGGTTTAGGGCTTTTGTGATTTCCATGACTCCCTAGATCATTCTCTTGAAAGGGCAGGGTGAATTCCCATTACAGTCCAATTTTGTGTTTGGTCTCCAGTGACCTTGTCGTTCTCAGGACATGTTCACTGATTTCGATTTTCAGTGGTCTCCACTCTTCGTATGTTTCAAGTAATATTCTCTCTTCCTCTCTCTATCACTCTGTGTGTGTGTGTGTGTGTGTGTGTGTGTGTGTGTGAGGGGGGGCAGCTTGCATTCACATTGCAAGTTTTGTTCAATTAGTATTTCATCTCAGCTTTTGCTGTACTATCAATTTGTTATCACCCGTTCATTTATTTTTCATTTTGCTCCTTAAATGCCAACTTCAGCATTTCACCTTCACTGCCTCTGCCAAGTCTCTGTTTTTGAGCGACATCTTACACATCTCAGTGTCATACATTCTAATTAAATTAGTTCTAAAGGATATCATATTTGTTCATCATTACCCCTCATTTTCTGAAAAATAAGTGTTTAAGATTAAGGAAACATTTTATTTATTGTTATTATTAAATTCGGTGCCTTTCATATGACATACTTCAGGTTATCTGTCTGCACAGGAGTGAGATTTTAATCTGCTGCAAAGATTTTTAAAGACACGTATTTAAGCTGGTAGTATATTTCTGTAATCTTTGAGTTTACTAAATTATTTTGTGTAAATATATTCTAGAAATACTGTTAATTCTCTTAATACAATTTCTCATTATTGAGTTTATAGTCTTAAATGTTAAAAAAGTTAGGAATCTGATTTACCTTTTTATGTACTGAGCTAAAATTTATCAATCACTCTTTTATTTTTCAGCATATTGTGTCTGATTACATATGGATTCTGTTGCTTGAAAGAAAAAGTAAACCTTTTCAGCTGCGGTATCCTTTTTCATATCCTTTAAACAAATATCTGATTTTCGAATACAGATGTAAGTTAATGTACTGCATGAGACAGTTTTCACCAATTGCAGAGAGTAAATGAAAAACTAAGTAATTAAATAATGTCATGTGTGTAGTCACAGTAGGAGTGAGGAATGTTTCAATTTCCAGTTTGAATATAGTATATAGACGTACTGTCACTGAAACAACGCTGAGAAATCCCAGTCCCACAAACAAAATGGTATTGTGCATCACACAACTGTATGTTGTATTATGATGCTGCTACAGCAAGACATGGAACTGCATGTGTTAGGCATATCATTATTTATTGTGATGACTCTTGAAGAAATGTTTGCTGACAAAATTAGACATTTGAGAAAACTGTTTCTCAATGCTAAACGAACCATCTTGAGGAAGTAAGTTTCCCAAAATGCTCTAAATCTCAAAACTTGCAAAGCAAGATCTATTGCTGTGATACAATAAGCTGTGTTGTATATCGTCATGACAGTGACATGGATTATGTTGATTCAGTGGCCATGCCAGTGTGCGGTAGTATTTATGATGAAGAGTGAAATGAGAATGAAAGACTGTATGAGATTGCACAGAATTAAGTGAGAATGTGAGTTCTCCATGCTTAAGGACAAGGTGGTTGTGTCTGTCCCATACACAGTAAATAAATTGAAATAGTAAATGAAGCCTTTGGAAACTCAGACATCAAAAAGAGTCTCTTACAACTGATTCGGTTGTTTCCTTATAATGTTTCATGCTTCTGTTGCCAGTTATTCAGTCACTAAAAACAACTTTCCTTCTCTGGAGATTGAATAAAATATTATTGTATCTACAAAAGTGAACAATGGGTTGCATATGTTTGTAATATGGATAGACAAAATCTCACCAAGTGGTAGCAGAGGGAAACATACAGAAAGAAGCGAAACTGTTAGCTTTCATAATTAGAGGCTAGTTGTGATACAAGATAGGAAATAGATGGAGGAAAAGAAACTAAGAAAGCGTAAGGATACAAGAAAAAGCATAGGAATAGTCTACCAAAATCCTGGTCAAGGGAGAAACCCAGATAGGATAACAGGAAGAAAACCCTCTCATGCTCTGTGGCAATTTTACTGGTTTTCAGTGTAAGCATACAAATTATTAGAAAGAATACTGAAATAATAAAAATCAACCCTATTATATTATTCTCTGTGATGATTAAACAGGAAATAGAAGAGACAGATAACAGAAAAAAACCTGGAAAGTAACCTGTGCTAATTGCTTACAGATAGTGACACTACTCTTTCCAGAAGAGATAACAACTTCTGTTAGTAGTCACCATTATAATGATTTGTAGGAATTGCTTTTTTATGTTTAATATGAGTGAAATGATTTTGTTCGAAGCTACGAAAATCTTTTATTAATATATATGGATTTTCATGACATCTCCTACAAACCTAGCCCAGCAAGGGTGCCTTTGTAATTAGTGATTAATTAATTTCTTTATTTTCAATTTAGATATGATTTTAACTAAAGAGCTAATTTTGGAATTGTGTAGAAATAATGTGGAGCTGTTATTAGTGTGTTTATTACTATTTTACAGATTTTATGGTATAAAACAGTATACATATACAAGTATTTCAATAATTTCTATCAAACTGATTTTTGTTTTTAAGGAATGTAATCTGTTTGGATGGAAAAATTATGTGATAGGAAAAATTATGTGATAGTATTTAATAGTCTACATAGTACTGGCAGACACACTGAATTATTCGCAAAAGAAAAGTTATTGTTACTGATGCAATGCACTGGAACAAGGATGGTTTTGAAAAGCATTTGTAAGCAGCTCTGTGTAGAAGTGGAGCAAGTGATTAGACAATGGAATTTTGACTTTCAGAGTGGGTGAAATAATTCAACGTACTGGGGTCGAGTGGTATGGGTAACGGTAGTGAAAATATATGTCTAATTGCCAATAACTTTGTGACTATTATTCATAAGACACAAATTAATCATCTCCTCTACATAGTTATATATTTTACAAGACATACAGTGACTGGAGAGAAATGCAGGACAGAGTGGTGCTGAAATACACAAAAGAGAACAAAAACTGCTCTTGAGATTCAGTCAGCTAATTACATCTAACTGGTTCAGGTGGGTAACAATAGATGGTTCTGAGTCATGTAAAGAGAATAAATGGCCATCTCATACTCCAGGATTTAGGTTCTGCATCCAAAGTTGTCTTGGCAGTATAGGGATGAGAACATTTCTCTTGCATAGTAACTCCAATTTAGGCATCATATTTCACCGAGTATTTATCTGTCCTGACACTTCTTGATTTTTGAAATTGTTTGCTACAATTTTTCAGTCATCACTTGCTTTGTGTATATCACAGTAATACACAAGTAAAATGCAGCTAATTTTTGAGTACTTGTGTGGTATTGTGAAATAAGTCTGTTTTAGAAAGTCACATTCTATTTCTAATACGTATTGTGTATTTTTTGTATGTTGTTGGTTACAAAACCTGTTGGTATTACATATTAAAATTCTACTGTCTAAGTATTGTTTCTGGTATCTGATACCGAACCTCAAATTAAAGCCACATTTATTGCTATGTTCAGAGCCTGTTGGCCATGTGTGTAACAGTTTTTTAAGCAATATTCTCACATAATAACTTAACTCAGTCAACGAAGGAAAATTAGGGGAAAAAGTTTGAGTAGTTGCAAAATTGTGTACAGTGGTAGAAGGGAGTGCCATGAGCAGCATACTAAAAATCCTGAACGGTAAAGTGGAGTATGAGCATGGCTTCACTTTAAGGTCACTTGTTTTAGATTTTTCGTAAATAACATGAAAATCACAGCTCTTAAAAAAAGTGTGTCCCACTACAAAATTAAACTACATTAAATTTCCCACAAAAAAGGTTCTCTTCACTTTTTCTCTAGGACTAACAGTTTCTGCACTGAAAGGAATGGAAAAATTTCAGATTATTAAAAAGGTTTCAAAGGCATAAAATTAAAATTTGTTGTTGAATGACATAAATTTAAAAAAAATGTGTGTACCACATCTAACTGCAGTGAACAGTATTCTGGGGTGGGTTGTGCTGGAGAAGGGGGGTGGCGGAGGGTAGATGTATGAGAGAAAGTAGATCACCAGATTGTGGTTATGCATTTTCTTTCTTCATAAATCTGCAAACTGAAGAGCGAGCAGCTGAGTCGCCCCTCTCTCTACACCCCACTGTGTCACCAGGCACAACTACAGGGTATTTCACCAACTTATAGTGACACTTCTGCAGCATATCTTATGAATCACAGGCAATGCAGTGTTCAGATCATGCCCAGTTGTGCTTATGTTCCACAGAGTGTATTAACACTACATGGGCACATGGAATACACATATGACTTACACTACTGTATGGCAGCTGTAGTGTGCTTTTGGGAAAGGCAACTTCCCCCTCCCCCCATGAGTGCTGCTTGTTTTTTAGTTTACAGACAGACCATGTGTCTGTCCAGCTCTCTTATGTGAGTAGACAAATTAACTTCACTGATCTTGTATTTACGTAGGGGAGTTATTTTCAATTTATTAAATGAGTCCCTATTTGCAGTGGTAAGTGAGCTATTAAGCAAAAAGAAAGCTCAATGGCTGGCACTGTCATCTGTCTAAGACACTGAAGAATGTGCCAAAAGTGAAATATGCTGTCAATATGTATTTGACAAAGCCAATTTTATTGTGTCCACTGCCAGAGGCTGGAATACATTTCACAGCAAGGGGGTATCAAATGCAGAATTCCAGCCTCAGCTCTCCCAACATCTGAAGAGGGCCAGAGGCTTAAATTGGCTTTCTCTTCAAAAGAAGTAGGTCACATAGGTGTTTCAGATATTCCAGTACAAGTCAAGCAATGCATTACAGCAGATTACAGTTCTAGACATCAACATGATCATTCCCATTCTATCAGACATATTCGCATCCACCAAGCAAGACGTACTGTGGATGTGTAGTAAGTTGCTCCACTCAGTGCAGCCCATTCAACAAGTGCCAGAAATTCCTGAATGGAAGAGATTTATTAAGTCCAACAATAACACAATTATTGTGGGAGAAGTGTAGTAATTTTCTGGTAATGCATTAATTACACAGCTAACTTTTGCCATAGACAAGCATGCTTTCCAGGAACAAAGATAAATACTGGTGCAAAACCTCTGTGCTAGTAAAAAAGCGATAGAAAATGATTTTACCTTTTTTTATTTTTAGTTTTGACCCTTGATTTTTAACCATCTCCAGCGAAGGAAATAGAAATTCAGTATTGTTCGTCTCCCAGTGTAGTGGCCTTTCAAATATCTGTAGCAACAGTAACAAATTTCTTTACTTAAATACCAACAATGCATAACACTTCAGGATATGCTGCAGGTCTGCAATACAGAATTGATGAGAACAATGTCAGACGATGGCGACTGTAAAGAGACAAATTATTTGAGTGTTCCAGTAGCAGTAAATCCTTTAGTGGACCAAAATGTGGCCAATATCATGTTCTCGAAGTAATTTTAAATGAGTTTGTCAAGGAACAGCATCAGAAATGTCTGCCTGTGAACGCTGAAAATTTATAAATTAGGCCACATAAAATTGCTTGAGTGGAAAAATCAAAAATTTTAAGCCTAGCCACAACTGTGTGGGTCCTTTTATGAAGCATTAGGGCTTTTAACTTTGGAGGTGAACTTCAGTTGCACTGGAGCTGTCGAAAAATTATGAAGAAAAACTTGTGAAATTTCAGCACTTCATAATCAGGTGGCGCACTAAAAACCAGTACCTTATTGGCAGGCAGGGAATGCTGGCCAAACACCCATATATTTTGACTTGCCATTGACTTATACAGTTGGAACCAGAGGAAAGAAAGATATAAGTATTCTGACATTCGGTGGGTGGGCAGGGGGAACAGCGGATGTCCCTCATGCTTGCTAACATAGCAGATGGACATAAATTACCCCCATTCATAGTTTCCAAGTGAAAGACTGTACCAAAATTGGAAGTGTTTCCAAAAGCTATAATTATACGAGAAAATGAAAGTGGGTGGTTTTTGAAGGATGTGGTATTAGAATGTATTAGACTTGTACGGAAACATCGTCCCAGCACAGTGTTTCATTAACACAGTCTGCTGGAGTTAGATGTGTATGCAGGCCATACAACATCTGCAGTAAAACGAAAATTATTAGAAAGCCAAACGGACTTTGCAGTTATTCCAGTGGGATAACATCAATTCTGCAACCACTTGACATCTGTTTGAATAAATCATTTAAGGACAAGCTTAAATACAATTAAATTGGCTGACTTTCAAAAAATGACACGCAACAATTATGCTCTGTGCGAAGAACTGAGCAGCAAGGAATCGAGTGATAGTCATTCAGAATTGTCCATTTGATATTTTAAACATTTCGTAAAATTTGTGTTATGAATGTAATAAAATTTTGTTTTATATTTTTACTTTTAATTTCTAAGTTATTTTCATTCTATTTTGTAGGTGCTGCTAGTCATACATGTGAAGTTTTAACTAAGAATCTACTACAAAAAGCCAATTGGCAAACCTGTGTTTATGATTTAACATTAATGTGGCTGGTGCTGTATGTTGGATGTTTTCCTACCCGTGACGAGAGATGGTTCCTATGAATCGTGAATCACAACTCTCTTCACCATAAGAATAATAAGAATTTTAAACATTATGCCATATATTCTTCTGTGTTAGCTGTTATCTCATATAAATAATGTCTGTCTAACGAATCCAAGTGAGGCAATGGCAAATGCAGAAGAATTTACATATAATGTAATGTTTAAATTCATATTAATCTTGTGCTTGAATTGATTTTAAACCTTCTATGACCATAAACTATGTGCAGACAAGTTATGTGGTTTTAACTGTTTGAAAGAGTAAATTAATCTACAAAATAATATTGCTTAAGCTCCACTGCTAATTGTAAAACCCAAACTACTGCAGCTGTTTATTCATCCATTCTACCTATTTTTTATCTCTTATTAGGATGAACCAATTTTGTTTTGATTTTGAAGTACGACAAACTTTTTCCCCCTTGAATTTCGATTCTCATTTTTCTCATGCAGCTGAGATCCGGGTACTTTTTTGTATCTTAGATTCCGTGTCTCATTTTTGGGTGTGGCTTAGATTCAGGTGAGACTTAGATTTGTGTAATTGTGGTAGTTTAATTTTGTACTGGGAAACATTTGTGCTAAAAAGCACCGTTTTTTAGTTATTCGAGAAAAGCCAAGCAAAGTGACTTCTAAGTGACCCCCCACACCCACACTCACACCCTAGAGGTCAGGTTTTTAGTATGTTGTTCATTGCTCTCCCTCCGACCACTATACAAAAATTTGCAACAACATGCATTTTTTCCTCTATTCAATCTTTTTTGGTGTTTATCGACTGGGCAATGTGGGTGCTAGTTGTTGCACGAAAAAGAAAAAGAAAAAAAGAACTGTTAACACACTCAGGTCAGCTCATAGTCCCCACATTTTATTGTGGAGAGATATATCCAGGAGATCAAAGACACACTGCGCATGTTATACTCTTGACACAAAGAGAGTAATTAAAGCAGTTCAGCCCCTGTCTTCTTAAAATAATATGCTTTCACAATGAAGCTGCCCATTCCTAATATTAGTGTTGGCAGAAAATATTGTGGCACAAGAACTCTACTTGCAAAAATAGTTGCAGTGTTGTGAACAAACATACTGCATTGTTTAATGCTGGAAGACCAGTGGCCAGCAAATCAAATGTCATCAGTATTGCTAAGCAATTATAGCAAATGACTCGGAAAATGTTAGTGATTCATAAAACATCAGCGCATCACACAATGAAGCTGCATTGCCATTTCCAAAAGCCAACAAATAAACAAACAAGAATGCAGAATTTACAAAAACAGACTTCTGCCTCTGAGAAAAGACATCTGGTCTGATTCCTTCAGTGCATTCAGTGCATCCTGTGCACGTAGACAGCAAAGAAGCTAGTCCAGTCTGTTCAGAATACCTTCGTTTGCTACGTTCCCGGGCATATGTGAATGTGAAACAATGAAATTGTGTATGTAGTACCCATGGAAGCCATAACAGTTCCTACTGTTGCAGAATGTTGAGTCTTTCCTAAATGCAGTAGCATCACACCACAGTCTCTTGTGCTTTTCGACCAGTCATGAAAAGAAGCATCTAATTATGACATGGTTTTTGACGTGCCAGTTCTTGCTTAAACATGTTTTCTGTATACCACGGCACTATGTTCACTGGTATTAAACAGCATTCTATGTAAATGTGTATTTGTCTTTGCAGTGTTAAATGTAAGCCCTGCCTGTGATTTCTTCTCATATTTTATGATGAGAAATCTGGTTTATATATACAGAAATGTTTGTTATATTTTAACAGTGACATGTTATGTGAACGTGTCTGACATACCCTGTGATGTTTTTCTCAGTTGCACTTGAAACCAGAAATTGAAATACTGGTAATAATACTAAAACATACAGTCAGTTGTGACAGTGATGTCATCTGTCAGTAAAGGAAAGATCATCATACTGTAGTTTGCCTGTAAACTGGAGAGTGAGTGGGCGGGCCTCCACACTTTCCACCTTTCTACATTGCAACAAGACTCAATGACCTGTTTTGCTTGTACAACAGGCCTTTTAAATCAGTGGTAACACAGTGTGCAGATGTGTCTGGGAAATGTTTATTTTATGCTAAATGCATTAACATTGTACCAAATACAGACATTATATTCTGATTAAAATTACTTGTCTGTTGACACTTCATGCATTGGAGCTGGTTTCGTCTAGTCAGAGTGCTCAACATCATGTCTGAACTGTTTGCCATTGCTAAACTACCACGAATGGTCAGTTCACTTCCAGTTCCTTGTGTGACTTTTTTTCTTGATATGTTTGGGTCCTGAATCCTGTATATTCCCCTTTTACTTCACATTTCATCAGACACGATAACCACACCAAAAACACCACACGCGACAGTGGTAATGAAGCATGCACATTTCATACACAGCACTAGCCAAACACTATTGGGTTTTTTCACAAGATGCAAATCAGTGTTACATATACAATTATCCTCATCACAGAGATAGGTCTACATTAGATAACTTTGTACAACATTATGTGAGACTGAGCTATTAAGTTGCTTTCCTCATGTGTAGAAGGTCAGCAGTTTGAATCATGTCAGATGCTGTAATTATTATTTTTTTCAATCTTTATCAAAAAGATTTCGATTATTATTTTCATTATGTTAATTGATTTAAATCTAGTATTTATTTGTAATCCTTTGCTGCATCATTTTCTCATCATATTGATTTTTTTATTTGCTCTTATATTTTCTTCATGTCATTCTTTTTTCATCTGTAACCTGTAGCTGAGTGCCATCCAGGACCGATCATTAGTTAGTAATGTCAGCTTGTGTAGCCAATGTGATGATAGTTTCTGGTAACTAACGAAAGTGAGAAATTACCATTTGCTTTTAGTGCCGAAAAAGAAATTTTCTTGTAGATGTTAGCTTTATCACAGTGAACAAAGCGATTGTGGTTAATAGTTCTGCTACAGGTTGTTGATCACCGTTTTCTCAGACACATTGCTCATACTTGAGATTGTGATTAGGTTAGGAGATGACTTTAAATTCAAGTCTACAAAATGTGTCATCTGCCAGAGTTTAGTCATTCTTAACTTAGAATCAGCTGTTGACAAAGCATATTGCATTCCCATCATGCCTCAAGCTGACTGCTGCTACTGTTGCTCCATGTTACATATAAGTAACAGTGCTTATGAACTGTCCCAGTGTGTTTGTGTGTCACCTTTAATTGAGAGGTGACTGCCAGCCGTTGTAGCAGCACCGCAGCAGCAAGTGACTGACATAACGAACAATTAATTTTAATCAGACTATAGTAACTAATGTGACAGTATTATGTAAAGGATAGTTGCTACTCATTATATAGTGGAGATGCTGAGTTGCAGATGCAAAGCTCTTGGCCAAACAGGCCTTAATCAGAACTGACAACATACAAACACACGTTCATGCAAATGCAACTGACAGGTCTGGCCTTGGCAGCCAGAGACTGTGTTGTCTATTCTGATGAAGGCCTGTTTAGCCAAAAGCTTTGTTTGACATTCTTTGTGTTGTGCCTATCTGCAACTCAGCATCTCTGCTAGGAGAGCTGTTCAATAAAGAATGATCTTTTTTGTTTTGACAACTTAGTTTTACTCATCCTCGTAATTTTGATGGTCTTTCTCAAAGTAGTCTCCCATGAATGTGAGGCACTTGTCCCTGCATTTCTGACAGTCTCCAAATACATCCTGGGAACCATTTTTTTTGAGAGGTCCTTCAAAATCGCCTCTGCAGCCTTCACCATTGCTTCTGAAGATTGATAATGGCTTTTCTTCATGTTAGGGAATAGAAAAAAGTCACTTGGGGCTAAATCCAGACTATAGGGAGGGTGAGGGATGCACTTCACATTGATTTTTGCAAGATATTCAGCAAGAACATTGGTAATATGCGGCCGCACTTTATCGTGGTGCAGCATCCAGTCCGCTTCACGGAATTGTGGTCTTCTGCGCCTGATACGGACTTTCAATGTTTTCAGGACATCCCTGTAGTATTGTCCAGTTACTGGTGTGTGTGCAGGTACAACATGCTGATAAACCATTCCATGAATATCAAAGAATGAGATGACCATAACTTTCCCAGCGGAAGCAACCACTTTTGCTTTTTTGCAGTCGGTGATGAAGGAGATTTCCACCCTGAGCTTTGCTATTTGCTCTCAGGGTCAAAATGATGTAGCCATGTTTCATCAGCAGTGATTACATTTGAAACAAACTCCAAATCTTCCTCTAATATCAACTTTAACTGCATGCAGACCTGCACTCAAGTGTCCTTTTGTTTGGGAATCAGCAGTCTTAGAACCCACTGTGCACAGATCGTGTAATTTTTTCTGCCACCGTGTGGGTGGCACTCAATGAAATGTTCAGTATTTCAGAAAGTGATCTTAAGGTAAGTTGTCGATCCTCTCTCACAATGACAGCAGCAGTATTGATGTTTTCTTCCATAAGAGCAGTAACTGGAGTACTGGGTCCACCTTCCTTTGAAATTGATTGTCTTCCCTCTTTAAACATTTTAAACCACATTCGAACTGTGCTGTGGGGAAGAACAAACTCTCCATAAGCCTCCTGAAACATTGTATAGGCCTCAGCTAAGATTTGTTGAGACGAAAGGAGAATTTCAAAGTGGCATATTGTTCCTCGTGTGTTACCTCCATTGCAGTGGTAGGTGATACTGAACATGTCTGACCTTGCCTGCCTCTCACAGGCGGGAACCAGGAGTCCAGACAATGAAACTACTGCGGCGTATTTGTTGCATATTAAGCTAACAGACTATCATAGCGTGAGAAATTATAACCATAAAAAAAATATGATCATTCTTTATTGAACAGCCCTCGTTTATGGTGAGTAACAACTATCCTTCTCATAATATTGTCATTATTCCTTCCTGGAGTTTCCATTGTTTGTAACTAATATAAGAAACACATCCTTAGTGATCCTGTATGTCAGTTGTAATGTTCTTCTGGGAAGGCCACTTCTCCCACTGCAAGTGCTGCTCCCACTTCAGTTTACAGACACTCTGTATTTTGAGGGCTCTAGAGTAGACGAGACATATTCAGTCTATAAAATTCCAACTGGGCTGAAGTCTTATATGAACTGCAAGCCACCCAGTGCATTTAGTGAACAGGGAAGGCAGTTAAGTTCATTCAAGAGACATTCATTTACTTACAATAATTATTGGCTGGATGTAGCAGCCAAGAAGACCTGCACACCGCCAACTGTTGCAAAATGAAAGGTCTTCCCCTGCCCCTTTTTATGTTACATTCAGTGACCTCACTCTGAGATGCAAATGTGTTGTGTGTATGAGCCGACAGATTTCAGTTGTGGCTCATTGCTATTGTAGTTACACGATACTACTTTTCTGGGTTTTGTGAAGTGCAAAATTTTACATTACAGTACATTTAAGGGGGTAGCTCACTTTGAATGTATGAAAAATATGTGATTTTAGCGATTTTTTTCAAGTAAAATGAAAGGATGATGATATTGTTGTACACCCTACACTTTTGTCTTTAACAAATCTTTTTGTGCCCACATTGGATGCTTCCTGCAACTGCAGCACCAGATGGAATGACCCCTAGCAGTTGGAACATTGGTGTCGGCAGGAATTTCCGAAGTCCTCCTATTGGACCTGTAACAAAATATTTTTTATAAGTCATTTGCAATATTTTTCTATCAGAAAACATAGGATAATTTAAAAATATTAAGGTCCAACAAAATTGTGATGTGTTGAAATGAATGTCATATGGTCATTCACAAAATTAAGACAAAAGCATGCACTGAAAATAATAGATTTTTGAAGATGTCACAAATTGGCTCTGTACACTGATAGAGAATTCAGTTTTGAATGCTGACATCAAATTCCAATCAAAATTGTTTGTATTGTTCTCTAGTTATGTTTACCGCCAATTTGAAAAATACAGTTTCAGGAAAAACATATTTGAAGCTTTGGGTTACATTTTTTGTTTTTAACTCCCCAGTCAGCAATCCCTGGACCTTACTGCAATCCCCCCAGATCCAAAAGCAGGTCCTCTTCCATCTTCCATGTGGCCTTGATGGTACTGCGGTCCTCTGTCAGCTTCTGTCATCCGCTACTCTGCTCGCTCAGTATGATTTTCATATGCTTTTGTGCAGAAGTTTAACAGGCTGCTCCAGTCTCAAGATTGAGGAAATTCATAATTTCTTTTATATCTCTGACACTGTCACTAAAATTACATGTCAGCTATTTTCTCCACACTGTGAGTGGTTTTCAGAGACACTTTCACAAATCGCTTTGTAACTCAGTAATGGAGTTTCTTAGGAAGTCATGATGAATACTACAATAAAATAGACATCCCAGAAAACATTTCAAGCTAAAAACAGTTTTTGTAGACTATCCCCTTAACACATTCACACCCAGCAAAACATTACTGAACAGCTTCTCTGAAAACTGCCTAGAATAGATAGACTGGATCACCATACATGATGAAAATATATGGAATCAAATGGCAGCAAATAAACATGATCTTTAAGAGAATGTCCATGTTAAAGCTGGTATCAGTGTCGATAAGACAGTTGTAGCAACAGTGATTACTAAAGTAAAAATGAAAATAAAATGAGTAGAAATATTTTATATGCTAAGTAAACTTAGGTTGGTTGGTTGGTTGGTTTAGGGATGAAAGGGACCAAACTGCAGAGGTCATCGGTCCCTAAACTTAGGTAATGAAGAGTAGTGTCATATCTTAGTGAGGAATTTGAAACTTTTGCTCAGGTCAGGAGCATGTAGATGATCTACAGCTTTAAAAGAACAATTGACCATGCACTTGATAGATATGTAGTGAATAGAACAATTCATGGTGGGAGCGATCCTTCATACTATGCAGTCGTTATAAACAAACATCCAAGGAAATAGAGACTACAGCTTAGTAATTTTAAGACAAAGCATAGGGCTATAGGTAGAGATGTGCTGAATAAAACGTGTTTGGCTGTCAAGAAGGCAAAGCAAGAACCCTTCAACATCTGCTGCAGCAGAATATTGTCATATCACAAAAGCCAAAGAAGTGTTGGTTGTATATCAAAGCTGTGTGTGGTACAAAAATTAGTGTCCAGGAGCTCATGGATGAGACAGGAATTGAAATTAAGGGTAGGAAAACAAAAGCAGAAATGCTTGCATCCATTTTCAAATGTTCCTTTAGAATAAAGGAACATTGACCTCATGCCAGAAATCAGTATTTCCGACAACAGGCTATACAGAATGTAGTGAAATGAGAGGCATGATAACAGGCCACAGAACAGGATAACATCACTGTTGAATAAAATGGAAGGGCTACAAATGATCAGTCACATATATCAGATATGTTTAACAATCATTTCTTAAATATAGTTGAAAATATAAGGACAAACTATTCAAGAAAAGAATTGCTGCGGTTCACTGAAAAAACAACTCTCTTAAAATTCAGTCACGTGAATGTTTCACCAACTTCACCTTCTGAAATTAAGAAAATTATATATTCTCTAAAAAATAAAAACTCATCTGGATTTGATTGTGTTCCAAGCAGAGTGCTAAAGATTCATACACGTATAATAAACCTTACATTAAATATGTAATGCATCACTAACTCATGGCATTTTTCCAGAGAGATTGAAACATAGGGTATGATCAAAAGGCAATGGAAATCAACTACATCCCCGTCAAGTAATCCCCCTCAGATATAATAACTTCTGCCAGCACTTTTTCCAATCTTGGAGACACTTCTGGAACTAACTTACCTTTGTGGGTTTCAGCTCCTTCAGCGATTCTGTTATCATCTCAGCAATGGTGGCAAAATGATGTTCTTTCATAGTTCCCTTCAGCTTTGATAGTAGAAAGAAGTTGCAGGGGTCCATGATCCAGGAAATACGGTGGCTAAGGCAAAAAAATGATTTGTTTTATGCCAAAAAATCACGAACAAGCATTGAGGTGTGAGTGGGAGCATTATCATGATGCAATTTCCACGAGCGCTTTTGCCACAGTCCTGGTCATACAAACAGCACGTAAGTTTCAGGCAGTATTCCTTATTCACCGTATGACCATAAGGCAGGAACACATGATGCAATACCCCATTGTAATTTAAAAAAACAGGAGGAGAACTTCCCATGTGTCTGACTTTTTTTGCACTAATTTCATTAAAATTTGTTTTTTAACACAATTGGTGTGCTATTTCTTCATATCAGATACCTTGTTATTCCACTCTCACTGCCGCCCCTCAGTGCAATTGGACTTCTTCTTTGGGCCATATGTACTTGCTTCAAACAGTCAGAGGGAAAGACTGGACGTGATGAAAGCTGAAAAAGTAGAAAGAATCCTTCACACAGTGAAAGTAATATTATGTTCTACTACAATTTAAAAAAAAACTTCAAATATGTATTGAAAATTGTGAAAAATTTGATATAAAATTAAAATACTGGCACTTGATATTGCCATTTCGATATCAATATATAAGTGACAAAAATATTGCCAATATATATCGATATCTTTTGGAAAAAATATCGATATATTGATATATTGATATTTTATCATCAGCCCTGCTACTTACACATTCACTCATCAAATTTACCAGCATTAAATAACAAAATAATACCGGTTAGTATTTTTTGGAACATATCAAAGGTATTTGAGTTTGTGAATCACAGTTTTCATCTAGACAAACTGAAGTTTTATGCAATTGGTGGTATAGCCAACCAATGGATAACGTCATATCTAACCAAAAGAATGCAGAAAGTTGTACTTAATAATTCAACCAATGTAATCAGGGAAGATTCTTCTGACTGAGGAGAAAACACATATAGGGTTCCCCAAGGCTCAGTTTTAGATTCGGTGTTGTTCCTTGTATGTGTAAACGATATTTTGTCCAGTATACAACAAGCAGATTTAGTGCTTTTTGCAGATAACACTACTGTTCTAACCAACCCAAGCATGCATACTGCAACAGAAGAAATGGTAAATAGTATCTTAAAGCTATTGTTGACTGGTTTTCTGTAAAGGGTCTTACTGTAAATTTCAGAAAGACACAACGTATTCAGTTCTGCACATTTAGAGGTTCTATAAAAATGTATATGTATGATATGTAGTGTGGAAATAACAACTATCAAAGAAATTTCAAAAACTTTAGCCATCCATAATGATGAGAATTTAAACTGGAAAAAGGTGATTTTGAAATGCATAAAATAACTTAGAATCATTGCAAATCTTTGGGAGAGACGAATCACTAAGTTGACATATTTTGCATAGTTTCATTGAGTGACTTATGGAATGATGTTCTGTAATAACTCATGTTTAAGAAAGCACTCGTCATTACTCAAAAACCTGTTGTAAGAACAGTATGCGGTGCTCACCGATGATCATCTTGTAGACATCTATTTAGGGAGCTGGGCATTCTGACAACTGTTTCACAGAATATTTATTTCCCATGAAGTTTGTTGTAAATAATCCACTGTAGCTCACTCAAAAGGAACAGTGATGTACATAATTACAGTACCAGAATGTAAAATTACATTCAATACTCCATATTAAGGTTTGTCTTGGTGCAGAAAGGGGTGCACAATACTGCAACCAACATTTTTGATAACTTATCCAATGATATAAAGTGTCCGATAGTCAGCAAAGTAAAATTTGATAACAAACTGAAAAAGTTACTGCTGGATAACTCTTTCCGTTCTGTTGAAGAATTTCTGTAGTTATAATGTATAGAAGGTGGTGGGTAGGAATTACTAACTTCAATCTGAATTTCTAAAAAAAGAAAAAACACACCACCTTTTAAATGATCAGCATTTAGCCACACTTACAAATGAACGTGTAATTTGAATGTAAAATAACTCTTTCCACATCATTATGATGTATCATGCAAATGATCTGTGTAACATGATAATAACTAACTGCAAAGATGAGTGAAAAAGATATTAGTGTAAGTGGCATTGAAAAATATCAGGAATATTTGAAACTGAACAAAGCTCCAGAGCTGCCTGATGGAATCCATATCAGATTCTATATTGAATTTGTGGCTGTGTTAGCCCCTGTTTTAAACAAAATGTACTGAAAATCCTTCCAAATGATAACTGTGCCCAGTAGTTAGAAGGAAGCACAGGTCACACCCATATGCAAGAAGGGCATCATAAGTGATCCACAAAAGTACCATCCAATATACTTGACATGTATTTGTTGTGGAATCTTAGAACATTTTTGGGGCTAAAATGTTATGAGATGCCTCAAACAGAATGACTTCCACCATGTCAACCTGCACGGATTCTGAAAACATCATTCGTGTGAAACTCAACTCACACTTTTCTCACACGACACCCTGAAAGTCATGGATCAGAACAGTCTTGTAGATGCAGTATTTCTTGACTTCTGAAAGGCATTTGAGTCAGTACCACACATACATTTATTATCGAAAGTATGATCATATGGTGTATTGATTGAGATTTGTCACTGAATTGAGAATTTCTTGGTGGAGATGAGACAGCATGTTATCTTGGCTGTAGAATCATCAACAGATGTAGAAGTAACTTCAAGCGTTCCCCAAGGAAGCAAGTTGGTACCCTTACTGTTCACATTGTATATTAATGACCTTGCAGATGATCTTAGACTTTTCGCAGGTGATGCAGTTGTCTCTATTGAAATACTATCTAAAAGAAGGAGCCCAAATATTCAGTCAGATCTCAATAAGATTTCATGCGAAGATTGCGTACTTGCTTGAAATGTACAGAAACATATTTTTGTGCACTTTACAAAATAAAATAAAAAAACACTCATTATCCTACGATACAATATCAGTGAGTCACAGTTGGAATCAATCAACTTGTACAAATCCCTGGGAGTAACAATCTGTAGAGATATGAAATTGAAATTGAATAATCCCATAGGTAAAGCAAGTGGTAGAATACTAGGGAAATGAAATCGGTCTACAAAGGTGATTGTATGCCAAACATTCATACCACCTATCCTAGAGTATTGCTCAAGTGTGTACTATGCGTTCCAAATAGTACTAACGGGGGATATTGAACATATACAAAGAAGGGCAGCACTTATTGTGACTGGTTTGTTTGACATTTGGGAGTGTGTCGCAGAGAGTCTAAGCAAAGTGAAGTGGCGAAGTCTTGAAGACAGATGCGAACTGTTCCATAAAAGCCTACTTCGAAAGTTTCTAGAAGCAGCTTTGAGTGATGAATCTAGGAATATACAACAAGCCCTAAGTATCACTACCATAGCGAACACAAAGAGAATAGGGTTATTACAGTACATACAAAGGCCTTCAAGTAAGCACTCTTTCCATGCTCTGTATACAAATAGAAAGGAAAAAGCTACTAATAAATGGTGCAATAAAAGTACCCTCTGCTATGCATTTCACAGTGGTTTGCAGAGTATAGATGTAAATTTAGAAGCAAATTGGCATAGCTGAGTTATCAATCTTGATTTGTTGTGTAGTTCAAACAGGCAGACATATTTAGTCTGTCAAATTGTATGAAGTATTTAAACAATTGAAAACCCTAACTGGAATAACAACAATGCAGATTAGGCTAGATTACTGCTTCCCACGTAAAGGAAATGTTGAGCAGCAGATAGGCACATTTAAAACTAGGCTAAGCTAATGGACGAAGTCCTTCTTCAGGTTTAGAAAAACACACAAATGTTCTTACATACACAACTCATACACACTACCTCTGTCGTCTTTGGGCTCTGAGGCCTGAGAGGAAGTAAATTAATGTAAGTATGTTATAAAATAGAGTTACATGTGATAAGTCAGGCCTCAGGCTCAGTGGCTAGAAGCAACAAATGCTGTGTGTGTGTGTAAATCTGATTTTGTGCATTAGTGTAGCCTACATTTAAATGTTATTGTCTGCCACTGATTGCTTCCTCTGTGTCATGAGCAGCAACCAATTTTGATTTAATTCATGTTGTATGAAATATTTGATGGAGGATGGGATGAACTATCTTCATTTAGTTCTCAAAACAACATGATTTAAAATGATGAAAAAAGATAGATATCCCATTAGAATGTTATTGTACAAGGCTGACAGCAAAGATAATGTGTCCTTCATCATTATTTTGTATTTCATGATGAGCATAAATATAATATTGTTGTAATGAAGTTGTTGTGATGAACTTAAGTCACAGTGATGCAGTTGACAAATAGATTTGTTGTAAATGTGATGAAATGGTATTTTTTCAGATAATTCAACACTTGAGGCGAGAAATGTGCCACAGACAGCAGAGAGGCTAATGTCCGACTTTAGCAGTTCTGAAAGGCTCGCTCTTTATAATTATGCGGTTGCGAATACAATGCCTCCAGCATTTCTGAAAGCAGACGAGCTCAGTATCTCGTAAGTTGATATCTTATATTATTTATTTCATTTGTTTATAAAGTCTCGTAGTACCTGAAACTTTTGTGCTCTTGGTTAAGATATTCAGTCATGGAAAATCCGGTTTTGAGTGTAACTCTATTACAAAAAGGTTGTTTCCTACTCACTATATAGCGGAGATGCTGAGTCGCAGACATGAGCAACAAAAAGACTGTCAGAAAATGAGCTTTCTTTGAACACACACACACACACACACACACACACACACACACACACACACACACACCAGAGACTGCGGTCATGTATGTGTTGCGTTTGCATGAGTGTGTGTGTGTGTGTGTGTGTGTGTGTGTGTTTGTGTTTCATCTCCAATGAAGCCCTTGTTGGTTGAAAACTCATTTTCTGATAGCCTTTTTGTAGTGCATGTCTGCAACTCTGCATTTCCACTATATGGTGAGTAGCAACTATCCTTTTCATAATATTCTTAGTCAACATATGAAATATTTTTAATTATTTCTATGACAGAAATTAACCCTGTATTGCATGACCCTTTTTAGGGGACCAATTAAAGTGAAAAAAATATCTGCGGTTAGGGTCTGGAACACAAAATACTATGTAACAGGTTGAAAATATAAATTTAGATTTATTCAGTAACTGTCGCCATATAGCGACAAACTGAAATTATTTGTTATTTATTAATCATTGTGTTACAGAGACATGGAAACAAAATCTGTGCTATCATTAAAAATCATTTTACATACCTTAAAAATGTAACTACTTGTGATCTAAATGTCAAAAATAATTTACTCTTTCAGTTACTTTCACGTGTGTTTATGTACACTTGACCTTCAGCAGAGATTATCAGTTTCGAACTGTTTCTGCGAATGTAGTAATGCTTGATGCAGCCAGATTGTGTTTGTTGCCAGATGTCAACATCATGCATATACAAGCAGTTTCCTTAGCATTATAAGTAAATTTACAGTTAGTTACCAAATGGTAACACCATGTAACAGAGGGTAATACCGTTTACATTATGTGTTGACTAGAGTTAAATGGTTTACATTAAAATTAATTACTTTGTGTTCTGTTTTAACTATTTTTATAACTGAATTGCATTAATTTAGTTTTCATAAGTAATTGTGGAGCTTTCTCTTTCATGTGTGTGCCTGTCATCAGTCCAACGCTTATTCAGTGAGTGGTCTTCTTTACTCTTAAATTACCTACATTCTGCCTGAACTTTCCTTACTATTTATACCACCTAGTGGCTTTCTTCTATCCTAAACCTTTTATCGACCTCCCTTTGTTACTGTCTCGTAACTTTCTCTCTCCTGTATTGTCATTCAGCCTTGTTCCCAGTGTTTTTCTTCTCGGTTTATACTCACGTGACTCAATGCTTCTGCTATTCACAGAATGATCCCCTTGACTCCTAAAATATGTACGTTCTGTGAGAACTTTCCATACTATCAATTTATTTTCTCTTATGTATTCATGATGTGTGTTCATCTTGGGCAACAATTTAGGTTAATGAAACACATAAGACTATGACTAATTGTAAGAATTAATGCTTTGACTTATTTCTGCATTTAGTAGGCTGTAAAGGTTGCAGTAATTGTTACATTTCTCATTGTGTCACTCTTTCTGAATGAGGCCTGGATACAAAAAATCATGATGAAGGTCCCATGAAGTAAAGTGAACAGTGTTAACACAGTTTTAATCCTGCCAGGAACTTTCATATCAGTGCACACTCCACTGCAGAGTGAAAATTGAATCTGGAAGAGACGTATTTCATTGTGTACATGAAATTAAATCTTTCCATCAGTAATTTTTGAGTAGCTTTCCATTAATTCAAATTTTTATTGTATAATGTTATTGTTCATACATAACTTTCCTTAGGAATTCTACGTGTATTCGCCACTCCCCATAAATATTTCTTTCCGTTCTTTCTTTTGTGGGAATAATCAAAATCCAAATGCCCAACTGTTTGAAATGAAAACATGAAAGTGCCTTTCAAAACCAGAGCACTATCGAGAAAGACCGGCATCCACATCCATCATCAGCAAACCACATTATAGTGTATGGTGAAGGGTACTTTGTGTACCACTTTCACTGTGCACAATAATGATCGTATAAAAATCCTTTCAATCATGCCTGGAGTTAATTTTGCCTCTGAAGATTTCTGACCGTTAAGAATGACATTCTGTATTGTAATTGCTAGGAACTTCTCATTCCAGTCATTAATCTAGTCTGATATTCCATATGCAAATATTTCATTCATTAGGTAACACTGCAAGCTTTATTGAACACCTTTTGGAAGTCAAGACTATGGCATCAACATGGGTGCCAGAATCTACTTACTTCTGGATCCTTGGATGACCAGAGCAATCTGTGTTTCACGCAACTGTTGTTTACATAACCTGTGTTGATTCCTATAAAACAGATTTTTGGTCACCAGAGAGATCAAAATACACAAGCATAAAACAGTATTTCAAAATTCTATGACCCATTGTTTTTTTGTGTCAGGTTGAAAACTTTTCTGGAAAATGCGGAATGATGTGCTTATGTTTCCAGTCAGTAGGAACACTTCATACTTTCTTTGATTAACAGTATACTACTGCTGGAAGAAGATAATTTCTTTCACGTACTGTATGTTTGAGGGCTGTTCAGAAAGTGAGGTCCAATCAGTCACCAAATGGAAACCTCAGTGAAAATCCAATGAAGATTTACATAAATGGGTTCAACACTATGCTCATTGATCATGTCATGTTACTCTTTTCAGTTCTGAGTGCACAGTGAGCACACAAAGATGCATAGAAAATAGTGTCTTCCACCAAGTATGAGTGTCTGTGGGAGATGTAGCAATTTGCCTACTGTATTTCTTCTTTGATTGACCTCAGTGTCGACGTACTGGCTGAAAAATTAGGGTTTGGATGTGCAGCTACTGTCTACTGTAAATGATGTAGTCGACAGATGCACAGTTGCCATTCACAGTCTTTTACTTTTACTTTTCACAACCGCCCAATCATACACAGTTATGTATGTCCAGTGCACTATTGTCCAACTTTTGATAAGCCTCATTAATAGTTTGCAGGCGAACATCCACATACTGCTACAATAGTTTCCTGTTGAACATCAACAAGCAGTAAAAACCTAACCATACAGTTCACAGTCTTACGAATAAATTGCTTTAACACACAGCCTATTGGTGTAACACTTATTTCATTGTTAAGTTGATACATTGATGTCGTTTCAACCAACACAAGTTCCTCGTCTGAAACTCGGCCGTGGACTGATTGTCTCGGGACCAAAAATCGGGCCCTTACATATCACCACAATAATAGGGGCCTAAACCACACATTGTTTGAAGCTTAATTTACTTAAATTACAACTAAAACTTAACTCATTAAATTAACTGAATACATAAAAAAATTTGTTCCTTTGAACAGTTTCTTCTACTACAAGGTTTAGGCTGAATTATTTGTTTAAATGATGAAATTAACATACATCGTTATGTAAACAATACTTTTGACAAAACTGTTAAGTACTTTGGAATTAATGAAGGGACTGATTTTGCTAACATGTTTTCGAGTAGAGGCAAATAGATACTTTAAGATTACTAGTATTTCGTCTTCCAAATATTTATAATTAGTATAGAATTTATATTTGTTTATATGTCAACAACAGAATTCAAGTTACGAAACAATTACTGATTAGACACTATAATAAAAGATACTAACTAGTAATAGTCAAAATAAATTAGAAAATCAATTACATACATAAAACTAAGCACAAAATTAGATCTGGTGTTATATACTTGGACTAAGGGTTAACCTTTCTCTTTCATGAAAATGCAGATTATATTCACGTATGTTAATGATAATCAGTTAAAACTGAAAAAAATGAATTTTAGGAGGCAGATGGCAAAACAAGAGGGGGAAGTAAAATTATCCCAGCTTGCTTTGCCACAGAGATTTCGTCTGATTTCATCCAGCTCACAGAATATAACTGTCGTGCATTGCCTGCTGCCCTACAGTTCTCAGACTCACAGTGCAGGGGCAATGAGAACATCCCTACAATGTTTTCAGTGAGAAATGTCTGATTACTCACCATATAGGCCAGATTTTCATGTCTGCTCACATGAACCACTGGCTATGAGGACAACATTTTGGCACAGACAGCAAGCTCCAGATCAGTGTAGAGAACTGACAGAAGGCACAGGCGGGTGCCTTTCATAACAAGGGTATTGGAAAGTTGGTACCACACTATGACAAATGTCTGGTGACTATGTAGAGAAGTATGAGGGTTTCCCAGAAAGTAATGCACTACATTTTTTTTCTCGGCTGCAAACAATGTTACGAATGCAAAATGTTACATATGTGTTATTTGAAGTTTCCTGAGTGAGCACGCCAAGTGTCTGTGACTTCTGACAGATAACGTAGCTGCAGGACAGTTTCAAAATGGTGTCTGTAAGTTACGTATGTTACAAGCAATGTGCCATCATTGAATTTCTGACTGCAGCGAAAGAAACTGTGGGAAATATTCACAAACGCTTGTGCAAAGTCTAATGAGCATCTGCTGTCGACAGAATTACAGTTAGTCGCTGTTCACGCAGGGTCAGGTCATCAGTAGGTGGTTCGGCGGATCTCCATGATTTGCAACTGTCTGGGAGAACATCCATGGCTGTCACACCTGACAAGTTGCAGCAAGCTGATGCTGTCATTCGCAAGGGCAGATGCATTACAAGTCGGTAGTTGATGCTGCATCTGTCAATCAACAACGGAAGTGTGAATGCAGTTATCCACACTCTTGGATATTCAAAAGGGTGTGCAAGATGGATCCCACAGTGTCTAACAGTGGATCACAAATTGCACAGAAAAAATGGTTGTCTTGATTTGTTGCAATGTTTTGAAGCTGAGGGGGAGGTGTTCTCGTCTTGGATTGTGACAAGTGATGAAACCTGGGTTCACCATTTTGAACCCAAAACAAAACGACATTCGATGGAATGGCTCCATTCCCACTCCCCACAGAAGAAAAAATTCAAAGTAACTGCTTCCGCTGGTAGGATCATGATCATCATGCTCTGGGACTGTGAAGGTGTGATTCTCATTGATGTGAAGCCAATAGGTGGTACCATTAACTCAGAAGCATATGCCAACATATTAACAAAACTCAAGACACACTTCTGGTGACTTACGCGGCACAGCAACCCAGGAGATATTTTGCTGCAACATGATGACACTCAGTCCCACACAAGTCTGAGGACTGCTGAACACATCGCAAAAACGAGGTGGATAGTGTTACCCCATCCACCCTACAGCCTTGACCAAGCCCCCTTGGATTACCACTTGTGTGGGCCATTAAATGGGTGTCATTCGTGGAAGACATTTGTAGGACTTTGAGAGGGTGATTCATACAGTGAAGCACTGTCTCCGCCACCAGGACAAGGATTGGTACTGACAAGGGCTTGTTTTGTGCTGGAGGGAGACCATAGAATGGAATGGAGATTATGTGGAAAAACAGGGTGTGTAGATAAAACACCATTCTGTCGTGTGTGTAATTCTCATTATGTTCAATAAAGAATTGATGAAAAAAAAATGCAGTGCATTATGTTCTGGGCAACCCCGTAGCTGGAAGGTGTAGCCAACTGTAGCAAGTAAAACATTTTTGATTTTCACTGTAGTTTCCATTCCATGACCAGTTGGATCTTACTTTCTGAATAGCCCTCTTAGATTTACATAGGCAACCCATCAGGTTCAATCACCTT
This sequence comes from Schistocerca serialis cubense, assembly GCF_023864345.2. Classification (NCBI taxonomy): domain Eukaryota; kingdom Metazoa; phylum Arthropoda; class Insecta; order Orthoptera; family Acrididae; genus Schistocerca; species Schistocerca serialis. Next base: position 1,092,252,605 of record NC_064638.1, read on the forward strand.
TCCTCTGTTGAGCTATTTTAGTTGATTTTTTTATCCGGCACTCACTTATTTCAATATCTGTCATTTTAGTATTCATACAGCAATTGGAAGGAGGGAACATAGTACAGTTTTCCTCAGTGAAACATTTTTGGAAAAAATCTTCTGTTTCAGTGCCATTGTGGTCAGTGAGTGTGTGAACAGATGGCTTTGATCCATTACTGATTTAATGTAAGACCAAACTCCTTAGGGCTTGCTGTATGATCAGTAGATGGAAATTTACTTTTGAATTTGTTGAATGCATCACATAGGCTATCCTTATGCTAATTTTGGATTGGTTCAGGTCTCGATCGCCTCCCCACCCCTCCACTTTGCCCTATTCCAAGAGGCTTTGTTTGTGTTTAAATATGCAGCAGAGCTCTCTTTGCTTTTGGAGCAGCTTTCTAACACTGCTTGAACCACCATGGTTTTTCCCCACTCCTTCCAACTGTACCCATTACATACCTATGCAAGACATACTGTCTTGAAGTTTGTCTGTTTATACTCAGTATTCTCAGTCTTGTGGATGAGTGCTTGATGATGATTGCCCAGGTAGTCTGTTTATACTCAGTATTCTCAGTCTTGTGGATGAGTGTTTGATGATGATTGCCCAGGTAGTCTAAAATCTGTTTCATGTCACATTTAACAAGCAGAAATATCTTCCTAGCTCTCTTATATTCCTGCTGACACCCAAAGTCAGTCATGCTATAACAGCCTTATGACTACTAATTCCTGTTCTTTCAACCAAAAAAGAAAGAATTGTTCAGGCTATAAAGTTGTTGGTTGCTCTATTATGAAATACAGGAGGGGACTGTTGGAGATCAAACAAACATAATGAGCAAGATGGTATGAATCATACGGTGACTTTCAATAGTCTTGATGGTCATTGGCTAAGGAATTCAATCATCTGACTGTGTCTTCTCATCCCACCTACATTTTACATCCTGAAATATTTTTGTATTTAAAACTGAGACTCTGCAGAATCTGTCACGACAACGATTTGCTGCCTTCAAAAAGTTCGCCCTCACGCAATGTCATACAAAGCTTATTTAATGTAGGCCGATCTTTGTTATGATTATAATCATATATGTGACACTGACTTGCTTCTTGTGGGAAGGAATCCAGATTTGTTACTCATTTCTGAATACTTCTGTTCTTTCCAAGTGTGTGAAGATAAGAGAGTCCTGTTTCACTTCTTTCCTTTTTGTTTTTTCTTTACCAGTTCGAAATACAATTGATTCTCTAGCATTAACTGTGGCTGTGGTTTGTGTGATTACCTTGGAACTGGTAAGAGGTGTCTCTAATTTTCCACCTCCTACTCAAAGCATTCCCACACATTACACACGAGCTAGTGTCTTTTAAACGCAATTCGTTGCCCGACTTTCTTTCCTGATGTGTTTTGCATCCAGAGTCCTGGGTCTCTCTCTTTTCTTTTGCATTTCATCAGATGTGACAATCACACTTAAAACAAATAAATGCAAACCTTGTAGCAAAATATTCAAGTTTCATATACAGCACTAGGGCCAACAGTGTAAGTGAACTGACCATTTGTTGTGACAGTTTGGCAAAAGTGAACAGGTCAAGTGTGACAGTGTGCACTCTGATTGAAGAATGACAGCTCCAACGTGTGAAGTGTCAACTACCAAGTAATTTTACTGAGACTATAATCATGGTCCTATTGGAGTTGGCATGCCATTGTATTCCTCTGACCTTCAAACTGACTTACCTAGCCAGTCATAGGGCTCCTCCCCTTAACATGGACTCAGAACCAAGGTGCATTTATCACATTAACAACTATTGTTAGAGATGAAAGAAGTGATAAGTGACAGATAAAAATTGACCAAGTACTGATCGCAAGACCTTTAGATGTGTTAATGGTACTTTACCAATGAAACAATGAACAAAACCACACCTAATTTATAATACATAATAAACACGTATCGGAAATCTAACTCTTGGAAGGCGCAACAGAAATGTTGTGAAGCTGCATGCCCTGAGAGATGCATAACACTCTGATGTACAATTATAAAATTCTGATGCAGGCCAGTTGGAGATTATTATTCGCTTAGAGATTATTACACACTTATTCACTTGGAGATTATTACACACGTATTCAATGTCCTGAGGTATGTTGGGTAACAGCCTCTGGAGCTGGCACTTATATATTTTGTAAATGAATGGTGGATCCAAGTCATTGTCAAAGTTAATCACATTGAATTTATATTGAGAGGTCACACTGGTTATCAGACTACTTCTTCATAATGCTGTCAGTTTGTAGGTCCATGTGCCATTTGTGGGTGACCATTGTCTTATTTGAATAACCCTGCACAGTAATAATGAACTGATATTCAGCATTGTAGATTTAGAGAAAGCTTTTGACAATGTTGACTGGAATAATCTCTTTCAAATTCTGAAGGTGGCAGGGATCAAATGCAGGGAATGAAAGGCATTTTACAGTTTGTACAGAAACCAGATGGTGGTTATAAGAGTCAAGGGGCATGAAATGGAAGCAGTGGTTGGGAATGGAGTGAGACAGGGTTTTAGCATATCCCTAATGTTATTCAGTTTGTATATTGAACAGGCAGTAAAGGAAACAAAAGAAAAAATTGGAGTAGGAATTAAAATCCATGGAGAAGAAATAAAAACTTCGAGGTTTGCCGAGGACATTGTCATTCTGTCAGAGACAGCAAAGGACCTGGAAGAGCAGTTGAACGGAATGCTCAGAGTCTTGAAAGGAGGATGTAAGATTAACACCAACAAAAGCAAAATGAGGGTAATGGAATGTAGTCAAATTAAATCAGGTGGTGCTGAGGGAATTGGATTAGGAAGTGAGACACTTGAAGTAGTAGATGTGTTGCTATTTGGGGAGCAAAATAATTGATGGTAGTTGAAGTAGAGAGGATATAAAATGTAGACTGCCAAGGGCAAGGAAGGCGTTTCTGAAGAAGAGAAATTTGTTAATATCGAGTATAGATTTAAGTGACAGCAAATCTTTTCTGAAAGTGTTTGTATGGAGTGTAGCCATGTATGGAAGTGAAACATGTATGATAAATAGTTTAGACAAGAAGAGAATAGAAGCTTTTGAAATGTGGTGCTACAGAAGAATGCTGAAGATTAGATTGATAGATCATGCGACTTATGAGGAGGTACTGAATAGAATTAAGGAGAAGAGGAATTTGTGGCACAACTTGACAAGAAGAAGGAACCAATTGGTAGGACATGTTCTGAGGCATTAAGGGGTGACCAATTTAATATTGGAGGGCAGCGTGGAGGGTAAAAATTGGAGAGGGAGACCAAGAGATGAATACAATAAGCAGATTCAGAAGGATGTTGGTTGCAGTAAGTACTTGGAACTGATGAAGCTTGCACAGGATAGGGTAGCATGGAGAGCCGCATTAAACCAGTCTCTGGACTGAAGACCACAATAACAACAACAACAACATTCAACACTGAAAATTATGCAGTGATATTTGTCGTCAGTCCTGGCTCCTGAATATATAACTACTTCAGACACAGCCATTTAAGATCTGTTGGTAAGAAAATCTTGTGTGTAGTAGCAATAGTGAACTTATATAATGGCTGCAGCATTTACAGGAGAACACAATGTGTTATGGAGAGTCTACCTCCTCTCGCAACAAGAAGCACAGAAAGCTGTGGGATTGTATGTTCTATAGCACATAATATTGTAGTACACTTTTGATGTTGTAAAAATGAACTGACAGAAGCCTCATGATATTTGTGGATGTAAGCATTGTTTGCACTGTAAGGGTGCTGTAACTGTGGACTGCTCTACAAGGGCCATTATGTAGTTTATTGATTGCTACAACTCTAATTACTATACTAAAAATATATGCCAGTTGGATCATTCCTTTGGTTTCTTTAAAAGGGTTTTGTTTTATGTTTTTATTTTCTTTGTGTAAGGTGTAGTTTGTTAGTGGAAAATTTCTGTTTTGTTGTGGTTTAATACATTATTTCATTAATGTTTAGTGACTGAATTGTAATTTGATTTAAAGTTTTTCATTTTTGTTTACAGCTATAAGAAGGATGAGGGAGCACGTGCAAAAACGAAGTTGGAGTTGTTAATGGAAATGAGGGATGCAAAGCGACGAAGAATTAGTTATCGTAGCAAGAAAGTTCATACTAACCGAAAAAGCCATGTTGAGGTATACTGTGCAACTTATTTTAATACCTAACAACAATGCAAATTCCTTGACGGAACAATACATAAAATAGAGGAAAGGTAACAACTCGCCTATAACAGACTGATGTATGGCATATAGGAACCCATAACAGAAATGAGTCGTCACACTAGCTTTCAAGCTCAAGCTCTTGCTCTTTTTCTTGCAAAAGTACACACACACACACACACACACACACACACACACACACACACGCGTCATAGCAGTGACGAGACTAGTTATTGATGATAAATTATTGAGAGCAGCTGTCAGGGCAGCTAGAGGTGGTAAGCTGGTAGAGAAGGACGCATGAGGCAAGAACACTTTGTAGGGATATGGAATGGAATGATCACATAGGGTCAGTCATAGGAAAAAGCAGTTGGTACAGTTCGGTTTACTGGTAGAATACCGGGGAAGTGCAATCAGTCTACAAAAGAGATTGCTTACAAATCACTTGTGCATCCAGTTCTAGAAAATTGTTGAAGTGTGTGGATTCCATACCATACAGGAATAACAGGGATATTGAATGTATACAGATAAGTGCTGCACAAATGCTCACAGTTGTGTTTAATCTGTGGGAGATTGACACAGTGAGACTGAGGGAACAGAACTGGCAGATTCTTGAAGATAGATGTAAACTATCCTGAGAAAATATTTTAACAAAGCTTCAAGACCAGCTTTAAATTATTTACATGATTACGCTAGGGATGTACCACAACCCCCATGTATCGCTCACATAGAAATCATGAGGATAAGATTAGAATAATTACTTTATGCACAGAGGCATTCAAACAGTCATTCTTCCCACGTCCTAAACATGAATGGAACAGGAAGAAAGCCTAATAACTGGCACAATGTGATGTATCTATCCTCTGCCTGGTGGTTTTCTGAGTATAGATGTAGATGTAGGTGTAGAACCAGAGTGATAAGCATCGTAAAACCATGGAGAACAGTCATTTTCGTGGCGCTGAGCACACCAAACAAATGCTGCATTTTTACAGGTGTAAATTTCGTTTTTCAAGATATCTGTTGGAAAGCGAACGTCATTCACATTCATAAAGATGAGAATAAAGCAAAGTTGTGAAATGAACCACACAAATCTGATCATTTCATCAAAGACTGGTGAGGACAATTGATGAACAATTGAATGAATTTTTATGCAATTTTTCCATCATTGAATTTGCATTCTTATTTGATCAGGTAGGTGCAGTTTTACAATTGCTTAATTAAGTTTTTACTTCACGGTGCAAATAAATGTCACTAGGAATTACTAATAAGGTTCATGTTGGTGTAAGTACTTGTGCAGTGTAAGTAGTCAGATGTCTACCATTTAATAAAATTTCATTGTGCAATGCGGAATAGATTTGTCCATCCCAGGAATAAGTCAGTAAGAGAAACCTTTCCTTTTTTTACATATGGCTTTACACTGTTGATTAAAAAAATCTTTATATAGCTTTGAAGTCACGTTTGCCAATTTCGATGTCATGACTCTGACATTTTGATATTTTTTTGTTTTGCTTGTCGACCAATTTTTGAAACCTATGTCCAAAGGACCTTGTTGTTTCCTTTAGACATATTAAGACTAGGGGCAACGATTGGATACATTTTTATAAAACATGATGATTAGATATTTGTTAATTAGCATATATTTGATGGATTTTGTATTTGAATGATATAGATATTTGAACTGAACGGGGGGAAAAGAGATAGAAACTGACCAAAGTGAGGCTTGAACCAGCAATCCATTGATTATCCCATTACCAATCTCCAACGTTAGCCTTTAAGCCATGTGGTCTGTCAACAAAAACACCTTAACAATAATTAATGACACTTCCTTAGAAAACTTCAAAGTCAACTTTCTCAAGCCTTTTTGCGAGTTGACTTGAACTGCTTTGGGGGACTGATATTTGAGTTCTGAACTTCACACACCATAAACATAAAAAATTATGAAAATCCTATTGCCAAGTTATCCTCTTGTAAATGTAAATGTATGGTATATTTCTGATCTGATCCTCCAGTAACCATATCATGAGTCTCTTAACTGGTACTTTCTGATTAAAACTCTCATCAAAAATAAGTCTGCTTTTGTATATTTTACACTTATTTTGTTATTCTATAATTTCTTAATTTCCTTTGCCATTTGTGATAGTTCTTTGGCCTTGACATGCTAGTAGTACCATTACTTAAAATCTGTCACTATGAATTTCACAGTTCCATGAATCATATAATACTTGGAACGGCTGTTTAGTGGATTACTTTATTCCTAACTAACCTATAAGTGTCAAAGATATGCTTTGTGCATGTGTTTACTTGTCTTTTTCTTCTTGCAGATATTACGGGAAGTTATACAAAATCAGATGGATTTCCTTCGGGAAATCAATAGTAAAGAAAACGAAGAAGATGTTGGAAGTACAAGAAGTTCAGAAACTAATATTATAAAAGTGGAGAATGATACGACTGAGATCCATATACCGGAATGGAAGCGGAATAATCGTGACACAAAAAGTGAAACAAATGCTTATGACAGCAGTGGAGATTTTTCTGGGGTACGAAGGCATGATTCACAGGAATGGTACACAAAGGATAAATATGGTTCTAGGAAGAGGGACCCTGAGTCAAAGGTTCATAATGGGTCTTACAGAAGAGATGCTGGTTTAAGATATGATAAGTATGAACAAAGTTCAACAAATACAGACATGAGTCAGGTTCTTTATGATGATCATTCAGGCACTCAAAGTGAAAGTAGAAGAGAAAAAAATACTAATTGGTACTACAAAAGAAAGAGAGAGAGATCCGAGAGTAGTGACTGGGAAAGTGGAGACAATGAAAGAGCAAGAAAAGTGGAATCTACTTATTATGAAACAGAACGTAGCAAACATCACAAAAAACATGGCCATAGATCTGAATCTCACAGGTCACACGAAAGTTCATTTTCTAGATCAGAGAAGAGAATCAAAGATGGAAAGAAAAGAATGTATGAGACTATGAGCACTAGCGAATTTGAGTATGGTGAAACAAGCAAATGTGACTCTGAGAAACAAAAATACCATGATGTAAAACACAAACAGTATAAATTGAAAGCAGTGAGCAGGAACTTTCACAGAAGTGACTCAGAGAGTAGTGAATTTTCGTACGGCAAGCAAACGGCTCAAGAACATAAAACTGCCCACACTTATGCATCAGAAGAGGAGTATGTTCAGGATAAGGAAGAGAGTATCTCTAATAGTTATTATTCATATTGGAAGCACACCAAGGAGGAGAAAGAAGGGTCTGAGAAGAAAAGCAGACACCACAAGAAAAAGAAAAAGAAGAAAAAATCTAAATATGAAGATCGTAGTTCATCTGACTGAAGTTAATTGAAGATGAATCAGAGGTGCCAGAGCATTGTAATTGATTGTCTTTGTTTTTTAGTCCTTCTGTGAGTTAATAAACTCAGAAACCTGGCACAAAAGGAAAATATGTTAAAACATTAGTTTATTCTTTCTTTGTTCTTGTAAATAAAGTGCTAATATTTTTTAATTTCTGTGATTCAATCTACCTGCCCATATAAAATGTCCTTGAATAATTACTTTTGCTTTTGTAGGTATAACCACTTTTATGGCTTTGTGCATCAAAAAAATAAATGAATTAGTGCTTAGAAAGTATGTACTTCCAGTGTAATCAGTGTGAACGTGTAGCGTCTGCATGCAACCACAAGTAGGGCCTAGATTATTTATGAATTAAGAGATTCTGTCGTGACTATGATGAGGACATTTTGTCACTGACATATGTTGTTGTGATCTTTTGCCCAAAGACTGATTTCTTCAGCTCTCCCTACTATCCTGTCCTGTGCAAGTCTCATCATCTCTGCATAAATGTTGCTACCTACATCCAATTTAATTTGCATACTGTAATCAAACGTTGGTGTCCGTCTACAGTTTTTACCTCTCACGCATCCCTCCAACAGCAAAGTGTATCCCTGGATCCCTCAGGATGTTTTCAGTCAACTTCTTGTAGTCAGTTAGTGCCATAAAGCTCATTTTGATTCCATACCTCTTCATTTGCTGTCCAATTTTTCCATCTAATATTCAACATTTTTCTGTCTAAGGCTACATTTCAGGGAAATACTTTCAGAGAGGACTTCCTACCACTTAAATTTTTTATTCAGTGGTAAAGTATTTCTCTCTTTTAGGAACACTGGTCTTGCTATAGAGTGTCTGCATTTTATATCCTCTCTAGCTCAGCCTTTATAAGTTATTTTGGTCCGCAAATAAAGAACCGAATGAGATGGCCCACTGTGCTCACATTCAGGAGGACAGAAGTTCAAGTCAGCATCTAGCAATCCAAATTTAGATTTTCTGTGATTTCCCTAAATTATTCCAGACAATGACAGAAGCTGAAGAAATGAATTAAAGTTTGTGCCACAGCTGAGACTTGAACCTGGGTCTCCCTGCATATAGACAGGTGTGCTAGTAATTACACCACCACAGCATTATAGCTAACACAGCTGCATGATGTACCCTAGTCCAGTGCTCTCCCTAACACAAACTCCAGTTCACTTCTTAAGCTTATTTTACCCTTCTTAGATTATCACTACTGCCGAGACTCTCCGGTATTGGAATATCACCCCAGCATTGGACGTAATGGGGAAATCCTGCCTGTACCTCAAACATATGTGATCTATAGATATGATATAATGAAATTTTTGTTGAGATATTTGAGTCACATATTTATCTGCGATAATAACAAAAGCTGAAGAAATTAATGATTTCCCCATTACCTCCAATGCTGGAATGCTTTTATAATAACAGAGAGCCTCAGCAATAGTGGCGATCTGGAAAGGGTAAATAAGCTGAAGATGTGAATTTAAATGTGTGTTAGGGAGAGCACTCGACTAGGGTAGTCCGTGCAGCTGTTTCTGCTATATGGCTGCGGTGGCACGGGGATCCAGGTAGCTAGCACAAGGAGACCCCAGTACAAGTCCCAGTTGTCACAAATTTTAATTCATTTCTTCAGCTTCCGTCATTATCGAAGATGAAGATGACACTCCAATGTCTCAAGAAAAATTTAATTTTATCAGATGTACTCCAGACAAATTGTGGGATGGTTCATTTGAAAGTGCACAGCTGATTTCCACCCCATCCTTGAAACATTCTGAGATTGTGTCCTGTCTGTAATGACCTTGGTGTTGATGCAGCATTTAACCCCACTTTTTCTTCCTTCCAAATAGCAAAGCTCTGTTACTTTTAATGTCTCGTCTCATAACCTGATTACCTCAGGATCATTTGAATTAATTTGACAGCATTCCATTACTCTTGTTAATGTCATCATATTTCCTCTTTTCAAGGTACTACACATTCTGTACAATTGATCTACATTTTACGCTGTTCCTTACGGAATCTCACCATCAGCACACCTTATTGTTTTTATTTCTTCTCCTTGGAGCATTGATCCCCTTAACAAATTTCTTCTTGGTTTTTCTGTACTGCTTGCTCAGTGCAGACTGAATAACATCAGGGATGTTTAATTCCCGTCTCAGCTATTCCCTTTTGTACTTGATTGTTATAAATGCAGTCTGTCTTCTGCACAAGCTGTAAATAACTTTCACTCTGTGTATTTAATCCTGGTACTTCAGAATTTCAGTGTATTCCAGTCACAATTCATCAAAAGTTTTCTGTAAATCAACAAATGTTTTATACGTAGTTTACCTTTTTTTTTTCAGTCTAGCCTCTTACGAGTAGTTGTAGCATCAGTATTGCTTATGGGGTCATACATTTTTCTGATAGCCAAACTGATCTTTTCTGACATCAGCTTCTGCCACTCTTTCCATTCTTTCGTAAATAATTTGTGCTACTGTTTGGCAAGTATGACTTATTAACCATATGGCTTGGTAATATTCACACCTATTGAAACCGGCCTTCTTTGGAACAGGAATTATTACATTCATGTTGAAATCCTGTGGATATTTGTTGTATGTCATACATCTTTCATAAGAGGTGGAATAGTTTTATTATGGCTGGCTCTCCCAAGGACCTCAATAATATGAGGAAATATTGTTTACTCCTGGGCTCTTGTTTCTCTGTAGTACTTTCAGTGCAGTGTCACTTTCTGTAATATTGTCTTTGAGTTCATTTCCCATGTATACCCTTTGTATGTATGCCTTTCATGTTTCCCTTCCTTACTTGATACTGGCTTGATATCCACACAGCTGTGTCTCTGTTCTCGTAAGGTCTCTTAAATTCTTCTGTAGGTTGCAAAATACCTTTCTCCGGTCACGAAAACTGACATCGGCCGGGAGAGTGCTGTGTGCCTCTCCGTACCTGCATCCGACACCACAAATTGGCAGAGAATGACACGGTGACTAGTTGGTACCATTGGGCCTTCTGAGGCCTGTTTGGATGGAGTTTAATTTAGTTCTCTTTAGCATCTGTTTTGCCCACAGTCATATATGCCTCCTGTTTTGCATATTCTGTTGATGTCATGAGGGGAGACCATGACGTTGGGATCACAGATTTACTTCAAACTTTATACACTTTTAGTAAGTCATTCAAACAGCATAATGTGCAGGTAGTAAGAGGCACTACTCTGGCAATTCTGAGAAATCGCTAGAGAAGTTTTATGCATGTATTATGTAACTGATGTATCTGTGCATAGGTGCTGGATGTTAGAGTACACAGTGGTCAATGGTTTGCGTTCGAGGTTCGTAAGACGAACGTGTTTGAAGTGACTGTTTGACTCATGCTCAGCTTTTTATTTTGTAGTGCAAGTGTAAATTCTGTGATATTCATAAAATTTGCCCCTACACTATTCATTCTTGCTACATCAGCAACATCTTACTGCTACACAAGTTAACTGCCAAATGGCACCTGCTTCTGTGCCTACTGCTTAAAGCATCGAGGTGCAAAGTAGTTCCGGGTACCGTACCAGATTGCGTGTATAAGGGATTTCGCAAATCATGACAAGCATACTTTTTCAGGAAAACTCTTTGCATTTCTTCATTTACTTGTTGATAGTTATAAGTATATTTATATTAGTATATATGTTAGTATAGTATATATTAGTACATATATGTAGTTAAGGCTCACTGGCCACTTCACCATCTTCTTCTTCTTCTGTGCGGATGCACAAATAGTGCCCGAACTCTTACAGGAATCGGCAGTGCGCCGCGAGTAATGAGTATAATGGGCGGGGGCACTACGAATGTAGTGCGGGACAATACGTTGAGCATGTGGGTTTCGCAGGAGGCGTGCCAGAGATAAATCCCTGCAGTTGCACTATCCTCTGTGTCCTCGGTGGCTCAGATGGATAGAGCATCCGCCATGTAAGCAGGAGATCCCGGGTTCGAGTCCCGGTTGGGGCGTACATTTTCATCTGTCCCCATTGATGTATGTCGACACCTGTAAGCAGCTAAGGGTTTTCATTTCATTGTAATTTATTCTAATGAGCTGCATGGTTACCGATGGTATCTGTTCTTTCGGACATATCCAAAAGAACAGATACCATCTTAGTATATATACAGGGTGGTCCATTGATCATGACCAGGCCAGATATCTCACGAAATAAGTGTCAAACGAAAAAACTACAAAGAACGAAACGTGTCTAATTTGAAGGGGGAAACCAGATGGCGCTATGGTTGGCTTGCTAGATGGCGCTGCCATAGGTCAAACAGATATCAACTGCATTTTTTAAAATAGGAACCCCCATTTTTTTATTACATATTTGTGTAGTACATAAAGAAATATGAATGTTTTAGTTGGCCCACTTTTTTTGCTTTGTGGTAGATGACGCTGTAATAGTCACAAATGTATAAGTACATAGTATCACGTAACATTCCGCCAGTGCGGACGGCATTTGTTTCGTGATACATTACCCGTGTTAAAATGGACCATTTACAAATTGCGGAAAAGGTCGATATCGTGTTGATGTATGGCTATTGTGATCAAAATGCCCAACGGGCGTGTGCTATGTATGCTGCTCGGTATCCTGGACGACATTATCCAAGTGTCCGGACCGTTCCCCAGGTAGTTATGTTATTTAAAGAAACAGGAAGTGTTCAACTACATGTGAAACATCAACCATGACCTGCAACAAATGATGATGCCCAAGTAGGTGTTTTAGCTGCTGTCGCGGATAATCCGCATATCAGTAGCAGACAAATTGCGCGAGAATCGGGAATCTCATAAATGTTGATGTTGAGAATGCTACATCAACATCGATTGCACCCGTACCATATTTCTGTGCACCAGGAATTGCATGGTGACGACTTTGAACGTCGTGTACAGTTCTGCCACTGGGCACAAGAGAAATTACGGAACGATGACAGATTTTTTGCGATTTTTAGCGATGAAGCATCATTCACCAACAGCGGTAACGTAAATCGGCATAATATGCACTATTGGGCAATGGAAAATCCATGATGGCTGCGATATGTGGAACATCAGCGACCTTGGTGGGTTAATGTTTGGTGCGGCATTATGGGAGGAAGGATAATTGGCCCCCATTTTATCGAAGGCAATCTAAATTGTGTGGTGTATGCTGATTTCCTATGTAATGTTCTACCGATGTTACTACAAGATGTTTAACTGCATGACAGAATGTACTTCCAACATTCTGGATGTCCAGCACATAGCTCGCGTGCGGTTGAAGCGGTATTGAATAGCATATTTCATTACAGGTGGATTGTCGTCAATTGGACGTCCCCGGATTTCTTTCTGTAGGGAAAGTTAAAGGATATTTGCTATTGTGATCCACCGACAATGCCTGACAACATGCATCAGCGCATTGTCAATGCATGTGCAAACATTACAGAAGGCGAACTACTCGCTGTTGAGAGGAATGTCGTTACACGTATTGCCAAATGCATTGAGGTTGACAGACATCGTTTTGAGCATTTATTGCATTAATGTGGTATTTACAGGTAATCACGCTGTAACAGCATGCGTTCTCAGAAATGATAAGTTCACAAAGGTACATGTATCACATTGGAACAACTGAAATAAAATGTTCAAACATACCTCCGTTCTGTATTTTAATTTAAAAAACCTACCTGTTACCAACTGTTCGTCTAAAATTGTGACTATTACAGCACTATCTAACACGAGGCAAAAAATGTGATCCATCTAAAACATTCATATTTCCTTATGTACTACATGAATATGTAATAAAAAATGGGGCCAACCATAGCACCATCTGGTTTACCACTTCAAGCTAGACAAGTTTCGTTCTTTGTAGTTTTTTTCATTTGACGCTTATTTCGTGAGTTATGTGGGCCAGTCACGATCAATGGACCATCCTGTATAGTTATGGCTCACCGGCCACTTAACCATCTTCTTCTTCTGTGCGGATGCACAAACAGTGCCCGAACTCTTCCGGGAATTGGCAATGCGCCGTGAGTAATGAGTATAATGGGCGAGGGCACTATGAATGTAGTGCGGGACAATACGTTGAGCATGTGGGTTTCGCTGGAGGCATGCCAGAGATAAATCCTTGCAGTTGCACTATCCTCTGTGTCCTCAGTGGCTCAGATGGATAGAGTGTCTGCCATGTAAGCAGGAGATCCCGGGTTCGATTCCCGGTTAGGGCGTACATTTTCATCTGTCCCCATTGGTGTATGTCAACGCCTGTAAGCAACTAAGGGTTTTCATTTCGTTGTAATAGATATGTTTGTTCTAATACTTAAATTTAATTAAAAGTTGTAAGTAGTCGAATAACATGAAATTCACTAAAACTCCATGGAAACACAATTGGTTTTTTTATTATATTACCTCTCAAATGTCATATAAATTAAATAATATGAACAATGATGAAATAAGTATAGATTTAAAATTAAGTTTGAGCAGGAGTCGAACCATCACCTCATACATGTTCATCTTAGTAAGCTCGAATGCTAACCACTTGACCACTATGAACTGTCACATTCTGCACTTATATACAGATATGTCCCTTACGTAGTAGACACACAAAACTTCTCTTGCGATTTTCTCGGAATTGCCAGAGTAGTGCACCTTACTGCTTGCATATTATCTTGTTTTTATGGCCTACTGGAGAAGCACAATGTTTGAAGTAAATCTGTGATCCCAGCATTGTGGCCCCCCCTTGTCAGTTTTTAGACATCTGCATTCCCTTTCACCTACCTAATTTTCTGAAATTTTATATTTTCTTCTTTCATCAATTAAATTGAGTATCTAGTGTGCTATCCAATGATTTCTGGTGGGCCTTATCTCATTGCCTATTTGATCCTCTGCTACCTTCACTATTTGGCTTCTCAAAGCTACTCATACATCTTGTATTCCGTTCCTTTCTTCTATTTGTCAATAATTGCCCTTTGAAACAGTAACAACCATTAGTTCTTTCAATTTATCCATGACCAGTTTCCTTCCTTTCTGTTGTTTTTGTATTTTCAATCTGCATTTTGTGCCCAATGAATTTTTATCTGAGTTCTGTTCTCAGTTTTAAAATCTGATTTCTTAATTTGTTGTTCCACTGCATAATCACTTATTACAAAGAGTTTGTGTGAATTAAATTGTGATCTGAGCAAAATTCTTCCAAGGGGCTTCCCTATTCATTCCTTTCACTCAGTCCAGCTTCACTTACTATTTTCCTTGTCTTTCTTTTCCTACTGTTAAATTCTAATCGTAGTCTTCTCCCTTAACAAACTGAATAATTTCTTTTATCTCATCATACATCTATAAAATCTCTTCGTTATCTGTGGAACTATTAAGTTTTAATTAAGCTTTTTGTCTATCTTGGCCAAGATGCTATTCCTATTTTCTTATTCATTATTAGACCGACTCACGCACAACACTGTTTGAATTTATGTTGATAACCCTATACTCTCATTACTAGAAAGCCTGTACTTGCTGCAACTGCAGTTCACTAATCTGATTCTCACCAAATCTATCTTCCACTCATCCATTTTTCTTTTCAAATTCTATACCTTATCTTCCCAGTCAAGAGACCTAACATGTCACCCTGTGACCCATAGAATGCCAGTTTTGTTTTTCCTAATAACGAGATCCTCCTGAATAGGCTCTGCTTGGGGATCTTAATGGGGACTATTTTACTATCAGAATATTGTCGCATTGTAACCAAAATCACATTTCCAAATCTGATAGCATGATTATCATCTTTATTACAAACACAACATAATAACAAGCAGGAGAGAACTCCTGGTCAGTGGATGCTGCTGTTTACAGAAACACTGCATATTCCAGAATACACAAACTTAAGAAATTTCATGGACTTTCCGGAGATGGCAAATACTATATAACAAATAACAGCTGGTGATTGCATTTGAACTGGTAACTGTTTCGCATGTCAGTCAGCGGCTGATCACAATGTCACATTGCATGCAGCACAGCAGTGCTCCTTCTCCTGGAGAAATAACCACCTGCTGTTTCAGAAGTTCTCATTGAAGCCTGCTACAGTACCCTGGATCTAGATCTCGATAATGGACCGAGCGAGGTGGCGCAGTGGTTATCATACTGGACTGGCATTCGGGAGGACGACAGTACAATCCCACATCCAGCCATCCTGATTTAGTCTTTCGTGATTTCTGTAAATCGCTCCAGGCAAATGCCGGGATGGTTCCTTTGAAAAGGCACGGCCGACTTCCTTCCCCATCCTTCCCAAACCTGATGAGACCGATGACCTCACTGTCTGGTCTCCTCTCCCTTAAACAACCCAACCCCTTGATAATGGTCCTCTGTATGACCATACAGGTGAATCCTTGAGTTCTGGTCAACTTGTCACGACCACTTCACTACTATGAGCATTGAAGGTAGCCTCTCCCTTTGAAGATTTTCAGTCTTAGAGCGTGTCTTCAAGGAAACTGAATGAGAAGCTCCCAGTGTTGATCTGTGTCTCAGGACTGTAGTGGGATGTCATACAGAGGACACGGACATGGTCTGTGTGCTTTTATCTTCTTGGTGAAGGGTCATAATCTTCAAATTCTTGTGTGACATCTGACTGGCAATGAAGGGTATGATATGGCCCAAAGTAGCACTTTATTAATTTTTCCAATAGTCACACTTTCCACACAAGCATAAAAATCCATACCACACCATATCTTATGGGCTGTATCTCCCTGACTGGTGCTTGGTGTTATAGTGCTCTCGGTCCTTCTCCTGGGCATCCAGAGTCCATATGCAAGTCCGCTGTCTTGCTTGTTTGGTCCTGGTGATGAGATGTTTCACGTAGTCATCCAGAGTTGAAGTGGCAACAGTGTACCCATTGTCATTTCAGCCTCCTGACCATGTAACAGAAAGAATGGAGTGAAGCCACTAATATCATGCTTTACTGTGTTGTATGCAAATCTCAAGACAGGTAGTATTTTATCCCAGTCTCTCTGTTCAACATCAACATACATCAAGAGCATATTTGCCAACATATTAATAAGATGTTTTGTGAGTCCATTCATCTGTAGATGGTAGGTGTGTCAGTAGGCGGTAGGCAGTTGTCATCTTGAGATTTTCACTCTGCAACAGAGTGTGCGCTGATATGAAACTTCCTGGCAGATTAAAACTGTGTGCCGGACCAAGACTCGAACTCGGGACCTTTGCCTTTTGCGAACAAGTGCTCTACCATCTGAACTACCCAAGCACGACTCACGCCCTGTCCTCACAGCTTTACTTCTGCCAGTATCCTGTCTCCTACCTTCCAAACTTCACAGAAGCTCTCGTGCGATCCTGCAGAACTAGCACTCCTGAAAGAAAGGATATTGCGGAGACATGGCTTAACCACAGCCTGGGGGATGTTTCCAGAATAAGATTTTCACTCTGCAGCGGAGTGTGTGGTGATACGAAACTTCCTGGCAGATTAAGACTGTGTGTCGGGCTGAGACAAACTCGGGACCTTTGCCTTTTGCAGGCAAGTGCTCTACCATCTAAGCCAGCATGACTCACGCCCCGTCCTCACAGCTTTACTTCTGCCAGTATCTCGTCTCCTACCTTCCAAACTTTACAGCAGCTCGCAGGAGAGCATGTTTGCTATGTCATGATCTGAAATTACCTTTGACACAAGTCTTGGCTGGGAAATTATTACACGATCACCACAATGTAGCAGGTGAGGTAGTCGATGCAGACTATTATCCATTAATTTCCGTTTGTCAACTTCAGGAACCTCTCCAAGAGATTGATTCCAATTTGGTGGAATGGTGTTGCTGCAGGTGGAATTGGTACCAGACACCCTGGAGGTAATTGCAGCATCTGTTTCTGCTACTGGCATTCCTTACAGTGGCCCATACATTGTCTAAAGGATTGGTAAAGACCTGGCCCGTGATACTAGGGTCTGTTATTGTCACGAATCTTTTTGAATCACAAGTGACCAGATGTTGAAGTTTCATGGAAAAATTGCAGGTTAGTTGGCCGTAGATGAGTTAGGATGACAAGCAACCATTTTCGATCCATTGGTTCATAGTTCCTCTTATACAGTGTTCCATTTATTGATTGGAACCCTTCTTTGACCATTTCTTCCTCCTTCAGAGATATGGTTTCCCGAAATGCTGGATCTTCTCTCTTTTCAGCATAAATATCATTCAGCACAGTAATGACTGAGATTTCATTTATGGTGTTGCATTCCACCAAACAATTCCTTGAAAGGCAGTTAGCATCTTCATCTTTACAGCCAGGCAGGGAGAATCAATACATACACAAAGAAGTGGAATACAGAAGTACAAAGTAATGCTGAGATGAAGTTCTTCAAAGCAGTTCAGTTGAAGAGGAATGGAAATCTCTAAAAAGGACAGTCACAGAAGTTACAAAGGATAACATAGGTACAAAGAAGGTAACTGCGAAGCAACCATAGGTAACTGAGGAAATACTTCAGTTGAGCGATGAAAGAAGGAAGTACAAAATTGTTCTGGAATGCAGAAATACAAGTCACTGGGGAATGAAATTAATAGCAAATGCAGGGAAGCCAAGACAAAATGGCTGCATGAAAAATGTAAAGAAATCAAAAAAGAAATGATTGTCGGGAGGACTGGGTCAGGATATAGGAAAGTCAAAACAAATTTCGATGAAACTAAAAGCAAGGATGGTAACATTAAGGGTACATTGGGAGTTCCACTGTTAAATACAGAGGAGAGAGCAGATAGGTGGAAAGAGTACGTTGAAGGCCTCTATGAGGAGGAAGATTTGTCTAATGTGATAGAAGAAGAAACAAGAGTCAATTTAGAAGAGATAGGGGATCCAGTATTACAATCAGAATCAGAATTTAAGAGACGTTTGGAGGATTTAAGATCAAATAAAGCAGATGGGATAGATAACATTCTATCAGAATTCCTAAAACCTGGGGGGGAAGTGGCAACAAAATGACTTTTCACGTTGGTGTGTAGAATGTATGAGTCTGGCTACATACCATCTGCCTTTTTGAAAAATATCATCCACATAATTCTGAAGACTGCAAGAGCTGACAAATGAGAGACTTATCGCACAATCAGCTTAACAGCTTATGCAGCCAAGTTGCTTACAAGAATAATATACAGAAGACGGAAAAGAAAATTGCGTGTGTGTTAGATGATGATCAGTTTTGCTTTAAGAGAGGTAAAGGCACCAGAGAAGCAATTCTGACATGGCGGTTGATAATGGAAGCAAGACTGAAGAAAAATCAAGACACTTTCATAGGATTTGTTGACCTGGGAAAAGTGTTTGACAATGTAAAGTGGCACAAAATATTAAAAATTCTGAGAAAAGTAGGGGTAAGCTATAGGGAGAGACAGATAATATACAATATGAACAGGAGCCAAGAGGGAATAGTAGGAGTGGACGACCAAGAACAAAGTGTTCCAATTAAAAAGGGTGTAAGACAGGGATGTAATCTTTTGCTCCTACTGTTCAATCTGTGCGTCAAAGAGCAATGATGGAATTAAAAGAAAAGCTGAGGAGTGGAATCAAAATTTAAGGTGAGAGTATATTAATGATACAGTTCACTGATGACATTGCTGCCCTGAGTGAAAGTGAAGAATAATTTCATGATCTGCTGATTGGAATGAACAGTCTTGAGTACAGAATGTGGATTGAGAGTAAATCGAATAAAGACGAAAGTAATGAGAAGTAGCAGAAACGAGAACAGCGAGAAACTTAAAAATTGGTTTTGATAATCAAGAAGTAGATGAAGTCAAGGAATTCTGCTACCTAGGCAGCAAAATAAACCACGACGGTTGGAGCAAGGAGGACATCAAAAGCAGACAAGCACTGGCAAGAGGGCATTCCTGGCCAAGAGAAGTCTACTAGTATCAAACACAGGCCGTAATTTGAGGAAGTTATTTCTAAGAATGTACGTTTGGATGACAGCAGTGTATGTTAGCGAAACATGGACTGTGGGAAAACCACTGAAGCATTTGAAGTGGGTTGTTGTAGATGGATGTTGAAAATTAGGTGGACTGATGAGGTAAGGGATAAGGGAGATTCTCTGGAGAATCGATGAGGAAAGGAACATATGGAAGACACTAACAAGAAGAAGGGACAGGATGGGGGCATATGTTAAGACATCAGGGAATTACTTCTATGGTACTAGAGGGAGCTGTAGAAGGTGTAAACTGTAGAAGAAAACAGAGACTGGAATACATCCAGCAAATAATTGAGGTTTTTAGGTTGCAAGTGCTACTCTGACGTGAAGAGATTGGCACAGGAGAGAAGTTCATGGCGGGCTGCATCAAACCAGTCAGAAGACTGATGACTTACAAGCACACACACACACACACACACACACACACACACACACACACACACACACACACGCTGACCATATCACTAGTTGAATTGCCAGAACTTTCAGGCAAATCAGCCAACAAAGGGAATGGTGATCCATCACAATGGTGAATGATCTGCCAAATAAACATGGTTGGAACTTGTTGATTGCTTAAACAACTGCAAGGCACTCTTTTTCATTCGTAGAGTAGTTTGTCTCGGACTACGAGAGTACTGTGCATGCATAAGCAGTCATCTTATCATCACCTTCCTGAATCTGAACTAGGACTGCAGCTATCCCTTAACTATTAGTGCTTGTGTGAAGTTCTGTTTTGGTGTTCTTGTCATAAATTGCCAGAGCTGGAAAAGATGTTAGCACCTCCTTAAGGACAAGGAAGGATTTTTATTGTACCTTGTTCCAGGACAGTTTGGTGTCTCCCTGCAACAGTACTTGCAAATCCTTTATGAATTGCCAGTAGTAAGACACAATTTGACCAAATTTATCACATCACAAATGTGCCAAAGAGGTGGAAAATCTGTGACTGGTCTGATTTTCTCTGGCGGACTCCCTTCCCATTAACTAGGTACCCCAAGACTTGTATTTCTATTTCAATGAAGAGGACATCTTCAGATACGGTTTGAGTCCTGCAGTCTGAACACACTTCAACACAGTTGTCAGGTGGCTTACAGTAGATGTTCCTTGAATGTCTTAAAAAATGACAATGTCATTCAATTAGCAAATAACGATAGACCATATAAGGTATCGAAGGAGGTTGTCCATCATATGTCCGAAGCAGGCTGGAGCATCAGGTAGCCCAGATGGCATAACTTTGATCTCATAGGGAACATTAGGAATAACGAAAACAGTCTGATGATGGCAGCATGCTGCCAAAACGTTTTGTGCTATTAAGTATTAGTAAAAAGTGACTGAAGAAGAAAAATCATTTTATAAATTAATTTTTTTATTTGAAGATCACATGTAAAAGATAATTTTGTTATGATATAAAAGACCATTTAAAATGGCATTCACATTCATATAACTAGTATTTTTAGGTACACAAGTGTGCGTGACCCTGCTGTATTGTATACTATCAATGGCAGGCCTGTTGTCCATAATAATTGTTGAATAAATGATCCTGGGAGTCATGTATTACAAATAAATCTTGGTTCACTGACAGGGGGAGGACCTCAGACACAGCCAAGCAATTTAGCTCGTGTTTGGCAGGTCGCTTATGTACAAACTAAAATAAAATACTGTAAGATATTTTTGAGAAAACCACACCTAAAGTTCAAAATAAAATACTGTAAGGTATTGTTGAGAAAACCACCCCTAAAGTTCATGTCACACAATCAACTCAGAATTGACTGGATCAATGGGTAATTATAAACTGAGCATTTTTCATCATGTTTAGATCCACAAAAGTGTGTATTCCTGGAAATCGAGGCAAGAAACTTTTACAACTGCCACTTATGCACCCGTAAGGTAAAGACTGTTCATTGCAAGTGCTGCTGGTGTAGTGACCAAAGCATCTGGCTGTTGCAATGGTTTCGCCATTTGATGCTCACTTTTACCTTCAACTCACGGAACTCACCACTTCTTCCATACGTTCTATGTGAAAATTGCTTTTTACAAAGAAGAACTATTCAGCTATTCAGGAAGATTATCTGGTTTTATTTGTCAGATTACAAACAGACTTGAATTCACAACTCAGATTACAACTTGTTAGTAATACAAGTATGACTGACTCTTCCAAGGCTATTGAAAGAATTCCCCTTTACTTCATTCAACACTCTTAGGTCAGCATTGACCACCGTCATGGAACTTCATAGTGGAGGGGCTCCGTGGTGCGACACACAACGCTGTAGACTCTGTAGCTACTTATGATGATATGGTTTCACCATAAGATGGTCTTTCTCCACTGCAAGACGCCCCAGAAGCATCTCTAACAAAAAATCCAAACATATCAAGGCCAGAACTGGGTCAGTACTCTGACTAACCATAATATCATAATTTAAACTTGATTACATATCAACTAGCCATGATTTGTCAATTATATCAGCTGTTACAGAGCAAGTGTTTTATGAACTCCTGAATTATTAAGTCCCATATTTTTACCCTCAGACGGTGTTTGGTTTCCAAATGTGTATTCTTTTCTGTTTTGAAATTAGTGGGAATAGGTGGGTTAATCAGTAAAGTGAATCAATAAAGAATAATAAAGTAGGCAACTAAATTTCTCAGATAACATTGACAAGTAAAGAATTAAACATTTAATTTAATTTTATCCATATTTTGCAGCTTAAAACATGACTGTATTCAAAACATTGGCGGTATGAATTAAACAATGCCTTCAGTAACAACTTTTTCGTGTTTTATTAACTACACGATGCATTTCGGAGCCTGTGGGTCCATCGTCAGATGTAATTTGTCTTAATACATGTTTTATTTCTTCTCCTGAATTCCTCATTTCTTCTCCTCATTCAGGAGAAGAAATAAAACATGTATTAAGACAAATTACACCTGACGATGGGCACACAGGGTCCGAAATGCATCGTGTAGTTAATAAAACAAACAAAAAGTTGTGACTGAAGGCGTTGTTTAATTCATACCTCCAATGTTTTAAACATTTAATCCTGGTCGCTTTAAAAGTTCTCTTCCACTAACTCTGTTACATGTCCTCAATTTCCTTTGAACAGGTAGATGGATGGTACTCGTCTACAGTTGCATCAACATGATTACTCTGCAATTCACACGTAACTGCCTGGCAGAGGGTTCATCAAAGCACCGTTAAGCTACTTCACTGTTGTTCCACTCTCAAACAGCACACAGGAAAAACGAACAATTAAATTTTCCCATGCAAGCTCTGATTTCTCGTATTTTATTATTAGGGTGATTTCTCCCTATGTAGGTGGGTGCCAACAAAATATTTTCTCACTCTGAGGAGAAAGTTGGTGATTGAAATTTCATGAGAAGGTCCTCCCACAGTGAAAAACGCCTTTGTTTTAATGACTGCCACTGCAATTCCTGTATCATATCTGTGGCACTCTCTCCCATATTTTGTGGTATTAAAAAATGGGACCAGAAGAGGGAGAACAAGCGTAGCATAAGCAGTCTCTTTAGCAGACCTGTTACATTTTCTAAGTGTTCTGCCAATAAATCGCACTCTTTGGTTTGCTTTCCCCACAACATTATCTATCTGATCATTCCAATGTAAGTAATTGTAATCTCCAAGTCAAATAAACATTCAAAGCCAATAAAATGTGAAGAATGCAGTCTTGGTGCAAGTAGATCATTCCTTCCAACGATTTGACAGAAGACAGACTTAGTGTATGTTTAAAAAGATTTCTTTTTCAGGAATTGCATTTGATGCATGTCGTGCCTACAGTAACATCGCCAAAAAATCAGTGCTGAAAGTTGGTCTTGAATTACACTGTGAAACATTATTGCACCTAAACTGTTGGGCAGTTCCTGCCAGGTTTCCAGAACCAGATTGCAATGTTGAAGTCTCAAAATAAAGTTTTTAGCTAGGCAATAAAAATGAACACCACATGGCTGGCACACAGTTCTACAGTTTGGCAATATTACTTCTGTCATCTAAGTTGAAGCACCCTTGTCATTTATAATCATACAGTTGTACATGATGGTCTGAGTCTGTCCACACTAGGGATCAATATTAGACAAAACTTGTTATCTGCAACTTATGGTTTCAAAATGTTCTCAAGATATGTGTTGTAAATTGGATTTGTCAGTTTCCTGGATTTGGAGCAAGTTACATAAACATTTTTTAACGAGTCAGTTAAACAGTTGACTTTTCTACACACTGAGGACCAAATTAATCATTGGTTTCTTGTAAGTACTGGAAGCTTTAGGCAACAATTTTCCAGATGCTATGATTGAATAAAGCATAATGTTTAAATCCATTATTTTATGTATACTACCAGCTGTGACAACAGTTCTTTCCTGTGTTGAATGCTTGTCTTCACAACAGTCTCACTTGGAACTGTTTTCATACAACAAGGCTTAAAGTTTTAATTCTTTACTAAAACAAACACACACACACACACACAGCGCATCTCGGAAGGCTGTGGATGCCTTTGTAGCTAGACCATGACACTTTTATTTAATAGCCTTTATCTTATCCGTGCATAACAGCGATCAAACAAGTTTATATCCCCATTTCCCTAGAAAATGTGTGTGTGTGATTCGCATATACGATGATGAAAAATGCTCAATTTTGAATTATTTATCGATCCTGTCAGTTTTGGGTCTTATTGCTCACTATGAACTTTAGGGGTTGTTGAGCCAAAATATCTGAAAAGTTTCTTATTTTAGGATGTACAAAAGTGACCTCCCAGATATGAGCTGAATCAGGTGGCTGTGTTATTTTATAAATGAACATACCCACTGGAACCATGATTCATCCAAAAAGAAAGTTAGGTTATGGTCAATTTCTCTGTCTTGCACCATATTCAAAATCCTTTCACAGAACTTCAATCTCTTTTCTGGGTTACCAAGTTTAAGACTGTGCACAGGTGCTATTTTATAGGGCTGCAACTTTACCAATTTCATAGCTGTTTCAATAGAGCCATAGGAAATTCCCATTTGCTGAGAAAGCTGTGTAACTAAATCTCCGCATTTATCATTATTTGCGTAAGCCTAATAAAACATTCTCCTGCACCAATATTGTTATTATTTATACAAGATGGATACAGATAGCTGCGGCAATCTTCGTGACGGCGCATTACGAAAGTGAAGGTAAGTGAACATGTCCATTTCTTCCCTTGTGGCTGTCATTTCCGTATTTTTTAATTTGGTCATTTACTGCAACACTAATAAGTACAATCTTCATCATTTCTCTTTTTCTAACGAAGTCCAATTCCTTTTGTTATAATTTTTATCTGATTCTTGTTTCCACCATAACCAATATTCTTTGTAATCAGGCTACAAAAAAAGGTAAATCTAAGAAAATACGTGTGTGTGTCTGTCTTTACCGTTTATTTGTCATATGTGAGTAACTTTTACAATAATTACAATTTCTTACCATCATCCCCAAATGCAGTAGTTATTAGACAGCTCACTCACTTGCAAATGTACGCGCCTTTTCTTGTTGTTGCAGCCAGTCTGTTGTTAAATATTATTTATATTTTATTAATATCCTGTGGCATAGTTTCCACTTGTGTATATTGCTATTGTGACAACACTGCTTCGTGATGAGAATTATTTCGTGACTTTATAATTAAACCCATTTTCCAAATTACTGCACTGGCTGGTGAAATAATCAGAAAGGTTAAAAAAAAACCAAAGAAGGTGAACTACAGCACCATGCATTGATCAGCTAGAAGTAAGAGGTTTGGTTGTCTTTTCTCACTTAAGCAATATAATGCTCTAACGACATTGTATTAAGATAGAATCCATCAGAATGCTCCACAAGTTAGACCAGGGAGGATGTGTTTCTTTATACCTCTAAGCTATTGCAAAGGATATTTAAAGCTTAGTCCTTGTTAAACTGGCACTTATTCATTCAAAGATTCAAAAAAAGTTTACAGTGTTTGCAATGAAGTGGCAACAGGAAATGTGTAAATGGATGGCGATGGTCTCAGAAGTACCCTCCTTCACATACTTTGGGGAGTGTAAATGTAGATTTAATTTAGTTAGTGGCAGAATCTTTGCTATTTGTCTTGTATGAAATTAGTGTGGATGGTTCAATCATTGTTAATACAAACAAGAAAGAGCATTTTATTTTAGAGGAAAAATTAAATGTCCACTCTACAAGTAATAGAAAGTGTGTGGAAACTTATTTGTCATATAATATTCACTTTTTCAAAATTGTCAGCTTTTTGTTTGGCATCACTGGCATTCGTTGTGTCCATTATGTGGTATTTCATGTGCGTATGCTGTCACTTGTGATGTGATCTGTTCCTTCTGTCTCATTTAAACATGCCAACAATTCTAACAAGCATATGTGTTTTGTGAAGAAAATGTGCTTCAACACTAATTGAATGGAGCAACTCTCGATTGGGTATGTGCTGAATTGAAGCTGACTTATATGGCTCTCACATAATTACTACAGACATTACCAGTGATGGGGGCACATAATTGGTTGAAATTACTATGACTCATTAGCAGATAGAGTCTTGTGTAGTTTTTATCAGGAAGTTGGACTTGTTTTTGGAAGCTAAGGCATGCTAATGTTGAAATTACTTATGCGAGAGAGCACAGATTGATAAGTAACTTTCTCCAGTCACAGATAGTGGTTTGATAAAGTGACATGGCAGTATTGCTTCCTTTTGATTAGCTGAAAATATTGCAGTCAGTACCCTACTGCAGAACCCTGAACACACACTTTGGATACTCTTCCTGTGTACAAAGATGATTGTCACCCTTCTAATTGTAACATTTCTGTATTTTGTAGAAACCACTGATTTTAATATTCTTCGAAACACAAAGGCTGCTACAATAGGTAAGTTATTTGATAAGTGAAGCAAATTTAAGTAAAAGTCATTTATACGTTATTGATACATTAACTGTGATCAGTTATCCTTTGCTTACTAATTAAAAATCCTTGGTGCTTTGTTGAGAAGTAATAATAAATGAACTAGTGAAATGAGAAACCACTACTTTCACTGAAATTACTGTGAGGGCAAAGTAGAAAGTTCCTGTACATGCAATGAGATATTAAATAGTTTAAAAATTCTTTTTTTTTTTTTTTTTTTTTTTTTCGTGTACCTCCCATTCAGATCAGCGTGCATTGTCCAACATTTTTTAGTATGTAGGTTTTATCCTTGGAATGTTATTCTTGATTTTATTCTTGAAGATATGCACAATATCCATCTACAACTCACCTGGACCTTAGACATTTACAAGCACAAATTTCTGTAGTTGTAGGAGGTCCTATTAAAATGACAGATAACCTTTCTAGGCAAGTGCAGTGTTGGAAAGAACTTAAGGAAACCAGCTGTTTTTCATGTTCTATTGGAGTATTCAAAGTGCTAGCTGGAAAAAAATTTTCTGAAACAGGTGTAGAAACAACGCACTGGTCAGGAAATTAAAAAAATGTCAGGAATAAAGTTTTGAATACAAATATTATTATCAAAAATCTACAATTTTTGTAAAAGATTATATAGGATTTTTAAGACTGAATGTACTATAAAGATGGTGAGTTCTCCTCTTAACTAAAGGTGTTAGGAACATTAATGCAAAATCAAGAAGTTTGATAGCTTAGGAAAATATACGTTTTAATGCACAGTTTGCTTGATCTGGACTGAACAAAAATATTTCTATTCTTTAGAAAAGTCATCATCATTACTCATATAAGACTACATAAACCCTCTGGTTGTTGTTTCAGAATGCAATGAAAGTATTGCTACTCACTCACAATTTAGTAGATTGTTGGGTCACAAAAAGATTGCTAAACAAGTAAGCTTTCAGCCAAAAGACCTCCTTCTGAATCAAGCAAACGCAACTCTCCCACATGACCACTGTCTCTGGGTGTTGAGGCCAGACTGCAAGCAACAGTGCATATTGTGAGAATCAATCTTGGTGGTGATGTGACGGTAAGGAGGAGGCTGGGACAGGATTGGGGGGGGGGGGGGGGGGAGAGGTGGGAGGGGGGGGGGGAATTAGAGGAGGAGAGAAGTGAAAAGACTGTGGGTGCATTGCTGGAATTGAAGGCTATGTAATGGGGACAGGGGACGGATAGGTGGGTGAAGGATAGTGACCAATGAAGGTTGAGGCCAAGAGGGTTATGGGAATGAAGTATTTACTGCAGGGAAAGTTCTCACCTGTGTGACTCAGAAAAGATGGTGTTGGTAGTAAGAATCCAGGCTGTGAAGTAGCCATTGAAATGACAAATGCTGTGTTGGGCAGCATGCTCAGTGACTGAATGGTCTAGTTGCGTCGTGGCCATAGTTTGTCCGTTGATTTCATGTGTACAGTACGCCCTTGTAGAATGCAGCACATTCTTTGCAGCTTAGCTTGTAGATCACATGACTGATTTCACAGGTGGTGCTTCCTTTGATGGGATAGGTGATGCTTGTGACAGGAGTAGGTGGTGGTGGTGGGTGGAAGTATGGGACAGATCTTGCATCTAGGTCTATTGAAGGAATATGAGCCATGAAGCAAGGGGTAGGAATAGGGGTTGTGTAGGTATGGATGAGGGTATTGTGTAGTTTCAGTGTGTGGCAGAAAACCATTGTGGGAGGGATGGGGAGGATGTGGGTAGGACATCCCTCATTTCAGGGCACGACGAGAGGTAGTCGAAATACCGACAGAGACTTTGATCAGTTGCTCCAGTCCTGGGTGTGAGTCACAAGGGGAATGCTCCCTTGTGGGCAGATGGTGGGACTTTGGGAGGTGGTGAGTGATTGGAGAGATGTACAGATCTGTTTCTGTGCAAGGTTGGTCTCAGTGAGACCTTTGGTATATTTCGAGAAG
Organism: Schistocerca serialis cubense; assembly: GCF_023864345.2. Lineage (NCBI taxonomy): Eukaryota > Metazoa > Arthropoda > Insecta > Orthoptera > Acrididae > Schistocerca > Schistocerca serialis. The sequence continues at coordinate 1,092,280,894 of NC_064638.1, forward strand.
GACTGCACATCACTGCAAATGTGACGGCAATGGGAAGGGACTTCTTGTTATGGAATGGGTGGCAGCTGTTGAAGTGGAGGTATTGCTGGTGTTGGTAGGTTTGAAGTGGATGGAGGTACTGATGTAGCCATTGAATCCTGCACACCTCGCTTCACCCCACCATCCAATCGTGATCCAACCCCACTGTCCCAAATCAGAATTGTTAAATTTTCAGAATTTCTTAATCTCAAACCTTGCCTCACCATCATTCCCTAAATCTTTCAACATGTAAGGTAACCTTACATCCACATAACAAACCACAATCCACCTACAAACCCTGCCACAGTGACCCCATTCTAGAAATCCAACACAATCCGCAGTATCTCCTCAAATTCTTAGATCCACCCCAGAACCTGTTCCTGGAATCTCTCTCTCTCCTCACCCGTACCACTCCTTACGCTCTAACCTTTTACCTGTTTCCTAAACTCAATAAATCCAGCCATCCAGTACGCCCCATTGTGGCCAGTTCCTGTGCCTTCACTGAGAGAATTTCTGCTCTCATAGACCAATGCCTTCAGCCTATTACCCACAAGCTACCATCCTACATAAAAGGTACCAACCATTTTCTCCACCAACTCCTAACAGTTCCTGTTTCTTTACCACACGCTGCCCTGCTTTTCACTATTGATGCCCCCTCCGTTCACACTAACATCCTTAATTCCCATGGCATTGTGAGTATTGAACACTACCTTTCCCAGTACTCAAAGGATTCAAAACCTACAACCTCCTTCCCAGTCACCACAACCAAATTTATCCTACAAACAAATGTAGGGTAGAGCAGTGGGCATCTGCATGGCACCACCCTTTGCGAACCTATTCATGGACCATCTAGAGGGACCCATACCAACCACCCAGGATCCCAAACCCCTCACATACTTCAGATTCATTGATGACATCATTCCCACCCTCAGCCACCTACCTCGATGTTGACCCACCTCAAAGATGACTGACTATACTAGTACTTATATCCATATCAAACCTATCAACCATCAACAGTACCTCCACTTTGACAACTGCCACCCATTCCATGCCAAGAAGTCACTTCCATACAGCCTAGCCACCTGTGTGTCTGTAGTGATGAGCAGTTCCTCTTGAAATATACCAAGGGCCTCACTGAGACCTTCAAGGATTGTAATTACCCTCCCAGCCTTGTACAGAAACAGATCTCCTGTGCCTTATCTGTCCAGTCACCCACCAGCTCCCAAAGTCTCACCATCCAGCCACAGAGGAGCATTGCTCTCATTTCTCAGTACCACTCAGGACTGGAGCAACTGAATCACATTCTCCACCAGGTTTTCGACTACCTCTCAGTGTGCCGTGAAATGAGGAATGTCCTACCAACATCTTTCTCACCCCTCCTACAGGGGTATTCTGCTATCCTGTGAACCTATACAGTATCCTAGCGAACCCAACAGAACCCCTCTCCCTAACCCATGCCTTATGGTTCATATCCATGTGACAGACCTAGATGCGAGACCTGTACCACACATCCATCCATCAACACCTACTGCAGTCCTGTCCTTAAGTATCCCATCAGAGGCAGGGCTACCTGTGAATCCAGTCATGTGGGTACAGCTGAGCTGCAACCACTGTGCTACATTCTACCTGGGCATGAAAACCAAAAAGCTGTCAGTCCACATGAATGGCCACTGAAAACTGTGGCCAAGAAACAGGTGGACCACCCAGTTGCTGAGCACGCTGCCCAACACAATGTTCCTCATGTCAATGACTGCTTCAAAACCTGTGACATCTGGAACTCTCCTACCAACACCAGTGTTTCTGAACAGTGCAGGTGGGAGCTCCCCATACAGTATATCCTTCATTCCTGTAATCCCATGGGCCTCAACCATTGTTAGTAAGTGTCGTCCCCCCTCCCCCCTCTCCAATCTCCAATCTCATCCCTCTATTCTCCCACAAGCAACACTTTTACATCCTCCACTCCTACGTACTACACCTGCTCCACCCCAGTCTCCTCCTTACCGTCACCAACCAGATTACTTCTCCCATCATGCAATTTTGCTCACAGTCTGGCCTTAGCAGTCAGTGTATCTTCTATATCCTGCAGCCTTTGCCCCCAAAACAGTATCTGCCGTGGAAAAGAATTACATGGTTTCTGAGCAAGATGCATCAGCTATAATGTATGGTTTTCTTAAATTTGCTGGGTTATCAAACTGTTGTTTTTACTGACCACAAAACCCATAGTTTCCTGAAGAGATACAGCTTGAGGCATTTTCGCTTTGGTAGGTGGATGTTATATTCGTAACAATTTGATATGGAAATTAGGTTTGTGAAGAGAAAAAGCAGCATAACTCTAGATACTTTGTCATGATTACCAGTCTGTAGGGAAGGTGATTATCAGGAAGAGTGACTGGAGGGACTAAACTTGTTTTATTTAATGTGAAATCAGAGGTATGAAAAGTTTGTGGGGAGAGAGCAGAATGCAAATGAATATATTTAAATAGTTCCTACATTCAAAGAAACTCCCAAAAGTTGAAGTCAAATACAAATAAGGATGTGTTATTTAGGAGAAGGAAGGCTGGTAGGGAAGAATGAAAGTTGTGTTTTCCTGATGAGCATTCCGATGCTGTTATGGGTATTACAAGATGCGAAAATGCATTGCCAAAGTACAGGAGACAGTGATGTTCAATGACTTATGGCACGGAGAATAGAAGTGGGTAACTGCCTGTGTTTAGTGTGAGAGAAACAGATCTGTATCCATACCTTTACAAGCAAATATATACAGTTTCATACCTCAGGGGCCATGACAGCTTATTGCGGTAGATCTCTTTGGTCCCATACATGCTTTTTGTGGTGGGTGGTCTTTATTTTTGTTGTATTGAACCCCTACTCAAAATATATGAGATTTTACCTGATCAGGAGGGCTACAGCATCAGTATTAGGAAGTAAACTATAGGAGAATTATTTTGTGCATGTGGGCTTGCCAACAGCACTTTTAACAGACAACGGACCGCAGTTTGTTGCAGGAAATTTACTGCCCTGCTTGAAAGCAAGCAGGCCAAAGATGTTTGCATTTCATCATATTTTCCTAAGCTTACTGAGGTGAAATGTGGGCTAATTATTTGGGGACCTTTACATAAATCATAAGTCATTGGTGGCATGAATCAATGAGTGTCCCTCCACATGAACTGATGTTTGGAAAAAAAGCCCTCAAATATTATTGAGGAGGAGGTTATTTTCCACTACTGCAAACTTTAACGACAACACAACTAGGACTTGAAGCTTTATGTAGAATGGAAAACAGAGCCACAAACCAAGTGACATAACATGACAAAAAGGCAAAAGCTGTAATGTTTAAAATGAACAATTTGGTTTTGGTCGAGAGAGGCCACTGCAGATATTAAAAAGTTTCTCCATGTGTATGGGCCTGAGATGGGGTCTGTTGTTCCTTTTCACCTCATTCCACTTTGTTAATGATTATTGAATGATTTTAGAAGCTAATATGAGCTCAAATTATTCAAATTAAGAAAGAATGATGTGGTAGGAGACCTTTATTGAAAATTTTGTTTGCGTGAAATTCATCTCGTGCTAATGTTTGCTTGAACTATTCAGCAGAAGAGGGTATGTGTTCAAAAGCACTGAAACCCAACAGGGATGACTTTACAGTGCTTTCTTGTTGGAAAGGGGTATATGGCCAAGAAGGAAGAACAAAGTTTAATGCACCATAAATAACAAGGTCATTAGAGACGGAGCACAAGCTAGGATTGGGGAAGGATCGGGAGGAAATTTGCTGTGCCTTTTTGAAAGAAGCCATCTCGCATTTGCCTTAAATGGTTAAGAGAAATACTGGAAAATCTATATCTGGATGGCCTGATGGGGCTTTGAATCAACATTCTCCAGAATTTGAGTCCAGTGTGCTAACCATTGCACCATTCTGCTTGGTGTTTGCCCAGTGGACAGCTTCCAGATACAGTGGCGGAATAATACTGCCACTGGTTCCTTAGCTTGCAGTGCAATTTTCTTTTCTGAAATAATGGGCCCCATTTTTTACCTGTCCAGGGGAGAGACATAAAGTAATGGGAATTTTTTAAATATCTTACTAGCATCCTTCATGGAGCTGAAGAGGACGTGAGGCAAGGGGTATGAATTAACTTTAGTAGGTTCCCTGCGTACTTATAGGAAGGCATCCAGTGAAAATAGCATTTGCTCTTCACTAAACCAAGGCAATAAGTAGGGCCACCTTCTCGTTTTTTGGGAGAGTGGGCTGTGACTGGACTCTAAATGTAAGTCTGTGTCAGCATTCGATGAAAACAACAATGTAGCCAAGAAAGATATGTGGAGCTTATCACAACAAGAACAACAGAGAAGCTACCAGACTCCTCTGTGCTCCATCATGCTGTATTACACCAAGGGCATCTTCAGCACTGGTGAATCATCCCAGCAGCTGGTGTTATGTATTCCTTGGTGTTGGAGATGGTGATGCAGCTAGCCAACTTGTCTCATAAGTTTCCGACATGCTTGTACTTCGTGCTTGCATCTCCCTGACCACAGTACTAAAAGTGCTGAGGGCTCCTGTGTCATGATAAATAATATTTTGATTTAAAGTGCTCTAACATTTGGTGAAATTTTGGAAATCATGAAATAATGTCTTAAGACCAATGTGAAAGGACTAAGATTTGGCTCTCTCTGCTTTGCTGTTGGGTACTGTAGTAAATGGTAAGTGTTTTGTTCTTTACATTGTTTTAGCAAGCCACCACCCTTCAAAATAAATTGTTTATTGTCAAAATATGAATCTCAAGGAATAGAGTGTAAATGAGTTAGCAAATAGTGTACTATGTGAAATGAGCTCATGGCTTATATATAAATTTTTTGATGCTGTTGTGGAATGACAGCAGTCATGTTTAATATTTTAATGAAAAGCAGCCCAGACAGTTTCTTTAAAATAAATAAATAAATAAATAAATAAGAAAAAAAAGTAGTTTGTGGCGTGTCAGTTAGTGCTACACAGTGGCTCTGTGAACTGGCTCCTCAGGCCATCTCGAGCCTTTGGTCTGAGTATGACCTTGGAGACTGAAACTGATTACCAGAATTAAATTTAAAGAAATAAATGTTGGGATCTGGACTTAAAAATAGACAACAGATTTCAAACATGGCAACTTTTACATTTATCTGTAAAATTTACGAAACTGCAGCATTTTACAACTTTGCGGTCAAAAATTTGAAACGTTAACATTCGGTAAGCACTCCATTTCTGTTTGGTCAATTGTTTGCATGGGTTGAAGGCAAGTCTGTAGTAGTCAATAACTCATTCTGTGATATGATTGGTGCTTTTAACCGTGATGTTGGTTTTGTCATTGGAATTGAATTTAAAGCAGGGATAACAGTTCTTGTTCTTCCAAGTGAATGTGTCGACAGGCTCTGCTCCACAAATTCTTTGTTCTGCTGAGTTCACTCATTGTGATTTAACCTATATTCTTTGACCATGTGTGAACTAATTACATTTGTTCCAAGTGTGTGTATGGTTTTTTTTCCATGTGCATATTCTTTCTTCCAAGGTTGGCATCGTGTTCATTAAATGGTTTTTGAGTGTTCATGTTGTAAGTTTATGTGACGTTTGTTCTTGGACATTTTTATACATTATATTCCTGTTGTAGGATTCATGAATAAATCCATCAAGAAACAGAACTTCCAGACAGTTAAAGAATCATATTCTGTTGATTTTCTATTCATATTAAAATCAAGAAAGGGAGGAAAGTTTGCCTTTTGCACAGTATTAGTATGTGGGTGTGATATTAATATTGCACATGGTGGAAGAAACAATTTAAGTTATCACCTGAAGCATGGTGAACACGTAAGTTATGTTAAATCAAAGGGAAATAACAAGAAAATCACCTTTTTTGCCAAATCTGGAAACGTTGACAGTGATGTAATTAGGGTGGACTGTCTGTCTACTTCCTTTTCAGTGGAACACCATGTGCCCTTAAGTGTGGCTGATCATGCTGGTACTTTAAGGAGATGTCTCCCACATCAGAAGTTGCAAAGAAATATAGTTGTGGACACATGGAAACAACATGCATTGTAAATAAAATAGCAAAAACTGCATCATCTGAAGTTTTTAAGTGCCTTCAGAATGGACCATTTTCTTTGGCAATTGATGGAAGCAGTGATACAATGCCAAGTTGCATCCTATTGTTATTACATTCTATGATATTCTGTGGGAAAAAGTAGTGAGCACTGTGCTACCCAGACCAGCATTAGACAGGGATTCAATAGGGCAAAACATAGGTAACCTGATTTTATCACAGCTAGATTCTCATAACCAACTGAAAACTGTCGCTTTCTGCTCCAACAATGCTGCTGTTATGATGGAACACAAAAAATGGGGATCCAGCAGTTCTGAAGGAAGTTCAGCCAGGTATTGGCATCATAGGTTGCATTTGTCACCTGATTAATCTAGCAGCTGAAAAAGATGCTGGAAGATTACCACTTAAAGTGAATGAGATCCTTGCTGATTATATTTTATTTCTTAGAGAAGAGTGTCAAAAGAAAAGAATGTCTTCAGAAATTTCAGAACTCTCACAATAAAGAGGCAAAGAAAATTCTGAAGCATGTGTATAGTAGGTGGTTATCTTGAGACAAATGTTTGGACAGACTACTGGACCAGTGGGATTTGCTTCTTTCTTTTTTCAAGGAAGAAGTAATATTATGTACCCATAACATTTCTACAAGACTGACATCTTTCAAAATACCTAGAATTGAACGCCGTGGATCCAAAGAGATGACAATTCTTGATTCTGCTATTGCCCCTACAAGAATATCTTTATTCTTCCAAATGTGACACTCCCATCCTAAAAATTAAAGACTTATGATACAACATGTGAAGAAAAATTGTTTTTGTTTCTCCTCAAACTGGAACAAGGCCTTTTGCATTTTCCTTCATGTGACTATTCCTGTATTTGCTAAATTGAATGTTGCCATTCAGACTTCTTCCCCACGAGTTCACTTTTTATTAGAATTTCTAATGGATTTGCTAAAGCAGTTGTTCACCAAATTTGTTAAGTCAAAAATCATCAAAAGCTCCTCATTTGCTTGAAGTTCAGTACAACTTGCTTCAAAATCAAAGAAGTGACGATGAGTTAGTTATTGGCATTGAGACTTCGAACATAGTCAATGATCTCCAGGATACACATAAATCCCTTTTGTTCTCATCAGTAAGAAACTACTTTTGTACTGCCTGTGACTACATCATCAACAAGTTTCCACTCAAGATGACGCGTTAAAGCATGCTCAAGTTGCTAGGTTAGACAAAATTGTAGATACACATTTCTTCCATTCGTTTTTCTTGGAAAAATTTCCTCTCGTAATATGTGGGGGAGAGAATGAAACAACAGATGAGATGGTGAATGTGCTTCAGAGGCAGTTCACAGGTCTTCAGGTAGATGACACTTTGGCTGCAAATCGAGATGCTGCAAGTGATTCCAGTTGGGCACAAATATCAAGAATTCATGGACCTGATGGACTTCTTAAGTATAACCGAATTTCTAGAGTAATGCTCTCTATACTCACCAAATCCCAGAATGTGAAAGCATTTTCAGCCTTGTGAAGAAAAATAGAACAGAATTCAGATCATCCATGTCCAATGAATCTCTGGAGTCTTTCTATTTTAAAGACCAGGAGTTCTATTTCCTGTCATAACAAAATGTTTTCTCCAGACTTTTTGCAGGAAGCTAAAAAGTCCACAACTATGACTTTAAAGTCAAACTAGCATGTAGTTTGCAGTACACATCACATTATTTTTTGTCTGTGTTACAAGTTTTAGTGTGTAAAGCTTTTTTCAATTATTGCATATCTGCTTAATTTATCAGGGAAGTCCTGTTATGTATGCTTCAGACCAATATTCACCATAGCTGCTGCTGTTTAACATGGATTTCTTCTTGATTGTTATATTCATCTAAAAATCATTGAAGTATCCTGTTTAGAACATGAATTATTGTATCTTGTAGCTCAGAAGTATTATTATTTTTGTCAAGCTGGGTTATGTCAAAAATCGTTAGATTTTTTGTCACGTGTGAGTTTTACTTATAGCCCTTTTCAAAAGTTGTCAGCTATACACTTAACTGCAACACAACACAAATGATTATAATTATTATCACAGGCTGGCCAGACCACATCAAGTCAAACATTTAAAATTATTATGACCGAAGATAGATGAAAAATGCAGAAAGTGGAGGCCATTGTCTCCACTGTAAGAATATTCTCCAATGAACTGTGGATGGTTGTTTTCTTGGTCTAATTTTGGTCTGTTATATAGTGTCATATTTTTTTCAGGTTTGTGCATCCAAAACAGTGTCCTTACTGTAGAAAAGAACAGTCAGAATGACCAGATTGTCTGCTTTCGAAATTCATGCAGGCTGTTGTATGCAGCTTGATTATAACTCTTCTATCTCAGTAGATATGTAATATTCCATTGTGATAGTTGTGGTTAATAATGAGGACTCATTCAAACAGAATGGCAGCAGTCATTCAGTGACATGAACAGAAAACTAATTTAAATTTGTTTTAACATTTTTTCAACAATTTTACAGAAAGGTTTGCACTTTTCTGCAAGTTCAGATGTTGAAATCTATGTGGAAAGACTTTATTGTGGTAAAATCCTGTTACTCTGTACAGGAATTTCATACAGTAATTTAAAGCCTCTCACTGTAAAGCTCTTACTAATTGACCTATTCAGATATGACTTGCAACTAACCTTCACAATTTCAGTTCTGCCACTACCTGAATCCCACTTTTCAAACTTCACAGAAGCTCTCCTGAACACCCAACAATACTCCTTGGGGGAAAGGATATTATGGAGAAATAGCTTAGCCACAACCTAGATGTTGTTTCCAGGATAAAACTTTGACTCCAAAGGAAAATACTCAGCCACAATGTAGGGTTGTTTCCAGAATAAATCTTTGGCTCCAAGGAAAAGTACACACTTCATGAAAAATTAAAACTTAGTGTTGGAATGGAATGAACCCTCACACTTTCCAGACAAAACTGTTATGACTGAACTGTAAGGGGGGTTGTAAGTCATGCCTGTATGTGAAATACAGTTGGCTTTGTGGGTGGTATACAAGGTTATTACAAATGACAGAAGTGATTTCACATATTTGATATAGGTATATTATTTGACATTTTGCCACAGGACATTGCACACAAGTAGAACAACTCAAACTTTTTTTTTACAAGTTATAAGTACTCCACATGTACCCCACTACTGATTCTGCAGATATCAAATCGATAGTCAATTTCTTCCCTATCGGCCTGTTCAAAAGCACTGTTGATATGAGTCTGCAGTTCTGATAGGTTTGTTGGTAGAGCAGGCATTAACACATACAAAAATGTGGGATTTGATCAGGAAATGTTGGAAGCCATGACATGAAATGCTGATCATCTACACACCATGACTGATCAATCAGTTTCTCAGTTCCCTGTTTAAGAGTTCATGAATATCGTGATGGAAGTTGGTGGATGAAGCCCACACTGTCAGTTTCCAGTTGTGGCATGAGCCAGTTTACATGCACAACCAGATACAAGTGTCCTTTAATGGTCTTTCCACGAAAGAAAAAAAGGACTGTAAACTTTAAATGATGAGACTGCACAGAATTCATTAACTTCTCGTGAATGCTGAATGCGCTGCGCAATAGCATGAGAATTCTCTGTCCTTGGATTCGGTATAGTGCCTGTTCACTGTGCCATTCACAAAAAATGTTGCTTCATTGCTGAAGATGAAGCAGCTGAAGCAAACTGTCATGTAATATGCTGAGAACTGATCTATGACTGATTTTCACTTTTTCCATTGTCACCTCAATTAGAATTTGCAAGTCATCTTGTGTTTCCCTGTACTTCACAGAAGGTTGGTCTGCCATTTCATGCTCATTATTGAGACTTGTTTGACCACAGGGTGAAGCACCTGTTGCATGTACTGCTGTGACATATGCTTCTGTATTGTTTCTGTACACTTCTACCAACTAGGCCTGGATTGTTACTATGTTGTTGCCCTTCAAATGCAGAAAACGATACTCCACTTTGTCAGTGGGCTCCACCATCTTCTTTTGGCTCCTAAAGTAGTGAATTTTTGTACTGTGGTGTGAGATTTCATTGTTACAAGAACCACAGACATATTACTGCAAACAAACAAAAAATTATGTAATTGTAGTGTGTCAGAGTGAAAATTAAAACTTTATGATTACCCCCTTGAACAGTCACTAACATAGCCACAGGTATCAGAAATATAAGAATTCTTAGCATACCACTTGAAGTCAGTGGTGAATAAACCACCACACATTAACAGATTTAGGGATATATGAGGGCAGTGTCATACATGTACGTCTGAACAGACTACATCTGCGATAAGCTATCCATATTGCCATTGATATATCTCCAGTGTGAAAGAGCAGCCCACAGAAAATTGCAGTGGACATTACATTAAACCTGACACTGCAAAATGAGATGAAAATGATTAAAATTGTTATATGGCAAGCCAGGGAAAAGCTGAATGATCTACCAACTAAAAACCACAGAAGATCTCAATCCAATAACATGCCTGAAGGCTGGAATAACAGCAAAAATAACAAAATGTGAGAGATTAAAATAAAATGGGGACAGTATTTTTGGCTTGTGTGTTTAATATGGACAGCTATTTTTATGGAGCCACAATATAAATCTTTACTATGAACCTTAAACATGGTCACACATTCTCTCTCTGCATAAATACATGGCATCTCTCCTCACAGCCTGCAATTTCCACCAGAGTAATTATGTAAGACACTAATTCAAAAAATTCTTAATTATGAGGTAGAGTATGACCTTTAAATGATAACAAATATTATCTACCCTTAATGATCTGTACATTACAGAGGCATTTCATCATGTTTATCTTAACACAATCTCCATTGCTGAAAATTATTTCTTGCGATGGGGTCTATCGAACATGATGTGTGAGTGGAATAATGTTGACTGTGTGCAAATGAAGTACGATACAACCTAAAGTTGAACTGCAGTTCATATTCCCCTGGTAAGTTTAGAATTACAAGGAACATTATTGATTGTGATTTAACTTTTGACAAAACTAACCTGACTCCTGAATAAACTTGACCCAACTGTCACTGAAGTCAGATGGCTGAGCTCCTGACTGGCAGATTTGAATCAAGATGTATCCAGGAATATGAAAAGGCTTACCTGTTGCTTCATGGCATCTACCACCCAGAACAGCACGAGTTGCGCAGCTTGCAGCATATGTGGTAGTGGTTCAAAGAGCTCCAGGACGAATTTACTGTATTTTCCTGTCCACCATAATCCCCAGATTTAAACCCAGTTTAGAATCTGTGAGATCACATCAATTGGCCTGTTCATGCCGTGGATCCTCAACCAAAAAATCTAATGCAGCTGGCCATGGCACTGGAGTCAGAGTGGCTCCACACACCTATTGGGGCCTTCCAGTACCTCACTAACACTCTTCGTACATGTCCTTTTTGTAAAAGGTGTCCCGACCCCGGTAGCTGTGTGGTCAGCACGACAGACTGTCAATCCTAAGGGCGCGGGTTCAATTCCCGGCTGGGTCGGAGATTTTCTCTGCTCAGGGACTGGGTGTTGTGTTGTTCTCATCATCATCATCATCATCATCATTTCATCCCCATCGACATGCAAGTCGCCGAAGTGGCGTCAAATCGAAAGACTTGCACCAGGCGAGCGGTCTACCCGACGGGAGGCCCTCGTCACATGCCATTATTATTATTATTATTATTATTCTGTAAAAGGTGATTATTCAGGCTTTTGACAGGTGGTGACATTAATATGACTGGACCGTTTAGTTAACACTTTGTAGTCCAAATAGTTGGAGAATCTGAAACAAACATGAAGTATCTGGGCCGCAAGTCTCTGGAAATGATAACCAAATCTGGAGCACTTTTGAAAATACAAAAACAATTTAAATGAAACTGGAAATATATTATTCAGTCCTCATGGATGCTTGTAGATACTGACCTGAATATGAGAATTCGACGTGTGCCGTGCATGAAAAACAATTTAAATACAGCATTTGGTATCAACTGGGTATTCCACATGGATGTCTGTAATGCAAACACACACATCAAATGTGGATAGTTTTGAGCATAGAAAACATACTAAACCCAAAATGAATACAAACTGGGCTCACGCTGTGCTTGAAAAATTGTTTACCAATAATGTCTTGTAACGGTTAACACTGACAGTGCCTACTGACATGCATAGCGCAAAATTATTCTGACTTCATTTGGAAACAACTGGGGCTTTGAGATGAAAAAATACATTGATTAATGTGCTGATATATGGAACTACAAATTTAATAACTATGGATCCAACAGGGCCAAAAAAAATGGACTCCCCAAAGGGGAAAAAAATAAAGACTGTAGCTCATGAGCTATTAAACGTGGGAAAATCATCTGGTTCTGTGTCAGAAAGTTGGGTGCCTGACACTAGACACTGCAAAGCAGCACAAGGCAGAATTACATAAAACTTGGCTGAATGTCATCACTGCAGTGCTCAGGCTCTATCTCATAGCAATTATATATCGGCTATGTAGTAAGGTTCTTGCTACACCAACAGAACATCACTGGCACACCGTAAAGAAAGCAAGTTTCTCACATGGATGGAAATTTCTGGGGAGAAACTTGAGGGGATCAATCTCAATGGTGGTGGAAAGATATTCCTACCACCTATGGTGCCTGCCGTAACGAGAGCACTTCAGAGAGAGTGTACCTGTCTGACTACTAGGAGAGGATCATCTTCTAGAGAAGATTGTGAGGGTCACAGGTCCTGAGATGAGAGAGCACCTCACAGGAGACCTCCATCCCCATCCTCAAGAGGAGGATGCTAGGATGAAAACGCCAAATGCAGCACTAGTGGCATCAGTGGTGGCATCATGCGGAGGTGGCTCTTGAGGAGCAGAGTGATGACAGCGAGGCATGTCAGCATGGCAGATGGTTGAGGGCAGCTGACAGCTACCAGGAAGACAGGCAACCCGGAGGATGGTGTGCTGGTCAGCAAAGCAAACAAGTGCCACATGAGTGTGAGGTAGCTTGGGCTTTAACTTGAAAAAAGACATACCTGTATGGCACAGTGACTGGTGTACAGTGTGTGTCAGCCTGCCAAGGAGTTGTGAGGTTGCACGTGGTAACCCAGACATATGGGACATGGACGACAAGGTACTGTGTGGCCAACGCATGTGATTCAGTACACGTTGAAGTGCACAAACGCCTGCGGCAGTGGCTGGTGCTGCTGCTGCTGTCTTCCAGAAGCCCCTGTGTAATTCTGTCATGGAAGTGGGTTATGACATTGACCTCTGGGCACTAAAGGAAGTGTCTGGTGCTACAACAGAGGTAGCAGTTCTGCTGGCGTCAAAGACACCCAAGCATTGCCAGGAGCTGGAGGAGCAGTGCCTGCAGCTGCATTGGGTCGCAGTAGTGAGGTGACAGGCTCCGTGTTGGGTATTGAATTCCCTCCATCAGGCTCTGCGTATTCTGCAATGAAATCTGTGTACTGAATACCAAGAGCAGGAAGTAAAATGAAAGGGAGGGAGGTTGTTGCATGTGGTTCCCAGGCAACAGGTGGTGGTTTAGCAGCTCTGGCAGGGGTGGTGCCGGTGGCATCACTGGCTATGACACCAGCAGTGTTGGCGGTGGCAGCAGGTAGGCCACAATTGCTGGGGGGGCACACAGGCATTATGCAGGGTGATCACAAACGCTGGATTGAATCTATTGACAGAAACAAATGATGGGGCACTGTGGAGACACAGTGCAAAGAATTTGTCACCACTCTTCACGTTAAGGTGAGGGTGTAAGTACTATGGGCAGAGTGGGCAAGCATAAATGCTTAACATCTCATGCATGCACATTGCAAGGTCACGTTTCATAAAAGCCTTCTGCTCACCATGGCGCTTTGAAGAGTTTGGTTGTAACTGGTCCAAGTAATCTTGAAGCTGCTGTACATAGGCTGGGGTACAGGTTGTAGCAAAGTGAGGCTAAGTTCCAATAAAATCACCAGGTAGGGCTAGCAGCTGCCTGTAAATTAAGTCAGGCAAGCACATCCAAGTCAGCCTTGTGGGCCACTTGTAAACCTGGCATGATCAGTGGCACGGTGGCAGAGTTTTTACATCATAACAGATGAGGGCAAATGCAATGTCTGGTGGATACATTCCACTATGCTGTTGGCTTGGCAGCGGGATGGTAACCAATGGTGAAATGAACAAGGCTGCTGCAAGTCTCTATAAGGGTCTTGAATAGACCAGAGGTGAATCGGTGCCTGCAGTCTGATGTTATGTTGTGGGGGCACCCAAAATCGATGGCAACAGTTTTAACCAAAATGTCTGAGATGAGAATGGCTTGTGGCCAGTGCATAACCTGAACTGTCAGAAAATAGCAACATCTGTTTTAAAATGGAAGAGGGTCGATAATCTCTATGTGTACTTGAGAAAATAGGTGTTCAACGTGTGAAATAAATCATTTGGCGTGTGCACTTGTTGGCCCACTTTCGTTTGCTGCCACAGAACACAGATGTGGACTTAGGTGTGACACTCCAGTTGGGTAATAGGCCAGAAGAAATGTTCTTGGACAAGGGCAGCGGACACTGGAGTCTGCTAGGCCATGTAGGTGATCAAATGCTGGTTTGTGGAAGATAGGAGGAAGGTAGGGGTGGGTGCAGTCTTTAGAGCTGTTGATGTACTTGGGATCTGTCAGTTGATCTCACCAAATACTCAAGATGTGTACCACACCAGGGATCTGCTGGAATTGGAGGAAAAGGTTGGTATTTGAGTCCAGATGCAATTTGACTTTGGCAGGGTCAGTGGATTGGGCCCTTGTTAGGACCTCATAATCTAAAGGAGGGCTAGGGCACTGAGGGAACTGAGGCAGTCAGCAAAAATGTCATAAATGGCAGATACATGGCATATATCAGTTCACAATTGCACAATGTATTCCTTCTGGTGGGCTGTCAGAGTGAAATTTTGGCATCATTTTTCTGGAAACACCTTGCCATAAGAGATTGGTGGTCAGTTAAGATGGTGAAAGTGCATCCCTCAAAAGTACTTAAACACCTCAAAGATGGTGAGTAATTGCCTGTCGTACATGACCCATTTGCGCTGTGGCTCAAAGCTTAGCCAAGAAGAAAGCCAGCAGCTGCCAAGAGTCCTTGACACGCTGTTGAAGAATGGTACCTATTGCGGATTGACAATAGCAAGCAGGGTGGTGAGTTGGAGATGTACCAGAAGGGCCTCATTAGCAAGGTCACATTATGTGCAAAGCTAGCTGTCATGGACAGTGTCCAAGGCATGAGCTTGTTAGCCTTTGTTCGGTCACCTTGCAGTGCAGCCATGAGGGGCTCCAGAATATAAGCCACAGTTTTGAGAAAGCATTTAAAAATCTTGGCTGGCCAAAAAATCTCCGAAGTTCCTTATACACTCCTGGAAATTGAAATAAGAACACCGTGAATTCATTGTCCCAGGAAGGGGAAACTTTATTGACACATTCCTGGGGTCAGATACATCACATGATCACACTGACAGAACCACAGGCACATAGACACAGGCAACAGAGCATGCACAATGTCGGCACTAGTACAGTGTATATCCACCTTTCGCAGCAATGCAGGCTGCTATTCTCCCATGGAGACGATCGTAGAGATGCTGGATGTAGTCCTGTGGAACGGCTTGCCATGCCATTTCCACCTGGCGCCTCAGTTGGACCAGCGTTCGTGCTGGGCGTGCAGACCGCGTGAGACGACGCTTCATCCAGTCCCAAACATGCTCAATGGGGGACAGATCCGGAGATCTTGCTGGCCAGGGTAGTTGACTTACACCTTCTAGAGCACGTTGGGTGGCACGGGATACATGCGGACGTGCATTGTCCTGTTGGAACAGCAAGTTCCCTTGCCGGTCTAGGAATGGTAGAACGATGGGTTCGATGACGGTTTGGATGTACCGTGCACTATTCAGTGTCCCCTCGACGATCACCAGTGGTGTACGGCCAGTGTAGGAGATCGCTCCCCACACCATGATGCCGGGTGTTGGCCCTGTGTGCCTCGGTCGTATGCAGTCCTGATTGTGGCGCTCACCTGCACGGCGCCAAACACGCATACGACCATCATTGGCACCAAGGCAGAAGCGACTCTCATCGCTGAAGACGACACGTCTCCATTCGTCCCTCCATTCACGCCTGTCGCGACACCACTGGAGGCGGGCTGCACGATGTTGGGGCGTGAGCGGAAGACGGCCTAACGGTGTGCGGGACCATAGCCCAGCTTCATGGAGATGGTTGCGAATGGTCCTCGCCGATACCCTAGGAGCAACAGTGTCCCTAATTTGCTGGGAAGTGGCGGTGCGGTCCCCTACGGCACTGCGTAGGATCCTACGGTCTTGGCGTGCATCCGTGCGTCGCTGCGGTCCGGTCCCAGGTCTACGGGCACGTGCACCTTCTGCCGACCACTGGCGACAACATCGATGTACTGTGGAGACCTCACGCCCCACGTGTTGAGCAATTCGGCGGTACGTCCACCCGGCCTCCCGCATGCCCACTATACGCCCTCGCTCAAAGTCCGTCAACTGCACATACAGTTCACGTCCACGCTGTCGCGGCATGCTACCAGTGTTAAAGACTGCGATGGAGCCCCGTATGCCACGGCAAACTGGCTGACACTGACGGCGGCGGTGCACAAATGCTGCGCAGCTAGCGCCATTCGACGGCCAACACCGCGGTTCCTGGTGTGTCCGCTGTGCCGTGCGTGTGATCATTGCTTGTACAGCCCTCTCGCAGTGTCCGGAGCAAGTATGGTGGGTCTGACACACTGGTGTCAATGTTTTATTTTTTCCATTTCCAGGAGTGTATTTTGTGAGGTACAGAAAATTGGTGATCACTTGGGGCTTTTTCAGGCAGAGGTTGAGAGCCAGAAGCAGAAACGATATGGCCTATGTTCTTTTGGTACCAAATGGTGTGCAGAGGACCAAGGGCCTTTCAATGGATGTAGGAGCACAGAAGCAATGGAGGCCACAATTTATGCCTGTGCAAATTTGTGCTCAACTGGTGGAAGAGGATAAGCATGACAGTGGGCAGGCACGCCTAGAGTGGTTATGATATAATGCACCATGTCATGGTGCAATTCACAGGATTTGGGGGGGGGGGGGGGGGCTGGAATGATGGGTGAGAAGCAGAAGTTCATAAAGAAGATTGGAAGATTGGCAAAGGGACTGGAGTAGTTGTTTGATGTTAAAGGGGGTGGCAACATGGGAAGTGCAGGGTATGGAATGACCCAATGTGCTGTCAACTAGGCAACACTATACAAAGTTGAGAAGAAGGTTAAGCGTGAAATGACATCTGCACCAACAAATGGGTCAGAGGAGTCAGTCACAACGGAGTACTAAGGGAACTCCTTACCAAGGTTGAGATCAACTTAACAGGTGTGGAAACTGTAAGATGTGATTACAGAGCTGTTAGCGGCACTGAGGAGGAAGAGAGGGGGAGGGCCAGATGAGGGCAAGAGTTTGTGTAGGAAAATGGGTAAGTCCGACACGTTGTCAGTCAGCAGGAGACAGGTGAGGTGGGATTGCAGTAGCCAAGCACAAACAGCACGGAGATATCGTCAACAACCAGGTGCACCTACTGCTGACTGCTATTCGAGTCTAGGGACTATGTGCATCATAGTCTGCAGTTGGTGACATTACAGCTGAGACACTCGTGATACCAGCACATGGAATTGTTCTCAGCCAGATCCTCCAGATTGCCAGATGCACCCAGGGAAATGCGCTTGTGCAGATGTGTGCACTTGCAGTCATCATTCAGAGGAATATCACAACTGTGTGAGCCATGTTAATAAGCACGGCTAAGCTATAATAGACCTGGTGCAGAGGTGGATAGATGCAATCAAACGAGGGCAGTGGTTAGCTTAGCCATCTCACAGCTCATGTGTGTCATTTATATGTGCTAAATCGGACTGTATGTCTTGTGGTACAGGTTGTAGAGGTGTCCCTATGGATTGTGCCTTGGAGCGGCTAGGTGACTTATTGCCATGGTGACAAAAAGGAACCAGCTAGGGCAATGGGGGATACAAGGACTGACTGGCTGCTGCTTCTTGGGTGGGAGGGGGGTGAGGAGGAATCGAGAGTCAAATATCTGGTGCACTATTACAGTGATGGCAGTGATGTTAATGTGATATTTCACAGTGAGCGCCCTATAGATCGCAGCTGGTGAATGCGAGTGCCAGTTATGAAGTAACAGCTTGTCTGGAAAAACATTGGAGTCAGATAGGGCACAAAGGTACTGCAGGAGATGCATGAGCCTTATGTTGAAACATCCATTTGTAGAAAGCATTTCCCAAGAGTGTGTCATCTCGGATGAAGCTGACCACATGATTAAGCAGTCTTTTAACTTAATATAGCTGCCAGGCTGTGGAGGATTTCTAATGATATTGTGAGTCTCTGCCTTGATGATGGACTCAAGTTTTGTAATAATCATGGTGAACTTTGTTGCATCGTTCATGATTTCAGGGTCAGCAAAGGCAAAGTAACTCGAAAATCCAACATTTAACATTTAACTTCTTGTAGTCCACACAGTTGGGGAAATTTTAAATAAGCAAACATGAGATATCTGAGTTGCACATCTTCAGAAATTAAAACCATGTCTTGAGCAATATAAAAATGCAAAAACAACTTAAATGAAATTGGAAATATAATTATTCAGTCTTCATGGAAATTAAAATGTATACAGGAATTTGGCATGTGATGTATGTGGAGCATTTGGTATGAACCAGTTAGTCCATGTAAATGCTTGTAATGTTAACATGCACATAATATGCAGCCAGTTCTGAGTGTTGAAAACATACTAAATCAAACATTAATACAAAATGTGGCTTATGCAGTGCATGAAAATAGTTTACCAAATATTGTCTGGTAACAGCTATAGCTGACAGTTAGCTCCTGCAGAAGTCATAGCATAAATTATTCTGATCTTGTTGAGAAACAACTGGGGTTTTGGCATGGAAAAATACATTGATTAATGTGCTGGTCTATGGCACTGCTAATTTAACAGCTAAAGGTCCAACAGAGCCAAAAAGTGGACTTTCCAAAATGACTAAAAGGTGACGAGACTGCTACACATGAGCTATTAAATTTGGGAAAAGCCACCTGCTTCTGTTTCAGAGAGCTGGGTGCCTGCTAAGCTGGTCACTGCAAACCAACGCAAGACCAACTTACCTAAAAGTTTGCTCGAACTCACTGGTGCAGCGCTCTGGCCCTGTCTTGTAGCACTTGTATTCAGCCAAGCTGTAAGGTTTTTCTACACCAACTGAACATCACTAGCACTCTGGCAACAACGCGAGCTTTGCAAATGGACAGGAATTCCTGGGGAGAAACTTGTGGGACCTGAGATGAGAGAGCAGCCATAATTGATTGAGTACTTTATTAATCTATGAAACAATGTATGGATTTTGTCAGTCACCACACTGAAAAATTAATGACTTAAAATTGATTCCTTACACACTAATAAATTAACACTGAATTTTCTTTTAATTATTATTTCTGTATTTATTATAATACAGGACTTCTTAAATTAAGTAACATGTTTTAATTCTGGTTCTCGATTGCGGTATAGAAGTTTTAATTTTGTAAGTATTTTTTTATTTTAATTTTGAAAGAGCATTTAGAATCTTTATCTTTTATATGTTTTGGTAATTTGTTTCATATTTTGATGGCTTTGTACAATAAACTCTGCTGAGTTCTAACTTTCTTCTGTCCAAATGAAAAACTATAGCTGTTTCTAGTTTCATAATCATGTATTCCCCCCATGAACCATGGACCTTGCCGTTGGTGGGGAGGCTTGCGTGCCTCAGCGATACAGATAGCCGTACCGTAGGTGCAACCACAACGGAGGGGTATCTGTTGAGAGGCCAGACAAACGTGTGGTTCCTGAAGAGGGGCAGCAGCCTTTTCAGTAGTTGCAAGGGCAACAGTCTGGATGATTGACTGATCTGGCCTTGTAACAATAACCAAAACGGCCTTGCTGTGCTGGTACTGCAAACGGCTGAAAGCAAGGGGATACTACAGCCGTAATTTTTCCCGAGGGCATGCAGCTTTACTGTATGATTACATGATGATGGCGTCCTCTTGGGTAAAATATTCCGGAGGTAAAATAGTCCCCCATTCGGATCTCCGGGCGGGGACTACTCAAGAGGATGTCGTTATCAGGAAAAAGAAAACTGGCGTTCTACGGATCGGAGTGTGGAATGTCAGATCCCTTAATCGGGCAGGTAGGTTAGAAAATTTAAAAAGGGAAATGGATAGGTTGAAGTTAGATATAGTGGGAATTAGTGAAGTTCGGTGGCAGGAGGAACAAGACTTCTGGTCAGGTGACTACAGGGTTATAAACATAAAATCAAATAGGGGTAATGCAGGAGTAGGTTTAATAATGAATAGGAAAATAGGAATGCGGGTAAGCTACTACAAACAGCATAGTGAACGCATTATTGTGGCCAAGATAGATACGAAGCCCACGCCTACTACAGTAGTACAAGTTTATATGCCAACTAGCTCTGCAGATGACGAAGAAATTGAAGAAATGTATGATGAAATAAAAAAAATTATTCAGATTGTGAAGGGAGACGAAAATTTAATAGTCATGGGTGACTGGAATTCGAGTGTAGGAAATGGGAGAGAAGGAAACATAGTAGGTGAATATGGATTGGGGGACAGAAATGAAAGAGGAAGCCGCCTGGTCGAATTTTGCACAGAGCACAACATAATCATAACTAACACTTGGTTTAAGAATCATGAAAGAAGGTTGTATACATGGAAGAACCCTGGAGATACTAAAAGGTATCAGATAGATTATATAATGGTAAGACAGAGATTTAGGAACCAGGTTTTAAATTGTAAGACATTTCCAGGGGCAGATGTGGACTCTGACCACAATCTATTGGTTATGACCTGTAGATTAAAACTGAAGAAACTGCAAAAAGGTGGGAATTTAAGGAGATGGGACCTGGATAAACTAAAAGAACCAGAGGTTGTACAGAGTTTCAGGGAGAGCATAAGGGAGCAATTGACAGGGATGGGGGAAATAAATACAGTAGAAGAAGAATGGGTAGCTTTGAGGGATGAAGTAGTGAAGGCAGCAGAGGATCAAGTAGGTAAAAAGACGAGGGCTGGTAGAAATCCTTGGGTGACAGAAGAAATATTGAATTTACTTGATGAAAGGAGAAAATATAAAAATGCAGTAAGTGAAACAGGCAAAAAGGAATACAAACGTCTCAAAAATGAGATCGACAGGAAGTGCAAAATGGCTAAGCAGGGATGGCTAGAGGACAAATGTAAGGATGTAGAGACCTATCTCACTAGGGGTAAGATAGATACCGCCTATAGGAAAATTAAAGAGACCTTTGGAGATAAGAGAACGACTTGTATGAATATCAAGAGCTCAGATGGAAACCCAGTTCTAAGCAAAGAAGGGAAAGCAGAAAGGTGTAAGGAGTATATAGAGGGTCTATACAAGGGCGATGTACTTGAGGACAATATTATGGAAATGGAAGAGGATGTAGATCAAGATGAAATGGGAGATATGATACTGCGTGAAGAGTTTGACAGAGCACTGAAAGACCTGAGTCGAAACAAGGCCCCCGGAGTAGACAATATTCCATTGGAACTACTGACGGCCGTGGGAGAGCCAGTCCTGACAAAACTCTACCATCTGGTGAGCAAGATGTATGAAACAGGCGAAATACCCTCAGACTTCAAGAAGAATATAATAATTCCAATCCCAAAGAAAGCAGGTGTTGACAGATGTGAAAATTACCGAACTATCAGCTTAATAAGTCACAGCTGCAAAATACTAACACGAATTCTTTACAGACGAATGGAAAAACTAGTAGAAGCCAACCTCGGGGAAGATCAGTTTGGATTCCGTAGAAACACTGGAACACGTGAGGCAATACTGACCTTACGACTTATCTTAGAAGAAAGATTAAGGAAAGGCAAACCTACGTTTCTAGCATTTGTAGACTTAGAGAAAGCTTTTGACAATGTTGACTGGAATACTCTCTTTCAAATTCTAAAGGTGGCAGGGGTAAAACACAGGGAGCGAAAGGCTATTTACAATTTGTACAGAAACCAGATGGCAGTTATAAGAGTCGAGGGACATGAAAGGGAAGCAGTGGTTGGGAAGGGAGTAAGACAGGGTTGTAGCCTCTCCCCGATGTTGTTCAATCTGTATATTGAGCAAGCAGTAAAGGAAACAAAAGAAAAATTCGGAGTAGGTATTAAAATTCATGGAGAAGAAATAAAAACTTTGAGGTTTGCCGATGACATTGTAATTCTGTCAGAGACAGCAAAGGACTTGGAAGAGCAGTTGAATGGAATGGACAGTGTCTTGAAAGGAGGATATAAGATGAACATCAACAAAAGCAAAACAAGGATAATGGAATGTAGTCTAATTAAGTCGGGTGATGCTGAGGGAATTAGATTAGGAAATGAGGCACTTAAAGTAGTAAAGGAGTTTTGCTATTTGGGGAGCAAAATAACTGATGATGGTCGAAGTAGAGAGGATATAAAATGTAGGCTGGCAATGGCAAGGAAAGCGTTTCTGAAGAAGAGAAATTTGTTAACATCCAGTATTGATTTAAGTGTCAGGAAGTCATTTCTGAAAGTATTCGTATGGAGTGTAGCCATGTATGGAAGTGAAACATGGACGATAAATAGTTTGGACAAGAAGAGAATAGAAGCTTTCGAAATGTGGTGCTACAGAAGAATGCTGAAGATTAGATGGGTAGATCACATAACTAATGAGGAAGTATTGAATAGGATTGGGGAGAAGAGAAGTTTGTGGCACAACTTGACCAGAAGAAGGGATCGGTTGGTAGGACATGTTCTGAGGCATCAAGGGATCACCAATTTAGTATTGGAGGGCAGCGTGGAGGGTAAAAATCGTAGAGGGAGACCAAGAGATGAATACACTAAGCAGATTCAGAGGGATGTAGGTTGCAGTAGGTACTGGGAGATGAAAAAGCTTGCACAGGATAGAGTAGCATGGAGAGCTGCATCAAACCAGTCTCAGGACTGAAGACCACAGCAACAGCAGCAGCAGCAATCATGTATTACACAATATTTAATGTAGTAGTTTTAAATACATAACACTCTGAAAAGTAAAGTCGCAAGGGATAAGTTGGATTTCCAGCACTTTAAAAAGTTCAATGAAGTGAGCTGTGCTGCCACTTTTGGTCATTATATGCACTGATCTTTTCTACAATCTTAATATAACTAGAATATTTTTCCTTTTCAATCCTCATAAAAAAAAAGAAAAAAAATAGTATAGCTAATAACAAAATGAATGTAAGCAACATATACTGATCAGATACATAAAGATCACATAACAGTGAAAGAATTTGGGGGACATATTGTGCTGCAGAGATTCTATTACTAAGTATTTTTACATGTTCTTCCCACTTTCTGACATTCAAGGTGCATTCCAAAAAATTTTGTGCTTTCCACATGTTGTATGAATTAATTATTTATTTTCAAGTTACTGTAATCTGTTTTTTTATTTATGTAGAAGTTCATAGTGATTGTATTATTTATATTAAGTGTGACTTTATTGTTCGTTAACCACTTTGTACACAGCTAAATTTTTCCTCAGCTTTTTTGCTTGTACTTCTGGTGACAATGTTCAGTATCCAGAATGAGATTTTCACTCTGCATTGGAGTGTGCGCTGATATGAAACTTCCTGACAGATTAAAACTGTGTGCCAGGCCAAGACTCGAACTCGGGACCTTTGCCTTTCACGGGCAAGTGCTCTACCAACTGAGCTACCCAAGCAGGACTCATGCCCCGTCCGAAATATCCTTTCTTTCAGGAGTGCTAGTTCTGCAAGGTTCGCAGGAGAGCTTCTGTAAAGTTTGGAAGGTAGGAGACCAGGTACTGGCAGAAGTAAAGCTGTGAGGATGGGTTGTGAGTCGTGCTTGGGTAGCTCAGTTGGTAGAGCACTTACCCACGAAAGGCAAAGGTCCTGAGTTCGAGTCTCGGCCCAGCACACAGTTTTAATCTGTCAGAAAGTTTGCTGGCCGGTGTGGCCGTGCAGTTCTAGGCGCTTCAGTCTGGATTTGTGTGACCGCTTTGGTCGCAGGTTCGAATCCTGCCTTGGGCATGGATGTGTGTGATGTCCTTAGGTTAGTAAGGTTTAAATAGTTCTAAGTTCTGGGGGACTGATGATCACAGATGTGAAGTCCCATAGTGCTCAGAGCCATTTTTTGTCAGGAAGTTTCATATCAGCGCACACTCCACTGCAGAGTGAACATCTCATTCTGGAAACATCCCCCAGGCTGTGGCTAAGCCATGTCTCCACAATATCTTTTCTTTCAGGAGTGCTAGTTCTGCGACGTTCACAGGAGAGCTGTAAACTGTAAAGTTTGGAAGGTAGGAGACCAGGTACTGGCAGAAGTAAAGGTGTGAGGACGGGGCATGAGTCATGCTTGGGTTGCTCAGTTGGTAGAGCACTTGCCCGCAAAAGGCAAAGGTCCCGAGTTTGAGTCTCGGCCCGGCACACAGTTTTAATCTGTCAGGAAGTTTCATAGTGTTCAGTATGTTAGTTCATCTACAAACAATATTGTTTGCCCATGTTTGATGCTTTGTCGGAAATCATTAATGTAAAATAGGAAAATACTAGACCAAGCACACTACCCTGTGGTCTGCCTATATTTATATATATTTAGGGTCAAACTTATGTTTTTCAATATAGTTAGAGCTACTTGACTCACTTGTAATTTCAGCCAACTGTACTCTGTTTTCTGGATATGACTGGAACCACTCCATCTTATTTAACAGTATTTTGTGATCCACTGTGTCGAATGCTTTACTTATATCAGGGAATATACCTGTTGCATAGTTCCCTTTATCCACTGCTTCAAGGACATGTTTCGTGAGATGTGCTGTTGCCGATTCATTACCTTACCTAGGTCAGCAACCAAGCTGTTCATTGGAAAGGAGGTTGTATTAGGTGATTACAATTAAATTGCAGCTACTCACAGAGGTCCAGTGAGGGCTGTAATTATCATATGACAGTGAAACTTGGTAGATATGCATTAATGCACAACTGATCTACACTGGAAAAAAGTTAGGTCCAATTTTTGTCATAAGTTACAAATCTGGCATTGTGATTGCAAGAAAGATGCCTAGAAATGTCTTCATGTGCAATGGGTTTAGGAGTATAATGTGGGCAGAAAAGGTCAAACAAGTGAGAAAGACATAATTTGTTTTTATTATTAACTGCCACTTATGCAATTTGTTCAATATGAGCAGCAGAAACATTGATGAGATGATGTACAGTACCAGGTTTGTAACTGGTGGCCAAACTTGGAACTAATTTTTTTTTATTTTTTTTATTTTATTTATTTGTTTAAGTGAAAATCAGTTCTGGATTAATGCATTGGCAAATATACCAAGTTTCATTGCCATATGATAATTGCTTAATCACCTGATATTTATTTAAACAGTTCATAAGTCTGTCTTTCACAATAGCTTCTATTATTTTTGCAAAGCACTAGATTAGTGAGAGTGGCTTATAATGTTCTCTATTTTCCATGCCTTCCGCTTTGAAGAGAGGCAGTTATTTAGTACATTTAAAGTAGTCAGGAAAGGAACTACACATGAATGATTGGTTTATAATGTGAAATAGTGGTGAGTTAGACTCCTTAATCAGACGAGTTGGTACTTCATCCAAACCTCCTGAAACATTATTTTTCAGTTTTCAAAGTGCCCTATAGATTTCCTCCCGTGTTATAGTCAATAATAACTTTGAATGCATTACACATTTATTTAGCTTTTTGACATAAGGGACTGTTTGAAATTTTTTTGCACACTGTAATTTTATTCTAATACTGCTAAAGTACTTATTTACATAGTTTGCCAAATCTTTTGTATCTTTTCTTACATTTTGTTTGAAACAGTATTTGCATTTGATTTTTGTTTGTAATTGAAGCACAAACACACTATGTATGGTAAATGTATTTCTACAAAATCTATAAGTTGACTCATTCTCCATCCTTCTGTCTTGGAATATGATAATAACTTCAGTTTGTATGCTAAGCTTATACAAGAAATCTGTTGTTTCTTTGTAGGCACAAATAGTTACCCAGAGCTTGGAAAATTTTACCAAGGAGACATTATATTTCCTACTGGTTCCAGAAATGCACTTGCTATACCTTCTTTGCTGTGGCCTAAAGGAATAATTCCTTATAAGTTTGATCCAAGTTACAGTAAGTTACTTAATGTAATGAATTTGTTCAAAGAATATAAAAGAAATTGTTGTAGGCAATCTCTCTCTCTCTCTCTCTCTCTCTCTCTCTCTCTCTCTCTCTCTCTCTCTCTCACTCACTCACTCACTCACTATCACTGTCTCTCTCTTTCTTGTGCTGCATATTCAGTGTGGCACCTGTACTTTGGCATATGATGCCATTAATTCCATTGTAGCTATTCACATGTCATTAATATGATGCAGTTTACAGTTAATAAAAGAGCACTGCTTTTAACATGAGGAATTTCAATAATAAGTTATAGGGTTCTCCTACTTAAATGAATTCAGAGTTTCTCTTTTACAGTCGTGTTTCAAAGTGTGTAGATTGAAAGAAAAATACTACTGTGGAATTTGTCATTGGCCATTCATGCAGACAGACAGCTTGTTCGTTTTCATGCCCTCATAGAAAACAGCACAGTGGTTGCAGATTAGTTTGTAGATCACATAACTTCTTTCACATGTAGCCCTGACTTTGATGGGGTAGGAGATGTCTGTGACAGAACTTGAGTAGGTGGTGGTGGCACTATGTCTGGGACAGGTTTTGCATCTAGGTCTGTTGCAGGGATATAAGCCAAGAGTCAAGGGGCTGGGGGAAGGGATGGAGTTGGGATAGACAAGGATAATACATAGGTTTGGTGGGCAGTGGCATACCACTGTGGCTGGGACGGGAAGGATAATGGTAGAATGTTCCTAATTTCAGGGCTTGATGAGAGATTTTCTGCCAGGGTTCTGAGTACCTCTTGTTGTGCCCTGAAGTGAGGAATATACTACCCACTATCCTTTCCACCCCTCTCACAGTGATATTCTGCTGTCCACTGAATTTATACAATATCTTTGTCCATCCCTACTCTGCCTCTGTTCCAGCTCCTCACCTCATGGCAATAGACCTAGCTGCAAGGTCTGCCCCATGGACCCTGCCTACAAATTAAGTTGCAACCACAGTGCTTCTTTCTATGTGGGCATGAGAGCCAACAAGCTGTCTGTCTGTCTGCATGAATGGCCACTAACAAATTGCGGCTAAGTGACAACTCAAACACCCAGTTGCTGAACATTCAACCCAACACAATGTGCTTCACTTCGGTGACTGTTTCACAGCTTGTGCCATGTGGACCCTTCCTACTAACACCATATTTTCTGTATTGTGCAGGTGGGAACTTTCCCTGCAATATATTCTACATTCCTGTAATCCTCTTGACCTCTACCTTTGCTAGTCCCTATCCTCCATGAAACTATCTCCTTTCCTGCTACCACTCCAGCACTACGCAGTCTTCTATGTCATCAATGCACTCACTACTATTTTCCCCTCCCCTACTTCTCTCCTTTTCTACTCCCCTTTCCCTCCTCCTCCACCCCTCCAAACTCCCGAATGCACCTAGCAGTCCTACCCTGTTCCCACCACATCCTTGCATGCTCCCACAAGCAGCTCTGCACCTTCCTCCACCCCTACCCTGCTATCCCTTTCCATCTTCGCCCCCAGGGTTTCCTTGTCCCTACCACTCACAGAATGATTTTTCCCTCAGGCACAGATGCTGTATGCTGTCCAGTCACAGTGGCCAGTGACAGTGTGAGAGTCATGCTTGTGTGTGTGTGTGTGTGTGTGTGTGTGTGTGTGTGTGTGTGTGTGTGTGTAATGTATAGCAATCTTTTTGTCATAGCTGTTTGCTACTCAACATCTCCTCTGTGTGGTGAGTGGCAATCTATTCCTTTCATAATATTGTAGTTATTTTTTATATTACTACAATTTTAGTAAAATTTGAAATACATATTTTTGTTAAATCTAACACTGTTACATTTTAAAAACAGTTTCTAAAGCATCAAATTGCACTAATATAAAGTAAGTATTTTAACTGCTTTCAGTTACAGAGTTTCCAGTGCTAATGTTTTATTATTGTATACAAAGAACTACATGTAGAACCACACTGAAGGTTGTTAAAATGCTAAATGTTGATATTTTGAACACTGAACATTTGAAACAGACGAACCGAATATTAATACTTTCAGTTTATACAACGATATAATGTGTGTGTTACATAATTTACAATTAGACAGTGTTTTTACTCATATTGATGAATGGCTATTAAAAAAAAAGTTTTGATCCAGAAAAGACCCAATAAAAAGTTAAGAGTGCCTTCTGTCTAAGCAGTTGAAACAAAATCGTGCTTAAGTACTTGCACTGAACTTTGAATTTTATAGTATTACTATTAATAAAACTGACTTTTTATTTAATGATAGAAAACTGAATTGCTTGATAAAGGTTTGAAATGTAATATCAGACCAACATTTGATTAAAACAGTGTTGCAGAACTGATTTATATTTTAAACTAGGGATAGATTCACTTAAAACAGACAGAAAACAACTAACTAAAGTGGCACACAAAATGATGATATTGTTATAGGAATGTGGATTCCAGGAGTAAGACTACCACTACTGACAAAAAGATTTTGAATGCACTGGTAATCAAAGCAACACAGCAGTGATTATGTACTAGGTCTGTTCAGAAAATTCAAAACTTTGTCTACAAAATTTTTCTGTGATTACCTTTTACTTATTGTGCATGGTCTCCTTTGAAATACTCTCCTCCACAGTTGATACACTGCTTCCAATGCCGTTTCCATTTCTGGAAACAGTCTTGGTATGCCTCTTGCTGTATCAGACAAAGTGCCTTCTGCGAATTTTCTGTCATCTCATCTATTGGTGCAAATCTTTGTCCTTTCAACAGGATTTTCTACTTTGGCTACTTTGGAAATAAAAAAAATTCTGCAGGGGCCAGGTTTGGAGAGTACAGAGGATGAAGCAAGCAGCACAGTGATTTTGTTATTTGTGCAATAGTCATGCACCAACAGGGATGAATGTGCGAGTGTCTTATCATGATGAAAAGCCATGAATTGTCTCACCACATTTCAGTACATTTCCTTCTCACATTTTCTCACAAGCATTGCAGCGCCTCCTGATAATACCATCAATTAACAGTTTGTCACCACGGCAGGAATTCATGATGAACTAATCCTTGAAAGTCAAAGAAAACTATCAGCATGGCTTTGACATTTGACCTGACCTGAGAAGCTGTTCTTGGTCTTGGTGAACCTTTCCCGACCCATTGTGAAAGGGTCTCGACATCATAACCATAGACCTATGTCTCATCACCAGTTATGATTCTGTTAAAAAACATTTAGTTCTCATTTGCAAGATCCAAACACTTTTTACAGATTGCTAGGTGACAGTCTTTCTGGTCTTGACTTATGAGCTATGGGATTAACTTGGTGGCAACACAGTGATTCCAAGATGATGTGACAGGATTTCATGACTTTATCAAATTGAAATGTTATACAATTCTGCAATATCTGGACAGTCAGTCTTCAATTGGAACGCACAGTTTCATTGAAATCCCTGACATGAGTGTTATCGGGAGACATCGAAGAGTGTCCTGAATGAAGATCATTTTTGACTTCCGCCTGGTCATTTTTAAACCATGTGAACCAGTCAAAACTCTGGGTATGGCTTAAGCAATCATCACTGTAGGCTTCCTGCATCATTGGTGCATCACTGTAAAGGTTTTCTTGAGTTTCATGCAAAATTTAATGCAGAACCGTTACTCCTCTATCTCTGCAATCTCCTAATTCGCCAACTATGCGACACTACGTTCTACTTAATACAGCACTGAACAATAACTGACAGACATACAACAATGAAACTTCCGGCAGTTACACATTAACCCAGAGGCATGTGCAGGGATGCCAACAACATTTTGCACCAACACACCATTGGCATGAAATTACGAATGTTCCAGAATTTTTTGAACAGACCTCATATAAAAAGAACTATGTACAAAAAACAGAAATTTTTAATGCTAACAACATTTAGTGTATGCTTGTAACAAAGAAATTAGGAAAGTAATTAATACTAGTAAACATCTATTTTACCCTAAAGATAAACATAAACTTATTTATGTGAATGCTAAAACTCCGTCACTTAGAGTCCAAGTCAAGATTCATAAACAACATTGACCCATTTGATGAATAGTTAATTCTATTGGCAAATCTGATTATCAGCTATGTAAAAAAAACTAAAAGCTTTATTAAACAGATTTTATTATTATTATTATCTTCACTTTCTCAGACGTTAAGTCCGGTTAAAAATGGAGTGACGCGGACCTTGATCAAGCGTCACTTACTTTTAACTGTACGGTATGTGTTATATTGCATTTAGGAACTTTCGGGTAATTGAACATGTATCAATAATTACGGATTTCTGAAGTTGTATATATAAGTTTGGATGTAGCTGTATTGCATTGATGTACTGGTGGATATTGCGTGGTATGACTCCTGTAGTTGAAAGTATAATTGGTATAATGTCAACTTTATCCTGATGCCACATGTCCTTGACTTCCTCAGCCAGTTGGATGTATTTTTCAATTTTTTCTCCTGTTTTCTTCTGTATATTTGCTGTATTGGGTATGGATATTTCAATTAGTTGTGTTAATTTCTTCTTTTTATTGGTGAGTATGATGTCAGGTTTGTTATGTGGCGTTGTTTTATCTGTTATAATGTTTCTGTTCCAGTATAATTTGTATTCATCATTCTCCAGTACATTTTGTGGTGTATACTTGTATGTAGGAACGTGTTGTTTTAAAAGTTTATGTTGTAAGGCAAGCTGTTGATGTATTATTTTTGCGACGTTGTCATGTCTTCTGGGGTATTATGTATTTGCTAGTATTGTACATCTGCTTGTGATGTGATCTACTGTTTCTATTTGTTGTTTGCAAAGTCTGCATTTATCTGTTGTGGTATTGGGATCTTTAATAATATGCTTGCTGTAATATCTGGTGTTTATTGTTTGATCCTGTATTGCAATCATGAATCCTTCTGTCTCACTGTATATATTGCCTCTTCTTAGCCATGTGTTGGATGCATCTTGATCGATGTGTGGCTGTGTTAGATGATACGGGTGCTTGCCATGTAGTGTTTTCTTTTTCTAATTTACTTTCTTTGTATCTGTTGATGTTATGTGATCTAAAGGGTTGTAGAGGTGGTTATGAAATTGTAGTGGTGTAGCCGATGTATTTATGTGGGTGATTGCTTTGTGTATTTTGCTAGTTTCTGCTCGTTCTAGAAAGAATTTTCTTAAATTGTCTTCCTCTCCATAATGTAGGTTTTTTATGTCGATAAATCCCCTTCCTCCTTCCTTTCTGCTTAATGTGAATCTTTCTGTTGCTGAATGTATGTGATGTATTCTATATTTGTGGCATTGTGATCGTGTAAGTGTATTGAGTGCTTCTAGGTCTGTGTTACTCCATTTCACTACTCCAAATGAGTAGGTCAATATTGGTATAGCATAGGTATTTATAGCTTTTGTCTTGTTTCTTGCTGTCAATTCTGTTTTCAGTATTTTTGTTAGTCTTTGTCTATATTTTTCTTTTAGCTCTTCCTTAATATTTCTATCATCTATTCCTATTTTTTGTCTGTATCCTAGATATTTATAGGCATCTGTTTTTTCCATCGCTTCTATGCAGTCGCTGTGGTTATCCAATATGTAATCTTCTTGTTTAGTGTGTTTTCCCTTGACTATGCTATTTTTCTTACATTTGTCTGTTCCAAAAGCCATATTTATATCATTGCTAAATACTTCTGTTATCTTTAGTAATTGGTTGAGTTGTTGATTTGTTGCTGCCAGTAGTTTTAGATCATCCATGTATAGCAAATGTGTGATTTTGTGTGGGTATGTTCCAGTAATATTGTAACCATAATTTGTATTATTTAGCATGTTGGATAGTGGGTTCAGAGCAAGGCAGAACCAGAAAGGACTTAATGAGTCTCCTTGGTATATTCCACGCTTAATCTGTATTGGCTGTGATGTAATATTATTTGAATTTGTTTGGATATTAAGTGTGGTTTTCCAGTTTTTCATTACTATGTTTAGGAACTGTATCAATTTAGGATCTACTTTATATATTTCCAATATTTGTAGTAACCATGAGTGGGGTACACTATCAAAAGCTTTTTGGTAATCGATGTATGCGTAGTGTAGCGACCTTTGTTTGGTTTTAGCTTGATATGTCACCTCTGCATCCATTATCAGTTGCTTTTTACATCCTCGTGCTCCTTTGCAACAGCCTTTTTGTTCTTCATTTATAATTTTGTTCTGTGTTGTATGTGTCACTAGTTTCTGTTTAATGACTGAAGTTAATATTTTGTATATTGTTGGTAGGCATGTTATGGGGCGATATTTAGCTGGGTTCGCTGTGTCTGCTTGATCTTTAGGTTTCAGATAAGTTATTCCATGTGTAAGTGTATCAGGGAATGTGTATGGGTCTGCAATGTAACTGTTAAATAATTTAGTTAGATGTGAATGTGTTGAGGTGAACTTCTTTAACCAGAAATTTGCTATTTTATCATTTCCAGGGGCTTTCCAATTGTGAGTAGAATTAATTGCTTGGGTGACTTCATGTTGCAAAATTGTCACTTCAGGCATTTGTGGTATCATCTTGTATGTGTCTGTTTCTGCTTGTATCCACCGTGCATGCCTGTTATGTTGTACCGGGTTTGACCATATGTTGCTCCAGAAGTGTTCCATGTCTGTTATGTTTGGTGGATTGTTTATTTCAGTGTGTGTGTTATCTATTGTCTGGTAAAATTTCTTTTGGTTTGTGTTGAATGTTTGGTTTTGTTTCCTTCTATTTTCACTTTTTTTGTATCTTCTGAGTCGTTTGGCGAATGCTTGTAATTTCTGCATCTTTTCGTCTAATTGCTCTGTCGCTTCTTGTTGTGAGATTTTACCTAACCTTTTTCGTTTTTTTTCCGAGATTTCATTTCTTATAAATTGTGTTAGCTGTCCGATGTCTTTTCTCAGTTTTTCTATTTTGATCTGTAGCCTGTGTTGCCATGCTGGTTTTGTGGGTTTCTTCTGTGTGTTGGTTGGTTCTGATCTCTGCCTAGTGTGTATATTTAGTGTAGTGAGTGCTCCTATATATACCAGTAGTTGTAACTCTTCCATAGTTGTGTTTTCATTTATTTTGTTGTGTATGATTGTGTTGATAGTTTTTATTGTTGTTTCGACTTGTGGGTTATTTGGTGGTCTATGCAAGAATGGTCTAATGTCTGTATTTGTGTCTTTGTATTCTATACATGTTAGCTGAAATTTTTCTTCTATATCTAATATCTGTGTCACTTTGTGTTCTATTTGTGCTTGTTCTGGTGGCTGCCTTAAGATTTCGTTTTCCTCTGATTGTTTAATTGGTGCGTGTTGTTCTTTGTTTGTTTGCTCTGGGATGTTTGAGTCCATTACTGTATTTTCTTCTTCTTCTGATTGCACATTATTTTGTTCCAGTATTTGTTGTACTTGTTGTTTGATGTTATCTAATTCTGACTGGGGTATCCTGTTATTTTTTATTATTACACGGATCTGATCAGCTAGTCATTGTTCTGTTAAAAATTTTAATTCTGGGTATCTGGTAATAAATGTTGTGTATACTTGTGATCTGTATCCAGTTGTGTTGGTTCCCAGGTTTGTTGCTTGGTAATAACAGAACATGAGGTGTCGATTAACTTCATCTGACCATTTCATCCTCTGTCTTTGTTTTCCTTCTAGGGTGGTTGCAGGAAGCATATCCTGCAAAACACCTCTATTTGGATTTAAATCATTTTCCAGTTGGCTAGCAGTGTCGTTACCATTGTGGGCGGGCATAGGGTTCAAGCGTCGTCCCCGACCATGACGGCGCTTGTCCGAGGCTTCATTAGTTGTGTCCTGAACCAACTAATCACACTAAAAGGGGGGTTAGCCCTATTAGTGGTTTGTTCTTTTCGTTGCCTTTTACGGCTGGCAGAACATACCGGAGGCCTATTCTTTTCCCGGGCCTCCACGGAAATTATTATTATTATTATTATTATTATTATTATTATTATTATTATTATGTGCGATTGGACCCATACGGATCACGCAAAGCTTTTCCGATTCAATTTTTTAATTCTCCAAACTTCTCTCATTCTTTCCCCATGAATTCTCTTTCTTTCCTCTGTCCATTTTGTCCCCTGTCTCTTGCAAACTTCATTCTCGGGTTGTACTTTCCAACTATTGATTTTTTGCCTGTATACATTTCTGTTTATAACTTCTGAAGAATTTATTTGTGAATTTGCTAGATCTGTTTTGGTTTCTTGTATCCAGGGTATGGTTTTCAATTTTTCAATGTATATTAAAATTTTGTGGGAGAGTCTGGGTGTTGGGAGTCTGTGGATATGACCGTAAAATTTTAGTCTTCTTTTCCGGATGTCTGCGGCGAGGTTAGATAATTTTTCTGTAGTTTTCCGAGACTGTAACCTGTATCCATCTTCCGTTCTTTTTGGGCCAAGAATCTTTCTGATAATTTTGCATTCCTCTTTCAGGATGCCTTCCAGGTCGCCTTTTCTATGGAGTGTGAGTGTTTCGCTGGCATATAGTGCTTCGGGCTTGATTACTGTATTGTAGTGTCGTATTTTTGAGTGAATGGAGAGGCACTTTTTATTGTAGATGTTGTGGGTTTTCCAGTATGCTCTTTTCAGTTTTTGCAGTCGAACTTTTTGTGCAGTTTTCTCTCCCCCTGTGGGTTCTAGGACCTCGCCTAAGTATTTAAAGAATGGAACTCTCTCAATTTGTCCATATTTTGTAGTCAGTTTTTGAGTTTCAGATTTTGAGCAGATGAATTTGGTTTTTTGGAAGGAAATTTGTAGCCCAACTTTTTCGGTGCATTCTTTGAGAATGTCTACATGTTTAATTGCTGTGGTCTCGTTTTCTGCTAGAATGGCCACGTCATCTGCAAATGCCAAGCATGAAATTTTAATACCGTCTTTAGATCTTCCTAGTTGTATAGGCTTCCAGTAATTTTGATTCTTCAGTTCTTTTTCCCATTCTCGGATGACTTTGTCTAAGACAAGGTTGAAGAGGAGTGGAGACAAGCCGTCACCTTGTCTGACGCCGGTTTTGATCAGGAAGGGCTCTGATATTTCACCCAGGAATTTTATCTTAGAAGTTGTGTTTGTGAGCGTTTCTTTGATAAGGTTTAGGGTTTTCGGATCGAGTCCTAGCTCCTCAAGGATAATAAAGAGAGATTGCCTATCGATTGAATCATAAGCCTTTGCGAAATCAACAAAGGAACAAATGATCGTACTGTTTCTGACTGCTTTGTATTTTAGTGTTGTCTTCAAATTGAAAATTTGTTCTGCACAGGATCGGTGAGGGCGAAAGCCAGCTTGGTATTCACCAATACTGTGTTCGAGTTGTTCTTGTGTTCGTTGAAGAAGACAAGCTGAGAGGATTTTATAAGTGACTTGGAGAAGGGAGATTCCTCGATAGTTGTTTATATCTGCCATGTCTCCCTTTTTATGCAGTGGATGAATTAGGGCGCATTTCCAATCTTCTGGTAGTTTTTCTGTCTGCCAAATGTCTGTGATGATTTGAGTGAGTTCTTTGAGGGAATTTGGTCCAAGATTTTTCTACATCTACATCTACATTGATACTCCGCAAGCCACCCAACGGTGTGTGGCGGAGGGCACTTTACGTGCCACTGTCATTACCTCCCTTTCCTGTTCCAGTCGCGTATGGTTCGTGGGAAGAACGACTGTCTGAAAGCCTCCGTGCGCGCTCTAATTTCTCTAATTTTACATTCGTGATCTCCTCGGGAAGTATAAGTAGGGGGAAGCAATATATTCGATACCTCATCCAGAAACGCACCCTCTCGAAACCTGGCGAGCAAGCTACACCGCGATGCAGAGCGCCTCTCTTGCAGAGTCTGCCACTTGAGTTTATTAAACATTTCCGTAACGCTATCACGGTTACCAAATAACCCAGTGACGAAACGCGCCGCTCTTCTTTGGATCTTCTCTATCTCCTCCGTCAACCCGACCTGGTATGGATCCCACACTGATGAGCAATACTCAAGTATAGGTCGAACGAGTGTTTTGTAAGCCACCTCCTTTGTTGATGGACTACATTTTCTAAGCACTCTCCCAATGAATCTCAACCTAGTACCCGCCTTACCAACAATTAATTTTATATGATCATTCCACTTCAAATCGTTCCGTACGCATACTCCCAGATATTTTACAGAAGTAACTGCTACCAGTGTTTGTTCCGCTATCATATAATCATACAATAAAGGATCCTTCTTTCTATGTATTCGCAATACATTACATTTGTCTATGTTAAGGGTCAGTTGCCACTCCCTGCACCAAGTGCCTATCCGCTGCAGATCTTCCTGTATTTCGCTACAATTTTCTAATGCAGCAACTTCTCTGTATACTACAGCATCATCCGCGAAAAGCCGCATGGAACTTCCGACACTATCTACTAAGTCATTTATATATATTGTGAAAAGCAATGGTCCCATAACACTCCCCTGTGGCACGCCAGAGGTTACTTTAACGTCTGTAGACGTCTCTCCATTGATAACAACACGCTGTGTTCTGTTTGCTAAAAACTCTTCAATCCAGCCACACAGCTGGTCTGATATTCCGTAGGCTCTTACTTTGTTTATCAGGTGACAGTGCGGAACTGTATCGAACGCCTTCCGGAAGTCAAGAAAAATAGCATCTACCTGGGAGCCTGTATCTAATATTTTCTGGGTCTCATGAACAAATAAAGCGAGTTGGGTTCACACGATCGCTGTTTCCGGAATCCATGTTGATTCCTACATAGTAGATTCTGGGTTTCCAGAAATGACATGATACGCGAGCAAAAAACATGTTCTAAAATTCTACAACAGATCGACGTCAGAGATATAGGTCTATAGTTTTGCGCATCTGCTCGACGACCCTTCTTGAAGACTGGGACTATCTGTGCTCTTTTCCAATCATTTGGAACCTTCCGTTCCTCTAGAGACTTGCAGTACACGGCTGTTAGAAGGGGGGCAAGTTCTTTCGCGTACTCTGTGTGGAATCGAATTGGTATCCCGTCAGGTCCAGTGGACTTTCCTCTATTGAGTGATTCCAGTTGCTTTTCTATTCCTTGGACACTTATTTTGATGTCAGCCATTTTTTCGTTTGTGCGAGGATTTAGAGAAGGAACTGCAGTGCGGTCTTCCTCTGTGAAACAGCTTTGGAAAAAGGTGTTTAGTATTTCAGCTTTACGCGTGTCATCCTCTGTTTCAATGCCATCATCATCCCGTAGTGTCTGGATATGCTGTTTCGAGCCACTTACTGATTTAACGTAAGACCAGAACTTCCTAGGATTTTCTGTCAAGTCGGTACATAGAATTTTACTTTCGAATTCAATGAATGCTTCACGCATAGCCCTCCTTACGCTAACTTTGACATCGCTTAGCTTCTGTTTGTCTGAGAGGTTTTGGCTGCGTTTAAACTTGGAGTGGAGCTCTCTTTGCTTTCGCAGTAGTTTCCTAACTTTGTTGTTGTTCCACGGTGGGTTTTTCCCGTCCCTCACAGTTTTACTCGGCACGTACCTGTCTAAAACGCATTTTACGATTGCCTTGAACTTTTTCCATAAACACTCAACATTGTCAGTGTCGGAACAGAAATTTTCATTTTGATCTGTTAGGTAGTCTGAAATCTGCCTTCTATTACTCTTGCTAAACAGATAAACCTTCCTCCCTTTTTTTATATTCCTATTAACTTCCATATTCAGGGATGCTGCAACGGCCTTATGATCACTGATTCCCTGTTCTGTACATACAGAGTCGAAAAGTTCGGGTCTGTTTGTTATCAGTAGGTCCAATATGTTATCTCCACGAGTCGGTTCTCTGTTTAATTGCTCGAGATAATTTTCGGATAGTGCACTCAGTATAATGTCACTCGATGCTCTGTCCCTACCACCCGTCCTAAACATCTGAGTGTCCCAGTCTATATCTGGTAAATTGAAATCTCCACCTAAGACTATAACATGCTGAGAAAATTTATGTGAGATGTATTCCAAATTTTCTCTCAGTTGTTCTGCCACTAATGCTGCTGAGTCAGGAGGTCGGTAAAAGGAGCCAATTATTAACCTATTTCGGTTGTTTAGTGTAACCTCCACCCATAATAATTCACAGGAACTATCCACTTCTACTTCACTACAGGATAAACTACTACTAACAGCGATGAACACTCCACCACCGGTTGCATGCAATCTATCCTTTCTAAACACCGTCTGTACCTTTGTAAAAATTTCGGCAGAATTTATCTCTGGCTTAAGCCAGCTTTCTGTACCTATAACGATTTCAGCTTCGGTGCTTTCTATCAGCGCTTGAAGTTCCGGTACTTTACCAACGCAGCTTCGACAGTTGACAATTACAATACCGATTGCTGCTTGGTCCCCGCATGTCCTGACTTTGCCCCGCACCCGTTGAGGCTGTTGCCCTTTCTGTACTTGCCCAAGGCCATCTAACCTAAAAAACCGCCCAGCCCACGCCACACAACCCCTGCTACCCGTGTAGCCGCTTGTTGCGTGTAGTGGACTCCTGACCTATCCAGCGGAACCCGAAACCCCACCACCCTATGGCGCAAGTCAAGGAATCTGCAGCCCACACGGTCGCAGAACCGTCTCAGCCTCTGATTCAGACCCTCCACTCGGCTCTGTACCAAAGGTCCGCAGTCAGTCCTGTCGACGATGTTGCAGATGGTGAGCTCTGCTTTCATCCCGCTAGCGAGACTGGCAGTCTTCACCAAATCAGATAGCCGCCGGAAGCCAGAGAGGATTTCCTCCGATCCATAGCGACACACATCATTGGTGCCGACATGAGCGACCACCTGCAGATGGGTGCACCCTGTACCCTTCATGGCATCCGGAAGGACCCTTTCCACATCTGGAATGACTCCCCCCGGTATGCACACGGAGTGCACATTGGTTTTCTTCCCCTCTCTTGCTGCCATTTCCCTAAGGGGCCCCATTACGCGCCTGACGTTGGAGCTCCCAACTACCAGTAAGCCCACCCTCTGCGACTGCCCGGATCTTGCAGACTGAGGGGCAACCTCTGGAACAGGACAAGCAGCCATGTCAGGCCGAAGATCAGTATCAGCCTGAGACAGAGCCTGAAACCGGTTCGTCAGACAAACTGGAGAGGCTTTCCGTTCAGCCCTCCGGAATGTCTTTCGCCCCCTGCCACACCTTGAAACGACCTCCCACTCTACCACAGGTGAGGGATCAGCCTCAATGCAGGCAGTATCCCGGGCAACCACAGTCGTAGTCCGATCAGGGGATGCGTGGGACGAGCTGGCCGTCCCCGACAAACCCCCATCCCGACCCCCACAGTGATGCCCATTGGCAACAGCCTCAAGCTGTGTGACCGAAGCCAACACTGCCTGAAGCTGGGAGCGAAGGGATGCCAACTCAGCCTGCATCCGAACACAGCAGTTGCAGTCCCTATCCATGCTAAAAACTGTTTTGCAAAGAACGTCTGAACTAATCTACAGAGCGCAAACAAATCGACAAAATTTAAACGGTTATTAAAATACAAGATTGCCTAGTAAATGCAGTAATGCTGCTACTTGCGCACTGCTGACACTACTCGGCGGTGGAAGGAGACTAAGCGAAATTACACTATTCAGGTACTAAAACACGATGCTACACTCTCAAATACTATAATACGCCCGAAATTTATGAATTAAACAATGCAAGAACCAAAAACAAGTAGTTCTGCAGTGATATTATCTTCTCCGGATGCCTTGTTGTTTTTCAGTCTATGAATATGTCTTTGGATCTCCTCTAGTGTAGGTGGTGGGGATTCTGGATTTGTGTAGATAGCAGTTTCTTGAGGGAATCTTGAAGAAGGTTCAGGGCAATTGAGGAGTCCGGAAAAGTATCTTACCAGCTCCTCACAATTTTCCCGATTTGTGAGCGCTAGTTTTCCATCTGGTTTTCTGAAACATAGATTTCGTGAGCCGTATCGATTGATTCTCCCAGCAAAGGTCTTATAGAAGTCTCGTACATTATAGTTACGGAAATTTTCTTCAATAGACTCACACTGTTCCTTGAGGTACTTCCTCTTGACTTGTCTGATTGTTTTTGCCACTTGTCTTCTGGTGTTGTGGAAGTGATCTAGATTTTCTGAGGATTTTTTACTGTTATACTTCAGAAAGGCTTTCTTTCTTTCTTTCTTCCAGCGCTTTTTCACATCCAGAGTCCCACCAGGGGTGTTTTGTGTTCTTTTTCAATGGGATCAGTTCTTTTGCCTTCTTTGTAATTTTTGTTCGAAATTTTTCCCAAGAGTCAGCTGGTTCCTTTTCCCACTCCTCCTTCAGATTGGTTTCTTTGATTGTTCGTGTGTCAAATTTCATCATGTGTGTTTTCTTCGGATAGAATTTTTTTGGGGTGAATTTCACTTTAATGCGTGTTAAGCAGTGGTCTGAGTCAATGTTCGCCCCTCTGCGGACTTGGACATCATGGATCTCTTTCTGTACGAAATAGGAGATGGCAATGTGGTCAATCTGATATTCGCCGATCTTTTGTATGGGGGACCTCCAGGTCTTTTGTTTTCTAGGTTTTTTTCTCAAAGATGTAGACATTATTTTTAGATTATTTTGTTGGCATAGTTCAATAAATCTCAGTCCGTTTCTCAGATTTTATAAATACAAAAATAACTATTCAATCAAAAATCATAAAGCCCAACAACTCTATCTTAGTATCATTTGATATTGAAAACATGTATACCAATGTACTTGTTGTGGAAATCATCCAAATCATTGAGAATAATTTTAGAGCACAAAATATTCTCACAAATGATGAAACAGATGAATTTATTAGTTTATTGCACACTGCACTTAAATACAATATTTTCTCCTTTAATAAGGAGCTATTATTTATTTATTTATTTATTTAGTGTATGGCAAATAAGGAACTATATCAACAGCAAGAGGAATTAGCTATGGGCAACTACCTAACTGGATGTATGGCTGATATCTTCATTAATACCTTGGAAAATAAATTTGTAACCAGTTTCCTAATGTATATTAAAAAAACAAACATTATCTTGTATAAACGATATGTTGGTGATATCTTTCTTGTATACCAAGGGCGACCAGCAGATATTCCATACATTAAGGAAACTTTAAATAGTCTGTATAATAATAGCAATTTCTCCTGTGAATTACAAGATGATACAGGCAGTATTAATTATTTATATTTGTCCATCAAGATCAAAGACAATAACATTTATCTTGATATATTTAGGAAACTTAATACTACCAATAGTATTGTTCACAGTACCTCTTGTCATCCAGAAAGTTACAAAATTATCTATTTCAACTCTATGATTGATAGAATTATTGAAGTTCCACTGTCAATGCTCACCGTCAATGCTGTTCAGAAAGAGTTGCAGAATTTGGACCATGTGGCAGTGAACAATGGTTATGATTCCAGTTTAATACAGAAATGATTCCAACAGAGAACACGTACTTCTAAACATGGTACTTGTGATGAAGCAAGCTGGGATCTTGTTACTTCCTCTCTTGTTTTGACACCTACCTCCTTAAATTCATTTTTTCATTTTACTAATTACCATTGACATACATAAATATAATCTGTGTTTCCATGGAAGAGAAAGTTTGGCCCTTAGCATTAAGAATATATCACCAGGTCTAATTCTTCCCACGCACAATTCGTGAATGGAACAGGGAAGGGGGATCAGATAGTGGTACAATAAGTACCCTCCGCCACACACCGTAAGGTGGCTCGCGGAGTATAGATGTAGATGTAGATGTAGATGTAGAATGATAAACATTTGGAAAAAGTAGTACTAGTATTCTAAAAGTATCAATTTGGCTCTATTCGGAATCATGTTAGCAAAGCCAGTCCTTAATTAATTCCAAAGCAATGACCAGTTTTGTGGAAAGTATTGTTTGTATAACTATATCTGTTAATTTCAACATTTAAACAAATAATTCAGCCTAACCCTTGTAACAGAAGAAACTGGTAAAACAAAGGAATTTTTTGATGTATTCATTTAATTGAATGAATTATGCTTTAATTATAATTTCTGTAAATGAAACATCAAATGATGTATAGTTTCAGTACCTATGATTGTGATGATATATAAAAGCCTGATTTTCGGTCCTGAGACAGTCAGTCCACAGCCGATTTTCAGACGAGGGACCTGTATTGGTTGGGTTAACAACAATGCATCAACTTAACTGTGAAATAATTGTAACACCATTAGGCTGTGTGTTAAAACAATGACAGTGTCTGTTCAATTTATTTGAAAGACTGTGAACTGTATGGTTAGAATTTTACTGCTCACAGATATACAACAGTAAACTATTGCAGCAGTATGCTGATGTTTGCCTGCTAACTATTAATGAGGCTTATCGAAAGTTAACCAATAGTGGACTGGCCATATTAACTGTGTATATTGGGGGCAATGTGTTAAGTTGTATCATACAACCGGGGGACTTATACAAACAGTAACATCATCTTATGAAATTCTTAACTGTGGAGTCCCTCAGGGAAGTATTATTGGGCCTTTTCTGTTCATTGTGTACATCAATGATATAATAATTCCAAAAAATGCAGACCTTGTGAATTATGCTGACGACACCTCCTCCATAAGCTGGGGCCCTACAAAACAGCTAGTGGTGCAAAATAATATGAATAACACTAGCCTCATCACAGAATATAAGACTAAAAATAAATTGACATTAAATAAGGAAAAGACAATTCTAATGGAGTTTATGCTAAACTACAAATCGAGACAAGTGGATACTGAGCCAGAGTTATCAATTGAAACAAGTGATAAACATAAATTCCTGGGTATTATAGTTG
This sequence comes from Schistocerca serialis cubense, assembly GCF_023864345.2. Classification (NCBI taxonomy): domain Eukaryota; kingdom Metazoa; phylum Arthropoda; class Insecta; order Orthoptera; family Acrididae; genus Schistocerca; species Schistocerca serialis. The sequence continues at coordinate 1,092,323,942 of NC_064638.1, forward strand.
ATGAACATCTTACATGGAAGGAGCACATCAGCTACATGTGTAAAAAAATCTCGTGTAATACCTACCTGCTTAAACACCTTTCTAGCGTAATAGCATCACCAGTCTTAAGATAAATCTATTTTGGTATTGTACACTCTCACCTACAATACAGTATTGAGATTTGGGGCGGGGCACCAATGGTATACATGGATAGGGCTTTTAGATCCCAGAAGAGAGCAATTAGGATAATAGCAAATATTAGTAAATGTCAATCCTGTAGAGAATACTTCATTGAGTATAATATACTAACAGTGTATTCGTTATATGTTCTAAGGACTATACTGTTTATAAAAAAAAATATGGAGCACAGTATAATACATAGTGATATCCATAGTTCTAATACAAGGAAGAAAGAGGATTACCACATAAAATTCAGAAATAAAAAAGCAACCGATCATAATCCATTTTCTGCTGGAAGATTTTTTTACAACAGACTGCCAAATACCATAAAAATGTTAAAAGGAAACAGCTGTTAATTGCTAAATGTTTGTACTCCATCAAGGATTTTTAATGTTGTATGTACTTTATTTCTACTACTAAACTATTATTAATGTTCATGTATGTACTGACTAACTATATCCACGACTGTAGAAGTTATTATGGTCAAATAAACCATTATTATTATTATTATTGTGAACAGTGAACTAAAAAGAACTGTGAAACGTAACTGTGCACCTGTTGGATACATCATTTACAGTAGTCAGTGTTGAACTTCCACCCCCCATTTTTCAGCCAGTATCACAGAGCAGTATGTCAACACCAAGGACCATCAATGAAGAAATAAAGCAGGTGAACATCACATACTTCACTCCACAACACAGAGAAACCAAATTATGCAACTATTCCTTTTCTTGGCAATATATCTTATCAAATCACCAACCTGCTTAAAAATGAGATATTACAGCAGCCTTTTCTACTGATAGTAAAATCACCCAATTACTTGTTCACAATGAGCAACCAATAAGTAATGCATTAAATAAACCTGGCATTTATCAAATGAATTTCCTAGAAGAAATAGAAATATACAAGAAATCCAAGCTATAAGAGTGTCATTTATTGAATGAACAAACTCCTTTAAAAAACAATTTTTTTGATTGTGTATCTACACTCCTAGGAGACTCTTAATTTACCATTTTAAATTTATTATACTTCCTAAACAGTGAAATTGCTTGAAACTGCAACTTCATTCTTCCTGAGTGTTACTGGTTTTTGTGAAATGCTTACCAAACAACAACAGCTGTGTGTGTGTGTGTGTGTGTGTGTGTGTGTGTGTGTGTGTGTGTGTGTGTGTTTTACTGATGAAGACTGTGGCCAAAAGCTTTATGTAAGTGTTTTTTAATTGTGCCTGTTTGCAACTTAATGTATCTTCTTTACGATAAGTAGCAATCTGTCTTTTCCTATATTGTTGATATTCCTACCTGGAGTTTTCCTTGTGTTACTTTACAGCAACATTGGTTGAAACTGCAACTTATTTATTCCTAACTGTAACTGGTTTTTGTAAAATATCATGTGCAGACATCACTTGCATTAATATTACTATTTCTCCTAGTTATTCACACAATTCCACCCACCACACCCAAATGCCCCCACTGTCTTCCACCCTAGCCACATGGTATGATATGCTCATGCAGTTAAACTTTTCCCTCTTTTCTTCCCCCTACACCCTTTCTGTTTAGTTTCACACTTCCCTGTTTCCTCTCCCATCTCCCCCACTGCTCCCCCCACCCCTTTCAGTGTTCTGCTATGATTATTACAGTGCTTCATAATCTGCCTAATGTATAATTAATTCTCTTCCTGAGATACATATAATGATTTATAAGGACTGTTTACCTTTCATGAGTAAAATCTTCCCATACAGTAAGCCAAAATTGGTGCTACTGCAGTAATACTTAGTGGGCTCTACTCAGTGTTTTGCAGTTACTGTGTTAGCTTCAATAGACAGCTGAAAGTTAGTATAATTAGGTAGCAATGACTTAGTCTGCTAGCTACCACCTTATCGATCATAAGACTCTAGCTGTTACAAGCTAATTCTTTTCACTTGTTCTTGTTTATCACTTCTCCCCCTTCTGCCTCCACCATTCCAACAACTCTCTACACCCCCCCCCCCCCAGCCCGGTTTACTACATTATTACACTACTCCCCAAACCCCACACCTGCTGTCAACCCACACAGGTCAGCTTCCCATAATTGTTCTGCTGTAATGGGAATGGTTTATTATTGGTTCCTGATATACAATCAGCCCCACTCCTGTATATAATTAGTTTTGGGAACCTATCAGCTCTCATAGGTAGAATGTAATTATTTAGTAAGCTACTAGCAGTGCCACAATCATTCCATTACAGTTATAATCACTTGATTACACTCCATAAGTTACAATTAGTACGTTATTTTCAGCAGTTTGCAGAATGTTGGTACAATCATGTAGCAACCAATTATCACAATTGCCATGCCTTGTCAATTGTAACAATTTAGCTGTGATAAGCCTATTTTGTTCCTATTCATCACATCCCCCCATCTCTCTCTCCCACCTCCCCCAGGGGGCTGACAACTCTTTGGTGAGTTCGTGCATGGCTGCCACAGGGCCACAACTTTCGGAGCAGATTTTCCCTTCCATGCTGCATGTCTGTCCTCCTGCTATTCTTTCACCCCTCCCTTGGGGAACTTGCCTGGGAAATTTTTGGAAATATGGTGTGAATTTTCAGTAGCCTTTTATCAGAACAGTCCTTCCACTGTTTTTTTCTCTCTTTCTTTGTTCCCCTTCTCCTTTCATTCCTCTGCCTAAGTGTGTGAGGTTCTGGTACAGGCCAGCCCCAGAGAGGGATGACTGCCTGAACTGATGTTTTCCAACATTGCCAGTTCAGGAAGTGTGACCTGAGGTGTGAACGATCACCTAAGGTGGGTGAGCCCCTATCTGAGGGGGCCCACCAGTTGGAAGAAGTACACCAACAGATACGCTAGAAGTCACAAGGGATTTTATCATAAATGAGTCAGTCATCTTCTTCTCAGTCTACATCTACTAAATGTAAATGGAATGACGCTAATGATTCAAAGACTCTCCCATCTGCATTTCAATTCCTCGTGGTTTCACATACTGAAGATGGTCGGTCCCTTGCTAAGGTTAATCTGTCTATAATTCAAAAAGGTGTTGTTGCAATTGCAGGCCCTGTGAAATCTTCGTCTCACTTCCATAATGCCACTTTGATTTTGCAGACTAATTATGATTCTCAGGCACAACAACTGCCTGCAGCTTCTCTCTTCCGTAGCTATCAGTTCATATTGAGGCCTGTCGAAAGCTGAATTCTTCACCTGGTGTTATTTACACTAGGCTTCTCAGTGGTCTGACTGAGGGAGAAATCCAAACTTCTCTCTCTGATCAGGTCATCACTGCAGTCTGTTGGGTAATGAGAAAGGTTGATGCATCCTTACTGCCTACATGTGCACTTTTTTTCATGTTCAGTAGAGTAGTACTTGCATCAAGGATCAAAGCAGGCTATGAAGTCATCACAATCTGACCATGCATTCAAAAGCTGATGCACTGCTACCAGTGTCAACATTACTGCCACACTCAACTGCCCTGTCAAAACCCAGACAAATGTGTTACTTGTGGTAGGGATGCTCACAAGGGTGATTGCCCACCTCCTCCTCCTCGCTGTATCAATTGCAATGGCGTCAATGCAGCCTCATCCTGAGAATGTCCTGTGTATCTTGATAAGTGGGCCATCCAGGAGATATGAGTGAAGCAAAAAGTTCTTCCCTGTTGCTCCCAAGTTGTTGGCTAGTAGAAAGCCCTGCAATTTACCATCTAGCACTTACGGTACCATTCCTGCCATGACGGACATGGTCACCCAACCTTGCGACCTCAAATTCTGCAATGTGGTTGTAAAACCACACAGTGTCATGGTAGCATCCCTGTCTCCTCCAGCTATGCAACAAGCCATCAAATTTTCACGTCCTGTGGCGAAATCACCTGCTCCACAACCAGCAGGCCGAACAGGACAGAAAGAATACTCCTGCGAAGACTTTTTATGTCTTTCCAGCCAAAAAAACTAAATCTTCATCTACCAACTGCAAAGGCTTCAAGAAATCAAACAAAATCTAATGGTTTTCTCCTTCGCCAACTCGGAGAACCTCCTCAACAGTGTCGCTGCATGATACCACCACCTGCCCGACGTCCGTGTTGCCAGTGTGCGGCGCCAACCATTATTCTACCGTGGAATCTGCAGACTGACCAAGGGAGAATGCTGATGCCTCTGTAGATCTAATGGAACAGGATCCTCCAGACTCTGTGCCCTGTAGGAGAGAGTCTTTGTAGGCTGGCACTCAGCAGCCACCAAGTTGACAACCATTCATTTTTTCCCTCCTCCCCTTTCCCCATCATGACTCTCCTCCAATAGAACATCCATGGAATTAGTTCCAACAATGAGAAATTATTTCTGCTTTTGTAATTGCAGCATGCACTTGTTCTCTACCTCCAGGAAACAAAATTGCATCCTCTCGACTGCTCTGACCTCTTGCATTGCTTTCTGGTCTACTTTGACCTTCCCCCTGAGGACGGCATTCTGTCTCATGGGGGAGTCATGCTGCTAATCCAGGATGATGTTCACAGTCAAACCATCTCATTGAACACATGGCTGCAAGCTCTTGCAGTCTGCATTTCCTTCCTCGCTTCACCTTTTCTGATTGTACCGTCTACATCCCTCTGTCATTCAGTGTCACTAGGACAGACTTCCTTCAGCTTATAGGGCAACTCCTCTCACCCCTTTTTGCTGCTGGGTGACTTTAATGCACACCATCCCCTTTGGGCGTGTCCCAGAACCTGTCCAAAAGATGCACTCTTGGCTGACCTTCTCAATACACTCAGTTTCATTTGCCTTAACACTGGAGCACCCACATTCCTTTCAGACCCCACACATACCTATTCCCATTTGGGCCTCTCGTTCTGCACTTCCCAGCTAGCCTGTCATCTCGAATGGTCCATTCTCTCTGACACATACTCGAGCAACCATTTTTCATATGCTATCTGTTTGCTGACTCCTACTCTTCCCCCCCCCCCCCTCCTCCCCCCACATGCAAACCCAATTGGCAGCTTTCTAGGGCTGACTGGTGGCTTTACCCCTCCCTGGCAACCTTCGATGAACATTTCCCCAGTTGCCATGACCAGGTAGAATACCTCAGAAATGTTATTCTTACTGCTGCAGAATGTTGCAATCCTCGCACTTCATCTTTACCACACGGTGTCGCTATTAACTGAGGTGTACCGTGATGCAATTCCACATGGAGACGTGCTCTCCATGTTTTTAACCATCACCCTATGATGCCAAAGTGCATTCAATGTTTGTGTGCACAGTATCGTCACATTATTCAGATAGTAAAAAAGCTAGCTGGATTTAATTTACTAGTACCTTTAACAGTTCCACTCCCTCCTCCGTTGTATGTGCCAACCTCTGTCAGCTCTCTGGAACCAAGGCCCAGTCCCCAATTTTCGGCCTGACCATAGAAGACGATGTAATAGTGGACCCTATTGCTGTCTCCAATAGCGCTGATATTTTGTGAAGATTTTGAGCTTCACCCCCTATCTCCCACTTTCTTCCATTGGAGGAGGCTTGGGTGACGCCTTTTTACTCTCAGATTCATGAATGCCACACTGTCCCCTTTACTAAGTGGGAGCTAGATCATGCTCTCACTTCTCCTGACCTTCTGCCCCACGACCGGATGATGTTCACATTCAGATGTAACAGCACCTTTCTCTTGTGGGCAAGCACCTTCTCCTTCATACGTACAATCGCATCTGGGCAGATGGCACATGCTCCAGATGCTGGTGTGAAGCCACTGTCATACCCATACCTAAACCGGGTAAGGACAAACACCTTCCTTTTAGCTACTTCCCCATTTCACTCACCATCTGTGTTTGCAAGGTGATGGAACACATGATTCATGCCTGTCTGGTATGGTGGCTTAAGTCTCGCAGTCTACTAACCACTGCACAATGTGGATTTTGAATGCGCTGTTCTGCACATGGCCATCTCGTCATGTTGTCAATCCATGTCATGAATGGTTTTCTGTGGAAATACCAGAACCAGACTGCGTCTGTGTCTTTCTGTTTGGAGAAAGCATATGACACTTGCTGGAGGACACTCTACATGTGGGCTTCCGAGGCCACCTGAACCGTTTCCTTCAGGAATTTTTAAAAGATAGAGTATTCAAGGTACGTGTGGGTTCTGCCTTGTCATACACCTTTATCCAGGAAAACAGTGTGCCTCAGGGTTCCGTCCTGAGCATTGTCCTCTTTGCAATCCCCATTAACCCTATCATGGCCTGTCTCCCACTGGGCATCTCTGACTCCATTATTGTTGATGATTTTTGCAACCTGTTGCAGTTCTTCATGGACTTGTCTCCTTGAGTGGTGTCTTCAGCCATATCTTGATCATCTTTACTCATGGAGCATCGACAATGGCTTTCACTTTTCCACTGACAAAACCGTTCGTATGAATTTCTAGCTCCACAATGGGTTTCTTATGCCACCATTACATCTTGGGCCTGCTGTCCTTTCATTCACTGAGACCGTGAAATTCCTGCAGTTCATGTTTGATAGGAAACTTTCTTAGACCTCCCACATGTCTTACCTGGCCATCCACTGTACCCAGTCCCTCAATATCCTGTGTGTCCTCAGTGGTAGATCCTGCAGAGTGGATCAGACTACCCTCCTCTGTTTGTACCAATTCCTTGTCTGTTCGAAAATAGACTGTGGGTGTTTCTTCTATGGATCTGCACATCTGTCCATCTTTCGCCATTTAAAAAGAATCCACCTTTGTGGCATCTGTTCGGCCACCACCTTTTACAGCTGAGTTGAGAGTCTGCATGCAGAAGCTGTCCAAACTACTGCTGTCATACTGACGTGATAGTCTCATCAGCAGGTAAGCACGCTGTTTGTCTGCTATGCCTGGCCACCTATCCTATGCCTCATTCTTCGATGACTCTTTTGATTGCCAGTATGGGGTGCTTCCCTCTTTTATGTTACATCCTGTAGTTCACTTTTGGTTGTTGCTCTGGCAGTTTAACTTCACGGTACCTGCCACTTTCCCTTAGCTTCATGCGGTGGCCCGTGTTCAACTTGGACTTCATTTGCTAAGGACACTACTCCAGACTCACTCTATCACCATAAGTTTCTTGACTTTCACACACAGCTTCACGATAGTACATTTGTGTATGCTGATGTCTCTTGGAGTGATTGTGGGGTCAGGTGTGCCTTCGTCTTTGGCACCGATAATTTTTGGTATCATCTTCCGGAACACTGCTCAGTATTTACAGCATAGCCCTTTGCCCTGTATCAAGCCATGCAGTGACACAGGTTTTTCAATTGTATCATTTGCTCCGGCTGTCTCAGTGCCCTTCAGAGCCTCTTGTATGCTGTACACAGTCCATCCTTTAGTGCAATGGGTCCAAGAAAGTTTCCATTTGTTCACTCTTGATCTAGCCTCTGTGGTGTTTATGTGGTTCCCTGGTCACGTTGGTCTGATGGGAAATGAGGCTGCATTCCTCCTACCCTGACCCACTAGTTCTTCCCTTCCGTCTGATGATCTCCATGTTGATGTCTGTCAGCAGATGGTGTCCCTTTGGCATCACAACTGGTTTTCCCTTCATGGGAACAACCTCTGGGGAACTAAACCTCTTCCAGCTGCTTTGCTGACCTCCTCTTGGTCCTTTCACCATGAGGAGATCATTTTAGCTAGGTTGCATATTGGACACTATTGTTTTAGCCATTGCCTTTTGTTAAGTGGTGATCCCTCACCACTTCATGCTCATTGTTATTGACCTTCACTGGTTCACCATTTCCTGACTGAATGCCATTTTTTTTAATCACATGTGTTCTAATTTATGTTTGCTGTCTGAGTTATCAGCCATTTTAGTGTACGATGCACAGGCTGTCGATTGCATTTTACTTTTTATCTGTTGCAGCAATATGGTGAAGGACATTTAATCTTTAGTTCAGTACCTCTGTTTCCTCTATGGCGTATTTTATGGACCTTTCTCCAAGAGGGAGTCATGTTTTTGGCTGTCTTTCCATCCATTGATTTGATTTAATATGTAGTCACTTTTAACTCATTTTTTTTTTTTTTTTTTTTGTCTTTGTGTTCTAAGGTTCTGATATGGGCATGTATTATCTTAGTTGTTTTCCATCCCACTCCACCATCCATTTCCATTTCCCATATGGTTTATCATCTCATCACACCTCTTCCTCCCAGCCTGCCACACACTCTCTTCCCCCCCCCCCCCCCCCCCCAGTTTTGCATATATAGTTTAACTTTTCTCTCTCTCTCTCTCTCTCTCTCTCTCTCTCTCTCTCTCTCTCTCTCTCTCTCTCCTCCCCCTCTTTTGTATATTTGAAACTAATTTGCCCCTTCCCCAATTCCACCCCTACCCTCCCAAAGACCCATCTGCCTCCCTTCGCCCCTGCCCCCCTTACATTTTTCTTGTTATTGGTCTCTTATGATTGCAGTGCTGTACAAGCAGAATCTTGTGTATAATTGGATTCCCTAGGTGTAGATAGTTAATTATATGAGCCTATTAATTTTCATAGTTAGAATTTTGCCCATATGTAAGTTACAGTTGCTACTACAGCTATTTGTTTGTAGCTATATTTAGTAAGCTGCAATCATTAAGTTGTGATCTGTATGCTAGTTTGATAATTCTCAGAAGTGGCTGTATGCAGATAGTCACTAATTTTCTATTCATAACCAATGAATTTTTTGTAGTATTTTACGCACATAGCTTGGCCATACGCTGTTGCATTTATTTGCTGTTAGCTATATACAGTCACAATGAAAAAACTCCTTACATCTATGAATAGTCCACTTTTTATTATCAGTACATTTGTTGCAGGTAGTTAGTTTTGCAGCTTTTTTTATGCAGTGAGTTGATCATATATAGCTACAGATTATTAGACATATGCAGTTGTAAGTAGTGAAACATTTCCCATTCTAAGTGGTTAGCCACTTACATTGTCAGGTAGTTTACCATTTATTATTGCAAATGATCTATAGACAATCTATTCTTAAAGTTACAGATGCTTTGCTCTGCAGTTACAGTTAATGATTAAATCCAATAAGCACTTTTATTGATCCCTGGTCAGATAACTAAACCTATTGTGACTATTCCAGACACCTTATGTGAATATCACTAGTTTTATTAACTTCAAGAATGTATTTGTTAGTTTGTATACATTTCTGAACTAGATATTCCACTGTATCAAAAGTGTACAACAATGCCCATGTTTCCCTTCACCTATAGTTTATTTTGAGCCTTCGTTTTACCTATTGACTAGGAATTGTTTCTCCATGTGCACTAATTACTGCTTCTCTCTCCTTGATGCATCTTGTGCGCTGTTTGTGTTGGTGTATCTCCTGCTGCCAAGCTATTAACATCTCTACACCAACTCACTGATATGTTCTGAAACTTACAGTATCATACAATTTTTATTAATGTATAAAACACACATTTGACTATCAGCTGCTTTCATTTTAAATCCAAATATTGACCAGTTTCAGTCATGGACCATCTTCAAGACAAGGGTTAAAATGCTTTAAGCTACAACATTACATTTGCCATTTTTAAAATAATGTGTACAGCATGTCATGAATATCAATATATGACATAGAACTTTTAGATGCAAACATACTAAGACCAAATGTGCACAGAGCAGTACTGAAGAGAAGATTGTGGATATCTTCTGTTCAGTACTGCTCCGTGTACATTTGGTATTAGTATGTTTGCCTCTGAAAGTCCTGTGTCTTATACGCTGATAAATACAATTCTTTCACAAAACGTTCTTGCAACATGCATATCTTCCATTACTAGTTATTTCATTATTATATAATTGTGCCCATGCTTCTTTTCCTCTACAGTCACTTTCTGATACTTAATATTAGCTAACGATGGAGAATAGTCTCTCCACTTACTCCAGGTGCAAGCTCCATCCCATGATGCGCTTTGCACTTTGCTTTTGTTGAGAGGTTCCCTATAAGCATGCTACTGACCTCACTACAGCTGTATGGAGATTAGTTCCCAAATTCCCCATCCATAGTGCCACTTGTTGTCAATATTAACTTATTTGATTTATCATTAGGTTTCTATATTACTCAATATACTTCTTATATCCTCTTACTTACAATTTTGTGTAAGCATTAGGACAACTATAGTTACCTTATTATATTATTTTATCATACTTTCACCCCCAACTTCAAGATATGCATGTCATTAGCTGATAAGCTCCTGTGCTGGCCCTTGTTATTTCATTTCTTTATACTAATTTTGTACAGACAGTATGAACCACATGTAAGCACCTAAGAGCTATTATTGTATTAACATATTCAGTATTGCATTACTTACTGCTCCTGTATATTTTTTAGAACCATGGCATTTTGCTGTATGCATGTTATTGTTGACAAAGAAGATGACACACTGAAAGGCAGAAGCGCTATGTTGTTGATAGGTACACAAACATAAGGTACAGAGCTTTGCTAGCTTTTTCTGTGCTCAGTTGAGTACAGGGAGACGGTGTGTGTGTGTGTGTGTGTGTGTGTGTGTGTGTGTGTGTGTCACTTCTGCCTTTCAGTGAGTCATCTCCTTCATTCCTAAATAATTTGTTACTAAACGGAAAAAAAAACTTTCTATACATTCTTAATATTGACACTTGCATGTAATGCTTGTACCATTTTTTACCTTTAAATTTTTAATCTTTTTGTCTCTAATTTTAATATTATTATCTGAGTCCTACTTATTTGTGGTGTATTTTCCTGTACAGCCTTCAGAGAAAAAGGCACTAAGTGCCCAAAAGTGGCAAAGAAATTACATTTTCACTATGCAACTGGTTACCTATTGTTTCATTACATTTGACAACATCATTTCATAATGGTTTTCAGAAACTTCCATTTGAATGTTCTGAGTATTTTATACAAAAATTGCATCAGCAAAACAAACTTTTGTCTTCCCAAATTTAAAAATATTGAAATGACTGAAGAGGAACATATATATACACAAAGTTACAATCTGTTCAGAATCATAATTTTTCATAAGGAACGAAATGATGAACTTTGTACTGCAGGTCATTAAATTTCTCAGGTGATGTTAAACAGTGATTAATGTATGTGGCACAAAAGTAAAACCATCAATATACAACATAAAAAATTACAGTTCGTTGAGTACTTTAGTATATGCATTTATCATCTACTCCCGTGTGAAAATCTAGTCCTGTTAAATTACAGCGTGCGTCAATGTTGTATCAGCAGCAGAGTGAACTTTTCCTTTGTCATATTCCTATCCACATCCTGTACTACCTCTCTTTCTCAGTGCTTACCTCTCCCTCACATCCCATATTCATCACACATACTCGACCCAACATGAGAACTCAATAGACTTAGGTCACAAGAGCAATAAAACTGACCTCACTCTCTTTGAATTCAGTTGTAATTATTTTGAGGAAAGGAGACCACTCACCAGAAATCAGAAGCATTGAGTCATCAACAAGCATACACAAAAAAGAAAGAAAACTTGCTAGCTTTTGAGCAAAAGTACAAATACACAAAGAAAAAGCACACGTACCTCACCTCCCCACACTCACACACCTATGCCCCTACGTGGGGCACCGGCTGTGCACACAGTGCCAGTGCTGCATTATGGCAGGTGGGCTAGACTGGAGTCTGGGTTGTGTTGGATGGTGTGCTGTTTGCCAGCTGGGAATGCAAGAATGCAAGAAGGAGAGGGGGGGGGGGAGGGGGGGGGGGAGGTGCACAGGCTAGGCAGCTAGGCATGTGAAGCACAATTGTCAAAGCCAGTGGGGCAGTGGTGCATGCTGAAAATTTCGTGGGGATGTGGTTTGGCGGGAGGTGACAGAATGGAGGAAAGGGAAACCTCAGCACCTTCTCCTCCATCCACTTCACAAGATCCTCCTCAACCCAACGTGCCACCTTCCTGGATGTTGACCTTCATCTCCATGATGGCTCCACCCTCACATCCGTCAACATTAAACACACTGAACGCCAACAGTATCTGCATTTCAACAACTGCCATCCCTTCCACACCAAAAAGTCCTTCCCATATGGCCTGGTCATCCTTGGACAATGTGTCTGCAGTGATGAGAATTCCTTTGTCCAGTATGCTCAAAGACTTCTGAAGGCCTTCACACACAGGCACTATCCCCCAAACCTAGTCCAAAATCAGATTTCCCATATTTTATCCTCACACTCCCAATCTCCCACCACCCTCAATAATCAGCTACAAAGGAGTGTCTCCCTTATCACCCAGTATCACCCAGAACTGGAAAAACTGAACCACATCCTTCGTCAGGGCTTTCATTATCTCTTATCATGCCCTGAAATGAGGGACATTCTACCCAAGTTCCTTCCCACTCCTCCTAAACTGGTGTTCCACTGCCCACACAACCTACATAACATCCTAACATCTTAGTCCATTCCTATGTCACTTCCACTCCCAACCCATTGTCACAGGGATCATATCCCTGTGGAACACAAAGGTGCAAGACCTGGCCAGTTCACCCACCCAATGCTTTCTATTCCAGTCCTGTCACAGGCTTATCCTACCTCATCATAGGCTGGGTGAAAGCAGCCATGTCATATACCAACTGTGCTGTGTCGGTATGGCTACCAACCTGCTGTCCACCAGAATGAGTGGCCGCCACCAAACTGTTGCCAATAACAGAATTGACCACCTGGTAGCACAACATCCAGGTAAACATAACATGCTCAATTTCAGTGGCTGCTTCATAACCTTGTCAATCTGGATCCTTCATACCACTACCAGCTTCTCTGAACTATGCAGATGAGAGTTATACTTGCAACAGTAGAACACTGTCTCCACACCCTCCACCTAACAGTTTCCCCTTCCTTCATACATCACCTTCAGCATGTGCCCCCCTCCCGGCTCTGACAACTGTGCATCATGTGCCTAGCCTGTGAGCCTGAGCACCTCACACATTCCCAGTCGGTAAATTGACTATCTCCCTCCAAGCCATTAGCCACTCACCCCCAACCTCTTTGCCTGCCTCCCAGCTCACTCCCTCCACATTTCCTACCCAAAACAATCCGCACCCATTGTATTCCACCTGCTCAACTCCAGCTCTGACATTGTGTGTACAACTAGCACCATGTGGGTTTTCTGTCTTTTTTGTGTGTGCCTCTCAACAGCACAACACTTCTGCTTTTTTGTGAGTGGCCTCCTTTAATCCAGAGTATTTACCTTATACCAGAACTCTTCTACAAAATTATTCTCTTTTGAATTTACTCGTGCTCATCACAAAACTAAATAATAAATTAAATGTAATACTTTGTTTTAGCAAAGAAGGAAGAAAATATGGTTACTGAAGCCATGGAGGGTATTGAAAATAAAACATGTGTCAAATTCACAAAGCAGGAGAAGCAGAAGCAATATATTTTTTTGACGAAAAAGAGAGATGGGTGTTATTCAATGGTTGGCTTTCGTGCAACAGCTCAAGCTCATGCACTGAATTTACAGTCCCCAGAATGTTTTGATCAGGTGGGAACAATTCAGCATGAACTTCTACATGTACTGGGTTTACTTCATGAGCAAGCAAGACCTGACAGAGATGATTTTGTGAAGATTTACTGGGACAATATGGATAAGGGTAAGGTTTAAAATTGTTATACTAAACTATTGCACAGTTAGCAAAATTTATTACAAAACTGTCACACATAAATGTGTCCTGAAATTTTATCTGTAACATATTATGGAATAGTTATACTCTAATTTAGCTGCTAAAACTCTTCCTCATTACTCCATACAGACACAACAAATTGTCCAGGTGCACATAGACGACATAGGAACTGAAATATTGGGTAATAAAACAAAAGCAGAAATGCTGAACTCTGTTTACATGGTTCCTTTGAAAAGGACAATATGGAAGCACTTTCCAAATATAATTATAATACAACTGGAAAGACAAGTGGAATAGATAACACTGTCAGTGGCATTGAAAACTGCTGAACCACGTAAACTAAACAAAACACCAAGGCCTAATGTAATCCCTGTTAAGTACAATACAGAATTTACAGCTTAGTTAGCCCACATATACTGTTATATCAACAGTAAATAATTTGCACAAAAAAGTGTTCCCAACATTGGAAGAAAGCACAGGTCACATCTGTCAAAAGAAGGGAAGCGGCAGAGATTCAAAAACTACCACCCAGAATGCTTGAGATTGATCTGCTATACACTGTGGTGACAAAAGTCATGGAATACCTCCTATTATCATGTCAGAGTGATGACAAAAGTCATGGGATACCTCCTCATATTGTGTCTGACTTCCTTTTTCCCAACGTACTGCAGCAACTTGATGCGGCATGGACTCAACAAGGCACTGGAAGTCTTCTGCAGAAATATTGAGCCATGCTGCCTCTAAAGTCACCCACAAATGTGAGAGAGTTGCTGGTGCAGGATTCTGTGCATAATATAACCTCTTGATTATGTCCCATAATATTCGATGGGATTCATGTTAGGCAATCTGGGTGGCCAAATCGTTTGCTTGAACTGTTCAGTATGTTCTTCAAACCAGTCACAAACAGCTGTGGCCCAGTTAAATTGTGCATTGTCATTCATAAAAATTCCATCATTATTTGTGAACATGGAGTCCATGAATGGCTGCAAATGGTCTCCAAGTAACTGAACAGGGCAGAGGACCTAGTCCATTTCACGTAAACACAGCACTCACCATTATGGGGCCACCACAAGCTTGCTCAGCACGTTGTAGACAACTTGGGTTTATGGCTTTGTGGAATCTGCGCCACACTTGAATCTTATCATCAGCTCTTACCAACCACAATTGGGACTCATTCCACCAGGCCATTGTATTCTACTCAGCTAGGATCCAACTGATATGGTCATGAGCCCAGGAGAGGTGCTGCAGGCGATGTCGTGTTGTTAACAAAAGTGCCTGCATCATTCGTCTGCTGCCATAGCCCATTAATGCCAAATTCCACCACACTGTATTCACAGATATGTTTGTCATATGTCCCACATTGTTACTTGTATGTTTACTTTGGCAACTCTATGTAAATGCCATTGCTCTTGGTCGTTAGGTGAAGGCCATTGGTTACTTTGTTGTCTATGGTGAGAAGTTATGCCTGAAATTTGGTGTTCTTGGCACTCTCTTTACACTGTGGATCTTGGAATATTGAAGTCCCTAATGAGTTCCAAAATGGAGTGTCCCGCATTCAATGTCTGTTAATTCCCATCGTGTGGCTGTGATCAAGTCAGACAACTTTTCATACAAATCACGTGATTACAAAGGACAGCTCCACCAATGCACTGCCCTTTTATACCTTTTGTATGTAATACTACTGCCATCTGTATGTGTGTTTCTCCCTGTCCCATGACTTTTGCACCTCAGTTTTGAATCTTAAAAAATATTTGGAGCTCAAATGCAATTAGTTATCTAGAACAAAATGATTCCATCCTTGCTACCCAGCTTGGATTTTGAAAAAAATTGTTCATACAAAACCAAACTCTCACTTTTTTCACATGACTTTGTGAAGGCTATGGATTTATGGAATCAGGTGCATGCCATTTGACTTCCAAAAAGCAATTGACTAATTACCATACTAATGTTTATTATTGAAAAGAAACATTAGTATGGTAATTAATTGACTAATTACCATACTAATGTTTATTATTGAAAATAAACATTAGTATGGTAATTAGTCAATATAGTGAATATAGGAGGTTGAATGAATTCAAGTTCTCTTGGTAGGGAAGATGCAGCATGTTATCTGGGATGGTGAATCATCAACAGATATAGAAGTAACTTTAGGCTTGCTCCAGGAAAGTATATTGGCACTCTGGGTGACCTGTCAGACAATATTAACAGTAACCTCAGAGCTTTTCATAGGTGACTCTCTACAGCTGTTAAATAATATGATGAAAGCATATTTGTACTATCAGCTATACAACTGTATGTTTATTACCTACTGGTTTTGATTGTTACAATCACCTTTACAGGAAGGCTGGGTCATATTTGACAAAAATGTATGATGGAGGAACACTGTTTTTCTCCTGTGAAGATGGTTGTAATAATCAAAAGTGGTAGAGAATAAACATGTAATTTTAAAGCTGACAGCTTTTTGTAGATGATTCAGTTACATATAGGAAAGTACTATCTTAAAAAGTCTGCACTAATGTGTAGGTAGAGCTTAATAAGATTTCAAAGTGGTTCAAATAAAGGTAAAACATGACTAACAAGGGATATTGAATGTGGCAGCAGGGGTGTCCAATCTTTTTGATAACCTGCACCACAATGGAAGAAGAAGAGTATTTTTGGGCCACAAATAATCTGTTTCACAATAACAATAACTGCTGAGAAAAACATGAGACACTTGCATGGCAGAAGTTTCAAACTGAAAATATTCAATGTAACACGACTTTACATAAACAGAATTTTATGGATTTTCTCTCCCCCCCCCCCCCCCCCCTTTCCCCCAAACACAAAACTGCCATGGTATTATTATCAGTGTGGAGGACACTGATGGTGGTAGTGACATAATATTCTGTGAAGCATGAAGTTATGCATTTATCTCTTGCGGAATCTATGAGAGAACTGTAACTGATTACTTTTATTTACAGATACACCTACATTTTTATGAAAATTAATTTCATACTGAATGAATTTGCATATTTTTGCTAAAACAGATCAGTACAGTCAGTAATAACTGTTTTCTTTGCTACATTTTGAGCTTGTAAGTTACCATGTTTGGATTGCTGAAGCTTTTTCATGTGAAAGGATTTCAGTTTATCATTTCATAAATGCTGCAACCTTTTTTTTACATGACCTGTTTAGTTGCAGACAATGCTCTGTAAATGACTTTGTTAAAATTACTTGTAACACATTTAATGTTTGCATATCTTTTTCATATTATTTTTTGTTTTGAATGACACCTTCATTCACATAGGACTGTTGTACCAAATCATACATTTTTGGAACATTCACAACTAGCCCTTTGTTGTCTGGAAACAATGAAATTTTCAACAACCAGTTCATTCCAGATTGAGTGACTAAGCAAAACATGAATAATGTTTAGTAATGATAAGCCATTTGTATGTGCTAGCATTACAGTCATTGTCATCCCAGTCTAAAGCTATGTGCCACTTGTTAAGAAGAACATATAGCCTTTAGGTTACTAAACTGCTCAAAAAATATTTTTCACTACCTACATGATTTGCTTAGTATACCATGTCAGTCCAGAAAGAACTGAGACTACATTAAAAAAGAAAAAAAAAATAGAAGAAGGAGAAAGTTAAGATGGTGATTTTGATGCTTCACATGTTCTAAATAGTCTCCCCCACTTGAATCTAATGCATAGAACATTCATACAACCAGATGCAACTGTCAGATAACTCCTTCTTTGGGATATTTTTCAACTCACATATCACATTGGCTTAAATGTTAGTTATGTCACGAAAGCGTTCACCCTTTGTGCAAATTTCTGCAATCTGTCATTTTGTGGTAGGTTTGTATTGTTATGCTGCTGAATAATTTCATTGTACATGCCTAAATTTTTTAAAGTTCTACCCGGCCAGCTCAGAGGTGAGGGGGCTAGCTCGGGGCGGTGAGTCAGTTGGTATGTCAACAAGGCATTTTGCCAATGTAGTGGAAGGTTGGGCACCAGATGGGCATTGCCACATAATCTCTGAGCAATGGAAGCAGAAGTGCAAACGCTTCTGTGCTACATAACAGGGTAGTATGAAGCAACATGCCATAACTTCAGCACCAGGACACCACTGCAGTAGCCAAATGTTGCTGAAAGACTCAAGCTCTTCAAACCAGATTAATTACTGACTTGCCATAGTTAGGCAAGGAGTGCTGACAAGGACCAATAAATGAGTGCAAATTTAATCATGTAGCCAGAACCACTGTGTCACAGGTGTAGGCTCAGCTCTTTAAATAATGAGGCTTTCAGAGCTCAAAAACACATCCAGTCCTGCTGCCATTCTGTCCATTTCATTAGAACCAGAGAGAGTGATGGTCTATTGAGTTTCAGTGAAACCATGACAAGCTGATCAATGGTGGTCTGCCCGATACCCACTTGCAGACTTCAACACCAAGACACAGCCAACCTAATGCAAACCACAGCTGTGGTCCACTGTTGCTGCCCACTGAGGGTCAATTGTGGGTGGTCTGTATGCTGTCATATCCACACTGTCCAGGCACTGAGCACTTGCACAGCCTTCTAGTTGACTTGCGAAAATCTACTGCAGTCATGGTCATTCCAAGGTGGATGACCAGAGCCTAGTCTTCACGAAACCCGATGTCCTGGACTATGCAAAGTTGGCTGTTCTCACCTGATTGTGTGATGGGCTGTCTATGAGAGCACTGAGGTGTGAGTCATACTGCACCACAAAAAGTCTGGAGAGGCAATGCCTACCCATCCCCACACTATGGCTGGCACAGCACACAGCTGCAGCCACTGGCCTGTGGCTTCAATGTCATGTCTCATCAGCACTTCTTCGCAGTTCACTCTTACTCCTGTCAACTGTCCGATGCACAGAGATACTTTGTTATTTTGTAAACTCATCCTAGAAAATAAATGTTATTGCAGCTCCAGGCATCCTGGACCACTCCTCACACTCTGTGCCTGGCCTCCTATACACACACACACACACACACACACACACTAAGTGACTCCCACTCCCCGGGTTGCAGCAATACTGATAACCACTAATCGCATCACCCATGATAACCACCCCCCCCCCCCCCCCCCGCACGACACCCCTCTGGGAGTCAAGGTTTGTGGCACAAATTTTGCGCAAACTTTTATGTTCTCAAAACATTCTGGAGGATGTCTTGAATACTTGATTTAGAGATGTTGTTTCATTGCGATTTGTGCCACAACAACACTGACACACTACAACTGCATGTCTAGTGCCTACTACTTAACATTGCCGGCTCACAACTGACTGATCAAATCCACATCTGTTCTTTATAGTAGTAGTTTGTTCAAGCTGCCACTGTAATTACTGTGCTGAAACCACTTAAATGCCACAATAAAATCAGTATTTGAACTGTATGCATGGACAGTGAATGTTTCTGCTGGTCAGAAACCTCTTTCACAATAGATCATTACATATAAGAACAACTAACTACTATCATGATATGCAAACCCACAAACAATGTGTGTTTGAAGAGACTAATCACCAATGATAATCAGTCTGTTATTCATCACTCAGAATGGAATTTGTGTAGCCCATCTGTGTGCAGCTAGAGTAACCCTTATGTACAAATGTGAGAACATTTTCTAAATGTTTGTATAGCATGTATCTGAGGCCAGATGTGGGTACTATCCCAATATTCATATATTTGAATGTGGAAAACTGCCCAAAAACTACATCCATATTGGTTAGCTCATCATTAATACATGAGGCGAACTCAGTCTGAGTTAGGCTAACCTCCCCATGTTCCAAAATGGCGCACTCAGCTGTCCGGACGGTTCATTGAATGTGTGCCTCATATAGGTTGACTTGTGTCAATAACACTAACTGATGACTGCTACTTATGAATCTTGGTGCATAGGTACCCCAAGGAGAGTGCAGATCGCCTTTTAGGAGACAACTGGAAAAGCTGTGTCTGCCCATACAGTATGCATCCATCTCCACATGAGCAGTTTGGCCCATAGGCATCCAATAGAAATAGCACAAAACCCCTGACTTGCTGATGCTTGGAGGAGGTGGCCAGATGCTTGGAGGAGGTGGCCAAGGGAAAGCACAGAATGGACCCTGGAACAATGCCATGAGATTCTCTTATTGGTGATTCTAGGATTTGTCTGATGATCATTGTAGAAGAGTGTAGAGGCAGCCAGGTATCATTGCATGTCTCAAGCATGCAGTCCCATAGGTTCAGCAGGGAGGTGGCTCAGTCATGTTTTTGGCCAGTATCATGTACAAATGTACATGTCTCTCACCACTATTAAAAGTAATTTGAAACCTTACAGTCTCAAGACAGGATCTTTTAATTTAGTTTTTCAGCCGTACAGTCAACATTTCAATGACATGTTTATCTTTTGCAACAATAATGCATAAACACACCACAACCACCTCACAAAAACGTTTCTCCAGGATCCAGAAATCAACCAAACTGAATGGTCTGCTGCATCTGGTGACCGAACCTAATTGAACATGTTTGGAACCAGTTACAATTTGCTTTGTTTCATCATGAGAACCCTCCTTGAACACTAGAAACCTTGGGAATTATTTATCAGAGTAATTTCCTACTCCTATGTGACTGCATCTACACTCCTGGAAATGGAAAAAAGAACACATTGACACCGGTGTGTCAGACCCACCATACTTGCTCCGGACACTGCGAGAGGGCTGTACAAGCAATGATCACACGCACGGCACAGCGGACACACCAGGAACCGCGGTGTTGGCCGTCGAATGGCGCTATCTGCGCAGCATTTGTGCACCGCCGCCGTCAGTGTCAGCCAGTTTGCCGTGCATACGGAGCTCCATTGCAGTCTTTAACACTGGTAGCACGCCGCGACAGCGTGGACGTGAACCGTATGTGCAGTTGACGGACTTTGAGCGAGGGCGTATTGTGGGCATGCGGGAGGCCGGGTGGACGTACCGCCGAATTGCTCAACACGTGGGGCGTGAGGTCTCCACAGTACATCGATGTTGTCGCCAGTGGTTGGCGGAAGATGCACGTGCCCGTCGACCTGGGACCGGACCGCAGCGACGCACGGATGCACGCCAAGACCGTAGGATCCTACGCAGTGCCGTAGGGGGCCGCACCGCCACTTCCCAGCAAATTAGGGACACTGTTGCTCCTGGGGTATCGGCAAGGACCATTCGCAACCGTCTCCATGAAGCTGGGCTATGGTCCCGCACACCGTTAGGCCGTCTTCCGCTCACGCCCCAACATCGTGCAGCCCGCCTCCAGTGGTGTCGCGACAGGCGTGAATGGAGGGACGAATGGAGACGTGTCGTCTTCAGCGATGAGAGTCGCTTCTGCCTTGGTGCCAATGATGGTCGTATGCGTGTTTGGCGCCGTGCAGGTGAGCGCCACAATCAGGACTGCATACGACCGAGGCACACAGGGCCAACACTCGGCATCATGGTGTGGGGAGCGATCTCCTACACTGGCCGTACACCACTGGTGATCGTCGAGGGGACACTGAATAGTGCACGGTACATCCAAACCGTCATCGAACCCATCATTCTACCATTCCTAGACCGGCAAGGGAACTTGCTGTTCCAACAGGACAATGCACGTCCGCATGTATCCCGTGCCACCCAACGTGCTCTAGAAGGTGTAAGTCAACTACCCTGGCCAGCAAGATCTCCAGATCTATCCCCCATTGAGCATGTTTGGGACTGGATGAAGCGTCGTCTCACGCGGTCTGCACGTCCAGCACGAACGCTGGTCCAACTGAGGCACCAGGTGGAAATGGCATGGCAAGCCGTTCCACAGGACTACATCCAGCATCTCTACGATCGTCTCCATGGGAGAATAGCAGCCTGCATTGCTGCGAAAGGTGGATATACACTGTACTAGTGCCGACATTGTGCATGCTCTGTTGCCTGTGTCTATGTGCCTGTGGTTCTGTAAGTGTGATCATGTGATGTATCTGACCCCAGGAATGTGTCAATAAAGTTTCCCCTTCCTGGGACAATGAATTCACGGTGTTCTTATTTCAATTTCCAGGAGTGTATGTCTACAGGCTGGAGAAAAATTGTGTTATAAATTTTAACCCTAGATAACTGATGCCAGTAGGAACCAAAACTACGAATGTTGTATAGGTGGAGAATGCACAATTTTAAAACTACAGAAACTTATCGTCACGTGCTCCGATTGGCCACAGGATTGGCCTGTTACCTGATTCTTTGGACAATGTATGACCATGAATGCTTTGCCTGCCTGAGATCATGACGTAACGAAGGATGCCCGCATGCTCGGTGGTAGCTCACCGGCCTTCCACACTGGGGGCCTGTGGGTGAATCCACCAGGGTCTTGACACATTCATTGTAGTTTCATGATAAGATGTACTGGGAACAAACCCATCAACAGCTGTTAGTTTGAGAACAGAAAGGCTTTTGCAAATTGTGTAGGCCCTGAAAAGGACCTTTTTTGTAGCTAGGACATTTTTTACTTAAAACAGGTGATGTAACTGGCGACCCTTTCACATGCCACAAGCTCGGTAATGTCGAACGGTGGTTTTCTGAACTCTTTCAAAGATTCCTGGCATTGCCATGATGTGATTTTGCAGCATGTTGAATGCGACCCATTAATTCGTCTTCGTTTCTAGGTGGTTTGCATCCAGTTGGTTGAACTAGAAACTTGAAGAATCCCCACAGGAAAAGTCCGATGGCGTCATGTCTGGTGATCATGGGGGCCATGTCCTACGAGCATCTCTGCCAATTACCCGGCCGTCGAAGAGTTCCTTTAAATAACCACACACAGCAAGACTGTTACGTGCGTGTGCTACATCATGCTGCAACCACATGTGTAGCCGTATGTCCAGGGGAACATCTTCCAGCAGGCCGGGTAGAGTTTCTTGCAAAAAGTGAAGATAATTTTCCCCGGTAAGCGAGAGGATAGACGGACCAGCCCAATCAGATGTTCACCCACAATACCTTCCCAAATGTTGAGCAAAAATCATTCCTAGTGTCTGTGGATGTACGTGATGTGAGGTTTTCCCCTTGCCCAGTGATGAACGTTTCAAGTGTTGTAAAGGCCATCCCGATGGAAGGTGCACTCATCAGTAAGCAACACAATGATGGGGAGGTTGGGATCTCATACAGCATGTCGCAGAAACCACTGGAAAAACCCTAGCCTGTGTTCATAGTATGCCACAGGATGTATGTCTTGGACAGGCCGGAAACTAAAAGGGTGCTGGCTGCCATCCCTCAAAACCTCCAGACTTACCGATGAGTGACCCCCAAGTCGTGTCCAGCCGCTCGAGTACTTGCCATAGGTTCTTCCTCAAAGCACTTGAGAACAGTCTCTTCAAGTGCAGCATCCCGTTGTGTTCAAGGTCAGCATGACCATGATATCCTGGTAAAGAGCCTGTTTCACCAAGTCGCTGGTGAATTGCTGTAAACGTTTGTGGGTGTGGGTGGCATCTTGGGGTACCGTTCCTCATACAACCGTCGAGCTTCATGCACATTACCATCGGCTAGTCCATAAACAAAAACCGTATCTCATTGTAGTTCAAATGAATACTGTGCTGCCATGCTTACTGTGTGACTAAATTGCAGGTGATGTGTGTGTGCTCCAAAGCGAAGCTTATGTGTGAATGGCTCTGATGTGAGGTGGAGACAAACAGCAAGACCTATTCAACACGTGAACATATCACATTGGGATAGTGACAATGGAGGGACGTTTGTGTGTGTGAACTGACAACCGTAGCGCTGCTTGTCAACCAACGAATGGCAACAGGGCAATCCCATTTCCAATTGGGTTGTGTGGTGCCAAGTTTCTATAGTTTAAAAATGGTGTGTTATTGGCCTACACAACATTAGTAATTTTGCTTCCTACTGGCATCAGCTATCCAGGGTTAAAATTTCATGACACAGTTTTTCTCTGCCCTGTCTATTAAATATTATTGGAGCATTCTTGTTTTACTTTCTGATTTATGACCACTTTGCTCTTGCGGTTAACTTGACTGGTCCCAACTTTTACTATATAGCATTTGGATTACTTTATCAAATATTGGGGATATCTTTTAACTTCCATTAATTTCCATAATTTAGTACTGATAATACAATCAAATGCCTTTCATATTCTATGACTAACAAGGATGTTATTAGGTATATTAATTTCTTTGTTAAATCAACTGCTCTAGCACAAACATGTAATCAGAGCATGAACCACATTGTTCTTCTGTTAGAAGGGCTTCACTAGTTCTATTTAATCATCTTGTCACTATTTTTACAAATTTTTTTGTAAACCAAATTAATAAAACTTTTTCTGTGATGTCTTCATCAAATATGCAGTGTGTTACACTTTCTCATACTGTAAATGTCCTTCAACAAACATTTGATAAGCCCAACAGCTTGTATTTAACTTCCAGTGGTGCATAATAAATTAGAGAAGATTAATTTACAGCCCAATCGTGTAAAATGATTGGCTTGAGCTAAATATTTCACTGAGAAAATGCATTATGTTTACAAACTAATTGACATGTTTCACATTGGAGTGCTCACAAGTCTGGTTCATGAAACTTGCAAATTAAGCTAAATTGCTGGCTTCCTTGGGCTCAAAAACCATGATTTTCTTGGATTCTCTCTGGTTATTAGAAAATTCTTACCACATGATTTGCAGAAACAACTACATCCATGTGTGACATACTAGCACATCAACAACTACATCTACACTGTGGAAACCACTGTGAATAGCTTAGCAGAGAGTAAGCCTGATTTATTAAATTTGGACAAAGGACAGCTTGTGATAACCTGATATCTGGGAAAGAATACCATGAAAATGCTGTCATTCTTCAAATGATTTGTTGCAACTATTATAAATATGTATTGAAAATAAACAAACAGTGATGGGTACAGTGATAAACACCATTGTCTAAAAGAATGAAAAGGTTATTAACTCATCTATAGTGGACTGATGTGTAAAGATAGAAACATGTAACAGGCAACCTTGTTCACATTACGGTGTGAATAGTATTTCCTGTTATGTGCTTTTATATTTCACACATTGGTCCTCTATAGGTGAGTGGTTGCCCTTCCCTTTGTTTTATGTATTTTTCTATCAGGGAATTTCCATTATTGTTAGACAACAATAAGCCCTGTATATCCATACCACATCACATATTGTGAACATTAGAAGCTTGTCCATGCTATATAGTAGAACAGATGGTAATTTAGAGTGCAGTTGCTGGAGTAATATACAGTAAGAGATACCAGGTCTCTTCAGATCACACCATTCATTGCACATTGCTGCTGCAGTGTATCTGCAACGCATGGGGTAAGAGAATGTTGCCACAAAAAAGAAAATAAACCGAAAGTTAGTCATCTTTTCATAATGTTAATGACTGCTGAAAAACAAAGTTCTTGCAATTTGGGGGTGGGGGTAACTTGGTATATGAATGTGTGGCATCTGTTCTTTTGGATGTGCCCCAAAGAATAGACACCTCACATTCATATAATTGATTTTGTTGATGGGTAATAAATCTACCACCTTCAGTGTGGATGCGCAGTTACATCTAATGTCCTGTGAGAATTTCAAAATATGAGCATGGAGGGCATGGACAGGGACTGTAGATAGGTGGTGCTAGATGTGAGTGTGGGTCGGCTAAGAGGTGTGCCAAAATAGTCTACGCTTTCCTGATAAACACTGTGTTCAGGTGGCACAGTGGTTAACGCAACAGCCTAGTAAACAGGAGATTCCAGGTTCGAGTCCAGGTCTGTCACAGTTTTTTCACTTGTCGCCACTGATTCCACATACAGTCCCGATGCAGCTGACAGCAACAGTCCCTTCCTCCCTCCCCCCCCCCCCCTCCCCCCTTCATAACTGAACGGTTGCAATTGTATCTAAACAAACTGATTATATATGTTTTTAGCAATGGATGAAAGTAATATTGATGAATACTTGGACATGATGTTATTGAAAATTAAATTTTAGTGTTCAAAAGGTGAAATTATCTACATGGGTACTACCTGATAATATAACTGTTAATTAAGCAACCTGAATTAGCTTTAGTGTCATTTGAAAGATAAGCTATACTAGGCCTTGGAATCATGTGAAGAATGAGCTGTTACATTTTGCTGCAAATAATTTTTTGTTATGTTGTTACAAAACTGTGTATGTGTGCATGACTGTTGGTCCAAAAAGTTTTTAATTTGTACTTGTGAGTGCAGTAATATTACAGGAAATCAAGGAACAATTTCACCTTCTTGGTTATATAAAAATAGAATGCAGCTTGTACCAATTCTAGTGACAGTATTATGGTAAAATGATCTGCCTTGGTCTTACAGATAGGACCATAAAATTTGTGAAGTGCATCAGTAATAGTGATGGCCATTCGCATCCATTCATGACAAATGGTCTTCCCCACTGTACTTTGCACTGTACAGTAGGACAGCTCTTGATATAACAAGGCCGGAATCATGCTACAGGATTTTCACAGCATGCTGATGAATTCTAGTTAATGTCCTTATCCCGCCACTCACATTTGTCTGTTGTTAACTTTATCAAACACACTGAGCAACATTCATATCTCAAAGGCTGTCAGCTCATAAGCTTTAGGACTGTCTAACTGTACATGATAATCTGGTGATGTTCACCTCTGAGTGGCTGTAAAAGATGTGTAAAATCTATGCTGTGACAATATGGTGCAATCATGTAAGTCAAAAGGGAAACAATGTGTTATTATTAGGCTGGCGGTGTACTCATCTGGCTGATCCAATCATTCTTTTCCATGAAGTGTAGGGCTGAATTTCTTCAGCATAATACCACTGATTAAATATTCATATGTGAATGAACTACTTATTTGCTGAACTGTTTATTTTTCACACACTTGCAAAAATGATTGAGCTCATCCAAATGTAATAGATTAGAACTGTTCAAAAAACTATTAGAAAATATTAATTTTGTTACAGCTTACCATCCCGATTTTATAAAGGCTAAAGAACCTGAGTTTACAACTTTTGGGTTACCATATGACTACAACAGCATCATGCATTATCCTCGTACTGCATTCTCAAAGGATGGAAAGTTACCAACAATTGTTGCTAAGGTACTGTAACCTGATTATAGCATGCTTTACATAACTGAAGTGATTCCTGCTCAGGTTGTACAAATTCTATATTATTATGTAGTGTGAAACAGGAGCACCCTTACCAATTGCCAAAACAGCAGCAAATGAAGCAGGTATATAGAATGAATAAAATAAAATGAATAAAATAAAATAAAATAAATAATGCTAGGTGTAAAGGCAACCATTCAAGACATGACTCAGGCACTGAAGGGTCAACAGACACTTAAATGAGGTGTAAGACACTCTATATTGTAGCTAACTAATTACAACACACACTCACACACACACACACACACACACACACACACAGC
The DNA here is from genome assembly GCF_023864345.2 of Schistocerca serialis cubense. Lineage (NCBI taxonomy): Eukaryota > Metazoa > Arthropoda > Insecta > Orthoptera > Acrididae > Schistocerca > Schistocerca serialis. The sequence goes on from NC_064638.1 coordinate 1,092,351,081, forward strand.
CTCATTGTCCTAGCACAAAAATAAAGCCTATAGCCTCATTGTCCTGGCATAAAAATAAAGCCCGTGTAACTTTCAGCTAGCATCTTAATCAGTTGGAAAATTGGAAAAATGAAGTGGGAGATGTACATCTATGTAAGGGAAAAGAAGTTCTATCTTGAAACCAGATATGAAGCAACTGTAATATATAACAGCCAAAATTCAAATTTCAGAGTAGGGAGACAACAGCAGTTATGTTACTACCAGCTCCTTTCATGCACTTTACTTCTGGTTCAGGGCCTGGAGCAACTTGCTCTTTCCTCCAGAACTGGAATACCTTCTCTTTACTGTTTTTCCTGTTTCCAATGTGATTGTTTCTTTTCACAAAGAAACTATGTAAAATTTCCAAATCTATTTCCTTACATCAGATTTTTCCATTTCAGCAGATGGTAATTAGATGTTAGTCTTTTCTTTCATGTAATTTTTACAGTAATTTTTATTGTTATGTTTTCAATTTAAATCTCATAATGTAATTTATAATTGCACAAAATATGGGAAAGGTAAACTCTTACTTGTCGAGGATTCATATGTGGCGCACAGAAAAGCATAATAGAAAACAATTAACACTAGTTTCAAGATCTTGCTCTTTTCTTTTAATAAGAGTAGATGCATCCACACACACAACCACACAGACACCCAATGTGTACATTTTTGTGTTAATGTTTGTAGTCTTATTAGAAAAAGAGCAAGTGTTTGAAAGATAGTGTTAACTGGTTTTTATTACATGTTCTTGAGTGTCATACCCAAATCCTTTGTTGGTAAGTGGTTATCTTTCCATTATTTTACATATTTTTCCATCCAAGAACTTCCATTATTGTTATTATACATAATTATATAGTCAAAATATGTTTACAATCTTTTTGTGTAGCTCTACTTAATTTTCTGAATTTCAAAGGGATGCCATATTCACTTTGAAATATTTAGCATAGTGAATTGCAAAGATGACTGCGTTACTGTAATACTGAAGAAAGAGATACGTCAAAAACTTGGAGTGAATGTTATTTGTGACAGTGGTCACTACATCAATGTAATCAGTTTATTCAACCATGGGGGGTTGTACTTTGAATATGAATAGTAGAAAAATGGAGACTGCATGGACACCATTGCAACTAACGGAAAAAAATATGGAATGAAAATTAACACAAATAAAACAAAAGTATTGGCACTAGGAGGAAATAAGGAAATAAAAATTATGCTGAATGGAGGAATACTAGAACAGGTGCAAAATGTTAAGTATCTTGGAAGCAGGATAGACACCGACTGGAAGTGCATCACGGAAATTAAAACAAGGATAGCAATGGTGAAATAGGCGTTTTATAAGAAAAGGAGAATCTTCTGCAGCGGTCTGGACAGAGAACTCAGAAAGAGACTCATAAAATGTCTTGTATGGAGTGTTCTTCTATATGGCGCTGAAACGTGGACTATGAGGAAAAAAGACAGAGAAAGGCTGGAGGCTTTTGAGATCTGGACATGGCGGAAGATGGAAAGAATAAGTTGGATGGACAGAGTAAAACATGAAGAGGTACTGAGAAGAGGGGGAGAGAAAAGACAGTTACTAGATGTAATAAAGAGAAGAAAAAGAAATTGGATTGGGCATATATTAAGAAAGAATGACAGACTGATAAAAACAGTTTTAGAAGGTTATGTAGAAGGGAAAAGGAAGCGAGGAAGGAAGAGATTCCAGATACTGGATGACATGATGGACAGTGCAACATACAGCAGCCTTAAGAAGGAAGCAATGGATCGCAGAAAATGGAGAGCAGATAACTGATGTTGATGAGTAGAAAAAGTTGGCCAGCAAGATGAGAGATATAGCAGTGAACATGTCCTGACCAACAGGTTATCTGCCAACATCTCAGGTTAAATTATACTCTCTTAGACTCTTCATAGTAGCTCGTGGAATGAGGAAATAGACAATTTAAAAGTGATCTGTCTGCTGGGTGGGAAAATAAGCTGTTCTGGAGAAAAATGGGTAAGGTTCCCGTCCAGAAATTCCTTATTTCCACAACCTGGCCTCACCCTTCTTGCCTAGGATCCTTCCCCAAAATACAGTTCTCTCAGCAGAGGAAAGAACAACTACCCATAACCTTAAGACACACCTTGATTTTATCATTCTTCTGGCAGACAAAGGCACCAACTCTATCACGCACAGTGATTACCTGACACGAGATATCCTTTCACCTGCAAATCCTGCTGCGGTGATCTCATCCGAGAAGTCTGACATAACCTCCAAGCTCAACTCAAATCCTTAGGCCAATCCCAGAAAATCTCTCCCACCCCATCCCCCTCCCAAATCCATCTCCCTCCTCGCTTTAACTGCTTCCTGCATACCCATATTCTGCATGCTTTCCAAAATCCATAAACCTAACAACCCCAGGAACCCCATTATTGCTGGTTACTGTGCTTCCAAACCTTGTTGACAAACATCTCCAACCAATTGCCTAGCCTCCCACAGCAAAAATGCAAACCACTTCCTTCACTGCTTCTCAACCATACCCAACCCCTCTACTAGCTGGATGCCTGCACATTAATGTTGACACCACTTCTTTACACACCTTCACCCTGTGAATGGCGATGTTACTATTGGAAAAAAATCTCTCCCAATGTCTTACCTCCCAAAGTCCTACCAATAATAAACCTTCCCCACCCTGATGATCTACTACTCTTTTGGGGGAAGATTTAAAAACAACCCTGCAGGATGGTCTTGGACACCCACCTATGCCTACCTGTTTATCTAGAGATGACTTTCCTTGCCACTTGAGATCCTAAACCCTTTGTCTGCTCCAGGTTGATTCATGATATCTTCATAATCTTGACCCAGAGCCAAGACACCCTATTCTCATATCTCTATGGTCTCGTGCTCTTCAACCCAGCATACCATTTTCCTGGAAGTTGACCTCCACATTTCCAGTTCTCGTATAAAAACTTTTGTCCACACCAAGTTCAAGAATCATCAATAGTATCTACATTTGGACAATGTCATCCCTTCCATACTACAAAGTCACTCACATACCGCCTAGCCATCCATGAATGGCATGTCTGCAGTGATGACCATCCCCTTGCCCAGTATGCTGGCTATCTTGCTAAGGCCTTAACGTACAGGTATTACCATCCAGACCTAATTCTAGAGCTCCTATACCATACCCATGTATGCCCATATGCCCCTAACCCTCTCACCTCCCTTACAAACCAGCTGCAAAGGAGCAGTCCTGTGTTATGTACAAAATATCCTGGGCAGTGATTAAATCACACCTATGCCCAGATGCAATACCTATCCTTTTCCATTGCCGTCAAGGCACATCGTAATCCTAGCATAGGTGCCCCCCGCTCACCCCCCTCCCCCCCCCCCCCCATCACCACCACCACCACCATCACCAATACCAGTCCATGGGAATACGGTTTGTCCATAAACACATCTTTCTATCCCACACTCCTCTTGCCTTCAGTTTCCTGTAGCTTTTGCTTCACACCCACCTCCACCACCATTCGCTATCACTCGCAGCCTCCCCTTTGCAATCTCTCTCTCTCTGTTCTATCTCCTGTTCCCAGTTCATTCTTAAATATCAATGTGTGTCACACACAACTCTCCTTTCCACACGAAGGTGAGCCCATTGATACCAAATTCCTATACCATCTGCTAGCAGCCTTTTCCTCCCAGTCATAAGGCAACCTTTATCCTCCTAGCCCCACTCCACCCTTCCCCCTCCTAGCCCCTCTCCACCCTTCCCCCTCCCCCTCCGTTCTCCCCTCAACCAATCTACCTAACCCTACTCCTCACCCAGTCAAATTGAAGGGCTGCTACAATGTACTCAGCTGGGAAAATGTAGCCATGTCTTTGTGTATTTGGTACCAGTTAGCTCTGAAAGAGGTCATTATCTGGAAGCCTAGCAACATTTTCAGTCTTGTTCATGTGCCACTCAACTACTATACAGTAAATTTCTACCTTTGCTCCTTCCATTATTTGTGTACTTATAAGAAAATTATAAATTATATCCATATCAGAACAGAACAGTTTTTCATGACCAGTTATTAATTAAAGCTATTTTCTTCTGTGCAGCATAATGAAGACTTGGAACTGGGACAACGAAAGGCCCCTACAGATATTGATTTACACAAGGTCCGAAAACTGTACCACTGTACTGGAAAATAGCAAGTAATACATTTTCAAAACTACACTGCGCAATAGAATTAAAGAATCACTTTTTAGAAACCCCGTAATTGCCTCCCATTGTGGTACAAAGGTCCCATTGGCTCCAAGGCACCTACAACTTTCCTCTGTAATGATGATGCCCTGCGACGTCACCCTCGGACTTGGCGACACTTCAAACAGCAAGGTACCGATACACGCCACAGGCCATGGCTCAGAAGTTCATGTAAACTGTTACGTGAATTAATGATGTCACATTGGTGCATTTCTCCACAATTCTGGCCAATGCCACCATGGACATGTCACATGGCGAGGTGGTCATCACAGCCCCCTCTTATCCACATTTCATCCCACCTTTTGAATTCTCTGTGATGGACATCAGAAACATGAAATCAAGCATTGAAATTATGTGATTTTCTTATGAGTGGCCGCTCAGAACCAATGCAAAAAGGCCTCTGGGGGTGGCATAAATGTCAATGAAACCACCCTTTCTCTGGGCATAGATTCACACTCATTTTGTGATCAAAAATGACAGTTCACAATTCGAATGAGCAGCGGTTTCTTGACAAGCTTTGACACTGCTGACACCCTTGGATGTTTCAACTCTTCCATAAGGACATTGTGGGGCTGCAGCACCAACAAACATGACCACATCCCTTTGGAGTGCAATGCGACCCTACTTTTTGCTCTCATGTACAGCTTGAAACTAGTACATCTACATCTACATGGATACTCTGCAAATCACATTTAAGTGCCTGGCAGAGGGTTCATTGAACCACCTTCACAATTCTCTATAATTCCAATCTTATATAGCACGCAGAAAGAACGAACACCTATATCTTTCCATATGAGCTCTGATTTCCCTTATTTTACTGTGGTGATCCTTTCTTCCTATGTAGGTTGGTGTCAAAAAAATATTTTCGCATTTGGAGGGGAAAGTTGGTGGTTGGAATTTCTTGAAAAGATTTCCATCACAACGAAAAACATCTTTGTTTTAATGATGTCCAGCCAAATCCTGTATCATTTCAGTGACAATCTCTCCCATATTTCGCGATAATACAAAACATGTTGCCCTTCTTTGAACTTTTTCGATGTACTCCATCAATCCTATCTGGTAAGGATCCCACACTGCACAGCAGTATTCTAAAAGAGGATGGACAAGCAGAGTGTAGGCAGTCTCCTTGGTAGATCTGTTACATTTTCTAAGTGTCCTGCCAATAAAACGCAGTCTTTGATTAGCCTTCCCCACAACATATTCTGTGTGTTCCTTCCAATTTAAGTTGCTTATAATTGTAACTCTTAGGTATTTAGTTGAATTTACAGCCTTTGGATTTGACTGATTCATCGTGTAACCGAAGTTTAATGGATTCCTTTTAGCACTCATGTGGATGACATCACATTTTTCGTTATTTAGGGTCAACTGCCAATTTTCGCACCATTCGGATATCTTCTCTAAATCATTTTGCATTTTGTTTTGATCTTCTGTGACTTTATTAGTCGATAAATGACAGCATCATCTGCAAACAACCTAAGACGGCTGCTCCCAAATCGTTTATATAGATAAGGAACAGCAAATGGCCTATAACACTACCTTGGGGAACTCCAGAAATTACTTCTGTTATACTCGATGACTTTCTATCAACTACGAACTGTGACCTCTCTTACAGGAAATCACAAATACAGTCACATAACTGAGATGATATTCCATAAGCACGCAATTTCACTACAAGCCACTTGTATGGAAGTATGGAACAATGTCAAAAGCCTTCTGGAAATCCAGAATACAGAATCACTCTGAAATCCCTTGTCAATAGCACACAACATTTCATGCGAATAAAGAGCTAGTTACATTTAACAAGAACAATGTTTTCTAAATCCATGTTGACTGTGTGTCAATAGACTGTTTTCTTTGAGGTAATGCATAATGTTTGAACACAATATCCAAAATCCTGCTGCATATCGACATTAAGAATATGGGCCTGTAATATAGTGGATTATTCCTACTACTTTTCTTGAATAGTGGTGTGACCTGTGTGACAGTCCAGTCTTTGGGTACGGATCTTTCATCGAGTGAATGGTTATATATCATTGTTAAGTATGGAGCTAATGCATCAGCATACTCCCAAAGGAACCTAATTGGTATACAGTCTGGACCAGAAGACTTGCTTTTCTTAAGTGATTTAAGTTGCTTCACTACTCTGAGGATATTTACTTCTACGTTACTCATGCTGGCAGCTGTTCTTGATTCGAATTCTGGAATATTTACTTCGTCTTCTTTTGTGACGGCTTTTCAGAAGGCTGTGTTTAGTAACTCAGCTTTGGCAGCACTGTCTTTGATAGTATCTCCACTGCTATTGTGCAGAGAAGGCATTGATTGTTTCTTGCCGCTAACATACTTCACATACAAGCATAATCTCTTTGTATTTTCTGCCAGCTTTTGGGACAAAATTTCATTGTGAAACTATTGGAAGCATTTCACATTGAAGTCTGCGCTAAATTTCAAGCTTCTGTAGGAGATTGCCAATCTTGGGGATTTTGCGTATGTTTAAATTTGGCATGTTTGTTTCGTTGTTTCTGCAACAGTGTTCTGACCCATTTTCTGTACCAAGGAGGATCAGTTCTGTCGTTTGTTTATTTGGTATAAATCTCTCAATTGCTGCCAATACTATTTCTTTGGATTCAAGCCACATCTGGTCTACATTTATATTATTGATTTGGAATGAGTGGAGATTGTCTCTCAGGAAGGTGTCAAGTGAATTTTTATCTGCTTTTTTGAATAGGTATATTTTTCATTTATTTTTGGAGGATTTGTAAGTTACAATAATCAGTCTCATTATGACAACTCTGTGTTCACTAATCGCTCTATCCATTTTGATGCTCATTATTAACTCAGGATTCTTTGTTGCTAAGAGGTGAAGTGTGTTTTCACAACCGTTTACTATTCACGTGGGCTCATGAACTAACTGCTTGAAATAATTTTCAGAGAATTCATTTAGCACAATTTTAGATGATGTTTTATGCATACCTTCAGAATTAAAGATGTATTCTCACCAACAGTAAATAATTAAAGTCACCACCAAATATAACTGTATGAGTCAGATACATGTTTGAAATCAAACTCAAGTTTTCTTTGAACCTTTCAGCAACTGTATCATCTGAATTGCGAGGTCGGTAAAAGGATCCAATTATTATTTTATTCTGGTTGCTAACAATGAGCTCTGCCCATACTAACTCACAGGAACTACCTACTTCAATTTCGCGACAAGATAAACTACTTCTAACAGCAACAGACACACTACCGCCAATCGTGTTTAGCCTATCCTTTTGTAACACCATTACGTTCTTGACAAAAGTTTCGGCTGAGCTTATCTCTGGCTTTAGCCAGCTTTCAGTGATTATAACAATTTGAGTAGCAGTGCTTTCTATTAGTTCTTGGCACTCTGGTACTTTCCCATCACAGCTACGACAATTTACAACTGTTTTACCGATGGTTCCTGTATCTACATTCGTCCTGCACACTTTCTAACTGAAGCCCTTGTTGTGTTTTCCCGAGACCCTCTAACCTAAAAAACCACCCAGTCCATGCCACACAGCCCCTGCCACCCATGTAGCCGCCTCTTGCGTATAGTGGACACGCGACCTATTCAGGTGTAGGGACCATTCAAAACTATTCACCAAAATTTGAATGTGATCTGAAGCAGTCGAGGGTACTTATGGTTTTTCAGCTATCCTGTTTTCTGGCACCCTGTGGCATGACCACACAGGAATGCAACTTTAACATGTGTGTGAATAAAACAGGGAGGTTCCCTCAAGGGCCTCCCCAGTTTGGAAACACTCTTGGTGCACCTAAGCACCTTTGTTGAGAATGTAACAAATGTATCTTCAGATATTTCAACAATCAGCCTGGTGGCTCTAGTGCCTGAGGGTTAGGCAACCACTTGGCACCTCTTGGGAGAGGTTTCCCTATTGTCAGGTACTAGAGCAGCTGCATGGCTGAATCGGTGTTGAAGTTTCTGACAGAGACATTTGTAACATGCTCAACAAAGTTATGTGGGTGGCACTGAGGGTATTGCCAAACTGTGGGGTCTTGCCATTTTATTCACAGACCTGTTGATGTTGCATTCCTTTGTGATTATGCCACAAGACAGTGGAAAGCAGAAGGGCTGAAAAAGCATAAGTACCCTTTGCTGCTTTGGATCTCATTCAAATTTCATCAAATGATTTTGAAAAATCTCTTGCGATTCCTATCTGTACACAAGAGCAATAATTGTGGTCTTGCTGCACTCTAAAGGGGTGCAATCACATTCAGTGGTGATGCAGCCCCACAATACCCTTAGAGAAGGGCTGCAGTGACGGAGGGTGCCAACAATGTTAAAGGTTGTCAAAAAACTTTTTCCTGTTCCTCATTGCACAACGAAATGTTGTTTTCAACTGTGAACTGTGTGAAAATCAATGTCTCAGGGAAAGGGGTGCTCTTCATGCTGCCCCCCCCCCCTCCCCCTGAGGCCTTTTCATGTCAATTGGGAGTGGTGGTGTGTCTGAAATGTTTTTCTCAGCCACTTATAACAAAACCGCATGCTTTCAATGCTGGGTGCCCTTCTTCCGGGTAAGAAGGGCTGTGGCATCATTAACATACCTTACAGCTCAAATGAACTTTTTCTTGCATCTGTCGACATCTTGCAGCCTGAAGCATCACTGAGCCTGAGGGTGATGTTGCAGGGTACAAAACTTTTGCACTAGTACAGAGAGAGGTTGTAGCCACCACTGAGGCAAATTTTAAACTTATGTGTCACTATAGGAGACAATTACAGGGTTTCAAAAAAGTGACCCTTTAATTTTTTGTACAGTGTAATTTACTTGGTGGATACCAAATGCATTATGACCAAAGCTGATTATGACAAAGTTTGTATTTACTCATATGTTTTGGATTCACATTGTCACTGGAAAAATAAATTACCTTAAAATTTTGTAAACTATGGCATGATTTAATTGCTTTGAAGGCAAATTTCCCTGCTTATTTTTTTCCAATTTACTTCATTAGTCAATGCCCCTCCATATGGCTAGAGCAGCAATGCTTGACCTGGAGGTAGCAGTTTGAATGCTAGTGGTGAGAAAATCCTCATCGCCACTACTTTAGTACAAAGGTCGTTGAGGTACTTGTCTTCAGTTACTGGTCACTGTATCCCAGTGTCTTAGGTTTAATATAAAACCTTCATTTAATATCTTACACACTGGGGGACTGTAATGCTGTTGAGAGAAATCTGTCAGATGCAGACTTTAAGCATGACAGCTAGAGTGGTGCTAGTCAAGATACGTTTATTATGTGCAAGAATTAAGCTTCACAGACTCCTTTCATTGCATTTTTATTATCAACAATATCAATACACACACACCCTTATACATTTCGCACAAGGACTCATCATGTTTGTCCACTCAATACAGATACACACTTGATATATTGTACTAAGAAAAGTAGAGGAAGTAGTCTAATGAAAACAATATTCACATTCTTGAACTAAATCTGGTTTGGCACCTAAGAACTTACCAATAAGTAGTGTATCAGCAGTGAAATAGCCAGTAGGTACAGTTGGGGAAAAAACTGTAAGCGCCACTCAGCAATGAGAAGACAAAGAAGTGACTCTGTTGTAACAAGTCACGTGACTCACTGAAAATACCGTGCTATCATTCAGCCACAATTACTCTTGTATTCTGCAAAGGAAATTAATCAGAATTTCTAAAAGAGACTTGAACAAATGATAATATGGTTTATGATGTAAATGTATTCAGGTATGTTGCGCTAAGAGATTCTAAGCAGATCAATGTGTGGAGCACAGGAACACATAACAGAAAACAGCATTCACATAAGCATTTGAGCACTAGCTCTTTTTCTAACAATAGTACACACATTCACACACACAACCACACAGGCACCTGAACACGCACTTCTGTGGCCACAGCAAGGCTATATGGTCTTGCCATGGCCACGTGTGTCTTTTTCTTGCAACCCCCCACCACACACACATACACACACACACACACACACACACACACACACACACACACACACACACACACAACCACACAGGCACCTGAACACGCACTTCTGTGGCCACAGCAAGGCTATATAGTCTTGCCATGGCCACGTGTGTGTGTGTGTGTGTGTGTGTGTGTGTGTGTGTCAGAGAGAGAGAGAGAGAGAGAGAGAGAGAGAGAGAGAGAGAGAGAGATCTTATGCACTTTGTAGTCTGTTTTACATAAATAATCTTAAAGGGCCCAGACTGTGTGTGAACAGCCATGAACTAATTTTTTGCTCGTGACTAAAACAATGTGATTTTGCCCACTGTTTGTGTTTTTTTTACGAAAGTGGCAGCCGTTTTTTGTCATTACAAGATACAAGTAGAAAAACTCGAAGAACCTGAAGACTGGGTGAAGGGAAAATGGCACATCTCGATGCTGTTATGAGCGTATGTGCTTGAAGACATCGTAAATGGTACATAGGAGTGTCCTGCATTGCCACACGATGCGATCGCTGAGAAAAAGGTGGCACATCAGCATTGGTGGAAAGATGATGCAAAGCAGAAAGTTTACTAGTGAGTGTGTTAGGAAAATCTGTTGCCAAGCTTGTGTTAACATGCACCCGTGCAACTGAAATTTGGGATAAGTTACATGCACAATTCGAACAAAGCAGTACACAATGTCTGAACATGTTGATAGAAGCATTTTTTTGTGTTCAACGAGATGCCAAAGAGGACATTAGCAAATGCATCGCAAAACTGCAGAAGCTTTTTTGGATTTGAATGACAAATTGCAGAAGCACAATGAAACTGTTTTGTCTGAAAGAACTTTAAATGGCCAAATTCTCTCCACACTAGGTAAAGAATATGACAATTTCAAGGACCTGCGGGATACGATTCCATCTGAAAATCAAAGTGTGAACCTTTTGATTTAAAAATTGTGCACAACTGGATTGCATGATCAAAGTATGGTCGAACCAGTTGAGTTTGTTACACACGGTTGCCCTAAAAAGAAAATTCAGTGAAACAAAAGTGACAATACTGGTACTGAAAAATCGAAAAAGAATACTGAATGCGCAAAATGAAGATTTTCTTGTCACAAATGTGGGCAGGTAGGCCACTGGGCAGCAGAGTGTCCAACGAAAAAGAAAGATAATCTTCGCATCAATCATTCCAAAAAGAATATGGAAAATAATGTTGCATTTTTGTCACAAGTTTTTAGTGCTTCAGTCGAAAACTGTGTTGGAATTGGCAGTTGGTCCTGTGACAGTGGTGCCACAAATCACATCACTCCAAATAAACGATATTTCATATCATATACGAAATTCGCCATCCCTGAAAAGATTTCTATTGGGAAAAAAGGTGTGAGCATGTTGGCTGGTGGACAGGGAACTGTAAAAACCCAAATGCAATTGAATAATGCCAGAAAAATGGTGCACTGAAATATGTGCTTTATGTTCCTGAAGCAGGTGCTCACTTGTTCTCTGTCAAAGCAGTTGCACAAAGAGGTTTTTGCCCTAGACTTGGTGACAAAAGTGTTGAAATTGAAGACAAAGCGACTGGGCAAACAGTGATGACTGGGCATGTCAGCCATGGTCTCTATGTTCTTGACACATGTGTCATTAAATCAATACAGCCTGCTCAAGTGAATTTTGTGACACTGTCAGATATGCTGCAAGTTTACCATGAGAGATTTGGACGTCAACACAAACAGCACATAAAATGTACCTTGAAGCAGATGAACATCAATGTCGATTGGTGCAAAGAAGAATTCTGTGACGGATGTGCACTCAAAAATATGCATAGGCCGCCATTCAGGAATAGAATGAATTGACCAATAGTTACAGGTGAACAAATCCATGCTGTCTACAGAGTCTCTCAGAAAAGCTTGCTATTACATATGTTTCAAAGGTGATTTTAGCAAGTTCCATAAAATTTTCTTTCTTAAGCAAAGAGGTGAAGTCAGCACAGTCCTGGAACAATTCTTGAATGAAGCCAAGACAAATGGTCATGCTGTCAACCAGTTCAGGTGTGATGGAGGAAGAGAGTTCTATAATAAGAAAGTCTCAGAATTGCTGGCAAGCAGAGGTATAGAGCATTGCATCACTCCACCACACACACCACGGTAAAATGGTGTTGCAGAAAGAGAAAATCACACTGTTTTGGAGTGTGCACGTTTTATGTTGAATCCCAGTAAATTGCCAAAGCAACTGTGGCCAGAAGCTTGCAATACTGCTGCATATCTTTTTAATCACACTGGGATGCTCTCTACAGAAAGCAAACCTCCATATGAACTGTGGTATGGTTGACCAGTAGGCAACCTGGATCATCTGAGAATCTTTGGAACAGAACGTTATGTGCATGTGAATAAGAATTTTCATTCAAAGTTGTGCTTGGACATCTGGTGGGGTACGTTAATAATAGAGATGGTTTTTGGGTCTGCATTCCATCTCAAACAAAAGTTGTACTAAGTCATGATGTAAAATTCAAGCCTGGAGTTGTATGCGGGCAATGGCCTTGCCGCAGTGGCTACACCGGTTCCCGTGAGATCACCAAAGTTAAGCACTGTCGGGCGTGGTCAGCACTTGGATGGGTGACCATCCAGGCCGCCATGCGCTGTTGCCATTTTCCAGGGTGTACTCGGCCTCGTGATGTCAATTGAGGAGCTACTCGACCGAATAGTAGCGGCTGCAGTCAAGAATACCATCATAACGACCGGTAGAGCGATGTGCTGACCCCACGCCCCTCCTATCCGCATCCTCCTCTGAGGATGACACGGATGACACGGCAGTCGGATGGTCCTGATGGGCCACTTGTGGCCTGTAGACAGAGTGGTGGTGGTTTTTTTTTTTTTTTTTTTGAGTTGTATGCAATCTACACACCAGTGCTGCTGAATTTGAAGTTGCTGGTAAAGACACTGTTTAACAGGGTCACCCTAACCAGGCTTCTGATGAGAAAAAGTAATCAGAAGCTGTCAGCCATGATGAGAGAAAAAAGTGAAGTGGAAGAAGACTTGGAGACAATGTCAAGTTCCGGAGGAAGTAATAAGGAGGAAGAAGATTTGGATATGGTATCCAGTTCTGGAAGAAGCAAAGTTTTGAGTGAGAAGCAAAAGCAAGAAGAAGAAACAAGAATGGATGGCCAGTGGAGATTATGTGTACACGGCTGGAACTCCTATCATCCAGAGACAAGGATCCAAGCTCATAAGCAGAAGCTTTGCAGTGTAGCAATAAAAATCAGTGGCTGGAGGCCATTCATGAAGGATTACTGGAGGCCATTCATGAAGGATTGAAGCCCCCGAAAGAGAATAATACATGGATATTAGTTGAGCGTCCAAGTGGTGTACAGATTTTGCAAAATCGGTGGTTCTTACAGAAGAAAACTGCAGAAAACAGGAAATTTTGCTTCAAGGGTCGACTTGTGTCCGAAGGACACGCACAAAGACATGGAATTAACTATGAAGAAACTTTCAGACCTGTCATGCATTATGATACAATTTGAACTCTTTTGGCAGAAAAATTGAAGCTCGATCAGTTTGAAGTCAAAACAACTTTTCTAAATGGTGTACCCAAGAAGACGTATACATGGAACAATCTGCAATCTCTGAAAGATCTTCATGGATTGCTTTGAAATTTTGACACTATGTTGCATTAAAATACCAAATATACTTTACTGAAACACCACCTGGTATATATGTAATAAAAGGGGAAACATTATAAAAATGTAAATGTTGGTTTGTTCAAAATGTTTAATCTCCAAAGGTTCTTGACCAATTGCTTTCAAAATTACCGAACGAAAGCACTGGCAGGTCGATAGACACACAAACACAAACATACACACAAAATTCTAGCTTTCGCAACAAACGGTTGCTTCATCAGGAAAGAGGGAAGGAGAGGGAAAGACGAAAGGAAGTGGGTTTTAAGGGAGAGGGTAAGGAGTCATTCCAATCCCGGGAGCGGAAAGACTCACCTTAGGGGGAAAAAAGGACGGGTACACACTCACACACACACACATATCCATCCACACGTACACAGACACAAGCAGACACATTTAAAGACTTTAGGTCCCCCCCCCAAGGCAAGTCCCCCCAAAAGGGGGGTTGTTCCAGTCCCGGGAGTGGGGGGACTTGCCTTGGGGGGGGGGGGGGGGGGGGGGGGAGGGACGGGTGTGTGCTCGCGCACACACACATGTCCATCCACACATGTGCGGGCGCAGGCAGACATATTTAAAGACCTGCCTCTGCACTTCTGCCTCGACTGACATCTCTGCCCAAACTCTTTGTCTTTAAATATGTCTGCTTGTGTCTGTATATGTGTGGATGGATATGTGTGTGTGTGTGTGTGTGCGCGAGTGTGTACCCGTCCTTTTTTCCCCCTAAGGTGGGTCTTTCCACTCCCGGGATTGGAATGACTCCTTGCCCTCTCCCTTAAAGCCCACATCCTTTCGTCTTTCCCTCTCCTTCCCTCTTTCCTGGTGGGGCGGTGGTTTGTTGCGAAGGCTTAAATTTTGTGTGTATGTTTGTGTTTGTTTGTGTGTCTGTCGACCTGCCAGCGCTTTCGTTTGGTAAGTCACATCATCTTTGTTTTTAGATATATGTTTCCTACGTGGAATGTTTCCCTCTATTATAATCATATATATATATATATATATTCCAGTCCCGGGAGAGGGGGGACTTGCCTTGGGGGGAGGAAGGGACGGGTGTGCGCTCGCACACGCACACGTGTCCATCCACGCATGTACAGACACAAGCAGACATAATATGTGTATATGTGTGGATGGATATGTGTGTGTGTGCGAGTGTATACCTGTCCTTTTTTCCCACTAAGGTAAGTCTTTCCACTCCCGGGATTGGAATGACTCCTTACCCTCTCCCTTAAAACCCACATCCTTTCGTCTTTCACTCTCCTTCCCTCTTTCCTGATGAGGCAACAGTTTGTTGCGAAAGCTTGAATTTTGTGTGTATGTTTGTGTGTCTGTCGACCTGCCAGTATTTTCATTTGGTAAGTCACATCATCTTTGTTTTTAGATATATATTTCCTACGTGGAATGTTTCCCTTTCCCTCTATTATATATATATATAAAGTAATGTTGTTGTGGTTTTCAGTCAAAAGCCTAGTTTGATGTAGCTCTCCATGCTACTCTTTTCCTGTTCATCTTCAAGTTACTACTGCATCCTAAATCCTTCTCAATCTACCTACTGTATTTGTCTCTTGGTCTCCCTCTTTCCTCCCTGAGGACGGAACTGACAGTTTCAAAAGCCAGGATAGCTTTCTTTCTGCTTATGTATCTATTGGTAGTACTTGGAATTTTGCCACCTGATGGAGAATACTGATCACCCATTTAGTCTCCTCGTGATTTGAAAGTTTGCGCAAGTTAATTTTCCTTTTGATACAATTAAAATTAATGAATTTATTGCCTGGTAAAATGGAAGTTGTTAATGTGTTTGAGCACAGCAGAAGTTCAGGAACTGACGTGTTGAATGTGTGAGATATAAAGCTGTCATCAACCTGAAGGTCATTTTAACACTATAGCGCTTTACTCAGCATGGCCCTGTTTGCAGTCGTATGTCGTTTCTTTCTCCAGCCTTTTAACTGACTTACCCAAGTAATTAAAGAGGGACTTACGCTTTAACATAGACTCTAAACTGTGGTGCATCTTTGCAATTTTCACATGAACAAATCATTGCCGGAGGTGAATGAAGCAATAAGAGAAAGAAAATATCATATTGTTGACTGGGGATCAGATCCTGGACCTATGGATTTGTGGATTGACACAGCCCACTCAATCATAATGTTTAATACAGAAGACTATACAGTAATAACCTATTTTTGTAGGAAAAATGTGGAGAAAGGAGGAAAGGCCAGACCATGTTGAGAAGGAAAGAGAGGAGGAAGGAAAATCAAAAAGCAAGAGGCGACAGTTGAGAAGAGAAAAGTAGCAAAAAGAAATTCAGGTGACAGAAGAGTTAAAACAGAGATGGTAGAAAAAAGGGTGAGTGTGGTTGCAAAACAAAATGGAACAGAAATAGAGGCTGATCAGAAGAAAAAGAAATAAAAGGGGTAAAGCTGGGAACACTGACTGGAAGCAAGGGAAATGTAGAAGACAAGTTTAGACTGGGTCTGGAAGGGTGGACAGTTGAAAGGATATGTTGGAAGGCCAGATCCTATCTCCACAATTCACAAAATTGCTGTATTGTGGATGATCTTGTGGAGCCTTTGTGAAGTAACAAGCACTTAGGTATCGTGAGTGCTTGATCCACAACTGCATCCTGGATATTCCCAATGCAGTACATTCATGTGTGTTCTTCCATATGCATTACAAGTTGTATGGTAGTCTTCCCAATGCAGAAAAACTGTACTTAATAAAGGACCAGTTGCTATATCATGTGAGGAGTCTCAAGTGTAGCCCTACCTTTAATGTTGTAGGTGGGGATATATGGCAGCTTCTAATTAGATTAGATTAGATTTACTTTCATTCCAATTGCTCCGTAGTGAGGAGGTCCTCCAGGATGTAGAACATGTCAGAAAAACAACAATACAAGACAAATATTTACAACTCAAACAGGTCCCAAGTGAAATGATCGTCATTTTTTAATGAACACTATTTTACAAATACTAATGCACTGAATTTAAAATAAAAAAAGTTTATTTATTTATTTATAAGGTAATGAACATGTAATACAACTACTATAACACTTATTTACAATGAACACATTACTGCACTGAAATGGTGCATAAGTTAGATTGTACTTACACACACACACACACACACACACACACACACACACACACACACACACACACACACGCACACACACTTATACTCATTTACAATGAACACATTACTGCACTGAAATTGTGCAGAAGTTATATTGTACTTATATATATATATACACACACAAATCAGTTGGTTCTACTGAGAAATTCATCAATGGAGTAGAAGGAGTTGACCACCAATAAATCCTTTAGGCTTCTCTTAAACTGAATTTCATTGGTTGTTAAGCTTTTTATTACTGCTGACAAGTTATTGAAAAATGTGTGTTCCTGAATAATGCACACCTTTTTGTACAAGACTAAGAGACTTTAAATCCTTGTGAAGATTATTCTTATTTCTAGTATTGATTCCATGAATTGAGCTGTTGGTTCGAAAGAGTGATATATTTTTAATGACAAATTTCATTAAAGAATAAATATATTGGGAAGCAGTTTTAGTTAGTATCCCTAGTTCCTTAAACAGGCTTCTGCAGGATGTTCTTGAATTCACACCACATATAACTCTTACTGCATGTTTTTGTGCCCGGAAAACTTTAGCTTGGCTTGATGAATTACCCCAAAAAATAATCCCATATAAAACATTATGGAATGAAAGTAAGCATAGTATGCCAGCTTTTTCATTTTTATATCACCTATGTCTGACACAATTTGCATTGCAAATAGAGATTTGTTAAGACACTTCAGCAGTTCTGTGGTGTGCTTTTCCCAGATGAATTTATTATCAAGGTGTAATCCCAAGAATTTAACACTGTCCACTTCTTCTATCTGTGTGTCATCATATGTTAGGCATATACTCGTGTGACACCCCTTACAAGTTCTGAACTGCATGTAGTGTGTTTTTTCAAAGTTTAGTGACAAGGAATTGGCTAGGAACCAGCAATTAATGTCCACAAATATTTTATTAGCTAATCTTCTTTCTAAGACTACACTTGATTTGCTATTTATTGCAATGTTTGTATCATCGGAAAACAAAACAGACTTGGCATCTGGTAATGTTACTGATGAAAGGTCATTGATAAACACAAGAAAAAGTAAGGGCCATAAAATGGAACCTTGTGGGACCCCACATGTAATTAGTTCCCAGTTGGATGATGCCTGATAGCTTGATAGATGTCTCTTTCCTAATAACCTAGTAACCCTTTGTTTCCTGCCAAAGATATAAGACTTGAACCATTTTGCAGCATTTCCTGTTACACTATAATATTCTAATTTACTTAAAAGGATATTGTGATTTACAGTCAAATGCCTTCGACAGATCACAAAATATACCAGTTGCTTGCAATTTTTTATCTAATGAATAAAGCATATTTTCACGCAAGTGTAGATAGCCTTCTCAATATCAGAACCCTTTAGAAATCCAAACTGTGACTTTGACAGTATCTTATTTGAGATAAGATGGTTATAAAGCTGATTGTGCATTACTTTTTCTAAAAATTTTGAGAATGCTGGCAAAAGTGAAATTAGGCAGAAACTTGATGCTATTTCTTTATCTACCTTCTTAAACAGTGGCTTAACTTCAGCATATTTTAACCATTCAGGAAATATTCCACTGATAAACGACTGGCTACACAGATAGCTTAATATGTTACTTAACTCACAATCACATTCTTTAATTAGCTTGTTGATATTTCATCGTACCCACTAGATGTTTTTGATTTTAAAGATTTTATGATGGATATTATTTCTGCTGGGGTAGTGAGGGTCAAATTCGTATTATGGAAGTTACTTGAAATGTCTGGTCTGAGGTATTCCATGGCAGCATCTACAGAACCTGACAACTCCATCTTTTCAGTAACAGTTATGAAATGTTTCTTAAAAAGTTCTGCAACACTATACACACGTCACCAATGTATCATTTACTCTTAAGGCTATTTGTTCCTCTTCATGTCTGGTTCTACAGGTCTCCTCCTTCACTATATCCCATATTGTCTTTATTTTGTTATCTGATATGACTATCTTTCCCTTGTAATATATTTGCTTTGATGTCCATATTACAGTCTTTAATATTTTGCAGTATTTCTTGTAATGTGCTATAGCATCAACATCGGAACTGTTTCGGATTGACAGATACAGTTTTCTTTTTGTTTTACAAGACACCCCTGTTCCTTGAGTAATCCATGGCTTCTTTGCAGACTTTGCTCTAACCTTGGTAAGTTTTTGGGGAAAACAGTGTTCGAATAAGGTAAGCACTTTATTATCAAAAAAGTTATATTTTTCATTCATGCCAAGAGCACTGTAAACATCAGTCCAGTGAATGTCTCTGAGGAGTGTCCTAAAATAATCAATTATTGGCTTATTGATTACCCCCTTGAGCTCAGATTTAACAGATTTTATACCCTATTCAGTGTTAACATTTAACGGAAGCAACTGCTTGTCATGATCTGAGAGGCCATTGACTATTGGTTTTGTAATATAATTTTGTTCGTTGGAATTTTCTATAAAGATATTATCAATGGCTGTTTGTGAGCAATTGGCTACCCTAGTGGGGAACTTTACAGAGGGAATTAAGTTGAATGATAGTGTCACTAACTCAAATAAGTTCTTATTTGGAGAGTCTTTAAGGAAGTCTACTTTGAAATCACCAGCAACCACTATTTCTTTGTTTTTGGTTGTTAAATGGGCCAGTACAGCTTCAAGGTGGTTTACGAACGGATTAAAGTTACCTGCAGGTGCTCGATATACACTTAATATTATGAAGGATTTTTTGTTAGATTCTACTTCTGTTGCACATACTTCCATATACTGTTCTAGGCAAAATTTATGAATGTCTATGTTCTTAAATTTATGACAGTTCCTGATGAATGTGGCAACTCCTCCTTTCTCCATTTGTGATCTACAAAACTGAGATGCTAACCTAAACCCTGTAACACTTAAAAGTTCTATACCAGTGGTCACATGATGTTCAGAGAAGTGAGATCAGTTGTAAGGGTAAGAAAAAAAGGAAGTAAGTCTACGTGTAATATTGCAATGGTCTTTAGATGTAGAGGGCAAAGTCAGGTAGAGGAAGGAAATTATCTGTGTCCTATTCAAAGCATTCAATTTCAGGAAGCATTAGAAAACATATCAGGATAATCAGATGGGAATGTGCACCCCATTTCTCTGTCACTGTAGTCCAATTGAGAGGTTTCTACGCTGTCTGTAATTAGAACATGGTTGATAGGAAGGCAAAGATTGACATGGGAGAGGATTGGCGCCAGAAAATGACAATTTGGTAGTAGCATATGACGATATTTTCTTTACGGAAGACTACATGAATAGTCTCAACTGGACAAAGGCAACATTCATGCACTATATAGCACACACATCTTGGTATGTTAGCAATGAGTGTTCTTAAGACAGTAGTCAGTCAGGCAGTAGTAGCCGACCGAGACAGACACAGCAACAGTGAAGTAACTGCTTTTGTGACATTTACAAGTTCCTAACTTCTGTGTGCTTTAATAGTTTAGTTTCTTGAGTTTCTGCGTGCAGATTTTATATCTAATAGCCACTGTTCTCGCGTTTTCGTTTCTATCGGAAAGTAAACCAATTTTGTGATATATTATAAGTTCCTAATCAGAGGCAAAATATTTAGTTTCACCTGAGTGCTTTGGTAGTTAGGTTTTTGAATATCTGCATATTATTAGATACAGTTCCTGGGTTTTCGTCAGGGTCTACAGTAGAGTTACGTAGCACGCGCTGATAGTCCATTTATCTGAATAGTTTTGTTTTCCACTGTCTTTAGTATAGACAGGGACTGCGACTGTTGTGTGCGGGTGCGAGCCGAGTTGGTGACACTTTGCTCTCAGCTTCAGGCTGTGATGGCTTCGATTACTCAGTTTGAGGCTGCAGTGGATGGGCACCACTGTTGTGGGCTGGCCGTGGGGATCCAACGGACATCAGCACGTCCAAGTCCTCCGATCAGTCCTCACCGGTGGCCAACCCAGTTAATGCTCGCACTGAGGCTGACCCCTCACATGTGGTCGAGTGGGAGGTCACTCCGGGGTGAAGCAGGTGGTGAAAGACTTCCCAGGCGGCCACACGTAAGGCCTCCCTGGTTTGTCTGACAAACAGGTTCCAGGTGCTGTCTGTGGCTGACACTGTCGCTGAACCAGATGCTGTCGCCTGTCCTGTTTCAGAGGAAACCACTCAGCCTGCAAGATCCGGGCAGTCACAGAGGAGGGGAGTAATGGAAGTTGGGATCTCCAGCGTTAGGTACGTTATGGGCCCCCTTAGGGACTTGGCTGACAAGAAGGGTAAGAAAACCAATGTGCACTCCGTGTACATACTGGGTGGAGTCATTCCAGATGTGGAAAGGGTCCTCCCGGATGCCATGAAGAGCACAGGGTGCAGCCAACTGCAGGTGGTTGCTCACGTCGGTACCAATGATGTATGCCACTTTGGATCAGAAGAGATTCTCTCTGGTTTCAAGTGGCTAACAGAAGTGGTAAAGGCTGCCAGTCTTGCTTGCAAGATGAAACCAGAGCTGACCATTTGCAGCATAGTCGACACGATCGATTGTGAACCTCTGGTACAGAGCTGAGTGGAGGGTCTAAATCAGAGGCTCAGACACTTCTGCGACCGTGCAGGCTGCAAATTCCTCGACTTGTGCCAAAGGGTGGTTGGGTTTCAGGTTCCGCTGAATAGGTCAGGTGTCCACTATATGTAGGAGGTGGCTACATGGGTAGCAGGTGCTGTGTGACGTGAACTAGGCAGTTTTTTAGGTTAGAGGGTCTTTGGAAAACACAACAAGGGCTTCAGTCACAAAGGGTGCAGGCTGAACACAGGAAGAACGTAGATACAGGAACCATTGGTATAACAGCTGTAAACTGTCGTAGCTGTGTTGGGAAAGTACCAGAGCTCCAAGTGCTAATAGAAAGCACTGATGCTCAAATCGTTATAAGCACTGAAAGTTGGCTTAAGCTGGATATAAGCTCAGCTGAAATTTTTGTGAATAACATAACAGTGTTCCGAAAGGATACACTAAACATGATTGGCGGTGGTGTGTTTGTTGCTGTTAGCAGTAGTTTAACTTGTCGTGAAATTGAAGTAGCTACTTCCTGTGAGTTAGTATGCGCAGAGGTCATTGTTGGCAACCGGAATAAAATAATAATTGGATCCTTTTACCGACCTCCCAATTCAGATGATACAGTTACTGAATGGTTCAAACAAAACTTGAGTTTGATTTCAAACACGTATGTAACTCATACGATAATAGTTGGTGGTGACTTTAATTTACCCTTGATATGTTGGCAAAAATACATGTTTAATTCTGGAGGTACGCATAAAATATCATCTGAAATTGTGCTAAATGCATTCTCTGAAAATTATTTTGAGCAGTTAGTCCATGAGACCACGCAAATAGTAAACGTTTGTGAAAATACACTTGACCTCTTAGCAACAAATAATCCTGAGACAATAACGAGCATCAAAACCAATTCAGGGATTAGTGAACACAGGGTTGTCGTAGCGAGATTGAATACTGTAATCCCCAAATCCTAGAAAAACTGTAATCCCCAAATCCTCAAAAAATAAGCAAAAAATATAACTATTCAAAAAAGCAGATAAAAATTCACTTGACACCTTCCTGTAGACAATCTCCACTCATTCCAAATTAATAATATAAGTGTAGACCAGATGTGGCTTAAATTCAAAGACATACTATTGGCAGCAATTGAGAGATTTATACCAAATAAATAAACAAACGACAGAGCTGATCCTCCTTGGTACACAAAACGGGTTAGAACACTGTTGCAGAAACAACAAAACAAATGTGCCCAATTTAAACAGATGCAAAATCCCCAAGATTGGCGATCTTTTACAGAAGCTTGAAATTTAGCACAGACTTCAATGCAAGATGCTTATAACAGTTTCCACAGTGAAACTTTGTCTCGAAACCTGGCAGAAAAATCCAAAGAAATTGTGGTCATATGTGGAGTATGCTAGCTGCAAGAAATAATCAATGCCTTCTCTGCGTGATAGCAATGGAGATACTATCGAAGACAGTGCTGCTAAAGCAGAGTTACTATGCACAGCCTTTCAAAATGCCTTCACAAAAGACGATGAAGTAAATATTCCAGAATTCGAATCGAACATGAATAATGTAGAAGTAAATATCCTCGGAGTAGTGAAGCAACTTAAATCACTTAAGAAAAGCAGGTCTTCTGATCCAGACTGTATACCAATTGGTTTCCTTTCGGAGTATGCTGATGCATTAGCTCCATACTTAACAATCATATACAACCATTCACTCGACAAAAGATCTGTACCCAAAGACTATAAAGTTGCACAGGTCACACCAATATTCAAGAAAAGTAGTAGGAATAATCCACTATATTACAGGCCCATATTGTTAACGTCGATATGCAGCAGGATTTTGGAACATATATTGTTTTCGAACATTATGAATTACCTTGAAGAAAACGGTTTATTGACACACAGTCAACATGGGTTTAGAAAACATTGTTTCTGTGAAACACAACTAGCTCTTAATTCACATGAAGAGTTGAGTGTTACTGACAAGGGATTTCAGATTGATTCTGTATTTCTCGATTTCCGAAAGGCTTTTGACACTGTACCACACAAGCGGCTCGTAGTGAAATTGCGTGCTTATGGAATATCGTCTCAGTTATGTGACTGGATTTGTGATTTCCTGTCAGAGATGTCACAGTTCGTAGTAATTGACGGAAAGTCATTGAGTAAAACAGAAGTGATTTCTGGCGTTTCCCATGGTAGTGTTATAGGCCCTTTGCTGTTCCTTATCTATATAAACAATTTGGGAGACAATCTGAGCAGCTGTCTTTGGTTGTTTGCAGATGATGCTGTCATTTATCGACTAATAAAGTCATAAGAAGATCAAAACAAACTGCAAAACGATTTAGAAAAGATATCTGAATGGTTTAAGAAGTGGCAGTTGACCCTAAATAATGAAAAGTGTGAGGTCATCCACATGAGTGTTAAAAGGAATGCGTTAAACTTCGGTTACATGATAAATCAGTCTAATCTAAAAGCCGTAAATTCAACTAAATACCTAGGTATTACAATTACGAAAAAATTACATTTGAAGGAACACATAGAAAATGTTGTCGGGAAGACTAACCAAAGACTGTGTTTTATTGGCAGGACACACAAAATGTAACAGACCTACTAAGGAGATTGCCTAAACTACGCTTGTCTATCCTCTTTTAGAATACTGCTGCATGGTGTGGGATCCTTACCAGATAGGACTGACGGCATACATCAAAAAAGTTCAAAGAAAGGCAGCAAGTTTTGTATTATCACGAAATATGGGAGAGAGTGTCATGTAAATGATACAGGATTTGGGCTGGACATCATTAAAAGAAAAGCGTTTTTTGTTGTGACGGAATCTTCTCACGTAATTCCAATCACCAACTTTCTCCTCCGAATGCAAAAATATTTTGCTGACACCGACCTACATAGGGAGGAATGATCACCATGATAAAATAAGGGAAATCAGAGCTTGTACGAAAAGATAAAGGTGTTCGTTCTTTTCGCACGCTACTGGAGATTGGAATAATAGAGAATTGTCAAGGTGGTTCGATGAACCCTCTGCCAGGCACTTAAATGTGATTTGCAGAGTATCCATGTAGATGTAGATTAATAGCAATTTTTTAACAGTTTCCCTGGTAATAATAACAAACATTTCAAAATTCACACAGCCATGGCATATATTTAGCAAAGACATACATTTTACCCTTCAAAATATTTTCAATACATATTAATTACAAATAATTACACTTTAAAAAATTTTCACATTTCCGCTTTACAAATAAATATCTTACACATGTCTGTAGACAGGATTCTATTCCTAATTCGTCTGACACTTGTTATAGAATAGCATGTATGCAGATGTTTGAAGAACTTCTGTCAGTGATGTTTCCATAACTTCTGTGTCTGATATGCAGTACCAACTGTAACAAAAAAGTTACTGGTTTTAGAGCTATTTTCATAAAATATACTTCCATACATAAAACATTTACATAGGAAATAAAAAATATCTTGAAAATTTCCATGTTCATAGGATGGCTAGACTTAAAATTATTGGTCAAAGTGAAATAAAATCACAACTGTGGCCATACAAAGGTACTTACTTGCTAACAGAAAGTGGAAGTATTACCACTGCAAGCCCAAAGCACGAAGTAATACCATAGGTGGGTTCCTAAATTTTGAAAAGTTTAAAATTACTGATGAACATGCACATATTTCATTGTAAGTTCAGTGTTGTTGTCACTCTCAGTCTTGTAATCCCAAGGGATGTACTGATGAATGATGCCATACTATCAATAGTGTGCCTTATTACACCTTTGTTCAGAGGGTGAGCAGCAGAGCATCTTTGGATGGCTGGTCACACGAGCCAGTCAGATGGACAATTAAGACCAAGTGACGACAGTGCCATTCTCATTTCCGTTTGACAGCTAATGTGTTTATCTCCACAGACAACTGAAGTACTGATGACAACCCTGCAATATACTGATTATATCTGGATATTATTTGGACTGAATATGTTATTTGTTCATGAGGACTGGACCCTGCTTAGAATCTGGGTATATTGATGTCTGCCTACTGCTAATACTCCTGAGGAATGTGATATCATTTCCACCAACTGAACAAGTTTTTGACATGCTTACACAAACTATGGAGATTTATACAGTATGTGAATTTCCAGTTTTCCCGCCCTTAAGGACACATGAGACTTAAAAGCAATTTTCTAATGCTTTGGAGAGCAGAGCACTGCAGTGGCTGACTGCAGACAGTATTTGTTACTATTCAGTTGCAACTCTGGACCTTGAAGGTCAAATGCCAACTAATTTAAATCCAACTGTAATTGTTTTCCATATAATGTTAGTCTACTAATATTGTGTATGTGCTACATCAGTACATTCACTGGTGGCCTGGCAAAGTATGATACTGGTATGAATTGTACAAGTAAATGTTTGTAACAATAATATTGTGAACTGCAATTTATTGGTCTTATAACATTCATAATCAAAATTACTTGACATGTTCTACATGCAGGGTGAGCTCATTGCTTGGCAGACCTATGGAACAGCTAAATAACATTAGGGTTTTTTTGACAGCCCTTCAAAAGTGTCTGAAGGCAAATTATCTAGATTTGGAATAGGACCAAATCCATATCGAAATTTGATGGTCTCTGCATTTAATGTTCCCCCAGTCTTAGTTTAGTTTTGTTCTAGTGGTTCTAGGGGCTCCATCAGCAATTTAATCCTCTGATCCTTGTTATGAGGAGATGACTCCACCCATGAAAGAGGATTGCTGTTAATGCCATAACATTTTCATTTTTTCATTTTCTAAGCACACTGCTGTACAAAACATAAGGACAAAAGTAAATTTCACATTTTGCGTCACTGCCATGTAACAGAGCTTCATGAAACTTGAACAATACACAGTAAGAACTGCTATCATCTAGCACAGAAGATAAGTGAAAGAAATCCACAATGAGACACACAGAAATGACACTTTTATTCAAAGACAATAATTACACTGAAGTCACACTGATTTATGATGGTCCCCTGGACATTACAAAATTTGCAATGTGGTTCTTAATACGGTGTGTTTGATCACCACAGACAGCAGTGTATGCTGTGTAATGAATGTGCCCCCATGCTGGTCTGGAAGTTGGTAAGGAGTTCTTGTGGTAAGACATTCAACTCCTCCACCAATGTGGTTGACAACTTCTGAATGGTTGTTTGTGTATATGGATCTGCTGCAATATATCTTTCCAATATATCTCACACATGTTCGATTGGACTTAGGTCAGAGGGTGGGCAGGTCAGTCCATTTGCTGAATATCCAAGAGCCCCTCCACTTGTATTGATAGGGATAAGTACACCCAAGCACGTTATACCTCCCCACATTATAACTGGACCACCAAAACAATTATGTTCTACAATTTTCTTGGGTCCATCATATGTTCCCACCTCACACCGTATGAGGGACCACCTAAACAACAATATTCAACAATGTTCTTGGGTACCTCACACCGTATGAGGGTATGTCCAGAATTTCTATACAGACTGAATCTGCTCCCATTCAAGAACATCTCGCACCCCACTCCTTGTTGGCCCAATCCCCATGCACTTAGCACCATCACAAATCTTTGAACATGGTACACTCACTGGTCAACATCACTGTTACACTGTACTTCTTGCCCACATGCATCTTTTCAGGGGTGCATTTGGTCCTGTGCTCATTTTTATGGATGATAACATGAGACCTTATTGAACAGTGTAGGTGGAAGAGCTCTGTCTTATGTTGTCAATAATTACATATCTTTTGTAAGAACTGACAACTTTATAGCTTGACCCATACAGCATCTCTGTATAAAGTTATAAAGCTGTCAAATCTCTCAAAAAATACATAATTGTTCACAATATAAGACAGTAAGAAAATTATGACCATAAAGAAATCCAGTATATAAATATGTTATAAAACTTGATGCAAGTAAACCTGAATCAAGTTAATAAGCTGTCAAAATACAACCAACTATAAAATTTTATGGAAAACACACATTTGTTCATTATATGACAAGAAGAAAATAGCGACCCGACACAGATGCAGTCCATACATACATTATGAGCAACTTAATGTTGCACTAGAAAATGCCCACAATACTGATGGTTGGTTGGTTGGGTCATCGGCCTCATCGGATTAGGGAAGGACGGGGAAGGAAGTCGGCCGTGCCCTTTGAAAGGAACCATCCCGGCATTTGCCTGGAGCGATTTAGGGAAATCACGGAAAACCTAAATCAGGATGGCCGGACGCGGGATTGAACCGTCGTCCTCCCGAATGCGAGTTCAGTGTCTAACCACTGCACCACCTCGCTCGGTCCCACAATACTGAAATACGCTTATAGTATAAGGGGCATTCAAACAGAAACGAGCTGGAGGCATAATTACAGAACCAGTACCTGTGTGTTAGAAGTATTCACCCTGGCTGTTGAGACACTTGTTCCATTGTGACACAAGGCAGTGAATGGCTGTCTCATAAAATTCCCGGGGCTTTGATGTTAACCAGTTCCGCACATACTGCTGGACGTCGTCATGCGAGGTGAATCATTTGCCCCTCAGAGCCTTTTTAAGGGGACCAAAATTTGCGTAATCACAGGGAGAGAGGTCTGGACTGTATGGAGGGTGGCCAAGAACCTCCCATTTGAATTTCTACAGGAGTGCTGCGACTATGTTGGTCATTTGAGGCTTTGCATTGTCATGGAGCAGAATGACCCCACAGGTGAGACTGCCTGATCATTTTGATTTGATCGCTTGGCAAAGGGTGGTCAAGGTTTGCGAGTAATGCTGGGCATTCACTATTGTCCCATGCTGCAGGAAGTAAATCAGAAGGGAACCATCTTGGTCAAAGGAGGTCAGCATAATGATTCACCTCGGACGACGACATCCAGCTGTACGTGCAGAACTGGTTAACATCACAGCCCCTAGAATTTTATGAGATAGTCATTCATTGCCTTTTGTCACAGTGGGGTAAGTGTCTCAACAGCCAGAGCCAGTACTTCTAACATATAGGTATCGGTTTCTGAAATTATGCCTCCAGCTCGTTTCTTTTTGAATGCCCCTTATACAAAAGAACAGTAAAATTTAAGCAGCTAACAGAAAATAACTATTCATTAAAAAGTCCAGTTAGAAAATTTTGGAGGTTTTTCAAGTATACTTCTTGAGTATAATAGTTTTAGGGGTAGTGGTCTCTGGTGGTGTGTTACGAGTAATAATGTCATTACTGTTTATTTGGCTTGTTATCCCAATTACTTTTGTATTTGTGAAAATACCTCCACAACAGTAAAAAAGGCCTGTAATATGCAATCACAAAAATGTACAACACAAAACACAGAGTAAAGGAAACACCTTCAGACAGTTTCAAAAGTACTGTGTATAACAGAAACCTATTTACACTACTGTGTATCACTATTAACATACAACCACTGCTCAAAAAACAAACCTGAGACAGAACAGAGAAGTATGAAATGGAAGCTTGATGATGACAGTGAAGAGCCTTTAATATTATCAACAGCAAGTACCGTGATGAAATGGAACCAGTACAGGGTTGAGCAAAAATATGGAAACACCATTAGTAATGCTCACTTGAACATAAATAGGAAAACCTGCAGGTGGTGCTGTTGTATTAGACCACGAACAGCATCTGTGTAATTTCAACAAGTTGAAAATGCCAGTCGTGATCAGAACAGTATTCTATTTAATTATGATAGTATTATGTCAGAGCTAAATGAATTCCAATATAAGCAAATTGTTGGTGCTCTTATGATGGGAGGTTCCTTAACCAAGTTAGTCGAAGTGTTTTGTGTTTCAAGAGGCACTCTATTGAAGATTTATACAGCATACAGGGAAAGCACGAAAACATCACCTGCAAAGTCACAAGGTTTATGAAAGTGTGCGTCAAGTGATCACGACAGACGGCCACTGAAGAGGACTATGACAAAAAATAAGAGGACTATGCTGCAAATGTCACTGCAAAACTGAATGTCACACTCATGAACCCTATCAACACCACAACAGCATGAGGGGAATTCCATATGTTGGAAACTGCAGGGTGAAATGGAATTCCAAAACCACACTTCAGTGATGCAAATGCCTGTAAAAGGAAAACATGGTGGCAAAACCACAAAACAAGACCATAGTGCAATGGACAAAAGTAATTTGGTCAGGTGAGACTTGTTGCACACTGTTTCCAACTTCTGGGTGAATTAATGTCTTGTGCATGCTGTCCCAAGCCTATGATGCAGACTTCTTGCTGCCAAGAATGAAACATGATGGGGTTTCGGTGATGATTTTGGCAGCCGTATGGTGGTATTCCATGGATCCCATTGTTACTCTGCAAGAACACACTACTGCCAAGGATTATGTCATCACTGGGTTATCCCCACCATGGTACAAAATTTGTTCCCAAATAGTGGTGCTGTGTTCCAAGATGACAGAGTCCTGTTCACAAAGCTGGCATTGTCCACTACCAGTTTTGTGAGTTTGAGGATGAATTGTTGCATCTCCCTGGCCATCATAGTTGCCAGATCTCAAATAATATTGAGTGTTTTATGGTTTACTTTAGAGAGAAGGGTGCATGATCCCTATCCACCTCCATCATCATTACCTGAACTTGTCGCTACTTTGCCATAAGAATGGTATAAGATTCCCTTGAAAACCATACAGGATCTGTATTTATCCATTACAAGATGAGTGGAAGCTGTTTTGAACGCCAACAGTTTTCCTACACGTATTAGGCAAGGTAATGTGCTGTGTTTTTGGTGTTCCATGTTTTTGCCCTCTCCCAGTGTGTTTCCAAACACAAACAAACCATGAACCATTTACATGTGCACTGCTGTGCAGTATTTTCAGTGCAACACAGATACAACAATAAATGGGGGTAAGGAATCAAATAAAACACAATTATCTATAACAAACCACTGGAGACCATGTCCCATATATCATAATACTTATAAAATATTTCTGAGCAATGCCTGAATTTTTTTCCTTGGAGAGCAGGTTCACCTCGTATGATGCATAAGAGAAGAATACAAGACATAAAAAAAATATACACTATGTGATCAAAAGTATCTGGACGACCCCAAAAACAAACGTTTTTCATATTAGGTACATTGTGCTGCCACCTGCTGCCAGATACGCTGTATCAGTGACCTCAGTAGTCACTAGACATTGTGAGAGAGCAGAATGGGGCACTCCCCAGAACTCAAGGACTTCTAACATGGATGTCACTTGTGTCATATGCCTGTACGTAAGATTTCCACACTCCTAAACATCCCTAGGTGTAGTGCCAACAGTAACATTCGGAGGCGGTGCTGTTATGGTGTGGTCATGTTTTTCGTGTGAAGGGAGCTTCCACCCCTTTTTGTTTTGCATGGCACTATTACATCACAGGCCTGTGGTGAAGTGGTTAGTGGTTACACGACAACAACATCCCTGTAATGGACTGGCCTGCACAGAATTCTGACCTGAATCCTATAGAACACCTTTGGGATGTTTCGGAACATCGACTTTGTGCCAGGTCTCACCCACCGACATTGATACATCTTCTCAGTGCAGCACTTCATGAAGAATAGGCTGTCATTCTCCAAGAAACCTTCCAGCACCTGACTGAATGTATGCCTGCGAGAATGGAAGCTGGCATCAAGGCTAAGGGTGGGCCAATACCATACTGAATTCCAGCATTACTGATGGAGGGCGCCACAAACTTGTAAGTCATTTTCAGCCAAGTGTTGGGATACTTTTGATAACATAGTGTACGTGTGAAGGAGTAACAATCTATAAGGTAGTGAGAGAAATTATACACATATTAACATTCTATTTTGTCTTGTGAATAAGAAGGGTCATACTTTGTGAACACAGCAAGATTTAAATTGATGTTTTTGAGTTCATATTACAATATTTCACATGACCACAACTTTTATTAATTTGATGAAACTCTAAGAATACTATTGCAGTTTTACTGAGAAAGGTTACCTGTTTGGATGTGCTGCAGATCTCCGGCAGGTCACAAAATGACCATGCTCCGCATTCCCCTTATGTACTATTACAGCAGACAGTCTGTACAAATGTTTGAACCTATTCAGTCCCCAAAAGAAATGAATATTAGTAAAAAAAACACTGTATTTAAAAAGTAATTACAACACGATTTAATAATAATCTCTACAAAAAAAGTTAAAAATGAAATTTAAAATGACAGCAAATTGTTTGAAATAGTGTCTTACAAAGTGTAACATGAGAAAATGGAAATATTTAAATGCTCTGCTGGCAATCTGACATTTACTCTGAACTATGATGACACTTTTGAAAAGCATTTACCATGCCATAATAATGGGGCAGTTGGAGGTGCTGCAATAGTGTTTCAAATGGTAGCAGTGTGAATTTGCCAAAAACGATATTTCAGAGTCATTATTAGCTAGGACATCAGGTAGAGTCCTACCAGCACATGCTGCACAATTTTGGTGAAATTTGCTCAGTCTTGCAAAACAGGACGACATCAGACAGAGCCCATTTCCACAGTCATGATTACATAAACAATCATAATTTTCATTACTGTTCACGATTCAAAAGCATCCATATCATAGCACCAGGTTTATAAAATGAGGTGTACCGTGTCTTGCTGGCTTCATCAGCACAAACTGTTAAACCTACAGAAGCTATTACAATGACAGTAATACAGGCCTGCAATATCACACATGTAACATCACAGACATGTGGTTTCACAGGATAGAGCCATGTAAAATACTGCTTGAACACTGATAGCCATTCCAAGATTAAAGTTCCTGCCACATTAAGAGACAGAATTCCCTGAGACAGTGTAATGAAAAATTAGATTTAACAGAGTGAGTACCAGTCAAAAAATGTGACAATCAACAAATAATGGCACTGAAGAACATAAGATTTCAATTCCAGACAGCCTGGAATGTGCATTATTTAAAGTAATGCTAATATCCCAAGTTCAGTATTCATGAAGTCTTTATCATAAAATATGTGCCACGGAATCTTCAGTGAACTGAACAAAACACTTAACAGCGTCTCAATGGCTTTGCCTGTGGTGTAACACAATATAGTGTGTAACAAAGCAACTACAATATTTAGTAATGTATACGTGTATCCTCCTCTACTTTTCTTCTTACATACATGTGATAATAATAGAAATAACTAAAGGCTTCACCATAATTTAAAGAAAAGAATTTCGTGCCACCCATAAGACAACATGAAATAAACTATTTCGTTTGTACTCTGGTAACAACAAGAGGGAGCACTTGAAAGAACACTAGACAGGTGGCCAACTGAACGTTAGGAATGGCAGGTCACACAGATGAACACTCAGCAAAAATGTTCATATTTGCTCTGATGTAACACAGTTCTTTTGAAGCACTATTATTTTTTGGACACTGCTCTGTCCACTACAGTGTGTGAGTGGCAACAGGTTATTCTGCAAATATTACACACAGTAACATGTACAAGCAGACAGTGACTTTGAATATGTGTACAAGTAGCATTTCCAACTGTGACAACTATTACAGCGATGTTAGGAACGCGTTCTCAAGTCGTTATGCTGTCTCAATACAATGTGTCGGTGATTTTGCCATACGGCTCGGTGTTTGCGAGATTTCTTATGTTTGTGTGTGGAAGGTTTAACCACACAGATGGCCAAATGGTCGTGTGATGGAAGTACTGAATCCTGATCCTTTATTTCATTCATTATGTGCAGACAAGCAAGAGTATAGTTTAGAGCCATCATTGAAAGATCCACCTGGCAGTGCAAAATTGATTAGTACAAGTGCAAGTTTCATTGTGTCATTTTTCCGTGTTGCAACTGTGTTAAACTGTTACGTGCTTGAGATAGAGTTCGAGAAATGGCTAACATAAGTCAAGTTCTCTTTGTAGTGAGTACTTGATTTGTGACTTGAATTATATTTAACGTAACTGATGGAAGTATCACACAAGGCAATGAAGGGAAGACATTCGCCTGATACCTTAGTCTTTCATGTGCTCTCGTCTTAAACAACAGCTGCCAAACACAGCTATCAATCCTTTGCTACTGTAACTGCTGTTTAATAGTGGAAAAAGCACCTCCCACTTACATTTGTAGGTTAATGCAGTTCTGTTGCTTTTATTAGTGACTAGTCAATCTTACTTCCCAGGCCGCCTCAATATGATTTGGATAATTGCAGTGTTTACCTATGAGAGCAGATTATTAGGGCTATTCCCGAGTGCCTTTTCAACAATACAGTGAAATAGTGGGGTTTGTAGTGCTCGCAGCATTTCACAAAGGTAAATAGTGGTACCTTTGTACTTTCACCATAAGGTCACATGCATGGATGCTTGTGCACGCAATGGGCACGTCACTAAAAGTACATAATGTACAAGAGCAACAGTTTAAGTTTCTACAAAAATAATGAAAGAAAAACATGTGATACAAATCATTTTATTGTTTTGCAAAAATAATCACATTTAAAATTTACACAGTTTATCATGTGTTTGAACCAAACACTTTCCCCACTCTATTGTTGGTATGTAAGAACATGGAGTTGGAAGGATTCAACCACCTCCACTTCTGTAACGGCTCTATTCAAACCTATGTCTATTTTGACTACTGCCATCCCTACCACACTACCAAGTCTCTCCTATACAGTCTGATCACCATTGGATGGTGTGTCTGCAGTAACAAGCAATTCTTTGCCCAGTTTGCTGAAGGGAGCTTTCACAGACAGGCCTTACTCTCAAAACTATTCTCTCAAAACAAGTCTACTATGTCCACACATAACCTCAATCCCCTAACCACCTCCAGAAACCAGCAACAAGGGAACACTCCCTCATCACCCATCATTATCCTGGATTGGAATACCTTAACCATATTCTCTGCCTATGCTTAAACTACAATGCCTGACAAAAAAAGTGAAGTACAGGAAAACCTGGTCGGATGTCAATGTAACTTCATACTAAGCACTTCATTAGCAGATTTGTAAATGATTGAGCTGCAATTATCTCTATCAGGTAGAATGGCCACCAGAGTGCATTAGTGTTGTTCATATTTACATTTATTACTAGGTTCAATAGGATATATAAGGGGTGTGAACAGCATCAGGTGTTGAGCGATCACAGCAAAGCCCATGGGGGTGATGCATACTAGTGAGAGACAGCATTGCCAGTACCTGACAGTTTGAATAGGTACCTCACAGTGGGTCTCCATTTGGCCGGAACATCAAATTGTGCAATGTTCAGATTTGTTGGGAATTTGGGTGTGACAAAGGCACAATGTTGGGCTGCATAGGAACGTGAGGGAAAACATACTGATCATCAACGTTTCAGTCAACCACCACAAGGAAAGATCACCATATTGTGCACCAAGCCCATCATACTTCTTTGACGTCTACGTCTGCCATCCGAAATCATGTAATAGATTCCTTGCAACATTTTGTATGACTTTCCACCATTCATCAGACACTAGCAGCAGCCAGGCTAAGGACTTATCATCCCATGCACTGGCTGCTGTCACACCACAACACAATGACTGCATTTGGAGTGGTGCCACGAGGAGGAAGTATGACCACTGATAAATGGCGTACCATTGTGCTCAGCAATGAATCACAGTTCTGCACTATCTCGGACGATCATTGTCGCTGAGTATGGAAGTGACCTATGTAAACGTCTCATTCCTCCAATGTTTCGGAAAGGAACAATGGTGTTACTAGTGGTGACATGAGTGGAGAATCGTCACGAATGACTTCAGATAATTACTGGTAGTGACTGATGGTACAATATGGACATCCTGTATCCTCATGTACTACCTCTCAAGTGACTGTATTGTAGTAGCATTTTACATCAGGACAATGCTAGTCCACATATGGTATATGTCTCTACAAATTGTCTGGATTATGTTGGGATATTCATGTGGCTAGTGAGGTCCCCAGATCTGCCCCTAATCGAACACATGGCGGATCAACTCGGACAGCAACTCTGTCCCAGTGCCTACATCCAGAATATCAGGGACCAGTTAAACAGTTGTGGGCCAGCTTAACTCAGGAGAGGATACAATGGTTTAGTTACACATTTCCCTATTAAATCAGCGCATGCATCCTGGCCAGAAGAGTCCAATGTCATACTTATAAATGGGCTCATTCTGCCCTGTTCTGGGGTAAATTTGACTTGATTTTGTAATTACTGAAACAACATCACATACCTCTTAATCCTTGAAGTTTCATTCTGTTTCCTCCTACCTTTCCAGACGCTTCACTTTTTTTGTCAAGACCAGAAATGAGGAACAATCTAACCCAAACTTCTTTCCACAATCCCCAAAGTGGGATTCCACAACCCAACCAGTCTGTACAATGCTACACCTACTCCCAACCTCTTGCAAAAAGGATCATATACCTGTGGAACGCCCAGGTGCAGACCTCTCAAATACACCCACACACCACATCCTATGCATTACCACCAAACAACCTTGTCAATTGAATGAATGTTTGCAGCAACTCTGTGTCCTAGAGCAGAGTTGACCATGTAGAGGTAGAACATGCTGCTGAGCATAACAGGTTCAATTTCAATGGCAGCTCCACAGCCTGTGCCATCTGGATGATACCGCCCAACCCAAGCTTCTCACACTTTTGAGTTTGCAGACGACACTGTATTTCTATCAGAGACAGCAAAGGACTAAGCAGTTGAACAGAATGGACAGTGTTTTGAAAGAAGGAGATACAATGAACATCAAAAAAAGCAAAATGAGGATAATGGAATGCAGTCATATTAAATCAGGTGATGATGAGGGGATTAGATTAGGAAACAAGACACTTAAGTAGTAGATGAGTTTTGCCCTTTGGGCAGCAAAATAATTGGTGTAGAGAGGATATAAAATGCAGTCTGACAATGGCAAAAAAGCATACCTGAAGAAGAGAAATTTGTTAACATCAAATATAGAGTTACGTGTCAGGAATTCTTTTCTGAAAGTATTTGCATGGAGTGTAGCCATATATGAAAGTGAAACGCGGACGATAAACAGTTCAGACAAGAAGAGAATATAAGCTTTTGAATTGCGGTGTTACAGAAGAATGCTGAAGAGTACATGGGTAGATCATGTAACTAAAGAGGTGTTACTGAATAGAATTGTGGAGAAAAGAAATTTGCAACACAACCTGACTAGAAGAAGGGATCAGTTGATAGAACACATTCTGAGACATCAAAGGATTATCGATTTAGTACTGGGGGGAAGAGTGGGGGGATGAAATTCATAGAGAAAGACCAAGAGATGAATACATTAAGCAGATTCAGAAGGCTGTAAGTTTCAGTAGATCACTAGCCAACAAGAAAACAATTTTTGAATGTTTTCTGCACTTCATGAGTCAATTGTTATTAATTTTGGGTCGAGAAAAATGAATATGACAAAGAAAAATTTTCCTTAGCTCTAGTTTCCGTGATACGCACTAGGTGAAAGTATTTAATATTAATGGATTAAGAGAAAAAGATACATTTTAATTACATATGCAAACAACATCAAAAGTGTATTTGATTTTAGTAATTGCATTTTAAGAGTTCTAAATTGCTGGAAGAATAGCTCGCAGACAGTTGTGGCAGACAGTTGTGTTTGAAGACAATCATGTGGTGAGTGCATGACATAGTTGTCTTTTAGCTTGCCTCTTGTAACGGAGTTCTGGAGCATCCCTACACAAAGACCAACAGTAATCCGCAAGCATTGCTTCTTTCCAATGGCCTGATATCTTTGTTCCATAACAGAAATGTCCTGATGGAATCTTTCTCCACGTCCATTGCTGACAGCTCCACAACTATGAGTGAAAAAGTCTAGGTGGGAGTGGAGAAACTGGATTTTAAGGGACATGTTGCATCCAAGGCTACTGTGTTTTTGCAGGAACACTGTCATCAACACAATGTAGTTATCATCTCTTTTGTTGCCTAAAACCCATGAACAATTCCCTTGAAAGCTTCCCAAGCTTCCTTTTCTTTCCCCTACGAAACTTGGTCAAATGCAAGATCCTTTACAAGTTCTTGAATTTGTGGCCCAATAAAAATACCTTCCTTAACTTTTGCATCACTTAATTTCGGAAATTTCTCTCTTATGTCCTTCACGGTTTACGCCTTTGACAAAATTTTTCATCAAACCCAACATGATATGCAGGGGTGGAAGAAGAACGTCTTTTGGGTCCACGAGAGGCTCAGCAACGATATTTTTGTCGCTAGGGTTAAGATTTCTTGCAGGCCAGTCTGCTTTAATACAATGTGATTTCCTATCCATACTGGCCCATATACATAAGAAGCTGCAATGTTTTGTGTACCTCACTTGCATTCCTAAGAGTATGGCAATGACTTTTAGATTGTCATAGATTTTCCATTTCTGTTCATAATATTTGACTGAGTCCACGAGGGCTGTCATATCTGCATATGTCTCCTTCATGTGAAATGCCTGACCAACAGGAATAGAAGGAAGACTGTTACCATTGTGAAGTAACACAGCTTTCAAACTAAGCTCAGAGGAGTGTATGAACAGCCTCCATTCAGCTGGATCATGGTTCAAATTCAAAGATTTCATCAAGCCATTAACGTCACAGCAAACAACAAGATTGTTTCTCTTCTCCAAAAAGAAAAGCAGTTCCATGTAACGTTTTCTGTACTGTGAGACTGTGACATCACTTTCGAGAAGATTCCATTGCTGCAATCAAGACCCAAGAATTTCTGCCTTCTCCTTTGACAGATCAAGGTCTCATGAGATCACTCATTCCGCTTGAATAAGTCTGTTCAGTTTATCACCTTTTATTCAAAATCAGAGTCACAGCATGTGCAAGTCTTGTTTGGTTGTTGTTCTTCTTCTTATTCTACACTGTCTTCATTTTCTACTTCAAACACACAATTTTCGGATGGAGTAGGAACTGGTAAACTATCTTAATTCGGAATGGGTCGATTAGAAGATCGAAGATTCAGGCACTGAACTGTTCTTCTTTACTTCATAGACAATACTGTCTTAATGAGTGGAGTCAAGCAGCAATAGCAGTCATCTGTATGGTTTGTAGGTTCCCACCAAACCATAGATACAGCATAAGCCACAGATTGTTTCTTATTTTGCAGTCATTCTTGCAATGTGATGAGGATGATGATGATGATGTTTGGTTTGTTGGGCGCTCAACTGCGTGGTTATCAGCGCCCGTACAATTATCCAATCTTTGCTCAGTCACTTGCAATGTAAATGAATATGTGTTGCAATAAATATTTGGAACTTAAGACTTATCCTGGTCACCTACTTCCATACTGAAATAATGCTGATAGGCAGTCTTCACAAGAGGCACCAGATTGCATTTTTGCGAGGAAAATGTTATTTCACCACAAATGCAACAAAAATTATTCATCTTAATTATGCATTTTTGTGGCATTTTTATGAATTTTACACTACAAAAGCACACTTGAACCAGAAATTCTGCTTTAATTACTGTAAAACAATATGAATCTCACAGCCACAGCAATAATATCTATGTTCATGACTTACAAATAGCTTAAGAGCATTTGTGTTCTATTATTCGACACGTGTGCTAACTCTGAAAACAAAACTTCTCCCAAACTGAAAGTGTTGACTATAAAAATGAAATGTCACTTTATCTCCGAAGCAAGAGCCACTTTTTTTGGTGATTTTTTAATTCAGCAAATGGAAATACATAAGAATTAACTATTTTTGAGCTCAAAACATTTTCATTGTTGGCTAGTGTATTCAGAGATGATACGGCTTGCACAGGATAGAGTAGCAACGAGAGCTGCATCAATCCAGTATTTGGAGAGAAGACCAAGGAGTTATCAGTTGTACATGAGAAGAAATAACTTATTTCCTTCATGTCTTGGAATGTGAGCAATTGAAATTTTAAAAGTACAGCTTCCAATCACACACAACATATTTTCCTGTAGCTTGTCCTACTATAGACTTAACATTTCTGTGACACACACAGTGGCTAACAAATATGAAAAGACATGTAGAGCTGTTCTTTTAATTTTCTACAGCTCTTCCTTGAATCCAACTTGGTATGAGTCAGACTGACATATAACAGTTGAGATTTTTATCAGGTCTTTTAAAGTAACCTACTTCATAAATGAATTACATAACTTTAGGATTGTTGTAACTGATTCCGTTTGTTGTCTGCCTTCATTATAAGTATGTTCACGTAGAGTTACAACCTAATTATGAATGTGATATGTAGACATTTGATGATCATGATTAATTCTCACAACTGCTTGGCTATGGTGTAATCAAGCTAGAGCAGATATTTTTGTCACTTTAAACATATTACAGCCTACAGCTTCAAGTCATCAAGTGACTAATATGAGGGGCATTTGAAAAGTTCATGCAAAAATAAAAACTACTTACGTGTTTGGGGTAATCCTTTTTTATTTTTCGACATAGTCTCCTTTTAGACTTACACACATTGTCCAATGCTGTTCTAATTTGTTGATCCCTTCCGGATAATAGGAATTGTCCAAGTCTGCAAAATAGCTATTATTTGCTGCAATCACTTCCACGTTTGAATAAAATCTTTATCCCGCCAGCCATTTCTTCAAATTGGGCAACGCCGGCCGCGGTGGTCTCGTGGTTCTAGGCGCGCAGTCCGGAACCGTGCGACTGCTACGGTCGCAGGTTCGAATCCTGCCTCGGGCATGGATGTGTGTGATGTCCTTAGGTTAGTTAGGTTTAAGTAGTTCTAAGTTCTAGGGGACTGATAACCACAGCAGTTGAGTCCCATAGTGCTCAGAGCCATTTGAACCAAATTGGGCAACAAATAGTAGTCCGAGGGAGCCAAGTCTGAAGAATAGGGGGGATGTGAAACAATATAGAATCCTATTTCCAATAATTTTGCGATCACAACTGCTGAGGAGTGTGCTGGTGCACTGTCGTGATGGAAAAGGGCTTTTTTTATGGTCCAACTGCCGGTGTTTTTCTTGCAGCTCAGTTTTCAAACAGTCCAATAATAATGAATAATATGCACCGGTGATAGTTTTACCCTTCTCCAGATAGTTGATGAGCATTATCCCTTGCGAATCCCAAAAGACAGTCGCCATAACCTTTCTGGCCGAAGGAATGGTCTTCACCTTCTTTGGTGCAGATTCTCCCTTGGTAACCCATTGTTTAGATTGTTGTTTGGTTTCAGGAGTATAGTAATGTATCCATGTTTCATCAACAGTGACGAAACGACGCTTAAAGTCCTGCGGATACTTCCTGAACAGCTGCAAACCATCCTTGCCACACTTCACATGATTCCGTTTTTGGTCAAGCGTGAGCAATAGCGGAACCCATCTTGTGGATAGCTTTCTCATGTCCAAATGTTTACGCAAAATATTATGTACCCATTTATTTGAGATGTCCACAGCACTAGCCATCTCATGCACCTTAACTCTTCTGTCATCCATCACCATACCATAGATTTTATCAATGATTTCTGGAGTCGTAACCTCCACAGTGCGTCCAGAACATTCAGCATCACTTGTGCCCATATGACCACTCCAAAAATTTGGAAACCACTTATAAACAGTTCTAATTGAAGGTGCAGAGTCACCATAATGTTTATCAAGCTTCTCTTTAGTCTCCTGAGACGTTTTGCCTTTCATAAAGTAATGTTTAATCACCACACGAAATTCATTTTCGTCCATTTTTTGACAATCACTCGACTTCCTTGATTCACATGAATGCCATACACAAAGAAGTACACCAATGTGGCTGAAACTTGGTGTGCGTTCTTTGCAAAGATGCTACTAACTAAAAATGACCTTAATATTCACCAGTAGTGCCATCTCTCGGACTTTGCATGGACTTTTCAAACGCTGCTAATAATTGCCTTTTAAAATGAAGTAGGTCATAACCTACTATGTACACATGTCTTCCCATAAATAAGTTTTACTTGTGTATTGCACTGGCTCATTTCACCATGTCACAAAGTACCAACACAATGATAAAACATTCATTAACATGTCCTTTGTTTCCTCTGATTAGAAAGAATAAGAAACAATATGAAGCAAAACACATGCACAGAGTTCCAATGTGTGGATGTGATCCTTAATAATAAATCTATTCCACAGGAACAAAATCAGTTTAACAGGATTTACCAGACAATTGCGCATTAAATTAATAAGTGGCAGCTTACATCTATCTCAAGACAGAGATTTATTTACTTGTACTTGAAAAAAATATACAGTTTTTCCAGTATGCACAGTACCAAACACAGCAGTATACGAAAGCATCCTTCCCCTTCAAATCTTTTGCGAGAAGAAGGAGCCAGTGGCTCTGAAAGCTTGTAAAAGTTAAATCCTTTTGTTTGTGTGTTACCCTGCTGCCGTTTTATTTACCTGTTTACATTATAATATCCATATATGATTTGGAGCAACAAATGACAGGACACAACTAACAGCTCCCCTTTCAGTTATTTCAGTTGAACAAGCACTCCACTGGGCACATGGAATGTACTTCCAGTAAAATGGAGTCTCTCCATTTTCTACAACACACGTGAGAGAACATCTCCACTGAAGTTTTCTTAATGACGTATTTTGATAGCAGCATTAAATGACCACTGACATCTTTATACTTGACATTACTAATTTGCTTTTACGCTGGAAGAACACCCTACGCATTTCTCAAATTCTGTTTCTAAGCAACTGAATTTGATGGCTTGAATAGAGTTTTGTCGGACAGACTGATACACATTATGAGGTAAGGAGTTTGTGCGTCAAATCCTGTTCTGCTACATGATGAATTGTCACAGCAGCTAAAGATGTTTGTGATGTTTAAGTAAAGTAAAGGGGTCAAATATTGACACACCTCCTGTGCGTAATGTGTCTGTTCCTAAAGAGAGGGCATACGAGGAAAGATGTAGCCACAGCGAACAGATGCCAGGAGAATGCTGATTACTTGCTGGGAGTCTGGTATGCACTCCATGGACCCAGGAGACGTGCACAGATTATGGAGTCTCTTAGGAGAAAAGCAAATGATGTTTTCTGAATTGTAATGTAAGAAGGCCTTTGTTGGTTGGTTTAAAAGAGGGGGAGGCGGGGGAGGGGCGGGGGGGGGGGGGGGGGGGGGGGGCAAACTGCGAGGTCATCAGTCCCTTGTTTCTGGTAAAATAATTACACAAAGGAAGATGGATGCAAATGAAAACACATGTTCAGTCATCATTTGATAATTTGGTATAAGTTGTTAGTTGGATAGCTTTAGCAATTTACTGCAGCAGAGGAGACACTTTGGAGAAGTCTGCAGGGGTGTGGCATAGCATAGATGATCCACAACATTCCAAACAGTGACTGGAATTAGATACAAGCCTGAGTCATCAAAAAAGAAGTAATCCTTTACCACAACATGTGACACTAGGTGCAGGGTGCAAGTGAAATATTACTGGGTGATACCAAACTAGACTAAACCAACTAATACAACCAAAATCCAAATGGATATATTTTATTTTTTGCCATAGCTTCTACCTACTAGCAGTTAGCAGACTGACAGATGTATAAAAGCTGAAAGAAACATTAGCTTGCACCACAAGGTTCTGAAAGATAAGTTTATGTTAGCTTTTGCAGATGTCTAAGTCAGCTGCCACCTAGCAATTAAATAGTATTTTTTTTAAAT
The DNA here is from genome assembly GCF_023864345.2 of Schistocerca serialis cubense. Classification (NCBI taxonomy): domain Eukaryota; kingdom Metazoa; phylum Arthropoda; class Insecta; order Orthoptera; family Acrididae; genus Schistocerca; species Schistocerca serialis. Next base: position 1,092,394,172 of record NC_064638.1, read on the forward strand.
ACGTAGCTATGCTGTGTTGTAGCTTCATTTTGTATTTATTTTCTTTACAAATACTGTTACTGTGACAAAATGGGTTTTACTTAAAAAGCTGCAGAAAATCAGTACAAAATGTTCCTGCTTCCTTAACCATTTTGCACCATTCCTGTCATTTAAGTTTGATTACAGCCATTTTCAATTTTTTTAGGAGTCTGAATAACATTACCATTATGCTTAGGACTGTAAAATGTTCTACTTTTGTACTATGATTCATGCTTTCATTCTTCGGTTTAGGGTCAAATCTGCAGTACTTTTTCTATTTTTTCCCAGTTTTTGACACTAATCGAGCTTTATAATATGAAACATTACAACTTATTCCAGACACATGGTCTATTCTACACAGTGTACAGCAAGTAACACAGAGTTTGTCTTGGTTTGTCCTTATCATATGCCCATAGTTTTTCCTCTGCACTTTTTATTCATCAGCTTCAGAAAAAGAAACCAACATTCTGAATATTTGACATTTCATTTTATCCACCTATGTCATAGTTGTTTCTCAGATACTGCGAGAGTACAGTTATTCAGTGTGACACTAATAATGTTACATTAAAAACTTAATGTGAATCATGATATGCTCATTATATAAAGGAATGCTATAGAAGTTATCACATACCTGTCAATTACAACAGGTGCTTTTCTGCCAGAACCTTCACCTCCCATAATAGAAGTAAGATCATTCTTTTTCTGTAAAAGTAAACAAAAGATAGAATTTTCCACTAAATTACTTGTATAAATTTTATTTTATGGTTAAGTACACTTATAAATGAGAAAATTGCAATGTCATGATGTAACCAGCAAAAGATACAGAATATGTATCTAACACAAAGCTGGATCAGACATACAAATAATTAGAAACTGAGTGAGACTGAGGAACCATACACACAGTATATCATTATTAATGAACTGTGGTTTATACCAGCTCAATGTTAAGAAGTGTCTTAAAATCAAACTTTAGTCTGAAATGGGCTGAATGTCCAATCTGTGCAGAGAAAGTGTATATGCTGTAAATATACATGGAGTTAAATGTCACATAACTAACGGAAGTGTTGAACAGTAGAGTAAAGGGAGGTTGTCAAATAAAAAAATTCTATAGTAAGCCATAAACTGTACAATGTCTTGGAATGATAACCATGAACTATAGTTAAGAGCAGTGTGCAATAAATAATAACTGCGCATTCTTACATATGAATACTTTGACTACTTGAGCTTAAGTAAACGTTCCAGTCTGCAGGCTACTTTTTAAATTTTATTTATTTACTTTTGTTTGGATGGAGCCATCAATATGTTGCCTCTTGCAAAGGTCATACTATGGCTCTTAGTGTTACAAGTAATAATTACGACAATCAATAATAATTATAGAAATTTAGTACACTCTTTAGGAGTATTAGTACTGAAAGGATCATGAATTTACTAAACATTATATGTTGTATATGCAACATATTAAAAAATACATGTGTGGGTTTTTACTATTTGAGGCTTTAAAATTCATGGATTGAATAACACTGCTTTTTAGTTTTTTTAAAAGATCTTTTAGCTTTGATTTTAACAGTCTTTGTTCATAGACTTCAGTTTTCCTATTAGTCTTTGTAACCTTTTTTTTTAATTTTCCATTTTACTGCCAATATAGTTACATTCAAGAAGCGTGAAGTTATTCTTATTAAGTTTTCTCCATTTTCTGAAGTCATTACAGATGAATGAATGGATATTTCCCACAAATAGATAAATTGAAACTTTACCTCACACTTGTCCAGCTTAACTAGTGTGTGTCTTTGAAGATGTCTTTTTATGTGCTCTTCCTTTTTCTCCCTCCTGAGCCTGCTTGATGGGTTGTGGAGAGTTAATACTAGTCTTTAATCAATTGAAGTAAGGGAAATAGAGAGAGATCCATAGTTTCTTTAAAACAAAATGTTCTGTGACCGTCAATTGAGCGCACCAAGACCTTAAGAGTGATAGCAGTTTTACAGTGTCAATCAATTCTCAACCTGAGAAGCCTGCTGGTTCATCAAATCCATATCCAAGCTATGCTTGCTGAACCCCACAAGATGCATATATTTTACCACCACTCAGATGACATACACCTTTACAGGATGCTATCGGCATGGTGAGCATCGATCTTTCTTCCTTCCCAGTAATTTTTTGGTTACAAAGACATGCTGACAACCAAGTTCTACAAGTAAGCCATATCAGACACAGCTAAACAATTACATCTAATTCTGACTTAAATGAACCAGCCATAATCAATGTTTGCAGTCAACCAATAACTCTCAAGGCCTTGTTTCCAGATATGCTGATAACTGCAGCAGTAACAACAATTTTAAAAAAAGATAACCAAATAATGTCTAGTTACACTCACATTACTCCCAATCTTTTTATGATTTCTTAGAAGGTTGTTCAATGGCAGAATAATTATTCATATTTCTGCCGTATTTTAACAATCTCTCAGTTTAGCTCCTGCATGTGATACTCAATAGAGACTGCCATCTCTAACACCATAGTCAAGGATCTTGCCAAGGTCTTTGATGTATAATAATAACACATCATATCAGTAAATGCATGGCTGAAAAATATTAACATGAATTCTTTATAGATGAATGGAAAAACTGGTAGAAGCTGACCTCGGGGAAGATCAGTTTGGATTCTGTAGAAATGTTAGAACATGTGAGGCAATACTGACCCTACGACTTATCTTAGAATATAGATTAAGGAAACGCAAACCTACATTTCTGGCAGTTGTAGACTTAGAGAAAGCTTTTGACAATGTTGACTGGAATACTCTCTTTCAAATTCTGAAGGTGGCAGGGGTAAAATACAGGGAGCAATAGGCTATTTACAATTTGTACAGAAAGCGGATGGCAGTTATAAGAGTCGAGGGACATGAAATGGAAGCAGTGGTTGCGAAGGGAGTGAGACAGGGTTGTAGCCTCTCCCTGATGCTATTCAATCTGTATACTGAGCACGCAGTAAAAGAAACAAAAGAAAGGTTCGGAGTAGGAATTAAAATCCATGGAGAAGAAATAAAAACTTTAAGGTTCGCTGATGACATAGTAATTCTGTCAGAGACAGCAAAGGACCTGGAAGAGCAGTTGAATGGAATGGGCAGTATCTTGAAAGGAGGATACAAGATGAACACCAACAAAAGCAAAACGAGGGTAATGGAATGTAGTCAAATTAAATCAGGTGATGCTGATGGAATTAGATTAGAAAATGAGACAAAGTAGTAAATGAGTATTGCTACTTGGGGAGCAAAATAACTGATGACGGTTGAAGTAGAGAGGATATAAAATGTAGACTGGCAATGGCAAGAAAGCGTTTCTGAAGAAGAGAAATTTGTTAACATCGAGTATAGATTTAAGTGTCAGGAAGTCGTTTTTGAAAGTATTTGTATGGAGTGTGGCCATGTATGGAAGTGAAACGTGGACGATAAATAGTTCGGACAAGAAGAGAATAGAAGCTTTTGAAATGTGGTGCTACAGAAGAATGCTGAAGATTAGAAGGGTAGATCACACAACTAATGAGGAGGTATTGAATAGGGTTGGGGAGAAGAGAAATTTGTGGCACAACTTGACTAGAAGAAGGGATCGGTTGGTAGGACATGTTCTGAGGCATCAAGGGATCACTAATTTAGTATTGGGGGGCAGCATGGAGGGTAAAAATTGTAGAAGGAGACCAAGAGATGAACACACTAAACAGATTCAGAAGGATGTAGGCTGCAGTAGGTACTGGGAGATGAAGAAGCTTGCACAGGATAGAGTTGCATCAAACCAGTTTCTGGACTGAAGACCACAACAACAACAACAATATGCTGACGGAATCTTCCACCATTATTTTATAGAAAACTTTACTATGTAACAATGAAAACACTAACGGTGAGTGTTCTGTATCAATATTTTGCATTTTTATCTTTAAATATAACAAATAATTGGACTGAAGACCACAACAACAACAAACAATATAAATGGTGCAGAAATCTAACAAAGGAGATGTGAATTATGATGACAAGTGCTATGAATGATTTAATAGAGAAAAGACATGCACTACAAAATTCTATATATCTATATCCAACAAGTGAAGAAGACGTTATGAGAATCATATACAACGATATTGCAGTGCCTCTGTTATTCTGATTACAATGCAATGTTCCTTGCCATTGCAGTGACTACAGCCATGGTGAAACATCGTATTTATCTGCCGAAACAGGGCAAGCGACTTTCAAGTACAATGTCTTACCTGTACAGGAATATCCATAATGGATGTACAAATACAGATCATAGACACATGGTTGACGAGATATGGAAGTTTGAGTCTGGCCACGAGTTGTGCACAGATAGCCAATGGTGAGGTGACTACTCACAATACCGAGCGAGGTGGCGCAGTGGTTAGCACACTGGACTCGCATTCGGGAGGACGACGGTTCAATCCCGTCTCCGGCCATCCTGATTTAGGTTTTCCGTGATTTCCCTAAATCGCTTCAGGCAAATGCCGGGATGGTTCCTTTGAAAGGGCACGGCCGATTTCCTTCCCAATCCTTCCCTCACCCGAGCTTGCACTCCGTCTCTAATGACATCGTTGTCGACGGGCCATTAAACACTACTCTCGTCCTCCTCCACTACTTGCAATAAGCGGGAAATTCGGGTTCGAGTCCCAATCAAGCGCAAATTTTCATTGTCATCATTCCATTTTATACCTTATGGTTGTCCTTATTTGCAAATGCGAATTCATGTAATCATAAACAAGTTGAAAAACACAAGGACCCAGGACACCTATGGTATCTCAAATAAGAGTATTAAACTTTCAACCAAATAGATCATTACCCCCTTGATCAAAACGATTAATGAGGCAATCACAGAAAGACTGTATCCAGATAGTTTAAAAAATGCTAGGGTGCTACCACTTTGCAAAAGAGGTGACATTACAGAACCTGGAAACTACAGACCTGTTAGTATTATACCAGTAACATCTAAAATCTTTGAAGATTTTGACCTAGTTAATCAGAACATTCTCCCTGAAAAACTAAAGTTCTATGGGGTGAAAGGCATTCGGTCTTATAAAATCCTACTTAATGAACAGAATACCAAAAGATGGTGTAATAACTTCAAGTTGAACAAATATATTTCAAGGAAGACGCAATACATGAAAGTCACAGATCAAGTAAACAGAGTAAGATGTGTGTACACTTTAACACTCAAATGATAACTGAGTCCGCGTAACTGCGTGGTGGCACTTTGAAAGATCGGCGAGTCACAACACTTTTCCCCCCTTTGAATTTTTTGCACAGGTCTTGATGGAGGTGGCCTGTAGATTGCTAACATCCATAGGTGTTGTTTTACTGGCCGTACAGTCTTGAGGAGGAGGCTTCCCGTATGGATGGAAGTGTCCCCAATGATAACGGGTCGAGATGACAGGAGACGTGGGGGTCGAATCTGCTGGGGCCCCGTGCACCAATCTGCCCGTTGCGGCAAGTCTGGTTGTTATAACAGGAGACATGGACGATGTGTCCGCATCCGTAGGAGAAGGAAGCGAGTAGAGTTGCTCCGACAGATGATGGTCATCTGGTTCCTGCATGGGCACGTCTCCTGTTGGCGTCAGTTCTTGTGCTGGCACCGATATCATGGTGAGAGCAGAGAGCACTGCGTTTTGAGTAACGAGAGATTCCAGTATCCTGAGTGTCAGGTAGAGCTGAAGGTGGTGTAGTGGCATCCGGAACAGGTGCCGACGGCACACAAGGCTGAACCTGGTCCGAATGACGCACTGCAACACCTGTGTCCATCTGGATTTCATACAGGCGTTGGCCACAGTGTCTTAAGATGCTGCCAGGACTCCATTTTGGCGGCCCGCCATATCCCCGTATCCATACAAAGTCGTCGACGGTGAACCGGTCAAGCGAACGCACCCGCGGCCGTGAGGTGGAAGGCCACAGAAGATGAAGTAGCGTGCGGGGCTGTCGGCCATGTAAGAGCTCAGCCGGGCTGTGGTCGCCCATGGGGGTGAAACGGTAAGAAGCCAGAAATTGGAGAAGCACATCATCAGCAGAAGAAGAAGTCAGGAGTTTCCTCATCTGAGACTTAAATGTGTGGACCAGTCGTTCAGCCTCACTGTTTGACTGTGGATGGAACGGAGGGGCCGTGACATGCATGACGCCATGGCGGGCACAAAAATCTGCAAAATCAGAAGAGGCAAATTGCGGACCATTATCAGTAACAAGAGTAGAGGGAAGGCCTTCCAAAGAGATAATGCGAGCTAGAGCATTAGTGGTTGCCGCAGTGGTAGGCGACGTGCAACGGACAATGAAAGGAAAGTTATAGTAGGCATCAATAACGAGAAGCCAATAAGTACCTAAAAAAGGTCCCGCGAAGTCAGCATGAATACACTCCCAGGGCTTCTCAGGCGAAGGCCATGGTGACAAAGATGACTTCGGGGTGGTGGCCTGTGACGCACAAGGGCCACAGGCAGCGACCATGTGTGCGATTTCTGAGTCGATGTTGGGCCAGTACACATGACAGCAGACCAGAGATTTTGTGCGAGAGACACCCCAGTGCCCTTGGTGAAGGAGGTGCAAGACCGAAGCATGCAAAGACGCAGGTACCACAACACGCGGCGAAGCATTTTTGGTGGTAAGGAGGATAACACTAACCCTAGCCGTGAGGCGGTAACACAAAGCGTAGTAGTTCCGCAATGGATCAGAAGTCTTAGCGGATGCACAATCTGGCCAACCCTTCTGAATACAGCGTAAAACCCAGGAGAGGGTAGGATCAGAACCCGTAGCAGCCGCCAGCTGGTCCCCAGTGATGGGGAACCCGTCCACAACCCACTGCTTGGCAACATCCAGGTGGAAATACAAAAGTTCGTCCCTATCGAATGCCAGATGAGGACCTATGGGAAGGCGAGACAGTGCATCAGCATTCGCATGTTGAGCCGTCGGCCGGAAATGAATCTCATAATTGAAATGAGACAAGTAAAGAGCCCAATGCTGGAGGCGGTGTGCAGCCTTGTCAGGAAGTGATGTTGGTGGATGAAACAAGGAAACAAGTGGTTTGTGATCCATAACAAGATGAAATTTGGATCCATAGAGAAAAACACCAAAGTTATGAAGAGCATAAATAATGGCCAAAGCTTCTCTTTCAATTTGAGAATACTTTTGTTGGGCATCCGTCAGCGTTTTGGAGGCATAAGCAATGGGTTGTTCAGAACCGTCAGAAAAATGGTGCGCAAGGACTGCACTGATGCCGTATTGAGAGGCATCCGTGGCAAGAGCAAGATGTTGGCCAGGTCGATAAGTAGCCAGGCACAGGGCCTGTTTCAGCATAGTCTTCAATTTCTGGAAAGCCGCATCGCATGACGCGGACCAGTGAAAAGGCACGTTTTTATGCAACAGGTGGTGCAACGGCTGAGCCACCGAAGCAGCAAATGGTAAAAACTAGTGATAGTATGCTATCCCTAAGAAGGCCTGCAGTTCCTTAACAGATGTAGGGCGAGGAAGGGCATCGATCGCAGCGACAGTTTGCTGAAGTGGACGAATACCATCCCGCGAGAGTTGAAACCCCAAGTACATGATAGATGCCTGAAAAAATTTTGATTTCTGAAGATTACACTTAAGACCGGGAGTCTGTAAGACATGAAAAAGTGTGTGGAGATTTTGAAGATGTTCGTCAGTGGTGGAGCCAGTGAGAACAATGTTATCCTGGTAATTTATACATCCAGGGACAGTGAGCAATAATTGTTCCAAGAATCGCTGAAAGAGAGCAGGGGCACTGGAAACCCTGAATGGCAATCGTTGGTATTGATAGAGGCCGAAAGGCGTGTTAAGGACCAGAAACTGCCGGGAAACAGCATCGAGAGGAAGTTGATGATAAGCTTCTGACAGGTCAAGTTTAGAAAAATACTGGCCTCCAGCAAGCTTAGTGAACAATTCTTCAGGTTGAGGCGTAGGGTAAGTGTCGACAAGGCATTAAGCATTTACAGTGGCTTTGAAATCACCACAGAGACGAATATCACCATTTGGCTTAGCAACAGCAACGACAGGAGAGGACCACTCACTGGAAGTGACAGGAAGCAAGACCCCTGAAGCAGTGAGACGATAGAGCTCCCATTTGACCCAATCACGAAGGGCCACAGGAATGGACTGAGCCCGAAAAAACTTAGGCTGAGCAGTGGGTTTGAGCATGATATGAGCTTCAAAGTTGTTTGCACAGCCTAACCCAGGAGAAAAAAGGGACGAAAATGTCGTCGACAAGGAATCCAATTGAGCATAAGGAATAGCATCAGAGACAATATTGACAGAGTCATCTATGGAGAACCCAAAAACGCGAAAGGTATCAAAACCAAAAAGATTCTCTGCATTACTATGGTCGACCACAAATATGGGAACAGTGCAAACGACAGATTTGTAAGATACCTCAGCATCAAATTGTCCCAAGAGAGAAATCTTCTGTTTATTGTAAGTCCGTAATTGCCTAGTGACAGGATTGGAGAACCCAACTGAAGATTCGTCTGAGAATTGATGATAGTGGCAGCAGAACCAGTATCCACCTGCATGCGAACATCTCGACCAAGTATTTGGACAGTGAGGAATAACTTCCCTGGAAGGGAAGAAGTACAATTGACAGACAACACTGAATCAGAATCAGAATCAGCAACATGTTCAGGAACATCATGTAAGTGGTCGGATTTGCAAACAGATGACACATGACTCTTTTTTTTGCATTTGTGAAACACGGCCCAACATTGTGGACAATCAATCTTCTTGTGAATGTTTCGTACAACACCGCGGACATGAAGGAAGTTGCCGTGGGTTTTGCTGCAGTTTCTTAGAGTTTTGTTTACGGTTAGGTCGAGGCTGCATGTGGGAGCATACTGCGGCCACGTCGGCCGGCGGGGACACACCGCACGCTTCGTCAACATCACACAGAGGTTGTATTTCCCCGACGTCGCCCCATGCCTCTATTTGCGCTCCAGCGGCGCAAGAAATTTCAAAAGACTAAGCGATGGATAGGACTTCATATAGAGTCGGATTTGTCAACTGAAGGGCATGTTGCCTAACTTCTTTGTCGGGCGTCGATCAGATAATAGCATCCCATACCACGGAATCGGCGTAGGATTCTTTGTGAACTTCAGTAACTAAATGACACTTTCTACTGAGGCCGTGAAGTTCAGCAGCCCAAGCGCGATAGGATTGATTCGGTTGTTTTTGACAACAATAAAAGGCAACACGAGAGGCTACCACATGCGTTTGCTTTTGAAAATAGACGGACAGAAGTGAGCACATTTCAGCAAAGGACAGAGACGCAGGATCTTTCAAAGGAGCCAATTGCGACAACAACCAATACATTTGAGGTGAAATCCATGAAAGGAACAGAGACTTACATGTTTGTTCGTCCGCGACATGAAATGCCAAGAAGTGCTGTCGAAGACTTTTTTCGTAATCAGAACAGTCTTCCGCCGTCTCGTCATAAGTAGGAAAAGTAGGTAGAGACAACAACAAGAGATGCCCCACATTTGATGCCACGATGAAATCACGAATCGCATTTGTGAGAAGTGTTTGCTGTTCTATGAGACCCTGCAATAGTTGCTCTGAAGTAGCCATGGAAGCATGTGGCTCAACGATGGAAAAGAAAAATCCCATCCTCGTCGTCAATTGTAATAACTTCAAGTCGAACAAATATATTTCAAGGAAGACGCAATACATGAAAGTCACAGATCAAGTAAACAGAGTAAGACATGTGTACACTTTAACAGTCAAATCATAACTGAGTCCAAGTCTAGCGGCCGCTGGCTGGCTGGCCACTTAGGTGGCACTGCTGCTACATGGCTGGCAGCAGCACTGCATGTAGAGGACGCGTGTAATTGCGCGGCGGCACTTTGAAACATCGGCGAGTCACAACAGATGGCAATAACAGATGACGAGAGAAATAAATAGTACTCAGACATAGGGATGATCCAAAATGGTGTGCCACAGGGACATGTCCTAGGGCCACTGCTGTTCTTGATATATACGAGGGTTATTCCAAAAGTAAGGTCCGATTCGCCGTAACTATTGAAATTTGGCGCCAATGACAAAACACGCATGCGCGCCGACTCCCGGCAAGCCTTGCGCGTCAAACGCCGCCATTCGCTTTGTTACTGTTGCTGAGTGTAGTTCACAGTGTCACTTTACAACGTTTAAGACAATTGATCAGCCCGCTGATTGTGAAGTAAGGGCAGTGATACGGTTTTTGTCTGCAAGAAACAATTCAGCGGCGGAAATCCATCGGCAGATTACTGAAGTGTACGGTCCTAACATAATGAGCGACAGTAAAGTGCGCAAGTGGGTGCGAGCTTTTAATGAAGGACGGGATAATGTGCACGATGAACCACGGTGTGGCCGACCATCAGTGATTTCAGACGATTTGGTCAATGCGGTTGACAAAAAAATTCGTGAAGATCGACGATTCACTATTACAGACGTAGACATGCATTTTCCGAATGTAAGTAGAACAACTTTGTACACAATTGTGTCTGAACATTTGAAGTTTCACAAATTGTGTGCCCGTTGGGTTCCCTGGCTGCTTACTGAGCCCCAACGAATGAAAAGAATGGCTTTTGCTCTTGATTTTTTGGAGCGATATCATAAGGAAGGTGACAGTCTTTTAGACAATGTTGTCACAGGGGATGAGACATGGGTTTCTCACATCACTCCAGAGTCTAAACGTCAGTCAATGCAATGGCGTCACACGTCATCGCCAGTCAAGGTCAAGGCAAAGCAGACAATCTCAACACGTAAGGTTATGGCGACTGTGTTCTGGGATAGACGTGGAGTATTGTTAGTCGACTTTATGGAGAGAAGAACAACAATTAATAAAGCCGCCTACTGCGCTACCCTGACTAAACTTCGACGTGCAATCCAGAATAAGCGACGTGGTCTTTTGTCGTCTGGAATCTTGTTGTTGCATGACAATGCCAGACCCCACACTGCAAATGAAACGCAAGCTCTGATCAAGAAATTTGGATGGGAACAGATGGACCATCCTCCTTACAGTCCGGACCTGGCGCCAAGTGATTTCCACCTGTTCCGTTACTTAAAGGAGTTTCTCGGCGGCAAGCGCTTCGACACAGATGATGAAGTGAAAGAAGCAGTTAAGGACTGGTTATCGTCACAGGCGGCCGATTTCTATAACATGGGCATTCAAAAGCTTGTTGAACGATGTGACAAATGTTTAAATAAGTATGGAAGTTATGTAGAAAAATAGATAAAGATGTAAGGAATGTAAATAAAACAATTGTTTTGAAAAAACATTTTAGTTTTGATTTTTTTTTTATAACCGGACCTTACTTTTGGAATAACCCTCGTATATCAATGACCTACCGGAGGAAATTCCCAAAAAAATCAATTTATTTGGAGATGAGACAAATATTTCAATTACAGAAATGGATCTAGAGAAAGCTGCACATGGAGCTAAAAGTGTATTATGTAGACTAGAAAATTGGTTTAGAAATAACACATGGATAATTGAGTACAAAAAACAATTGACAAAAAGATAATGAGTTAGTGTTATAAATCAAGAAATACACACTTGAACAAGTACCATGTGTAAAATTTTTGGGTTTCCACATTGATGATATATTAACATGGACAGGGCACATCAGTAGTATAAATAGTAAATTAAATTCAGGCTGCTATGCACTACAAAAGTTAGCCAAAACTGTAAGTATTGAAGTCATAAAAATGTTTTACTTTGCACACTTTGAATCAGTAATTTCATCTGGAATAAAACTATGGGGAATGTCAGTACACATGAAGAAGATACTCATTGTACACAAATGGGCTACACGCACAATGACCAATATGAAACAATGAACAAGCTGTAGCTCAAAATTTAATCTCCTAAACATTTTAACAGTAACAAATATACACACACACACACACACACACACACACACACACACACACACACACACACTAGAACGCACTAAGAAAAAACATTAGTAATTTTAAGAAAAATTAAGAGGTTCATCAATATGAAACACGAGACTGCTGGAAACAAAGAGCAATCCAACATTATGAGAGAAGTGTAACATACCTGGGGATGTACCTATTCAATTGCCTTCTGAACAATATCAGCAAAATAAAGAACAATAATACCCTTAAGCACACAATTAGTGAAATACTGGAGAAAAATCTATTTTATTCGGTAAATGAATTTATTGATTATTGCAAGGAAAAATAAAAAATGTGATAAGTAACCATCCTTCAACTAAAAAAATCAATATACATGTATGTATGTAAATTTAAATATATGGGAAATACTAATATACTATGATAAAACTGAATACACTGTACAATATCATAAATTTATTATGCTGTAATCTGTGCTACAAATGCATTAAGTTGTAGAAAACTGTTACTGTATAATCAAAATGTCAAGGCCTATATGGAATGATATGACATTTATCAACTTAAATACATCAGATAGCTAAATAAATAAATAAATAAATCTGATTGTAATTAACAAAGAGACTAACTCAGCCTCAAATTCAGTACAGGATCTGCTACGGATTCCATCGGGCCCGGAGCTTTGTCTAATTTTTCAGCCGTTTCTCAACACCACTAACATTAACATCTCTTTCACTCATCATTTTAGTGGTACAAGAATTAAACTTTTCTCCTTTTCCTTTGCTATACTCAGTTTCAGTTCCTGTTTCATGCATAAGAGACTGGATGCCAACTTTGATGTTCCTAATAGCATTTATATACAACCAGAATTTCTCCAGGTTTTGTGAATGATAATTTGACAGTGTTCTACTACAGTAGTCACTGCTCTCTTGACAACTAAACACGTTTCATTCAGCATCTAAGCTTTTCTCACACCTATTATGCAGTAGTCCCCATTTATTTGCAGTGATTTGTGGTGGTGGTGGTTAGTGTTTAACGTCCCGTCGACAACGAGGTCATTAGAGACGGAGCGCAAGCTCGGGGTAGGGAAGGATTGGGAAGGAAATCGGCCGTGCCCTTTCAAAGGAACCATCCCGGCATTTGCCTGAAATGATTTAGGGAAATCACGGAAAACCTAAATCAGGATGGCCGGGGACGGGATTGAACTGTCGTCCTCCTGAATGCGAGTCCAGTGTGCTAACCACTGCGCCACCTCGCTCGGTTACAGTGATTGTATACCATAAATGGTCCCACCCATTATGAACTGTTTTACTGCGTACATATCTACGCAATGCATGGTCAACTATTATTCTTTTAAACTTGATCTATAGTTCCTCCTCATACCCGTCACATGCTAAAAGTTTCTATTTTCTCATTGAGATACCCGTTACTGCTTTCTATCTAGTTTGCTGAACATATAAATATTTCTACTTGCTTGAGTTGCCCTTTATGCTCTGGTAATCATTGCTGTCACAATTGCCTCGTGATCACTGATACCAGTTTCAATTTGGACATCCTCAAAAAAGTCCGGCCTATTTGTTGCCATCGGACATAATATATTTCCTTTACAAGTGTTGTTCCAAACTGTATGTTATAAGTAATTTTCAGAGAAGACATTTAGTAATGTTTCACAGGATGTCTTGTCTTGCCTACCACTAACACAATCGTAATTTTCTCAATTGATTGTAGGGTAATTCAAGTCCTTACCAACAATTACAGTATGACTGGAGAACTTACACAATAATGAACTGAGGATTTCTCTGAAGTTTTTGGTTAAATCAGGAAGTGAGTCTGATGGTCGATAGAAGGATCTTGTTACAATACTCTGTAACAAACCCGCAAATCTTGACAGCAGCTGAAAATCACTGTGACAGGGAGAGCACAAGGTTTTCCTTAAATTATTATCACCATCTTCAAAGACTTCTATAACCTGTGCCACTATGTTGATAAATAATAGTACAATGCAACCAAATAAACAGTTTACAACCTTTTACACATTTCGCAGAACAATGCATACATTTTGCTATTGACTGTGGGTTTCCAAATTGGATAAAACCATGTGAAATAATCTGTGTATTATACAGTAGTTTTCTGTTAACAACAACACTGCTGAAGTCTGCAGGGAACAGATTCAGTAAATTTCACAACAGAGCATTTTTTTTAAACAATACTCATTTATGCAACACCCTCTTCACATCATGCAGACAATGAGGACTGTGTTAGATGATTGCAGAGAACTATTTTGTCATTCATCACAAAAATAACATGAGCTGCATCCCCCCCTCCCCCAACATGAAGTTGGATTATAATAATCAATTAAATAAGATTATAATTTCTGCTGCAGGTTTTCAAAAACCTCTAGTCTGGAGGTTTCCCTTGTTTTTAATAGAAATGGCTAATGTCATCTTCCAGTCTAGAATATTAGTTCTAGAATCTCATATTTCATTTAACAGACTGCAGAGGAGTTTCCGTCCTTGCATTGATAAGTGTGATAATATGATGTAAGGAATGTTGTCTACTCCTGGGACCATGATTTTATCCCACAGCAGTGCTCAGTTAAATTCTTTGACCATGATTGGTTCATACAGAAACTAAGAATTTAAGGGTAGATCACATAAGTCACAAGCTAACTGTTCCAGGAAGCAGTTCACAGTATTTGTTGGAGTATTGATAGAACACTGCTGCAATCATGTGACAGGCATGGGCACAGTTTGTTATCTTATGCCAAACGAAATCCAGCCATGCCTTCCACTCTGTCTGCATGAGCAGTCTCTTAGTTTTTGCCATTTATCATGAAATTTGTGAAATATTTTGTCAGTTAGCACAAAAATAACATTAGTGTAATTTGCTTATAAGCATTGTGTTCTGTGCATCTTTATCGTCTGTTTTCACTCTGCACAATTGTCATCTCACCACAACAATAGAGCAATAGTTTTGTTTCTTTGTCTGGAGGATTTAATTTGCAGAACTGAAGATTCTTCGAGCCAACCAACAAAGTTGGCATGTGTCCTCATTTCTTCTAAGCTTTGCAGTTTCTGTGTTGTGATATCTTTGTCCTTATTCAAATCTACTTTTCAGCCATTCCATCTGTTAATAATGTGAATGACATCTAACTTCAATTTTTTTTTCCAGCCAATAAGGAATGCCAAAAGATCTGTCCCAAATATCTCCGTAACTCTGCCATAAAAAATACAGTGTCAGGGAAGCTAAAATGTAACACAGCTTCACAATACTTGCTTGCTGGTTTGATACAGCAATCCAAGTATGTGACCCACCATCAAGCAAATTAGGTGTTCTTCATCTATAATTTTGGCTGGTCTGTCTTCTTCCATGTACATTCTCCACAATGAGTGATAAACATTAGTACTACTTCATGATCTCTTAAGGTGAGTTTACACCCGTGAGTTTTTTCAGGCTTCAATGAAACCCTTGGAAAACTACATTCAACTCAGTTGATGACCACTTACAGAATTTGTTTCTCTGGGCTACAAAACTCTTAGTTCAAGCTTAATCTTTACAGTCAATAGTCCAAGAAGATGCAAATGTGTGTTTATTTCTGAACATGCAGCACTGTAGTGATACAGCAAAAGGAAGTGGGAAAAGAACACACATTTCTGTTTATATTTAGTCAAATCACATCAGCACTGGTGTGTGCGTGTGTGTGTGTGTGTGTGTGTGTGTGTGTGTGTGTGTGTGTGCTTTTTGGGAAGCACATTTTTGTTCTAGTTTATTTATTGTTTACCTTCGGCCTTCAAATACTACAAAAGAGTGGTTGGATGTCAGGCAAGATTATTTTGAAGTGAGGTGCAATTTCCCACAATGTGTGCAGGCTTTGAATGGCAAATGTACAGTTCTGCAATACTCATACAACAGTGGAAGCAGCTATTTCAAGTATAAGCATGATTTCAGTGTTCTTTTATTTGCTCTCATCGACACAAACTATTTATGAATTAAAGCAGCTAGTAAGTGAACGAGGGAGACTTCGGCACATCAAGGACACTACAATCACTTCTCTTAGCAAACGCTTTTTATTCTGTTCAGATTTGCCTTTGTTGTTTTCAAGTTTTTCCTATTTCTGAGTAGCTGTAGACAGTTATTCTTTTTACCCTATCTCGTCAATCCACAGAATTAATCATCCACAGAATTAACCAAGCTTTGTTGACCGAAAGATCATTTTGTGATAGTCTTTTGTTGTGTCTATCTGAGACTCAGCATCTCTGCTACATGGTGAGTAGCAACTATCCTTTTCATAATATTGTTACATTCCATTCTGGATTTTCCATTGTTTGATAATACTCTTCAGTTTTCGTTTGTGTCTCCTTGCCCAAAGTGCTATTGCAGAGATAGATTTGAATGTGTGTAAAAAATTGAATCTTTTTACACTATGATGTAATAAAACAACGTATTAAACAAACAGATGCATGACTTTTAATAATTTTCAAGTGTGCAGTCTGATCCCTTCGACATTCTGCCACTATATTTCAGCCCAGGGATATCCAGCCATCTTTAGGTGAGTAGTCAATTACTGAAGAGCCCAGCTGGATTCACACTATTTATGCCAAATCTCGCACTTGTGTTGGTGTCTTTCGGTGCACGTGTCACGTGATGACATGGGCGTCACAGCCGAGTCATGTGTGCTGCCCTCGGTGGTGATATGGGAGATGATCTAATCATTGAGTATTGATTGACCCTGTCAATTCCTCTGTGACTGGGTAATTTTAATTATAGGATTCCAATTTTTATCCAGCTGAAAGCTGTTGTCACAATTTATAAATTTATCGGCAAGATGCATTTCCACTGATTCTTTGATTACTGAATCACAAATACTAAATGAAGCAAAACTTTTTTTCTATTGTATTCCATTGAGCATCCCATGGAAATAAAGTGTTCTGCTTCTGCTAATTTTAACTGCTGCCGAAGACAGATGTATCTTTGATGTTCTGTGCAACGCTCCTGATCACGTCATCTGTCCTATATATATGCAGCACCACACTCGCAGAGAATTTTGTAAACACCCGTTTTTTTTCAGTTGTTAAGTTGTCTTTAATGGATCCAACCAGAGCCAAGCTCTTCACTGGTGGAGGGAAGTTAACCTATCATCTACATAATGCCAGAAGACCATGGACTTTAAAACACCAGATTCCTTTAGAAAAATATCTTCACAGCACACAAGAACTGCAAAAATTCTTCTGTCATTTAAACTCATTACATGAGAACATTGAGCTTATGATGGAGACTGAAAAAGATGCGACTTTACCCTTTCTAAGGTGCTAGTACACTGTAAGAATGACGGGTCACTGGGACATTCTGTGTACAGAAAACACACGCACATGGATCCATATCTCCAGGCATCTAGCTGTCATCATGCCACACAAATCATCAGGTTTCCTAGCACCTTAATACAATGGCTGTTCAATAAAAAACGATCATATATATTTTTTTTTTTTTTTTTTTGGGTCATAATTTCTCGCACTAAAATTTAATCTTATGATATTCTGTTAGCTTAATGTGCAACAAATTTGTCATAGTAGTTTCATTGTTGGGACTCCTGGTTCCCGCCTGTGAGAGGTAGGCAAGGTCAGACATGTTCATATCACCTACCGCTGCAATGGAGGTAACACACCAGAAAAAATAGACGACTTTGAAATTCTGCTTTCGCCTCAAGAAATCTTCAGCTCAGTCCTATACAATGTTACAGGAGGCCTATAGAGAATCTGTTCTTCCCTACAGCATAGCTCGAAGGTGGTTTAAAATGTTTAAAGAGGGGAGACAATCAATTTCAAAGGAAGGTGGACCCGGTGCTCCAGTTACTGCTCTTATGGAAGAAAACATCAACACTGCTGCTGTCATTGTGACAAAGGATGACGAATTACCTTAAGATCACTTTCTGGAATACTAAACATTTCATTGAGTGCCACCCACCTGTTGGTGACAGATAAAAATCACACAATTTGTGCACAATGGGTTCCAAGACTGCTGATTACCAAACAAAAGGGCATTCGTGTGCAGGTCTGCATGCAGTTAAAGTTGATGTTAGAGGAAGATCCAGAGTCTTATTCAAATATAATTACTGCTGATGAAACTTGGCTAAATCATTTTGATCCTGAGAGCAAACAGCAAAGCCCAGTGTGGAAATCTTCATCACCAACCCCCAAAAAAGCAAAAGTGGTTGTTTTTACTGGGAAAGTTATGGTCATCTCATTCTTTGATATTCATGGAATTTTATTAGCATGTTGTACTTGCACACACACCAGTAACTGGACAATACTACTGAGATGTCCTGAAAACATTGCAAGTCCATATCAGGCGCAAAAGACCACATTTCCGTGAAGCAGCTGGATGCTGCACCACGATAATTTTCGGCCGCATTTTGACAATGTTGTTGGTGAATTTCTTGTAAAAATCAACATGAAGTGCATCACTCACCCTCCCTATAGTCCGGATTTAGTCCCATGTGACTTTCTATTCCCTAACATGTTGGAATTTTGTTTCTACCTCTTGTAGTTTGGAAGCAACAAATGTCTGAAATTTGTTCCTTGTTTTTTAATAGCCCTGTACTGAGGCCAAATATAAAAACAGGAGCTGCTTAAAAAATCACAACAACAAAATATATTTTAAAACAGAAAAAATTAAGGACACAATGTAAAATCATGGAGTTCACTTCTAAGGCCACAAAAGAATGAATGAATGATTCTAAATGGGTAAAACACATTTTCAACATCTCTGATTCTAAACCAAAACCAAGAATATGAAAATAAAAAATGATTACAGGGATGAAACAAATACAGAAATTACAATAACAAGGAAAAGAAATTAATATAATTTAAGACATTATAAGAAACTGCTAAGCCTTTGGAAAACAAACGATGAAGCACAGATTCACAAAGAAACTTAACAAGAAGACTGTCAATATTGGCCAAAATACTGGGAGAAACAATACAGTGAATTCATGAAAAGATTTTGAAAGTATAACATGAGAAATCATCGTGTCAGTTATCAAGTTTAAACTGGTATGATGATGAATGATGCTATACACTGTTGCTGTCCAATGGACACGTTTAGACCTGGGAAAGCTACATGCCACCATGTGCCGTATTTACTCGAATCTAAGCCGCACCTGAAATTTGAGACTCGAAATTCAAGGGGAAAGAAAAGTTTTAGACCGCACCTCCAAATCGAAACAAAGTTGGTCCATTGTAACATGAGACACAATTTAGGTCAAATGAATGACGATACAGCTACAGTAGTTTGGTTCGAGTCGTAAGCTTAGCAGTTAAGCTTTACCGGGTAGGCATTGCTATGCGTCAGGCGCTCCGTCCATATTTATACGGCTACCTTTCCATTTTCACGTGCTTCGTCTGGTTTGAAGTGATTGCTTATTTTTCTTTGATCTGATAAGTGCCGTTCTCTTTGGTATAGGTTTTTACGTCACTCTAGGCTGAAAATGCATTATTGTACTGTGTCATGCATTGTTTGTCGCATTCTGATACTGAGTGTTTACGGCCTGTCGCCGCTCATGGCACGACTTGCTTTTGTGCGCGCTACCGTCGCATACAATTAAAAGAAAAGAGAGGAATGACCTCATTAGCAAAACAATGGCAATAGACTGCTATTTGTTGTTACTTACACTGCTGCTTTATTTGATAATGATAAACAAGAACCAAATAATAGACCGTAGAAGATGTTCTAAAAGAGAGTTTATCGAAAAATTTTCTCCATTTGAAAATTATTGCAGACGCCTCTTTAGTACATTACATTCTGCACAGAAATTAGAGTCATCTTAGAATTAAAAATCTAGTCAGTTGCCGTGCTTCATTTCTGACTGTATCACTATTCGGCATAAGAATAATGCGAATATAAACATGACATGATTCTTCCGCGTTTGCTGTTGTCTCACTCTTAGTTTCGTAGTTTATTAGGCAGACAGTATTTAAATGAGAGAGCAGCAAACACGAAAGAATACATGGCAAAGTGTTTACATTCGAATTATTCTTATGGTGAAGAGAATACTGCATGTGATTCACAATTCATAAAAGTTCCTATTAGCAACCATCTCCTGTCAAAGGCAGGAAAAAATTCAGAATGTAGAGTTAGTCAAATTGACACACAAACATCCCAAACTGTCTTGCCAGTTGGATTTTCGTAGTACATTGAAAAGCTGCTACATTCGAAGATGAACAATACAGAATTTGTATTTACTTCGTTGGATAATGTATGAAAATGCAGTGGTCGAAACTCGGGGCGGAGAAAAAAGCTCGTCTTTCACCTTTTTTTTTAATTTATTTACTGACGCAGAGATTATGGCGCCAGTATTTATCTTTGTGCCTGCAAAGCATGCCTGTGTAGCGCTACATATATTCGATGACAGACGTTAGTTGTGGCGGCACCTACCAACATTTTTCAGAACTTCCACTTACTCTGCACTCGATTCTAAGCCACAGGCGGTTTTTTGGATTACAAAAACCAGAAAAAAAGTGCGGCTTAGATTTGAGTAAATACAGTAGTGCCAAAAGTGAAGTGTGGAGGATGTGGTGTTCCAGTATAAGGTTGTTTTTCCTGGTTAGGATGGGGACCTCTTATTGCATTTAAGAAAAAGCTAAATGCAGAAGGATATGAACACATTTTACAGCAATGTGTACTGTGTACAGTAAAGGAATAGATTCAAAGATTATGACATGATTATATCAGCAAGACAATGCACCCTGTCGTAAAACAGCTTCTGTGAAGCAATTGTTTGTGGGCAATATCTTTCCTGAAATGGGCTGACCCGCCCAGAGTCAAAACATGAAATCACAGGAACGCGTCTGAGATGAGTCAGAACATTGACTTCTTTTCAGCATCTCAGCTTTTCAGCATCACTACCTTGTCTAGTTTTGGATCTTAAAGAAGAATGGGCTGCCATTCCTCCACACACATTCAAGACACTTCATTGAAAGTGTTCTTAGCAGAGCCAAGCAGTCAAAGGCGAAAGGTCGAGACTCACCATATTAATGTATACTATACTTTTGATCAGATAGTGCATTCACCTGGAACTGGTTTGGGGAAACCATGGCAAAACAGAATTATGATGGGTGGATCAAGTAACAAAGCAACTGCTAACCTTAAGAACAATATCTTAAATTCCATTTACTTAGTATAAGTCTGATAAAACTGATTTAAGTCTCAAAACTGAAATACCCCAGAGGGAGTAGTTCTGCCTTAAATGTACATGGAGTTCAGTTTAACTAAATGAAACTTCATAAATCACAGAATTATGTTTAAACCAAATCTTACCTTCTCTGTTTGATTATAGATATATGAGTGCATGGATAAAATTTCTGGGAATTCTATGTAATCATGCCTTTTTGTCATTCCATTACTCTGCCACGTAGTGCGTTGGATATGAAAAATAAGGCATGGAGGAAGCTGAAAAAAAGATATGGTTCGCGTAAGTGACAAGTTGAAAACTGGAAATCTAAGTAACAGCTGTTAAAAGTGAAGGCTTTTCTCAATACACACAGAACATAACTTGATCGTGGTCATAAGTATAGTCAACTGAAATATATTTCTAAACAACTTCAGCAAAATTCTCTCTTTCTAGAGCTCCATTCAATTATTTCTCACTCAGTCTTTCTGTTCTCCTTTATCATATTTTCTAATTACATGAATTTTTAATGTACCTTTATTTATTTCCCTCTTTTTATTATTCTAGTTGAGAATCTTACTTGCATTTAAATTGAGTTCAATAAAAAGGAGATGATGAAAGTTACTTTTTGAAGTGCCATGTGTTTTCCTCATTCGCTGCCCGAGGCAGTTATGTAATACACTAAAGAATGAAATTTAATTTGTCTTCTTAACACTAAGTGGTTAAGAAATATTTTCCAGAACCATTTCTGCTATAGGATATCGGCGTCAACAGCGCTGTTGATGTTCGCTATGCATTAATAAACACCGATTCCTGGAAAACTAAGCCAAATATTTCACAGGAAACTGTTAAGGTTAAGAACCCAAAGTAATACAAAAGCTCAAGTGTCAAGCAATTTTTCAGGTTGGTTCAGCAACATTTTCTGACATCATTTGACACAATTCATGTTATCTAGTCAACTGAACATCTGTTTTTAAACTTTGCTACCATTTTTCTTATATATCTCGTATTACTATTTGTAAATAGATTTGAGATGCTGTTTATTGTTAGTGTAGATGCACTGTGTGTCATAAAACCTGACAACTAGCAACCCCCTTTGAATGTAGCAGCTCGAGTTCTACCGAGTCCCAAGAAACCACTGAGCTTCATTTACAGAATAAAAATGCCGTACAACTTTTATAGATAATGTGTAAAATGTATAAAATGCATGTTTGACCATCAGTATTATGAGAAGGAAAGTTGCTACTCACCATATAGCGGAGATGCTGAGTCGCAGATAGGCACAACAAAAAGACTCTCACAGTCAAAGCTTTCGCCCATGAAGGCCTTTCTCAGCAATAGACACACACACACACACACACACACACACACACTTTTTGTGGTGCCTATCTGTAACTCAGCTTCTCTGCTATATGGTGATTGCAACTTTCCTTCTCATAATATTGTTACATTTCATCCTGGATTTTCCACGTTTGACCATCAGCCACTTTTATGTAAAACCCAAATATCAACCAGTTTCAGTTATGGACCAATTTCACAGATACTTAAGTAATGAAAAGTGCATGTCATGAATATCAATATATGATGAGGACTTCTAGCAGCAAACATACTAATAACAAGCGTACACAGAGCAGTCTTGAGTACTGCTCTGTGTACACTTGTTATTAGTATGTTTGCTTCTAAAAGTCCTGTGACACATATTGATATGCATGACATGCTCTTCACATTACTTAAGTAATGACAATTGTAATGTTGTGGCTTAAACAATTTTAACCCTTATCTGTGAAGATGGGCCATGACTGAAATTGGTGGTATTTGGGTTTAAAATAAAAGCAGCTTATGGTCAAACATGCATTTTATACATTACTTGACAGCCATTACAAGTCACCTACCAAAATGTATTGTTGATAACATCACATTAGTTTTACCAATGCCAATGCAGAACTGGTGGTTGGTAGTTTGTTTAGAATTAATCTGAGAATTTATGAAGACTCATATAGACATTACATTTGGAGCATAATTATAAGTTTTGATCTTATTGCATTTATAAGATTTGATCTTATTGCATTTTCTTTTTACTAGATTTTTGTGTTTTTACTATTACTGATCTGATGATATAGTTTAACTGGCAGTGTGATAGCTTGCACGACAGGGAGGTGAGCCAAACCTGTATCAAATCAGCGTGACATATTAATGAGTGTGGTACACTGGCCGGCCTTACTGTAGCTTTAGGCAATTTTCACTCTCATTTAAGCAAATGCTGTGCTGCTCCCCCATCTCCATCTCAAGATATATTACACACAGAGAGTCAAAATATGATAACACACAGAAAAAAGTTTCCATGATTCTCAAACAGATGGTGTAAATGACTTCCCTCCCTAAAGATAACTGACTGTGGGGCAGAAAGGGCATTCAACCACAAGCTGAATAAAATATATTTGCAAAAATCCTGAAAACAGCAGATGCCATATGACGTTGTGAACAGTATGGTATTGTTATTATTAAATTATTATTATTATGCTGAAAATAATCATAAATTTACAAACATACTAAGTGAATATCATGAAAAGGGTAGTCGTTACCATACAGAGGATATGTTGCATCACAGAGAGGCGCAACAAAAAAAGACTACTATTCATTTTAGCTTTCAGTCAAAAGGCCTTCTTCTGAAGCAGAAAACACACATACATTCACACAAGCACAATTCACTTACCTGCACATAAACTCATACTTTGTGTTGTTTGTGCTTTTGTGAATGTGTGACTCAGACGAAGGCCTTTTGGCCAAAAGCTAAAATGTATAACAGTCTCTTCATTACACCTGTCTGTGACTCAATGTCTCTTCCATATGGTGAGTAGCAATCTATCCTTTTCATAATATTGTTGTTATTTTATCTTGGACTTTCTGTTATTTACACGTATGACATGTGTTTACATGACCTGATTTACGAAATTAGGGAACATGTTATGTAAACTGATAGCCTTAATAGATGTTAATGCAATGTTCACCTTTCTAGGCAACACATTTTGTTGGTTGGTTGATTGATTCAGGGGAGGGGACCAAACACCGAGGTCATCAGTCCCATCAGATTAGGGAAGGATGGGGAAGGAAGTTGGTTGCGCCCTTCTGGAGGAACCATCCCGGCATTTGCCTGAAGCGATTTAGGGAAATCCTGGAACACCTAAATCAGGATGGCTGGACATGGGTTTGAACCACTGATCTCCCAAATGGAAGTGCAATGTGCTGATCACTGCACCATCTCGCTCGGTAATACATTTTGTTGCAGAACCAGCCATTAACGGTAAAAGGTGGTAAATTACACCAAGGACAAATCACAGACAAATGAGTATCCCTTTTCAAGATAGTCCACAAATGGCAATAAAGTAGGCAGTTGTTTGGTATGAAACAACAGCAGTTTACAAATGTGTACTTCAAATGCATTGCTCATTCAAGACCTCGTGTTGCCTGAAATATTAATTCCTGACCACTGGTTCCTTATCTAAAAGTATTCAGTTAAGGACCAACTGCATAATTTTGATCCTAAATATTTTAAACACTCTGCATGTTTCTTGGAATTAATAAAACATACTGAACAGCATCTGAGTCCTTTACAGTGTTCAGTTGGTAATGTGTATTTTTTTCACACACACTTTAAATAGATGGTTACACCCTAGTATGAAGTAATGAATAAGACATCATTTGGTATTGGAAGATGAGTACGTAGTGTAAAGGTCTATGTTTGAATATATAATCTGAAATTACATTACAAGTCCAACTGTTACAGTTATTTAAAACAAGTTACAGACATAAAAATAAACAAGTTACAGACATAAAAATACAGATTTACAATAACACGGAATAAAAAGGTTTATTTGGTTCCTAGTGAAAGTAAAAAATATATTTTTAAAGGGCGGGTAGGTTACAGTGTGACAGAGTAGTTGTTGAAGGAATATATTATAACTCTGTATATATAAACCATCCCAGTGTTTTCCAAAATTAATTTAGAAAAACTGCAGCTAATCTCAACGATGATTGTCAGGAAGGCATCTGAATACTCAGGTTTCATCACTTTTTCTTATTGCCACTATGCACATCCACAATAGACAACACTAAGCATCACAAGAGATCTAACAGTACACACTCTATATGCGAACTATAATGAAACAAAAGAGAACACAGTTAATGCTGACATGCTGTTAACAACAGGAAACTGAATATCTGTGGTGAGTGATTGCGTCAGGTGGAGTTGCAAACAGGAGAAAGGAGTTGGGCAACGGGAAGGAAGATTGGGGAAGTATTAGTGAGGGCTGGAAGGTAGATCAAGCAGGCACACAGAATAGGAATGTCACACTGATGAGTTTATTCTGCCTTTGCATTACTCCCATTGCTTGCAGCTAGAATGAGCTCACTGCTGCCACATTCCTATCCCATGGGCCTGTTGGCTCTCCCTCCCAGATGCCAGTGAACTTTTCCCACAACTGCCTCCCACTTACTCCCCTCCTTTGTACTCTCCCCCCAACACAACCCCTCACCCTACCCTAACAGCACTGCAGGTGCAATGATGTCACCAGCAAGGATGTAACCATATATATGGTTGTGTTATTGCTCAAGAAGTCAACATCCCTTTTTTTCAGGGATGAATGAGGTATCATGAGTAAAGTTTTTTAGCCAGTTTCTGACATTGCATACTGATTTTCTACTAAAACTTACTATCTGTGGAAACTTTTACCATAAAGGAGACTTGACTATCACAGGCAAAAGGGCATCATAGACACCCAGCTGCATACCTATATTTTATGGAGTTAACTTATTAATCACGAATAAGGACTCCTTTTTAACATTATTTTATTACAAATATCATTTCATTTGTTTTAAAGTACTTATAACTGGATAATTTGTATACAGCTTTGTCACAGATAATAACCGTGACAACTGTGGTAGTCCATTATTTCTGTCTGTTGTGTACGTTGACTTTTCTATACAAATATTCTTTCCAAAATGACAAACATATTTCTCACTGTCACCTTGAATTGCCATTTACCTATTGCTACAATGGCCTAACATGCTTACTGTAACTGACAATGTTTGTCGAGTTAAAGTTCTAGGTTATGCTACCATACTGAAAGTCCCTGATCTGGTCATACGAGCGAGGACAAACAATATGAATTCAAAACACATTTTTTGGACTTATGGAAATATATATACAAGGATGCACCACAAATTCATGTTTATTATTTCGTGTCATTTGATTTATTGTTAAAAGTCTTTTCTCTTCATTCCCAGAATTACCCTTACCCCAATGACTACACTTATTCCAAACACTGTCATTATTGAGGGAGGGAGGGAGGGGAAGGGGGGGAGGGGGGGGAGGGGGGGGAGAGAGGGAGAGGGAGAGAGAGAGAGAGAGAGAGAGAGAGAGAGAGAGAGAGAGAGAGTGTTCCCATTTGGAGTGACATCTATTGAGAGCACTGAGCCACACAAAATTATTATTACCAGAATGTATACATGTCTTCTTTTTCCATACAAATTATAAATTAAAACCCTTTCAGTGTTTTTCTGCACCTATGTCAAGGGTAATCTTAGGAACTACTGTAGGAATTTTGATACTGTTTTCACTGATAGACAAATTAATTCACAAGGAAGCTTTGTGTATATAATTTATAACACTATGCTAGACAAGTTGTCTGGCTGTAGGACTTAGTGCTACAAGTGCGAAGCTGGGATGGGTCACTAGTTTGAGTAATAGTACCTGCCTTTTGCAAGCAGTACTCTTTCAACTGAACTCTCAACACACAACTGTCACAAATATTTACATCAGTAGACACTAGAAACAAATGTTATTAAAATACTATGGGAAATTGGTCAGAGTATTTTGATATCTATAACTTACAAAAAGTCACAAAAATCAGGTCACAAAACCAAACAGTTTGGAAGACGTAATTTCTAACGCAAAAACATAGGATAAAATACCAACTCAAATGTTATAAATGTTACATCACAAAGATACAACACACCTTTCCTAGGTTACAAGTTTTAAAGATGCTAGATCCTGAAGATCTTGAATCGCCAAACACTTTTTCACAGTTCTCACAGCTTACACCATTGATTAGCTCTGGAGACATGAACTTCTCCAACAGTTGATATAATGTCGTTTTATTACGAAATACGGTTTCGTTGGGTGGCAGTGTCAAAGATATGCAGCCAAACTTGTCATATTTCACAGGTGACTGCAACAAAACGATATGATAAGCTCAAATTATAAACATATGGTAAAATCAATATTACATAGCAAGGAACAAAACTGAATAAAGAAATTACTCTCGACATGTCCTTAGAAACACTGAGAAATATGGTATTGACAACATGCTACTTGAACCATAAGACATGCAGTGACAATGAAATTAATCGCTTCACTGAAATCAAGTACCAATGCATGCTCTTTACTATAACTGTAACACTAAGTAACAACTACAGTACAAACTAAAGGACTGTTTTCAATACAAAATTATGCATGCTGCCACATCATCTTCCCTCCCTTCTTTCCTTCCTGGAAACAAATCACTAACATATTTGACAATAGTGTAGTAAGTGGCAGGCACAGTAATTTTTTAACACAGCTGAATACCTCAAAGTAAATCCATGTGTAATTCAATCCACCCATAAAAAAGGGTCAAGCACAATTACCATATAGTCCAAAGACAGATCACAGGTATGCGAATTCATTCACGAAACGGAGAAATTGGTGGTTGTGGTGTACAGCATTGATTGTGTTCTCCAGTGACAAAATCAAAACAAGAAATGGGATAGCATTGAGGTGATATGTAAATGTGTCACTAAATTTACAATTACTAGTTCTCATAAGTAAATCTACAAAAATCTGCAAAGAACTATTCATTTTCTAATATGCTGAAGTCTCTTAAAATTATTTGTTATATTATATTTAAAGATAAAAATGCAAAATATTGATACAGAACACTCACCGTTAGTGTTTTCATTGTTACATAGTAAAGTTTTCTATAAAGTAATGGTGGAAGATTCCGTCAGCATATTGTTGTTGTTGTGGTCTTCAGTCCTGAGACTGGTTTGATGCAGCTCTCCATGCTTCTCTATCCTGTGCAAGCTTCTTCATCTCCCAGTACCTACTGAAGCCTACATCCTTCTGAATCTGCTTAGTGTATTCATCCCTTGGTCTCCTTCTACGATTTTTACCCTCCACGCTGCCCTCCACTACTAAATTGGTGATCCCTTGATGCCTCAGACCATGTCCTACCAACCGATCCCTTCTTCTGGTCAAGTTGTGCCCCAAACTCCTCTTCTCCCCAATTCTATTCAGTACCTCTTCATTAGTTATGTGATCTACCCATCTAATCTTCAGCATTCTTCTGTAGCACCACATTTCGAAAGCTTCTATTCTCTTCTTGTCTAAACTATTAATCATCCACATTTCACTTCCATACATGGCTACACTCCATACAAATACTTAAAGAAACAACTTCCTGACACTTAAACCTATACTCGATGTTAACAAATTTCTCTTCTTCAGAAACACTTTCCTTGCCATTGCCAGTCTACATTTTATATCCTCTCTACTTCGACCATCATCACTTATTTTGCTCCCCAAATAGCAAAACTCTTTTACTACTTTAAGTGTCCCATTTCCTAATCTAATTCCCTCAGCATCACTTGACTTAATTTGACTACATTCCATTATCCTTGTTTTGCTTTTGTTGATGTTCATCTTATACCCCCCTTTCAAGACACTGTCCATTCCGTTCAACTGCTCTTCCAAGTCCTTTGCTGTCTCTGACAGAATTACAATGTCATCGGTGAACCTCAAAGTTTTTATTTCTTCTCCATGGATTTTAATACCTACTCCGAACTTTTCTTTTGTTTCCTTTACTGCTTGCTCAAAATACAGATTAAATAGCATCGGGGAGAGATATTATTAGTTACAATCCACCAAAAATACTGCCAACAATATTATGAAAAGGATAGTTGCTACTAACCATATAGCAGAGGTGCTAAGTTGCAGAAAGGCACAACAAAAAGACTGTTACAAAATAAGCTTTTGGCCAACAAGGCCTTTGTCAAAAATAGATGACACACACACACACACACACACACACACACACACACACACACACACACACAAGTGCAACACCCATTCTGAATTCTGTCAACTGTGTTTTGTCAGTAGCTGCTTCTCCTCTAAAATTTGATAGTGAATCCCTACCATTGCTACACCCCCCACCCCGCGACTGGATGTGTAATTGACGCTTTTCACACTTTTTCCACAACAATTTCATTCTTGGCTGCCTCCCTCCACAATGACACATATTTCATGATTCACTATTTACCTTCATTTTTCACTAGCAATTTGACACTCAGCTTCCATGAGGAGCTTCTCAGCTTCACAGGGCATAAACTTTGTGTTTATATGGCAGTTAATTGTTTGATTTATAACCACACACATTCAACACCACTAAAATAACAATGGTGTGACTAAAGCTGCCCAGTTTCATGCCTGTATCTTTTTGCAGTTTCACCGATGACATATACTGGAAATCGTTGCTTATACAATGCACCCTTCTTCAAATCTCCACAAATCACACTTCATCTTTTCAGCCACTGAATAATTGCAGCCCTTCTCATTGTCAAAGTTAGCAACATAATTGTGCGGGTCATTACACATAAATACATTTCATAGCTTTGTGAGATTCATCACACAGGATGTTTCAAACCACTTCTGGAAAGTTACATTATCCTCTTATTCATGATAACCACTTGTATTTTCTTAGCAAAACCTTGACTGAGAATTTGAAATACAGCATTCCAGTATGCAATGCAAATATTAATTTGTCCACCACTTAAAGATTGATTCGAAATTTAACTGTTACACAATATTAATGAAATTTCCATCAGAAATTCCTCGGCAAAATTGTGCATAACTAAGAAACATTTGAAATTTTCATAAATATTTTCTGTCAATTAATAGAAGAGTAGCTGAGATGAATATCTTCTGGCTCTTCACATAGTGCAGACTTCCTTGCTTTTTAAAATATCATCTTTTGAACTGACATGAGTAATATCCATAAATTATAATATTTCTTTCTCTCATAATTAATGTAACGTATTGCAAATACATAGAAAGAAGGATCCTTTATTGCACGATTATATGATAGCACAACAAACACTGGTAGCAGTTACTTCTGTAAAATATCTGGGAGTATGCGTACGGAATGATTTGAAGTGGAATGATCATATAAAATTAATTATTGGTAAGGCGGGTGCCACGTTGAGATTCATTGGGAGAGTCCTTAGAAAATGTAGTCCATCAATGAAGGAGGTGGCTTACAAAACACTCGTTCGACCTATAGTTGAGTATTGCTCATCAGTGTGGGATCCGTACCAGGTTGGGTTGACAGAGGAGATAGAGAAGATCCAAAGATGAGCGGCGCGTTTTGTCACAGGGTTACTTGGTAAGTGTGATAGCATTACGGAGATGTTTGGCAAACTCAAGTGGCAGAGTCTGCAAGAGAGGCGCTCTGCATCGCGGTGTAGCTTGCTGTCCAGGTTTCGAGAGGGTGCGTTTCTGTATGAGGTACTAAATATATTGCTTCCCCCCACTTATACCTCCAGAGGAGATAACGAATGTAAAATTAGAGAGATTCGAGTGCGCACGGAGGCTTTCCAGCAATCATTCTTCCCGCAAACCATACGCGACTGGAACAGGAAAGGGAGGTAATGACAGTGGTATGTTAAGTGCCCGCCGCCACACACCGTTGGGTGGCTTGCAGATATAAATGTAGATGTAGATGTAGATAATAGTGACCTATATGACAATGAACGGCTTCTTTCTACAAGCTGCTCAAACATGTCTCTTGCTTCTTCCTCAGCCAGATTTTTCCTGACGTACATAGCTTTGTTGTGCCAGTCTAACAAAATCTATGATGCACAATTCTTCTCCTGTTGTTACAACAGTGTCACTGTGCTTCATTTCAAATCTGTTGCTGTTCTGATTACTATCAGTGCAACAGGAAATAAGAGCTCATCATTCTCCTTTCCTTTCTCAATGCATTTGCTCACCAAACACATTTTTGTATGTCTCCTGATCTATGTGGTTTCAAACAATTGTTTTATTTTGCCTTTGTGAAGACTTCTGTAGTCTTTGCAAGAAACCAGTTGGAGTCAATGTACTGCCCTTATATTGGCCAGTTCAGTGACATAATCTCAGAATCTTTCAGAATGGAATTAGATTGTTACAGAGTGCTTATCATTGGTATTGGGGATACAGATAAATGTGATACTCTGGAATGAATTTCTACTTTGCAGCAGAGTATGTGCGATTCAAAATTTGCCACAGAAACTCAAAGTTTGGAAGATGGGAGGGTGGCAGTGGCAGAAGTAAAGCTGGGAGGGCAGGTTGTTGGTCATGCCAGGATGCTACTGGCTGCAGTAAAATTTTGTTTCCAGGTTCTAGCACACAGAACGCTTACATCACATTTTCAAATGATGTTTATTGCTTTCATCCGTAGTGCTCTCATCACTCAGTGGAAGATTGGTACACCATCTTCAACACCAGAATCCAGATAACATTTAGTTCCAGATCCTTTTCCTTCCAATTAAAACTACTGGCATGTTTGACAATCTCTTCACGCCTCTATGTATAGCTTATTGTAATACCTGTCCATGCTACCTAGGACCTGAGTCTTATCAAACCAGATCCGATGGTCTTCTGGCTGCAAAGTAGTATCACAAGGTATTTGTGAATGGTGAAAAAACAGTAACATACAGAAGTCAACAACTACTGTGAAGTTATACAGAAAAACGTACCTATCATTTGACGAAGTGGTTACTGTATCTAAAACTGTCAAAATAACTACACAAATTAATTTCATTATCAATTTTAACTTCCCTATCTATACAATAGAAATGTTAAGTTGAATGTACAATTCCTTTTTATAGAAATATTGGTGATAACTTTCTATTATTAAAAAATAAAAAGAATTAAATATACCTCTTTGTGCAGATTCTACACGAAAACAGCCAAGCTCTTTTCAAACAGTTTCAAAGCTGACAAAGTCCTAACACGAGTCTCAAAAGTTAACTAGCCTATTTTATTTTCATTCATATATTTGAAGCTAGTTTCCTGGATCATTTTTAAGTATGTTCTAATAGGAGATAGATGTATGAATGAAACTACCGGAGGTCATTGAGTATCTTAATTCCCTCCAAAATAAAAGTGACACCCAAAGCAAATTTGATACCTAACAACATATTAACATGACCCTTAAATCAAAATTTCATAAAAAGACTACACACAACTGACCATTAAAACAGCAGCACCATGAAGATGGCATGCATCAAATGTTAAATTAGCATGAAATGTACTGCACACGATATGTGCAAATGCTAAGCATTTCAATGCAACCACAGAAATTACATGGAAGTAATGCTGTCTACATTCTGTACATAAGAAAATATAATACAGCAGATTTCTCATTCAGAAGTCACAGCTGAATGTTGTTTGTTTGTAAGCTCATGTTATGCCTTGTGTAAGATGAAGAAACCTTTAAGAGTAAAATGCCGGAATTCAACAATGGCAGAATCACAGCCTCTCGAGACTGCAGTTCATTGTTCTGTGATACTGCTGCTTCAACTGGTCAGAATGCCATGTTTGTAATGCAAATGTGGAAGCAAAGGCTTCATGAGGGCTGTACACAATGCCAACAGGATATCAACGACCCCACAAGACTGATGTCTCCCTCCAGACACGTCACATACCTCGAGACAGGAAATGTAATTGTTAGCAGTGAGACAAGTATCAATACAGACAGTGCACAATGTCTGGAACACCAAAGACTGTCAGCATGGCAACCACTGTTTTGGATTCCCTTGATGCAGCATCAGAGTAGTGCTGCACCCGACAACAACTTTGGACATAGAGTAGCACCTCATTAACTTTCCACACGATTCTCGATTATGTGTACAGCATCACAATGGAAATATCCATGTGTGGAGGCTCCAAGGAGACGGACCATTATCTGATCGCATTTTTCATTGTCAATGGTCCAGCACCCGGCTAGGTAGTATGGAGTGCCACTGCATACACAGCATGATCACCTCTGTTTCGCATAGTCAATAATTTGTTTACCAATTACTACATATCTGATGTGTTAAAGCCGGTGGCTGTGCCTTATCTTTGAGGTCTTTATGATATTTTTCAGCAGGATGGTGGAAAACTGCAAGTGGCCAGTGCTGCCCTGATATACCTCATACAAAGGTCTGGGCAGCAAGTTCTCCCAGTCTCTCACCTCTCATCTGGTCATGGCTAGCTGAGAAACTGGGACATCACTGATCAACAGCCTTACTTTTGATGAACTCTGGTGTTGAGTTAAGGCAGCATGGAAAAATGTACCTGTACCTGTTAACCAAGCTCAGTTTAAATCGATGCCCAGTTAGGTCGAGTTGCTGTTGTTCACAGAGGTGGCAGCTCTATGCACTAAATTTTCACCCTCTGTGCCCCCAAATGGAAATATGTATTATTTTTGTTACACTGTACATGCACATTAAGTAAAATTTTGTTGTTACTTACTATCTTCATGGCGTCGTAATTGTGCGTGTGCGTGCGTGCGTGTGTGTGTGTGTGTGTGTGTGTGTGTGTGTGTGTGTGTGTGTGTGTGTTTTCAGTTTCTATCTCAGGTCACTTGAATGCTATCATTAATAGTTACAACTTATTAAATCACCAGCAGATAACCTGTTTAAAAAGAGGGATTTTAAAATACTGTTGCTGTTGTGGTCTTCAGTCTAAAGCATTGTTTGACATAGCTCTCCATGCTATTCTATGCTGTGAAATCCTCTTCGCCTCCAAATAACTATTTCAACTTAAATCTTTCTCAGTTTGCTTTCTATATTCATCTCTTGGTCTCCCTCTACAATTTCACCTCCCCCTTATCCCATCAACCCTAAATTGGTGATCCCTTGGTGTCTCAGAATGTGTGCTATCAACCAATCCCTTCTTATAGTCAGGTTGTGACACAAATTTCTTTCCTCACCAGTTCTATTCAGTACCTCCTCATTAGTTACATGAGCTACCCACCAAATCTTCAGCATGATTCTGTAGCACCACATTTCAAAAGCTTCCATTCTCTTCCTATCTAAACTGTTTATGGTGTATGTTTTACTTTCATACACACCTGCACACTATACAAATACTTTCAAAACAGATTTCCTGCTGCACAAAGCTGTATTTGATGTTAACAAACTTCTTTTCTTCAGAAACACTTTTCTTGTCAGTGCCAGTCTACATTTCATACCCTCTCTACTTTGGCCATCATCAATTATTTTGTTGCCCGAATAGCAAAACACATCTACTTTTTTAAGCGTCTCATTTTTTTTAAATCTAATTCGCTCAGCATTACCTGATTTAATCCAACTACTTTCCATTATCCTCTTTTTCTGTTTTTGTTGATGTATATGATGACACTGTCTATTCCATTCACCTGCTCTTCAAAGTCCTCTGCTGTCTCTGACAGAATTACAATGTCATGAGCAAACCTCAAAGTTTTTATTTCTCCTCCCTGAACTTTAATTCCTTCTCCAAATATTTCTTTTGCTTCCTTTAGTGGTTGTTCAATGTACAGATCGAATAACAATGGCGACAGGCTACAACCTTGCCTCATTTCCTTCTCAAGCACTGCTTCCCTTCCCTTTCATGCCCTTGAGAATCTTCTAACCACTATCTTTTTTATTTACAAGTTGTAAATAGCCTTTCGCTTCCTGTATTTTACCCCTGCTGCCTTCAGAATTTCAAAGACAGTATTCCAGTCAACAGTCAAAAGCTTTCTCTAAGTCTACAAATGCTATAAATGCAGGTTTGCCTTTCCTTAACCTACCTACTAAGATAAGTCATACAGTCCGTATTGCCTCGCATGTTCCTACATTTCTCTGGACTCCAAACGGATGTTCCCTGAGGACAGCTTCTACCAGTTTTTCCATTCTTCTCCACAGATTTTGTGTTGGTATTTTGCAACCATGACTTATTATACTGCTAGTTTGGTACTGTTCATAACTGTCAGCACCTATTTCTTTTTTAAATGGAAGTATTACATTCTTCTTGAAGCCCAAGGATATTCCACCTGTCTCACATATCGTGCACACCAATTGGAACAGTTCTGTCATGGCTGGCTCTCCCAAAATACAAGGGAAACTAAATTACAAATCAAATTAATTTCATCAGTTTCGTAGCACTTTACTATTCCACTTTTTATTACCTTTTAAACACATCATCTGATGACTACCTGGTAATAAGTTGAAACCAGTATTGTTCGCTACTTGAGTGTCCTGCAGCTGAAACGTATAACAGATTTTTTTTACACAATGACACTATGTTTTGCTAAGATAGTGTACACAGTCTGTGTTAATTACTGTCTGCAGCATCTGTTACTACACAATACCATAAAAAATTAACAGAAACAGAGGAACTGCTTCAGTGACATATTTACCTTGTATTTGCATCTTGTGCATGTAGTCTTGCCAGCTAGCAGACCTTCACAAGGTGGTACTGCCCACACAGATCCTTTTACACCAGGTAGGTGGGCATTTTTTAAGCCTGACTGTATACACCTGACAATGCCACTGGCTGACAATGACTGCCTACTTTGACTGTCTTTATTCTTCCAGTCACTGGGACTTCTCTTGTCCATACAATGTGGATGGTGATGTAGATGTTCTTTACTGCCAACACTAGGCATATCACCCTGTGCATGGTTAACTTCATTGTTCAGGACACATTTTTTATCAAAGTCATTTAGTTTCACCGTCGTAGAACCAGCAATACTTGAGCAATCATTCCCACCTTGAACTATGTGATTACTCTGAGACTTGTTCTCAACAGTCAAGTCAGTACTCTCTGTCAGACAAACAAGTCCTTGCCCTGAAGATGCATCCAAATAACTGTTTACAGTGGCAACATTTTCTTTATCGCTGTCTGAAGTCAACTCAAAATCGCCACTCCCTTCACTTTCTGGCAAGCTAGATACACTTTGATTGGTTTCCTCTTGTTCTGCTTCAAAATCAAGCAGATCGGCAAGTGTAGACACTTTCTGAAAGACAAAAATAGGAACATAAAGATGTTAGATTGAACATATGACATTATAAA
Source organism: Schistocerca serialis cubense (assembly GCF_023864345.2). NCBI lineage: Eukaryota > Metazoa > Arthropoda > Insecta > Orthoptera > Acrididae > Schistocerca > Schistocerca serialis. The sequence goes on from NC_064638.1 coordinate 1,092,430,397, forward strand.
AACACTTGCAAAGTTTTCAAAGTTTTTCAAGAACAGAGCAAGTTTTTAAAATGTATCAGAAAACTTCTAATGAGCCTTGCACAACATTTTGCAAAAGTATTAAATGATTTAGGAACTCTTCTCATTTCCCCACTAAAGCACATTTACATAATGGCTCAGAAAGAGAGAACTTTTAACTGTGTGGGGGCATTGTTCATTTACTGTCCATAAAAACAGTGTGGTTCTAAAATGTATCAGTAACATCCACAATGATTTTTTCGTGCTGTAGAAGTGTTTGTGGTGTGTGCTCTAACCTCCCCTTCCTCCCCAATTTTGACTGCCATAACAGACATGACATATGACATCATAGCCAATGTTTGCGAGTAGTTTGTGGGAGTTCTGAAATGCAGTACCATTTGCTTATTACAATACTTAGTGCAAAAATTAATCATTTAAAACAAATTGTTCATTATATTTACATCATTAATATCAACAAGGGATCACACAATTGCACCAATATTCATTAAACAGACTGAAACACTTCAGAATACCTTTACAACAAAGTGTATTCATATGTACTATATACAATTTACAGTACTGTACGTTCCCTGTGAAGTTTCATTTTTAGTCACAAGAACAGGTAACAAACAATAGGTACACAATCAATCAATTACAATTACACAATTACAATGTTTAAGCAACAAAATAGAAAAGAATCTAGTACAAATTAACAATAAAGCCACAGATCCAGTTGATGAGTTTGTGCTTGATATTTTCAAGTGTGGTGGAAATGGACAAGTGGCCATGACAGGTATCATGCTTGTGAAACCTACAGTAAAACTGGTTGAGGAATTTCAAGGTTTCCTAATTTTTCATCACCACATTTCAATAAGTTTCTGACACCATCATCGTTGTCCCAGGTGGTAACAACCACTGTCATTTTCTGCCTCACAACTGAGGAGCAGAAAGAATGGTGTGGAGCCTGTTGAGTCTTGCTTCATTGTGTTATACGCAAATGTTATGACGGGCAGTATTGTATAATCTCTCTGTTCAATGTCAACATAAAAGGAGAGCATATCTGGCAATGTTTTATTAAAGCATTCTGAGAGGCCATCTGTCTGTGAGTGGTAGGGAGTTGGCATCCAGTTAGTTATAACACAATGTGGAATTACCTTAGTCTTGAGCAGAAATCTTTTCCACAGACTTCATCATCACACAGGGCACTCTGTGCTTCAAAACGATGTCTTCTACAAGGAACATTGCAATTTACGAAGCTCTGGCACTTGGCACAGCTCTGGTGTCAGTGTAGCAGGTGAGGTAGTCAATGCAGACTATTATCCATCAATTCCCATTTATTGAGATGAGGAACATCCCCAAGAGGTTGATACAAAACTGGGGGAAATGTGCTGATGCAGGCAGAATTGATATGAGATGCTCCAAGGAAACAGCGGCAATTATTTCCATCAGTGGCATTTCATTACACCTGCACATAATGTCCAACAGATCGGTAGAGACCTGGCCAGTGATACCTGCACTTGATCTTCTTTAGAGTCTTCATGAATCCCAGGCAACCAGATGTTGGAATACCATAGAAATTCTTTATAGTTCCTCTTATACAATGCTCCATTTATTAACTGGAATTTTCCTTTGGTCAGTTCCTCCTCCTTCAACCCATCTATCGTTTTCAGCAGTGTTGGATATTCCATATGTTCAGCAGCGATGACAGATATTTCACCCATGCTGCTCTGTTGATCCAAAGGGTTCCTTGAAAGGAATTGGTGTTTTCGTGTTTACATCTGATTTTTTGTACCACTGTGATATTGCACTCCTGAAGCCTCAGTGTTCATCTTGCCAGTTGACCCAACAGACCCTCAAGACTAGTCAGCCAGCATAAAGAATGTTGGTTAACCACAATGGTGAACAGTTTGCCACATAAAAATGGCTACAACTTGATGGCCCAAACAGCTGCAAGGCACTCTTCTTCGTTGTAGAGTACTTCATCCTGGACTTTGAAAGTAGTCTGGGAGTGTAAGCTATCGCCTCATCATCATCTTTCTGAATCTACACTAGAACTGCATCTATCACACAACCACTAGTATTGGTGTGAAGTTCTGTTTTGGAATTCTCGTCATGCATGCTAGGACTGGAGAAGATGGCAGTGCCTCGTTACGAAAAGGGAAGGTCTGTCTTGCACTGTATTCCAGGAAAATGTGGCATCTCCTTGCAGCAGTTCCTGCAAGGGGCATGCCTTTGTTCAGAAGTTCTTTGTGACTCACCCTTTGTGCACACTCTCAGGTGGCTTGCAGAGTATTAATGTAGATTCAGTAACAGCACATTCTGAGGAAACTACTTAGATCACAATTGTTGTGGTCTTCAGTCCACCAGAAACTGGTTTGATGCAGCTCTCCTAGCTACTCTATCTTGTGCAAGCTTCTTCATCTCCAAGTACCTACTGCAACCTACATCCTTCTGAATCTGCTTAGTGTATTCATCTCTTGCTCTCCCTCTACAAATTTTACCCTCAATGCTGCCCTCCAATACTAAATTGGTGATCCCTTGATGCCTCAGAACATGTCCCACCAACCGATCCCTTCTTCTAGTCAAGTTGTGCCACAAATTCCTCTTCTCCCCAATTGTATTCAGTACCGCCTCATTAGTTATGTGATCTACCCATCTGATCTTCAGCATTCTTCTGTAGCACCATATTTTGAAAGCTTCTATTCACTTTCTGTCTAAACTATTTATTGTCCATGTTTCACTTCCATACATGGCTACACTCCATACAAATACTTTCAGAAAAGACTTACTGAAACTTAAATCTATACTCGATGTTAACAAACTTTTCTTCTTCAGAAACGCTTTCCTTGCCATTGCCAGTCTACATTTTACATCCTCTCTGCTTCGACCATCATCAGTTATTTTGCTTCCCAAATAGCAAAACTCATCTACCACTTTAAGTGTGTCATTTCCTAACCTAATTCCCTCAGCATCATCTGATTTAATTCCACTACATTGCATTACCCCGTTTTGCTTTTGTTGATGTTCATCTTATATCCTCCTTTCAAGACACTGTCCATTCCATTCAACTGCTCTTCAGATCCTTTGCTGTGTCTGACAGAATTACAGTGTCATCAGCGAACCTCAATTCTTTTTATTTCTTCTCCACGGATTTTAATTCCTACTCCAAATTTTTCTTTTGTTTCCTTTCTGCTTGTTCAATATGTAGATTGAATAACATCGGAGATAGGCTACAACCCTGTCTCACTCCTTTCCCAACCACTGTTTCCCTTTCATGCCCTTCGACTCTTATAACAGCCAATTAGTTTCTGTACAAATTGTAAATAGCCTTTCGCTCCCTGTATTTGGCCTCTGCCACCTTCAGAATTTGAAAGAGAGCATTCCAGTCAACAACGTCTAAATCTTTCTCTAAGTCTACAAATGCCAGGAATGTAGGTTTGCCTTTCCTTAATCTATATTCTAGGGTAAGTCATAGGGTAAGTATTGCCTCACGTGTTCCAACGTTTCTACAGAATCCAAACTGATCCTCCCCGAGTTTAGCTTCTACCAGTTTTTCTATTGGTCTGTAAGGAATTCATGTTAGTATTTTGCAGCCGTGATTTATTAAACTGATAGTTCGGTAATTTTCACACCTTTCAACACCTGCTTTATTTGGGACTGGAATTATTATACTTTCTTGAAGTCTGAGGGTATTTCGCCTGTCTCATACATCTTGCTCACCAGATGGTAGAGTTTTGTCATGGCTGACTCTCCCAAGGCTATCAGTAGTTCTAATGGAATGTTGTCTACTCCCGGGGCCTTGTTTCAACTTAGATCTTTCAGTAATATGTCAAATTCTTCACGCAGTACCGTATTTCCCATTTGATCTTCAGCTACGTCATCTTCCATTTCCATAATTCTGCACTCAAGTACATCGCCCTTGTAAAGACAAGAACTGACAATTTGCAACATGTCAGCCAGTGACGCTATATGCTACTCCACACTGCACGCAGCATAGCTCGCAGCAAAGTGTTTGAATATTAGTCAAGAGAGAACATTACATAATCAGAGTAATGAAAATGCTGCCTCAACTAATGCTTTGGGTACCTGATTAGAAACTGTGCAGTACTTTCCAGCAACTGCACACCTTCACAACTAGTGAAGCCAACATATCAAAGAAAATTCCAATGGTGATAATCCTGTCAGAATCTTTATGTCATTTCAAAGAACCCCTTGACCCTAATACATACTTCTAACTTAAAACTATCATTCATGTTAGAGATATTTGTTAAATGGCAGAGATAATTTCTGCATGCATTCCATTCTTTCAGTCATTTCCACATGGTGAGAATCTGATGAAAGCAGACAATAGTCACAACAGCAGCTTTCATTTGCAAATACAGGGTGTTACAAAAAGGTACGGGCAAACTTTCAGGAAACATTCCTAACACACAAATAAAAAAAAGATGTTATGTGGACATGTGTCCGAAAACGCTTAATTTCCATGTTAGAGCTCATTTTAGTTTCGTCAGTATGTACTGTACTTCCTTGATTCACCGCCAGTTGGCCCAATTGAAGGAAGGTAATGTTGACTTCGGTGCTTGTGTTGACATGCGACTCATTGCTCTACAGTACTAGCATCAAACACATCAGTATGTAGCATCAACAGGTTGGTGTTCATCACGAACGTGGTTTTGCAGTCAGTACAATGTTTACAAATGCGGAGTTGGCAGATGCCCATTTTATGTATGGATTAGCACGGGGCAATAGCCGTGGTGCGGTACGTTTGTACTGAGACAGATTTCCAGAACGAAGGTGTCCCGACAGGAAGATGTTCGAAGCAATTGATCGGCGTCTTAGGGAGCACGGAACATTCCAGCCTATGACTCGCGACTGGGGAAGACCTACGCTCAATGGAGCACATTATCATGATTTCATACGGGATACTCTACCTGTGCTGCTAGAACATGTGCCTTTACAAGTACAACACAACATGTGGTTCATGCACGATGGAGCTCCTGCACATTTCAGTCGAAGCTTCTCAACAACAGATTCGGTGACCAATGGATTGGTAGAGGCGGACCAATTCCATGGCCTCCACGCTCTCCTGACCTCAACCCTCTTGACTTTCATTTATGGGGGCATTTGAAAGCTCTTGTCTACGCAACCCCGGTACCAAATATAGAGACTCTTCGTGCTCGTATTGTGGACGGCTGTGATACAATACGCCATTCTCCAGGGCTGCAACAGCGCATCAGGGATTCCATGCGACGGAGGGTGGATGCATGTATCCTCGCTAACGGAGGACATTTTGAACATTTCCTGTAACGAAGTGTTTGAAGTCGCGCTGGTACGTTCTGTTGCTGTGTGTTTCCATTCCATGATTAATGTGATTTGAAGAGAAGTAATAAAATGAGCTCTAACATGGAAAGTAAGCGTTTCCGGACACATGTCCACATAACATATTTTCTTTCTTTGTGTCTGAGGAATGTTTCCTGAAAGTGTGGCCGTACCTTTTTGTAACACCCTGTACACGCATTTGCTCAAAATTTTGCTGATAAACCTCAGTTGCCACTTACCTTTACCAGCATTTTCTTCTTACCACAATAATTCAATTATCTTTCAAGTGGTTATTGGTAAAAGTGGTTATTTAAAGTGGTTAATTAAATAATTATTAACCATATAAGGAAAAAATAGATTGCTATTCACTGTAAAGATGACACATTGAGTTCAGATAAGCACAATGAAAAGACAGTTGCACACTAGCTTTCTGCCACAGCCCTCTTCAGAAAAAGGATACACACCCAACCCCACTCTCCCCCCCCCTCTCCCCCCCTGACACACACACACACACACACACACACACACACACACACACACACACACACACACACACACACACACCCTTCACCCACTCATGACCACCATCTCTGGCAGTTCGGACCAGACAACAAGTGTCATGTAGAATGGGAGCAGCGATCTCGAGGGGGCGGGAAAGGGAAGGGTTAGGATGGTACAAGTGAGGGAAAGAGAAGAGCGCTGTCTGGTAGAGTGTGCAGGGATGACTGTCAGTCGACTCAGCATCGGCAGACTGTGGGGCAGGGAGGTGGTGGTGGGAGGGCAGAGAGGGGAGGGAAAGAGATCGAAAAAGAAGAGGAGTGGGAAAAGGGGAAGATGGCTGGGTGCATTTAAAGAGGGTGAGGGGATGAGAACATGGAGAAGATGATAGGGCAGTGGGGGTGGAAACTGTTGGGTGCTGGCTGTGGGGATAGTGGATTACCTTAGGCTAAGGATGGGATAATTTCAGGAGCTGAGACTGTGTTTTAAGGGTAGGAACTCCCATCTTCGCAGTTCAGAAAAGCTGACGGTGGAGGGGAGGCTCCAGATGTATTGGTTACTGAAGCAGCCACCTGAAATCAAGCATTTTATGTTCAGCTGCATGTTGTGCAATAGGGCCGTTTACTTTGCTCCTGGCCACAGTTCCATGAAGTCTATTCATCAACTATCTGTCCACCAGGATGAATAGCCACCACCAAACTGTGGCCAACAGCAATGTAGACCACCCTGTGGCACAATACGCAGCTGAATGTAATCCCAGCCTCAACCTATGGTAACCTACTCTCTCCAAACCTTCCGTCCTATCACCTACTCCCTATTCTCGTTCCAACCTCTCCATGTGCCACCCTCTGCCAACACATCTGCCTATCTTTGCCCTTCCCTGCTCTTCTCTTTTCCTGCTCCCCCTCCCCCCAACCTACCCCACAGACTGGCAGTGCTCTTCTCCCAAAGCCCCACCCCTACCCTGGTATCTCTTCCCTTTTTTCAGAATGAGGCTTTGGCAGAAAGCTAATGAGTAACCATATTTCTGTTGTGTCTGCCTGTGGCTCAACAAGTCATCTTTACAGCGAGGAGTAATCTATCTTTTCCTTATATTGTTGATATTCCAAAAGCGAGTTTCCAGTGTTGAAATAATCATTAAATATTTCCCCTATTTCGTTGCAGTGTGGTAGCTTTATCATGCCCATAATTATTGCTGGTGGTTCTCTTGAATATATGGAAGAGGGAGACAATACCTCACTATAAATAAAAGAACCATACACAGAAAAAGTACAATGTTTCACTGACACCATTCTCCCATTCTCAAAATTCACTACAAAAAGATAGAGAGAGAGAGAGAGAGAGAGAGAGAGAGAGAGAGAGAGAGAGAGACAGAGAGAGGGACCTACATACCAATGAGAATGATCCAGAAGTAAAGTAGAGAGGTTAAGTGCAGGGAAGCAGTCCAAAGGAACAATGGATCAACATTTGCGATTCACGATCCAGACTATTATGAAGCCAGTTTTTCACTTATTATTTATAACTGTAGCTTTTTAGTGCGTTCAGTGGAAAAAAAGAGCACTGTCTGAATGGGCCTTAATAATGTACTCTTTCCTTCAGCTTGGCTTATAGCTGTTGTCTTCCTTAAAAGTTCTATAATCAATAATTTAGTTTTTTAAAATTTTTATTAAATCTCTGGTTACCTGTTTAACATTATTCTTATTTTTTTCGTCGTTCTTATTTAGGGCTTAATGTTCCATGTTCCACACTTCCATGAAATGTGTTCCTAATTGTAATCATGTTTAAATTAACTGATTTTTCCATCGGTGCTTGGCAGAACATGATAGTAAAGTTAAAAAGGAAAATAACTTACTAATGTTCTGCAAACTTACATTCACTTGGTCATGAACTGGTTTTCAGCTTCTCAGGCTATCTTCAGGTGACAACTGAATGTTGCAAACACAGATGTACACGATGTGTGACTTACACAGATATTATTTGTACAGAAGATACATAAATGAAGAAGTGTTTACATAGAAAAATGTTAAAATAATTATATTAACTAAAATGGGTGGGTGGGTGGGTGGGTGGGTGGGTGGGGGGGGACAAAGTTTTTACATGAAGATACATGTGATAAATCAGTCTTTCAAACAGATTCTTCTATCGCCCACTAGACTCATCTGCTGATGTAATATCAGTTCACTTGTACATAAGTTCCCCAACATTTAATTGGAAAAACCACAGTATTGTCAACAGTGGGTGCAATAAGACATCCTGTGAAACTTTAATAAATGCATTCTCTGAAAACTGCCTACAACAGGTAGTTAGGAATCCCACTCTCATGATGGAAATGTATTGGATCTAATGGCAACAAACAGGCTTGACATCTTTGAGGATGTCCACATTGAACCTGGATTCAGTGACCATTACATGGTTTTTTGTTCTTTGGGGCCTGCAGCACAAAATATATCTTTCAATAACATGATTATTATGAATAAATCCCGATACACTGCTATGTAAATTGTTTATATTTTATCTAATTCACAATGAGCCAATTTCAGCAAACTGCCATCGTCAGGTGCTCTGTAAATAAGATAGTTTTCCACATACGCTGTTTTTCTGACAGCTTTGATGACAGTGGGTCAGTGATATTACAGGGATCGATAGAATCCTTGTCAGATTCTATATCGAATTTGCGGCTGAGTTAGCCGCCTTATAACTGCAATTTACTGTATATCGCTCATGCAAAAAACTGTGTCCAGTTCTTGGGAAAGGGCACAAGTCATGCCTGTCTACAAGAAGGGTAGTAGAAGTGATCTATGAAACTACCGTCCAGTATCCTTATCATCAATTTGTTGTAGAGCCTTAGAACATATTCTGAGCTCAGACTCACTGACAAGATCTCAAAGTGGCGCAGAGATTGGAAACTTGCTTTAAATGTTCAGAAATGTAAAATATTGCACTTCACTAAATGAAAAAAATGTAGTATCCTATGGCTGTATTACTAATGAGTCACTGCTGGAACTGGCCAACTCATACAAATACCTGGATGTAACACTTTGTAGGGACATGAAATAGAATGACCACACATGTTCATTCATGGGTAAAGCAAGGGGTAGACTTCAGTTTATTGCTAGAATACTGGGGAATTGCAATCAATCTGCAAAGGAGACTGCTTACAAATCACTTGTGCAACCAGTTCTAAAATAGTGTTCAAGTGTGTGGGACCCGTACCAGACAGGACTCAGAGGGGATATTGCACATATACAGAGAAGAGCAGCATGAATGGTCACAGATTTGTTTAATCTGTGCGAGAGTGTCACAGAGATATTGGAGGAACTGAATTGGAAGACTCTTGGAGACAGATGTAAACTATCTTGAAGGTCTATTAACAAAGCTAAAACGGGGTGTATACGGAGACAAGGAAAAAAAATTCCCAGATTTTTCCTGAATTCCTGGGTTAAAAATACACTTTAATTCCCGGCACTTTAGAAAACGAAACTCAGGGAAAAAGACACAATTTGGAAATATCGTTGACGTGCAGCAACACGTACGCTGTGTATTTTGGGATTACGAAAGTATAAATCGGAATTCCACCAAACACAGCATGTTACTTTCCGAATCATTGAAATCGAGATTGTGATGCGCTTTTGTAAGCCAGTCGCAACTCATGTCACGTGATCTCGCCAGCGGATATTCAGAGCATAGGGCATGTGACGTAGTCAGCCAACAACAACATGACTGTTGAGTAGCATGAACACACAACCACGGAAAGTTAATAGTTTAAATTAATATACATAGTGTTGCTACAAGAAAAGCAAAGCTTTCACATACAATATGGTCTCTAAGGTTAATAAGCTGCAAGAGAAGCTAAGCTTTCACATATAATGTTTATCTTTTTTTGCATGTGTTACACTTAAGATGTTGTTGTTGTTGTTGTTGTGTTCTTCAGTCCTGACACTGGTTTGATGCAGCTCTCCATGCTACTCTATCCTGTACAAGCTGCTTCATCTCCCAGTACCTACTGCAACCTACATCCTTCTGAATCTGCTTGGTGTATTCATCTCTTGGTCTCCCTCTATGATTTTTACCCTCCATGCTGCCCTCCAATGCTAAATTGGTGATCCCTTGATGCCTCAGAACATGTCCTACCAATTGATCCCTTCTTCTAGTCAGGTTGTGCCACAAACTCCTCTTCTCCCCAATCCTATTCAATACCTCCTCATTAGTTATGTGATATACCCATCTAATCTTCAGCATTCTTCTGTAGCACCAAATTTCGAAAGCTTCTATTCTCTTCCTTTCCAAACTATTTATCGTCCATGTTTCACTTCCATACATGGCTACACTCCATACAAATACTTTCAGAAATGACTTCCTGACATTTAAATCTATACTTGATGTTAACAGATTTCTCTTCCTCAGAAAAGCTTTCCTTGCCATTGCCAGTCTACATTTTATATCCTCTCTACTTCGACCATCATCAGTTATTTTGCTCCCCAAATAGCAAAACTCCTTTACTACTTTAAGTGTCTCATTTCCTAATCTAATACCCTCAGCATCTCCCGACTTAATTCGACTACATTCCATTATCCTCGTTTTGCTTTTGTTGATGTTCATCTTATATCCTCCTTTCAAGACGCTATCCATTCCGCTCAACTGCTCTTCCAAGTCCTTTGCTGTCTCTGACAGAATTACAATGTCATCGGCGAACCTCAAGGTTTTCATTTCTTATCCATGGATTTTAATACCTACTCCGAATTTTTCTTTTGTTTCTTTCACTGCTTGCTCAATATACAGATTGAATAACATCGGGGAGAGGCTACAACCCTGTCTCACTCCCCTCCCAACCAATGCTTCCCTTTCATGCCCCTTAACTCTTATAACTGCCATTTGGTTTCTGTACAAATTGTAAATAGCCCTTCGTTCCCTGTATTTTACCCCTGCCACCTTCAGAATCTGAAAGAGAGTATTCCAGTCAACATTGTCAAAAGCTTTCTCTAAGTCAACAAATGCTAGAAACGTAGGTTTGCCTTTCCTTAATCTAGCTTCCAAGATAAGTTGTAGGATCAATATTGCCTCATGTGTTCCAATACTTCTACAGAATCCAAACTGATCTTCCCTGAGGTCGGCTTCTACTAGTTTTTCCATTCGTCTGTAAAGAATTCGCGTTAGTATTTTGCAGCCGTGACTTATTAAACTGATAATTCGGTAATTTTCACATCTGTCAACACCTGCTTTCTTTGGGATTGGAATTATTATATTCTTCTTGAAGTCTGAGGGTATTTCGCCTGTCTCATACATCTTGCTCACCAGATGGTAGAGTTTTGTCAGGACTGGCTCTCCCAAGGCTGTCAGTAGTTCCAATGGAATGTTATCTACTCCCGGGGCCTTGTTTCGACTCAGGTCTTTCAGTGCTCTGTCAAACTCTTCACGCGGTATCATATCTCCCATTTCATCTTCCTCTACATCCTCTTCCATTTCCATAATATTGTCCTCAAATACATCGCCCTTGTATAGACCCTCTACACACTCCTTCCACCTTTCTGCTTTCCCTTCTTTGCTTAGAACTGGGTTTCCATCAGAGCTCTTGATATTCATACAAGTGGTTCTCTTTTCTCCAAAGGTCTCTTAATTTTCCTGTAGGCTGTATCTATCTTACCCCTAGTAAGATAAGCCTCTAAATCCTTACATCTGTCCTCTAGCCATCCCTGCTTAGCCATTTTGCACTTCCTGTCGATCTCATTTTTGAGACGTTTGTATTCCTTTTTGCCTGCTTCACTTAAGATATATCACATAAATGTGCCAGGAAAATTTTTAATAATGACATAAATGTCTGATCTTCAGGGTTTGAAATTCTTCTAAATGGATCATCATCAGAATTGATTTTTAAATGAGAGTCAAACACTCTGCGATTTAATAAATTCATGGTACATTCTTGCACACAGTTCAACTTACGTAAAAGGATATTTACTTTGAAAGTAACGCTTTTCAAACCACTATTCACAATATTTTCCAGCGAACTGTTAGAAATAGGTTCGTTTCAGCAGTTGCAAGAGAGCTACCATGATGTAGGAAGATTGTATGTACGTAGGTGTAAAACATTGAAACTTCATACGTTATGTCATAAAAGAAAGAAGACATCAGAGGATACTCCAAGAGCATCAGAATTTCATTCAAATGGCTCTGAGCACTATGGGACTCAACTTCTGAGGTCATTAGTCCCCTAGAACTTAGAACTAGTTAAACCTAACTAACCTAAGGACATTCGAACCTGCGACCGTAGTGGTCTCGCGGTTCCAGACTGCTCTGCGCATCAGCCCCAGATCTACGATATTTGCGAACCGGGTCAATACTAAAAAACATCGAATTTTCAAAAACATGTTCATCTTGTAGCGCACATCTTTTTGAAAAGTCTGAAACATAAAACACATGTGTTCGAGGAAATGTAAGACATATTATTTGGTCTTAAGTACGCCAAAGTGCAGTGCCACGCCTCTTCATATAGCATTCTTCCACTGCACGTCACTGTATTTCACTCTGTGGAATTGAAACGTGTATATTTTGTAATGCATACCATCAAACTATATTCAGGACAGTAGAAATTGGAATGACTTGCCTATTAACTAATAACTTGCTGTTTTGTGTGACATAAAATTAAATATAGGTTACATAAAACCAATAAAGACAAGAGATAAGCAAGAAATTACACATTTCTTCAATCCTTAGCTCCTAGCATTTTTTCCTCTCTAATCTTGCTACAGCTTTAAATGGTGAGCTTTCCTTTCTGTGAAGGAATCTATTACCTCATCAAAGTTCGTCAAACGTTTTGCTACATGAAAAATCGAAATGTCGTTATCTAATACTGAAAAAGCTGTTAACACAAATATTACCCAAGACCGGTGTGGTTTCTGATTACGTCTATTTGGTCACTGTCTGCTAGATAAAACAAAATAGGCCTTTCTAATATGGCAGCAATTTTGTAACACACACCAAATAAACGAGACTGTTTTGGCACAAATAGTCATTTTTATAATGCAACAGAATATAATTCATGAAGAACCAATATCAAATGCCTATTAAGCCTATTACAAGCAAAAAGCTTTATGTTAGGAAATAGTTTCACATTTCACGTTTCTCAAGCACGAGATCAAAAAGTAGTATTACGAAATTTTTATATAAATTTGGGATTGTCTTATTCTTCCATAATTTGTTATGTTACCGTTTCTTCTCCTTCCTTGTTCTAACAACCAATCTTGTCATCACCAATTCTGTAGCTATTCCTGCCATTGTCAAAATTTGTTCGCCGATTAACTTCTCTAACCCTGCCAGAATCACAGGTTTAGTTATTCCGCGATTATTTTCCAGTTAGGTGTTATTGTGTGTTCGTACAACACGTTTTCCACGTTACTTCCAGAATAGAACTTAAGCGGCTGCTAGTCGGGGGCTGTGCTACTGGTGTAGCGATCTGGTCAAAAAATTTCTGTCAAAATTTCATTTTCTTGGATACAGCATAAGATAATACGTAATCTTTCTCACCTGTTATTCTTGTCTGTTGTTTATTTCCATTGTGGTAGTCTGAACCTATGGATTTCGCTAGTAGTTATAACAACACTGATCATTCGTAAACCCAATCAACGACATAATCAGACAGCGATTGGCATTCATCTGTTCAGCTTTACTCTGCTCAGCTCGTATAGCCCCATCCCCTTTTGTCTGTGGAAAGTTTATTTCTAGATGTGACGAGGATTCTCCTGACAGAGACATCACGTACACTATGCATGAATTCAAAAATCAACTTATGATTCATTCAGAAATCAACTTAAAATGTGTTCAAAAATGTTCAATAACCAACAGGGAAGCATTTCCAAATAATACGAATAATCGATAGACAAACATGTGCTGGATGCTAGGCGCTTTGTGAAACAAGTTTTTTTTCCTCAATAATATGAATTTGGCGCCCCCTTTTCCCGGTAGCATCTAGCTGCTTGCTGCAACTGCTAGCACAGCCAACAGCCACATTCCTGTTGCCAGAAGCGGGAGACTACTACTCAAACGCGACTCAACTGAGCATGCGCATGAGCCCAATTGTAACAGCTAAAATGTATCTAATGTAAACAGTTGTGACTGCATGCTCATTGGTGGCAATTTGTTGTTATGAAGCATTCCATAATCTTCCTAAAGCCTTTGACACATTTTGCAGTTGGCAGACGACTGCATGAGCACTGTGTGTCGTGGTTGTATATGGCGCATTTCCTTTGCAATTTAAGTTATTTTCGTTTTCTCTCTCATTTATATTTTATTCTTGGAGTATTATTCTGCAGTAGCAGGGTACAGTAATATCCTTTGTTAGAGTATCGGTTCTTACCAGTCAAAATTACAAAAATTTAACTGAAAAATAAAACAATGAAAAATTCCCGGAATTCTAAAAAAATCCCGGGGTTTATCCGGTTTTCTCCTGGATGAAAAAATTCCTGGGTTTTTCCCGGATCTCCCGGTTGTCCCGGGTCGTATACACACTCTGAAAGAACTGGCATTAAATGATTACACTAGGACTATACCACAACCCCTACATACCACTCACTTACGGATCATGGAGATAAGATTAGAATAATTACTGCACACAAAGAGGTATTCACGCAATCATTATTCACACACTCCATACGTAAATAGAACAGGAAGAAACCCTAATAACTGGTACAATGGGATGTATCCTCTGCCATGCACCTCACAGTGGTTTGCAGAGTATAAATGTAGATGTAGAACTATAAACCATCTAACAAACTGCTTCATGCATTGTCCACATCTCTGTCCTGACTGATAATATCTACAAAAGAAAAAAAAAGAAAATGAATAAAATTACACCACTTCTGTATGCTGGCCAACAGCAAATCACTTAGCAGTTACAAAGCCTCATGTAAAATTCCATGTATTGGCAGCATTTCAAACCATCTCACAAAAAGAAGTTAAATTTCGCAATTACAGACCAACGCCAAAACATATACAAATTTTTATTAAATAACAAAGACAAACTGAAAACCTAGGCACAGAGTGGTATATATAAAATCACTTGCAAGCAGTGTGGAAATGTGTATATTGGTCAGTCAGGCAGAGCTGTGGCAATCAGGCTATGTGGACATATTTATTTACAACTGGTTTCAATCATGAAGCATCCTCACAGTGGGAAAACATCAATTGTGACAACTTCACATGTCATACATCCTATTTAACCAGAAAATTATATGCCATTGCTGACTTGAGAACATCAGAAAATGATACTTAATGTAACAATACCAGCTTAAGCAAGCAGAACAATTGAAAACATGTAACATCACTAAGTGCACAAGTGTTAACTTACTGCGTGGTGTGTATGAGCACTGGTACTGTGCACTTACTGCTGTTATATGTTTTCGATGTTTTCTTCGAGCTTAAGCTGGTATCATGGTGGTAAGTATCATTTTCTGATGTTTCAAGTCATTATGGAGTATACTTTTCTTGTTAATTAGCATGTATGACATGTGAAGTTGCCACAATAGCTATCTTCCACTGTGAAGATGGTCCATGATCAAACCTGATTGTGAATAAATATACTGTAAGGCAGCACAGTGAACTTCATGCATTTCTCCAAGTGTATCGATTATGTTGACAGATGACTGAAAAAAAAATTTTTGATTAAGGAAGAAAGATTCGACCTTTGTTGATAATCTTATATCAAAAAACTATTCATATGATGTAGAATGTGAGGTTTTACATTCTGTCAAAAAAAAGCATAAAAGATGACCCTAATGGAGATACTGGAAATCAACAAACACGTGACACTGAATGCCAAACTAGTATTAAATTTTAGAATTCAATTTCCATTTTACTCTTTGTTAAATTAAGTTTTTGTTACAAATACTAGTTTCAAATTGCAAATACAACTTATTTCTTATCATTTGTCAAAAGTAGCTCCACATGAAACTTTGTTTATCATTACTTTTTTTAGTTAATGTAATTACTGTAATGTTTTCCTTTGTAAACACTTTGTCACTTGTGTATTTCTGTACAAAAATATCTGTGTATGTTGCTATCATGTTTATTTGATTTGCGACATTCAGCTGTAACCCAAAGATGGCCCGAGAAGCCGAAAGCCAGTTCACGACCAAATAAATATAATTTTATAGAACATTAGAAAGCTTTTTCCTTTTTAATAACATTTAAATTGTTTATTTAAGGAAGACTGTTTACCCATAGCTAAGAAAATAAAAAGCTCGTTTGGTTCTACTGTGAAACTAAACTAGTCACCACGGCACGATTATTGTTGATTAAAATATGTTTGTTACCCATACAAATAGGAAGGATGAAACATTGATTGCTCTTTATATTTTATAATATGTACTATACAAAATGTGCTAAATCAAAGTAGAACTTAGAAAACAAAAATCTTTTACCAAAGGGAGACAAAAACAAGGAAAAAGACAAGCACCAGCAATTACTCATTTTAATTGAACTGAAAGTATCCAATACCGTGGTATTAGAATGATGGATCTCTTCCTCAATTGTTGTCATTATCACGTTCAGAAGTTCATGTACATCATGCTCCTCAGGTGAAATTGTCCAGCCCTTGCTGAAGAGACATTTAATAACATTTTCCGCTGTGTACGGATCTTCAGATACGTTTGGATGCTGCCCATTCACAACTGAAAGTAAACAGATACAAATATTACCTAAGAAAGTAACATAAAATGTAATTTAGTAGCTGTACAACAATTGTAATGTTTAATACATCACAGTCAGGGTAGCATATTTGGACATTTTCTCTGTAATGTATGCATCATTTACGCATTCAAGTTGTTGACGTATTTATTACATTTATTTAATCAGGTCCTTCAGCTGTTTCTTACATCAGCACAGGATAGAGTTATGGAAAAAAGTTCAGATACTTTCTAACATGACATTGCAGATAACAGAATTGAGGTCTGCAGCTTTGTAAATCAAAATGACATGTTTTTAAAGTAAAATCATCAGTCATATAACCAATTTGATCTTATCTTCCACCCTTCTCAATTTTATGTTGATCTTTTTAATCTATGTATCTAATGCAAACACTATCACTTTCACATACTACGATCTTTATCAGCCCCTGTAATTCCTCTCCAATACAGTCCCAGGTCTTAATGTAAGCCCTACTGACCTGTTTTCTTCTGGTGAGGGTTTCAATGTGATTCTTTCCTTGCCTATTGTTTATCACTTCATTTCAGACACACTACTGGCTATCAGCATGACAGCTAAGTGCGGGATGGGTAGCACATCCGATATCAGCACATCTGACTGTAGACAGACAGTGGTTGCCAAATATATGCAAGTTAAGTGTTAAGAGGCACTACGATTTTCACAAGCTACTGTATCAAGAGTGTATGGCGAGCACATCAGTCAAGGAAAACTGTCACCACTAGTGTCACTGCCACAGGCAACAACATGTTGAAGAAAAGTGTTGCCATCAATTATCTTGGGTTCTAGCAGTGAAAAGATCAGCAACCGTACAGCAAATTAGTAACCAATTCAATGCTGGATAATAATGACTGTGAGGAGTCATACTGTCCAAAACTATCTCTACACTGTACCTATAGAAACCACCACAACAAGCATGTAGGTCTGCTCACGGTCTGACTCTGGGTACAGGGATTAGCATCAATGCAGGAACACTACCAACAGATACCCCAAGCACAGAAAAAGGACCTCGACTGATGAGTCACACTACACTTTCAAACTGGTACATGGCAAAGGACAAGAACAATGAAAATCAAATGAGGTGATGAATCCCTCGTGCCAACAGAGTACTGTTCAAGAAGGTGGAAAAAGGATTTTCATGTAGCAAGTGTTTACCCAGGTTGAACTCTGGCTGCTGATATATCTGCTGTAATTTATTTATGGTAAAACATACACTAACCACCTGACATGTGCTTCTATCTGCTTGTTTACAGTACTACAGAGATGACCTGGTCCTTCACTGAGACAATGCGTCACCCCTTTCAGACATTTCTTCTGAAATGTGTCAGAGTAGTTTGCGGAACATTCCAAAGATATGAAAAATCTTTGTTGTTTGATAGAATCTACGTCACATCATCTCACTGCAATTAAACTGCTCAGGAGTACACTTTATTGGGCCATGTAAATTTGCGGCTTGCTTCTGTAAGTGCCATATTCCAAATGATTCCAGTTTATTCTTCCCTACTTTTATAACAAATCATGTTACACTGCAGATGCAAATCAGGGAGGTTTTTTCTCAAATTCATAATATTATTTGATGTCATGGGGCTCTCTTCTTGAACAAAAAGATCCATCCTCCTGCGAAAATTGGCTATTGATTTCTTTCTTAGTTTGTCCACTTTGCGAAATTACACTTTCTAAGCTGCAGAATATTTTGAAAGGCTGTTTTACCCAAGTCTGGTGTTTACCAAGTCACTGTACTGCTGTGGCCCACTGGCTACATTTGTTTCACACTAAAAATCTTGAAGTTGTGTCTTCAATTGGTGTTGGGATTTTTTCTGGCACTCTCTCCTCCAGTAGTGGACTGTGTATGTAAAAAATGCCTTATTGCACAGTAATTCATATTCTACATTAACCTGTAGGTCTCCCTACATGAGTAACTCTCTGAAAGAGGCAACTGTCAGGTCAAGGGTGGTAATGACACAATTTTCATTAGCAATGTACCTAACACTGGTGGCCTTCAAAATAATCAAGGCTTTATCTCACTTATTCATCTTTCAAACAATGGAAAACAACAATATGATGGAAGAAAGTTGCTACTCTCTATATGGTGGAGATGCTAGGTCGCAGATAGGCGCAACAAAAAGACTGTCACAAATAGGTTTTCAGCCAGCAAGGCCTTCAATGAAAATAAACGACACACACTCACACACACACACACACACACACACACACACACACACACACACAACTGCAGTCTCTGGCAATTGAAGCGATACTATAGTGAGCAGCAACTTTCGTTTCACAATAGTATTCATCTTTCAGTTTGATATATTTACTTTTGACTTTGTTTTCCTTACACTCACAATGAATTCTGTGCTAAGTAAACCATTTAAAACGTCCAGCAGCTTTTCTTTGCCTCCTCCGATTGATAAAATCCTGGCAGTGGTATCTATTTTGTCCTCCTCCAGCTGAGTGGTCATATAGATGGCTGCCATGCGGAGGACTCAGTTTCAGTTCCTGGTACTGTCAAGGATTTCTCCTTGATGGGAGGACTGGTATTGGGTGCACTTAGCCTCATGATGCCAACTGAGGGATTACTTGATTGAGAAGTAGCAGCTCCAAGCTCTGGAAAGTCAGCAAAATGGTCAGATGAGTGGCGATCTGCCCCTCCATATCACATCTGCATTATGTCACATGGCAGAAAATAATGTGAGAGCTGTTTGATATTCCTTGGGCCATCAGGGCCTGGATGAGAAACTTGTATTGGCATCTATTGTGTTACACTTTCTGTCTCCTGAAATTTTCTTTCAGTGTCTCCAGTGCTTCTTCAATAAATGAACCCAACAATGACAATAAGCTGCAACCTTGCCTTATAACATACTTGACACAAACTTGTCTCTTCCCGATGTTTCATTTTCGTCATTTCCATTTGGTTTCTATGGTTCATTCAACTGACTTCATGCTTCATCCTCATAACTTTTAACAGTTCATTACACTTTATATAGTTGAAAGCTTCATTTGGGTCCACAAATGCTAGGAAGATAGTCTGGTATATATTATCTCTTCCACGACCAAGCACATGGGCAGAATTGCTTCTCTGATTTCTTCACCAGTCTTGAAGCTAATGAATTGATCTTTATCCACAGTCTTCTCAATTTTTCTTTGTGTTATTGTGATCATGAACACACAAATGTTTGGAAAATCATGGTTTGTACACAGTTGTATTGTCACTTTGTTAAACAATAAATTTCAGTCTGAAATGGACTATCCTCAGGTACAATGTTATATCATTAATCAAATGCATGACAACATAACTACTAACAAGCATCCTACAAAAACAAAAACAATGTGTTAAGTCTAACTAGTAAATACAGCACACAGTAGCCAAGACACATCATGTGCTTTGGCACATTACCTACTACGTGCTGGACTGCTGGATGTAATCCAATATTATAGTTGGATTTAAAATGTTGATTTACTGCATGATGCTCTTCAATAGTTATGGTTTGTCACACAGTTCACTAATGATGTCACGTTATACCCAAGGATGGTCTGTTTCTGACCAAAATTGGTTGTTTGATAAAGTGACAATACAGTTGTGTCCAAATCATGATTTCCAAAAGTTTCTAGAAGCTGTAAATCATCACCTCCTCAAACTAACAGGTAAATATGACATATCAGACCAACAGTCCACCACTGAGATGTTGCATTGTGGGGTAGCTCCATTTGCTGCAATTATACTCCCCAAATGCATTCTTTTTTCTTTTTCTTTTTACAGTTTGCACATAACACATACATGACAGTTACCTGAAATAGCTGATCTCTTATTCACACTGTATTTCATTAAAATTTGATATCCACAGGATAGTGTTCAGATTACTTATGATAATAGTATATTTGGTTCTTACAGAAAAATTTTGCTTTAGATGATTATTCATGATTTACTAGACGGGTGAAGGTGAAATGTTCCTATGAGCAAATAGCAGTTTCTAATATTAAGTCTTCCTTTTTTTATAGTAAGGAATGGTTCTTTTTGTTTTTTCATCCAATGGAGGACCTCATTTGAAATTTTCAGCACCCAAGGTATGCGTAAGAGATGGTGATATAGACGCATTTCATTATTTTCTCTAGATATTGGTAAAGGATCCAGCTTTCACATCCTTAGAGAAGAAGGGAGAACGTGTAGCAACGAATCATTCACATTCTCCATTGCAGACTAAGATCTGAGCTTATGAAAAGTTTTTCATGCTAATGCATTGTCTCCTGATCTGTCCTATTCCAGATCTGAGCTCTTTCTTTCAGCCACACTGCTTATCCATCACAGTGCCCAAGTACTTCAAGGAGAATACATATTCAATCTAATTTTCTTGTCAAAGAAAATAAGATTGAATAAGGTTGCTTGGATTCTTCTTATAGACAAGACTACAACTTTGATCTTGGAAGTGTTGACAAACGTGCCAAACTCTTTACTGCACTGAACTAACTTGTCTATCTTGTGTTGGGGCACAGATAGGCCATTTGGTATGGCAACACTGCCATTTTTGTACCTAATATTAATAATAATCTTTCCACTTATAATGACCCGAGTGCTTTCTTCCACCAACAGTCCCCTGAAAATTGCTTTGGATTAAATGTTGCACAAGAGAGGTTGTAGTATAAAGCAATGAGGAATGCCTTTACAAATTGTAGTTGCTTATGATGTTCCTTGGGCAGTTTTTACATCTGTGGTCTGATTCTGATGCAGAGTGTTGCTGATACGTAAATCATTTAGGTCAGTACCAGTGGAAGTCAAAATTTCCACCATTTTTTTATGTCTCATGTAGTCAAAGGCTTTTTTATAGTTAGCGAAACAAGCGTACACATCAACATTCATATCTCTGAAACTATGCACTAGTATTTTTTAGGGAGAAGAGTGCTTCACAAGTTCCAACCCCATTTCAGAAGCCAAACTGAGTCACATCCATTTGTGATTTCTTGTAAATCCACATGTGTATGATTCACATAAACATTTTGAGTACATGAGACATCAAACTAATCGTACGATAGTCATCACATGGGAAGAGTTGGTCTTCTTTGGCACTGGTATAAAAGTAGATCTCAGCCAATAATAAGGTATCTTTCCAGCTACAAAGATAACATTGAACAATGATGTTAGGAGGCTGAGACCAATCGAGTTCTATTCAGCTAAAACATTAATAACTTCAACACAGACCGCGTCTGGACTGGTGACTTTACCCTCCTTCTGCAGTTTGATGGTATGTACAATTTCACCGTTTGTGACTGCAGAATTGACTTCACTGATCCTTGCATCAGGTGAAGCAGATTTCACCTGTATCCTCTTTGAAAAGGGCTTCAATGTACTCCTTCCACTTTTTGAGTTTTCCTTCAAACTCTGTAAATCCCCTATTTGGTAATAGCTATCTCCCACAAAATTGTACAACTACTATAATTTCTTAATTATACAGCTATTAGTTAAAGAAAATGTTCTGTCTTTGTCTCTCTCATTTTTCCATGATCTTATATTATTTCTATATATAAAGTCAATGTGCTGACTGACTCTCACCATCATCGTCCAGCCCAAATTGCTACGGATAGAAACTTGAAATTTGAAGGAGGTGTTGATCTGATACTGTAGCTGTTGTTTAAGAAGGGATTTTCTGAAATTCCAACCCTAAGGGAGTGAAACATGGGATGAAGTGTTTATTTGAAAAATGTCGCCATTAAGGCAGTTTTGAAGCTAGACCTACGAATATTGGTATTTGGTTTCTCAGTCAAAAATAAAGAAATACATGTTTCAGCATTTTTGTAAATTAAACCCTATAGAGGTGAAATAGTGGGTGAAAGCTTTTTTTGCAAATATATCATTATTAAAGAACAACTAAAGTATTTTTAAAGCTACATCTATGAACAGTGTTTCAGTGTTTTTGGAAATTGAGCCCCCTAAGGTGGTGAAATAAGGGGTGAGATTTTTTATGAAAATATTTTATTATGAAAGCATTTTTAAAGTTAAATCTATGAAAATTTAAATTTGACTTGTCAGTGAGAAGTAAAAATATGTGTGTGTCACTGTTTTTGGAAATTCAACCCCTACATGGGTGACACAGGGGATGAAAATCTTTTATGGCAATATTTCATTGTGCAAGCATTTCCGAAGCTAAATCATATGCATATCACTGTTTTTGTGAAATTCAATCCCGAAGGTGGTGAAATAGGGGATGAAACATTTTATGAAAGTATTTCATTTTGAAAGCATTTTAAAGCTAAAGCTAAATCTTTGAAAATTGGCGTTTGTCTTCTTGGTTAGAGATGAAAAATATGTGTTTTACTGTTTTTGGAAAGTCAAAACTTCAGGGGTTGAAACAGGGTCAGACTGATTCAGTGACTCATCTTTGCCCAGCCCAAACAGCTAAGGGCATAAATTTGAAGTGTGGACTTTACACTACAGGCACCATTTAAGAATGGATTGTCCAAAATTCCACTCCTAGGTGGATGAAATAGGGGATGGAAGCCTTTTTGAAAGTATGTCACTATTACAGGAATTTTGAAGTTAGAACTACGAAAACTGACATTTGGTTTCTCATACAGAAAATAAAAAAATGCATGCTTCAGTATTTTTGGAAATTCAACCACTAAAGGGGTAAAATAGTCTCAGTGAAATTTTATTTGAAAATAGATAATTACCAAAGAACTACTGAAGGATTTTAAGGCTATATCTGTGACAACTGGTATTTGACTTCTCAATTTAAAAAAATATATATATAAAGAAAGAAAGAAAGAAAGAAATACACGTTTCACTCTTTCTGGAAATTCAACCTTTAAGGGAGTGCAATAGGGGATTAAAATTTTAATGAAATATTTCGTTACATTAAAAAATACTTAAAGCTAGATTTACGAAAATAGGTATTTTACTTCTCAATTAGATATAAAGAAATTTTTGCTAGGGGATAAAAGAGGCTATGGAAATATATCCACAACACAAAAGGCATGATGAACAAAACTTTTGGACTCCAGCTACCTGAATCACTTTTTGGTCTGAACTATATTCTGAGAAGATCATGCTTGTATGGCCTTAATTAGTATGAAAAGCTTAGAAGGTATTGCAATATGTGAATAACATAAAAACTCAACCAAACAAACACAAAAAAATCTCTGCAGGCCATACAGTTTACACAAGTGAAGCAGCAGGCACTAAGCTAGTTATTAAATACGTTACGCGTGTGATTATGGTACTACAAGTGTCTATAAATTGGCTTCTCATATGAAGACTCAGTCCAACAGTAGTCAACTATTAAAATGTAAACTTCTTTGTGAATTTGGATTAAACTACCAAAATGTACAGTTCCCAGGTTTCTGCATTTAGTACTCAGTAAGTATATACAGTAACTACATCCGTCAAAGTCAAGTTTGAACAGTAAAAATATGCACTACTACATAAAAACTTATTAAACATTGTGTTATTCATCTGTCACAACTCGACAGTTACACTGCAAAATAAATATGACACAACTTTTTAAAAAAAAAAAAAAACCCTCAGTTGATATATTAACTGTCTAAATTATTGAATACAAATCGATCACTGCAAAATTATGTGTGCCAATAAATATGAGATGATCACAAATTAATTTCTGCAGTGCAGTGCTCATTATTTAACAACTTGACACCAAATAAAATAATCACAGTATGACTAATCAAGAAGAATTTCACCTAGACTTCGAAGGCAAAAATCCATATCAGTAAAACTTCAGCTTTTATGTTTATCTGGTTGTATTGTCTTTGTACTGTGGAATTAATTCTTTCAAGGAAATTGGTGACTGTAACTCACATTTCATAAATTCAAGACATTAAATTAAATAACTTTATAGTTTCTACACTACTCACTCAGTTTAGTAATTCCAAAAAATCAAATTCTGCTAAAATATCATATTAGTGGAAGATTCCACTAAATATGGTACATTACTAGATCTTGGATTTTTAGGTGCAAAAATGTGTCCCAAAAGGCATAAAAAAGGTGTCAATTCAAAATGTGAATACTTATTATGGAATGCATATATAAATAATTAAATCATGGACCTCCTAAAAAGAGTTCACTCAAGCAATGAAAAACCTGGATTAAAACATCGCTGTACACATTGATCTACTTCACTCAATCATTCTGAAAACTGTTTAAACAAATAACATTCAACATTTTCATGTTTTAATTGCTTACAGTCACCCTCCTGCATGAGTGAATTCCTGCTTATATATGCAAGAAAAAGTACCACCACAGCTGTATCTTGAGAATGACTATATTGTCTCACACGACTAGTTTCGGCGGCACATTACCACCATCCTCAGGCCCCACCACTGCCAAAGGGGTATTCAATTTCCTTGGCGCATTTATTGTGGAGTCCTTGTTATTAGTACACGTGAGCTAGCTTTCCTTAGGAGTCTCTGCTCAACACCACGTCGTCTCCAATGCATTGGAAATTTAATACTCTTTTGGTAGTGTTTGGGCCTGAGGATGGTGAATGTGCCGCTGAAACTAGTAATATGAGACAATAAAGTCATTCTCAAGATACAGCTATGATGGTATTTTTTCTCATATATATCGTCAGTTGAAGACCCTCATCAATGCAATAGGACAGACATCCATAAATTGAATTCTTGCTTCATAGTCCTTCATATCACTGAGTCCATCATCAAGGGGTTCAAGAAATGCTGCATATCAAATGCAAAATGAATTGTAGTGAGTATGAAGAACTGTGGGAAGATAATGAAGGAAATCAGGGAGGGAGGGAGGGAGGGAGGGAGGGGGAGGGGGGAGGGAGGGAGGGAGGGGGAGGGGGGAGGGGGAGGGGGGGGAGAGAGAGAGAGAGAGAGAGAGAGAGAGAGAGAGAGAGAGAGAGAGAGAGAGAGAGAGAGAGAGAGAAGTGAAATAAATACCAGTGCGGATAGTGATGAGAATGAATAAGACAAAATAAGATTATTAGGTGCCAATGTGTTAAATTGTATGTTAGATCAAATGTTTACCATACATGCTTACTTCCTACAAGTAAGTAGGAGTATTTACAGTATTCTGATGTAAGCACAACATGGATTCCAATAAGGCGAATCTTCAGGAAGACTTATCTCCAGTCTAACAGACTATTATAGTTGTGAAACTTCCTGGCAGATTAAAACTGTGTGCCAGACCATGACTAGAACTTGGAACCTTTGCCTTTCGCAGGGAACCTTTGCCTTTCGCAGGCAAGTGCTCTACCGACTCAGCTACCCAAGCGCGACTCACGACTCATCCTCACAACATTTTAGATGCATTAGACAAAAGACCCTTGGTATCTGCTGTTTCTGAATTTGTCTGAAGCTTCTGACAAAATCACTCACACAGTTATAACTGAAAAATGTAGTGCAATGGATATAACTATATGTTAACAACAAAAATAGTAAGTGACTACAGATTCTGGGTGCAGATCTGAAATCAGTGCCATTAAGTATGGTGTACTTCATGGACCTGTACTTGGCCCCCTTTTTTCAGCTTATTAAAAAAATATCAAAGTCACTGAGAAGAAACAAAAAAATGCAGTATGCTGATGGCATTAAAAAACAGAGAAAAAGCTAGACACACTTGATGACACATTTATTTCAGAACATAACACAGTGCACTGACTCAAAGAGACTGACTCAATAATAAATCTAAAAATGAGAAAGTTCATAATATTCACTGATAAAGAAAAGAAAAATCACATAGATATATTTCTAAATGAAACAAGATGGAAATAGTTACCTCTGTAACATTTTTTAGAATAATGGCAGACAACGAACTCCAATAGAGACAACATATAGACCATGTCTGCTGTAAATTAAGCACTATTTATTAAGAAACAGCTTGCAAATTATGGAAATAAATAAGTTACGTATACCAAGAACCTAGCTTTCTTTGAACCATACTCACAATATCAAACTACATTTTAGGAAAATCCAGTACTAAAAATGATGCTGCTGTTGTGATCTTCAGAGCAAACAGTCATCTGATGATGCTCTCCACTCTGGCCTACCTTTTGCAAGCCTTCCACCTCTGCCTAGATACTGCACTCTTCATCAATCTGAACATACATACTGTAGTCAAGTCTAGGTCTCCCCTCTACAACTGGTACCACCCCCCGCCCCTCTCCTCTAACTTACCTTGCATTACCAAACTCGTGCCTCCTTGATGCCTCAAGAAGAGATCTATGAACTGATCCCTTTTTTCACTCACGTTGTGTCTTTCCCTCATCATTGGTAATCCAATCTACTCAACTAATTTTCAGTGTTCCCCTAAAGCACGACATTTTAAAAACTTCTAATCTCTTCTTATCTGACCTGTTTATCACCCATGTTTCGCTTCTGTACAGGTGTTCATTCCAGACAAATACTTTCTGAAGAAACTTTGTAACAATTAAATTTACATTCTTTGTTAACAAATTTCATTTTTTTCAGAAACGTTTTTCTTGTTATTGTCAGACAGCACATCCTCTCTACTTCGGCCACTGTCAATAATTTTACTGCCCATATAACACAGCTCACTGACTACTTTTAGCCTCTTATTTGAGAATCCAATTTCCCTAGCATGACACGATTTAATTCAACTACATTGTATCAGCCTTATTTTAATTTTGTTAATATTCGTCTTATTACCTCTTTTCATGACATTTCCATTCTATTCAACTGGTCTTACAAGTCTTTTTTCGTATCTGAAAGAATTACCATGTCACCAGCAAACCTCAAGGTTTCATTTCTGTTCCCTGAACTTTAATTTCCTTTCCAAATGTATCCCTGGTTTCCTTCACTGCTTGCTCAATTTACAGATTGAATAACGTCAGGAATAGGCTACAACCTTGCCTCAGTCCCTTCTCAATTACTGCTTCCCCTTCATGGCCTTTGCTTACTGACTGCAGTTTAATTTCTGCACAAGTTTAAATAATCAATTACTCAATGCATTTAACCCTCTAGTGCATAGTGATGCATATATGCATCAGTTTATTTCCTAGAGTATTTTCATTCACTGCAGCTTTACTGAGTGCTGTAAACATGCTCGCGCATTTATGAATCGTTCAGCAATTGTTTCCTGGCCAGAGAAAATATTTATTGTGAAGCAGCTGCCTGTTAGGTAGCATTATCTTTGGTAGTGGCATTGTAAACATTGTTTATGCTGTTCACCATTTTCGGCTGATTGTAGATGAAGCAGTAATTCAAGGTAAGTGGCACAAAAATTACAGCCATAGCTATAATAGTTTTTGGTAGGAATTATAGGTATTTATATATTTTTTTGATGTTTCGATAAAAGATGTAATATGAATGATTCATATATGAATCATCGTGTGTAAAGGAACATAACACACACAATATTTGTTCAATATAATAGAGGGAAACATTCCACGCGGTAAAAATATATTTATTTTTTCCTGATGAGGCAACAGTTTGTTGTGAAAGCTTGAATTTTGTGTGTATGTATGTGTCTGTTTGTGCTTCTACCGACCTGCCAGCACTTTCGTATGGTAAATATACAATATTTGTTCACTTACATTTCACGTAGCTATTTCTTTTTACTGTTCCTTATAACATTATGTTTGTTTTATATATGAACACTGTCTCTTGTTCTTGATCACCTAAGTATGGCTTATATAATATAAATAATAAATTATAATTTATAATTGTATAGAACAGTTTCACTACTGATATTAATGCTGTCAAAAATGCCACTCTTATAATGATTTCATCTTCTTTCTAGATGTCAGTTCACTACATAGATGAGAAAGGAATTAGAAGAAAATTGGATGATAAGGGCATCTCTTTCTTATTGAGTAGTATCCCAAGTGACAGTGAGGATGATTTAGATTTAGACAGTGGAAGTGATACTGAAGAAATTGAAGGGAATAATACAAACAGCAGTGATATACAGCTCAGGGAATCACAGTTAACATCATTTTTATTGGACACAGCTGGAGATGCTTTATCTGAAGAGCAATCTTGTATTGACAATATTCTTGGTGAAAATGACTTTGTGAACATGTTGTTTGAAAGCTTATCAGGTGATGAACTTATAGAATCTGAAGTTCAATAAGTGCACAGATTCACAAACAAGCATGCAGTCAGTCAACAGAAAGTTTGTGCACCTATGAAGTGGATCCTCAACCTTGTTCCAGCAACCTCACGAAGTAGTGGAAGACAGTTAGATAAAGCACAGCAGCCAAAATCAACAAAACAAAATACTTCAAAGAAGAAAACTGGAAATGTGATTTGGAGGAAAACAACTTTAAATATGCCAGAACAGCAAAAGAAGTCCGTTGATTGTAGTGATATTCCTGAATTTTTACAAGCACTTGACACCCATTTCAGATTTTCACGTACTTTTTTTTAGCAAGGAACTAATGAAGAAAATTAACGATGAGAGTCTTCTTTACAGTATTTCGAAGGACCCAAGCAAACCACTGGATATATCAGAAGATGATCTACACCAATTCCTTGGAATTTGTATTCTTACTTCTGTGTGCAAATATTCTAAAAAGCTTTGTCATTGAACATGTTTGAAAAAATTCGAGCTAATTTACATTTCAATAACAACTCAAAGCAAGTACTGAATAAAGAAGCTGATGGAGATGATAAGCTGTACAAATTGCATCCAGTTCTTGATGAAGTTGGGAAGAATTTTCTTTCTGTTCCTAATGGAAGTGTTTATCAATTGATGAGCAGATGCGCGCCACTAAGGCTAGACATCACCTAAAGCAGTATATGCCTCAAAAACCTCATAAATGGGGCTATAAGTTATTTGTTCTCTGTGGTGCGTCTGGATTTGCCTATAAATTCGAAATATACACTCGAGCTGAAAATGAGTTGAAAAACAGACTTCATCATGAACCAGACTTGGGAGCTAGTGGAAACATAGTTGTCCAACTGTGCAGAGAGATTCCAAGAGGTGTGTTTCACAAAGTGTACTTTGACAATTACTATACCAGCCTTTTACTAGTTTCATACTTGGCTGAGCAAGGTATTCATAGTTTGGGCACTGTCAGAAGGAATAGAATCCCTCAGTGTTAACTTCCAAATGATGATTTGATGAAAAAAGAAGAAAGAGGGTTTTCGATAGAGTACTGCACAACGTACAACAATGTTGAAGTCAGCAATTTGTTGTGGAAAGATAACAAGAGTGTGTGTTCATTATCTACATTTGCTGGAACCCAACCAGAAGGAACAATTGAAAGGTTTGATAGGAAAGAAAAGACAAAGAAAACTGTGAAATGCCCAGCAGTAACACGTGAATACAATCGTCATATGGGAGGTGTTGATTTGCTTGACAGCTTGTTGGGACGTCATCACATTTCTATACGCTCCGGTAAATGGTATATGCGATTGTTTTATCATATTGTTGACGTAACTGTTGTCAATTCCTGGTTGCTGCATAGAAAGCTGCATGCTCCCATAGACTCAATGAAACTGTCGACGGTCAGAATTGAACTTGCAACTACTCTGTGCATTATTGGACATTATGCACTGCCAAAATGAGGGAGAACTTCCTTCTGAAGTACGGAACAATTATGCTGCAAAGAAATGTAAAGGTCCAACAGCCCCAATTCCTCCTCCAGATGTGCGATGTGACCGCGTGAGTCATTTTCCAACATGGAATCCCACAAGACTATGGTGCAAGTTTCCGACATGTGCAAAGCAAACCTTTGTGGTATGCAATAATTGTGGCGTTGCACTTTGCTTTAATAAGGATACAAATTGTTTTCTACAGTTTCACACCATGTAAATTATAGAGAAAAAAGTACTGTCAGTGGTGTTGAATACTGATGTTAATACAATTTCAGAATTAATTAATGTTTAAAAATTAAATGTTTATGTTCTAAATGTAATGTACTTCTGCATTTACTGTGTGATCAAGAAATGTAAATGGCTTTTAAATTTATACCATGTGTTTTTTCCAAGGTAATGAGTGTAATAAAACTTCTATGACACAAAATACTAAGAATGATTCATATATGCATCAAATGTCCCGATACACGATGATTCATTTATGAATCAAACCAATAAAACATCTAAAATATAAAAATCAACAGTAGAATTTTTTAAACATTTTCCCATTACTAAGTTTGCATCGGCCTATCTGCGAGATTTTTTTCTTTAAGAAAGAAAAAAAATCATGCACTAGAGGGTTAATAATGGCTACCTTCAGGAATTCAATGAATGTATTCTATTCAACACTGTTAATAGCTTCTTCTAAAGCTACTACTGCTACGAAAGTATGTTTGCCTTTTTTCAATGTATCTTCTAAGATAAGTTGCATGTTCCTATATTTCTCTGAAATCCAAACTGATGTTTTCCTAGGTTGGCTTCTTCCAGGTTTTCCAGTCTTCTGCAAACAATTCACGTTAGCATTTTGCAATCGTCATTTTGCTATCACGACTTTTTAAAATCCACACTCGTCGGCACATACCTGGTTTGGAATTGGGAATATCACACTCTTCATGATGTGTGTGGGTATTCTGCCTTTTTATGTAACAGTAGCTTGCATACTAGGTGGAACAATTGTATCATTGTTGGTTTTCCCGAAGATCTAAATAATCCTGAAGGAATGTTGTCTATTCCAGGGGTCTTGTTTAGATTTAGCTCTTTCAGAGTTCGGTGAATTTGTTTTCATAGTATCATATCTTCCCTCTCATCTTCATCTACTTCCTCTTCTCTTGCTGTAATGCTGTCTTCAAGCCTGTTACCCCAGTACGGGGTGTTCAAAAAGTTTCTCCGCAGTGCTGTATGATTGTTCCCCTGGCTGGGTTTTTCAACGAAACAATAAACACACAACAATACTGCCATGATATTCTGTACCCATTCATAGGAGAACTTGTGTTAAGTGAAATACCGAACAGTTACTTTAAACAAGACGGTACAATCGCACATACAGCTCGTGTTTCAATGTCACTGCTTGCTGAGGTTTTTGGTGATTGCATAATTTCACAGGGACTTTTGCCTCCACGTTTGCCTGACCTAACATCACCTGACTTTCTTCTGGGGTGCAGCAAAAGCAACTGCCAATAAAAACCATCCAAAATCCATCGATGAATTGAAAACTTCAATATCTACTTTCACTGCTTCTGTTACAGATGCAGAACTACCTTCCAAAATTTAACAATGGAAAATCCAGGATGGAACGTAAGAGCGTTATAGAAAGGATAGTCGTTACCCACCATTTAGCAGAGATTCCGACTCACAGATAGGCACAACAAAAAGACTGTCACAAAACGAGCTATCAGCCAATAAGGCTTTTGTTGAAAATAGACAACACGCACACACACACACACACACACACACACACACACACACACACACACACACACACACACACACACACACGCGCGCGCGCGCGCGCGCAAGTGCACAAACACAACTCACGTACAGATGACCACAGTCTCTGGCAGCTGAAGCCAACTGCCAAAATGTAAGAATATCAATATTTCCAGGTATGTACACAGTCAGAACAATAGCTCCATTAATAAAAGAAAACACATTACTATAAAACAATAAATAATGAAATAGAAGTAAGGAGAGTCGTTAGGTGGGGGGGGGGGGGGGGGGGGGGATGAGAAGACATTTCACTTCTTAAGGATTATTTAGTGTAAACAGAATTTTACAGTGCACAGAAGTATATATGTAAATAATGGGTAATATTCTATTACCTATATGTATATATTGTACTCATCTGTATGAAAGAGTGTATCAAAATAATAAGAACCGAATGCAAACCTACAGATACATGTAAATTATTGTACGTGTCATATGTTTTCATATGTCTGTGCTGCAATAACTCAAGTTAAAACTGTATAAATAAGTGAGATACAAATATAAATCTAAAGATAAATGCACATAAAATTACTATGATTTCTATCAATCTGATGTAAATTATGATATGTATGCCACATATTTCAAGAAATTAGGTGAAACCGGCTTCTCCTGTACTACAAGTATATACACACAATGTATCAAATGAGACCAATCAATACATGATCACTCAGTAAATATAACTGATTTACTAACAGTTTTTACTAGCATTATATCACTGTTCTCTTGCATATCTTTTTACATATCATCATCATAATTTGTTAGTTTGTTATCCACAATGCTGTGACAAAAGTGTTGTGTGTCCAAGTCTCAAAACATTTCTGCATAAAGTATTACGGTACCTTTCCTACCTCCGTTGTATCAACAACTGATCCATAAATGTTCAACAGCACAATGACAATAAATTGCTAAGAAGGTAACAGTATTCCCAGTTATTGCACATGTCTTTCTGGGACCTAATGTGTGTCAGAAGTGCAGGAGGACAGTGAAGATCCCACAGGCAAGCTTTCAGTCTTACAAGATCCGAGCAGGTTGTCCAATGATGTTGGTGATCCCCAGTAGGTATGTATGAGTGTTTCAGATAACAAAGCTAAAACTACATTAACTTTTATGGCATAATAAGTTATTTACACTTCCTGGAGTCAAAGTCATGTACTTTAAGATATAATCACAAAGAAAAATACTTAACTGAGTAATAACTTGAGAGACAAATTGAAGCTTTAGATTGCTCAACTAAAACAGTGTAGGTGAAGCATGAATTTCAATTAAATATTGCAGATTTCTACTTTTCATTAGTACATCTACATTTATACTCCGCAAGCCACCCAACGGTGTGTGGCGGAGGGCACTTTACGTGCCACTGTCATTACCTCCCTTTCCTGTTCCAGTTGTGTATGGATCGTGGGAAAAACGACTGCCGGAAAGCATCCGTGCGCACTCGAATCTCTCTAATTTTACATTCATGATCTCCTTGGGAGGTATAAGTAGGGGGAAGCAATGTATTCGATACCTCATCCAGAAACGCACCCTCTCGAAACCTGGACAGCAAGCTACATCATGATGCAGAGCGCCTCTCTTGCCGAGTCTGCTACTTGAGTTTGCTAAACATCTCCGCAACGCTATCACGCTTACCAAATAACCCTGTGATGAAACGCGCAGCTCTTCTTTGGATCTTCTCTATTTCCTCTGTCAACCCGACCTGGTACGGATCCCACACTGATGAGCAATACTCAAGTATAGGTCAAACGAGTGTTTTG
The DNA here is from genome assembly GCF_023864345.2 of Schistocerca serialis cubense. Lineage (NCBI taxonomy): Eukaryota > Metazoa > Arthropoda > Insecta > Orthoptera > Acrididae > Schistocerca > Schistocerca serialis. Next base: position 1,092,463,984 of record NC_064638.1, read on the forward strand.
TACGCCACCTCCTTTGTTGATGGACTATATTTTCTAAGGACTCTCCCAATGAATCTCAACCTGGTACCCGCCTTACCAACAATTAATTTTATATGATCATTCCACTTCAAATCGTTCCCCACGCATACTCCCAGATATTTTACAGAAGTAACTGTTACCAGTGTTTGTTCTGCTATCATAGAACCATACAATAAAGGATCCTTCTTTCTATGTATTCGCAATAAATTACATTTGTCTATGTTAAGGGTCAGTTGCCACTCCCTGCAAAAAGTGCCTATCCACTGCAGATCTTCCTGCATTTCGCTGCAATTTTCTAATGCTGCAACTTCTCTGTATACTACAGCATCATCCGTGAAAAGCCACATGGAACTTCCGACAATATCTACTAGGTCATTTATATATATTGTAAAAAGCAATGATCCCATAACACTCCCCTGTGGCACGCCAGAGGTTACTTTAACGTCTGTAGACGTCCCTCCATTGAGAACAACATACTGTGTTCTGTTTGCTAAAAACTCTTCAATCCAGCCACACAGCTGGTCTGATATTCCATCGGCTCTTACTTTGTTTATCAGGCGACAGTGCGGAACTGTATCGAACGCCTTCCGGAAGTCAAGTAAAATGGCATCTACCTGGGAGCCTGTATCTAATATTTTCAGGGTCTCATGAACAAATAAAGCGAGTTGGGTCTCTCATGATCGCTGTTTCCGGAATCCATGTTGATTCCTACAGAGAAGATTCTGGGTTTCCATAAATGACATGATACGCGAGCAAAAAACATGTTCTAAAATTCTACAACAGATTGATGGCAGAGATATAGGTCAATAGTTTTGCGCATCTGCTCGACGACCCTTCTTGAAGACTGGGACTACCTGTGCTCTTTTCCAATCATTTGGAACCTTCCATTCCTCTAGAGACTTGCGGTACACGGCTGTTAGAAGTGGGGCAAATTCTTTCGCGTACTCTGTGTAGAATCGAATTGGTATCCCGTCAGGTCCAGTGGACTTTCCTCTGTTGAGTGATTTCAGTTGCTTTTCTATTCCTTGGACACTTATTTTGATGTCAGCCATTTTTTCGTTTGTGTGAGGATTTAGAGAAGGAACTGCAGTGCAGTCTTCCTCTGTTAAACAGCTTTGGAAAAAGGTGTTTAGTATTTCAGCTTTATGCGTGTCATCCTCTGTTTCGATGCCATCATCATCCCAGAGTGTCTGGATATGCTATTTCAAGCCACTTACTGATTTAATGTACGACCAGAACTTCCTACGATTTTCTATCAAGTCGGTACATAGAATTTTACTTTCGAATTCACTGAAAGCTTCACGCATAGCCCTCCTTATGCTAACTTTGACATTGTTTAGCTTCTGTTTGTCTGAGAGGTTTTGGCTGCCTTTAAACTTGCAGTGAAGCTCTCTTTGCTTTCGCAGTAGTTTCCTAATTTTGTTGATGAACCACGGCGGGTTTTTCCCATCCCTCACAGTTTTACTCGGCACGTACCTATCTAAAACGCCTTGAACTTCTTCCATAAACACTCAACATTGTCAGAGTCGGAACAGAAGTTTTCGTTTTGATCTGTTAGGTAGTCTGAAATCTGCCTTCTATTACTCTTGCTAAACAGATAAACCTTCCTCCCTTTTTTTATATTCCTATTTACTTCCATATTCAGGGATGCTGCAATGGCCTTATGATCACTGATTCCATGTTCTGCGCTTACAGAGTCGAAAAGTTCGGGTCTGTTTGTTATCAGTAGGTCCAAGATGTTATCTCCACGAGTCAGTTCTCTGTTTAAGTGCTCGAGGTAATGTTCGGATAGTGCACACAGTATAATGTCACTCGATGCTCTGTCCCTACCACCCATCCTAAACATCTGAGTGTCCCAATCTACATCTGGTAAATTGAAATCTCCACCTAAGACTATAACATACTGAAGAAATTTATGAGATATGTATTCCAGATTTTCTCTCAGTTGTTCTGCCACTAATGCTGCTGAGTCGGGAGGTCGGTGAAAGGAGACAATTATTAACCAAGCTCGGTTGTTGAGTGTAGCCTCCACCCATAATAATTCACAGGAACAATCCACTTCTACTTCACTACAGGATAAACTACTACTAACAGCGACAAACACTCCACCACCGGTTGCATGCAATCTATACTTTCTAAACATCGTCTGTGCCTTTGTAAAAATTTCGGCAGACTTTATCTCTGGCTTCAGCCAGCTTTCCGTACCTATAACGATTTCAGCTTCGGTGCTTTCTATCAGCGCTTGAAGTTCTGGTACTTTACTAACACAGCTTCAACAGTTTACAATTACAATACCGATTGCTGCTTGGTCCCCGCATGTCCTCACTTTGCCCCGCACCATTTGAGGCTGTTGCCCGTTCTGTACTTGCCCGAGGTCATTTAACCTAAAAAACTGCCCAGTCCACACCACACAACCCCTGCTACCCGTGTAGTCGCCTGCTGTGTGTAGTGGACTCCTGACCTATCCAGCGGAACCCGAAACCCCAGCACCCTATGGCGCAAGTCAAGGAATCTGCAGCCCACACGGTCGCAGAACCGTCTCAGCCTCTGATTCAGACCTTCTACTCGGCTCTGTATAAAATGTCCGCAAGTCAGTCCTGTCAACGATGCTGCAGATGGTCAGCTCTGCTTTCATCCCGCTAGTGAGACTGGCAGTCTTCACCACATCAGATAGCCGCCAGAAGCCAGAGAGGATTTCCTCTGATCCATAGCGACACACATCATTGGTGCCGACATGAACGACCACCTGCAGATGGGTGCACCCTATACCCTTGATGGCATCCAGAAGGACCCTCCCCACATCTGGAATGACTCCCCCCGGTATGCACACGGAGTGCACATTGGTTTTCTTCTCCTCCCTTGCTGCCATATCTCTAAGGGGCCCCATTACGTGCCTGACGTTGGAGCTCCCAACTACCAGTAAGCCCACCCCCTGCAGCCGCCCGGATCTTGCAGACTGAGGGGCAACCTCTGGAAAAGGATTAACATTTTCAATCAAACAGACCAAATCTTCAGACTAACTCTTCCACATAACAGCCTAATTAAGGTCCAATGGAATACACCTGTCCCTCTTTTCAAAAACCAAAATGTTGGCCAAACTTTTGAATATGCGTCTTCCATGAAAAATTCTTTCAGGCTAAAACCCAAACATTCAGCAGTGGGTTTAAAAAATAGGGCAAATGGAATTTGTAATGAAGAGTTAAAGAAGTGGACAAAGAAGAAACTGCAACAAAAGATGCTGACTGAAAAAGGTACAACAAAATCACAATCAAGAATGATTATTTGATGTTTTCTTTGCATGACAAGTCATTTACAACATCACCAATGGCAAAACATTTAAGTGTAGCACTTAAAAATTCTATGTTTCTATATTACTAAGCAGTCAAAACAGTCATCCAGCTGGAGGGGCAACAAAAATTAGATTTTCACTACTTCATAAAATTATTGGTCAAATTAAAAAATGTACGATGCTGGCATAATATATTCATTAAGTGGTATAAATATTATGTTAAAGGCTAACACAATAAGTCAAGTATTCTAAAGATTATGCTGCCTGTATTCAGCCAGCATTTGAGAAAGAGAGCACGTAGCAACTTCCAACAAATTTTACACGTAATTTCAAAACAATTCCATACTTTTTTCTTTTTGCTTAACATGAAATATTTAAAGCATTAACTCACTAGTGTTTGAAGCTGTTTTATACGTGAGAGTTTGATTCTTTGAAGAATTGGGGTTGGGGGTTACTGGTACACAATAATTAGTTGCTCAACACAAAGTTCAGTGTTGTGAGTATTCTATATCACATTTTTAGTTTGCAGCTATTTCATCTCGTAAGGCCAGTTATTGACTACTAGTTGAGATGTCACAAAGATAATACAGTACAGTTAAGGTCAAAATTTTGAAAAACACTTTAAGGTTTATATTTTATTTATAATTTCAAAACTTGATCTCATTAAAATTAAGGCCTCAGCGTTTAATGCTACAGAAACATCAGCAATCAGAAAATTCTGCTGGCAAGTTTATATTTTTATAGGCTTATATACAGTTTCCTGATGTGTAGGGCCCATGCCTTATTACAAGATTACAAACCCTAGATTTGGTGCTTTTTTTATTGGTGCAAAATTTCTCACACATGAAGAAAGAATGGAAAATCTATGAGAAAAGGGTAGTTCAATCCTTTACTAGAGGCATTATATGAAATTTTTAAAATAATCTACTAATACTACATTAATCAGGATACAAAATGAAATCAAATATCTCTCACCTAGAAGGGCTGTATGCAAAGCTTCAATGAAATTATTCTTCTTATTGGCATATCGTGACAACCATTCCACAATGGCTGGACAAGAGGCCAACGCTTGCAATAATGAATTAATAAAACATGTGTTTCCTAGGTTCACAAGACCACATATTTGGCCTGAAAGGAAAACAGCAGGAGTGTTGGATTAAAAAAATGAAAAACACTGTAAATATTGTTTCAGTAACCACATTCTTGATAAAACAAACACTGCTTATTTACTAATCATAGACAAGCTGCAAACAGAAAATCAATAGGCAAAATGTTTCTGTAGTGACTCCTTAAAACATTTCATCACATCTGTTCATTTGATTTCTTCTTCAACAGCTTTCAAAAGCATTAAATACAAAGATTATCATGCCTCATCTAGTCAGGTACCTTTGGAATAACATACAACTGAATATAGTAACAAGGGGCTCAATTTTCTCTGATCTGTGGGATAGATGACAACAGTTGCAACACTCATATTCACCACGAGTATCTTGTAAAAGCCACACATGGACTCAATGCTGATAGATTCTTATTAAAAGGATGTTAAAATGACTGTCAATCATATCAAAAGCTTGACTCACAAAACAATTGGCACCCCATATGACCTGGCAACTCATAAACCTCAATGAACAGATTGTTAACAAACTTGATGCTCAAAATACATATAGCTAGTTTCACAAGCTGCAACACTGTCGCGGATAAAACAGTGACCCGTATATACAATAAGGTTCCTTTAATTTACGTCTATGGTCACTAACTTTTTGTTAACAGATTACCAGTTTCGGTCTATAATGACCACCATCAGATCTGCAGCAAAAAATGAGAAAGAAACATAAATACACTATCAGATTGTCTACGGCTTAAAAACAATAAATAGACCATAATGAAAAGTACTACTGGCATATATATGCATTTAAGCACTTCAAGTATGAAGAGGTATAAATGTTTTATAAAAACAAAGTCCTAATGTACTGCAGTCATAGTGGCATCGTCAAATGTTAAATTGAAAATCAGCACCAGCATATGCACGAGTCACGTTGTCAGTAGCACTACTGTTCAAAACAAGCTGCCATACAGTTGCCACAAGATATTTGTGTTGTAGGTTCACCAGATGTTTCTAATGTAGGCATACACTAATTTTCAATGATTAATTGAACAGCGTAAAATAAAGGGGGATACAATAGTTGAAGTCTGTAATGAACTTATAACGTATAAAAGGCAATACAGTAATAAAAAGCAATGAAACAGAACACAATACAAGTCAGATTGCTATAAAGAGAAAGAGTTAAGAGACAGTAGTTGGCATATGCTCAAGTGCCAATATTCTAGATAATGACATAAGTTATAAACACCTTTGATTGTGCATGGAATAATATTAAAAAAACTATAAAACAAATCACTAAAGAAGCCACAATGAAAGAAAACATAATGTTGCACATAATCAGTGCCCTCTGTTAGCACTAATGCCAGAATTACGCATAGACGAGAAATGGTTGGAGGAACGTGACGCCAGAGGGCCCCTCCTACCCTGCGGCACTCCGTTGCAAGCAAAGAATGATAAAATTCCGTAACAGTATACGACCAACATTATCTAGTTAATGCAGTATATGAAATGGACAGAGAAGGAACAAGGAAATACTAGAGTCATGCGTAAAATGTATGAAAAACGAAGTAAATATGTAAGGCACACAATACTTGGTGAAACTATCAACAAACTATATATAACAGAGACGTGCAGTGATTAAAGTAAAACACTGTCAAACAAAGCAAAGTAGGCATTGGGCACAAAGTCACTCTGCCAGTTAAACAGTTTTGTTGGTTCTTTCTTTTTTGCTTCATAAATTTCAAGCTCCTCTAACAAATTAAGAGCACGACCTTTTTCCACTCTGTGGAGAATACACACATAATTCTCAATGCTGCCCATCGAATGACCAGTTTCAGTTAAATGCTGTCCCAAAGCAGTTTTGTTCTGTGGCTATAAGTGTTCTTTAAACCTTAATTTAAAAGAGCGGCCCGTTTGACCAATATAATATTTGTCACAGTTACTGCAGTCAACCCTCTATACTCCAGAGCCATCAAATTTGTCATTACTTCCTTTTCAGTTTATGTTTTATTCGGAGTTTTAGTGTGTTGTTAATGTGAAAGCCACATCTGACATTAGACTTTTTAAAACATTTTTCTATTTTCAGGGACTTTTGCCGTTAAATTTCATGGGAATTCTATCTTTTCATTATGGCCTATGTATTGTTTTTAAGCTGTAGACAATCTGCAAGTGTATTTATGTTTTTTTCTCATTTTTTTTCTGCAGATCTGATGATGGTCATTACAGACCGAAACGGGTAATCTGTTAACAAAAAGTTTTTTGACCACAGACGTAAATTAAAGGAACTTCATTACATACAGCTAGCCTGTTCAAACATTGCAAACAACATTTAAAGATGTAGAAGGAATAGACTCACAACATATGCATCTATAATTGAGGTAATACTGTAATGAAGTCATGTGAAACAGGGGCAATGTGCCTAATGCTGTTTAACAGTATTTCCGGTCTCTTAGGCACTCCAGTTAGAAAAAGTTAATGAATACAAAGCTGCAAAATGTTCTCAATTTCCTAATAATTGGACAAGTCAAAAATAATATTAGGTTGGGGCATAAGTTTGTCGCACATTTTGTTTTGTGTGTCGATATTCCAGTTACTATAGGTTTATTTACCAACTGCCATTTTTTATTTGTATCCATTGTTGCTATTTCAGTTTACATATTGTCATTTGGAGACAGTGAGTGGAGCTGTAGACACAAGAAAGTGGAGTGCCAAGTGGAGAAATTGCAATACTTCTGACATATTCTTTTGTTTGAGTTCAATAGAAGGGTGACAGCAGGGGAGGCGGCCAGAAACAGTGGTGCCATGGTATGGGGCTAATGCCATTGGACAGAGCATGGCAAGAATTTTTTTTAAGGAGGATCATTTTGACATTAATGATTCTCCATGTTCAGGGGGGCCTTTGAGGTTTGATGATGATCATTTAAATGCATTAATCCACAGTGACCTATGTCAGTGCACTTGAGAACTGGCAAATGCAATGAACTGTGATCATTCCAGCATCATGCAACATCTGCATGCAGTGGGGAAGGCTCAGAAATTGTGTGTATAGGTACCACATGCTTCAAGCCAAAATCAAAAAAGTCAGCAGGTGGCCATATGCACATCTATGCTTGCTTGTCATCAATTGCCTTGTGAACAACACTGACCACTCCTATACTGTATCATTACTGGTGATGAGAAATGGTGCCTTTGCACTAACATCAGGAAAAGAAAGGAATGATTGAGCTTAAATAAAGCAGTAACTCCCCATACAAATGCCTATGTGCATCCACAAAAGGTAATGTTATGCATCTGATGGAACAACGATGATGTGCTATGCTACGAACGGCTTTTCCTAAATGTAACCATCACTGCTGACATTTACTGTCAGCAACTGAGACATCTTGTAGACATGAGCCAAAAATGACCAGGAAGAATGCATGAAGTGATGCTGCTCTGTGATAACCCCCACCCACATTCTCCCAGACTGACTCAGAAAACTATACAGAAGTTGGATTTGGAAGTCATTCCACACCCACCTTATCCACCAGTTATTGCACCCTCAGATTTTCACTATTTCTGCTCTCTATTGAACAACCTTCAAGAAACTTCCTTTCCTGATGAAAATGCACTCCAAACATGGCTCGACAAGTTAACTGCCTGAAAACCACATGGTTTCTACAGTTGTGGAATCTAAAAGTTACCCCAACATTGGCGGTCTGTCATAAATAGTGAAGGAGAATATATTACCGATGACTATAGTCTCTTTTATGTGTATCCACTGTGTTCATTAAACTCGTGGAAAGACACTATAAACTTATGCAACATTCAAATATATATAAGCTTCGAAATTAACAATTCAGATCAACAAAAGTAAACATAAGCACACCGGCCAAGTATTAGTCCCGTCCTGGTGGACACATCATGCTAGTACTGCATCTCGCCTTGACAATGGCTTCAGTTTGGTGAGGAAGAGAGTCAACAAGTTTCTTCAGGTATGCTGTATCCAACTGAAGCCACTCACTGATGATAAGACCTCATAGAGCAACCAAATTTTTGTGGTGTTGATTGCTACACTTCAATTGCTGTTCGAGACCTTTTCTATGGGATTAATATAAGATGGTTTAGCAGGCTAGTCGAAGTGAGAAACGGTGCCTGCATGTTCATAAAACCAGGAATGTATGCACAGAACCCAGTGAACATGACTATTGTCATCTTGAGTGACATCAGTGTCTACAGCCTGAAGAAAGGGCAACACTTGGTCACTGAGGATACTGAAATAAACATCCTGGTTCATATTCATGACAACCTTAATGAGTAGGCCCAAATCGTGGTATGAAAAACATTCCTAAAACATCACAAAACCCCCTCTGGTCTGAACTATTTCCTTGACATGCTGCACGTTAAACGTCTCACTAGGTTGTCAGTATATTATCTGAAAACAGGCATAACCATTACTCTTCAGACCAAAACCATGATTTTCATACCACAGTGCACATGTCCAGTCAGCTAATGTCCAGTTTCCATACTTTTTGCTCCATTGAAGACATACAGCTTTATGCGTCACTGTGACCAACGGCCTTTTGCAAGGAACCCGACTCCAAATGTCCACTGCATACCTTTCTCTTCACAATGTTTTCTCAGAAACTGGTTGTGATGGACCTAAATTCACAGACGATAGCAATGCCAGTTGGGTATGAAACCAACTGTCAGTGACAAGGCATGACTTCTTTAATTCCTGTCAGTTACAATCTTTTTATTACCACTGTGTTACAAGGCTGCAAGAGGTACATCATTCCTTGTAGACAAATTGCACAGTTCACATAATTACATTAACAAATTGTACTATTTCATGGACAGTATGGTAATGGACACATCCAAAACCAATAGTTCCCTGTCATGTCTCTACGGTGACACATCTTAGTGTGCCAGTATATATATATAATTAACTTCCAAGACTTACAACAGGTGGCCACTTGACAGCCTGGTACAAGGATTATGCTCTCTACAGTGCTCCAAAGCAATCAATGTTTTGTCAGGGCAGCTTTCATCAGTTATATTTGAAAGAGAAACCATGAAATCAGCTAATAAATGCAAAACCTTCTTTATTAAAAAAAAAAAAAAAAAAAAAAAAAATAGCCAACTAATAAGTGAAATAGTCAGGTAGTCAACATATCACAGAGGTAGCTCAGAAGAATAGTAAGGGACAGTTCAAGCAATAAAGCAACAGAATACACACAAGTAATGTCAATGCCATATGCATAAAGCCAAATCATAGTTACTCCATGCTCTGCTAAAGATGTTAAGAATGTACTGAACACAATATAAAAAATCCTCACAAGTTCATAATACCTCAAGGAAATTATTAACGTCCTGTTCTTCATATAATCATATACAACCCATTCAGTCACATGCACATTAGGCCTACCTCATTATAACATAGCATATTTCCAGTTCAGTAAAAGTGCAAACTTTCGGAGCCAGCTTCTTGGCAGAAGGGATGAAGGGATACAAAAATGGATGAAGGAAAAGGACTGGCGAGGTTTAGGAAATGCGGAGGTTCTTTCCTTCTCATCCTGTTCGTTAAGTCTCCCCCGACCCAGGGTTCCGGGCGACTTCTTCAAACACTCCCCATTTTCTAAGCCTCATCAATACCTTTTTGTTCATCCCTCCAATGGACTTGTTACGATGAACCAGTTGAGAAACAAGCTCTGACCGGGCAGTGATGGGCAACAATGTTCCTTCTAGAATGCTGGAGAATGTTCCAGAGTCTTCCAGAATGTAAAATCTCTTCCAGAATGTTCCATGATTTCGAAGAATGTTCTTGCATGGAGTTGAGAGTCTGGAGGAATGTGGAAAGGGTGTACTCAACCTCAATCTAAATCACGAAGATGTCATCTGTGAATCTAACCCAGGTGAGGGTTTTGGGATTCTAGATGGTTAGAAAGGATTCCTCTACATGGCCCATGAAGAGGTTGGCATAGGATAGTGCCATGCAGGTGCCCACTGTCATACTTCAAAGATGAAGTAATTGTGGGTGAGGATATAGTTGCTCATGGTGGCCAGGAAGGAGGTTGTAAACTTGGAATCCGTCAGGCACTGGGGAAGGTAGTGTTCAATAGCAGCAATGCCAGAGGCATTAGGGATGTTAGGGAAAGGCAGGTGGCATCAACAGTGGCGGGCTGAGCATCATGTGCTAAAGGAACAGGAACTGTGGAGAGTCAGTGGAGGAAATGCTTGGTGTCTTTTATATAAGAGGGAAGGTTGTGGGTAATAGGCTGCTGGTGTTGTTGATCCATGACAGCAGAGATTCTCTCAGTGGGGCCACAAAGGAACTTCCTGGGTGGTTGGATTTGTGGACTTTAGGAAGCATGTAGAAACTAGGAGTGTGGGGCGGGTAGGGGTGAGGAGATAGACTCCAAGGAGAGGTTCTGGGATGGGCCAAAGGATTTGAGAAGAGACTGGAGACACTACTGGATCTCCGGAATGGGGACACTGTGGCAGGGTTTGAAGTTAGTAGACCTTAGTATAATGGTATGATGCATTGCCAACTCCAGCTACTGCTGTAACATGTATTGACTTTCCACTGACCTGTACACTACTTATGAAATTTCCCTAAGAAAATAAAACAAAACTGCCACTAGCTAAGGCTACCCCCCCCCCCCCCCCCCCGCATTTTTTTAAATATTCTGACAGATATAAACTTATTGTGCTGGAAATGTAACTGACACTATAAAACTATAAAAACAGTTGCTTGATAAAAATTAAAATCTATTAATCAAGACACAGTTTACTCAATTACATATCCTCATGAGATTGAAATATTGCTGCGTTAACAATGCTTTATAGTTTACTTTGTCTTATAAACTGAATTATTGTTCAAAGTCATTTTCATATGTTACTCAATATGTGAATCATTTCTCTGCCTAATAGAGATCCACAGCAGTGGTGCAAAGTATAATGGATAGTATAAATTGCATTCCTCAATGATCTAGTAAAACTAATCTAACCACCACAACTAACTATAGCTATTATTACTATTGCATTACAACCATTTTCGCTACTGTACACTATATGTGACTAAAACACATTACAAACAGTAATAACAAGTTTTTTGCCTGCCATATCCCATAGAGCACTCCATCACTTCTCGGTCCATAGGTCCAGATTCCGTAAGGTACTCCATCACTTCGCAGTCCACAGGTGAAACATGATGGTTCCTTGGGCACTGCAGAAGGTGATTTGGTGGAATCTGACATTTCTGTTGTCTCCTGGCTCCCAGCATTCATGGGAGCATCATTGCAGCCAATGAGCAGCAATGTCACATGCCAGCCCGCATTACCCTGTTATTGGCTCCTTGAGTGGAAAGGACCAGGCCTATAGCTGCACTTCCACTCTGATGTTACAGTCATGTTTGCCGAGCATGTGTTATCAGCTGTTCGTACAACGAGAAGACAAAAAGTCATGGAATACTTCCTAATATCATGTCGGATCTGCTTTTGAATGGCATAGTGGAGCTGCTCAATGTTAAAGTCGTTGGAAGTCCCCTGCAGAAATACTGACTCATTTTGTCCCTACAGCTGTCCGTTACTGTGAAAGTGCAGCTGATGCAGGATTTTGTGCACGAAGTGATCTCTCGATTATGTCCCATAGATGTTTGATGGGATTCATGTTGGGCGATCTGGATGGCCAAGTCATTTGCTCACACTGTCCTGAATATTCTTCAAACCAACTTCAACTTCAAACAATTGTGGCCCGGTGAAATGATGCACTGTCATTTCTAAAAATTCCATTGTTGTTTGGGAACATGACGCACATGAATGGCTGCAAACGGTCTCCAAGTAGCCCAACATAACCATCTCCAGTCAATGATGGTTCAGTTAGACCAGAGGACCCAGTCCATTCCATGTATACATGGCCCACACCATTATGGAGACACCACCAGCTTGCATAGTGCCTTGTTGACAACCTGGCTCCGTGGGGTCTGAACCACAATCAAACCCTACAATCAGCTCTTACCAACTGAAATTTGGACACATCTGACCAGGCCATGGTTTCCAGTCATCTAGGGTCCAATTAACATGGTCCCAAACTCACAAGGGGCACTGCGGATGATGTTTTGCTATTAGCGAAGGCACTCGCGACGGTTGTCTGCTCCCATAGCCCATTAATGCCAAATTTGCAGCAATGTCCTAATGGATATGTTCATTGTATGTCCCATATTGATTTCTGCTGTCATTTCATACAGTGTTGCTTATCTATTAGCACTGACAACTCTACGCAAATACCACTGCTCTCGGTCGTTAAGTGAAGGCCATCGGCCACTGTGTTGTCCGTGGTGAGAGGTAATGCCTGAAATTTGGTTTTTTCTTGGCAGTGTTGGTCTCAGAATATTGAATTCCCTAATGATTTCCAAAATTGAATGTCCCACGCATCTAGATCCAACTACCATTCCACATTCAAAATCTGTTAATTACCATTGTGCGGCCATAGTAATGTCAGAAACCTTTTCACATGAATCATCTGAGTACATATGACAGTTTCACCAATGCACTGCCTGTTTATATATTGTATACATGTTACTATCATCATTTCTATATGCACATATAGCTATCCCAAGATTTTTGTCACTCCACTGTATGCCATGGTTGTTGACTTCAACTGTCTTCAATGGTTTGCTTCCCTATCTTCCATTACAACCTCCCACAGTGCCGTGTGTGGTAGTTGACTGATAAGCTGTCATGCTACACAAGCCTTTCTTACTACACAAACCTATCTTGAAATTGGATTGACGATATTATCCAGGATTTGAAATGTTATCTTGTAATGCCGTACCTCCTTGACGTCTTCAATGCCACATTAGTTGCTATGATCTGGCATTAACTACAGCTGCATACAGTGCAGGCAAAGAGTGTGTTCTGGCATGCTTTCTTCACCACAGGCATTGAGGGATTCAAGTATTTCATTCAAAGTCTCCATTTTACAAAACTTCCTGGCAGTTTAAAACTGTGTGCCAGACCAAGATTTGAACTTGGGACCTTTGCCTTTCGCAGACAAGTGCTCTACTGACTTAGTTACCAAAGTGCGACTCACGACCCGACCTCACAGCTTCAATTCCGTCAGTACCTCGCCTCCTACCTTCCAAACCAGGAGACAAGGTACTGGCAGAACTGAAGCTGTGAGGATGGGTCATGGGTCATGCTTGGGTATCACAGTTGGTGGAGCACTTGCCTGCGAAAGGCAAAGGCTCCAAGTTCAAGTATCGGTCTGGCACACAGTTTTAATCTGCCAGGGAGTTTCATATCAGTGCACACTCTGCTGCAGAGTGAAATCTCATTCTGGAAACATCTCTATTTCATGTTGGGAAAGAATCTGTATGTGCACCTCGCTGTCTGGACATCATCCTGTCACTTCTGTCATAGGAAGAGGATCTGACCACAAATTTCCTATGTGGTTGTGGTCCATACTCCTATTATATTCTACTTGTGATAGTATTCCTCTCTCTTCTCATAGCAGATCATCACTTTCTTTTGTATCTGTAGAGTGAATGAAAATATTTCAGATATGTCTTAACTACGTGGAACCAAAACCTCTCATAACTTGAAGAAGTATTCCGTATTGCACTCTGACTTCCGCGGTGGCCAAGTGGTTCTAGGCGCTTCAGTCTGGAACCGCGCAACTGCTAGTCACAGGTTCGAATCCTGCCTCAGGCATGGATGTGTGTGATGTCCTTAGGTTAGTTAGGTTTAAGTAGTTATAAGTTCTAGGGGACTGATGACTTCAGATGTTAAGTCCCATAGTACTCAGAGCCATTTGAATCATTTGAACCGTATTGCACTCTGTTAATTTCCCATGCTGCGGTTATGAGCAGACGTCTGTGCACACAAATGCTAGCACAATGTTTCATTAACATAGTTCGGGTAGTGTCACAACATATCGTTATTGTTCAGACATGTAATCATAACTGTCTAAATCCTCCCGCCCAACAGTCTCTCTTGCTCACTTCTTCCATGTGTGCACTACAATTGTGTATCCTGGTGGTTCTAAGATAATTGTGTTTAGCCAGCTTCATTAACACGTTATTTGCAGCTCCTTAGTCAGTCAGTCACCTTTTCTAGATTTATTAGTTCTGCACCAAAAACTTTATGAGTATTTAAGTTTCCCAGTAAAAGGAAACATAGTGTTAGTTGATCCACTAGGTCCATATGTTTGAAAGGAGACAAATATTGCACAATCTGTCATCTGCAGCATCTGGATTTGGACTGCAACTTCCTTTGATGTAGTGCTGAGAAATAATTGCTCACTGAAGGTGTCTGAGCATACTAAAATTCAGACCCTTTGAGACACTCTTTGTGTTGACACAGTTTTTGTAATAAACGTGAGTGATCAGGACGTTCATTTTCTAAAAAATATTGTTTCTTGAGTAGTATTGCATACTGATGATAGCCATCACCCATCCAAGGTCGGAAAAGTATCCTTCACAGCTCTATTAAATTATCATCACATGTGACACTGACAGTGATGCTAAGAGAATGGCAGTATGGGTTACTTTCATCTTCCTTTCTTGTTACATCTTTGATGGAAGTACCATGTCTGTATTCATGTAGTCAACTTTACATGAGGTGGGATCCACCTCAGCCAAAGATACCAGATCAGTTTTTGCTTTTCGTTTCTTCACCTTGTCCCTCTCATTTGCTTGGGTCTCCCTGTTTTAATTTCAATGACAGGGAATGATTTAAGCTACTCTATGGCCTGGTGCTCAATGTCAGCTATTGGCTGATATCAGGTTGTAGGCCTCCTGTTTCCTGAGGAGTGGACACTGGACGATATCGTTTTACCAGCTGATTCTGAACAAAGACGTTTCCTCTCCAGCTGCATCAGAGGAATGAAGTTCTCTGATATGAGTGGAACAGGGGCTGTCATAATGGTAGGATGCAATTGTTCATACTGTTCCCTGGTGTCACAGTATTATAAGCAATTAATCTTCTTCTTTCTCTCTCTATTTTCTCTATTCTCCATACTTCTGCTCCATATAGTAACACTTGTCTGACAATAATTTTATATATTCTTATTATGGTTGCCACTGGCAGAAATTTGGATGATAATAATTTGTTAAGTGAATATGACACACTGCTGGCTGCTTTGATCCTCACTTCAATTTCTTGTTACTCATAATTTCTGTTGTTCACTGCATCCCCAGATAATTCAACTCATCTTTTTCTTCAAACAAGTGGTTATCAATTTGCAGAGTTTTCTGATTTTTGTTTTGTAATTTCTTTGTACCCTCAAGAATTTTTTTTTTTATTGTCATTTCTCTATAATCCAATTTCCCTCTTTTTTAACAGCATTCTTGCCAGAACTTTCAGGTTATCTAGATTTTCAGAAATAAATGCCACATCTTCTGCAAAGGCAAATACATTCATTTACATTCCGATGCAAACTCCCTCTTCTGCTTTGCCTGCTGTGCCCAGTGTTTGCTATATTATTATGTTGAACAAAATTGGTTATATTCCATCTCTTTGTCTAAATCCTGTTTATATGTTGACAGTCATGGGATATTCTTGTTCTGTTTTTACTATCCCTTTAGAGCCTCCCAATGCAACTTTCAAACAATTTCTAATCTTCTTCAGTATTCCAAACTTCATTTTCTCCCACAAATTTTCCCTGTTTATGTTATCATGGGCTTTCTTAAAATCAACAAAGAATATCACCATTACTTTGTTGTATTCCCAATATTTTGTTATAGCTTGATCGATTATACGTAAGTCCCACTTATTTTTCAAATATTGGCTGTTTTAAATGTTATGTAATTGAAGATGAAGGGGGAAGAAAGGAAAAGAAAGAGAAGGAACTAATGATATCAGTTGCATCATAACTTTGTGCAGAGACAGCTGAGGATTCAAATCAGGGATCTCCTGCCTACTAGGCAGTAGTGTTAACCACTACACCATCCGGATACAGTGTTTATCGCAAATGCGCTGACTATCTCAGCATGCTCCACTGCTGACCTACATTCCCACCTAGCACCAGCTATCCACAATCCCCGCCCATGTCCTAATTTTAGACTCCCACTGGAGGTCGAATGAAATGTGCATCTGCAATGAATGTTGTGGACTCATTGCCCACTGAGGCAAATAAATTATATGAATTCTAGGTGTATGTTCTTTCTGATACGTACCAAAGAAGACACACCACACATTCACATAACCTTTTAAATGTGGTTCCAATCTTTTCCAGAGAATCTTGGCAAACATGGGAGGGGGGGGGGGGGGGGGCTAGTCTAATTAATGAGAAGCCTCTATAATTTATGCATTCTCGTTTATTGCCCTTTCTATGAACTGGTTCTATGATCATTTCTTTCCACTTAGCTGGTATTTGAGACCTCACAAACTTTAAATCTCTCATTATTGAGGGCTTTATAGTTTAATGTTGCACTGGTAAATCATGACGTTTAGCTTTTCTGATACTGCACTTCCTGCAAACACTATGATAAAGGTACCAAAATCATGACCTTAACATTTCTTGATATCTCCTCCCAACAAAAGGAGAAAGGTACCAGAACCTATTCCATTTCCTTTTAGATCTCTCTAGATGTGGCAGGTAAACTGGACTTCTTATGACTAGCTGCCTAACATACTTCTACATGACAAATTTGGACATCAGATCCCTCTTGGACTGCATTGAATACGAAAATCAGCCATGTCTATCCCATAATAAGAGACCTGTAGAAGCACTCGGGTCAACGCTGTGACTGCTATGAGACTGAGAGGTCTCAGGAATTACTTCAAGCAATGAGGAACACCCACTTAGTGTCATGGCCACCCCTTGAAATACAAAGTTGGGTAAATAAACAATAACTAGGACCTTAAAACACTAACTGCTTCTACTATTTTTTGTTTAGGGAAAATAAATTGCAGAGCTTTGGGATTCAAAAATGAGTCAGTGGAGTTGGAAGAGGAGTTTAAGATCAAATATTGTTTGGGTTACGTCAAGTACAACGATAATATCAAGACCAAACAGAATTAAAATCAAGATGAGTTTTATTGCAGTAAAACACAGTATAGAGGAAATTTGGGTATAGACTTCACTGCAAAATCAGAAAATCAACAATAATATTACATATACAAGACTCATTTTAAAAACAAAGAGAAGATACTCCAGGGAAATCATTCACCCCTGTACACCAATGTGCTCACATTCTGATGAAGAGGTAGAACAGCTCAATGAAGAGTAACAAAAAATATCCCACTGCAATGTAATAGCAGAAGAAAAAGAAAAACTGCAGAATGATTCTTCCCTCGAAATTATGGGTATGGTACCAGAAATGATGGAGACCATATACTAACAGCATTTGCCAAACACATTCATTCAGAATAAAAAGATACAGTGGTCAAATTAAATGTTGAGTATCACTGAAATTTTAATACTGAACATTGCAGTCCAGAAATTAGTTATGATATCAACACAATGGTTTATTTGTAATGTGATTTTAACTGAAACAGTCCATGTTTCTATCGTGAGGGAGCAGTACATGCAGTCTATGGCAACCATGTCATCTGTAAACATTGAAATACCTGTGCTGCGTGTCATTATGAGAGTTGTGTTGGTTCAGGATGATTTGGACAGCAATACATACAGCCAGAGGCTCCGTATAGTCACCCTAACAGAGCATGGAATGAGACTGTTGGGCATTGCAGTGAATGTTGCTGTGAGTCAAAGTGAAGTCTGTAGAAATTGGAAGAAGTTTCTAATGACAGGATCAGTTGGCCACAGAAGAAAAATGACAGGTGTCCAGGACCAATATCTGTATATAACAATAGGCAGAAACCCTCAACACAATGCCAAATGTCTCCAGCTACGGTTCCAAACAGCTACAGGAGTGTAGTTGTCAACACAAACAATACAAAATAGGCTCTATCAGCAGGGATTACATGCCAGAAGACCTCTCAAAGCTCCTCCTCTGATTCATGTTTGGAGAGGGGCTCGTATTGCATGAATGAAACCACTCTCTGTGGACCAGGCAGCAGTGGAACACAATGCTCTCTTTCTGATGAGAACCATATCAGGCTTTAAAATGTGTTAAGTTTATTTTTCTTTTATTACAACTATAGCTCACAGAAGAAAATCAGTTTTGTTTCCTATTATGTCCACTACTGTTAAAAGAGAATGTGACAGTTTAAGGCAAACTGGGATATAATACAACAAGCTAAATAACACACAACTACTTGTAAATGACTTTAAGAGGATGTGAGAAGATAAAATGAAAATATGGCAAGAGAAGCAACTGAAAACAATAAAATTATGATGAAAACATGGAATCCTTACAATTCATATAGAACGAGGGGTTAAAGTCCAGATCAGGGCCAGTGGCAGTCATGGTGGTGTTCCCCAACTGCTCATAGGATGGCAATGTGTTGGTTTTGCATACCAATGGGATGCTACTTTCATGTAACCAATGAGAAGTGAGGAACAAAGCAATATTTCTAGCGCCACATTGAAATAATTTTATTGTTCACTGTTTATTTGTGGTTTTCTTCAGATTTTTATTTTTCAACTACAGCTATGAAATCCATTAACTGGAATGCTCAGTGATTTGGTGATCTGTGGTGAAGTAGTATGTCACATGGTTTAATTGATGATGATTGGTTTGTGGGGCGCTCAACTGCGCTGTTATCAGCACCTGTACAAATTCCCAACCTTTGCTCAGTCCAATCTCGCCACTTTCATGAATGACGATGAAATGATGGGAACAACACAAACACCCAGTTATCTCGAGGCAGGTGAAAATCCCTGACCCCGCCGGGAATCGAACTCGGTGGTTTAATTGTGAAATAACAAAAATCTATTAAGTGTGATGGCGAAATGATCTAAAAATGTCAAAGGTTACAATCAATAGCATAGTGTCTAAGTACAGCAAAGGCTGCTATTTTTCATATGTTGTGTCTAGAAGAAGTGCTGGTTTGTTGGAAGCAATTAAAAATTGGCACAGTTCTGCAGTTTACATATTTGTGTGTTTGTATGTGCAGATTTAAGTTTATATCCTTTGAAATGGACATGGCTAAGCACACTGCTGATGATTGTAGACAATTTTTAAGAGATATTCATGTAGAAGTGTGCTGTAGGTGTACAAATGGGATAATACAAATTTTCTGGATATAATTAAAGATAACATTTTGCCAGACAACAATAATTTCACACTGTTTCTTTTTTTTAATATAAGTGCCTGAAAGATGAAGGTCTTCAGTACCTCAAAGTCAACTACAAATTGACTTTTACGGATGCCATGACAGGTGCTCATACCAATATCACAGAGGGCATATGGGCTGCTATCAGTCAGTCACTGCATGTCACAAGGCAGCGCTAGGCATTTTTTGATACCTACTGGTCTGAATGGGTGTGGAGAAAGCAGAACCGAAATGAATCAGATAATTTTTTTTTTTCTCTCTCTCTTTTCTGAGAGTTGCTGCCTTAGTTTACAATTCACATGACTAAAATTTCTTCCAGATTCATTTTTGCTTTTTTTAATTCACAATTCTTATTCCTACAACAAGCAGCAGTTCTATTAATAATATTGGTTTCCACAAATATCTAACAGTTTTTCCCAATTATGATACTATTATGAGGTTGTCGTCACACTGGAATGTGGCAGTTTGGTTGTGAGTTGGCAAGGCTAACAAATTAGAAAACTGAAGAACCTAGCTGTGGTGAAAGACTGTTCTTAGCCTAACCTGAAGTCTATGTTTGGCTGAACTGCGACAGTTTGGTTGTGAGTTGGTGAAGCCAATAATTCCGAAAGCTAAAAACCTACTTGTGTTTAAAGACTGAGCTATGGCTTAACCCGAGGTCTAGGTCAGGTTGGAATGTTACAGTGAAAGTCAATAATTTTTGTTGGCACAAATATTTCATTGCTTTTTTTCTGAACATGTCACTAATTATGAGGATGTAGTTAGGTTAAGACTTAAGAACATAGCATACATTGCTGTCAGTGAAAGCAACAGCAATTAAATTAATGATCTTGTTTGTCACAAACATTTATCTCTTTCTTCCAAATGTATTACAGTTTCCGAGGTTGTGGTATACCAAGATGAGGAAGCTGTAATATCCGTAAGTCTTTTGCTTCCAAACACATTACCAAGTGGGACAGTGCAACTGACAGCCCACTGGACTCGCATTCGGGAGGATAAACCACTTAAGGTAAATGTCAAGATAGTTCCTTCGAAGGGCACCGCCACTTTTCTTCTCCATACTTCCCTAACCTGAGCTTGTGCTCTGTCTCTAATTACCTCACTGTTGATGGGATGTTAAACACTAATCTCCTCCTCCTACTCCTCCACACACATTGTCTGTCAGCTGCTCTCTCAACAACACCATAGAACCAGCAGCTGACACACCCTTTTTTGTTCCTATCATCCCTCATGGTGAGGGCTGACACACTGCTGCACAAAACATGTAAGTGCAACATTGGTCCTAATAGAGACTTTTACAGAATGAGGCAACGAGTGGAATGTAAATAATTTAAGGATTAAAGGTAAAAACACACAGAATAGCAGAGGCGGTGAGCCATCAAACGGCTCATAAACAGTATTGAGAACTCTGATAGCAACATTGTTACACCTACTCCTTAAAATTATCTTTGATCGAACGCCAATGAATACATTAGCTATGTCCGTGCTGATGCTGCTGAAATGTTCGCCTCTTGTGCTGATAAACTTCAACAACAAATGGAAGACTTTTATAGAGCTGGATTGAAAGTATGCCTGAAAATAAATTGTAATGAGCCTAAAATTACTCATCATCAACAATCAGATCTAGTACAAATTAACAATGACATCACAGAATCAGTTGCTGTTATTTTGTATTTAAAATGGTTGAGGGAACAACTTAAGACACAGCAAATTAAATGAATACAAGAGTAAAAATAGCCTGAAGAGCATTTGATAAACAAAGTACAGTTTTCAAAAAGATTCAATTGTCTTGGAAACAGAAAAGTATCAGTCACTGTATTTTACAATAATGACGTATTGACAATTAGTGTGACAACTATTTTTTAAAAAAAAAGAGACATTTTCAATAAATTATATATACGTCCAACCATTTGGCTGTATACATCATTTACTGAAAGTTTATTAACGGTTGCTGCTGTCAGCCATTTTAAAATTGTGCAAAAAATTTAGAGATGTGCTGTGGAGTTTGGAGAAAGGGTCATTCCATGTCAAGTCACCCAGGCCTTGACACCAACCATGTCAGATTTTGATGAAACTTGGTACAATTACTTCTTTTATCATCCTGAAAGCACTTGTAAAATTTTTTTGCTCTATCTCTTATAGTTTTTTTTTTTTTATAAATTTTTAAAGTTTCTAGATTTGGCTTTGTTTCAGCAGTCGGAAATTGTAACTTAAACGTGTCCTCACAACTAAAAAAATTTGTATATTAAAGAATACTCAAGATATCAGTATGAAATTTTGGAATAAGTTTGTGTATTATATCTAAATGTTAAAAAAAATTACCATAAAGATATATTAAATTCTTCCAAATGAAAAAAAACTTATAAGTTGTTTTTTTTTTTTAAGCTAACGGATGTTTAGTTTTACAAAAACTGCAATATCTAGAGTCTCAGACCTGATAGAAAGCTCAAATTTGTTTTAAAATACTCTTAATTGTATAGGCTATTAGATAAAAGAAAAATTATGTTGGCTTTTTAACCTGTTTAATAATCTAATTTTTAAAATAATATTAATTATATTTTAAAAATAAAAAATGCCAAGTGACTTAGACACCGAAAATAAGTTTTTGTCTTCTTGGAGTAACAATGTACACTTGGATTTTGTATTGTTACTCCTGTGTTTTGAAGTAAAAAATTATTACAGTGTTAAATAGTGCTTGGATAGTATTTTATTAAGTTTATTCGAACTCTCAGTAAGTACTGTTGCTTAGTTTACAGAGATTCTTTTCCAATATCCTATAAAAGTAACCAGAACAGTAATCAGACCAAAAGTGAAATCAGTATGTCAGATATTCAAACCTGTAGTGTAGGGTTATTTAAAAAAATCTGACTGTTTCCAAACAACCTACACACCTTCAAAAAAGTTACAACCGGTATCAGAATTGAGTGAGGAAGAAAAAGATTTGATCCACTTACGATCTGGAATTAATCTGTGTGAATTTAAGAATATATGTTCACACCACAGCTACTACTTTTTAAATGTTTTTGAAAAGTATCAAACAACATGTGTAGACCCACTAAAAAAACACAAAAAGCCCATCAAAAAATCGTTGAGAAGTGTAGGCTTGGATCTTTCTAAACAATTACTGACAAAAAATATTAGCATAAAACCTGGACAAAAGCTTTGCTCAACATGCCGTAACTTTTGTGAGGAAAAATTAAGCGTTGAAGTCAATGAAAGTGAAACAGATGATGAAGTCATGGTTGAATTAGAATCATTGGAATCCAGAAATGAATCCCTCGTACAAACAAACATTGCTCTTGATTATTTAGGTTTAACACCGATAAAGTTTCATGGCTTGTCAGAACAAAGTAAAGGGTCTTATTTTAAAAGGAAGGTTAGCAGTATTGAAAAGACTGCAAAAAAGGCGGTTTCAAAAGCATTAAAATATGATGCACCAAGTTCTGATGATGACGAAGAAGATAAAAGTGTGGTTGAGAAAGCAAAGGATTTTGATGTAATGATTTCTCTTATGAAAGAGAAGATTTCATCTGTTGGGAGGTCTAGAAAAATCCAGATTCTGACCTTGGCTCCAAATTCTTGGACTCGAAATAAAGTGATGAAAGAATTTAATGTAAGTGAGTACATGGTGCGACAAGCTAGAAAGCTAAAATCTGAAAAGGGTATTTTGGAAACTCCTGGTCCAAAAAAAGGTAAAACTCTTTCTGAAAATACAGTAAGACTTGTAACAGATTTTTATGAAAAGGATGAAAGTTCCAGAGTGCTACCTGGAACAAAAGACAAAGTAAGTGTTCAAAAAAATGTGTACATGCAAAAATGACTCATTTTGTGTAACTTGAGAGAACTCTATTATTCTTTCAAATGGGAGAATCCCGAGGTAGAAGCAGGATTTTCAAAATTTTGCTTCTTGAGACCTAAATGGTGTATCCTTGCTGGTGCTGCAGGCACACACACTGTATGTGTATGCAGTATCCACCCGAATGTTAAACTATTACTGGATGCTGTGAAAATTGAAGAATCTGGAAATACGGAAGCGTCCGATCCCACCTGTCTGCTTTGACCCATGACATCACAAATATGGCGGAAACAAAAACACACACACACTTTCCACAAGAAGCCTAATGACACTAACGGGACAAGCGCGGGAAATGGGGTGTTTTGGGTGGCGGGCAAACTAAATATAAACAAATTTAGACGCCTTGCGTAGCTACAATATGTAAGTGAAGACAGCCATGCATGAATACCCATCCACCTCCCCAGGGGTCGTAACCCCTGCAACCCATAGAAGATAAAGATGCTTCAGTAGCTGATTAGTGTTTTTTGTCTTTGTAAAAAAAAAAAAAATCTCACGGGATAGAACAAACAGATCAGAAAGATAAATATAATAAACTAAAACAGAAATTCGAGGAAACATATAATTAAAATAAGTAATAAGTGTTTTTAAATTTTAAAAAAATCTCACGAGATCAGAAAAGTAAATAAAATAAAACAGAACTGGAGACAGCCACACTCAAACCAAACTCCACTCCGTCATGACGTCACACACAACACCCTTACGTCACGGGTCAAAGCCGACGCGTTGGATCGGACGCTTCTGTCGACCCAAGAATCTTATAAAGACCTAATTAAGATGCTTGTGTGCAACACAGAAAACCAAAACTGCATGCTACATCATTGCAACAGCTGTCCTGCAAATACTGCACTAACAGAGTGCTTAACTGAAAAACTAAGTGAAGATTATGATTTAGAAGAAGAAATTGTAATCAGTCAGTGGGTTAACACAGACAGTGCAGAAATGATCAAACAGTCTATCAGTGTTGAAGACTACATTTCTTTATTGGTTAGGTCATTGGAAAAGCTCACCCCACACTCGTTTATAGCAAAATCCCAATCAGCAGCCTTTAAAAGATTGAAAGAAGACCCACCACCCAAAACAGCAATTATTGTGATGGAGTGAAAATTATTCCTTTGTTATACAAAATGAGATCCAAAGTTACCACTGGAATAGAGGTGGTTGTACTCTACACCCAGTTGGAGTTTTTCTAAGAAATGAGGAAAACAATGTTTTTGTTTCCAACCACTGTTTTATTAGTGATGACCAAGAACATGACACTGGTTTTGTTAACTTTGTACAAAAAGAAATTACAAAGTGGCTGTCATTACATCATACTGACATTGACTCAGTTCACTACTTTACAGATGGTTGTGCTGGGCAGTACAAAAATAGAAACCGTTTTAAAAATTTGACTGAACACTTGAGAGACTTTAATTTGAAGGCCCAACACTCTTTTTTTGCAACAAGTCATGGAAAGTCAATTTGTGATGGCCTAGGAGGAACTATTAAAAGAATTTTAAGGAAAGCCAGTCTATAGCTTTCAGACAAAGAACAAATAATGACAGCAATCGATGTGTATAAGTTTTGTGAAAAAAATATTGAAAACATTCATTTTCACTTTATTGACAAAAAAGAAGCTGATTTGCTACGGTTAAAACTAGAAAAACGTTTTTCAGCAACCCGAACCATTCCTGGAACTAGAAGTTTTCATAACTTCAAACCACTTCCAACAAACAACCTTGAAATTAGAAGGACTACAGATAGTGTAAAACCCTCCTTAGTCTTTTCTTTCCATTCTTCTTCTGATTGGGTTCGTGTTGAACCATCCATAAATTGCTATGTGGCTGCAAATTATGATGCTAACTGGTACTTTGGACTGGTAAAAACAATATACAATGATGAAGAAGATGCAGAAATTCTATTTCTACATCCTTCAGGACCCGCTGCATCATTTTATTGACCTGAAAGAGAAGATTCCTGCATAGTGCCTTTGGAGCACATAGTCTGTGTAGTAGACGCACCTCAATCAAGCGGCACTGGGAGAATGTATTACTTCAAAAAAGACTGTATCAAAAGAACTGAAAGCTCTTGGATGAAATGGAAAAACAGTTTGAATCAGCATTAATGTTTATTAAAAAGACAAAATTACTCAAAAAATTCAATGTTTCAAGCAATCAGTTGGGTTATACATAAGTGTCGTAAGTAAACTTTGTACATAATTCTAATGTAATCTACTATAATTAATAAACATGTTAAAAAGCCATCATTATTTTTATTTTATCAAGTAGCCTATATGTTTAAGAGTAAATTAAAACAAATTTGAGCATTCTATCAGGTCTGAGACTCGAGATATTGCAATTCTTATAAAACAAAACATCCGTTAAAAAAAAAAAAAAAAAAAAAAAAAAAAAAAAAAAAAAAAAAAAAAGATACATACATATATATATATATATATATATATATATATATATATATATATATATATATATATATATATATATTTTCATAGAAAATATTAATATATTTTAATAGCATCATTTTTATCTTCAAATATGTATAATAAATAAACTTGCTGCAAAAATTCATGATGTTATCTAAAAGAGTTTTTAAGATAAGCAAATTTAAAGTTTTGAATACAAATTAAACTGACCATTTCCGAAGGTTCAGAAAACGCAAAACATAAAAACTTTAAAAATTTATAAAAAAAAACTGTAAGAGACACAGCAAAAAAAAAATTGCAGGTGTTATCAGGATGGTATTAGAACCATTTGAGCCAAATTTCATGAAAATCTAAGGAGGTGGGTGTAAAATTTATTTTTTATTGGGTGATTTGATATGGAATGACCCGAAATGCATTTGGAGATTACCAGCAAAGACATGAAAGCAAAAGAATGATCAGGAAACAAAGTGAACTGGAAGATATTGTTATTACAGTACAATAATAAAAATGAAATGGAGGTTGGTACAACATGTAGTCAGGTCAATGGATGCTGGATTCCAAAAGATAAAAAAGTCTGAGGACACGATGGTGAAAGATGGTTAGATGACAGTAGAAACATACGGTAGCAACATGGACGCATGTATTTAATGACTGTAATGCACACAAAAGACTACAGGAGGTCACTATCTAGCAGTGAATATCAAATTCCTGGTGCTTTTGTTGATGAACTGATGTGGTTAAAACATGTAGGTCTAGATAAACTCAATAATCAAGTCTGGCCTGTGTTAAATCTTTCATTCAGACTGTGCTTAGGTGAAGATACAGTATTCTGGAACTGGAAATTATGTATGTACTGTGAAATGAGCACATGTATGTAACTGAAAGGAGCATATGAACTTTTACATTTTTATACTCATTAGATGAAATCTTTCTCCTACAGACTTGTCTGTGCATCACGACCAACAATAAGTAGTTTCATATCAATTTATCTACTGATTCACTGGATTTGAAACCAGTAGGTAGGTCAAATAGGAAATCTATTAGCCTCTGGTTCTTCTTGTACATGTTGTATACCTTTACAATTCGGTGGTAGTTCCTAGCACTTGGGCCTCATATAGTTTTCATAGGTTTTTGCCCACGAAAGTCACAACACCAAAATTCTGTACGACTATCAAGATATCAAAACTGAAATTGCTTCCTAATGATCACTATACAAAGTGCAATTTCTATACCTCACTCATTTTCATTATATAATCAATATACGCGACTTCGTAGTACCAATGCGCTGCACCCAATTCTATAACGTAGCCTAATCAATTATAAAGGAGTCGAGTATCCTATTTCAGGTCGTCAGGATAGCTCGTGTCAGTTTATGCATAATTTATGCTTACACCATTTTCCTTCGACTGTGGTCATCATAATCACGAAAGTAACCCCGAAAATTACAAACTCTGAATCATTAATAAATAACAGAGTCTACAGCTAGTATCGCTTGTACTGCCCACTTCTTTCCATGTCAGGCTACGTACCGCAACTTCTGTCCGAATCATTAACGCTTGTACTGTGCCGGCAGCTTAAAGTAGTAGTAACGCGAAATATTGATATGAACTCACGTATTACATGTCTCAAACACCAGTGAGACTTGTTTATTAGCCTATTTTTTTATCGCTGGTTTTTATGCAGCACACAACGAAATTGAAACAGTGCATATTACGAACTCATTGTTCCTTCATGCCGTATGATTACATGTGTTGTTCGAGTATAGGTTTATTAGATCGTAGCAGAACGATTTTCTACTCTACACCAAAACTGCGCACCTTTTCCATGCTCCTAATAGTTATTTGTAAGGTATAGACGTAGATACAACTTCAGTAAGTTAACTACGTGTTGTCTGCCCCCTTATATAATAACTGAATCAGATTTTAACAAATAAACAAGATCACAAAAAAATGATGGCAAATTAACAATTATCCATCCTGTACCTCTCCTCCGCCTAGGGCGTGTGGTAGGTCCAAAAAGGATGAAAGCCCCAACAACTATCACTAACCCTAGTCCAGATATCAGTATTACTTTCTCAGTATCCATTAGCACGTAACATTAAGGAAACTAGATATTCAAACATGCATTTCATCGCAAAAAATTGTAGTGTCAGTGGATGACGAACTAAAATACATTAATTTTCCTTTCAGCAGACACATCTTATTTATATAAACACAAACACACTAACAAGCCTCCAAAGAGTACACACAGATAGTACACACTTCAGTGTAAGCACCAGTGTTGATAGACACGGAAATCGATGAATCGCCAGGAGACTCGATAGTTATGATGATGATGGTGACGATGACATCCCATACTCTAAGGAGTGTATGGGAAGATGCGTGAGACCCGTACCGCCGACTAGCGATGATGATCAAGATGACACAAAAATGGTTAAATCAGCGCAGTAATCATTGAATTGGTCTTGGAATCACAAATGTTCATCAGTACACTCATTACCGCCTATGCGAAATCCTTCTACGAATCCGCCAGAAAATCTTAGGGAACAAGTTTTTGGTTCATCAGTGGACGCTGGCGGATGTCCTGCATAAGATATACAGTACTTCATTTCGGCACACTCAAGACCTTGCGTTTTTAGACGAAACTACTGAGCCGGACGGGTATTGCAACAAGCTGCTTCCATATGTACTGCAGAAACCATTGTAATAAGGGACTACACACAAGCAGCGACACCATATCGATTATCAGAGATACCTAGAGAATTCTTAAAATACTATTTATTTATTTTCTCTGTTTGTTCAAAGGAGTTATTTCTCAAAATTTCTGCTCAGTGTACTTTTACTGTTAGCTGTAAACACTTCTTTTTCAGTTGTACTTGCATCCGGCACCATAATAAATGAGCCAAGACTTACACTCTACTACGATCGCAAATAACGTCCAGCTTTGCTGAGAGGAGACTCCACTTTTGCATGTTGGTCTGGCAACATGACACTTCCACCTTCACCCACTTCACAAGACAGGGGAAGTCACAACCAGTAATAGACTTTTCTTTTGCAAAAATGTTTGGTTTTTCTACTTTTGTCCTTCATATCTCCAACTGGTGGCTCTTATATCATCTAGCATCCAAGTACTTTATAGGAAACTTTTGCTATACTGTGGATTTCTCCCAGGACTCCTACCTTCGTCTTCCCCGCATATGATAGTGTGCTATCTCTGAACACATGAGGACAAGTTGTGTCAATGATAAATTGAAGATTTTACTCAGTAGTTAGCTTTAGACAGAGATCAATGCTAATACGTTGGCTGAGCTAATGCATTAGACCTGGCTTGTGCAGAATCATTCTTTATCGGTGCAGTGTACTTATAGCAGATACACACAATGCCATAACAAAAATTTATAACAATCTTGGATTGGCACCCTTTATCCTGCACCGTACTTCAGTCATCTAATTAAGTTGCCCCACCATAAACATTAGCTTCAATGCTAATACAGTGCTACCTGAAGGCCAGAAAGTGGTTCCAGAGACAAACTCAGATATTTAAGGTGTGACAAATGCTGTTACTGATTCACCTCTTCATCACATTTAGTTTTCGTCCTACTTCTGTGTTACAGACATGGAAAATACAGAACTGTGTTCGCAGGGTTTGGCTGCAGGTGGTTAGCCTCATAAAATAGACAGAGTGATTAAATTAAGTATGTGTCAGTTGCTTTTCTATCTCTGAGAATCTCAAGCTTTCTGCTACCACTACTTTATCGCCAACACACATGAGTTTCCATATGTGATCTGGAATTCATTAATCATCTACGAATATACAAACCAATGCTGGCGCTATGGCTCTCCTTTGTTTCAATTATTCTTCTGGTTCCTCCACCTACTACTTTTCCCCATAGGTTGAACCACAATTTCCTGTTACAAAGGGGATGTTCCATTTAAGGATGTCCCATTTTCAGTGTCAATATTTCAGTTTTGCAGAACATCAAATCATTCCTAATATGAGAAGCACATTGGGCTGGAATATCCTGTGTTTTGACAACTATGGTTGTACAGTGGGTGCATGAGTACCGGTACTGTACATCATGTCATTGTGTTATGGAATACTGTGTACACCCTATGACCTACATGTTGTTCTAAAGTGCGAGTTGCTCACTGTGCACCCATTATACGCATGCACTTTCTAAGAAGACTCTCAGTGAGGTGGCTGATTAAATATTTAAATAAACAGAAATCAAATTACATTCATTAGTATTAAATGTTTCAGATTGCTACTAGATTTAAAGATCTCAAATTAGATCCTCAGTCAGTCGTAGGGTTTTTATCTGCCCCTTATTCCTTCTTTCAGACCTGGCTATGTTTGTTAGTGTGAAAAACGACGAACTCCATCAAGGATAGGGGTTCATGTTAAACTGTAGGTTACCCTATAACTGTCTGGATAAGTCAGTTTAAGTATTGGGAGAAGGTAAGTGTGCACCACCCCAAATAGAACGATGCTTATGGTGTTTAAACCAACCTTTGTGTTGATGGCAGCCATACATTTTTTTTTACTTGAGCACAACAAACATGAATTCAGACACAACTGTAGTGTATCTACAAAACTGAAAGCTGAAGTGATATGCTGAGTTAATGAGCTCTCAAATGTTGTGCGTATTTCATTGTGGTATCATCTTATTTGTTGAGATGTCTGACCATTCACTGTCCAAAGTTGGTAACGAAAGCAGTATACCGATAAGGGGCATTCAGTTTCAAACGGTACAGTTACTCTAATCATTCACTTTGCCACAACTCTTCTTAGAGGCACCAGTGACTTGTATTCAATGGACGCCAGGTAAGTATTGTTCACCCAGAAGATAAGCACAAACTGAAAACAATGGTGAAACTAATGACAGCATTTAAAGTTTAAAAGCATTTGGTTCTTCACATGGCGCCAACAAACATAACATTATGCAATGTTTTAGCATTAGTGCAGATGATCTCTTGTGATTCTCAGCCAGCTTTGTAAATTAGTGCACATTGCTCTCTCAGGAGACACCATCTTACATATAACGCTTGTGTGAGAGGGTTTGCATGCTCCTATGATGTGGAAGGCAAGACTGGCAGTATCGTAGCTATTGGTAGCAGCACTCAAACTGGGTGGGTCTCAGTGGAGGAGTCAGATTAAGTATGTCTCACAACACCCTTTTTTCCTTTATTCTACTCTGATTCTTCATATTGTTTTGGAGGTATGGACTTTTTAAGTATGGCCATACAATTCGTACAGGGGAAGGACATCTCCAATCTAAATCTCAGAATTGATAAGCATTTCTGTTAGATGTGATGAATGATGGCTGTATAAGCCACCTTTCATTATTGATTAATCTACATTAATCAAGATTCTAATATCATCTTCAAAGGAAAGTACCCTCCTGTGAACAGAATGGGCAAGGTGTGTGTGAACTTTATTTCATATTTTGGCCAGCTTCCTTTTAACTACCTCTTCTCTAGTTTCACAGAGAATTCATAGTTAGGTAATATCTGTGAGTCTGAGAGAATGGATTGATGCAGGAAGGCAGTTCAATATAAGGGGCACTACCATTGCGCATTAACTTTATGTCAAGGACTCATTTTTAATCACTCATCCTGATCGACCGACTGTAGACACAGTAAACGAACCAAGTACTCTCATAAGTTTTGTCGACCTCGTCTTAGGATTTTCGTATTCAGCGAGCTTTTGTGATGCAGTTGTAAGGGGTGTTCAGGTGGTATGGTTCAAGTCATAGTGGGAGGCGATGTGGTCAGCCATAGCATGGTCTGCAGTTAGTTCTGCATCTGTCATTGACAGTGCTGGATTATGTGTAGGCAGTGGCTAGAGTAGTGGGGAAGTTGCAGCCAGCGAGCTGCTTGGAGAGGTAGCTGGTAGAGTGATCATGAGCTCTCCTGTCAGGGAAATCCGTGAGGACGCAACCGCAAAATCCACTGTTGTCGGTGGGCAGATGGATTGGGCGCGACTAGTAGCAATTGGCGAAATCATTGAGTACAGGCCAATATGAGTGGCTTCTACCCAGACTTCTGTGGAAACTAGTTTGACCATGACATCATCTGGTTTAAAGTTATGGATATTGACTGTGATCATTTTTGGATTGTTGGACTCTGATCCAGTCATATGCCAGATGTCAGAATTGTTGGAATCCTCCCTGATGACGAGGGTCCACAAAGATTTCAGCAAGTTGGTGGAGACTGTCATAATGTTGCACTTATGTCAATATCAGATGTGTACCTGTCACGTTTCAACACTTGGAATGATCCATTCGATGGAGGCTGTAAGACCAGCAGCATGATATTGTCACAGAGCATGACATATGAGGGGCATTTGAAAAGCCCGTGCAAAAATAAAAACTACTTACGTGTTTGGGGTAAACCTTTTTTATTTTTCGACCTAGTCTCCTTTTAGACTTATACACTTTGTCCAACGCTATTCTGATTTGTTGATCCGTTTCGAATAATAGGAATTGTCCAAGTCTGTAAAATATGTATTAGTTGCTGCAATCACTTTCTCGTTCAAATAAAATCTTTGTCCTGCCAACCATTTCTTCAAGTTGGGGAACAAATAGTAGTCCGAGGGAGCCAAGTCTGGAGAATAGGGGGAATGTGAAACGAGTTGGAATCCTATTTCCATTAATTTTGCGACCACAACTGCTGAGGTATGTGCTGGTGCATTGTCGTGATGGGAAAGGACTTTTTTGGGGTCCAATCGTCGGCGTTTTCCTTGCAGCTCGGTTTTCAGACGGTCCAATAACGATGAATAATATACATCTGTAATAATTTTACCATTTTCCAGATAGTCGATGAAGATTATCCCTTGCAAATCCCAAAAGACAGTCGCCATAACCTTTCCGGCCGAAGGAGTGGTCTTCGTCTTTTTTGGTGCAGATTCTCCATTGGTAACCCATTGTTTAGATTGTTGTTTGGTCTCAGGAGTATAGTAATGTATCCATGTTTCATCCACAGTGAGGAAAAGACGCTTAAAGTTCTGCGGATTCTTCCTGAACAGCTGCAAACCATCCTTGCAACAATTCACAGGACTCTGTTTTTGCTCAAGCATGAGCAATCACGTAATCCAGCTTGCGGATAGCTTTCTCATGTCCAAATGTTTGTGCAAAATATTATGTACCCGTTCATTCGAGAGGCCCACAGCACTAGCAATCTCACACACCTTAACTCTTCTGTCATCTATCACCTATCATGGTTTTTATCAATGATTTCTGGAGTCGTAACCTCCACAGGGCGTCCAGAAAGTTCAGCATCACTTGTGCCCAAATGGCCACTCCGAAAATTTTGAAACCACTTCTAAACTGGCCTTCCATAAAGTAATGTTTAATCACTACACAAAATTCTTTTTCGCCCATTTTTTGACAATCACTCGACTTCCTTGACTCACACAAATGCCAAACACAAAGAAACAGACCAATACGGCAGAAACTTGGTGTGCGTTCTTTCCAAAGATGATACTAACTAAACATGACCTCGATACGTGCCGGTGGTGTCGTCTCTCGGATTTTGCACTAACATTTCAAAGGCCCCTTGTATGTAAAATCTGTGGGTCTCTTGTGCATGAATGGCTTTGTGACCGATTGTGCAGATGGAGCAGGCACCAGCGAGTTACAGATGTGGTTTTTGACCCATTGCATCATCACAGAGACTTTCAGTAAGTCAGGCATTAGGGTCAATAAAACAGATTCTGCTGGCAGTGTGAGTGTCTCACCATTGAGAATTTCCAAAAGAGAGGCACATAAGTCATCCTTGAACACTACGTGGATGCCGAGGAGCACATATGGAAAGGCATGAGACTATGTACCCCCATGGCACATGTGTGCTGACTACATCATCTGGTGCCATGATTCCACTGGGTTGTTGGTCTGGCAGGACGTATACATGGACAAGGAAAAAAAATTCTCGGATTTTTCCCAGGTTACCCGGTTAAAAAATACACTTTCTCCAGGGTGAAAACACGTTTTTTTCATGTTAAGTGACAGTATATTTTTCCTTATCAATCCTTTGAATGGTTATGGTTTTACACACTGGCATAGCATTTCCCGGCACTTTAGAAAACGAACTCAGGGAAAAAGATACATTTTGGAAATATCTTTGATGTGCAGCAACATGTACATTGCGTATTTTCATATTACGAAAGTACACATTGGAATTCCACTAAACACCGCATGTTACTTTCCGAATCATTGAAATCTAGATCGCGATGCACTTTTATAAGCCAGTCATAGTTCATGTCATGTGATCCCGCCAGCTGATGACAGCGGATATTCAGATCATAGGACATGTGATGTAGTCAGCCAACAGCAACATCACTGAAAGTAGCACGAACACACAAACATGGAAAGTTGATAGTTTAAATTAATATAAATAGTGTTGCTACAAGAAAAGCAAAGCTTTCATATACAATATTGGTCTCTAAGGTTAATAAGCTGCAAGAGAAGCTAAGCTTTAGCATATAATGTTGATCTTTTTTGCGTGTTTTACTGTTTAAGATCACACAAATGTGTCAGTAAAGTTTTTAATAATGACATAGATGTCTGATCTTCAGAGTTCAAAATTCTTCTAAATGACTTATCATCAAAGAGTTGATTTTTAAATGAGACTCAAAGCTCTGAGATTTAAGAAATTCATGGTACATTCTTGCACATAGGTCAACTTATGTAAAAGGTTATTTGCTTTGAAAGTAACGCCTTTCAAACCACCATACACAATATTTTCCCGCGACCTGTTAGAAATAGGTTCGTTTCAGCCCTTGCCAGAGAGGGCAGATAACAGGCGACACTGTGCTTGCGCAGTTATCATGACATAGGAAGCCCATATGTATGTAGGTGTAAAACATTGAAAGATCATAAATTATGTCATAAAAGAAACAAGACATCGCAGGATACTCCAAGAGTATCGGAATTTTGTGAACCATATTAAAATGTAAACATTTAAAGTGCATACTTAAAGTGTACATTCGTATGTCCAGATTCCCAATGAAGTAGACCTCGACCTGACATTAAGATTTTCAGTGTGGTTTTCGGGATGTAAGTTTTCTTGGAGCACCAGTACTGTATTATATCATGTTTGGTTCTTTATTATCGCATTCAGCTAAACATGCTAGAAAATGAAAACATGCACTTGAAATGCAGCGAACAGTTGAAACTAGCCAGTACAGTGGAATTAAACATTTCGTTTCAAATACATTGACTGCCTCTGAGGAAAAGGTTAATAAAAGTCAAAGTTCTTTAGCAAACAGACAAAAATAACTTCATTATTCTGCAAGGCAATTAGTGCTTGACTGTCAGAAAGGTGGAAATAAAAAAAAAATCTGTAACTAATGACATATTTTAGCCTTCCGTAACTATTTGAATGCATTTTAATTCACTTGATAGCTCCCGGTCAGAGATATCTGTTTTGTTTTCATCTGACGCGAGAGTAAACGAAGAGGAAACAGCAAAATCACTAAATGTAAACACGGGTCACGTGGAGACTACCCACTAGAACTCAGACTGCTCTGAGCATCAGCCCCGGATCTGCGATATTTGCGAACCAGGTCAATACTAAAAACAAAAATGAATTTCCAAAAATATGTTCTTCTTGTAGCGCACATCTTTCTGAAAAGTCTGAAACATAAAACATACGTGTTCAAAGAAATGTAAGACATTTTATTTGGTCTTAAATATGCCAAAGTGCTGTGCCGCACCTCTTAATACAGCATTCTTCTACTGCACATCACTGTATTTCGCTCTGTGGAATTGAAACGTGTATATTTTATAATGGATGTCATCAAACTCAATTCAGGACAGTGAAAATTGAAATGTCCTGTGGTGTGTCTCCTGCTCCCAGTCGGCCGGTTTGACAGCCTGCCCCTCTTAAAAAAATATCTCGCAATTAATAACGGAAGGGATTATTTGTAATCGGGAGAACAAGAACTCTTCAGAAAATTTGCACTCTTTATTGCCTATTAGCTAATAACTTGCTGTTTTGTGTGACAAAATTAAATATAGAATACATAAAACCAATAAAGACAAGAGATAAGCGAGAAATTAGGCATTTCTTAAATCCTTAGCTCCTAGCATTTTTTCTCTCTAATCTTGCTACAGTTTTATATGGCATGCTTTCCTTTCTGCGAAAGAATCTATTACCTCATCAAAGTTCGTCAAACATTTTGCTACAAGAAAAATCGAAATGTCATTATCTAATACTGAAAAAACTGTTAACACTAATAATACCCAAGACTGGCGTGGTTTCTCGAATTACGTATATTTTGTCACTGTCTGCTGGATGAAACGAAATAGGCCTTTCAAATATGGCAGCAATTTTGTAGCACATACCAAATAAACGAGACTGTTTTGGCACAAATGGCCATTTTTACGACCCGACAGAATATAATTCATGAAGTACCAATATCAAATGCCTATTAAGCCTACTACATGCAAAAAGCTTTATGTTAGGAAATAGTTTCGCATTTCATTCATATGCACCAGTTTCTCAAGCATGAGATCGAAAAGTAATATTTCGAAATTTTTATATAAATTTGGAATAGTCTTATTCTTCCATTATTTGTGTGTCTCTCCGTTTCTCCTCCTTCCTCGATCTAACAAACAATCTTGTCATCACCAATTCTGTAGCTATTCCTGCCAATGTCAAAATTTGTTCGCCGATTATCTTCACTAACCCTGGCAGGATCACAGGTTTAGTTATCCCGCGATTATTTTCCGGTTAGGCGTTATTACGTGTTCGTACAACACGTTTTCCCGTTACTTCCAGAATAGAACTTAAGCGACTGTTAGTCGGGCCGAGGACTGTACAACTGACCCTTACTAGTGTAGCGATCTGGCCAAAAATTTTCTGTTAAAATTTCATTTTCTTGGATACAGCGAGAAGATAATACGTAATCTTTCTCACCTCTTATTCCTGTCAGTCGTTTATTTCCATTGTGGTAGTCTGAATCTATGGATTTCGCTAGTAGTTATAA
Organism: Schistocerca serialis cubense; assembly: GCF_023864345.2. Lineage (NCBI taxonomy): Eukaryota > Metazoa > Arthropoda > Insecta > Orthoptera > Acrididae > Schistocerca > Schistocerca serialis. The sequence continues at coordinate 1,092,500,821 of NC_064638.1, forward strand.
CAACGCTGATTATTCGCAAAAGGGTAGCGTTCATCTCACGCTAGATGTGGAGAACCCTACGTCATAGTGACGTAACAACACGTCATCGTGACGTAAATAACCTAAATCGACTACATGTGTGCGTAAATCGATCTTTGCGGTTGAACCGATAACGTCAAAGCTAAATGTAAATACATGTGTACAAACGAAGTGACAGGAGTTATCTGTTACGCTCGTCCCAGTTGAATTAATTATTAAGCTGTAATCCCAACAATTTGGGATGGTATTATGTGTTTCAGGAACATAATGAATGTCTGAACAAAGGAACCATAACGGAAGTTTAAAAAAAAGCTTTTATTCAATTTTCTTTAAAAATCCGATGAATCGTGCATAAATCGTGTGGATAGAAACGTGAAATAATTAATTATTAAGCTGCAATCCAAAGAATGTGGGATATTATTGTGTGTTTCATGTACATAACGAATATCTGAATGAAGGAATCATAACCATAACGAAAGTGTCTTGTTATTTTTCTAGCTTGAAATATTTTTTTTGAATCCGACGAATCGTGTCTAAATCCTGTGGATAGAAACATGAAATAATTAATTATTAAGCTGCAATCCAAAGAATGTGAGATGTTATTGTTTGTTTCATGAAAATAACGAATATCTGAATGAAGGAATCATAACCATAACGAAAGTGTCTAGGCATTTTTAGTCCGATTAATCGTGCGTAAATCATGTGGATAAAAACGTGAAATAGGAAGAAATTAAAGTGTTTCGTATTTTTATAAAAGCCAATGAATTGTACAAAATTCATGTGGGCAGAAACATTAAACTGAGAAACTAAAGTTCGAAGTAATTCCGAATGTTGCTGGAAATATTATATCACCTAGGTCGATTTAATTTTGCCTTCATGTTGTAAATCAACTAAGAACAATGAACAGTGCAGATTCAAGACGCACACAACAGTCGATGCATACAGAATGCACTAGAGATGGGCAAACTGAAACACGTAACTGTTTCGAAACAAATGAAACAGTACAATGTAATGTTTCGATACGCTGTTTCGAAACAGTGAAACAGTTTGTGTTTTGTTATCTAATAAACCTACACATTTTATCATCTTGAATGTCTACTGTATAAGTTTGTCCATATAAACACAAATGAGGTGCGAGAGCGCTAATCATATCGCAGAAAGTATGAAACTATCACTTAGGCGTCTTGGCAGTTTCGTATTTCCTGCAGCAAATGCGCTGCTTTCGTGTCGTGTGACTTTTATACTTTTCAATTGGCTGAGGACAGCCATAGCCTAAGACAGAAGAACCACCACGAACGGAACTGGAGGTGGGAGCAAACTGCAGACACAATGGATATGCTACTGGGATTCCCACTTTCCGTTAGTATGGGTAATATACCCATCCTGGTAATTTCCATGCACACTAAGGGAATCATTGTGGATAATAGGCACAGTGACTATAGTCTCACAAATAATGTTAATAATTCGAATAAATAACAAAATATAACAGAAAAAATTTTGTCTTTCAAGGTGTTTCGAACCGTTACTATAAATTCACCATGCTTGCCAGCCCTTCCCGTTCACCATTACACTATCAGTGACATGTCAAACAGATTGCTTGCAATTATACCTACATCAAATTTATGTATATGTCTAATAACTGTCACTCTACGCCTTTGCGTTTCTTAATATGATTACTGTACATGAACAGAGAAGCGTATGTTATAAAAAAAGTGTAATTTAACTGAATGATTTTCACATATTTATTATTTTGAATGTGAATAGCATGCGTTGTTTTATTGTTTGTCTAGTGTTTATAAAGCAGATGTTACGCCATTTCGGCATAGGACAGTCAGCTTGAAATGAAGCTTTATTTTCGGATATCTTAAGCTTCATGCTATTGCTTGTCAAAAAGATTTCGACACTCTTGAAAGTGTTTCACGAAGTGGTATGCTGTGTTTCAGTACCTGTGCCGAGCCCGAATCTCGCCCGACACAGAGCGGAATGAAACATCACTGTTTCGATACAATTAGTCCGGTCCAAGCACAGGTGGACTGAAACAGCCTTATTTTGAAACAACGATACAGTTTCTGTGTCTGGCTCGAGATCGAATCTGGTCCGGTTATCCGAGACAGGGGCGGAATGAAACACCACTGTTTCGAAACAGTGAACCACAGCCGTTCCGAAACACTGAAACAGTTCCACGTATCGATACACTGTATCGAAACATAGAAACAGTGGCCAAGTCTAGAATGCACACAACAGTCGATAGGACAACTCATGAAACTCATGCTGACGCGTGCTTACGTCACGTTGAGGTAGGGCTCACCTCACATAGCGTGAAATGAATGCTACCCATACGCAAACCAAATCAACCTCATAATCAGACAGCGATTGGCATTCATCTGTACGGCTTTACACCTCTCAGCTCGTATAGCCCCGTCTCCTTTTGTCTGTGGAAAGTTTATTTCTAGATGCGACGACGATTCTCCTGACAGAGACATCACGTACACTATGCACGCATTCAAAAATCAACTTATGATTCATTCAGAAATCAACTTAAAATGTGTTCAAAAATGTTCAAAAACCAACAGGGAAGCGTTTCATAATCATATGAATAATCTATAGTCAAACATGCGCAGGGTGGCAGACGCTTTGTGAAACAAGTTTTTTTCCTGAAGAATATGAATTTGACGCCCCCTTTTCCCGGTAGCATCTAGCTGCTTGCTGCGACTGCTTGCACAGCCAACAGCCACATTCCTGTAGCCAGAAGCGGGAGAATCTACTACTCAAACGCGACTCAACTGCGCATGAGCCCGCTCGTAACTGCTAAAACGAATCTAATGTAAACTGGTAAACAGTTGTGACTTCACGCTCATCGGAGGCAATTTGTTGTTATGAAGCATTGTATAGTCTTCCTGAAGCCTTCGACACATTTTGCAGTTGGCAGGCGATTGCATAAGCACTGTGTGTCGTTGTTGTATATGCACATTTCCTTTGCAATTTAAGTTATTTTCATTTCTCTCTCGTTTATGTTTTATTGTTGAAGTATTATTCTGCAGTAGCGGGATAGAGTAATGTCCTTTGTTAGAGCATCGGTTCTTACCAGTCAAAACTACAAAAATTTAACTGAAAAATAAAACAATGAAAAATTCCCGGAATTCTAAAAAATCCCGGGTTTTTCTCGGTTTTCTCCCGGATGAAAAAATTCCCGGATCTCCCGGTTGTCCCGGGTCGTATACACCCTGTCTGGGGATGATGGTATGCTATGGCATGACGCCAACAACAGAAGTTGTATAGAGAATTGAAGAGCGAGGAATCATATTGAGCTCTTGATCCATGGTGATGGTACATGGACAACCAGAACATGATATACAACCCATTACGAAGGTCTGGGCATGGATTCCACCCATCTGTGATTGGAAAAGCTCCCACTCAACATGAAATGCAGCCAGTCATGGAGAGAAGGTATTTGTACCACTCTAACTCCGACAGGGGTCCAACGAGGTTCAAGTGCACCTGCCAGAAGCATTGACGTGGAATCGCACAATTGATGAGGGATGTCTGCACATACTGGGCCTGGTAGTCGAGGCATGTCCACGACCATTCACAGCAGTTGCACCTGATCTGACACTTGGCCAAACGAAGTGTTCAGTGACAAGTTGGATTGTCAGTCGAACTTCTGGGTGAGTGAGGTTGTTTAGACGATCGAAAATTGACCATCACATCGACTGTGTCGTAATATGTTGCAGAAGACGCTGAACCCTGAACTAGGAATCGATCAGCACCCGATTTGGAGGTGGAAGGACTGTCATCAAGTAAGGCATGAATTTTTATTATATATACAATAATTTATTTTAGTTTAATATTAATATTCACTTAAAGAGTATAAACACTTGTCAATCAAGAAATGTTTCAGTTTCACTTTGAATAAGTTCCCTTTGTGGCACCTTATAGAGCTCAGTAATCTGTTGTACCATATTTGACCACTAATGCATGGACTATGGTCTGTTGTTTTTAATTTTGTTCTTTGTCTGTAGTAGCAGTCTTTATTTCTTGTATTATACGCATGCATATCAGAGCACTTTGTTTTGATGTGTCACAAAAAATATAATTAATTTGTAAAGATACAGTGAGTAGACTGTGAGGTATTTATGATGAACAAAGATTTCCCTGCATGAACCTCTATACCCTAATCCATGGATAACTCTGATTGCTCTTTTCTGTAGGGTTAATATTCTGTTCATATGTATGTCGGCAGCACAACCCCATATCTCTATCCCGTAATTAATCTGTGGAAAAATGGTTCCATAATAAATTGTTTTTAATGTCTGATGTGGAACTACTTTTGATAACTGGCTGATTAGATGTAATGAACTGCTGATTTTATTGCATAAAAATTTGATATGGTTTACCCATCTTAGATTTTCATCTAGGTGAATACCTAGAAATCTGCAGCCTTCTGTGTCCACTACTTCAATTCCACCTATGTTACTGATAGAGGTTTGGTGTGAGTTTGTAAGTTTAAATGGCAATAACTGAGATTTACTGATATTAACTTTCAAACCTTGATCTTGGAAATAAGTAGTTATTTGCTGTAGTCCCTCAGTGGCTACCAACGTTAACTCATCATTTTGTTTACCAAGAAATAACAATAACAATAACATAGGTTACCATTTGGGAGTTGAAAGGTTGCTCTATATCATTTATGTACACTAGGAAAAGGAAAGGGCCCAAAATTGAGCCCTGGGGTACACCTTGTGTGACTGTCTCATATTTGGACTGGAAATTAATGATCTGATTATTGATTTTGTAAGTCAGCATTGTACACTGCATGTGGTTAAATAAATATGTAGCCAGCAATTGCATGGATGCAGCATTTACATTGTATGACTCAAGTTTACTTAAAAGTAACTCATGGTTTACCGAGTCAAAGGCTTTAGTAAGGTCTAGAAATATGCCATCTGTTTGCATTCCTTGATCAAGGGCACCGTATGTTTTGTGAAGAAATTCCGTAATTGCTGTGATAGTACTATGATCTTTTCGGAATCCGTGTTGTGTCTCTGTTAGGAACTTATTTTTCAAGAATTAGTCACTAAGTTGTGTCAGCAGCACAACTTCAAATACTTTGCTTAAGACAGGTATTAATGATATGGGCCTGAAATTTGAAACCTCTTCCTTGGATCCTTTTTTATGCACTGGTTTAACTGTGCTCCATTTCAGTACATTTGGAAATTGGAATTATCAGCTGCCACGCTTGTTCATTTGCCACACTGCTGTAATTGAGAGTGAGGGAGATTATCTGCACTAGTGAGAGGTAATTAGTGACAGTGTTAACTTCCCTATGAAGAAGCCAGACGTCAGTAGAGTGTGGGCGACTAGATCGAGATGACGGAATTTTTTTGGGTTGACAGTCATTGACAGGTGGTGTATGGCGCGCCCCACAGTGGCTTGTGTTATTGGAGATGATCATGTGGCATCCCTTGCTGTCCTCCTGAAAGTAATGTACAGACTCTTACATGGCGAGGAACTCATGAACAATTGCTAAGCATATAATTCGCATTTCATTTAGGACACTGTTACCTTCCAGGAGAACAATTATAGAGGTGGCACATCACCAGCCATCTCTTGCTGGAGGTCTGTCCCAATAGCCAAGTAATTTACATCCGTGATGATAGTAATCTGAGCGACAGGTATGGTGTGTGCCAGAGAAACAGCCATTACAAGACATTCCTAAGAGCGGTTCAATGCCACTCTCATATCCATAATCCATACCAGTTCCTGTATGCCGAGTGTGTGGACCCGCAGCAGTTTGGGCATGGGTGCTTGAACCTCCATGGTGTGCGAATAGTGTTACCAGTAAAAATTTAGGATTCCAAGGAACCAGCAAAGATAGTGGCATGTTTGAGGCAGTGGCAATTGGCGAACAAATTGGGCACAGTCTGGTTGGCGTCAGTTTGATCCCCTCAGCTATGAGTGTGTGTCCAAGGAAAATAAACTGCTGCTTCTGCAATTGCAATTTGTCCTCATTAATGGTCACTTATGTGTCATGGAGGGCAGTGAGGATGAGTATGAGGTGTCGTTCGTGACTGGGGATAAGTGGAGAAAATTAAGATGCCATCAAGAGATGCATAACAAAGTCAAACTTCAAAAGCACCCCTTCAATGAATCGCTGCCGCATTTGTGCTGCATTTTTTGGTCCCTAGGGACTTGAACAAGCTAAAGGGTGTAATAATTGCTGTCTTGGGAACATTGTTTGGATGCATTGGTATTTGATAATAGGCTTTGCGGCAATTGATCACGCTAAAACTCATAATCCCTGGTGAGCGAATTTGTGAAATCTTGTATATTTGGCACAGAACAGCGATCATAAATTGTGTGGAGTTCTTAATTTGACACCAAATCTGTAGTTCCCACAGAGTCTTAAAAAACGTGTCTTTTTAAGCACTAATTTTAAGGGCGACGTTCAAGCACTGTCCAAAGATCGAATGAAGCCTGCTTGCAACATTTGCTTCACTGCTGTCTTAACTACTTGGGGGAGAGCAGGTGGAAGGCGCCATGCATTTGGTGAGCAGGTGGGCCCAGGATTGCATTGCTGCGGTGCGTCATGCTGTTCCTGACAGCACGCTGGTAGAGCCTAATTCGTGGTATGTTGTAGGAGAGACTGTAATGTGTTTGCTGAAGTGGTAGAGATGAAGCAGAAAGCACTGTACTGATCTATGTTGTTTATTGGAGCAGCACTCGCGCATTGTGGTTTCCTCAAGCTGGAAGCGGGGGGCAGAGGGGGGGGGGCATCCATTGGGGGCATGGTCAAGTCATCTGAACCACTGCGGCGTGTGGCAGGCGTCGGATTTGATCCTGCACATGTGGCATAAGTGAGAGACTTCTCGTATGTATCCGTCAGAGCAGGTGATCGTTTCTGGAGCATAGCAGCTGCAAGTCATTGCAGGTCACGAGGAAGAGACATCCATGGACTTTGGTGATAACTTCTACCATTGCAACACATTCGTAAAGAATTGAATAGCAGTCAGCAGCAGCAGTGATGTAAGTTGTGGACAGACAAGGGCATTGGTTTGTGGCCCATACTGGAGCCAGGGCAAAAAGCCGGGGAAAAACTGCTGTGTTGTATGGCGAAACAGGGCAGCATGGTTGATGTAGGGGAAGACACGAAATTTGTGGAGAAAGTCGATTCCTAGCACAGGTTTACCAACATCAGTGATGTAGAAAGTTCAAGGGTAGCACAGCTCGCCTGTTTGTTGAATGACATGATTCATAATGTCATATAAACGGATGCTGGCATAATCAGCTGTGTGGAGCCACAATCTAAGAACTTCTAAATACAGTCTGAACAACAGTTGCACTGTGCATATGTCTGGACCCATGTCAATGAGGAAGTATGTGTTTGTGGATTGATACTGGATATACAAACGTCCTTCAGCAGGTGTCAGCACCATGGGAGGGAGGCGACTTGTTGTGGCGTGAGCCACCACATCTACTGTGGCCCACTTTTGTTATTTGGGCCGGCTGGAGTGGCCGTGCGTTTCTAGGCGCTACAGTCTGGAACCGAGCGACCGCTACCGTCGCAGGTTCGAATCCTGCCTCGGACACGGATGTGTGTGATGTCCTTAGGTTAGTTAGGTTTAATTAGTTCTAAGTTCTAGGCAACTGATGACCTCAGAAGTTAAGTCGCATAGTGCTCAGAGCCATTTGAGCCATTTTTTTTTTTTTTTTTTTTTTTTGTTTGTTATTTGGGTAAGAGCAGGACTGCTGTCAGTTGCGTGTGGTGTCTCCAAACTGCACGTGGTACCAACAGCAGTGTAGCTGTGAGGTGTCAGAATCAGCTGACATGACATTGCCTGCTGGCAGTGTGGTGTCATGTGCATTCTGCAGCCCAGCACTCTGGAGGGGATTCATGACATCAGCTATGCATTGAGTCTGGTGATGTCTGACTTGTATGGGGATGTGTGTTGGTTGGGTGTGTGGTATGTTCAGTCAGGTGGCAGATCAGCATAACAAACTTCAAGTTGCATTCACGATGCCCGGTGAAGAAAAGACATCCTCGGCCATTTGCAAACCACAGTGGCGCTTGATCAGGACAGAAAGGGGGATGTTAAGTTGAGTTGTAGCTTGACACTGTGCTGCATAGTCTGGTGGTGGCTGTACCATAGAAGCCAGATAGTAAGGTATGATCAGGACCACCAGCAGCATCCGCGATGCAGTTGTAGCATCGAATAAGGCACTGATATTGCACAATGGTTGTGCATCCAAAGTGTTTGCGTCAAATGACAGCGATCGCAGCATGATAGGCATGTAAGACGTGGTTGGTGGTTGGGATGGTATTTCTCTGTACAAACACTGAACCCGAAGTATCATTGACACTTGCTGGAGTAAGTTTAGAGTGCGAGTTCACTAATTGTTATTTCATACTTATTGTGTCTTGTGAAGCAACGTTTGCACTAGTATCCTGTTTGGACATCAGTACCGTTTGCTGTTGAAGGCAATAAGAACACTTAATGGCGGCCAGTCCTGATGAATTCAGTACAGGAGAGCTGCAAGGAGTGGCGAGACTGCATGATACAAAAGCGGCCATGAAATTGCATCACGCAGCAGTTCAAAACACGGACACTCCACTCCATTGCCTGGGAGAGATTGTGTACTGAAAATTGGAGCCTCACTAGGCAATGCACAGATTGATAGGGCCAAGAGTGAAAAATTTAGTGATGTGATAATAACATTTGTAGTCTGGAGAACCTAAGAAGAGAGGCAAAAGAGAACTTGACCAGCAGGCCAGCACTAGAGAGATGCAGGGAGAAAGTTCACGGAATTCAAACAATGCGGTATCTGCTGCATCAGGGGGACAAAGTGAGGTATGTGATCCTGAACTGGCAGTTAACAGTAGAGGCAGCGTGGCCATGCCAGAAAAGACAGCCGACGGTCATTGTCCATGAGGAGGTGGAACACAGCTCAGTGGGTGGCATGTCGACTCCCTCTGTACCTACTGCACTTGACTTAGCAGCCCTCCAAGCATTGTTAGTACACATAAACAAAAACCTTATGATTAAGTTGGTTGGTTGGTTGGTGTTTGGGGAAGGAGACCAGACAGCGTGGTCATCGGTCTCATCGGATTAGGGAAGGATGGGGAACGAAGTCAGCAGTGCCCTTTCAGAGGAACCATCCCGGCATTTGCCTGGAGGGATTTAGGGAAATCACGGAAAACCTAAATCAGGATGGCCGGACGCGAGATTGAACCGTCGTCCTTTAGTGGCCTGTGACCTGCTGTGGGGTTGTGAACAACTGAGGGTTAGGGCAGGATGAAGCCTCTCCACCGTTTCTAGGTCCCCGGTTTAATACAATGCAATATAATACTCCAATTAATAACTTAAAAATAACTTTAGATTGAAAAGATAGAAAATTTAACTAAAGCTCATATGATGAGGATGGAAAAGAAGAAGGAACTAGAGTAGAATGTGTGACATCCCCACCACCAATACCATTCCAAATGCAAGGACCTCGATAGTACACTTTTAGCCATTTGTCTTTGCAAGACATACTGATTTCTAATCTTACTGGTTGATTGGCTGTAGGGAAGCATCTCTGAATGAATTTAAAGTCATGGTGTTTAGTCTGTTTTCTATGCTATTCTATTCTAATTACTATTCTATTTTCATTTAATGTAAGTCTTTTTATCGTTCTATGTGTGTGGTTTGTCTATTTCATTTATACATCTTTTGGTTATCTAGTGGTACTGAAACGCCAGTTCATGAGTCTAGGTATCTCTAGCTGCGAAGAGGTTTTAATAGCCCATGTTTGTCTGATCACAGTCAGTAACACTGGGTACTCCAAAACCTCCCAAGAGCAAAATGTCAGTGACAGAAATGTACTGGAACTCAGGACTTTTAAAAGCTCCAAACGCTCCTCATCAGATACACTGATGTGAGGCATTTTCAATATTATCTTGCTGATTGTGATCTTATTCTCCTCTTGAGCTCCTTGAATGTATGTGTTATTGTCAGTTGCACTCCACACAAGAATGGGCTCCTGTTTAGTGCTCATAATAATCTGTCTCATGTGCTCTAAGCACCCCATAAGCATTTTTAGAGGTATGCATGCAGTAAATTGCTTGTACTCTGCAACTGTTCTACCCTCTGGATCGTCTATGAATCATCCCGCATTTTCTAATTTGCGTGTGATGCAGAGATATATATTTTAAGGGTCAATGTTATATTGACATTTTGTGTACGGTCAATCTCAGACCCATTGAGTTCATAGCATATCTCTTGGAAGAGGAAGTGTAACCTTGGATCCCACTGTATCACTGCCATCAGTTTTCTTGAATGACCCCTCTAGATATATGAAACTCTTGCATGGAAGTGTGAATGCATCTTGGTGCTGGATGACAATCCTAATTTCATCTTCCTTGCTAAATGTGGTTGAAGCGTAAGGTTTATGAGAGAAGTATTCCTGATGTGTAATTCTCTCGTCATACTCCACCGGACTGGTTATATTGAGTGAGAATGTCATTGCACGGTTTCAAGCCAACTGATTTAAGAAACTTGCACTTTGCACATGTTATCAGTTTGCTGTTCGGTAGTGAAGTGACATGCTGTGGATTGCGTGCCTTAGATGTAATCATACAATGATCTCCTCACCAAGAAAGTCAACAAGTTGGTTATTCTGGTCCACAAAATGCAGCTCCAAATAATCCAATGTCTGAGCTATCACTGGAAGGTATATTCCATTGGCAGGGGTCTCAACAATCTTCTACCCTGTTGCAACTGAGGGGAAGAATCCGTAAATAGTATGAATCAGACTATCATTGAGATAGGAGTTCATTGCAATGTTACACTCGACTCGGATTGTGCAGACAGGAAGTATGTCCACAGTCTGATCTGGCTTGTAAAATTTACTTGGATCCTTTTTCCAAACCTGCCCTTTTGTGAAACCTAGCAGGTGCCCTATTGAACCTTTCTGGTTAAAGTCAATCATTGCATTTACAGTCCTTATTGCAGATTTCAGTGTATTGATGTTTGCACGTAGTTCAATACCTATTCCAGACTGCTTTAAGTCTTTGTTTAAATCATCAATATCATATGCATCCGATTCTATTTCCACAATATCTTTTTCACCATTAATATCCAGATGCAGTTTGTTGTTAGTCTCTGTGATGTTTGGGATGCTGTTGTACATCTCCAGTCCAATCATTGCAATACTCCATTCACCGATGCTCAAATCAATTTGCGGGAAGTAATTTGCACACAATACAGATGATCATTCTTTTAACATCAAAGTGTATCTGAACCTCAACTGATGAAGGAATGTTTAAAGCTCCTCCTTATACAGCATGCTTCTTCTTCTTTGCAAACGTCAAGAGAAACATGATGCATAGATGTCCACAGAGGTATGTATTAAAGTCCTGAAAGCGCCGATAATTGTAGAACACACATCTTCTGTGAGTATAAGTATTGTTGTAATTCTTCTGGCAGTTGCAGGTCACCAGATGAGTTGAAATAGTAAACAGTGTCTACATTTTTCATCACATATGATACCCAGTGGGTGCCAGGGCCTCCAGAAACATCTAAATCCACAATGCCTCATTCACCAGTTTTCTACATAGTCTTTGGTAATGTATCCTGCATAAACACACCACAGAATCTTGGTTTGTTGAATTTGTTTCTAACAAACTTAAGAAGATCGTTATTTGTGAATGTTTGATCTGGTAGGACCGTTAATGGACTTTCTTTTATTTATGAATATACCAAGCCCTTTCCTGTATGGTTTCAAGTATAGTCCTTTTCCAATGGCTGTGGCTTCCATCATGCAGTTATGTCCTCTTGCCTCTTCTAACTGTGGTTGGGAGTTTTGCGTGTTCTTGAGCGGTCGAGCAATAGCTGCAGCACCACCAGCGAGTGATCCTACCGCCAAGAGTGCGGAGAGTGCTGGGATGAGAAACGGAAGAAAACCGCCAGATGTCTTGGGTATTAGCAGAACTTGAGGTGCTTTAACCAATCCACTTATTCTTCTTCTTCTTCTTCCCACATCTCTCTGCTTCAGTGCTTTTTAGATGCATTCATTGCTGTCAGGATAGTTCTTCAAACAGCTCTGCTTCCCAACCTTGTCCTTCTTATTGTTTAGAGCACGAAGTGCAGCATTCATAACTCACTTGAAATTCATCACGCCTAAACCCAACTTAATTTTTCCTCTCATGGTTTTATCAACTGCAAATAATGCGATCTGTTGACCTGTACTATTATCCTTCCTTCTCCGTATTGCCTTAGCCTTATCAGCTAAAATCCTATCTGCAATTTGACGACTTGATAGATATTTATTTGCAGCATATGCAATGTCATGTTCCATACACACTTAATCCAGCAGATTAACCCCTTATCACCTCACATCAAGCGTTTCTGAAGCTTTGTCCCAGGTCCACAGTAGTTATACCCAGGGATGCGTAATTCCTCTGGCAGTTTGTCTAGAATACCACCACCTCAACTAATGCATCTCCTAGCACGCATGTTATGCTACTGCAATAGTTGCAAACTATGCGCCCCCATTATATAGCAAATCGTCAGCATCAATCCAACTGTTTTGTGTAGCAGGAAAACCAAGCAATTTGAGTAGTGCTTTATTTCCATGAAGTCTTATGACTCTCTCCTCAAGAAAAACGTCTGGTTCTGACCTTTTCTGCAACTCCTCGGTGTAGAAGCAGCCTGCAATTTCTTCTCCTTTACTATCCTTCAATATATAAGTTCTAGCATTCGTTCTTTGCACCTTTGAAACTATAAATATCTCTGTTGACCAGTTTGGTAGGTGTGATTTCTCAAATGCCGTCTTGTGTTTTGAGATACGTACCAAATCACCTACATTAAATTTATGTCTGCGTGGATCCAGCATTTTAATGTGACAGTACACCGTTTCCATGATTTATTGTGGTATGTTTGGTTCGATTATACTGAGCAATTATTTCTGGGAGGATATCTTTCCATTTGTATGATCTGTGAATGTTAAAACGCATCCACATTCAACCTTTTGTTGTTCTGTTCAGATTCTCCATGATACTTGCCTTCAGGTGAGTGAATGTTGAGTAATGATGTATTCCATACCGCCGCATCACGGTCTTGAAATATCTATTGCAAAACTCTCCACCATGATCGGTTTGGAGGTTGTCTGATCATCGATTTGTCCCTGTCTGTATAAAACGCTCAAAAACATCTGCGGCATTTCTACCCATTTTTGTTCTGACAGGTAATGCCCATGCAAATTTGGAGTATGTATCAATAACCATTAAAATAAATTTCAACCCATTACTCTCATGTGAATATCCCCTCATATCTACAAGATCAACTTGCCATAAGTCATCCAAACCTTTAATCATAACATGCCTACGAGGATATGTTTTGTGTGCTGTTTTGTGCAGTTCTCGAACTACTGTCTCCATACTTATTTGATGATACCTCTCTCTCTAAACTCAGAGATTATTGAAACAACCTCATTCGAATGAGCTGTATTACCTGCAGCAGCTGACGCCATGAGCAGCCGTAGTCGATCTATTAGCTTGTTGGTGTTGTCATAATATATATACAGTGGGATTCGATTGTTCACTGCTTTATACTCAATGTCAATACCATCACCGCTGTTGTTATTGTTGTTGCCATTTTTGCCTTCAAGTATTTGTTTTATAATGGTTTTTTTTTTTTTTTTTTTTTTTTTTTTTTTTTTTTTTTTTAGGTCTGAGTTTCTCTCGAACTGCATATCACCAATCTGTATTGTGTCATCAGTTACAGTTATAGGATGCATACCCAATATGTACGGTCTTCCCCTGCGAACACTGAATGTTCTATCTATCTGACCAGGGAGGTGACAGATAATGAATTTGAACACCATCGTTACTGTGTGTTTTTGTTTATGCTGAAAGCAACACATGTATATACACAGACATACAGAAAACAGAACAAACGTTCTCCAAATGTGTAGGTTACTGGATACAGTTGAGTACAGTGCTATACTAAGCCTCCCGATCAGTGCGTTTGGACTGAGCTATATTGGTTACATGCCACCTACTTGTCAGTACCTGGCGTAGTTAGTATCATGGCAGGGTGGGTGAAACATACTCATCACAAGGACTTTGTTGTCAGTGACTGGTCCTGTGAAGATGCAAAATAAGACCTGAAGAAGAAGAACAGAATACTCCTTTCTGATAGTATACAAGCAATTATTGTAGGTCCATCAAATTACGAGAAGACTAATGTCCTCATGACACTGCTGACACATGTAGATGGAGCCCGATTTGAACATGTTTGTGTATTCTCAAAAACACTGTTTCAACTTAAGTATCAGCTATTACAGGAGATATTGCATGGTGTAGATGGTGTTACATACACTACATTTGGTGAAAGCGGTGATATCCCTCCACCTGAAAAAGCAAAGCCAAACACAGTATTCATATTTGATGATGTTGCTGTGGAAAACCAAGACCAAATTTGAAAATATTTCTGTTTCGGTCATCATATGGGTGCTGATGTATTTTATCTAAGCCAAACATATTTCAGAACTTTAATACATACCTCTGTGGACATCTATGCATCATGTTTCTCTTGACGTTTGCAAAGAAGAAGAAGCATGCTGTATAAGGAGGAGCTTTAAACATTCCTTCATCAGTTGAGGTTCAGATACACTTTGATGTTAAAAGAATGATCATCTGTATTGTGTGCAAATTACTTCCCGCAAATTGATTTGAGCATTGGTGAATGGAGTATTGCAATGATTGGACTGGAGACGTACAACAGCATCCCAAACATCACAGAGACTAACAACAAACTGCATCTGGATATTAATGGTGAAAAAGATATTGTGGAAATAGAATCGGATGCATATGATATTGATGATTTAAACAAAGACTTAAAGCAGTCTGGAATAGGTATTGAACTACGGGCAAACATCAATACACTGAAATCTGCAATAAGGACTGTAAATGCAATGATTGACTTTAACCATAAAGGTTCAATAGGGCACCTACTGGGTTTCACAAAAGGGCAGGTTTGGAAGAAGGATCCAGGTAAATTTTACAAGTCAGATCAGACTGTGGACATACTTCCCGTCAGCATAATCCAAGTTGAGTGTAACATTGCAACGAACTCCTATCTCAGCGATAGTCTGATTCATTCTATTTACAGATTCTTCCTCTCAGTTGCAACAGGATAGAAGATTGTTGAGATCCCTGCCAATGCAATATACCTTCCAGTGACAGCTCAGACAATGGATTATTTGGAGCTGCATTTTGTGGACCAGAATAACCAACTTGTTGACTTTCTTGGTGAGGAGATCATTGTACGATTACATCTAAGGCGGGATGGGCATATGGCATAAAACAAGTGCACGCAATCCACAGCATGTCACTTTGCTACCGAACAGCAAAGTGATAACATGTGCAAAGTGCAAGTTTCTTAAATCAGATGGCTTGAAACCATGCAATGATGTCCTCACTCAATATAACCAGTCCGGTGGAGTATGATGAGAGTTACACATCAGGAATACTTCTCTCATAAACCTTACGCTTCAACCACATTTAATGAGAATGATGAAATTAGGATTGCCATCCAGCCCCAAGATGCACTCACAATTCCATGCAAGAGTTTCATATATCTAGAGGGGTCATTCAAGAAAACCGATGGCAGCAATACGGTGGGATACAAGGTTACACCTAAAGCTTTATCATTCCTCTTCCAAGAGATACGCTATGAACTCAGTGACTCTGAGATTGACCATACACACAGTGTCAGCATAACATCGACCCTTAAAATATGTGTCTCTGCATCACCTGCAGATATGCATAGTTTAAAAAATTCGAGATTGTTCATACATGATCCAGTGGGTAGAACAATTGCAGAGGACAAGCAATTTATTGCATGCATACCTCTAAAAATGCTTATGGGGTACTTTGAGGACATGAGACAGATTATCACGAATGCTATACAGGAGCTCATTCTGTTGCAAAGTGCGAACGACAATAACTCTTATATTCAATGGTCTCAAGAGGAGAATATGATCACAATCAGCAAGATAATATGGAAAATGTCTCACATCAGTGTATCTGATGAGGAGTGTTTGGAGCTTTTAAAAGTCCTGAATTCCAGAACATTTCTGTCACTGACATTTTGTTCCTGGGATGTTTTCGAGTACCCAGCATTACTGACTGTGATCAGACAAACATGGGCTACTAAAATCTCTTCGCAGCTAGAGACACCTACATTCATCATACTAGCATTTCAGACTGGTAGAAGAGGTAATATAGTAAATGATTCTACTGTTTTTGACAACTGTAAGTAAACTAATGCCAAAATCTACCTCAATTCAGAATTCTATCCATATGACAATTTACATCTGCAGTGGAATCAAAATGTATACAGTCTAGCTTATGACATGTATGCAAGGTTTCGTGCTTCTTACTATGGAACTGCCGAAGGAGAGGGAGGAAGGTGTCTACTCAGTCCATGTATGTTCAAGGAGCTTTCAGCTATCATTGTAATAGACTGCTCAAAACAGTATGAGATAATTAAATCTGGACCTATAGATGTGCGAATCGAATTTGAATCATTGACAAATTTCCCAGAACACACTGCCGTGTATTCTCTAGTTCTATATGAGCATGTGATCAACTACTGCCCGCTCACCAGTGTTGTGTAACAAGCTGTATAAATGAATAGGTGCTGCACCATATCTAGAGCATTTCACAATGGTGTCTCAACGTGTGAACATCATTGCAGATGCTCTGGGTTTCTATGATGGTGAGCGTAGACAGTTCATATTTAAAGATGTTGCATATGTAGTATACACACAAGACGTTGGAATAATAGAGACATTCTCAGCAAACATCACATCACCGAGGTCTTTCAAGTACATGAAGTGTGCTAAAACATGGAAGAGTGCAAAGTGGTGAACACATTTCTACCATGGAATTCACTGGGGTGATCCTGGCATACCCTATAAAGATATGGTGACGGCGGTTAAATTATTCGTTGACACAGATACCTTCATCTATGTGAAGGGGAAGGAGAAGATGACATGGATGCGTTGAATCTTTAAGTTTGCTGCTATTCAAGACCTGGAATTCTACGCGTGTCCTTCTCCCCATTGACTCAAGAACATGTATGAAGATAGTGTTGCTGTGTCTGCTTATGAATAGTAAAATTACTTTTAAGTTGGATCAGAAATAAATGAATTTTTAACTCACAACCTTTGTGTTCTTTTTTCTCAACCCTGCTCCTGCTGTGACAGTGTACAGTTTTTTAACCACATGCTATGTCTGTGGTTTTCTTCAAGTGCAGGAGGTATAATTTTAGACATGTCTGCTATATATCTTTGGAAGCAAACATGATCATGTGGCTCCTGCTCCGATAACCCAATTCGTGCTGTATGATAGGCTTTGGAAGCAAACATGATCATGTGGCTCCTCCTCCGATAACCCAATTCGTGCTGTATGATAGGCGTAATTCCATGCAACCATTATATACATTTTGTTATCTTCCATCTTAACTTTCACCTCCTTAATGGCACTCATCTCAAGCAAAAGCTAATGTCATTTGAGACGATGCTCCTACACTGGCAGCAGCAGCAGTTTGACAGGTAAATTCATCTACATCTACATCTGCATTTATACTCCGCAAGCCACCCAACAGTGTGTGGCAGAGGGCACTTTACGTGCCACTGTCATTACCTCCCTTTTCTGTTCCAGTCGCGTATGGTTCGTGGGAAGAATAACTGTCTGAAAGCCTCCGTGCGCCCTCGAATCTCTCTAATTTTACATTCCTGATCTCCTCAGGAGGTATAAGTAGGGGGAAGCAATATATTTGATACCTCATCCAGAAACGCACCCTCTCGAAACCTGGCAAGCAAGCTACACCGCGAAGTAGAGCGCCTCTCTTGCAGAGTCTGCCACTTGAGTTTGCTAAACATCTCCGTAACACTATCACGGCTACCAAATAACCTCGTGACGAAATGCGCCGCTCTTCTTTGGATCTTCTCTATCTCCTCCGTCAACCCGATCTGGTACGCATCCCACACTGATGAGCAATACTCAAGTATAGGTCGAACGAGTGTTTTGTAAGCCACATCCTTTGTTGATGGACTACATTTTCTAAGGACTCTCCCAATGAATCTCAACCTGGTACCCGCCTTACCAACAATTAATTTTATATGATCATTCCACATCAAATCGTTCCGCACGCATGCTCCCAGATATTTTACAGAAGTAACTGCTACCACTGTTTGTTCCGCTATCATATAATCATACAATAAAGGATCCTTCTTTCTACATATTCGCAATACATTACATTTGTCTATGTTAAGGGTCAGTTGCCATTCCCTGCACCAAGTGCCTATCCACTGCAGATCTTCCTGCATTTGGCTACAATTTTCTAATGCTGCAACTTCTCTGTATATTACAGCATCACCCGCCAAAGCCACATGGAACTTCCGACACTATCTACTAGGTCATTTATATATACTGTGAAAAGCAATGGTCCCATAACACTCCCCTGTGGCACGCCAGAGGTTACTTTAACGTCTGTAGATGTCTCTCCATTGATAACAACATGCTGTGTTCTGTTTGCTAAAAACTCTTCAATCCAGCCACACAGCTGGTCTGATATTCCGTAGGCTCTTACTTTGTTTATCAGGCGACAGTGCGGAACTGTATCAAACGCCTTCCGGAAGTCAAGGAAAATAGCATCTACCTGGGAGCCTGTATCTAATATTTTCGGGGTCTCATGAACAAATAAAGCGAGTTGGGTCTCACATGATTGCTGTTTCCGGAATCCATGTTGATTCCTACAAAGTAGATTCTGGGTTTCCAAAAACGACATGATACATGAGCAAAAAACATGTTCTAAAATTCTACAACAGATCGATGTCAGAGATATAGGTCTATAGTTTTGCGCATCTGCTTGACGACCCTTCTTGAAGACTGGAACTGCCTGTGCTCTTTTCCAATTATTTGGAAACTTCTGTTCCTCTAGAGACTTGCGGTACACGGCTGTTAGAAGGGGGGCAAGTTCTTTCGCGTACTCTGTGTAGAATCGAATTGGTATCCCATCAGGTCCAGTGGACTTTCCTCTGTTGAGTGATTTCAGTTGCTTTTCTTTTCCTTGGACACTTATTTCGATGTTAGCCATTTTTTCGTTTGTGTGAGGATTTATAGAAGGAACTGCGGTGCGGTCCTCCTCTGTGAAACAGCTTTGGAAAAAGGTGTTTAGTATTTCAGCTTTACACGTGTCATCCTCTGTTTCAATGCCATCATCATCCCAGAGTGTCTGGATATGCTGTTTCGAGCCACTTACTGATTTAACATAAGACCAGAACTTCCTAGGTTTTTCTGTCAAGTTGGTACATAGAATTTTACTTTTGAATTCACTGAACGCTTCACGCATAGCCCTCCTTATGCTAACTTTAACATCGTTTAGCTTCTGTTTGTCTGAGAGGTTTTGGCTGTGTTTACACTTGGAGTGAAGCTCTCTTTGCTTTCGCAGTAGTTTCCTAACTTTGTTGTTGAACCACAGTGGGTTTTTCCCATCCCTCACAGTTTTACTCTGCACGTACCTGTCTAAAACGCATTTTACGATTGCCTTAAACTTTTTGCATAATCACTCAACATTGTCAGTGTCGGAACAGAAATTTTCGTTTTGATCTGTTAGGTAGTCTGAAATCTGCCCTCTATTACTCTTGCTAAACAGATAAACCTTCCTCCCTTTTTTTATATTCCTATTTACTTCATTATTCAGGGATGCTGCAACGGCCTTATGATCACTGATTCCCTGTTCTGCACTTACAGAGTCGAAAAGTTCGGGTCTGTTTGTTATCAGTAGGTCCAAGATGTTATCTCCATGAGCTGGTTCTCTGTTTAATTGCTCGAGGTAATTTTCGACTAGTGTCACTCAATGCTCTGTCCCAACCACCCATCCTAAACATCTGAGTGTCCCAGTCTATATCTGGTAAATTGAAATCTTCACCTAAGACTATAACATCCTGAGAAAATTTATGTGAAATGTATTCCAAATTTTCTCTCAGTTGTTCTGCCACTAATGCTGCTGAG
The DNA here is from genome assembly GCF_023864345.2 of Schistocerca serialis cubense. Taxonomy (NCBI): domain Eukaryota; kingdom Metazoa; phylum Arthropoda; class Insecta; order Orthoptera; family Acrididae; genus Schistocerca; species Schistocerca serialis. The sequence goes on from NC_064638.1 coordinate 1,092,520,901, forward strand.
TCGGGAGGTCGGTAAAAGGAGCCAACTATTAACCTAGCTCGGTTGTTGAGTGTAACCTCCACCCATTATAATTCACAGGAACTATCCACTTCTACTTCACTACAGGATAAACTACTACTAACAGCAACAAACGTGCCACCACCGGTTGCATGCAATCTATCCTTTCTAAACATCGTCTGTGCCTTTGTAAAAATTTCGGCAGAATTTATCTCTGGCTTCAGCCAGCCTTCCGTACCTATAACGATTTCAGTTTCGGTGCTTTCTATCAGCGCTTGAAGTTCCGGTACTTTACCAATGCAGCTTCGACAGTTTACAATTACAATACCGATTGCTGCTTGGCCCCCGCATGTCCTGACTTTGCCCCGCACCCTTTGAGGCTGCTGCCCTTTCTGTACTTGCCCGAGGCCATCTAACCTAAAAAACTGCCCAGTCCATGCCACACAACCCCTGCTACCCGTGTAGCCGCTTGCTGCGTGTAGTGGACTCCTGACCTATCCAGTGGAACCCGAAACCCCAGCACCCTATGGCGCAAGTAGAGGAATCTGCAGCCCACACGGTCGCAGAACCGTCTCAGCCTTTGATTCAGACCCACAACTCGGCTCTGTATCAAAGGTCCACAGTAAGTCCTGTCGATGATGCTGCAGATGGTGAGCTCTGCTTTCATCCTGCTAGCGAGACTGGCAGTCTTCACCAAATCAGATAGCCGCCGAAAGCCAGAGAGGATTTCCTTCAATCCATAGCAACACACATCATTGGTGCCAACATGAGCGAACACCTGCAGATGGGTGCACCCTGTAGCCTTCATGGCATCCGGAAGGACCCTTTCCACATCTGGAATGACTCCCCTCGGTATGCACCTGAGTGACGATCGCTAGAAAGAATGCACTCTGTGCTATTCTGGTAAGCATTGGGGCATCTATCTCGGCACTAGAACTGCACCGCAGCTATGCGTCATTGCGCCAGCATCGGTACCTAAGTGAAAACGTGTTTCGACAAGAATTTCTCGGGTGTCATGTATGAAAGAGATGTTGCTGCCTCAACCTTGCGGGACCTGAACTGACACCTATGCGTCACTTGGCAGCTGATGGCGGCAGCAGCAGCAGTGGATTCGGAGTTCTAATGCTGGGGGGGGGATGCATTTTTTATTAGCAATATTTTGTTTAAACTATATTCCATCAATTTGACCAACCAATAGGATGCTGAAAATTAAAAAAACTACCCCATACATGTGAAAAATATTGATTTAAGTAATTTGCATAAATTTTGTATGTCAACGTATTGTTAGCTGTACAATAGTTAAGGGGGGGGGTGGAGGGGAGGATGTGAGTGGGTGACATGGAGCAGAGCAGCAGGGTAAGTGCATAACACTAGGTTAATTTGCATAATTTCTGTATGAAACGCAGTACAATAGTTTAAGGGGGTGTGTGACAAAGAAGACTGCACCAAAAAAGATGCTCAAAAGCATGTAAAATTCGTAAAGTGTACCAGAAAATGGTGGGAGGACATAACTAACTACTTAATTTGACATCAAGGGTGGTACAATAGTTTGAAGAAATGGGGTTGACATGGAGAACCACTTAACAGAACAATAGGTTAGGTAAGGCTTATGTCCATCCTATCCAGCACAGGCTGAGTCCTTTTCTGGCCAATTCCTGGGAAGAGGTGGCAGTCAGATGACTCAGGTTAGTGTAGGTAGCCCAAGTTCCTTTTTTTCCCACCATTTTCTTAGGTTAGTAGAGGTTAGTGTTGCATTGTCCTGATGGAACTGAGCTTCCTGCCATTTTCTGAGGGAGGAGAGGGGAGGGGGAGGGGAGGGGATTTATCAGTGGGTGAGAGGTTAATTAATTGATCAATTTAATTAAGTTACCAATCAAATTAATAAGTGTGAGAGGGGGGGCCTATTCCAATAACTCAGACCTGAGCGTACCTGTAGCAGCGAGGGGGGGGGGGGGGGGTGTTGTGGGAGGGGGACGTGGCAGGGGGGGGGGGACAATAGAATAAGTGCCTGTCAATCAAAAGGAAATGGGGATGACATGGAAAACCACTTAACGGAACAAAAGGTTAAGTACCTGTCAATCAAAGGAGAACAATAGGTTTGCCCCTGAGTGCATACCTGTCCCTGATGTAGCCAACCCACACTAACAAAATGTGCTCATACATAGTTTTTTTCTACTACTCCAGTAGTGCATGTTTTGCAGATTCACATTACCAGGATTTTTAAATGAAGTCTTGTCTATAATCAACATATTGCTTAGGAATACTGGATTACCTTGCAACTCCTGAAGTGCAAAATGACAGAATGCAATGCGGGATTCAAAGTTGTTCCCATATAGTTCTTCATCAGTGAGATATGGAACAGATGAAACTGAAGCCGATGCAAGATTCTGCACACACTACTGTGGTTTATTCCTGCACCTCTTGTAATTTCTCGTACAGCCCCCTGAGGATTACGTGCTGCAGTAGCCAGCAAATTTCATTTCCATTGCCAGTCTCTGGCATTGTACATCAATGTTTTGTGGGAGCCCAGCTTCCTGTTTCCATGAGTGTCTTGCAGATGTTGCCAATGGTTCAACGTGATGGACACCGCCAATCTGGGTAGTGTTCAGCATACAGTGTCACAGCTGCGGTTGCATTTCTGTGACATTCACCATAAATTAAAATAAAATCTAGTTTTTCTTCGTTACTGAAGGCCGGCGTATCAACTAGACGATGGCAAATGTAACAAGCCAGAAGAAAACAGGTTTTAATGTGGCAACGTATGTGAATTACATTACAGTATGAGAGCAGTTCAGCAAACCAGATTAGAAGACACTTATACACAGAAGGTAGAGCGTGCAATGGTGATATTGGTTTCTTTACGGCAGGATACAGGCACCAGTGCAGGCATCCCCTGCCCTGAGCACAGTACTACATGTGATGCATTACGTCAGAAACTGTGACGTCATTGCCATCTTTTACAAGCCACATATTTCACAATTTATGAGATTTAGAAACACGAAACCAAGTGTGTTACCACTAATTGTATCTCTAGTTGTCATTTCGCAACAATAAACATTATGCTCTGGACATCCATCATTCTGATACTGCATTATTTGACACATTATAAGAGGTGAACCTGTTCAAGCAAGATACAGCTCAAGAAGGGGCTAAACTGTCCCCCTTTAGGAGTGCCATCAATGAAAATGAATGCCTTTTATTGTGGCACCATACACAATCATTAACCTGGCTCCAGGGAGGTAGTGGCCCCTTCCCTGTTCCCCCACTGGGGTAATTCCTGTCTGGCGCATCCACGTCGCGGGGGTGGGCATCCTACACTTCAGTAGGCTGGAGTGATAGGATGGCTGAGTTCAGGCAGGGACCCAATCCCGTGGGGTATAACATGGAACCCATGTCCAGGGTTATGGGTGGAGAGCTTAATGGCAGCAATGGTGGAGAAGAAAGACTTCAGAACAGTGTAGGTGGCAGATGAGGCAACCCTCCTTTCTGGGGATTAAATGAGAAGGGAACCACTGCCTTGTGGTGGAGGAGAAACTCCAAAGGTCAATGGAGACAACCACAACAGAAAATCCTTTCTTGCTTTAGGTCTAGCAAGTCAGTAGGAAAGTCTTCATATATTGCTTTCAAAACACAGATGAGCCAAGGATAGAAGATGGATACATTAACGTAATAAAGACAATGTACAAAGGACACAATTGTAGAATTGGAACATCATTGGGGAACTCTGAATACTTCGAAATAAGACAAGGACTTAAACAAGGAAGTATTCTATCTCCTGCACTTTTTAATGTTGTGATGGAGGGAATGAATAGGGCAGTTAATAATATAGTAAAAGAAAAAGACAAAAAGATTATTTTTGCAGGTGGTATGATAATATGGGGCGATAAAGAGGTAGATGTACAGTTACAACTTGATGCGTGGAAGGAAATAATGAAAAGGTATGGATTAAAAATAAATAAAGATAAGAGTGAAGTAATGGTATTTGGAAGAGACAAAGGGATCAATGGAAATATTACTTTGAATGGAGAACATCTCAAAGTGATAGACAATTTCACTTATTTAGGGAGTGAAATATTTAGTGATGGAAGAATAACCAATGAAATTAATAGGAGGCTACAGAAAGAAGGAAATTTTACCAAGCAATAAAACACCTGATTTGGAATAAGGAAGTTTCAGAAAAAGCAAAACTCCATATATGTATAAGAGTTATTACTTCCCTATTGTCACCTATGGAGGAGAAACATGGACAATGACGGAAAGGGTCTGGAGCAGACTGTAAGCAGGTGAAATGAAATTTCTCAGAGCAGTTAAGGGGAAAACAAGAATTGACAGAGTAAGGAGCACAGATATCAGAAAGGACCTTAAACAAGAAAGTATGAGAGAAGAAATTGAAAAAAAGAGATTAAGATGGTATGGGCATGTTAAGAGGATGTGTGGGCAGAGACTCCCCAAAATTATGGAAGAACTAAATGTGGATGGAAAAAGACCTAGAGGGCACCCAAGAACACGGTGGAAAATGGGAGTGAGAATATCTATGGCAAGGAGAGGTGTGACATGGCAGCAAGTGGAGGAAGAAAAGTGGTGGGAGGACCGAGCCAAATGGAGAGGAATCGTCAGCACCCAGACCCGGCAGTAGCTGCGGCAGGATCCGGATATAGATAGATCAATGAAACATGGGCCAATGATGTGTCATCATACAATACCACATCTTACATTAATACTCCACTGACGTAGTAAGTCAGTCACATCACGATTACCGGCAGCTTGAGGTGCACACTTGAGTGTCAGGACGTGCACTAGCTGTGTGCTTCATTTATTTTAAGCATCAACTTCGCAATTTCTTGGGATGTAATTGACATATTGCGATGCAACTAACGCCATTATTTTTGTGATTTTTCATGCTATTGATTGCATATGAAATAATAGGGGGTATCCATTAAAAAATGCACTACTTTGTGTTGAAAAAAGTATTTGTTTATGTTTTATAATTTCACATAGTATTTGATTTCCTAAGCCCCTGCCGTACATTCATGCTGGTGAAAACCGTTTTTGAATATCTATTGTCATTCCAGATATATCTGAGGTAGCAGAGTTTGGTGAGACTCCCTGTATAACTGTCGCCGGTAAATGTAACGAATAGTGAGAGCAGGTGAGATGCTGCATAGACCTCTCACAGAACAGAAAACAATGAATAAACGGGTGTGAACTATGTTAGAACATACAAATTCAAGAGTCAAAACTTCCAAAACGGAACACAATCATCATAACATGTGGTACTTGTGTAGAACAAATAGGAGGTACGTACGTCTCGATGTCCATTCCTTACACCAAGTTGTTGCAAACGTACATTACACCATGACACAGACACGAATTTGAATACAGCAAACAGACATGCCAATGACAGATGGACAGTTCATAATTTCATGAAAAAAAGTGTGGATGCATGTGGGAGGTTTAACACAGATCTCCTGCTTCGCAGTCCAACACCGTGGCCACTTTACCATGATGCCATGGCTGATGAACTTCGCTAGGTGTTGCACATCATAACCTTGGACCATTCACTGTCCCTGTTTTGCTTATTTTTTTTTATAGTTCAGTTCACCTTCTTCCTGTTTTCTAGTTTTTCAGTGGACAGGAAGTGGTTGTGGGCTCCAGAAACTTTCTTCTAGCCAGGATGCTGACCAAGTATCCTGACTTAGACTGGGCATCTGCTGCATAATTATCCATTATGGCGCTGGCCTGAAACATAAATACTGGCTGGGAAACGTGTAGCAGTGTAGGCCTAAACAGCTGTTATTTATTTTATTTTACACATCTAGTTCCATGGTCATAGAATGAGTCAGTACATGAAAGTAACATAGATAAAATAAAATGTGGACGAATCCTATGAAGGTGACAAGCTGTGAGTATATACCACCATAATCAACAATATAACACAGAAATTAGCTTACTATATTCCAGGAACTCCCTATCAGAATAGGAGAGATCTATAAGAAAATTCTTCTGATCAGACTTGAATGTGTGATGCTTACTGCTGAGGTATTTTATTCTTGTGGTAGTTTATTGAAAAATGAATTCACCAGAATACTGCATGCTTTTCTGCACAAGACTCAAAGAAGTGCGATCCAAATACAGATTGGGTTTCTGCCTAGTATCAACAGAGTGAAACCTGCTAATGCATGGGAATTGTTAACAACAAAAGACATCAAAGAAAATATATATTGAATGATTAGTGTCAGAATTTCCAGAACAAGAGATTCACAAACTTACAGCACATATTGCTCAAACTGCCCATTTCTGAGCCACAGCTACCGTTTGTGAATGGGAGGAGTTACCCCAAAATATAATGGCGTATGACATAAGCGAATGAAAATAAGCAAAGTAACCTAATTTTCGTGTTGGACCCTCACTTATTGCAGATAGTAGTAAATGCAGTAGCATCCAGTGTTTGAACAAGATCCTGAACTATTCAGACTCACTAATCATATACCTATTCTGTGTACTCAAAATCTCAGTTTTAGTAGAATTGCACTTTAGAAACCATAAAAACTGAGTTGTACTGTGATTTAGCATCAATTTATTTTCTGCAAACCATGAACTTCTGTCTTGAACTGCAGTATTTGATGCATTGACTATACTGTATTCAACATTCTTCAGTATTAAGCCAGTGACACCAGCAGACAGAAATATTTTAGAATCACTCGATATGTGAGAAGGTACATCATTTATATATACAGGGTGTCCCATTTATCTTGACCACCCTAAAAACTGTTTGTCCAGATGCAAATTACAAAATGTTACAAGCAAATGTTCTTTAGCCATCAGGGGGGCATCAATCAGCACGATTGCTTTCATTGTAGCTTTGTTTTTTACACAGATATGAACAGCAGCATGACTTTTGTAAATGGCACCCTGTATTTTTTATTTAGTAATTCATTTCCTCTCCTAAAGAACTATTCAAAAATGCGTCACAATGTACCATTCACTGAAACACAACATTATTAATTACATAACACAACACTGACTTTGAGCCCGGGATCACAAACTCGTACACTTGCTGGAGTTGTCAGAAAACAACTGAAAACCAAGTAAAAACATAACACAAAATTGACTTTGACTATCCTGTACCATTGCCCAGGAGTAGACCACTCAAAGGTGCTCAAAGTGGTGACCCTGGACAATGATACACTGGTGTACTCATTGAATGGAAGAATTATTTACTGCTTCCAGTGTTGCCTGCCGAAGAGAGTTACAAGCAAGCATGATACGTTCCTGCATGTCCTCTGGCGTTGTTGGAATATCGCAATAGACAACGTCTTTAATGCATCCCTAAAGAAAAATGTCGAGAGGATTTAAATCAGGAGACCTACCAGGCCAAGTAACTATTCCTCCTCAACCAGTCCATCTGGCAGGATACCTTTGGTTCAGAACACGACGTGCATGCAAGGCATTATGTGCTGGACATCAATCGTGTTGATACCACATAAGCATTATGGTTCTTAATGGCACTTCATCCAGAAGAGGAGGAAGAATTCATCTGAGGAAGATGGCATATGCTGTGCCGCTTAGACTACCATTGATGAAATAAGGGCCAATAATTGTAGTACCAAGCTTCCCACACCAGACGTTAACTCTCCATTGACACTGATGTTCCATCTGTCTAAGCCATCTTTGGTTGTCACTGGACCAATAATGCATGTTCCTTGTATTGACCTGTCCTTTGTTTGAGAGGGAACATTGATCAGTAAATAGAACATTGGAGAAGAAGTTTGGGTTGACAAGGATTTGCTGCTGTACCCACTGACAGAACTGTACATGATTCTGGAAATCATTCCCATGCAATTCTTGATGTAGGTGTACATGGTAAGGATGGAAATGGTGACGTGTAAGAATATTATGTACACCTGTTTTTAGGAATACCAACCTCATGTTCAAGCTGTTGTGTGCTCACATGTGGATTCATAGCAACGGAAACGAGAACAGTAACTTCAGCAGCTTCGTCTGTGTGAGTGCTATGACAACTGCATTGTTGTGAGTTGAAACTTCCTATTTCCTGAAGCGTCGCAACAAGACAAGAAAACATCCATCGGGAAGGTGGGTTCTTGTCAGTATATCACTCTCTGTACAGTTCTGCTGCTTGCGTAGCATTTTGCCCACCTTCAACAACAACAATAAAAGAAACTTTATGTTGATGCAGTTTGTAGGAAGGATAGGATAGCCTTTACTGTATGCCCACTCTGCACAACAGTATTTAAAAGGACTAAACTACTGCACTAAATGTACCCATACATAAGAAAATAGTACTGCAATTACTGTTCTGCTAACTTGCATTCCCCATAGATGAGTAGCATTTCCACCTTTTCTTCATTGGTGTACATTATTCTCAGACAACTTTTCAACTGACGATGGTTGACAGAATTATGTTTGTCCTCTGTGAAAGTCAGCATGTGGAAGCGTTCCATTACCCCGAGCACCTGCACTAACCGCTGGGAGCATCAACGTCAATGTTGTGTTATGTAATTAATAATGTTGTGTTTCAGTGAATGGTACACTGTAATAGAGTTTTGAATAGGTCTTTAGGAGAGGAAATGAATCACCGAATAAAAAATACAGATTACCATCTAAAAAAGTCATAGCACTGTTCATATGATGATAAAAACAAAAAAAAAAAACCTAGAATGAAGTCAATTATGCTGATTGATGTCCCCCTGATGGCTAAAGAACATTTGCTTAAAACATTTTGTAATTTACATCTGGACAAATAGTTATTTAGTGTGGTCAAGATAAATGGGACACCCTGCATAAGAAACATTAGCAGTCGCAGCACTGGCCCTTGAGGCACCTCCCACTTAACTATGTCCACATCAGACGCCACTTCATAATCATTCTCATTACTGTGGAGAATGACCTTTTTCTATCAATTCTTGAAGTATGAGGGGAACCAATTGTGAGCTATTCCCCTTATTCCATAAAGATCCAACTTCTATAGTAATATTTTGTGATCCACAGAACTAAACGCCTTAACTAAATGAAGCCTACTGTTAGTAAACTTTTTGTTTAATCCATCCAGTGCCTCATTGAGACAAGAGAATACAGCATTTTTAGTTGTTTACCCTCTTCTAAAACCAAACTACACATTTGACAGCAAATTAGGTGAACATTTACGCTTACATATAACTTTTGCAGACACTGATGACATAGAAATAGTTCTGTTATACGAAACTTCCTGGCAGATTAAAACTGTGTGCCCGACCGAGACTCGAACTCGGGACCTTTGCCTTCCACGGGCAAGTGCTCTACCAACTGAGCTACCAAAGCACGACTCACGCCTGGTACCCACAGCTTTACTTCTGCCAGTACCTCATCGTCGGGCACACAGTTTTAATCTGCCAGGAAGTTTCATATCAGCGCACACTCCGCTGCAGAGTGAAAATCTCATTCCAGTTCTGTTATACATTTATCCTTTTTTATGAAGCAGTTTTACTATTGATTACTTTAATCATTCAGGAAATTTACCATTCCTAAAGGAAAAATTACAAAAGAACCTTTGTACTGGGCTAATATATGCAGCACAGCAGCTTAGTATCCTGTTTGATACCCTACTATGTCCATGAGAGTCCTTAGCATTCAGCGGTTTAATTATTGACTCAGTCTTTCCCTTGTCAGTATCACGCAGATGTATTTCAGATAGAAGTCCTGTAAAGCCATTTTCCAAGAGGGTTAAATAATTCCCTGGAGAAACTATGTTTTTATTTAATTCACCTGCTCTAGTGAGAGAATTATCATTAAATACTATACATGTATCTGACTTATTGGTAGCAGAAACATCTTTGATATGTATTGGCTTTACATGCTCAACCTTGCGCTGTCGACCAAACACTTCTTTCATGGCTGACCATATCATTTTAATTTTATCCTCAGAAGTAGCTATTCTATTTGCATAACACATGCTTTTGTCTTCCTAATCACATAATTATTTAACAACCTTACAGTACGGTTTGTAATGACCTATTGCAGTTTCATTGTTACTTGTACTATCCCCAATTTTTTGATATAATAGCCACTTTGTTCTACATAATATCTGTATCCCATTAATCAGCCATCCATGTTGCCTGTAAGTGTCAGTATCCTCTTTTAAAGTTTTAATAGAGAGCAACTTTCAAAGAGCATGAGAAATATGTTGAGGAAAGCATTCTACATATCATCTATTTTATCTGCACCATTAACTTCCAATAATCTTTTCTTGCCCGAGCGAGGTGGCGCAGTGATTAGGACACTGGACTCACATTTGGGAGGATGATGGTTCAAACCCACCTCCGGCCATCCTGATTTAGGTTTTCTGTGATTTCCCTAAATCACTTTAGGCAAATGCGAGGATGGTTCCTTTGAAAGGGGATGGTCAACTCTTCCCCATCCCTCCCTAATCCAATGGGAGCGATGGCCTTGCTATTTGGTCCTGTCCCCCCCAAATCAATCAACCAATCTTTTCCTTGCACAATCACTTTTAAGAGTAATATTAAAGTCACCACACGCAACTAATTTGGATGCTCACTATATACTGAGCCAAGAGCGTCTCTAGTTTGAGAAGAAATGTACTGACATCAGAGTTATGGGACCTTTAGATAACTGTAATTAAGACTGTAGTACCACTAAATTCAGTTGGCCCTGCACAACATTCATTGACTTGTTCAGTGTAGTTCTTTGATAAGTCAATAGTTTGAAACTGAATACTGTTTTTCACATATATCTCCAATCCCCCACTCCACAAATAGCTCCTTGAAAAATAGCTAGCTGATTTCAGAATGAGATTTTCACTCTGCAGCGGAGTGTGCGCTGATATGAAACTTCCTGGCAGATTAAAACTGTGTGCCCGAGCGAGACTCGAACTCGGGACCTTTGCCTTTCGCGGGCAAGTGCTCTACCAACTGAGCTACCGAAGCACGACTCACGCCCGGTACTCACAGCTCTACTTCTGCCAGTACCTCGTCTCCTACCTTCCAAACTTTACAGAAGCTCTCCTGCAAACCTTGCAGAACTAGCACTCCTGAAAGAAAGGAAACTCCTGAAAGAATGGAAACATCCCCCAGGCTGTGGCTAAGCCATGTCTCCGCAATATCCTTTCTTTCAGGAGTGCTAGTTCTGCAAGGTTCGCAGGAGAGCTTCTGTAAAGTTTGGAAGGTAGGAGACGAGGTACTGTTAGAAGTAGAGCTGTGAGTACCGGGCGTGAGTCGTACTTCGGTAGCTCAGTTGGTAGAGCACTTGCCCGCGAAAGGCAAAGCTCCCGAGTTCGAGCCTCGGTCGGGCACACAGTTTTAATCTGCCAGGAAGTTTCAGCTAGCTGATCTGTATCCCCCAGGAACCTGTGTACCGTGGAAAAACTTTGCACAGCTCTGGGCTCCATAGGTGTGGCTTTGTAGGTACTTAAATGGATGATCAGGACTTCCTCAGTGGACACATAAATGTTAGTTTCTCCTTATATTTCTTAAACGTCCACACCACACAGTATGATTTTCCATTGAGAGTGAAACAGAGGGTGTAAGGAGTACTTGACAGTGTTCCGGCCTCAGAAGGACTGAAAGGCTGCAGCACATAATTATGGTCTGTTATCAGAAAGCAAAACACATGGGAGCCATTTGATGACAATCATTCTGCACAGACCAGCTATTGTGGTTTCAGACATATTACTGTGATGTGTACAATAAACAGAAACCTGCAGAAAGCCTTTAATACTATCAATCAAATTGTGTAAAGAAATGAGCCCTCAAAAGCTAAGCTATGCTGTTCACCTCTAATATTTCTGCAACTGTCTAAGATATCATAATCCTGTTTTCATGCAGATGAATTGTGAAAAAGTTCTCTTTGAATAACGTGCAGTCTCTTTCCATAGCTATATTTATCACAGAGGTACTGTTATCGTCTTCATTTTCTGAAATGGAGCTACAGTAATTTCTGCTGATAGTATCATAATTCTAAACGAGACAAATTGAAAGATATTTCACACTTCAAAGTTTGATAACTACTTATGGGGAATTTATCTGTTCTCACAATGAAACCGCTTGCTTTCTTACACAGGGTTTGTGGTTTTCATACCCGAACAATGAAGTTCCTCACATTCGATAAGGAGAAAACAAAGTGTGGTACCGCCGCGATATCTGTATAAAAGGAGCACAGAAGAAATATATTGGGTGGCTATAATTAATGTGTAGGTCCATTGTGGGCTTTAATTATCGCATGGCAGCGTAACTTGGTGATATTCTAATGCATTGCTGAAGCGATTTATGCTGGAAAAAAATTACAAAATTACTCCAAATTTTGGCCACTAGGTGACAATCTGCCACTGTACAACATCTTGTTGACATCTCCAGTGCTTATAATGATCAAATTGTGTAATTGGTGGTTAATAATAACGTCAACATTATGACTTTCTCATTTTTTTGGCCTTATCTGTCCATGTTCCATTCCTAATGTCCACGTTCCATTCCTAATCAATTATGTACAAAAACATTTCTGTGTGTTTTCCTTGTAATCACAGCGCCATGTTGCCACCTGGTGGCCAAAACTGGAACTAATTTTTTTTTCATTGTAAATCAGTCTGCATTAGCACATTAGAATATCTACCAAGTTTCGCTGCCATACAATAATCACAATCCACATGGACGTCTCTGAGTAGCTGCACTTTAATTTGCATCAAGAGTTGAGTTATATACACAAAGTTATCCCAACAGACGGTGTCCAAACGCAATCACCACCCAGCAAAAGTGTGTCTTCATCAGCAGATTAATAACGAGAATTGCAGAAGGGGCTTGGAACTCTGTTGGTCGTGGGGTGTATTTTTCCCTCTTTTCCTGCTGATGTATATTTTGTAGGGTTTGTGGTAGGTCTTATACCAGCACTAGTGGGAAGTTGTGTCCCCAGCCAATATAACTGGGCAATATTTTACCGACCCTAATACACCGCCAGATGAAAGTAGTATTACCTTTATCCTCTCTTCTCAGAGTAGTTGTTTGGTGGTCCAGATCCTTCCGTGCCACCTCCCTGTCGATCCACTTGTGATGAAGATTCCTGGAATGATTCCGCAAGTTCTCTCTACTGTGCTCTAAATAAATAGCCACACTTCTCACAAACAGGGGTATATTTTGCCCAACATTTTCACTATTTCTTTTAACAACACAACAAACAATTGCTACGGTAATACCACTCTCTTGAGTACATTAAAAAACATCCATACATACGTACTTTAGGATCTGAGAGAGCAAACCAGATAAACAACTGCTGCTGTTCAATTGTTCATTACACCCTTGTTGGTGCATTGTTTATTCCATGGCTCTTGGACTCAGGCACTTGCTGCACCATGGCATAAATGACTCCCAGATGATTAGTGGTTGTAATTCCATTTTTACTGCTCCCCTTCTCACCGCCCCATCACTGCTCCACATTCACTGCATACAAGAAAGGGAAACACACAGTTTCCCTTTCCCACTACATTTATCCTCTTTCAACTTACGAGCATCTCTTGCCAACGGCTTTCCAATGGCGTGTTGGGATGTTTACAAATATCCTGAAACACTACATATCCCGCCACTTAGACAAGAGATCTCGTGCTTAAGTCTCTAGTTGCATACACATTTTTGTTAACAATTCTATTATTATTATCCTACCCTTACATCTTAAAGCTGCCTTTACACCTTTACATAATCTCTACAACATAACTTTTTATAATCGTTAATGATAACTTGTGACTGTGTCCACTTAATTACCTAACTACTTTGTTCCTGTTTGGCAGTTTCATTCATCTTCTTCATACTTGTAATATTATTTCTCATATCTTATTACGTTCTTTAATACTATGGCTAGCTTTTCTAAATCACCCAAAGTATCTGAGAAATGTGCATAGTAATACAAAAATATTACTTGTCAATAATGTTGTTCTTAAGTTCCTTTTAATTTGTGATCCTCTTGACTCATAACCAATTAACCATTTTGGTTTTTTGATTTAAGACAATATTATGATCTATCTACTGGATACTTGTGAGACATTTATTCTGATACTCTTAGACAACATAATATTATTCATCTTTAAGTAGGTAAAGCAATATTAACCTTCTTTGCATAGATAGCTCATCTTTCGTTATTATACTGATTATAAACTTTCTGAGTTTCCATTCTATTTACATCTAAGTCTTCTTGTTTTAGAGAACTTAACTTCTTTAATATCCCACCTTCCAAGAGTATGGACTTGTATTGCAAAGCCTTTGCGCGCAATAATGTGGTGTGCAAATTGCCTCCACCACTGCACTAAAATCTTTTCACTTCTTTACTATAAACCATTTGGAAAAACCTCTTGTTATTCATTACCAATTTTAAGAATAATTATGGATTGTCCTTTTAACAAAACATATTCCTCTTTCCACCAAAGAACACTTCTGTGTCTTAGTGCAGTAAAATATATCTATTTCATTCAGTGTGGTAGTGCCCCATATTAATTCCTATTCTACTATGGTACTACAGTCAATACTTCAGAATAGGTCCTCACTTCAAAGAGCTCTCTTCACTGATGAAGCTACCTGTAAAACATGGAAAATTGAATCTAAGAAATATGTATGATTGGGCCACTGAGAATCCGTATTGGCCAAGACACGTTGAACATCAGTGGTAATGGTGTGTAAACGTTTCACGTAGATTGTTGGAGACTATGTTCTTACTTCACTGGAGGAACCTTTAAAGGTAAAAGACATGCACAATTATTTGCTGAAGTGGTACCAGCCCTCGTAGAGAAAGTAATTCTTGAAGTACGTAGATATTTGTGGTTCCAGCACAATGGATGCCCGGCTCTCAACTTGCTTGTGCCTAGGAAAGTGCTCACCCAAATCTTTCCATGCTGCTGGATACAACGTCAAGGCATTATGAGTTGTACTATATGGCAGTGCCTGTGTTGTTAAGAAGAATGATGCAGTGTTCCTTCAGGGACACACACACGTGTGAAGGAACAGGTGCTACAGCAGTTATGAATTACATGAAATGTATTTGCAGTTGCGAATATGAACAACCATCAGTTGTATAAGGGAGGGAACTGAAAATTTGTGCCAGACTGGGACTCGAACCCGGATGTTTTGATTTTAGCAAGTGCTCGCCTTAAACATGACTCATGGCCAGGCTTTCAATTAAAATGTCCTCCCCTGTATGGGACCTACATAATCTGTGTATACAAGTAGAGGCTGTGATGCAGGAACAGTGACATATGGCAGTTTGAGTCTGGCCATGAGTTGTGCATGGATAGCCAAAGCAGTTAAGGTCTGACAGAAATTTTCATTCTGGTCATTCCCTTATACAGCTAATTGTTGTTCGCAGTCACAACAGTGAATACATTTCATGCATTATCACTTCGTCTGCATGTTCACTTGATTTGATGCTACTGGACTATTTTCTCTGGGGTAAACTTAAAGATGATGTCTGTGCATAAGTTCTGATGACCCAAAAGGATTTAAAACAGCCCATTGTTTCAGCATGTGCAATGATATCAAAAGGATCTCTTCACCCTGTCAAGAAGTCTGCAAATGTGCTGTTTTCTCGCCAAATACCCTCCTAACCATGAGTGAACAGCAACAGGCAGATTCCATATTCATAGATTTAGGAAAGCATTTGACACAGTGCCCACTGCAAACTGTTAACTGAGATCCGAGGATATGGAAAAGGTTCTCATATATGTGAGTGACTCGAAGACTTTTAAAGTAAGAGAATCCAGTACATTGTCCTGGATGGCGAGTGTTCATTGGAGACTAGGGTAATCAGGAGTGCTCCATGGAAGTGTGATATGAGAACTCTTGTTCTCTATAAGCATAAACAATCTTATGTATAAGATGGATAGTAAACTCTGACTGTTTGCTGATGATGCTGTAGTGTAAAGAAAAGTCTCGTCATTGGTTCGTTGAGTGAGTAGGAGAATACAGGATAACTTACACCAGAATTTATATCTGGTGTGATGAATGGCAGCTTACTCTAATGTTGAAAAATGTAAGATAATGCAGATGGATAGCAGAAACAATCCTCTAATGTTCGAATAATGGTGTACTGCTTGAAACAGTTATGTCAATTAAAGTAAAACTGCAAACTGATATTAAATGAAACAAACCTCTAAGGTCAGTAGTACAGAAGGCAAATGGCTGACTTTAGTTTATTGGGAGGACTCTAGGAAAGCATCACTCATTTATAAAGGACACTGCATGTTGAACACTTGTGTGACCCTTTCTCATGTATTGCTAGAGTATTTGAGATCCCCTCCAGATTGGATGAAGGAGTATGTCGACACTTTTCAGATATTTGCTGCTGGATTTGTTCCAGTAGGTTTGGTCGAAACGCATCTATTATGGAAATGCTGCGTAAACTCAAATGGGAATCAATGGAGGGAAGAGACTGTTGTTTTCACGAAACATAATAAAATTTAAAGAACCAACATTGATGACTGCCTGCAGAACGATTATGCTGCCATCAATGGCATCTTGTGTAAGGACCACAAATATAAGAGAAATTAGGGGTCCTATAGAGGTATATAGGTGTTCATTTATCCCTTGTTCCACTGATGAGTGGAACAGGAAAAGGAATGACTAGCAGTTGTGAAAGGAACCCTCCTACCATAAACGTAAATGGAATTTTAAGGAATTGTTTATGACTACTTTCTTTTGTGATTTCCTTTTTGCTGCCATTGCTGATGTAATTTTGCAATGTAAAAGTGTATCCTAACATTAAACTCATGAAGTGAAGTTATTATTTAATAGTCTTTGTACGTCAAGTCCCTGTTCTACAAATCCATTTAATTTTTGATACATCTTTCTTTCAGGGCTTTGGCAGAAAGAAGAGCAGAACAGTTAACTGGTGAATTATCCTTAGATGTCATATCCTTAGCCTTCCACTTGCTGTCTCACGCTCACCACATTTAGCCAAGTGTGATTAGTATCAGTTTTGAATTAAACTTTTCTCCACTATTTCCATTTTCACGACAACCACATCTGTGATGTTCTAACTCATAACATCAAGCGATTGTGGTTGGATACATGACAAGTGTTTCCAGCATATTCAGTCTAAATTTCACTGTTTCTATTTGACAGAGGTGGATACATATAGAGTGACTTCTGATGTTGGTGACTTTCAGTAAAAGACTTCTGATGTTGGTGACTTTCAGTAAAAGATAATCATTTTATCGATAGACATTCTCAGTTAATTTAATCGTCAATATAATGTAGCTTTTTTCAAAGACTTAAGACATGTACTCCCCATATATATGCAATGTGAATGAGAGGGTCGTGCATTTAGATTTGAGCACTGAACAAAATTACACATCGATCAATGCTGTACTGACTGCAGTAACCTAGTGGAAAATGAAACAAGATGGAATATGGGACTATTGTGGCAATGAGAATTATGTATTGCCCATTTAATTTGGAGGACCCCTTACAACTTGGGAAATACCACTTTCTACACTACTGCTAGCATTGCTATCCACCTCATAACAACTCTCACATTATACTAACTACTTGAGTAATGTCAATGTAAGTAGATACCCCATGGATAAAATTCCATTTTATAGAGACAATTCCATTTAATATTTCCTACTATTGCATACAGGGAAAATTATAAAAAATAATGTCAGATGCTTCAGCAGTCTGAATCAACCAACATAATGTAAAAATTAAGTAGTTAGGGACTGCTAGAATCTGAGCAACAGCTTTTGTGTTCAGAATAGTTTTCTATGTTGAATATCAGCAATATTCATGAACAATGAATACTTCAGTGCACTAACCATTTTTGATATAAGTGTTACTCATACTCTCTGAATGATATTTGTGCTCACATCGTGAAATTTCATTTTATAGAACTTTAAAGATAAAAGACGACAATCAGTAAGAAAAATACTTATATTTGTTTATACAGATATAATGTCACAAATGAAGTAAATATTTAGATACATGTACTCATTTTGTGTTTATAAATCAAGATTTTAAAGTTCTGACAGACGAAAATTGATGCAATAAGCTGACTTGTTGTTTTCCATGAAATTGAGGGATGGTTTCTCTGGCGACTGGGAACATATCTTGCAGTTTATGGTAGTCCCCCTGCTGCCACATCTGTGAGAAAATTTAATGTTTTAAATTTCAGTCAGCATTCTCTTATGTTATATTAAATGCTGTGCAAGAAAAATCTCATAAACCAGCGTAATTTATATTTCATTTTGATTTTTAAAAGTTCACAATAAAATGTAGAAAACGTAACTAGTTTTCAGAAAAAGATCGTCATTGTAATAATGTGTTTCTGTCAAATCCCATCAGCGTCCATTATTATGGATTTTCATTGTTGATTTTACAAATTAAGCTGAACATTTGTCAGAAACATATCTATACTATTGAGAACTTAGTAATTAGATCATATATAAAAGGCATTACAAACTATGAAATCAGATCCTGTTTTGAAGAAACTAGCTGTCTGACTGTATGCCTAGTTTAGTAGCACATCAAGCTGCAGTTGTGTCTGATTAAAAATGTGGTGTACAGGTCGCTGTTTTTCTGTGACCACACACACTACTCCATTCCCCCCCCCCCCCCCCCCCCTCTTTCTCTCTGTCATCTCTCCTTCTGTGTATGTTGTAATTTCTATTTTCAGGAACACATGTTCACCTGTTGGGATTGCAAGAGATTTATCCAAAACGTCTCAACATGTGGAAAGTACTGTTCCACCAGAGGAATTGTGTTATGGAATACATCAAGCAGATTGAGTTGGGTGTCATTTAAAATCCTAAGAAGATAACTTTATGAAATTCATACTTGTGAACAGTCAGTCTACTCATCCTTATGTGGAGAAATTCATAAGAGTATTTCACAAGGACTGTTGTAGCCAGCCACTGCTGTTTTACTCTACTAGCCCATTTTACTATGGAGACAACTATTTTTGAAATTGGGTACAGTGGAGATTATCATCAATGATGATTTTTGATAAATTGATAAGTCAGTTTTTGTAAATGACTACCTTTCTACTTAATTAAAGGCACTATAGAGTAGTTTAAGTGATGAGCTATTATAATTGAAAAATTAAGAAATGTAGTATTCTGGTGGGAATAAGTGAGGTAGACTTTTCTAAGGTTGTCGGCACTTACAATTGACAACTTAAGCTGAAAAATCATACTGATGATCTGAACAAGTCCAGTTACTCTTACAAGAATAATTGCCTTGCAAATAAATGTGTTGCAAATAAATGTGTTGAATAAGTGAAAATATTCGTGTAAATGGTAGAAAGTATTGTGTTCTTTGAGACACAGGTGCAAAATACAGCATAAAAAGTGAAGAGTCTTTACACAGCTACAGCTCCACAAATTCGAGTGTAGACATGAGCGATGCATCAGCGATAAAATCGGGTTTTGTGCTCATAAGAAACAGAAATGAAGAAATCACTGAAGAAATTTCATATTTGCAAGGTGTCATAGCTACGTTTTGTGATTCTGCTGATCTGCAGAAAGAACTGTGCGAACTTGATCCTAAAGATAGGATTACTGTGCAACTTAACAAATTAGAGGAAAATTGTGTAACTATACAAATAATATAGCTCAACAAAAACTAAAGGGGGTACCAAATGTAATTCAGGAATATGTAAGTTCTGAAACTAAATGTATAAGGAAATGGACAAAAGTTTTCATATTTCAAAAAATAAAATGTTATACATTGTGAAAACATGGGTATGACACGTTATATCACCAAAAAGAAGTAGCAGACAGGAGCAGCAGTGAACTTTGAAAAGGTGACAAAAGAAGCACACTTACGCCCAGTACCATGAGCGACAAAAAACACTGAACACAGGTTCCTTCTTTTGCAAGAAACATGCTATCACTGTTATAATGCACTTAAATTGTAGAACTGTATTGTTTATCACATTAAGTGTGCTAATATAAATCTGAAACTAAAAGTGTGGCTTTGCACAAAATGTGCGGAGCTGAGCCAAAAACTAACAGAATTATTATAGTGTTTTTTCGAAAAAAAGCATATTGTAAAACACACATATTATGGTGGGAATACAAGCAACAAAACAAAAATTACAACAATGAATCATATAGTGATAAGAAAAAATATGGAAAGTTCTTCAGTTTCACAGCTCAACAGAATCCAAGTGCACAGTGATAAAAATGTGCCAGTCTACCAGATTGAAAAAAAAATTCAAAACCACACTGGTCCAAAATTGCAAATAATGTAGTTAAAACATTAATTTTATCAGGCAACCATGAGTGTGGACTAGCTGAAATTAGTAATCAGGTGACAAAGCTGAATGCAACCAGGGAAAACAAAGTGTCCCATTGTCAGAGGTAGGAAAGCCACTAAAATGTATTCACTGTGACACTTTAAGCCAATATGATTTTGTGTCTTAATAGAGGGTGAAATTATGTATATAAAAATGAATCTCAAATGGCTACATGATACCTTAAATGATACTTGAGCCAGCTCCCACACATATCTGTAAAATTCATTGTCTGCAACATAATACACAGGTATGACTTAATGCAATGGTCCTGTGTAAACAAACAAAACACATTGGCTAATATATTTTGCTCAAATATTAGCAGTTATTTCAGAAATGTCCAGATTCAGCTTTATTGGCCACAGGTTCCCACTGCACATGGCCTATATCTTAATAACCTGCATAAGCCACTCGCAACAAAGCAAACTGGCAATATTGCTACAGTAACAACAAAAGCAGCTGTACCAAGGATAGTATTGGTAGCAACAATATCATCAACAGCATGGTCACCTGCAGCAGCAAAAGGATCATCTTTGGATTCAAATGCGGAACAGTGCCTTTAATATCCTGCAGCTGATAAATCATCACCCTTATTAGGGACATGACGAAAAACAACTGAAGATACAACAGAGACTACAATGGATGCAGTATCTACAACAATTTCAGCACCGATATAACTAACAGCATCTCCACCAACTCCAGCAGAAACATCAACATTGTAATGTTACATTTATGTAGGCAAACTAATGGGCCACTTTATTGGTACGAGGTAATATGATATTGTTGTATGGCTGAATGCTAGTGGGCCCAGGCCTCAAGGCACATTGCAGCAGGTCTAGTGAGGTGATCAGTACAGGTGAGCCCAAGTACAAAGATGAGGAGCTTCGTAGGAAATGGGTACATCCCAAAGCAGGGAATCTGGAAGGCTGTTGCAGCTCTTTGAGAATCTACAATAATTTACAATCAAGTATTAAAGCAAATCTGAATACCTTTGTGATCTTAGAAAAATGAGTGACAACTGATGACACAACAGTCTCTTCAATATCTTCAAAATTACAGAAGTTAATATTTCACAGTGACTAAACATTTTCACAATGAACCCCTGAATTAACAACCTTTAAACACTTTGCGTGATTTCGGCAAACGATATCTCATATCAATCAAAAACAAACTCTTAAACTTACAAGTAGCTATATACAGCAATGGTATAAGACTACTGTTCTCTGTGTAACTGAACATTGGCTACAAAACAATGAAATAACTTGTGTAAACTTAGACAATTATAATTTAGTATCATACTTTTGCAGAAAGAATTTAAAAAATGGTGGTAGCTGCATATTTGTTAGAGATTGCATCTCTTGCCCTGTAGCTACAATTCCATTGGAAAGGTATGCAACTGAAAAACATTTTGAGCATAGTGGTATAAGAATTGAACTGCAAAATGTAACCTATGTAATGATGTCTATACAGAGCTCCCAGTGGTGATTTCAGTGTGTTCATAAAAAACCTTGATAGGCTGCTATCACAATTTTGGAAGAACAAGTTAATTTTATGCAGAGACTTGAATATTGACTTCCTATCTGAATCAAAATATAAAGTGTAACTAGAGAGCTTACTTATAATGTATGGTTTACGTAACACAATTCAAAACTATACGAGAACAGGCATGAACAGTCAAACAAATATTCAGTCTGGCAGATATAATTGCCTTATAGAAGACATGAATTTATCAGATCACAGCTCAAAGACAGTAATAATAAAAGAAGTAGGTAAATTAGATTCACTCAGCTATATCCCTTACAGAGATATGAGAAGTTCTGACATAACAGACCTAAAGATAAAACTACAAAATGAAAAGTGGCCAGAAATGTAATTATCTAATAGTGTTAATCATAAATATAACAGTGTCCTAGATATCTATTTAAAAATCATTGAAGAGTGTTTGCCAACCAAAACTAAACCAATAAAGAAAAAGTGAGGAAATCTGCCATGGCTAACAAAAGGTTTATTAGTATCCTATAAAAAGTTGAAACTTCTTCATGCAATTTGGAAAGCTCCAGATAGGCCTATTCATTTTGTTAAATATTATAGAGCCTATAAAAAGATTTACAATAAAACTTTAATAGCAGCAAAAAACTGTATAATGGAAATGTTATAACACAAGCTCCCAACAAAGTCAGAAGCACTTGGAAGATAATAAACAGAGAAACAGGAAAGTCATCAGGAAATAAGAATAAAAGCTTATGCCTAAAAATCAATAATGTTGTAACAGAAGATCCAATTATCATTAGCAACACTTTCAACCAATATTTTACCAGCATCTGCCAACAACTTACACAGGGTAACAATAGCGATTCTCTGCAATCCCAAAAACTAGTTGAGAATGAACAAAAGTTACCCAGTAAGTCATGTTACCTGTCTCCGGCAACTGAACAAAAGATAAGAAAAATAATAGAGAAACTAAAAAATAAAGCATCCACAGACGTAAATGGCCTGTCAAACAAAATTCTGAAGTTAACTACTAGGGAAATTGCTAAACCCCTCTGTCACTTAGTCAACTCATGTCTCGAAAAAGGAATCTTCCCAGATAGAATGAAGATTACCAGAGTACTACCACTATTCAAAAAAGGTGATCACATGTGCCCAGATAATTACAGACCAGTTAGCCTCCTTCCCATTTTGTCAAAGATCCTGGAAAGAATAATATTTGTTAGGTTGATGGCATTTTTTTGATAAAAACTGTATCATAAATGGTAGACAGTTGAGGTTCCAGAAGGAAAAATATATGTTGTCAGCTGCATTTGAACTTATTAATATAATCTCTGCAGGCCTAGATCAAGGCCAAATCCCAGTTGGTGTCTTTTGTGACTTATCTAAAGCTTTTGATCTTGTCAATTACCACATATTAATAATGAAGCTACACCACTATGGAATTAGAAGACCTGCTCTTGATATCATAAAAGTCATTTCTTCAGAACAGAAAACAAGCAGTGGAAGTGTCACACAATCAAGGGAAACAGCTATCAGAACTACAAGATATAAAACATGGGGTGCCACAGGGTAGTATTCTAGGGCCTCTCCTTTTCCTTATATACGTAAATGATTTACCTTGTTACATAGACAATGAACTGGTACTCTTTGCAGATGACACAAGTGTAACTGTGAGGCCGAGCTTACAGGAGGCCATAAGTAAAAGTAATCAAACAGTTGGAATGCTCACCCACTGGCTTGAAGTGAATAGGTTAATTCTCAATTATGAGAAAACTAATGCAGTCCTATTTAGGAAAAACAAAAGAAAAACAAGTGAACTAACAAATTTGCAAGAGCTAGATGTAACAGTAGTTGAAAGTGCTAAATTTTTAGGGATCACCGTGGACAGTTGTTTAGGATGGAAAGATCATATTTCGAATATAAACAATAAACTCAGCAGTGCTGTTTTTGCTCTGAGACAAATTAAGCCACTAATAACTGAAGGTGATGTGCACATGGTGTACTTATTTTTCATACTTCAATGCTATAATGAGCTATGGTATAGAAATCTGGGTCCACTCGACTGAGGCAATTAAAATATTCAAATTGCAAAAGAGAGCTATTAGAACAATAGGAAACAAAAGAACAAGAGATAGTTGCAAACCTATTTTCAAAAAATATAAGATTCTAACCTTCTACAGCTAGTATATATATAAAATTCTGCTCATTGCTTGGGATCATAAAGATAAATTCAACAAAAATGAAGATGTACACCACCACCACACCAGAAATGTAGTAAGTTCTAGGAAAAGAAGTTTTTGCCATAGGGACAAGAAAACCCCAACAACTTCAGCTGAACAACAAACAAATAATACAGTGCTAAATACAGATATACCATGCAAACTGCCACAGACAGTGACTATCAGATCAACTCCTCCAACCAATGCCATCTCAGTAGTTGGAAATTCAAGTGTTAGTGACAGGAAAAATAAAATAATAGGCACTGGTGATGACCAAAGAATGCTGTATGGGGAAAAGAGAGCATGGTTTCATTTAGGAAAGGTGAAAAGTGGAACGACAGCAGAAAACGTAATTAACTTTTTGAAGAAAATCCTACCAGGTCATAGCAACTTTCACGTAGAAAAATTGGAATCTAAGGGTGTAAATAGTAGTTTTAAGATTGGTGTAGACTTTCATCTAAAAGACAAGCTAATGGACACTGCTGTTTGGCCCAAAAATGTTGTAATTAAGCGTTTTTTATTCCGGAGACCATCCATTATGCCAATAAAATAGATTATGAAGTTAAAAACAAGGATCAAGGATCACTGCACAAGAATGTTTCTAGTACTGAAAACAATATGCCAATAATCATTGCAAGTGTAAATGTGCAGTGCATAAGAACCAAAATAGATTTCCTATCATTTTTTATAGAAGAAATTAAACCAGATGTTTTATATATTTGTGAACACTGGCTAGCTGAAGGAGAAGGTGATTCCTATAAATCTGTTGAATACTTAGACATGGCCAGTGCTTGGTTTCGAAGAACTGCAACCCACGGTGGGGTCTCTGTGTATGCCAACAGAGATCACAGCATCAAGGAAATTGATTTAAGCAGTTTTTGTGTGGATTTTGATCTTGAATTAGCTGCACTGCTATTAACAAATATTGATTTAGTTGTTGTTTCTGTGTACCATTCACCAGATGGTGACTTTGAGAATTTTATTGGACATATGGAGAACTGTTTGTGTTACCTAACATGCCTAAAGTCAAAAATCGCACTGTGTGGAGATTTTAACATGCACATAGGTGATGGAGATCCCAGAGAGAGGGTCTTTATGAGATTAATTACCAGTTATGGGTTGTTTATTGCAAATAAGCTCCCAACAAGGGGTGGTGCATGCCTGGACACCATAATCACCAACCTCAACATCTGGGATTATAAACTCAGTGTAGTTGAACCTGTGATAGCAGATCACTGTGCACTAGTAATGGAAACCAGTATGAGGAGCAAACTGCAGATAAGCACATGGCATTCAAATTACACATTCAAAAGAAGATTTGTTAAAGAAGAGAGACTAAATGATCTCAAAGCAGCTCTATCTTGTGTAAACTGGCAGCAGAAAATTGCAGAGTTAGTAGGCAGTGATTCTTTCTTATGTCTGTTCCAAACCTTAAAAGCAATATTTGATGACATGTTTCCAGTAAGACCAGTGAAGAATCCTCTGGACAAATCACAAGGCAGGCAGAAAGTTATCAATGTGAAACAATGGTACACCGCCGAGCTCAATAAATTGAAGTGTATTGTAACAATGTGCAAGGACCGAATGAAATCAGCTTTAGACATTCCAGCTAAAGAATTACATCACCGCAACTACCTAAAAGCCAAAAAAGCTTATAGGAAGGCAGTAGAGGAAGCAAAAAAGAAATATAATGATACATACATTAAAGAGGCCCAAAATCCTTGTAAAGCTGCCTGGAATCTTGTAAATGAGAACAGAAAGAAGACTACCTCCTGCTTAAATTCGTGTAGCCCTGATGACTTCAATGAATATTTTGTCAGAATAGTGGAAAAGACAGTGAGTGAAATTCCACACTCTGACCTAGATCCAACTGCAAACATAAGAAATGCAGACAGTTGCAGTATTCAAAACTGGAAGGAAGGACACCCTGAAGACATGATAAAAATTGTGAACTCCTACAAACACTCAGAAAGTGTAGACATCTATGGCATGTCCTGCACACTGCTAAAGAAAATTATTGCAGAATTAGCTCAGCCACTAGCCATAGCAATAAACAAATGTCTATCTTCTGGTGTCTTCCCAGACTTCCTTAAACTGGTGTGCACAGTACCAATATATAAGAAGGGGGATCCTTGTGAGGTGTCCAGCTTCAGACCAATCTCAGTGGTACCAGTACTAGCCAAAGTTACTGAGTCTGTGATGCACCGCCAGGTACTGAATTACTTTGAGGAAAACAACTTATTCCAAAACACACAGCACGGATTCCGCAAAGGGAGATCAACAGTGACAGCCACACTGGACTTATTAAAAACAATTCGACAGAGTTTTGAAGAGAGAGAGAGTGTGGCACTGGCACTCTGTGACCTCAGCAAAGCCTTTGACTGCATCTCACACACAACACTAACAGCCAAGTTAAGATGCTATGGTGTAGGAGGTGTTGTTCTATCAACACTCCAATCTTATTTGGAAAACCGAAAGCAGGTAGTATCAGTGCATGGAGCAACTTCTCTTGAACAAAAACTGGAACATGGAGTGCCCCAAGGATCGGTCTTAGGACCTCTCCTATTCCTCATATATGTCAATGATATGAGCTGTAATAGTCAAATGTTGCAGTTTGCAGATGACACTACCCTTATTGCCAAAGGACATACAGCTGCAGAAGCTCTTGGTGCATCAAATTTGATGTTTGAAGAAATAAAAGATGATTCGTAATAATCAAAATGAAGATCAATGAAGAAAAAACCCAACATTTGATATGCAGTCTAACCAACATTGAAGACCAAGAAAACTTGTAGACTGTCAGACTACTGGGCTTCAAGATTGACAGCAAACTCTCCATGAATGATCACACTGCATATGTATGCACCAAACTTTCTTGTGTGAAATACCTCCTGAGGAAGCTGAAGAGGGTAATAACTGACCAGTTTCTCACAATAGTCTACCATGCACTCTTCCACAGCCACATTAGCTATGGACTGTTGTTGTGGGGACACTCCTCAGGCAGCAAAGATGTGTTGCTATTACAAAAAAAGCCATCAGCATCACATCCTATAGCAAAAGACTGGACCACTGTAAGCCTATTTTCACCAGGCTAGGCATAATGACTGTCTTTAGCCAGTATGTGTATTTCTGCCTCATGTATATAAAAGAAAATCAAGGGAATTTTAGCATAAGACAAGAAATACATAATCATGACACTCGCTGTAAGAGGAACATTGAAGTGCCAAGGTGTCGCCTATCAAGTACACAAGACAGCTTTCCAACAGTCGCCCTAAAAATGTACAATCAACTGCCTCCAGAAGTGAAATCCCTGCCACCTGAATTATTTCGGAAAAAAATTGCTCAGGACTTGAAACAACATCCACTATATTCATTGGAAGAGTTTTTCAACAGTGGTTCTACTGAATGGACAAAATAATAAATATTGTTATGTTTTATATATAATTTTGTCTAAATTTAATCTTCTTCTTATGTTAACTACACATTTAATTTTGTGTTTTACTTAAAGTACATATTTTGCCAAAATGAAACTTTGTGTGTGTGACATTTTGCTTTATGGTATTTTCATTTGCTGCTATGAAGTTTTACTTTCCTGTTTAGATATATTTCATTCCGCTATGTTTGTGCACTGCATAAATATTTTCTTTTATTTGTAATATAAATTTTGTATATGGTGTTGTATAAATGTTAGTTGATAAACATTGTATTTGTGACACAGTCTGTCCAGCCATGGCTGGTAAATGACGAAGATATAGTAAAGTAAAGTAAAGTAAAGAAATTCAGAATTCCGCAGCATAACACAACTGAATATGAGAGAAGCAGTGGTTACTTGGCAATAAAGTTGTACAACTCTTTACCACCATACATCACTAATGCCAAATCGCAGGATAAGTTTAAACAGTCAATCAAACAACTGCTATTAGAAACCCCTTTATATTCAATTCAATTCAATTCAATTCAATTTATTAGCGTCCTTGTAGTACATCATCAAAATGACATAGGACTTGTCAATAAACATTACAATTTAAAATACATGTACATGAAAATTTATAATTGAATTTACTTGTCACTTAGACAGTACACTTTTAATAGAACTATAAGAACATTAACATAAAAATATACAAGTAGGATAACAACATACAAAAAAAAGTTGGTGATTCTCACATCAAAGATTATTTACATTCTTACATTAAAACTATTTCACACTTTCATAGAAACAGCAAGTATTTAAATGTGAGCAATTACACATATTTATTAGGTTGGTTGGTTGGTTTGGGGAAGGAGACCAGACAGCGTGGTCATCGGTCTCATCGGATTAGGGAAGGATGGGGAAGGAAGTCAGCCGTGCCCTTTCAGAGGAACCATCCCGGCATTTGCCTCGAGCGATTTAGGGAAATCACGGAAAACCTAAATCAGGATGGCCGGACGCGGGATTGAACCGTCATCCTCCCGAATGCGAGTCCAGTGTCTAACCACTGCGCCACCCCGCTCGGTACATATTTATTATGTCAGGGAAATATTAACTGCGCTTTTATTGTCAACTATTCAAAAACTCTTCAATACTGTAAAAACTATTGCTCAATAACATGTTTTTTAATTCTCTTTTAAATATGTGCAGTTTTGGTATCATTTTTAGTTCTTTGGGGAGAGCACTGTAAAGGATTTTGGGTTGGTATAGTACACTTTCGTGATACATAACTGTTTTATGAATTTCTCCTTGGAAATCATTCCTATTCCTTGTTTCGTAGTTGTGAAATTCTCTGTTTAATGTAGAAAATTCCTCGTGTTCTTTTAAGAAACATACGCTTTCATATATGTATAAGGATGGTAGCATCATGATTTTCAATTCTTTGAAAGCATGCATACAAGAGTCTCTATATCCTATACCTTTTATTATTCTGACTGCCTTCTTTTGTAGTCTAAATGAGTGTTTTGTTAGACTGATGTTCCCCCAAAACTGTACACCATATCTTAATAAACTGTGCATGAATGAGAAATAAACACATAACACTGTTTTAATATTACATGAGCTTTTAAGCATTCTAAGTATATAACATGTTTGACTTAATTTTGTGTTCAATGATATTACATGCTTTTCCCATCTTAAGTGTTCATCAAACCATACTCCCAAGAATTTAGTGTATGATGCTTGTTCAATCTTACACTTACCCAGTTCTACTGTAAGGTTAGTTTTTATTTTATTTGTAATATGTCTGAAGTTGATCCACATTGTTTTTTTGGCATTCACAATGAGTCTGTTTTCATTAAACCATCTGTCTGATTCGTCTGTTCCTAATGTGACTTTTTCCTG
The DNA here is from genome assembly GCF_023864345.2 of Schistocerca serialis cubense. Lineage (NCBI taxonomy): Eukaryota > Metazoa > Arthropoda > Insecta > Orthoptera > Acrididae > Schistocerca > Schistocerca serialis. The sequence continues at coordinate 1,092,550,190 of NC_064638.1, forward strand.
TAAGTCAGCTTCACTATTTGCTTTAACAAACAACTTGTATCATCAGCAAACAGTACTGCCTCAGCTTCAGATAGTTGACTTGGTAGGTCATTGATAAATATTAAAACCAGTAATGGCCCTAATACAGATCTCTGGGGTACTCCATACAAAACTCTCTCAAATCTTGATGAATATGTCCTATCTGAATGGCTTACCTCCACCTTCTGATACCTGTCCGACAGATATGATTCAAACCATTTGTGGGCAACTCCACGTATCCCATAGGCATATAACTTCCTAAGCAGTAACTTATGGTTGATGACATCAAAGGCCTTTGATAAGTCTAAAAACAATCCACAATTTAATTCCTTTCTATTTATGGAATTTAGAACAAGTTGCAAAAAACTGAAGATAGCTGTTTCAGTTGATTTATTTTTATGGAAACCATTTTGCGCATTAACCAATATTCTATTCTTAATAAGAAATTTGTATAGTCTCTGATACATTATCCTTTCTATTATTTTTGAGAAACCTGACAACATTGATAAAGGCCTAAAGTTACTAACATCATATTTATCACCGTTCTTGTAAAGTGCCTTTATAGTTGACATTTTAAGTTTTGATGGAAACACCCCTGTCTTAAAAGATTCATTTATAATTTCAGTGAGATGTGAGGCTATGTTTCTTGCACTTTTCAATCAGAGTATTTATTTCAAACGAAAATAACTGAAGAAAACAGGCATAGTACACTAAAAGAAAAATGTACACAGGTATAGAGAAAAAGAAAAAGTAAAATGTGTTAACTTCTTAATAGCACTGTTTTATGTAAAGATTTTGTTTTTGTACAGTATTATTGCTGTTAAATTTGTTAATAAATGTAAACAAAACGGGATCTAGAATATGTATGTGCTATGTGACTGTATTATACCATATATATAAAATGATGGACCCATAGCATAGAATTATTATAATTAAATGTTATGTAATTTAGGTATATAGATTATGTATGCCTCAGTTTACAGTATCTAAAATTTTGTAACTATGATGTTAATTTTCAGAAATGTTGTGGCTAAAATTTATTAGTTGTCTTAGCAAAACTATAGTTATAATCAGTAAAAGTAATGTATTTTATGGGAAAACTGACAAAGCAAATATGTACTTGGGCTTACTTCATAGATGTACATCATAAGCTGCTAAATAAATAAATAAATATGATAGAACTGCATGATAGCTAATGTACCAAAAATCCACTACCTTTATATATTTCATTTATTGACTTATGACGTCCTTTATATCTTTTTTCTTATGCAAACGTTTGTCAGAATATTGTATTCTCCACAATTACACAGCATATGAAAGCAGCATGAATGCCTCATATCTTGACATACTTGTGTAGTTATTTAATGAACAGTTTACTATTTTACCTGCAATTTTATTTAAGTGTTGACTGCCAGTGCTATTAAAAAACATGCAAATTTAAATGTGATCAATTTCACGTGTTAGCAGACACCACCACTGTGATGCTTCTGTCAAGAAAACATAAATGATCATTTAAACAATATTTAATGACAATTCATTGTCATTTAACATAAGATCACTTGCACAAGAATACCAGTTTATTTATTTATTTAAGAACAAACTGTTATTTGTAATTATTGTGAATGATCCGAGTGAGACTGAACATTTAAAACATCTGTTTACTTAAATATTGTTGTAATATATTAGTTTAGTCTGGGAAATGGTGTGTGAATGATCTGAGTGTGACTGAACATTTAAAACATCTGTTTACTTAAATATTGTTGTAATATATTATTTTAGTCTGGGAAATGGTGACGTTGAGTCAAATCATGTCTGCAGAACTTAAGAACAATATATTTTTAGTTGTGATGGCCTTCAGCCAACGGAAAAACAGATTGTGGGAGTCAAGTTGAGACTGGGGATTTTCAGGTGAAGAACTCAGGGGAGGATTCTGGACTCTTGGGTGTTCATTTTAGAAGAAGGCAGACCTGCCTGTGGTAATGGATGATATTTGATTATGTGGGTGATAGATTCTGGACGATGAATGGCCACTATGAGACTTTATAATTTTTAGTTACACATTTACATTTTTGCTTGAAGGCAGCAGAGCTGCCAGTGGTAAAGAGCGGTATTCAATTATGTAGTTGATTGGCTGGTGAGCGGCTGCCATCAAACTTTAAATTCTGAAGGGACTCTATATTTTGAGAGACCTGAATGTGCTCCAGAGTAGGAGCACTTGCATTATGGAAGGAGGATAGATAGAGTTTGAGATTCGGCTCATGATTTCACTCATCTTAATTTGTAAATCATCATGTTGAACTCTGAACAGTTTTGGGCTGGCGAATATTCTGAGTATTGTGATTACAAAATAGACTTAGAATTCATGTATCTTTTATGACTATTTAGTTTGAGGATTTTGATATCATTCTCGTGATGCTCTCGATGTAACTTTACTGCATTTGATAAGAATACTTTCTGTCTGTATTTTAATTGAATATCATAGGACCACTTCCTGTTTTTTTGAGATGTCCTTTTTGAATAAACATTATTCAACATAATTCTCTGTCATCTACATCAATTACAGGTGTCAGAACAGATTCCTTGCATTATTCATTTAACTTCTATTTTGTATTTCTTTGTATTTTATTAACATATAAGTCTAGCCAATGCATAGACTATTTGACTGCAGTGTCACAGCTACAGCTTATTATTTGCAGCGAATTATGTGCGGGGCATGAAACTAGATGTATGTGGCTCGATGCTATGACCACAGAGCAAGACTGCTGCAAGATAGGTTAGTTGCCCATGCATTCTGTGATATAAAGGAATTTATCAAGTGCAATACAACAATGTAATGTCAGTAATTAGCTTCCACTTTCACTTAAATTATCAATTGCATTTTATTATGAGTGTGACGATATCTATTGCTGTTATGGTCCATGAATCTGTTTTGTACATTGTTTGTACATGTGATATAGGACAGTGGTAAACCTAGTTAGTTTACAATACAGTAGTCATTTTGACTACATTGTTGACATAATAAAAATGCATAATAATGTAGGTTGGTGTACTGCACTGCTTCTACATGTGATAATAGCAGTTATTAAGTGAGATGACATGATAAGCACAATGTAAACTATATTATGAATTAACAATTAGTGAAATTTGGTAAATGAGGTTTACTTATTATGATGTTCCATAAATTCAGACAAAGAATAGAAGCAGTGGTCAAGCAAGAACTGTTTTAACTTTATTTTAAATGTTGGTGTGAATTTTAGGTAAGAAGGCTTGCTAGTGAATTCAGTCTCTTATTTAAATTGTTTAGGTGTACCTCGCACTTCAGATCTGCCTGAACATGTACACCTAGAAATTTTCGGAATGAGATTTTCACTCTGCAGCGGAGTGTGCACTGATATGAATACATCATATCAGCGCACACTCCGCTGCAGAGTGAAAATCTCATTCTGGAAACATCCCCCAGGCTGTGGCTAAGCCAAGTCTCCGCAGTATCCTTTCTTTCAGGAGTGCTAGTTCTGCAAGGTTTGCAGGAGAGCTTCTGTAAAGTTTGGAAGGTAGGAGATGAGATACTGGCAGAAGTAAAGCTGTGAGGACCGGGCGTGAGTCATGCTTTGGTAGCTCAGATGGTAGAGCACTTGCCCGCGAAAGGCAAAGGTCCCGAGTTCGAGTCTCGGTCAGGCACACAGTTTTAATCTGCCAGGAAGTTTCACCTAGAAATTTTGTATGACTGACCTTCAACACATTTTTTCCTTAGGTAGTGAAAACAGGGTTTGCAGGACGGAGGTTTTGTGTGGTATGAAAGTTAACTGCCACATTTAACATGGTCTAATGACAATAAAATTATCATTATTATCATTATTATTATATCATAGAAATAATAAATTTAATACTTTTTCTCACTAAGATAAGTTGCATAAAATCGTGTGGTAACTTCTTAATAACATGTAGACAATGTCTTCTGTAAAACAAGCACTGTAACTGTTATTATAAAATAGCTTGTATAATATATTATCAAATAACTTATTCGTGCCGATTACATGATCTTTTTCAACTACACTTAGAATACCACTTCACTGTATCAGAAAACTCCACCAGCACTAATAGAAAAACAAGCTTTATCTTGTAAATTTCTGAATCAAAAACAGACTGGATCTTGCAGAAAAAACTTCAAATTCTAAAATATGTTGTCATTTCCTTCTGTGTTCATCATTATAAATGATAATATATTACTAGAAAATAATGTAGCTGTGCATTCACAAGATAGAGGTAGCCTACAACAGGACTAGCTGACAGGTGTACCATATAGCTTTGAGTGTTGGAAAACACCATCAATTTTCAGTTGTTCAAAAGTAAACCGTCTACCAAAGATGGTAAAATACAGAATAACTGAGAAGACCTTCTTAAGGATTATTTAATGTCAAAATAGTATTGGGTGGGTTATATAAGATGTAACATCCCTTTTATTCTGTGAAATTAAGTTTTCCACAAATGGCAGTAGGAAGAGGGATAGGTATTATTCAAGATATTGAATCCAATAAGGTTTTCATTAAAAGGAACAGTATATTATTTTAAAACATTAGATAACTCTTGAAAAGCTACAACATTAGCAAACATTATATCACAGTCTTCATATTTCCAAGGCATTTTGAATGAGGTACTGGCAGAAGTAAAGCTATGAGTACGGAGCGTGAGTTATGCTTGGGTAGCTCAGTTGGTAGAGCACTTGCCCGCGAAAGGCAAAGGTCCCGAGTTCGAGTCTCGGTCCAGTACACAGTTTTAATCTGCCAGGAAGTTTCATATCAGCGCACACTCTGCTGCAGCGTGAAAAACGCATTATGTTTGAAAAAGTTTATCATTCCTTTTAAAAACCTGTACTTGGTTCAATATCTCGGTTGATATAAGAGTCAAATGTATTAGCAACGCACCAAAAATACTTGCCCCTGAAAGCAAATAACCCAATTTCAATATCTTGAACCTCTCACAAAATAAAAAATTAATTCAAAGCATATACAGAACTATCTACGAAAAAACTGATGTCAAAAGATTACTATAAATTTGAGAATTATAGGTTATTTTTCATAACCTTTAATTTTCATCTCTGCTATAGAAAATCATTCTCCCTTTACTTAACTTATTAGTGCACAGTGTTACATTTGTGTCACAGGTGACAGAGTTGGATTTTTACAGTTTTTGGACCTCACTGAACTTTTGCACCAGGCAAAACACATGAGTTTTTGTGCTCTAAAAAGGGTAAGTTATTTAGATTATAATAACAATTAGTTTAGTACAGATTACTTAGTAAATACACATATTAGCTTCCCATACTTTTAAAGGTTTACTTTTCTTTATGTACTATTGCAGAAAACACTAAAACATCGTAAAGTTGGGTTGCAGTCGAATTTTTGTAAATGTTTTGGTGCAGTGCACTTACAGAATCTTGTTGAATGATTCTTTTTTTCTTTCCAGCAAATTAAGTGGAGCACATACATTCATTATTTAATTCAAATTTCCCGAAAGTAGCGTAAATTTTAAGTTGTCCAATTCAGAAACTATGCATTAATATTTCGTTTGTAAGCACTTGCCTATAGGCCTAATTTTTGTAAACATGTTGTCTTTTTTATTGGTAACTGAAATTCCTTTTTATCATGAGTGAGAAGTGTCTGACTCACCATAGAATTATTAGTTCTGGTGTTTGTGTGGTGGGTGCTGTAGCTATCTCCGTTGGAGTGACTGTAAGGGTGAGGGAACTGGGTAAGTAAATGAGGCTCTTCAGCAGTTTTGTAGGATGTGTAGCAGAAATAGGTAGATAGCAGAACAAGAGAGAAAAACTGCTACCCTCAGGGTGAATTAGACAAGGCTAGGAAACATTTCTGGACAAGTTTAGGAGGGAGAAGAAAAAAGAAAGGTGGGAAGTGGGAACAGGTAGCAAAAGGAATACTCTTAGAACTTCATCTGGCAGCTTTTTGATGCAAGTGAAACATACTTTTGACCTGTTGCTTCAGTTAGAAACTGATGAGCCTCAAGCAGATGTAGGTGTAGACAGGGCACAAAAAACTTTCCAAAATAAATTGAAAAGGAAGAATGTAGGGGAGCCAGCAAAGAGAAAGAAAGGTTTGCTATTAGATAGTTATCATGCTAGAGGTGTAGGCCAACTTTTTCAGGATGAACTAGGATCAAAGTACCAGGTCACCAATTTTTTAAAAATCTAATGCTGCTCTAGATTTGGGATCACTTGCATAGACTTCACCAAGGAAGACACTGTAGTTAACAGTGGGTGGGCTGGACAACATTACTGACAGAGATGCTAGGTACAATATAGATTATGGCCTGGTAAAGACTGCTTCACCATCAAGACATACCAACATCAAGTTTATGTCTATTCTGAGATTTCATGACTGACCTTATTTAAAGTCTTCTGTTAGGAGAGTTCTTTTGTAGTTTGAATGGCTGCAGTTCAAGGTCACATATTGGCGTGATACATTTTGAATCTGTCAGTAGATGGGATTATACTAGGCATGGCCTACACCTCAACAGGAAAGGGAAGGGTAAATGGCTGGGCTAATAGCAGAAAATGAAAGGTGTTGGGGGGCACTGTCATGAGTGTTAAATACCAGTGATTACAGGTGCTACAGCAGAACTTTTTTTATGGTGGGAAGGACAGAAAGGAAACAAGTTTCAAAGAGATTAGAATTGAAACAAACGTTTAATTAGAGAAAGAAATTGAACAATATAATTCTGGAATATTGCATCAGGACAAATATCTATTGGTTAAAAGTTTCCAGCAATCAGCCGAAATTTTATTTCCGCCCAATTTTATATGTCAGCGTGAAATGACAACTATCTTCACTCCATCAAAATGTTCGAGAACTAAGAAGAAAATTAATGAACTACTTATCTGTATTGATGAATTAGCCACCAAACCCCTTAATATAATCTGCCTGTCTGAACTTAATATAACCACTGGTATAGATGTGCTAAGTGTTACAGGTTTAAGGTTAGCTTCTCACATCTGCAGGGATAAAATCCAGAAGGGAGGAGTTGCCACATTGATCAGGAAACATCATAAATTTAACATTCACAAATTTTGCCTAGAGCATCATACAGAATCATGTGCAACAGAAGTAGATTTTCACTGTAAATCCTTCATAATAGTAAGTGTGTAGCACCTGTGAATACCTGCAGGTAACTTTAATTTGTAATGGCCTATTTAACAGCAAAAAACAAAGAAATTATGCAAATATTGAAGAAAATAGGAAATCTACTAAATTTCAGTTCAAGAGGGTAGTCAGTAAGGCAGAAATGGTTTATTTTAGGACCCTCTTCAAAGACACAAATTTAAGTGATGTACACAGTCCTCATAGCATGAATGAAAAATACAACACTTTTAGTAATAAAGTCCTTATCTTATCTGAATATTGCTGTCCCTCAAAGCTAATGCAGATTAGACCAAAACTACAAAAAAGCTATAGATTACTTGAGCAATAAAGATACCATTACTCGAGCAATAAAGATATCTTGTAAAACAAAAACCAAACCGTATCTGTCAGTCAGAAACAGTTCGATATTGATGCTGTAGCTAAATGCAAACATTCTGCAAAATATTAAAGATACAGACACTGCAACAACTGCATTATGAGGTAAAGATAATCACACCAAATAATAAAAACAATATGGCATATACTGAATGAGGAAATTGGTAGAACTAGACACAATAAGCAGCAGATAGCATTACAAGTAAATGCTACATTGGTAAGAAATGTGTGCAGTGTTGCATGCTGCCATGGAAAATTTATGATCACTCATTACAAATAACTTTAGTAATATGAATATGACCCTCACTACATCAGTAGAAGCAACGTTCACAACAAAATCTTTGAAATCAAAGAATTCTAGTTGTTGTAATAAAACAAAAAAGGTAGCAATGTGCTTCTGAGTTTAGCAAATATTGAGTTATCTGTGTAGCCAGTTAATTATGAGCGGAACATTTCCTGAATAGTTGAAACATACTGAAATTAAGCCTTTGTTTTAGAAAAAGAGATAAAGAAACACTGTCAAATTTACATCCAATTTCACTTTTGCCAGCATTCTCAAAAATTTTAGAAAAGGTGATATACAATAAGCTTTTAACTATTTCGCAACAAAAAATATATTGTCAAAGTTACAGTTCAGATTTCTAAAACATTTGGGTATTGAGAAGTCTGTCCACAAATATAGCAAGAATGTACTTAATTCATTAGATGCATATTGTAGGCTACTTGTCTATTTTGTGATTTGTCAAGGGAATTTGACTGTAAATTGCAACACCCTTTTAAGTAAATTAGAATCTTGCAATGTAACAGGAAATGGTGCCAATGTTTCAAATACTCTGACATGAAAAAAAAAGGTTGTCATTTCGAGAGAGACATCTATTAAGCTATCAGAGACCATCCAAATGAGAATGAATTATATGTGGTGTCCCACAAGATTTAATATTAGGGCCTTTACTTTTTCTTTTGTGTGTTAATGACTTTTCACATGTAACATTACCAGATGCCTAATTTATTTACTTGCAGATGACACAAACATTGCAATAGATAGCAAATCAAGCATAGTCTTAGAAATTGCAGTTGTTAAAATTTTCCTGTATACATTATGTGATCAAAAGTATCGGGACACCTGCCTGAAAATGAATACAAGTTCATGGCGTCTTCCATCAGTAATGCTGGAATTCAGTTTGGTGTTGGCCCACCCTTGGCATTGATGACAGCTTCCATCTCGCAGGCATACGTTCAATCAGGTGCTGAAAGGTATCTTGGGGAATGGCAGCCCATTCTTCAAGGAGAGCTGCACTCAGGAGAGGTATCGATGCTGGTCAGTGAGGCCTGGCACCAATTTGGCATTCCAAAACATCCCAATGGTGTTCTATAGGATTCAGTTCAGGACTCTGTGCAGGCCAGTCCATTACAGGGATGTTATTGTCATGAAACCTCTCTGCCACTGGCCGTGCATTATGAACAGGTACTTGATCATGTTGAAAGATGCAATCGCCACCCTGAATTGTTCTTCCACAGTGGGAAGCAAGAAGGTGCTTAAAACATCATTGTAGGCCTGTGCTGTGATAGTGCCACGCAAAACAACAAGGGGTGCAAGCCCCCTCCATGAAAAACAAGACCACACCATAACACCACCGTCTCCAAATTTTACTGTTAGCACTACACACGATGGTAGATGATGTTCACCAGGCATTCGCTAGTCTCGCAGTCTCTCTCAGTCAACAGATGAGGATGGCCTATAGGCTTTTGTGCTGTACATGTCCCTTCATGTATCCACTACACTATCGCATTGGAAACTGATGTTTAGGAGTGTGGAAATCTTGTGTACAGACATATGACACAAGCGACACCCAATCACCTGACCATATTCGAAGTTTGTGAGATCCAAGGAGCACCCCATTCTGCTCTCTCACAATGTCTAATGATTACTGAGGTCGCTGATATGGAGTACCTGGCAGTAGGTGGCTGGGGGTATCCAGATACTTTTGATCACATAGTGTATTAATGAATTGTTCCTAGACAATTCTTTGTTACTAAACTTAAGAAAAACACACTGCATGTAGTTTAGAACTTGTAAGAAGTTTTATACCAGGCTATGCCTAAAATATGACAATGAACAGACAGTAGAGGCTGACTGTTAAATTCTCAGGATCACAACTTGATAATAAATTCAGTTAGGAACAGCAGACCACAGAACTGCTGAAGCACTTAGACAAATGTCTACTCATAATGCATGTATTGCCAGACATATGTGATATAAAAATAAAAAAGATAGCATAAGATGCTTATTACCATTCTGTAATGTCATACAGGATTATTTTAGGGGCAACTCATAGTTTTCCATGCCCAGGAACATATAATAGGAATTATTTGTGGTGTGTACAAAAGAACATCCTGCAGAAGCATGTTTAGGGAAATAGGAATACTAATTACTGCTTTTCAACATATTTATCCCTTAAAAAATTTATTTTGAAAGTATATCTCTTTTTCATACCAACAGCTCAGTTCATTGAATCAATATTAGAAATAATAATAATCTTCACCAAGTCACTTTCATTGACCCAGAAAAGTATCCATTATTCAGGAACGAACATTTTCAATAACTTGAAAGGAGCCCTGAAAAGTTTAACCACTAACAAAGTTCATTTTAAGAGGGGCCTAAAGGATTTAATGGTGGCCAACTCCTTCTACTCCACTGACGAATTTTGAAGTAGAACCAGCTGATAATAATATCAAATAATGTGATTAGTACTATAATCTGACTTCCGTAGAAATTCAGGACAGTAATGTAATCATTATAAGTCAGTGTTGCAACATGATTTTTCTATTTGATAATGCAAGGCCTCAATAGCCTAAGAATTATCATATGCACCTCAGTGTACTGAACATTTATAAGTACATGTTTTATGACAAGATATTTATTATCTTTTGAATGAAAATTGTTGAAGATTTTTTTGACTTATTCCACATCCATACAATCATTCCACTTGGGATCTATTGAAGGTACATTGGCAAATTTGTTTTTGTTTGTAAATATTTATTATTCATTCTTGTTTTTCTGACATGTTCTACCCCATAGAGGATCTCCTGATTATGGAACTAGTACAACAAATAGTAAATCTAATCTACTCTAATTTCATCTTGTTATGCTTATTGAAGGATTGTTGAATACCTGCTCTTTCATTCCTGTTTTATAAGTTGTGAGAAGCAGTCCATAACTGGAAACAATTGGCATCTGAGTTTAAAAATGTTTTATATTCAGACTGTCCTGCAGCTTTGGTGTAGGTGATAAACAACATTATTTGTGTATATGGATAAGGACAAGGCTGCTCGTTTGTATATTTTTATTTTTGTGGACCGGCACTGAGATATATGCTCATCATCAGAAGTCATGTATTTTGTTTTTATGTCCTCAAAGAATTTTTGGCAGCTATTTATGAAGATGTCGTGATTTTATCTGGTTTCCTGCAGGCCCTCATGTTGGTACGATAAAGGGCATATAATAAAATATGTGATCACTGACAATGAGTGTGGAGCTCAATACTGGTTTAGAAAAATAAAAATACAAAAAAACCAGCCTTATCCTTCTGTACATATACAAATAACTTCATTTTTCAATGAATTTAAACATCATTGCTACAGCCTCAATCTCATCACACCATAGATTTACATTAAAATTAAAATATTTTATCATTCAGGTAAAAAATGGGGGATATTTCCAGAATGAATTTTCACTCCAGGAATGCTAATTCTGCAAGGTTTGGAGGAGAGCTTCTGTGAAGTTTGGAAGGTAGGAGACAAGGTACTGGCAGAATTGAAGCTGTGAGAACAGTTTGTGAGCTGTGCTTGGATTTCTCAGTCAGTGAAGCACTTGCCTGTGAAAGGCAAAGGTCCCGAGTTCGAGTCTCACTCAGGCACATGGTTTTAGTCTGCCAGGAACTGCAGAGTGAAAATTTAATTCCTGAAACATCCCCCAGGCTGTGGCTGTCATGTCTTTGCAATATCGTTTCTTCCAAGAGTTCTAGTTGTGCAAGGTTCGCAGGAGACCTTCTGAAGTTTGGAAGGTAGGAGACAATGTACTGGCAGAATTGAAGCTATGAGGACACGTTGTGAGTCATGCTTGGGTGGCTCAGTCAGTAGAGCACTTGCGAAAGGCACAGGTCCTGAGTTCGAGTCTCGGTCTGGCACACATTTTCAGTCTGCCAGGAAGTTACATAACTACTATCATCCTGTGTGGTCTGGCCATTTTTCCAGGTGTACCTTCTCTTGTGATTTTTGAAAATGCTTTTGTTATTGCTAATGGATCCTTACTGCAGAACTCAACAATCAGTCTGCCAGGAAGTTACATAACTACTATCATCCTGTGTGGTCTGGCCATTTTTCCAGGTGTACCTTCTCTTGTAATTTTTGAAAATGCTTTTGTTATTGCTAATGGATCCTTACTGCAGAACTCAACTAGTCTACTGTCTCATTTACTTTTTATGAGCATATATTCCCTACAGCTGTCTTCTATTCATATCTTTGTCGCGCCAATTAAATCGACACCAACATCGATGCATCCATCTTTGAACTAAGCTAAGGTTATCTTTGGGCTCTTCCGCCATATTCAGTTCTTTGTGAGCCTTGCTTGTGTGTGGGTGAATAAATGAACTACTGCTAAATAGGTCAGGAGTTCATTACACTCAGCTGGTGGCTACACGGGTAGCACAGGCTGTGTGGCGTGGACTGGGTGGTTTTTTAGGTTAGAAGGCCTCAGGAAAGTACGGGGTGGGCTGCAATCTCAAAAGGGTGCATGGCAAATACCGGACGTGCTTGGATCAAGGAATAGTCAGAATTGTAGTTGTAAATTGTTGTAGTTGTGCTGGGAAAGTCCCTGAGCTTCAGGCACTAATAGAAAGCACAGAAGCTGAAATTGTTATAGGTACAGAAAGCTGGCTAAAGCCTGAAATAAGTTCTGCAGAAATTTTTACGAAGTCTCAGACAGTGTTCAGGAAAGATAGATTAGGCAGAATTGGTGGTGGAGTGTTTGTGTCTGTCAGTAGTGGTTTATCTTGTAGTGAAGTCGAAGTAGATACTCCGTGCGAATTGGTATGGGTGGAGGTTATACTTAACAGCCGAACTAAGTTAATAATTCGCTCCTTCTACCAACCCCCAGACTCCGATGATATAGTTGCTGAACAGTTCAGAGAAAATTTGAGACTCATAACAAATAAATACCCCACTCATACGGTTATAGTTGGTGGGGACTTCAACCTTCCCTCGATATGCCGGCCATGGTGGCCGAGCGCTTCTAGGCGCTACCGTCTGGAACCGTGCAACCGCTACGGTCGCAGGTTCGAATCCTGCCTTGGGCATGGATGTGTGTGATGTCCTTAGGTTAGTTAGGTTTAAGTAGTTCTAAGTTCTAGGGGACTGATGACCTCAGAAGTTAAGTCCCATAGTGCTCAGAGCCATTTGAACCATTTTTCCCTCGATATGTTGGCAAAAATACTTGTTCAAAACCGGTGGTAGGCAGAAAACATCTTCTGAGATTGTCCTAAATGCTTTCTCCGAAAATTATTTCGAGCAGTTAGTCCATGAACCCACACGAATTGTAGATGGTTGCGAAAACACCCTTGACCTCTTAACCACAAACAATCCAGAGCTAATAGAGAGCATCATGACTGATACAGGGATTAGTGATCACAAGGTCGTTGTAGCTAGCCTCACTACCATTTCTTCCAAATTCACCAGAAACAAACGCAAAATAATTTTATTTAAAAAATCAGATAAAATGTCAATAGAAGCCTTCCTAAGAGACAATCTCCATTCCTTCCGAACTGACTATGCAAATGTAGACGAGATAAGGCTCAAATTCAAAGATATAGTAGCAACAGCAATTGAGAGATTCATACCTCATAAATTGGTAAGAGATGGAACTGATCCCCCATGGTACACAAAACAGGTCTGAACACTGTTGCAGAGACAACGGAAAAAGCATGCAAAGTTCAGAAGAACGCGAAATCCCAAAGATTGGCTAAAATTTACAGACGCACGAAATTTGGCACGGACTTCAATGCGAGATGCCTTTAATAGGTTCCACAACGAAACATTGTCTCGAAATTTGGTAGATAATCTGAAGAAATTCTGGTCATATGTAAAGTACACAAGCGGCAAGATGCAGTCAATACCTTTGCTGCGTAGTGCCAATGATACTGTTACCGACGACTGTGCCGCTAAAGCGGAGTTATTGAACGCAGTTTTCCGAAATTCCTTCACCAGGTAAGATGAATGGAATATTCCAGAATTTGAAACACGAACAGCTGCTAGCATGAGTTTCTTAGAAGTAGATACCTTAGGGGTTGCGAAGCAACTCACATCGCTTGATACGGGTAAGTTTTCAGGTCCAGATTGTATACCGATTACGTTCCTTTCAGATTACACTGATACAATAGCTCCCTACTTAGCAATCATATACAACCGCTCGCTCACCGATAGATCTGTACCTACAGATTGGAAAATTGTGCAGGTCGCACTAGTGTTTAAGAAGGGTAGTAGGAGTAATCCATCGAACTACAGACCTATATCATTGACGTCGGTTTGCAGTAGGGTTTTGGAGCATATACTGTATTCAAACATTATGAATCACCTCGAAGGGAACGATCTATTGATACGTAATCAGCATGGTTTCAGAAAACATCGTTCTTGTGCAACGCAGCTAGCTCTTTATTCGCACGAAGTAATGGCCGCTATCGACAGGGGATCTCAAGTTGATTCCATATTTCTAGATTTCCAGAAAGCTTTTGACACCGCTCCTCACAAGCGACTTCTAATCAAGCTGCGGGCCTATGGGTATCGTCTCAGTTGTGCAACTGGATTCGTGATTTCCTATCAGGAAGGTCGCAGTTCGTAGTAATAGACAGCAAATCATCGAGTAAAACTGAAGTGATATCAGGTGTTCCCCAGGGAAGCGTCCTGGGACCTCTGCTGTTCCTGATCTATATAAATGACCTGGTTGACAATCTGAGCAGTTCTCTTAGGTTGTTCACAGATGATTCTGTAATTTACCGTCTAGTAAGGTCAACCGAAGGCCAGTATCAGTTGCAAAGCGATTTAGAAAAGATTGCTGTATGGTGTGGCATGTGGCAGTTGACGCTAAATAACGAAAAGTGTGAGGTGGTCGACATGAGTTCCAAAAGAAATCGGTTGGAGTTCGATTACTCGATAAATAGTACAATTCTCAAGGCTGTCAATTCAACTAAGTACCTGGGGATTAAAATTACGAACAACTTCAGTTGGAAAGACCACATAGATAATATTGTGAGGAAGGCAAGCCAAAGGTTGCATTTCATTGGCAGGACACTTAGAAGATGCAAGTCCACTAAAGAGACAGCTTACACTACACTCATTTGTCCTCTGTTAGATTATTGCTGTGAGGTGTGGGATCCTTACCAGGTGGGATTGACGGAGGACATCGAAAGGGTGCAAAAAAGGGCAACTAGTTTTGTATTATCACATAATAGGGGAGAGAGTGTGGCAGATCTGATACGCGAGTTGGGATGGAAGTCATTAAAGCAAAGACGTTTTTCGTCGCGGCGAGATCTATTTACGAAATTTCAGTCACCAACTTTCTCTTCTGAATGCGAAAATATTTTGTTGAGCCCAACCTACATAGGTAGGAATGACCAT
Organism: Schistocerca serialis cubense; assembly: GCF_023864345.2. Lineage (NCBI taxonomy): Eukaryota > Metazoa > Arthropoda > Insecta > Orthoptera > Acrididae > Schistocerca > Schistocerca serialis. The sequence continues at coordinate 1,092,565,405 of NC_064638.1, forward strand.
AGAAATAAAATAAGAGAAATCAGAGCTCGAACAGAAAGGTTTAGGTGTTCGTTTTTCCCGCGCTCTGTTTAGGAGTGGAATGGTAGAGAGATAGTATGATTGTGCTTCGATGAACCCTCTGCCAAGCACTTAAATGTGAATTGCAGAGTACTCATGTAGTTGTAGACATAAATGGGGGTTGTTTGGTGTAACTAACCCGAACGTCTCCCTCACTGGTGACCCTGAGTTGTAACGTCTTCCGTTTTCGCCATTTTACTGTGTCCGCGAACTCTGCATCAGTTATTTTTGCATGTATTACATCGACACAGCATTCGAACAAAGACTTCAGCCCAGTGCCTAACGCTGGATTTTGTGATCGACACACATAGTGTTTTGGGCGATGTACACCCGCCAGGACTGCAACACAATGCCTCTCACTCGACCATTACGCCGATTTCGCTGGATGTTTCGAGCCTGCAACAATAAGTGAGGTTAGGAGTGTGCATGACCCTGGCTATCAAACGCCTTTGTTCCCACCATATGTGCCCTCCCTCATCGACTGTGCAGTTACCTCTTACGGATCTCCGTGCAGTGTGGGACCAATGCCGATTTCTGCAAATGCTTCGTTGGACAATCTACCATCGCCAGGACAACGATTTGCCATGCTGCAATCCGTGCAGTACCACGCAGATACCTGCCATGTGGCCAGAACTGCTTCGTTCACAGGTCAAGCTACTCAGCATCTGATCATGCCAGCCTCGATTCAGCATCAGCACTTGCCTTCCTACTTCGATACCTCAGCCTGCAACAGGAACAATAACTTGTTATCTGTGCCTGACCTCCACCTCCATCCCACTGCTACGCCTCAGTGTTTTGTACCACGACATTCACCTTATCCATACACCGTTTTGAGTGGAGTGACTATGGACAGTGAACATTCACACATTCCGTCCCACGTTCGACATCATTTCCCATACTGTGCTTCTGGACATCCCACACCTCCGCAGCCTCCCTTCAATACAGATGGACCTGGCTCTGATCATACGTCAAGCTTTCCGCGGACTAACACGCGTTCTCAATTTTTGAACTTTTTCTCACCTGTCACCCCCACACCAGCTCCAGTCAAGCTTCCGCTACTGTTCTCGGCACATCTCGGTGCCTCATCCATGTCGGTCTTCTGCGACACGTCAATCTGAACACACCCGCAACTTGTTGAGCTTCCGCAACCACAATCGACACATTACAGTGTCTCAACCGAGTTGGCCTTCCGTGTCGCGATGGATCACGCTCAACCACAACATGTCACCTTCACGCTGCCACCCGAACAGCTGTCGTTGCCATATCCTCTGGAAGCACACTCTCCTGGAATACTACAGCAACAACGGCTCATTTTAGGCAGCGCCCCAACGAACTCAACTCAACCTGTTCTTCCGAATATTCTACAACACTTACCGACGCTGCCGCCATTTAATCCCGACAGAGCTACAACCTGGTTCAAAATTGTGGACGAAGTGTTCGACCATTACAAACTCAATGAGTCAACCAGGTTTCTGTGCCTCATCACCCACCTGCATGACCAGGAGGACTTGATTGCTGACCTGGTCGATGCCCCGGACTCAGCTACCCGGTACACTCTAGTCAAAAAGACAGTTCTACGTCGGCTTGCATGCTCAACTGAGGGAGCAATATTGCAAGTGCTCCACATTGAGCAACTAGGCAATGACAATCCTTCCCAGCTCTGGAGATGGCTACGCACCCAGGTCAGTGCCGATCTACTCTCTGACACAGCTCTCCTTGCCATCTGGTCAGATAAACTATCTCCTCACATTCGCTTTGCTCTGGGTTAGGGGTCTCCCGAACCTGTCGAGAAAAGAATGACAATTGCTGACAAGCTACACGATGCATCACTGCTCTATTTCGCCAGCCACTGCCTACCTGACAAGTCCCAGGTTCAGGCTCATCATCCTGTGGCCGGGGCTGCTCTGTGCCGACCGTTCCACTCACTCCGGGAAGCAGTGAATAAGCTACTGGGATGTCACCAGCTCCACCCGCAGTCACGCCCCCTCCTGCAACCAAGCCTGCTGCGGCCACCGAACCTCAGCCACCACCACTGGCAACGAACGTTCCACAGGAAATGCAACCGCACTACCCGTACTGTTACTTCCACACACGGTTTGGTGAGGCGGCACAGAAATGCAGATCACCCTGCTACTTCCCAAATGCCAATCGCAGGTAGGTCCGCTGCCACCTCCTGTGCACATGACAGGCACCCCCCAGTGCTCCATTCTGTCCGGGAACGACCGGATAATTGCGAACGACTTTACATTAAAGACATTTCGTCGGGATACCTTTTCCTAGTACACAGGCGCCGATGTTTCGCTGCTGCCTATGTCCTTAGTGTCGTTGAACATCCATCCTCATCATACTTCACTGCAGGCCGTGAATTCAACTAAACTACAATGCTCGGGTTCAACTTCCCACATCTTCTCACTCTCTACAAACTGCAAACTCGAGTGGACTTTTTTAGTGTGCAAAATTGACGAACCTATACTAGGCATTGACTTCTTGCGACACCACAAACTTTCACCGGACCTAGTGCGAAACACCGTGTTCCCTCACCTGTCCAAGACTCACTTCCCCTGTGCTCCGTTGAGCAAACCCCCCCGTGCCACATCGGTCCGGGCCCATCTCATCCGTACATGCTCGTCTCTGTCGACAACATTACAAGAAACAACGCAAAAGTGCCTTGTCGAGCTTGAAAACGTCAGTCACCTATGCAAGGAAAACCTTGAGCTCTCCCTCCAGCTCCACGAAACTCAGCTCCATCTCTCCGAAGCAGCAAAGGAATTACAGACACTATAGCAAGGACAAAGCAAGTTCAGTAAGTGCGCCGAATCTGCTTGCAGTCCCAGCAATCGAGCCTCTGTGTGTTTACCACCCACTACCCCTCGCAACTGTGCTATCAAGACTGCCATAACATGTACTGACAGTTCCGCAGTGCCACACCTTCCTAACGCGGCAGCGTTTGACACTCGGCCGGACACAAGTGCGCATACGCGACGAGTGTCACGTGCTCCTACCCCACCCCTCGCGGACAGCACCTCAAACTATGCAGCTTAGGCTCTTCCGCGCCGCCTTGCGACCGCCATTGACAACACAAACAGTGCACTCGCGCCAAGTGTTTCGCCCGCGACTGTGCTGCCACAGGCCGCACCCTCGGACAATGGACTCACTAATGGCTCACAAGCTCTACTGAGCTCACCCAACCATGGTGCCACTGCTTCGGGCCAGCGGCCATCTTGTTACGTTGACTCCTGGGTCACTTTGCCGCCTTGGCTCCTGTCGGATCTGCCGAGTGGCCCTGAACACCATGACCACGCCTCGCCTGCCCCACCTGCCACTCATTGTAATCAAACCACCTCCCGCGCCCCTGGAAACATTTCCGTCATCACCAACGGCACGGTTCACAAGCTTTGCCTCACGCCAGGTCCCCTGATCTCCAGTAAACCATGTCAACTTTGTCCTGAGCGCCTCTCCGACCTTGAAAATCAGATTTCTGAACTACTAGGCTCTGGTGTCATTGAACCCTCTGCCAGTAGTTGGTCTATGCCCATACATATGACACCCAAGAAAGACGGGTCCTGGCGCATGTGCGGAGACTACCGTCAACTAAATGCACGAACAATTATGGACACCTACCCCATACCCAACATTGCCGACTTTACCAGTTCCCTTGCAGGTGCGACCACGTTCTCTGTCACTGATTGCAAACGGGCCTACCACCAGATCCCCATGGCACCTGAAGACATTGAGAAGACAGCAATCACCATCCCAATCGAGCTATTTCAGTTTCCATTCATACCCTTTAGTCTGAAAAACGCAACCCAGACCTGGCAACGCTTCATCAATGACGTATTATTGGACCTAAAATTCTGCTTTGCATATCTTGACGACATTCTTGTGTTCAGCTTATCCATTGAGGACAACATTCGACATGTGCAAACTGTTATGAACACTCAGCATGAACTGTTATGAACACGGCAGCAGGCATCAAGACCAACCAGGACAAATTGCAGCTACATCAACCCGCTGTCACTTTTCTTGGTTTTTGGGTCTCTGCCGACGGCATTTCGCCGCCCCCTGAGAAAGTACAAACAATACTAAACCTACTCAGACCTACGTCATTCAAAGAGCTCTGGCACTTTCTGGGGACGGTTAATTATTATTGCCAACATCTACCTCAGGCTGCAGAGATTCAGGCTCCACTGACGGACACCGTGGCAGGCACCAACACTTCTGGATCTCGGCCCATTCCATGAACCCCTGCTATGACTGACTCTTTCACTGTCCTCAAAAATCTTCTTCGCAAGGCCTGCACCATCGCTCATCCTCATCCCAATGTGCAGATTTTCATCACCACAGACGCGAGCAATACTGCCATTGGCGCTGTCCTTAGCCAGACAATTGACGGCCAAACTTCGCCTCTGCAGTTCTTCTCACGCAAGCTCACCAATGCACAACGGAAATATTCCGCATTTGACAGGGAGTTGCTCGTGGTCTACGAAGCGATTAAGCATTTTAAGACTGACATTGAGGGACATCCTTTCTATGTTTTAACGGACCACAAACCCTTGGCTGCTGCCATTACAAACCCGCCAGCTGACCCGCCTCCTCGCCGCTTCAGATACATGGACTTCATATCTCAGTTCACCACCGATGTCAGACACGTAAAGGGTGCTGACAATATAGTTGCTGATTTCCTTTCACAAGTTGACGCCAGCCATTCCCTGTTAGACCTCTCTGAACTGCCTAACCTCCAACCCGCTGATGAAGAAACACAAAAACTGATTTCAGACTCTACCTCTTCACTACACTTCGTCTGCACCACCTTCCCTGGCATTTCTGGTGAGATCTGGTGTGACGACAGTATGGGCATGTTATGCCCCCTCATCCCAGCCATGCTCCGTCGAGCTGTCTTCAACACATTGCATAGTTTAGCCCACCCTGGTGTTCATGCGTCCGCCTGCCTTGTAGCAGAGTGCTTTGTGTGGAGAAATGTCAACAAGGGCTGCGAGCAATGGGCACGCTCCTGCATCGCGTGCCAACGCTGCAAATTGCACAAGCACACTTCACCCTCCCCCTCCTCCCTCGGGGCTTTCTCGATCCCTCCTGGGCGTTTCCAGCATATTTAATTGACATTGTCGGCCCTCTCCCCCCCTCTAATGGCTTTCTTTATGTTCTCTCGTCTATCGACCAAACAACTCGCTGGATCGAGGCTGTCCCCCTCCCCAATATTATGGCAGAAACTGTTGCTCGACCTTTCGTCGAGTCATGGGTATCGCGTTTCGGATGTCCAGCTATCATCACAACTGACCAGGGCAGACAATTTGAATCGGCCCTGTTCAACGAGATTTGTAACATTTGCGGCATCAGGCGCATCCATACCACAGCATATCACCCGCAAAGTAACGGGATAGTTGAGCACTGGCACCGCACTTTCAAGGCAGCTCTTCAATGCCACGACTCTCTATGGACACAGGCCCTTCCCCTTGTGCTACTCGGCATTCTTGCGATCTATAAGGAAGACCTCAAAGGCACAATAGCCGAGTTCGTATATGGCCAGAACATTGCTCTCCCTGACGAACTTGTGAGCCCTTCCGCTTCTCTCCCTCAGTCTGACTTACCTTCCTTCGTGGGCCGTGTCAGATGCCACTTCATCAACCTCCATATCCCTCTGCCCGCCAGCCACTACTGCCCTAAGGTTCACGTCCCGAAATCTCTGGACAATTGCGAGTACATCATGCTCTGACTCCTCCATATACCGGCCCGTTTCGAGTTCTCTGGCGCTCAGCCAACACCTATGACATCCAGATGAAAGATTCAGCTGTTACAGTTTCTCTCAACAGACTTAAGCCTGCTCATGTCCCACCTTCTTCTACCCCCCTTCAGGCCACGACCACGACACACACTGTCATGGCTCATGATGCTCCGACCACTCCCTCCACGTCGGACTTACACACTCAGTCGAGTGACTTCCAGCTCCAATCGTCAAGCTCTCCTCCGACCTCACCCTCTACTCCGGTCTCACACACTCCGTTGAGTGACCACATGCTCCCCACGTTGAGATTACCTACGATCATGCCCTCACCGCTGGGCTCTTCGCCGGTCCCTTCAACCAATCCACTGTCGCCTGCCTCGCCCTGTCGAGGTTTCCACGCCTCCCCCATCTTGAATGTGCCCTCGCTCGAGGTGTTTGTGCCTGTCCCCCCAGACATAATCCATGACATCTCAATAATACTGCACGATTATACACTGTTCATCGTGTGTTTCTCTTCATCCAGTGCTCATGACACAACCTCTGCCACCTGGTGAAATGTGTTTCCCTCCCACCCGACGTCGACCTGGACATGCTTCGTGTGTTCGCCACGCCCACCGGAGACATCGTCGTTGTTGCTCCGTTCCACCCACAAACTGCCGGCCTACTTGTCACCGCACGACCAGCACACCCAGTACGGCACCCGGCTCGCTTCAACGACGACTTCCAGGTTTGGTGGCCGAACCTTCCTTCACAACATCTACCCACACAGCTCCCTGACGACGCTGTCAAGCTGACCATGGTCGGGCTCCCGCGGACCACTCCTGCCGATGCCATAGTCCCGCCCCCCTCCGGCCTCTCAAGAGTACTCCGAACTGGGGGGAGGTGGGGGGAGGGGGGGGGACTTGTGGCACCGATGACATCGACACCAACATCGATGCATCCATCTATGAACTAAGCTAAGATTATCTTTGGGCTCTTCCGCCATGTTCAGTTCTTTGTGAGCCTTGCTTGTGTTTGTGTGAATAAATGAACTACTGCTACATGGGGGTTGTTTGGTGTAACTAACCTGAACATCTCCCTGATCTTTATACAGCGTTTCAAGTCACATTACAATGTATTCATCTCATTTAACATACTTATTCTCCATATCATTATCTTCTGCTTTTGAAGTGGGTGTACATTCCAGAACAGTTGTAGTATCAATTTGGTTTCTGTTCTGATGAGTAGTATGTTATTGCTGAACTGTTCACAATACCTCACTCTTTGCCCTCCTTTACTTTTCGTAACGACTCTGTTCTTTTTATTCCATTTCCTGATGATGTTGATGTTACTTTATTTTTGTCTAATCAAATGTCTTTATCTTCTTTCCATTTCCCTTTGCTGATTCCTACTACTTCAATATTCAGCATTTACATTTCCTTTTCCAGATCTTCTAACAGGCCTAACAATATCAGACTTCTGAAATTCAATGCTCTGACTTGTATAATGCTATCCATTTGTTGGTTATTAATTTTTCTTCTCATGATCATCTCTTGTTTGACAGTCTCCTCCCAGCAATTACAGTGTGGACCAATGGAGATATCACCATGGTCTTTTGCAAATTACAGATTATATGTGCTGTAGGTTCACTTTCCATGTTTGCAATGCAGTATTTTCCTCAGTGGCTTTCTGCAGCCCGTCACCACTGGAGAATGCTGATTCTATTGCCCTTATGGACTAATGCTGAACTTAGTGGCTAGATACTGGCTTGATCTTTTTCAGTTGCTTTTCTGCCTTCCTTTTACTGGGTTATTGACAATTTAAGGTTAATGTCTTACATGGGAAATTATTAGTTGCATATTTCTGTCATGATGAAAACATGCTATTTAGAAACAATATATGCTAAAATATCTGCTGGGAATTGAACCTGGGCCCACCAGTTACTTATCAGACTTTCAGACAGCTCGGCTGCAGGTTCCCCATTGTTACTTGTAAACGCCATCTTCCTTCAGTTTCTTCATTTATGCCAACTGAGATGCTTCCTCAGAACTGGGTTGAGCCCTCATAGTTTTCTGACTATATATTGTCCCATTTTGTTGGCTTCTGACATCACAAATACGTATGAGAATGTGTTTTACCATTAAAATATAAATTGTTTAAATAAACCATCTTTTACATAAATTATAAGCAACGTTGCATGTGTGTTATCATGACAAGAAAAACAAGACTATTTGATTATGTGTTAATTGGTACATCAAATTAACTTTTTTAATGTTATTCATAATTGTGCAAATTAACCATGTGAAAGAATTATATGTATGTATGCTGTCTCTTCTCTTGATACTACTCAAACTTTTAGAATGGTGATATCTCTCACTGTTCTCTCATAATTTATGCATTCAATTTTAACCTTTTTATTTATCACTTTTCCTATGTTAATGTGGATATATTACATCATTTCAAAGTGCTGTAGTAATTATAACTTCAGATATTGTGAGGTGTCTCTTTGTTTCTTACTGCCACGAGGTAAAAGAACAATTAATTTTATAATCATAATACTTCTCGCTTTTGCGCCAGTCTGCTCTATAGTATTACAAATCTGAGTAGCTGAATTGATAGCTTTTACCACCAGCTATCCAGCGATACCTTGAGTGCTAAAATGTGAGAAGTTATCTTTCTGTACTTAACCTGTATGTTCCAGTGCACTTTCCTGCCTTTTATTGTGACTGTCTTTTACTAAAATTGTCATATTGAGAAGCCATTATCAGCCAGCAATTTTGTTTCTACATTTTTTTTACCAGTTAGTTTACTTGCTTACTATATAGTGTAACATTCTTTAAAAATATTTCTAGTACTGCACTAACTGAAGGCGAGTGCATACAAATATAAGTATTACAAGTTCTCTTAATAAGAATAAAATTATTTTTGCTAACTGGCAGTGTAACCGTATATTCTGGTTTCTCACAAAAACAAATAAAATATGCTAGCTACAGGCTCAGCGATGTGCAATGCTGGCCATAATACTTTGAAATGTAAATGAAATTCTTTTGGTTAATAAATACAAACATTTAAGAAAAATGCAATGTCTTTGAAAAACACATGACCTGAACAGGGTGGCAGTACTGATTGTGGTGAATTACTAACTCTGACTTTTTAGTGAAATTATATTCCCAGTTAAGTTTGGCTTTTCAAAACACTTGACAATTGAAATTACATTACTCAGAAAAATTACATCCTTTTTTACTAATTGATTCACAAACAATGAGATTGATGCAGTAAGTATTACCCAATTTCACTAAAAAAGCATAAATACAAATCATGAACTTACATATACCAGTGTAAACAAACCTTAGAAACCTTACAAAAGGGGAATATCTGATTAGCCTTTACATCAAATCAGTTTATGTGCATTCTGGGGTTACTCAACAATTGACAAATATCAGCCAAATCATATATACTAATGCACTGGCAAAATGAAAGTCATAATTATTTAACATCTTTACCTTGCTTGCGTGAAGACTTCTGCTTCCATATTTCTATTTCCAATAAAACATGTACTCATAATTCCTACAGTATAATCTAACACTTGGTGGCTTCACATAGCACAAAACAAAAACTGCCTACTCCATCCTCTTTCACTCACAGACAGCTACCTACTACTGTGTGCCAAGCACTCTCTTACTCCAACACTACAATCTCAGACCAGAAGAATTATCTTTGGTTCTGTGGTCATGCACAGTCGGTGATCCACTTTATAAAGCCTATCAGAGATATACATCTTTTATAATGTAATAGTTTCATTCTAGTTTACATTACTATTATTATCCTATTCGTGTGCCACATGAAAGTGTAGCCAGCAGAACTCCTTTCAATAGCATACAGGTAATCTATTTTTACAGTAACCCTCTGTAGTACTGTTTGATGTATTCTGCCATACTGCCAATGTTAAGGGAAGCAGTCATAACCTTCCTGCTATCCGTAGAGCCCATAGGATATTCCATTACATCACTATGATTGCATGCTGCTGCGTTCCAGAAAAGTTTGGCATGCAAATTTTGAATTTTTAAAGTTTTATTCCCACTGCAATCAGGCAGCAGAGGCCAGCATGGCTGGTGTGCTAATCAAGTAAGCCTCTGGATGGTATTGTTGACATTATGACAAAACATTCCAGGCATATGGGAGTTTACAACACCAGTCAACAGTCGAATATATAGAACATCTTATACGGTGTGACCAAGAGTGAAGTAATATTCTGTAACTCAGATACTTGCATGCTACTGAGAAACTCACAAGTTGCAAACTTCACCAGGTACAACAACCTGTGCTCAGGACATAGCAAACTAGGAAAATTAAAAAGAATATTGATAGGAAGCAAACCTACTCATACCCCTCCAATAGGATGGCAATGGAGGTGTAGCTATAAGGGTATAAATAATCGAGTTTAGGGTCTCAAAACATTCAGTCAGGCCGCCACTCTGTCTGCATCTTAACCCAGAGAGAATGATGGGTTTTTGACTTTCAGAGAAACCAAGACCCACCCTAGATGATGAAGATCAGTTGACTACCTGCTTGCTGACTGACTCATCAAGTTCTGGTGAGGCGCGCCTGCCTGTGGTGTAACAGCTGCTGAACTTGGGAGCTGGTGTGCAGTCAGCATCTGCCCTTTGAGGGACTTCAGCCAGTGGACTGCAAGCTGTCTATGATCCAGCAGGTGGAGGTGTGCCCTCATGGCCATCTAGGTGCCTAGACATCATTGGCCATTGTAATAGTCGATATCTGGGGAAAGGGGTACGTGATCAGGACTTCACTGCTCAGCAGTGGACATGGCATCGGCAACCGCATCCAAGTACATGACATGAGGACCATGAGTAAACACAAGGTTGTGTACCCAGCAAGACTCTGGAGGACCTGGTCAAGTCATAATTGTTCTTCGCTGCTGGTGGAATGCACGGCGCTGCCTGCTGTTGAGCTGCTCAGCATCGCAGTACCTGCTGCCTGCAACCCAGGACAATAGACATTATCAGTGGATCGGGCTGTCTGCAATCAGCTGTGTTTGCAAGCACACAGAGCAGCTGTGAGGATGGCTGTAGTGCTGTATAAGGCCACCTTAAATAAACAACTGTCAATATTACTGCTGTTTGTCTATACACCACATTGTAAATAACCTGCCCTCTCCCTCACCATTTCTCACACTCATCCTGACATGTAGCACCCCAAAATAGGCTGGATTGTTACAATTAGTGACAGCAAGTGGTCGTTACACTTAATGATAAAGGTTGTGCTGGGAAATGTTCAGCCGATGTCCAAATGCTACAGTTTGGTGAGAAAAGTGATTGTTGTGTAACTCTTGAAACCCAAACACTGCGGTCTGGTGTCAAGCAATAAGACTGTGAACTTTAGTAAATTACCTACAAGCAGTGGTACTTGGTATATCACAAGTTTGGCAGTGTCGGCTCAGTGTAAGGGGGTGCAGAAATTCTCACTTTGTTTATGTTTAATCAGTATTTGTTCTCAATTACTATATGTAACTTGTGGATTACTGAATAAAGTACATTTCAGGTTATGTTTGTGAAGCCACATGAAAGTGTGGATTTATCTTTGTTTAAGGATAATGGTAGACCCAATAATCTGGTACCCATAAGGTGGCAGTTTTGCAGTCTTGCTGGGCATGAATTGCCATGTACTAAGGCTGTAGCAGCCACATGTTTTATGCATAGAAGTGTTGGTCATTTGGCTTGCATTTTTTCGGAGGGTAGCTGGGTTATGCTATGCAGGAAAACGTAATTTATAAGGTTTTTTAAAAATGTATTAGTGGGTTATTTGTGTTTCTAGTATTAATTGCAGTAGAGGTAATGTACACAAAATGGTTGTAAAATGTGCTGCTACTACTTAAGAGTCTGTTGCTCCTCTAACAGAGTAAGTGTGGAATATGAGGACATCCTCTGTAAACCTGAGGCTTTGGAAGCTGGTCAGGTTCAGTCAAAGACTGAGTCGCGGAAAAATGAGGCAGAGATGAGGGTAGCTTCTTCTTCTTCTTTTCATCCAGCAGTAGCCACACTTATCAATTCCTTTTCAGGTAAAACAATGAAAGTTGTGTTGGTTTTCATTAATGATGTTACAGCTACTGCTGAAATGAGTGATTGGTCAGACAAAGTAACCTTTTGTGGCCAACTTGCATTTAACAGGGGAAGTCAAGACAAATGTTGTATCTCATGGGACCCACAGTAAAGCTAGAAGCCATGTAAGCAACCAAAGTGTTACTTGTGTGGGTAAGAGGACCACCAAGCGTCTTATTTTCGGAAGAGGAAGAACAGAAATCTCTGTTGGGAGAAGCAGGTTTTAAACCCAAATGTGAATGGTTCAACCATTGGAAAGCAGTCCAAATAGACCATAGCACTGCCCAAGTTAGTGCACATGGAATGTTGCTTAGTGGGCTTAGTGACTGGTGTGGAACAGAGATTTCTTGTAGATATGAGACCGTTATCAGTCTGGACCTGCTGAGCAGTAGGACTGCTACCACCATAATATAAGTTATGTGGGCTTGGCAATAGTAGTGTTGAATCATTTAGTATGACAGTGCTTCAGTTCATCATTGGGGAAACTAAGTACACAGAGAGTATGGAATTTTTGCCATATGTGAGTGATGGAAATTCAGTGATTCTCATACTACATTTTCTCGACAAATATCATGTGAAGATTGATCTTTGGCAACGCACGTTTGGGCTCAATGAAACCTTGTTTCACTTAGCTTATAAAAACAGTTGCAGATTAAGCCATGTTGCAAGGATCACCTGTCATGAAAGTGATGCCAGCTAAACTGCAGACAGCTTTGTTAAAGCTTGATCAGCAGGATAAAGTAATGGCAGGTGTGGGAAAGGTAGTATGGGTTTCAGTGGATGCCAGTTTGCCTTGTGGGACTTTGTATGTGGTTGGGTCACTCCCAAGCAATGAAGAGTTGGATGGTTCACAATGTTTTGTGCACAGAAGCATAGCACGTGTGAGTAATATAAAGGGGACATTCATAGTTACAATTAGCGCAGATAACGTTGGCAAAGGTGAAGTCAGTCTGTCAAAAGGAGTAGTTCATTTAACAGCAACTATGAGATGGGCTCACAGAACCTAGGGACAGGCCCTGTGGCATAAATATTGTAATCTTCTCTAAGAAATTATGTAAGTATTAAATGAAGAAGACTTCAATAGGTCGAGTCTGCATAGAAGCCACAAGAAGTGTTATGTAAGAAGCTGGCTCATTTGAAGGGTAATGATTACACAACTGTGGAAAAAGTATTGTTGAAGTTTAGCGACTTGTTTTTTACAGATGGGGTATTACCAGCAACTCTGGTATCTGAACACTGTGTGCCAAGAGGAGACAGTACACTGATTTATAGGAAACCATATTACATTCCAAGACATTTACAGCCATTAATGGAGTAGTTCATTTAACAGCAACTATGAGATGGGCTCACAGAACCTAGGGACAGGCCCTGTGGCATAAATATTGTAATCTTCTCTAAGAAATCATTGGATGGAATGAAGAAATATAGGTTTTGCTGTGATTATAGGTTTCTGAATACAAAGACCATTACAGAAGCTTATCCAGTTCCTAATATTATGGAAACCTCGGATAATTTAGGTCAGTCTCGTTACTTTACTACAATGGCTCTCAAAAGTTCTTATTATCAGTTAGATGTAGCACTTTATGATACATCAAAGACAGTATTTACTGTGTCATGTGAACATTATCAGTATAAATAAGCAGATGCCATTCGGTTTAAAAATGCATCTGCTACTTTTCAGCAGTTATTAAATGGAGGTTTAGGAGAGTTAAAGTCTAAGTCCTGTATGGACTATTTAGATGACATAATAGTCTATTTATAGGATACATCAGACCCTGTCAGCTGACTGGACAATGTTTTTAGTAGGTTATTATCAGCCCATCTGATGCTGAGCATGGACAAGTGCCACTTTGCTCAAACTTAATTATACTTTCTGGGACATGTAATTAGTGAATGTGATTTGCAAACCTATCCTCATCTTACAGAAGCAATTCAAAATTTTCCAGCACTGTGGATGACCAAACAGATACAGTCATTCATTGGTTTGTGCAACTACTACCACAAATTCATAAAGAATTTCGCAAAAATAGCCATAACTTTGAGCAGGTTACTCAAAACAGGTGTAAAGTTTCAGTGGGCACAAGAGTGTCAGCTAGCATTAGAGAAACTGAAGGAGACACTGATTTGGGATTCCGTACTGGTTTTCCAGATTTTGAGAAGGAGTTCATCATCTGTTGTGACACTTCTAATGAAGCACGCGGCTGTATTTTGGGTAAGATGATTAATCGACAGGAGCATCCAATAGCATATGCTCTGAGGCAGTTATATGAGGTACAACGTAACTACTGAACAAGTGAAAAGGAAATGTTAGTGATCATACACATATTACATATTTCCAGAGTTAGAAGATTTGAAGTTGTGCCTGATCATGCATCATTGAAATGGTTGCTTGATCTAAAGGAGGCATCTAGTCATCTGAAACCTTAAACCAGCTAGAAAACATACAAACGTGAACACATTAAACCACAAAGTAGCCATGTTGAGTACACTGAGCAAGAGTGTGTTGGAATGGCAACAAGCACAAGCAGATGATAAATATTGTCAGACTTTTTAAGTCACAGCTGCACTTCATCGTACAAAAGGATTTGTTGTGCAGAGTCATGTAATGCAGACCATGTGTTGTCAACTGGGCAGTTTTTCAAAAGAAAGTGTGACAACAGGCTCATGACCAAATGTTGTCAGGTCATGGTGGCCAACAAGCAACAGATAGGTGTGTTGCAGAATGGTTTTGCTGTTTAGGTGGAGAAACAGGAAGCACAACATTGAGCAGTATGTCAGAGGCAGTGTACCATGCACAAAGAGAGCAGATATTTAACATCAGAAAATCTCTTTGTAGAGGTTTGCAGAGGTGTTGAAGCCACTTCAAACGCTTGAGCTCAAAATTTGGTAAACAAATAACAGAACACCTGCAGGAATAGGTGTGTGCTTACAATCATCGACAAGTTTTCACTGTTTCTACAGTAACAATAGCAATTTCAGACCAACAGGCCAGTATGGTGGCACAGTCATTAGATAACTGTTGGACACTGAAGTCTGGAGTACCCGATACCTTAGTCCCGGATCAGAATACAAATTTCGTTTCTGAAGATATGAAACAGCTATACCATGTGTTCCATATTAAGAAGTTATGAATGAACCTGTTCCACCCTTGCACCAACAGTAGGACAGAGCACATCCATAAGACCATTTCGAAAATGTTAAGCTTTTACGTTACTGCTACACATAATGTCTGGAATACTTCTCTCTCATATGTGGTTTACACATACATCTTATAGATTCTTAAATGAACAGGTATGTCACCATTTCCCCCCATTGGCAGTTTAAGTCCTATAATAAGGACCGAATTGCGAACTAGTGGAGTAGTTTGCGAGAAGAATACGAGAGGTATCTAGAAATGTATAAAAGGTGAACACAAATTGTCTGGAAAGCCAGGAACAACTGAACAGGTACATGTGTGGACTGTCACAGTATCTTATAAGGAAGTGGGTATTGGTCACTAATCTCAACACACCAGGCTCCACGAATTGCTCCCGGCGGACACGGCCACCCTCTGCGGGTACAAGGCAGTGCAGTTCAATGCCATGTATGCGGCTGTGTGTTGCTAGTGTCAGCATAGGAGTGGGAGAGATAGCTGTGGAGTGAGTGAGACCACACAGCACTTCTCTGGACTGTCCCATGTCAGAACCAACGTAAACAAAATAACAGAGGAAGCGCATCTCCGTAAAAGTGGTCGATGGGCAGTAAATAAGCAATTATTTACCGTTTAAGTAACAAGTAGTGTTTGTGTGGCAGAATTACTATGAAAAGGCTTAGAAAACAATATCCAAAACAAGAATTGAAGAATAACTTAGTAGTTTTCTGACTCACAGGTTGATTCTATTAGTATTGCATATGCACACTCGTCATATGAACAGTAGGCATCTTCTGAAAGATAAATCAATTTCTTAAATGAACTAGTGTCATAAATATTCTATTTTAGAAATAATTTTACGTAAGGGGTATAGAGTCTTATTCTTATTGTTAGCAGTTACAAGTAAATATTTTTTATTGTACTTCATGCTACAGCTTTTTGTACCCCTCTCCAGAGTTTACACATTGGATCCTTAGTTTGCTGTTTCGTACGCAACAATTTTAATTGACCAAGTCTGAAAAGTTATTAAAATAATAGAATTAAAGTTACAAAGACCTTTAATCCTTACAGTCAACATTGTTGAAGAAGACCGTTAACATTTTACACATTTTTCTTTTTCGAGGAAATTATTTTGCCTAGGTTTGGTACATTATTCTGGGAGACTGCTAACCTCAAAGAATTAGTCAAATTTATATCGCTAAGTGATGAATGGTTCTTAGTTTTAGCAAGCTTCAAAAGGGAGAAAAAGCACTCACAAATATACGTAGAACCAAACATTGAGGTAACTTTGGCAGCATGCTTGTATGAAAGAGGACACTTCTCTCATGGAAAACAGCTATAAAAGTCATCCAAAGTTTTAGGCATAGGAAAGCAGTCTTCAGGCAGATATTTCACTGCAGGTCAATCAGCTCTAGTTGAAAAACTTGTGAGACATCCTCTGCCCAAGGGAAAACAGGCGAAGAGGCTGTTGAAGCTCACTATCTCCAAAAATCTGTTTTCAGACTCTTCTTGTAATTCACAAATGATTTGAGCATAATCTGAAAAATTCATATCTTCTTTAATGCTGTCTAATGCAGGGAAGTGCCCCACAATTCTCCTCACGCAACTGTCTTGCCCACAAAATATATTTTTTTAAATGCTTGAATGGTCTGCACTCAGTCCACAACACAGTGGTTTTTGCGTTACAGTGAATGTTCAAAGTACTTAAATCAACAGTTTGGTCACAAAAAATACCAAATTCACCACCCACTTAGGATCACAAAGTAGTTCTTCTGGACGTCCTTTCATTTCCAAAAAAGTATTGATTTTGTCCCTCAAGGGGAAAAACCAATGAAGCACCTTCCTTCTGTTCAGCATCTTACGTCGGTGTGGTAGGGGATGTCTGGGTATTCCATTTCGATATCAGCCAGAAATTCCTTAAACTGGTGATGTGAGATTCCATGAGAGCAAAGATAATTAACTGTTCGAAGAACTGCGTACAAAACATTTTTTATGTTGACAATCTTCACACAATGTGCCCCCTGGTGTATCAGACAATGGACTGCCATGAATAAGGAAGAGCCGACTTCAGCCATTTTTGACCTGACGTAACCCAGGAATCCAGTGTGTATCTCTCGTAGCGCAGGGGCTCCATCCATTGTTACACTGGCCAGGCGTTCCCATTTTAAACCCATTGACTCGAACACGTTTTTCACGGCTAGAAAAATATCAGTAGCTCGGTACGGGCTTTTGTTGAAGTTTCGAGAACATACCTTCACCGAAGAGTCGAGCAGTATATTGCTCCCTCCTACGTATATCTCGTGAAGAGACCATGAGAATAAAATCAGAGAGATTAGAGCCCACACAGAAGCATACGGACAATCCTTCTTTCCACGAACAATACGAGACTGGAATGGAAGGGAGAACCGATAGAGGTACTCAAGGTACCCTCCGCCACACACCGTCAGGTGGCTTGCGGAGTATGGATGTAGATGTAGATGTAGATTTTAACAATTAATTATTTCATTTGTTGAAAGCTAAATAAACAACTAACAAAAAAAATTGGTGTTAGATGTGTTTTCCCCCAGCTCCTCTGAAATGCGGTCATAGACGCTAGCAAGGACAGTGAAATGTGGTCGCAAAATAAATTTTTATCTATTTGAATATTTGAATTTTAATTAATTGAAAACATAGATCAAACTACAACATATTTTTTCCCATCCATCAAAACACAAATACACAAAGATAAAGAATAACTCTGAGAGAGTCTTAGTGATGGCTTTTCAGGAAGTGGCAAAAATAACGCACCTGAAACTTTTTCTTATGTCTGTGTGATGTAATTTAATGCAACCCAAATACAAAAATTAACCAAAAAGTAATTGTTAAATCCTGCCTAGTCATCAAATATGGGGTGTCTAGGAAACCTGCTTTCTCAGATCATTAGACATCATTAAAACAAATCATATTAATGAGTTTTATTACAAAATGAAAAAATGCAATACTTAACTTCATCCATTACACACATGTGTTACAAGAAAAGGGCGACATGCTAAATATGCAATGTTCTTCAAAGAGGCTGAAGCTCTTTTGTCTGTGTTCACTTTAACAATACATATAAAAGCCCACTGATGATGCTGTAACTGCAGTGAAACATGTTTGGGACAAAAAACAAAATTGCATCCAAAAACATGTAATGTTCTTCAGTATAAACAATCTCAAGTGCGGGTTACATAGGTTGTACAAGGAAAGTAACTAGTGTCGATGCTGCTATAGAGCTCGCTAATCTTGAAGCTACTCTTCAGCTGGGCCGCAACCAGTCGGGCACAGCCCTTATGTTCTCTTCACATAGGGGCCGCTGCTGTTGTGTTGTCATCCTGGAGGGAGGTCGGGTTAGTGTGCGACTGGCTAATCTCTTCTCACAGCCCTCTCGGCTCTATCATTCCAGCCTGGCGTGCCGGCACTTGACTTTACACCATAACAGAAATGTTCCTTGTTGCTGACAATCTGATATTCGATAACTGGCACGTTGCTAAGTGACATATCAGATTATAAAATATAGTCTTATTTATCATCTTTATAAATAATAAAGAGTCATATGATAGGAAACACTTACTTCACTGCAATGCTGCTTGAAATTTTCTTTCAGTTCTTCAAGCTTTGACTGGTGTTACTCTTGTGACAAATTTTCGAACTGATATTTGTGATAGGTATTAAAGTGCCATTCAGTTGAGTACTTTTTACACACATGAGGTGCCAATGATATACTAAACATTTGGCATGATTTTCGACAGCACTACAAAAGAAATTAATTTCCCATTCGGGTTTAAATAGTGTGGATGCGCCGCTCCTCCTTTTTTTTGTCTGCTGCTGTTGAGCATCCATCTCGATTCACTGTAGCCTTACATCTGTTGACTAATGGCTTTGTGACATACCAATGTTTTCAACTGCTGCTGGCGTGGCGGTTTGTCTTCCGTACGAAGCACATGTACAGTGGCACGGTGAGGCACGCTGGGCCAACCGCACAGTCAGCTAAGTGACACGGATTGGCCACTGAAACAATATTATTCTTGGTATTTATGTTATGAGTATATTTTCCATTGTATTGTGTTTGGATGGATTTAGTGTTTTCATGTCACTGCCATCTGTATTCACTCATGGCACTGGCCTCGGGTGATCATGGATGCTAGCACTCCAGGGGCACAGTTTGGATGAGCCTGCTATACACCAAAGGGAAAGACACAGAAGATCTTGACCAAATATCACAGAGCCTATCAGGTCGTGAAGATGACCTCACCAGTTAACGTAAATGTGCAGTTTCCTGTCAAACATCTGTCATGCATGTCAGTTGGGTGAAATCATTTAAGGGTATGGTGGGTCCAGTTCCACAGTTAGCTCTGATTGACCCTGTGTGCAGAAGTGCAGTAGGCAGAAAGAAGGAACCTCTAGTGGTTAGACAGCACAAGGCACAAAACATGCCTTATGTTTGGAGGTCATATAATTAATTATGCTATTAGAGCTTTTGCAATGTTATGTTGATTTTACATTTATTCTTGGTATTTATGTTATGAGTATATTTTCCATTGTATTGTGTTTGGATGGATTTAGTGTTTTCATGTCACTGCCATCTGTATTTTTCTTTTATTATTGAAGGGTTATTGTCAGGTTTTGGTTGCTGTTGCTTCCTGTTTCTACTTTCTTTTGTTATTCATTTCAGAAGGAGCGAGGGGGTGATAGACAGTTTTTTTCCTCAGGTGCAACTTCATAACGACATCTTGAATGATGGGAATGTCCTTGGGTTGGCAGTACTTCATCAGGAGTGGAACAGAACTCTTAACTTTGTCCAGTCGTAATCAGACATCTTGCTTACAAGCCATCAATGGACATTGAAAGCAACAGTAAAGATCTGGGAAATTAGGAATGAAATATATTTTTTTTTTTTGGAATTGTATGAAGAGGCACAGGGAAGTGATGTTTTCAGGGAAGTGCAAGGGTAGCACAATGAATTACAGTTTATCTACGATAAATTAGGAGCACAGTTATCACCACTGGTGGATATTGTACCACAGACCATAGTTTGCAGGAAAAGAGGTTGGTTAAATTCAGGAGATAAATTGCTAAAAACTGTGTTCAGGACAGCAGATGAGGGGGATATTCAGAAATTAAATTATACACTTGGTCATATCCAGCAACTGGTGAGTTCTATGAAGGGTGTCATAGAATGGCACACAGTGATGTAAAGAAGGTGTTGAGTAACAATCTGAGGAAGATACAGAGACAATTAAGTTTGTTGAATAACAAGTTGGTCATTGCAAGGTTGCTCTGTGGACTGGCAGATCGGTTGGATGACACAAGGAATGAGGTGATCATATCGCAGGAGGCAATGTATCATGTAGTAAATGGAAGGCTCAATCTGGTTTTGATCCCAGAATGAGAGTTTATGTTGAGATTATGCCTAGCAGAGAAGCAGTTCCAATATAATTAAGACTTATAGCAGAAGTCACAGAAAGTAATTTAGCATTAGTTTTGAATATGGCTGGAACAAGGATAATAATCAATGGGGCAAGGGTATACATACTGCCTACTTACCTATAGCAGGAGTTGGTTTGAAATTTTGTTGTTACACCATTTACCCATATCCAATGAAATGGGGGAGGGGGAGGGGGGGGGTGTAACAGAGAAATTGATATGAATAAGGATGCATGAGGTATTGTTGATTCTGGATAGTAGGGAAGCTCATGAGGCTATGTCATTACCACATTTGGAAAACTGCACTCAAGGGAGTTTGTTGTCTGTCCAGACAGACCAGTAAATAATGATATGTCATCATGTGAGGTGCATATCGTATTTAGGGAAAACAAATGAGACAAGATACGAAAAGTAAATCTTGCCCACATTGTCTTGCTTCCAGAAGGTAGGGAGGCAATGTCTGTACTAGGTCTACTCGCCAGAAACTGAGTTGGCAACCTGCTACAAAAAAGGGAAACCTGAGTGGTTGAGAAAATTAGAGTTGCAGAGAAGCAGTATTAACATTAATGGTATGGCTCGTGAGATAGTTGGGAAGGATTTCTGCCTTCCAGCTGCACACACTGGTTCAACCATCATGACACTAAAACGAAATACATTGTATTGGATGGAAGGACCACTAAGGGTATTACTCACGCAGAATTCGACTTACCTTAACGCCATCCTATTAGACAAATTTACTGAATGACATAGAGGAAAATATCAATGGAGAAGATGTTACAACATATCCACAATTTTTAAGAAAATCCTCAGTACAAGATTATATTGATAGCCATTTCAGCTAACAGTTGTGGCGTGTTTCTACTAGGAATTTGCATATTTTATTTCCGTAATAAACGTAGGCATGCACAGTCAACATATCCACCGACGCATTGTAGCCAGTCGAGTGTTTATCCAGAATAAGCTCAAGGAACAGTTGATGAAAGCAAGGCCTCTGTATTAAATAGTATAAGCACTAGATTAAGAAATGTATTACAATAAGGTCCTGGAGACTACACTTTGGGAGTAAGCTCATCTTAGTAGTGGATAAGGGAGAAATTCATGTAGGACAGCTCATGGCTGGAGCTGGGTGTTGCTATCAGCATGGTATGAAGGTTTTTTTGGAGAAGTTCAGAGTAATTTTATTTATCTTGAAAGATGCGGGACATGCCCTAGAAATGTTTGGTGTGCGAATTGTGAATTTTTAAAGTTTTATTCCTATCCCAGTCACAGTAGAGGCCAGCATGGCCGATGTGCTATTCAAGATGCCACTGGATGGTACTGTTGACATTATGACAAAACACTCCAGGCAGACAAGAGCTCGTGACACAGGTCAATGGGCGAGCACTTGGAATAGCTAACACAGTGTGACCAAGAGTGAAGTAACATTTTGTACCTCGGACATTTGCATGCAACTGAGAAACTCATATGTTGCAAATTTAACTGGACTTAGCAACCTGTGCTCAGGACAGAGAGAGCTAGGGAAAGCTGACAAGACAAGTAATAGGAAGTGCACTTGCTCATCCCCCTCAGTAGGAGCACACAAGAAGCATAGCTACAATAACTGAGCTTAAGGCATCGAATCATTCAGTTGTGTCGCCATTCTATCATGCCACCATTCTTTGTGGTGAGCATTTGCCCTCTGAGGGACTTCATCCGACAGACTGCAAGCTGTCTATAGCCTGACTGGGATAGGTGCACCCTCATGGCCTCCTAGCCACACAGACATCATCAGCCATCGTCCAGGTCGATCCCTCAGCTGAAAGGGGAGGGGAGAGAGGGTGACTGGGGCATTGCTGTTCAGCAATGGACATCTGGTGTTGGCTCCTGCAACCAAGTGCACAACATAGTTACCACAAGTAAGCATGGGGTGTGTGCTGACAAGACTTCAGAGAACCTGGGCAGGCCACGCTGATTCTTCGCAGCTGGTGGCACTTATGGTGTACTCACCTGCTGGTGGGATACTTGGCGTCGCAGTAGCTGCTGCCCGTGACCAGTGGATCGTGGCTTCAGCACGTTCCCCAATTGGCTGCATTTACAAGCACCCAGTGCGGCCATGTGTGCTGTATAAAGTTCCTTGGACCAACACCTTCAGTACTACCACTGTTTGACTGTACGTCACGGCATAATCTCCCTGTCCCTCACTGTTTCTCCCACTCACCCTTTCAAGTAGCAGCCTGGAATAGAGCATGTTGTGATGCTGCTTTCATTGTACATCACTGTTTGCAGTTCACGTGCAATCTTAGAGTACCTTTCCTGCTCCCAAAAATTCACCAGGATTGTAGTGTACTCAGTCATTCCAAGGGCCCTACCAGAATGTGTCTACAGTCTACCAAATCATTTCTTTCATTTATGCAACGTGTCCACCACATTACAATTTGCATCAACAAAGAATAATGACTAAAATGCTGATAAATTTTGACTTACCCATATTATAAGTGATCTAGTCATCTGGGGACTACTTCACACAAGTGCTCATTGAGCTGACAGATGGTTTTCTCTAGGCCAAGAAACTGATATGTGTATACCATACTTTCTATGCTCCTTAGCTGTTTGTTGCATGTGATACACATTTGATCAGTCCAAGGAGTCCTTTAGTTCTCTCTCCATAGTATCAGAAATCACTGCAGAAATGACAAAAGCTCTAGTTCAAGATCCCTATTTGGTTCCAAACTGTAAAAAGGGGTCTAACGTTTTCTGAGAAAGACACAATATATTGCAAGCTGTGTATACACCCAGTAAGGTACCAGCCCTCATCGACAATAAGAACAAAGAATGATCTTTTACCCTGAGGTGACAACTATCATTTGAGCTGAAATGAATTGTGACCCGCAAAATGTACACTGAATGTCGAACAACTGTCTACAGAGCTTCTTCCACATTTCAAATGAGATTCTCGCAAGTGAAATTACTGCATATTCTATTTTATTCTCAATCTGACTTCTGTTTTCCTTCAGCTTCAGTAACAACCCAACATTGGAACTACCAACAATTGGCTCCCTGGTCTCTGCACTTGTCTAGACTTTTCACAAAGATCAGTCTTGGTCCCACCTGGTGACACATTTTTACTGGTTTAGCTGTGCTTTCATCCACAGACAACACCCATATTTCTCCAAAGGGCAGCTGTGCTTTGCACTTTTTACTCACACACGTTCTATCAGAGTACAAAACACTGCCGCACGGGGTAGCCTTGCAGTCTAAGGCGTCTTGTTACGGTTCAAGCGGGTCCTCACATTGGAGGTTAGAATCCTCGCTCGGGCATGTGTGTGTGTGTGTGTGTGTGTGTGTGTGTGTGTGTGTGTGTGTGTGTGTGTGTAAGTTAGTTTAAGTTAAATTAATTTGTCTGTAAGTTTAGGGACCGATGACCTCAGTAGTTTGGTCCCATAGTACCTTACCGCAAATCCCCCCCCCCCCCCCCACCCCCCCACCCCCCCGCCCCAAAAAAAAAAAACACTATTCACAGTCTGAAGTGCTTGAACTGACCATCATAGGCACGCCAGATGATTCACAGTATTGTCACAGGTGACGAGGCTATAGAAGCACCTGAAGTGCCATGGATGCCACTCCAAACAATTCATGACCCGAGTCAGCAGGCTGAGCTTATAAACCATGGCAAATGCCACTACACTTGTTGTGGTCTTCAGTCCAGGACTGGTTTGATGCAGCTCTCCATGCCTTCATTACTTTATGAAATTAGATAAACAATAAAGTATTTCAAAATTTAAATCTGATTAATCTAATCTGAAAAACTCAAGTACACAGAAACAAAAATAAATAAAAAGGAAGCTCGCTGCAGCTATTCTTTGAAGAAAACCAGTTGAACCTGACATAGTAAATATACAGACAGATACACAGACTCAAATAAGAAGCACTAAATTGACATAGTTAATTAAAACAGTTGATGTTCACTTTGGCACACGATGACTTCAATGACATGGAAACAAATTTTATACAGCAACTGCTAAGGCTTGTAATACTGTCTGCTACCGCTGAAAAGGAGTGGACCTAATACACTACAACATACAGGGTGTCCCCAGAGGAATGGTTAATATCAGGGATATGGCAGGAATTATCATTCGAGGCAAAAAAGTCTAGTAAACTTGGGCTCTAAAATGAATGCATTAAGAGCTGTGAGCACTTCTTCAACTTCTATACTGCGAAACAAATCTCTGTTACTGCAAGTTCTGTTGATGCTGTAGTTTTTATGTTCAAGTTTGTATCAGGCTAGTAGTAAATCATTTCAGTCTTCACATGTTATGAACTCATAACAACTGCATACTCATGATAATTTTCAACAGGAAATGGTACTGGTAACTAAGTTCTGAAATTTGAAAGATATCACTATTGTTAAATATTCAATTAAGGTAGGCAAATAAAATCTAAGATAAAACAGCAATCTTTGTACAGTTGTTAAGTAGGAAATTATAAATCCTAAAAATTATTTGAACTTACATTACGTAGTGCCATTGTTTCTTCACCAAAACTGTTGCTGTTGCAATGGGTAGAAGGAGACTGTAGGTACTTTAAAAGGTCCTTACACTCTTCATATAATGTATCCAAAGCATTCTCAAGCGACCAGTACTCTTGAAGTACTTCCTGGAATACAGATTACTCGTTAACATAAAATAATTTAAAAATGCATATTTGCAGTTTACATGTAAAAGGCATATAATGACATGAACCAAGTGATTAGACTTTTTTCTTTGGTGACAGCAGCTGTAACAGCACTTGCAGTAGAGTTACGTCCTCATTGAAATCAACCCTAAAGCTATACTAAATAAACATATAAAAATGAAAAGCAATGGCAACAGCAGATAACTAAGCATTGGTTACTCCACTCACTGCACATTCCATCTCATGCGAAAGAATTTGATTTCAACACATTTCATAATCCTCTGCACTGACTTAAGACCATACAATAAAATTTCTTTAGCCCAAAGACTCCTCTGCTCAAAACTATAGAGAGCTTTCAACAAATAGAATTTGAATAATAGTGCATAGCACTGAACAAAAGCACTGTAGATTTTGCTCAGATTACACATGGAGTCCTTTTAACACACACTCACCCTAGAGATGTTTCACTGGTCCACTGTTGTCCCAACGATTCAGCCAAGAGTTTTTGGGAGTTTTCCCTTGGATGGAAAGCAAACTTCGAATTGGAAATCATCTTCGGCCCTCCCAAATGTTTCTAATCCTATCCGCCTTTGCCGTTCGCCCTCTCAAATATACTGACAGTTCTACAGTAGATCTGCCTGATGACTGAGATACAGAATGAAAAAAACAAGTCAGTAGTAGTTACTGAATAGTTCTGAACCAATTGCATTTCTGTGTTTGTACACGTAATTGCAGTTTATCGTCTCTGTACAGTTGAAGCTCAGCAGAAGCAGTATCAAAGTGTTTAACACCACACACACCAGAAACTGCACCAACCCCTCCCATTTCTGATGGATTGTAAGGGTGCTCATACAGTACAATGTGCTATAATAGCTCAAGTGGATGGCTTAGGCTATGTTGGCATTGTACCGTATTAACTGTTGTAGTGGTAACAGTAGTAGTAGATTCAAATAATAGTTTTCTTGGCGAATTGAGATTGCAATGGGTTCCATAGTAGCTGTAGGATTTTGATGGAAGACAGTATTATTTTTTGACTAACACCGATTTTCACTGTACATACACCTATATGCAATAGAAATTTGATATTGATGTAGAGGAGACGTTAGTTGCCAACCACATTTCCTACAAACAGAATCTAATCTAACGTTAGGGTTAGCACTACATTTTTAAGTTATGCTTCACACTGATTACAAGTGTGTTGTTTTTTTTTTTTTTTTTTTTTTTTTTTTTTTTTTTTTTTTTTTTTTTTTTTTTTACATAACATATTTAATATTTCTAGCAGATTTCTGTCCACCACTCATCTGCAGCACCCAGGCATATTAGCCATCAAGAATATATTTGTCAACTTGACCAAGCTGATATAAGACTGGTGGAACTCACACACTGCCAACTAGTAGGGTAAACGGGGTATGACAGTGCAGTTAAGTGATTGGGAGGGGGATCAACTGTGCAGCAAGCTGAATTACATCAAGGGTTGCATGACAACTGAGTACAGTCCATTCCCTTAAGACATCAATCTTTGGCAACAACAGTCTACCCATCATCCACATGTTTGGTGGTGATATGATGAAGTTATCATATCAAGACCCAACACAATATGTATACTTAAAGTGTCCAATTGTTACAAACCTGCGTGGTCTGTACAATGCAATATGGATCGCCATGAAGAGACTCAATCTATGGTAGACATGTTAAGCCACTCTTCAATGATATCGTCAGGTATCTAATGGAAGATGAGGAGTTAAATGTGTGTACAGATGTGTGTATGTGTGTTACACATAAGTCTACTAGAATTACTTCTGTAAACAGAAATTCCATACACGTGGAAGTTACAGAATGCATTCCTAAGTCTGTTAGTGACCCAATTGGCTTGTGAAATACATGCTGAATTTAAAGCATGTAAGAAACAATTACATGAAAAGTAAAGCAGATTGTTGAATAGAGTTGAAGTAGAAAAAAAATGACGATGTTTATTTTTAATGATGCTGATTTATTTCCCACAGTTCACAAATACCAAATGTATATCAATGATGTACAGAATTTGTATTAAAATGTATGTACAATAATAAATAATACTCCCCTTTTACAAGTTGTAATATGACTTATTTCGTCATGCACATGACAGTTCACCTTTTGCTGTGATTAATATGTTTTTCATCTGAAGTCTAGTATCTACAAACAATCTTTCCAGGGAATTAACTCTACATATATCATCTACAGTGTTCATCCAGTGCAGGTGACAAAATTTTTGATAGGACTTCATTACTTCTATGGAAACGACTATGATCAGGGGCTACCTGTTCCCATGGACAAATACACGCAGCATGATAGGGAAAATCCCGAGCAATTAATGAGTAAACTGTCTCACATTCTCCTTCTTCTGCAAACTGCACTTTCTGCTTCTCCTTATCAGACAAAGCAAAATGTGTATCCATGGTTTAAGGCTTCTTACATATACTTCAAAATCCACGATGACAAAACCTACAGTAGTAGATGGTTGATCCTATACTGATCTATGCTCTGTACCATGTGATATGACAAAACACAGATATGTATAACTGGAACTTGTATCCCACTTCGAAATCTACATAAAACTCAACATTAACACACATCCATCGGCAGTCAGCTGATAAGTAGTGTTGAATGACAGTGCCCTATAATGGCTTAGCTGAGGTACAATGAGTGGTGCAGGTGCTGGATACAGCGGAAAGTTTAAGTCTGGAAACAATTCCATATCCTGCTCCTGCATCAGGGAAGCTTATCTGAATGGTGATGTTGGGATGCTGCTGATGGATACAGTGGAAACTTGAACTCTGGAAACAGTTCTCCAGGCTGACTTCATTTCCACTCCATTGTGTCAGGAGCTGCATTATGGAGCTTGTCTGCATGCTGACTTGATTTATGCTACTGATTGTGGTGCTTTGGTGCTCAAATGTACTTGATTTCCATTCCAGAGTGTTGGGAGCTGCATCAGGGAGTGTGTCTGCATGCCAGTTTGATATCTGCTGCTGCTCCTGCTGCTGCTCAGGTGTGTCAGGCATCACATTGTGTACATCATGGAGCAGTTGAATTGAGAAGAAATGAAAGAAAAACATAAAAAATACACACATACAGACGCACACATAACGAATGATACAAATTGTGGGAGAGGGATGGTTTAATACTTACAACTGGGTGTGTGAGGGAGTTTTTTCTGCTGGATGTTGTAGATCTCAGTTCATGGCAATGATCAACTATTCGCTACGGAGTATGGGACACAAGTGGTGAGTCCACTTAATGGATGTAAGCCTGAATACTGAGGGTGAGTGGTGGAGTAGACAACTGCTGTGCCATGGAAAATGGAATAATTCCTTTGGACTGCCCGCATACCTCTAAATCAGCCATCTTGTATTCTGATGTCAACGCAGATGTCATGGGTTCTAAACTTGGAGTCATGCAGGTTAGTACCCTCAGGACAATGCCATAGAACTACCATTACCATGCCAAGGGTTTACTTTGTTGTAATGCCACATGTGAATAACATGCTAGAAATTTAGAGCAGAGACTTCTTCCTCTGAAGTGTTCTAATGAATCTGAAATATTTTGGATGAAGTTTTGACTTTGAGAATTTATGTGAAGAAGGAAACTGATCAGTGCCAACTTCTTAACACTTAACCTCATACATGGTATAGCTTCATACAGTATCTCTAAACTGTACCAAGATGTCCAACAAAATACACCCCAACTGTAGCACAATGCTTCCAAAACTACAGCTTCCATCATCATCAAGCGTCTCAGTGCTCTCACCACGATATGAGCACTGCATACTTTGCAGTGCTAGTTGGCAGTCTGTGAGCTTCGCCATTCTTATAGCAGGATGGTCAAGTTGATCAACATACTCGTGATGGCCTGGAAGCCTGGATGCTATGAGTGAATAGCGGATAGAAATCTGCTGGAAATGTTAAATAACCTATGTACAACGTAAAACATAATTTGTGTGAGGAATCACATTAAAATATAGTGGTAGCCCAGACATTAGATCAGATTCTGTTTATAGGAAGGATGGTTGGCATTTATTTTTTCGTCTACATAAGTATCAAATTTCCATCACATCAAGGCCTACAGCAACAATCTGTGTCAGTTAAAATATAACGCTAAAGTGTAAATGTCATGTGACTAGGGCCTCCTGGCAGGTAGACTGTTTGCCGCATGCAAGTCTTTCAATTTGAATCCACTTCGGCAACTTGTGCTTCGATGAGGATGAAATGATGATGATTAGGACAACACAACACCCAGTCCCTGAGCGGAGAAAATCTCCGACCCAGCCGGGAATCGAACCCGGGCCCTTAGGATTGACATTCTGTCGCACTGACCACTCAGCTACTGGGGGATGACAATATAGCACTGTTATCCATAAAAAGAATATATGGTTCACTGCAATACAGCTGGTTCAGAATCCTACAACTGCTTTGGAACCTATTTCAATCTGTATTCCCCATGAGATCTAGTGTTTCAATCTATTAAATCTACTACCACCATCACAATTACATCTTTAGTATGTGACTACACTGAGGTGACAAGCGTCATGGGATGCCACCCAATATCATGTTGGACCCCCTTTGCCTAGTGTAGCGCAGCAATTCAACATGGCATGGGCCCAACAAGTCACTGGAAGTCCCTTCTGCAGAAATATTAAGCCATGCTGTCTCTATAGCCATCCAGAATAGCGAAATTGTTGCATGTGCAGGATTCTGTGCATGAACTAATCTCCTGATTATGTCCCATTAATGTGTGATCTGATTCATGTTGGGTGATTTGGATGCCCAAATCATTTGCTCAAATTATCCAGAATGATCTTCAAACCAATTGCAAACAAACGTGGCCCAGTAACATGGTGCATTGTCATCCATATAAATTACATCCTTGTTTGGGAAAATGATGTCCATGAATGACTGCAAATAATTTCCAATTAACCAACATAACCATTTCCAGCCAGTGATGGGTCCAGTTGGACCAGAGAACCCAGTCCATTGCAAAAATGCAGATGTGTGTAAAATCTTATGGGACTTAACTGCTAAGGTCATCAGTCCCTAAGCTTACACACTACTTAAGCTAAATTATCCTAAGGACAAACACACACACCCATGCCTGAGGGAAGACTCGAACCTCCTCCGGGACCAGCCACACAGTCCATGACTACAGCACCTTAGAGAACCCATTCCATTCCATGCAAAGATAGCCCACAACCTTAAGGAGCCACCAACAGCTTGCAACTGCCTTGTTGACAATTTGGGTCAGTGGCTTTGTGGGGTCTGCACCACACTTGACCCTACCATCAGCTCTTACCAATTGAAATCGAGACTCATCTGATCAGGCTACACTTTCTCAATCGTATAGGGTCCAACCCGTATGGTCACGAGCCCAGAGAGGCGCTGCAGGTGATGTTGTACTGTCAGCAAAAGCACTTGTGTCAGTCATATGCTGCCTTAGCCCATTAACAGCACATTTCACCGCACTGTCCTAATGGATATGTTCATCATATATTCCAGATTGATTTCTGCTGTGATTTCACACAATACTGCTTGTCTTTGAGCACTGACAACTCTATGCAAACGCCACTGCTCTCGGTTGTCAAGTGAAGACCGTCGACCATTGCACTGCCCACAGTAGGAGGTAATGTCCAGCACACCCTTGCACTGTAGGTCTCAGAATACTGAATTCCCTAAAGATTTCCCAAAAGGAATATCCCAAGCGTCTAGCTCCAACAACCAATCCGCATTAAAATTCTGTAAAAAACGGTTCAAATGGCTCTGAGCACTATGGGACTTAACTTCTGAGGTCATCAATCCCCTAGAACTTAGAACTATTTAAACCTAACTAACCTAAGGACATCACACACATCCATGCCCGAGGCAGGATTCGAACCTGCGACTGCAGCGGTCGCGTGCTTCCAGACTGCAGCGCCTAGAACAGCTCGGCCACCCCGGCCGGCTAAAATTCTGTAAATTCCCGTGGTGCAATTATAATAATGTCGGAAACAGTTTCACATGAATCATCTGAGTACAAAAGACAGATTCATCAAAGCATTGCCCTTTTATACCTTGTGTGCACCATGCAACCACCATCTGCGTACGTCATATCATTATCGCATGCCTTTTGTCGCCTCAGTATGCCAAGCGACTACATGTCTATATGAACTATTACGGCATATTTTCCTGTACAAGCACCTTAACAATTAATCAGAAATGAGAGCTAATGTACTATTACTCTCATAAGATGCCGCTGTTTCGTCACATACATTTATCGCCACTGATAGTCATTCTATATGAATGATTTGGATATACCATAATTTTCGAATCGTAATCAGAGGTGAATTTCATAAAAATTTGACGTTATACACCTCTTGAAACCTATGGATGGTTGTGTCAGACACAATCAATGTGTTTAGTGTCCAGGGCAGTAATTTCATCCTCATAAAGTTTGCAACTATAGTGCTCGGAACTTGCTAGTTCGATGTATGTTTAAAGACCGTTGAATGACGTTAAATCACCATCAGAAAGTTTTTGTTGTATGTTCTGCACTCCCACCTTGTATACATATGTCTGATTCTCAATAAAGACAAAAGAAATTGTCAGCTTCCAAGTTTTGGTGAATTCGGGTCTGTGGTAGAAATGCGAATACCTTAATGTGCTAATTCAATGGATAGTACTACTGTAAGTCAGAACTATACCTGTTCTGCGAATTATGCACACAACCAGAGGTCTATATTATTAGTTGGCTGCACAGTTTTGGTAAACGTCTTATGTCCTTTCTGAAGACAGAATACTAAGGCGCTGCAGTCATGGACTGTGCGGCTGATCCCGGCGGAGGTTCGAGTCCTCCCTCGGGCATGGGTGTGTATGTTTGTCATTAGGATAATTTTGGTTAAGTGGTGTGTAAGCTTAGGGACTGATGACCTTAGCAGTTAAGTCCCATAAGATTTTCACACAGATTTGAACATTTTGAAGACAGAATAACAACATTCCATCTCTTTCAACCTATCAAGAGCTTGTCCAATCCATGTAACAAAGAATCGTGACACTATATTGGTGCATAAAGAGGTGAAGGTGGACCAACATGACCAAGTTAAATGTTGTCATACAACATTCCTTTTACACTGAAGCGCCATAGAAACTGTTTTTTGTTTTTTAATTGAATCATATGGCTAGGACCCCTCATCGGGCAGACCATTCGCCCGGTGCCAGTCTTTCAACACCCTGTCCCTGGGCGGAGAAAATTCCCCGACCCAGCTGGGAATCGAACCCTGGCCCAAAGGATTGACCATCCGTCATGCTGACCATTCAGCTACTGGGGGCAACAAAGAAACTGGTATAAGCATGCGTATTCAAACACAGAGATATGTAAACATGCAAAATAAGGTGTTACAGTTGGCAACACGTATATACGACAACAAGTGTCTGGCGCAGTTGTAATATCGGTTACTGCTGCTAGAATGGCGGGTTATCAAGGTTTAAGTGAGTTTGAACGTGGTGTTATAGTTGGCGCACGACCGATAGGACACAGCATCTCTAAGGTAGCGATGAAGTGGAGATTTTCCCATATGACCATTTCAAGAGTGTACCATGAATATCAGGAACCTGATAAAACATTAACTCTCCAACATCGCTGTGGCCAGAAAAAGATCCTGCAAGAACAGGACCAACAATGACTGAAGCGAGTGGTTCAATGTAACAGAAGTACAACCCTTCCTCAAATTGCTGCATATTTCATTGCTAGGCCATCAACAAGTGTCAATGTGTGAACCATTCAATGAAACAGCATCGATATGGGCTTTCAGAGCTGAAGGCCCACTCATGTACCCTTGATGACTGCAAGACACAAACCTTTACACTTCGCCTGGGCCTGTCAACACCAACATTGGGCTGTTGATGACTGGAAACATGTTGCCTGGTTAGATGCGTCTCGTTTCAAGTTGTATTGAGCAGATGGACATGGAGACATGGAGACAACCTCATGAATCCATGGATCCTGCATGTCAGCAGGAGACTGTTCAAGCTGATGGAGGTTCTGTAATGGTGTGTGGCATGTGCAGTTGGAGTGATATGGGACCCCTGACACGTCTAGATACGACTTTGACAGGTGACACATAAGTAAGCATCCTGTCTGATCACCTGCATCTATATGACCATCGTGCATTCCAACGGACTTGGGCAATTCCAGCAGCATGATGTGACACCCCACACATCCCAGATTGCTACAGAGTGGCTCCAGGAACACCTTTATGAGTTTAAACACTTTTGTTGGCCACCAAACTCTCCAGACATATGAATATTATTGAGCATATCTGGGATGGCTTGCAACATGCTGTTCAGAAGAGATCTCCACCCCTGTCATACTCTTACGGATTTATGGACAGCCTTGCAGGATTCATGGTGTCAGTTCCCTCTAGCACTACTTCAGACATTAGTCGAGTTCATGCCACATCATATTGCGGTACTTCTGTGTGCTCGCAGGGGCTCTACACGATGTTAGGCAGGTGTACCATCTTCTTTGGCTCTTCAGTGTCGAAGTATAAGACTACACAAGAAAAGTGGGTGAACAGTTACTTAAGTGGAAACTTCATTATTTTGATACGTTATTCGTTGGTTTCACCATAAAACTGATGTGAAAATTCAGTAATTTGCTGTATGTATGTCACCTGTCACCATTTATAAATTCTATGGAGACGTCTGATGTTATAAGTATTTCATGTCAAAATTTTACGATTGATGTGGAAAACTGATTATTTTGTAGTACATTTATCGATTTCAATGCAAGATTGATTTTGGTAGTATATTTGATGCTTCCAAAATTGTTTCAGCTTATTCCTACCTGATTTAGGTGGTATGCTGTTCTGTACACTGATGTCAAGCACAGTGCTGTTCTATACTGTATTCGCTGCCCACTGTAGTTGGCGTGCAACTTGAGTAGCAGGCTGTCCATGTTCCAGGCAGGGCCGTGCTCGGCAGCGAGTCGTGTGATTCATGTAACCGTGGCCTATTTATGAAGGTGCTCCACTTTGTCCCATGATTTCCCACTAGGCCACTGGCTCTCAAGGTATAGCGTTCATGTTCTCTTAATCAGATGGAGGTAAGGTCTGTGGTGTGTCGTCTCTGCTGTATCGCTGGCAATGCTACAGTGATCTGCCATCAGTTGGCACTGTACTCTGTTGTGAAGGTAGTTCAGCTTTTGTGCTCAAATATCATGTACAAGCATGGTACTTCTCTCTATTCTTGTAAAAAAATATTATACATTTGTGTCATATGTGTTTGTCACATTTTTTATGGGTACGATTCGACTTGTAAGTCTGTAGCTCGTCGTCTTGCAGTAGCGTTCTCATTTCCTGCGTACGGGGTCCTGGGTTCGATTCCCAGTGGGGTCAGGGATTTTTCCTGCTTCGAGATGACTGGGTGTTATTGTGTCATCTTCATCATCATCATTCATCCCCATTACAATCGGAGGAAGGCAATGGCAAACCACCTCCACTAGGACATTGCCTAGTACAGCGATGCGGGTCTCCCGTATCGTCCCCTATGCTCCTCGGAGTATGGGACATCATCATCATCATCATTTGACTTGTAAATAAGTACAAACGTGTTTCACTTTGAAATGTTGCTACTACATGCCTAGTACATATAAGCTCGGGTGTTTGAGGGCTCTGTGAGGTTTGGTTAAGCTGCTGTCGGTAAATAGCCACCTTTCATTCCCTACATCATTTTTTTGTGGTGAATTTTACAAGCGTAGTATCTTAAACACTTTTGTTCCAGAGCCACCACACTAAGTGTCTACTGCTAGGAAGATGAATGCACATCTCTAGATTTGTCAGTTTCCATTCAAAACATATGTGTGGGTTATCAGTTATTTTCAACTTACATGAATTTTAAATTCCCTTTATTAGGTTTAAAGCAGAAGAGCAGTTCCTGCATTTTTCATGCTTTCCATCATGTTAACTTGAGTCACGCTTGCTGTAGCCACAGTGCTGTTGCAACTGCATACTACCTTTGCGAATCGGGACTTCTATAATTATTTCACATTAGGTCATCGAATCTGTAGTATGTGTGGGATTTCTCTCTGAATGGAGCTGTCACTGGTGCATGGTAGTAAGACTCCCCACTCTTAGTGGGGGTACTGCAGACTTCTAGACCAATTTAGTGATGATAAAACTTTGTGAGTGTGGATTAGGGAACTCTCCCTGGCGAGATATTTGTTTAAAGAAAGATGCAAGTGTTCCTACTGCACAACATACAGTTTTGACTTTAACATAAAGGAATAAGTTGGGGCGGGAGTGCAGGGGTTCTTTTCCTCCCCCAATGTTCGTTTTAACAAATTCACAAGTGGAGAGAGAGTTAGGAGAAGCAATGACCATACACATCTGAGTGTGGAGGTCAGCAGACAGGCCTGGACCTGCTTAAATAACATTTGTCCCTAACATCATACAGGCACAGCCAGTATTCCAGGACTCGGATTCTGACAACATAGAGCCTGTTGCAATATTCCCTAGTTGCCATATTCGACTGCCATCTTGTATTCCAGGTCACCCATCTTGGATTCTGACATCAAATTAGAGCTGTGCCTGTATCTCAAGTCTGGGCCAGTATTCCAAAACTCCACACTGCTATAAATAGCCCGTTTGGTTTGAGCTAGAGTCTGATGGCACTGAGCGTGTCCAAGTATTCTAAGTCAGCATCTAGAATCCTGATGTCATACAGCCTGTGCCAGTATTTCAATCCTTCGATTCTGAGGTTACAGAGCTTGTGCCAGAATTCCAAGACTTGGATTTTGACGTCATACAGCCTGTGCCAATATTCCAGATAATCCAGCATGAAAATGCACCATCTTGAATTTCCTTCTGATTTATGCTTAGGTTAACAGCCCTGTTTACACAGCAGCAATGGATAACCCCACCACAACTTGAATTTCCCACCATTTTATTCGTAATGCCAGTGTTCCAAGTCTCGGATTCAAATGCCACAAAGTCTGTCCCAGTATTCAAAGTGAGCCAGTATGACAATGAGTCATCTTGCATTTCACACCACTTCACACTTAGGACTAAAACCCTAATTCCATAGGAAACACACTAGTGCAATTGGGCTATTCTTTAAATTCTCTGCCATTATTGATTTTCCCACCATTTTATACATGGGGCAATTGGCCTTTGTCAGTCAGGGAATTTCTGGGGGGGGGGGGGGGGGGTGAGGTTGGGAAAATCCTATGACTTATAAGTGATGTCAGTACACCACAGAATCACACCTGAGTGCCTCTTGCATATCTACTTATCCTGACCAGATGTCTTCAATGCATGCTAACAGTTACTGTCACAAACACCCTCTGTATGGAGATTGGTCAGGACAACAATGGAGATAGGTCAGGACAACACAGGCAACATGTGGTCTTGCGCTATGTTGTTGAACGAAAAAAGCACAGAGACCCTGAAGATAGGACACAGCCACCGGTCTTACGATATTTGAAATTTAACACCTGCTGTCCAGATTAACGGTTACGCAAACCAGAGGTGGTTTGCCAGTACACCCAATGGTAAACTGCACCTTCATGCTAGGTCACCACTTGCATGATGATGACGAATGCATCCAGGAACTGTTCATTCTCCTCGGAGTCTCTGTACATAGTCTCTACGCAGAATCAGGTTGCCACTGAAAGGACGACATGATGCTATTCCATTGTTCAGTGTTGTTGAAGGGGCATAACACTGTTGGCACAGCTCTTTGCTGCTGTGTTAAGAGAGTCTGCAACAATGGTTACCATGCTGATAGTCCATGATGGTGCAAATAACATCGTAATGTTTGTATTGATACTCGTCTGGTTGCAAACAAGTCCATTTCCACTGATTGTTCGTTAGTTCTGTACAACAAATGATCAGCGGAATCAAAAATGTTATGTCATGGCTGTTGTTAGGCCTACATCACATCTAAATCAGCTTAATCACAAACTACAGGGGAAAAGAAACACAAATTTTTTGATGTTAGAGGAAGCTACTTCATTCGAAAACAAATTATCTATTTTTGATAAAGATTTTGATAAATTAAACTCGATTCGCTTGCAAGTCTATTGACACTTCAACATAATTCCAATAATGAGATTTTCTTATTCAAAACAACACTTTTAAATACAAGGCCATTTTCAGTGTATTTGCTGTTGTAAGCACAAGTAGTGATACAAAATGTAAAAATTTGAGTAATATTTCTTGTCTGTTATCACAGTGAAGTGGCAACATCATTGTGGAATGGTCTTAGAACCAAGACACTGCACAGTCTGGCGCATCCTGTAGCCTGTACTCTTCTTACTAGCCAAATACTGCTGATGATTTCTTCCAACAACAGTATTTATCCTGAGTAAATTCAAAAACGATACTAGAGCTTGGAGGGCAGGTGGGGGTGGGGGGAGTAGAACCACTGGCACACTGCCAATCACCGTGGGATACAAACTCCACGCCGTGAAGAATACACCCCACGATGGTGTTTCATCGCCTGGCATCACTACAGACGATTTATTTGTGCAACTGTTTGGTGTTCTCGCCGATTTACAGACGATATAACCAGTGCAATTGTGGTTCTCGAAGGGTCGACAATGTTCCCATTGTCTCAACAACCGCTGAACCAGGATATCATTGCCTCTCGCCAAACGGACAAACACACTAAATCACAAATCAAGTACAATGTTATCAGTGAAGGTGGTGAGATGAAGCCTGCCAGTCCCTTAATTATGTGTGCTATATCAACAGTGACCATACACGGTGAACAATGGCTGCCTGCCACTGTCCCCACCTCCCACCAAACCAGTGCTACTAATGTACCGATCAATGACAGTGTTAATGAACTACACAGCACTAACTTTCATTCTAATGACTCAGCGCATATCATCATTCCGTGTGCAATGTACAAAATTATGGATACCCTCTACAGTACTGCAATTGTTTGACAAACAATCACCATCATATACGACACCTTCCACTGCAGAGAACAGATATTTACGAGTTATTGCGAACAAATTCGTCCTACAAGTGACCTTCCTGTGCCAGACCATGTTTTTCCACGGCCTACACCTGAACTTTACATCCCGCGCGATACCGTACGTCACCCATAGGTGACGTCACACATGTTACAGCCATGCCGTGAACTGCGCACATCATGACGATGACGCCACACCGACAATATCTGCATCGCGCCACACCTGCCATGTGACGTCACTCAGTAAGCAAGCCCACTGTGTCTATTTGCAACCGCACAGGTTTTTCACACCCTACAGTCACAGAACATGAATATGGCGAGCCTGACAGCAACTACGACCCATGCACTGTGGGAGCTCAAGGAGTACCTACAACAGCCACCGCGTTGGGTGACCTACACCAATGCGCCATCTACCACAATTTCCACCAACCAGGACATGTCCATTGCGCCATGTTCCTCAGTTCCTCACTATGACACCATCCTCCATGATGCTGACACACCAGCCACGACACCCACGCTGTGCCCCGTAATAATCGGTCACGACGCCCGCATTACCGACACACCTACTGCGCCGTGATGCCAGCTGCCGCCTCTACCAGCGCCACCAGACGATGTTCACAAACCCTCACCAAGTACTTCGCAAAATTACAACAACCTCATACAAGCCCCAGCCCATCACCACCAGGCAGATTACCGCCGGCAAACACACCGAGTTACATTTGCCACCGCTACAAGTTGATTCTCGAGAAGCATGGTTTGCACTCTGCAAGTGCACGATGCAGTCGGCCGGGATCACAGACCATGAGAAGTGTTTTGTGCTTTTGAACTACCTTCATACTGACACTGGTCTTATCAGCGACCTCCTCTTGCCCACACCAACAGATATGAGACAGTGAAGATGCTCATACTACAGCGCCTGTCGCATTCACCTGAACAACAACTCCAACTAGCCATCACTGAGATGTTGCTGGGCCATGATATCCTGTCAGCGCTCTGGCGCAGGTTAAACCTCCGAATCTACACAAACCTCTTACCAGATCATGCTCTCTGGTCACTAGCTTCTCAAGCTGCCTGAAAGTGTACAGATGGCCATGCTAATGCATGAGGACAAACTGCTGAAAGCCGGTTACAGTTTGCTGACTAGATGCTTACCCTCACACAGCATGACACCTTGATAAACATTCGCATCGGCTCCAGCAACGACAACAACACCTGTTACATCTACAGCGTGCTCAAGTCAGCTTACACACCGGCCGTGCCCACGGAGACCACCAGGCAGTGCTCACTACAGCCAACCAACAGTTGCCAAGCTGCTCTGACCTAGCTGAGCCCTTCCACGTCGTGCCAACGGCAGCTTCACAAGACTCCACTGCGGTGAGGCACCAACAAACAGAAACCACGACAGACACAGGCACTGTGTTTGTTGCAGAATGTAAACAACCACCCACTGCATTCACGCCCAGCTGTTGACCAACACCTAACCATCACAACAACTCATCCAGCCAGAACGCTACACCTACTCGGTTGCACTGTCCCTGCTGGTTCCAAGCACATTTCAATGCTCATGCGCGCCGCTGTCATCCACCCTGCAGCTACCCAAACTAGTACAGTGGCCTGACATCAGGTCGCTCCCCCATTCAAGCCGCCTCACTACGAAAAATGACAACATTCATCTTACCCCATGTCTCCATTGTAACATTGCATGGCTCTTCATCTGTGACAACAGACCACCACCCTGGCACTCCCATCACCGGATGCCCATATGGTTGTAACAGCTGACGCCAGTGACCAGGCAATTGGGGTGGTGGTACAACAGGATGTCCCCAGTGCAACCCAACCCATATGGTTTTTTTTTGCAGAAACTTACCGACTTCCAGAAACTGTGGTCAACATTAAACTGTGAGCTTTTGGCAATATACGAAGCAGTTCAGTACTTCCAAGATGTCATCGAGGGCCAGCCACTTACTATCAACACAGGCCACCGCCCTCTAGCTGACACTATTAAAAAACCGCCAGCCAATACCTCCCCTTAAAGATTCCGCCACCTGGACCTGATTTCACAATATACTACAGATGTCCTCTATGTATGTGGAGCAGAAAACACGGTGGCTGACTACCTCTCACGACTCGTCATCACCACATCGGCACATCTTGACTTTGACCAACTAGCGGAGGCACAAGCAACTGACACTGACCTTCGAAACCTGCTATCCAAATGTTTTGTTTGGACTAACATTAAACGGGACTGCACTGTGAGGACGAGGGCCTGAATCCAATGCCAATGGGTCGAGACAGGACGTCATGCCCAACTGCTTTTCGGGAAATTCTGCATCCCGAAGAGCCATTTCCAACAGGTCCACACAGTCCTCATGGGGCCACTCCCAGATTCAAATGGACACAAGTACATCTTGTCAGCCATAGACAGGACAACTCGATGGGTGGAGGCCACACCTCTGACTGATATCTCGGCCGACACCATCGCCTGAGATTTTATCACACTATGGATTACACGCTTAGGCTGCCCAGAGTCCCTGATGACTGACCAGGCCCTAGCAGTTCAAGTTGGCCATGTTCTCCGAGCTCTGCCACCTCTGTGGGTACCACTGGTTCCACATGACACCCTATCATCCTCAATCCAGCAGACTTGTGGAACGGTGGCATCGCACCATCAAGACAGCACTCATATGCCATGTTGAGGAGTGGATGGGGGCCCTGCCCTGAGTGCTGCTGGGCATACAGGCTGCCTAAAAAGAAGATCTGGGCGCCTCGCTGACAGAGATGCTTTACGGGGAACTGATCACTCTCCCAACAGAGTATCAGAAACCACTGATCCCATAGATGTCAACCTGCTGGACCTTGTAAAACATGTCAGGGACCTCATCCGCCACGTCCGCATCCCACCGTTGTCCCACGACGACAAACCAACTTTGTGCACAAGGACCTCCAATCATGTACATAGGTAGGCTCGGGACTGACACTGTCAAACCCTCCCTCCACTCCGCGTACAGTTGTCTGTACGAGGTGTTGAAACAAGTTCAAAACACTTTTGAGATCTTGCAAACTGGCAAAACCACAACAGCATCACTGAACCACCTAAAACTGGTGTGGACTTTAGTGAACACACCCGGTGTTTACCCTCCACTGGTCCTAGCTCCAGGCCTCCCAAGCCAATTTTACAGTCAGCCTAGACCTGTGAAACTACCTTGCACAAGACATTTCCGTAACACTGCAGGACTCACTGCTCGTGGCTAGGATCGAATTTGACAACAGACAGTCGGGATACAGCACGTTCTCGAGGTCGCTAGAGCACCCCACACCCCTTCCACCTACAATCGACACTGCAGGTTTGAAATCCACTCTTTCTTCAGATGGATACCCGCTTGTGTCAGCCCTGGAGCACTTCAGGACTGATATCCCGGACACCATCACTGGTGGACCGACCACCTCGACACAACAAAACCGGACAACGCACCAACGGCCACCAACATACCAACAGACACCACCACCATCCCATCGGCACTGTCACTGACGTCACGGGCCGGGCACCTGGCAGACTATGGTATGTTGGCCCTCACCATCGCCAGCAGGACAACGCATCACGATTTACACCAGTCACCGTGCTCCGCGCTTTTGGAGGGGGGGCTGTATCTTTGCCAGAGTAGTTCTCTGTAGTATGCACTCTATAATTCACACATTGTGCATACACTGTGAGAATAAAAGTATTCATAGCAAGTGACGGGAGTGCGAGTGATTATTTATCGTAATAATTACCACGCCGGACCCCACTACCTACAAGCCCAACCAGATAAACTATCTAGAGATTCACGAGCATAATTCAGAATCTATGTAATGTAATATTTCTTACCTTAAGCAGGAAGCAAAAAAAGCCAAACAGGACAACAGAACTCAGAACACAAAGTTGGTCCCGAATCTGTGCTGCAGAAAAGCAGTCCAAGTAAAGGTTCGCCGATAGAGTAATTATCAGTGGAATAAAAGGAACTGAAACAGAAAAGCACAGCAATACATTAAATACTTCTTTAACATATTGCATAAATTTGTGAAGAATGATCAAAATTTTTAAATAATTTTGATGATGATGATTGGTTTGTGGGGCTCTCAACTGCGCGATTATCAGCACCCGTACAAATTCCCAACCTTTGTTCAGTCCAATTTCATGACTTCCATGAATGATGATGACAACACAAACACCCAATCATCTCGAGGCAGATGCAAATCCCTAACGCCACCGGAAATCGAACCCGGGACCTCGTACTCGGTAAGCACGAACGCGATCATGAGACCACAAGCTGTGGATCAAATAATTTTGAATGTTTGTGGTTGTGAATTAACAATGGTTAGGAAGAATTTAAGTTCGCTTGACGCCTTTAGTACTAATGAACTGTCAGTATCCAGCAATATGCTCTCCTTTTAATGTATTAATTTATTTCCACATGATATGTAAAGTTAAAATGGAATATAATTTTATTTCGCTAATTTAAAAGCCTGCAGATGATATGCACATTGAGTTTTGAATAATTACCTGACCAACACAATAAACATTAGTCAAGACATTAAAATGAACCCTCGCAGTTCACTTTTATTAGTTCACTTCAAACAGTAAATTTTTAAACTTGACGTGGCATTTTGTGTGCCTTCCCAATAAGTAGATTATTGACTTTGTGACAGTAACAACTCAATGCTGTCACATCAAGAATACTGTTTTTAAGCCTGAATGAGTTTTCATGCACTTCATAGGCATCCTTCTAGGCACTGGAGGGAGGGATATGAGTTCCTGCCTGAACTGTACTCTACATAATCTCGAAGTTATGAAAAACATGTCTACGTCACGGCACTAATGCACAGGTACATTTCAATATTTGTACATCCATTTTTGCATATAATGATCGACGGCCCAGTTTAAACAAAACACCGCTGAGAAGGACTTTTATATAACATAACAAAATTAAGCAGACACCATCGCCACAAGTTCCTTCATTCACCTGTAACTTTCCAAACGGTAGACCTTTTCTAAGAATGCAGGCTGGCTAATAGCTGGTTGGTGCGTAATTTACCCTTATCTTCCTCTCCTTAACAAGTTGACTAAAATAATGACGTGTCTCTGGGTGTTTAGATTGCTCATAAAATAACACGCTACTATATGCGGTGTGCTCTTGGGGGTATTTTCTCTAGTGTTTCAGCAGATATTTGAATTTCTTTTTTGCACTGTGTAGCTGGAGTCAACCCAAGCCAACAGTGCTCAAGTCTTTCGTGAGACACCTAGTGTCGATGGAAAGCACCGGATTGTTTACCGATACAAACAAAATGGTTTTTAAAGGGGTGTTTCACATGCCCATTCGATCGAGTGTTCCCAGATTACTCTAGTGCGATATTAGTTTTATTGATATGTGTTAACAAGGACAGAAAAACTCGAAGAATAACCAGTACTCCAGCAGCGACAGCTGACTGCTTCCACCAAGCATGCAGCGAGCAGTAATTGTTTGGGATGACTTCAGCTACACAATGTGAAAACGAAATTGCTGTTACCTGCCAAAACACCAGACAAAATGCGCCTGACACACGATAGGATGGTCACAAACAGTCTGCAAAACTTGTAATGATATTTTGGGATAGGTTGTGCTGAGAAGCAATTGTTAAGAAGAAAATTCAGTAGCTTGCGCTGTTCCGGAGTTAAGGAGTATTAAACTTAGCCAATCAGGCCGCTGTGAGCGTAAATTCAAGCAGTTCACCAGATAAAATTAGTGTTAGTTGTTCTCATATCGTAGATGAAAGTACACAAAATGGCTCAGGCTTTGGCTCAGGTTCGATCCTTACTACCATACTATGTCCAATTTGTGTTTCGCTCTCTCGTTAGGTTTTAGAAAACCAAACGAAGAAAACGTTTGGCGACACCACTTGAATCTGCGTGTGTAACAGCCTGATTGGCTAACTTCAAGTTTAATTAACTCAGAAACAGCACCATGTATAGATTTTTAACAACTATTCCTCAGGACAATATACCCTTCATCATCCTTACAAACTTTTCAGGCTGTTTCCGACTATCCTCTATAGTGGCATCGTATTGATAGTTATCGTGATGTCACCCACAGCGAGCAGTGACCGTTATTGCTAGTACAGTCGTTGCATGTACTTTGCTTAAACAACATACGATGTAACTGTGCTCCGATCAATTGTATATTATATGAACGTTAATAAAGGGCATTTTACATTCAACGTCAAAGTGTTATTTATATAGTTATGCCATAGGAATTCCTAATGTGATACACTAATAAACCTGATAGCACTCTGATTATCTACCTTTAGATTAGGAACTCAGGACTCGTCGACAGCACAAATGACTTGGAAACAACAACTGAAGAAAGAGTGACACAGCTGTAGTTACAATTTTAAGTAATCCAATTACCTTGAAATTTATGAAGAATGCAACGAATTGGTCATAGTATCCACTACTCTCCAGCAAGATCTTCATCATTACTATAAGCTTTGATTCTAGAGCCTTTCCACTTTTTGTTGTGGTCTTCAGTCCTCTAATGCAGTTCTCTACACTAATCTACCCTGTATGAACCTCTTCATCTTTGCATTACTAATGTAATATACACCTATTTGAACCTGCTCGCTGTAGACAAGCCTTGTTCTACATCCACTCCACAAGTCGTGGAGTCAGCATTGCCTCGTGTGTGCTTGCATATCTCAGTGATCTTCCCTGAGGTCGGCTTCTACTAGTTCTTTCATTCTCCTGTAGGCCCTTATAATTCATGTTAGTATTTTGCAACCATGACTTATTAAACTAACTGTTTGCTAAATTCACACCTGTCAGCATCTGA
Organism: Schistocerca serialis cubense; assembly: GCF_023864345.2. NCBI lineage: Eukaryota > Metazoa > Arthropoda > Insecta > Orthoptera > Acrididae > Schistocerca > Schistocerca serialis. Next base: position 1,092,610,347 of record NC_064638.1, read on the forward strand.
ATTGTTTGAAATTGTAATTATTTCATTCTTCTTGAAATCTGAGTGTATTTCTCTTGTCTCATATTTCTTCCATACAAGGTGGAATAATTTTGTCATGGTTTTTTCTCATAGCAAATGGCCTTGCGGCAGAAGAACTTCTGTGAAGTTTGGAGGGAAGGTGACAAGGTATTGGCAGAACTGAGGCTGTGAAGATGCTTCCTGAGTCATTCTTGGGTAGCCCAGTCGGTAGAGTACTTGCCTATGAAAGGCAAAGGTCTCGATTTTGAGTCTCAGTCCGGCACACAGTTTTAATCTGCCAGAAAGTTTCATATCAGTGCATACTCCACTGCAGAGTGAAAATCTCATTCTAGCCCTTCTATACATCCACCATTCAGCCTTCCTTTCTTTGCTTAATACTGGGTTGCTATATGTTCTCTTGGCATTCATAGAGCTGCTTCTTTTTTCCAAAGCTTTACTTAATTTTTCTATAGACAGCATTTATCTTTCCCACTAACATGCAAGCTTCCACAGTTTTGTATTAATATCTTGCCATTTACACTTTCTATCGATTTCTGTTTTATCATCTGTATTCCTTTTTGTCGGCTATATTTTTACATTTTCTTCTTTTGGGAGTTAAATTTAATATATTTTCTGTTATCTAAGGATTTCTTTCAAAGCTACCCACCCTTCTTATTTTGTTCCACTTTCCCATTTTTCAGCCAATCATTGCCTAATGCTCTACTTGAAAATCTCAACAACCAGTGATTCTTTTAATTTATACAGGTCCCATCTCCCTAATTTCCTACGTTTCCAGAATTTCTTCCTTTTTAATCTGCAGGTCATAACTGATAAAATAAGGACATGGTCCACATTTGCCACTGCCGACGTTTTATGGTTTAAGATCTGGTTCCTGTTTTATCGTTATGCAATATGTCTGAAACGTTGTGGTATCTCCAGGTCTCTTCCATGTATACAACCCTCTTTCACGATTTTTAAACCTTCTTCATGCATATTAAACATAATTACATTCTAAATGATTAATTTTATATATATTTAAGCATTTATTTTAGCACTGCATAACGCACAAATGTCGATGAATCTTGAAGTATAGAAGCAACATTAACAGTATATGATAGATGTAGTCCTGTACCCTGCGTTAAATACACCAAACTTCCAACTATTTCTCGTTGGAGATCAGTAGTATTAAAAGTAGATGATTGACTTGCTTCCCATGAAAAAGTGTGACCATAAACCACACTATTGATTAAGATATGGCACCTATTTTTCAGCAGAAACGGAAGAAGAACAGCAAGAAAGACTTTCCATATTGCCTATTCAAGTGAGTCAAAGAATATGAGTATTAATATATAGTAACATATATCACACAAAAACTTTTACAAATAAAAACAAAACAAACCAACGTGCTGTTATTCTTTTCTTGGCTGCTGAAGTACAAACACTGGTAGGTATCCATAGGAGAATAAAGAATGTAAATGAGGCAGCATGTCTGTCAAAAAGCATAGTTGTGGAATGGTGCGCCAAGTTCCATACTGGTCATGATTCGACATCATCGATATTATAATCTGATGACTTGTTATGAAATCGAACCTGGTTATGATACCATTCATCTCAGGCTGAAGCCGAAATGTTAATGTTGTTGTGGCCTTCAGTCCTGAGACTGGTTTGATGTAGCTCTCCATGCTACTCTATCCTGTGCAAGCTTCTTCATCTCCCAGTACTGACTGCAACCTACATCCTTCTGAATCTGCTTAGTATATTCATCTCTTGGTCTCCCTCTATGATTTTTACCCTCCACACTGCCCTCCAATACTAAATTGGTGATCCCTTGATGCTTCAGAACATGTCCTACCAATTGATCCCTTCTTCCAGTCAAGTTGTGCCACAGACTTCTCTTCTCCCCAATTCTATTCAATACCTCCTCATTAGTTATGTGATCTACCCATCTAATCTTCAGCATTCTTCTGTAGCACCACATTTCAAAAGCTTCTATTCTCTTCTTGTCCAAACTATTTATCATCCATGTTTCACTTCCATACATGGCTACACTCCATACAAATACTTTCAGAAACAGCTTCCTGACACTTAAATCTATACTCGATGTTAACAAATTTCTCTTCTTCAGAAACACTTTCCTTGCCACTGTTATCTTCTCTACTTTGACCATCGGCAGTTATTTTGCTCCCCAAATAGCAAAACTCCTTTACTACTTTAAGTGTCTCATTTCCTAATCTAATTCCCTCAGCATCACCTGACTTAATTCGAATACATTCCATTATCCTCATTTTGCTTTTGTTGATGTTCATCTTATATCCTCCTTTCAAGACAATGTCCATTCTGTTCAACTGCTCTTGCAGGTCCTTTGCTGTCTCTGACAGAATTACAATGTCATCGCCGAACCTAAAAGTTTTTATTTCTTCTCCATGGATTTTAATACCTACTCTTAATTTTTCTTTTGTTTCCTTCACTGCTTGCTCAATATACAGATTGAATAACATTGGGGAGAGGCTACAACCCTATCTCACTCCCTTCCCAACCACTGCCTCCCTTTCATGTCCCTCGACCCTTATAACTGCCATCTGGTTTCCGTACAAATTGTAAACAGCCTTTCGCTCTCTGTATTTTACCTCTGCCACCTTCAGAATTTGAAAGAGAGTATTCCAGTCAACTTTGTCAAAAGCTTTCTCTAAGTCTACAAATGCTAGAAATGTAGGTTTACCTTTCCTTAATCTAGCTTCTAAGATAAGTCGTAGGGTCAGAATTGCCTCACGTGTTCCGATATTTCTACGGAATCCAAACTGATCTTCCCCGAGGTCGGCTTCTATCAGCTTTGCCATTCGTCTGTAAAGAACTCGCATTAGTATTTTGCAGCCGTGACTTATTAAACTGATAGTTCAGTAATTTTCACATCTGTCAACACCTGCTTTCTTTGGGATTAGAATTATTATTATATTCTTCTTGAAGTCTGAGGGTATTTCGCCTGTCTCATACATCTTGCTCACCAGGTGGTAGAGTTTGGTCAGGACTGGCTCTCCCAAGGCTATCAGTAGTTCTAATGGAATGTTGTCTACTCCCGGGACCTCAAAAGAAGTTTGGCATCACCTCTGTTCCGAGAGTTCTGGAGCCTGTACAGAAAACTGGAATAGAGATAAACATAAACATCATTTCTGCCCTTTTTACTGCTCACAAATACCATACATTACGTGAATACCTCCACTTTTACCGACAGACAAGATAGTGTAAGCCTCACTGGAATCCTGGCTTCCGCCGAATTGCATTGGACATCCAGTCTAACTGGTATGTGACAGTTAATGGGAAGCAGGTCTACCCATTGCATCTCCACCTGATCCACCTGGCACCATCACCATTATGTACCACATGTGGCGTGCACGACGACAATAGTCATCGACTTGTGTGCAGCGAGTCTAGTAATGTTTGGCTCCTGATCCACTAGATGCCTGCATTCATCACATGCACGTCTCCTGACAGCATCATCCCACAAATTATTCTCTTCCTGGACATTAACTATTTTCTGCTTGCAAAGAGCTACTCAGTGACTTGGTTTAGCTGGCACGCAGTCAACTACCTGTTTGGTGGTGGTGCCAAATCATCCCTCAATTTCTGGCAATGAATTAACAACCAACATTGTGCAATTGATAAGAACCCAAAGTACCAACAATATTTCTCAAACTTTCTCCAGAGTGCTTTCCACAACCTCCATCACAGTTGGATCACTTATGTAAGGAGCAACTGACATTTATCCCTCCTTCCATTTTACAGATTTGATCCCGTCAACGGTTAATCAAACACACTTCCGAGAAGACATGTATCGATGATCTACTGCTGTGCTGCCACCACGTAGGAGTTTCTTTCACGCTGATGCTGAAGGCGATGGCCAGACTTTGCGAGGATGATCTTGTGCGACGGAGATGGATGGATTCATTCGTGATAAAATAAAAATTATAATTAAAATTTAAAAAAATAAAAAGAAACAAAACATTAAAAAGTACCTTCCTTGTATCCTCTTTCCTGGTTTTTCCTTTTTTGATAGAAGTTATTGGGGTCTTTCGTGATAGGAGCCAACGCCTGAAATGGTTGAACTTTTCTTTTGGAGCTTCTTCTTAAACATTTAGGGCAAAAATAATGGTGGCATTAGCTTTTCTCTTTCTTTTTTTTTTTGTAGTTTTAAGTACTTTCACAAGTGCGGGGATTAAAAAAAGAGAAATGTATTACGGTGTTAGATTGTAAAGTGGACGAGCCGTGATCAGTACTCCGTCGTGATATTTATTTCTATTTATTCATTTTTTTCACAACATTATGAACGGTCTGTCCAGTCCTTGAAACGTTTGTTCTCTTTCTGTAGTCTTGATAGTTGTCATACTATGCATTGGTTATGGAATATGAATCATGTGGTAAGAAAACGTTACCGTCGCAAGTAAACGTGATAAATAGTGAGAGCAGGTGAGATACCACATACGTCTCACAGAAATGAAAACAACAAATAAAAGTGTGTGAACTATGTTACAACAAAATGAATTCAAGAGTTAAAACTTTGAAAATGGTACACAATTTCAAAAACGTTAAAAGCATACATCCGCGCGGTCTGAGGCGTCTTGCCATGGTCCGCGTGATTCCCGCCATCGGAGGTTCGAGTCCTCCCTCGGGTACGGTTGTCTGTGTTGTCAATAGCATAAGTTGATTTCTTAGGATGGACAGGATGTGTGACTGCTGTGTATGGACGCAGGAGGACCTGGCCACTGTTCGTGAACAGCTGAACGTACTGATGGCCACAGTCAGCTGTCTTCAGGCTGCTGCCTCGGAGTGTAGAGGCATGTAACACCCCAAGTGTTACATGCTTCACCCAAAGTCCCTGCTGTCGAAATATCTTCATGGATACCGGGTGTGGTTGGGCCACCCTCTCCCCAAGGGGAGTGGTGGGTTCAACGGCGTTCGCGTCGCACGAGGCGGAGGGTCAATGTGGAGGCTGGCCATGTGGCATCGCCCGCTCTGCCTGTGAAATGTGGCCACTCCTTTAGCAAGATCCAAGCAGGCACACTGCGGGAGGGGTTTATTAGTGATTGGGAGCTCCAATGTTAGATGGGTGATGGAGCCCCTTAGGGAAATAGCGGAAGGGTCGGGGAAGAAGGCCAGTGTTCACTCTCTCTGCTTGCCGGGGGGGTCTCATCCGAGATGTGGAGGAGGCCCTGCCGGCGGTGATAGAGAGCACTGCAGATTGTTGCTCATGTCTGCACCAATGACTCCTGCTGCCTGGGTTCAGACGTCATCCTCAGTTCATACAGGTGGTTGGCGGAGTTGGTGAAGGCGGGGTGGAATCTGAGCTAACTATTTGTAATGTCATTCCCGGAGCCGATCGAGGTCCTCTGGTTTGGAGCCAAGTGGAAGGCTTAAACCAGAGGCTCAGATGATTCTGAGGAGATCTGGGGTGCAAATTTCTCGACCTCCGCTATCGGGTGGAGAAATGTAGGGTCCCTCTGAATAGGTCAGGCATGCACTACATGCAGGAAGCGGCTACAAGGGTAGCGGATTATGTGTAGAGTGCACATGTGTGTTTTTTAGGTTAGAGAATTCCCTCCCTAGGCCCGACAAGACGCCTCCTGAGATGCGACAAGGTAGCAGTAGGCAAAATGCAACAGGGAATGACAATATTAATGTGGTAATAGTAAACTACAGGAGCGTCTATAGAAAGGTCCCAGAACTGCTCTCATTAATAAACGGTCACAATGCCCACATAGTACTAGGGACGGAAAGTTGGCTGAAACCAGATGTAAACAGTAATGAAATTCTAAACTTGGATTGAAATGTATACTGCAGAGACAGGCTGGACAGTGAAGGGGGAGGCATGTTTATAGTGATAAAAAGTGCAATAGTATTGAAGGAAATTGACGGAGATCCAAAATGTGAAATAATTTGGGTGAAAGTCACGTTTAAAGCAGCCTCAGACATGGTAATTGGATGTCTCTATAGGCCCCCTGGCTCAGCAGCTCTTGTGGCAGAACACCTGAAGGAAAATTTGGAAAATATTTCGAGTAGATTTGCCGACCATGTTATAGTTCTGGGTGGTGATTTTAATTTACCAGATAAAGACTGGGAGACTCAAATGTTTATAACGGGTGGCAGAGACAAAGAATCCAATGAAATTTTTTTAGTGCATTATCTGAAAACTATCTTGAGCAGTTAAACAGAGAACCGACTAGTGGCGATAACATATTAGACCTTCTGGTGACAAACAGACCCAAACTATTTGAAACAGTTAACGCAGAACAGGGAATCAGCGATCATAAAGCGGTTACAGCATCGGTGATTTCAGCCATAAATAGAAATATTAAAAAAGGTAGGAAGATTTTTCTGTTTAGCAGAAGTGACAAAAAGCAGATTTCAGAGTACTTGACAGCTCAACACAAAAGTTTTACTTCAAGTACAGATAGTATAGAGGATCAGTGGACAAAGTTCAAAACCATTGTACAGTATACATTAGATGAGTATGTGCCAAGCAAGATCGTAAGAAATGGAAAAGAGCCACCATGGTACAACAATCGAGTTAGAAAACTGCTACTGAAGCAAAGGGAACTTCACAGCAAACATAAACATAGCAATAGCCTTGCATACCAGCAAAAATTACATGAAGCGAAATGTAGTGTGAGGAGGGCTATGCAAGAGGCATTCAACGAATTCGAAAGTAGAGTTCTATGTACTGACTTGACAGAAAATCCTAAGAAGTTTTGGTCTTACGTCAAAGCAGTAGGTGGATCAAAACAAAATGTCCAGACCACACTCTGTGACCAAAATGGTACTGAAACAGAGCATGACAGACTAAAGACCGAAATACTAAAAGTCTTTTTGCAAATCTGTTTTACAGAGGAAGACTACACTGTAGTTCCTTCTCTAGATTGTCGCACAGGTGAGAAAATTGTAGAATTCGAAATAGATGACAGAGGGATAGAAAAACAATTAAAATCGCTGGACCTGATGGGATACCAGTTTGATTTTACACAGAGTACGTGAAGGAACTTGCCCCCTTCTTGCACCGGTGTACCGTAGGTCTCTAGAAGAGCGTAGCGTTCCAAAAGATTGGAAAACGCCACAGGTCATCCCCGTTTTCAAGAAGGGATGTCGAACAGATGTGCAGAACTATAGACCTATATCTCTAACGTCAATCAGTTGTAGAATTTTGAACACGTATTATGTTAGAGTATAATGACTTTTCTGGAGACTAGAAATCTACTCTGTAGGAATCAGCATGGGTTTCGAAAAATACGATCATGTGAAACCCAACTTGCGCTATTCGTCCATGAGACTCAGCGTTTGCTACAGTTCCCCACAGTCATTTAATGAACAAAGTAAGAGCATATGGACTATCAGACCAGTTGTGTGTTGGATTGGTGAGTTCCTAGAAAACAGAATGCAGCATGTCATTCTCAATGGAGAGAAGTCTTCCGAAGTAAGAGTGATTTCAGTGTGCCGCAGGGGAGTGTCATAGGACTGTTGCTATTCACAATATATATAAATGACCTTGTGGATAACATTGGAAGTTTACTGAGGATATTTGCGGATGATTCTGAAGTACATCGAGAAGTTGTAACAATGGAAAATTGTAGTGAAATGCAGGAGGATCTGCAATGAATTGATGCATGATGCAGGGAATGGCAATTGAATTTCAATGTAGACAAGTGTAATGTGCTGCGAATATACAGAAAGAAAGATCCCTTACCATTTAGCTACAAAATAGCAGGTCAGCCACTGGAAGCAGTTAATTCCATAAATTATCTGGGAGTAGGCATTAGGAGTGATTTAAAATGGAATGACTTTATAAAAATAATTGTCGGTAAAGCAGATGCCAGACTGACATTCATGGAAGAATCCTAAGGAAATGCAGTCCGGAAGTAGGTTACGGTACACTTGTTCACCCACTGCTTGAATACAGCTCACCAGTGTGGGATCCGTACCAGATAGGGTTGATAGAAGAGATAGAGAAGATCCAACAGAGAGCAGCACGCTTCATTCAGGATCATTTAGCAATCGTGAAAGCGTTACACAGGTGATAGATAAACTCCAATGGAAGACTCTGCAAGAGAGATGCTCAGTAGCTCGGTACGGGCTTTTGTTGAAGTTTAGAGAACATACCTTCACCAGGGAGTCAAGCAGTATGTTGCTTCCTCCTATGTATATATCGAGAAGAGACCATGAGGATAAAATCAGAGAGATTAGAGCCCACACAGAGGCATACCGACAATTTTTCTTTCCATGAACAATACGAGACTGGAATAGAAGGGAGAACCGATAGAGGTACTCAAGGTACCCACCACCACACACTGTCAGGTGGCTTGTAGAGTATGGATGTAGATGTAATTTAAGTTAGATTAAGTAATGTGTAAGCTTAGAGACCGATGACCTAAGTAGTTTGTTTCCATAAGATCTTACCAAAAAGTTACAAAAGCATACATTTTGACACAGCACAGAGAAATTACGGTATGTATCTTGTGAAACTGTTGCGTTCATTTGTTGCAGCTTATATTTCAAACTATAATGTTTTCACATTCATACGAAAGCCTAAATCAGGCAAGGAGGCATATCTCACTCACTTACCAGGCGTACAAATTAGGTGCATTGGTAACAGATTCCTACCATATGACACACATACTGTCACTAATTCCATGTATGACATGCAGACATGCTTTCCAATGGAGGATTCAGTTACTTGTTGCCTTGTCATCAAACTTTTGTGGTTCCCATTCGAAATGCACTTCCTTTTGGCTGCTAACGGAGTAGTGTGCCGAATGAACTGTCATTATAGGTCCCTTCCTTACGCCTTGCTATTGCAAAGGAATGTTACTCCACAACACAGACACAGTTCTTGTGCAGTTCAGTACACCTACTTCCCCCCCCCCTCCCCCCTCACCCGCCACCTCGCATGAACCATAGACTTTGCCGTTGGTGGGGAGGCTTGCGTGTCTCAGCGATACAGATGGCCGTACCGTAGGTGCAACCACAACGGAGGGGTATCTGTTGAGAGACCAGACAAACGTGTGGTTCCTGAAGAGGGGCAGCAGCCTTTTCAGTAGTTGCAGGGGCAACAGTCTGGATGATTGACTGATCTGGCCCTGTAACACTAACCAAAATGACCTTGCTGTGCTGGTACTGCGAACAGCTGAAAGCAAGGGGAAACTACGGCCGTAATTTTTCCCGAGGGCATGCAGCTTTACTGTATGGTTAAATGATGATGGCATCCTCTTGGGTAAAATATTCCGAAGCTAAAATAGTCCCCCATTTGGATTTCCAGGCGGGGACTACTCAAGAAGACATCATTATCAGGAGAAAGAAAACTGGCGTTCTATGGATCAGAGTGTGGAATGTCAGATCCCTTAATCGGGCAGGTAGGTAAGAAAATTTAAAAAGGGAAATGGATAGGTTAAAGTTAGATATAGTGGGAATTACTGAAGTTCGGTGGCTGGAGGAACAAGACTTTTGGTCAGGTGAATACAGGTTTATAAATACAAAATCAAATAGGGGTAATGCAGGAGTAGATTTAATAATGAATAAAAAAATAAAAGTGCGGGTAAGCTACTACAAACAGCATAGTGAATGCATTATTGTGGTCAAGATAGACACTAAACCCACGCCTACTGCAGTAGTACAAGTTTATATGTCAACTAGCTCCGCAGATGATGAAGAAATCGATGAAATGTATGATGAGATAAAAGAAATTATTCAGGTAGTGAAAGGAGACGAAAATTTAGTAGTCATGGGTGACTGGAACTGGAGACTAGGAAAAGGGAGAGAAGGAAACATAGTAGGTGAAAATGGATTGGGGCTAAGAAATGAAAGAGGAAGTCGTCTGGTAAAATTTTGCAGAGAGCATAACTTAATCATAGCTAACACTTGGTTCAAGAATCATAAAAGAAGGTTGTATACATGGAAGAATCCTGGAGATACTAGAAGGAATCAGATAGATTATTTAATGGTAAGACAGAGATTTAGGAACCAGGTTTTAAATTGTAAAACATTTCAAGGGACAGATGTGACCCTGACCACAATCTATTGGTTATGAACTGTACATTACAACTGAAGAAACTGCAAAAAGGTTGGAATTTAAGGAGGTGGGACCTGCATAAATTGACTAAACCAAGAGGTTGTACAGAGTCTCAGGGAGAGCATAAGAGAACAATTGACAGGAATGGGGGAAAGAAATACAATAGAAGAAGAATGGGTAGCTCTGAGGGATGAAGTAGTGAAGGCAGCAGAGGATCAAGTAGGTAAAAAGATGAGGGCTAATAGAAATCCTTGGGTAACAGAAGAAATATTGAATTTAATTGATGAAAGGAGAAAATATAAAAATGCAGTAAATGAAGCAGGCAAAAAGGAATACAAACGTCCCAAAAATGAGATCGACAGGAAGTGCATAATGGCTAAGCAGGGATGGCTAGATGACAAATGTAATGATGTAGAGGCTTATCTCACTAGGGGTAAGATAGATACTGCTTACAGGAAAACTGAAGAGACCTTTGGAGAAAAGAGAGCCACTTGTATGAATATCAAGAGCTCTGATGGAAACCCAGTTCTAAGCAAAGAAGGGAAAGCAGAAAGGTGGAAGGAGTATATAGAGGGTCTATACAAGGGCGATGTACTTGAGGACAATATTATGGAAATGGAAGAGGATGTAGATGAAGATGAAATGGGAGATACAATACTACGTGAAGAGTTTGACAGAGCACTGAAAGACCTGAGTCGAAAAAAGGCCCCGGAAGTAGACAACATTCCATTAGAACTACTGACAGCCTTGGGAGAGCCAGTCCTGACAAAACTCTACCATCTGGTGAGCAAAATGTATGAGACAGGCGAAATACCCTCAGACTTCAAGAAGAATATAATAATTCCAATTCCAAAGAAAGCAGGCGTTGACAGATGTGAAAATTACTGAACTATCAGTTTAATAAGTCACAGCTGCAAAATACTAATGCGAGTTCTTTGCAGACGAATGGCAAAACTGGTAGAAGCTGACCTCAGGGAAGATCAGTTTGGATTCCATAGAAATGTTGGAACACGTGAGGCAATACTAACCTTACGACTTATCTTAGAAGAAAGGTTAAGGAAAGGCAAACCTACATTTCTAGCATTTGTAGATTTAGAGAAAGCTTTTGACAATGTTGACTGGAATACTCTCTTTCAAATTCTAAAGGTGGCAGGGGTAAACTACAGAGAGTGAAAGGCTATTTACAATTTGTACAGAAACCAGATGGCAGTTATAAGAGCCGAGGGGCATGAAAGGGAAGCAGTGGTTGGGAAGGGAGTGACACAGGGTTGTAGCCCTTCCCTGATGTTATTCAATCTGTATATTGAGCAAGCAGTAAAGGAAACAAAAGAAAAATTCTGAGTAGGAATTAAAATCCATGGAGAAGAAATAAAAACTTTGAGGTTTGCCAATGACATTGTAATTCTGTCAGAGACAGCAAAGGACTTGGAAGAGCAGTTGAACAGAATGGACAGTGTCTTGAAAGGAGGATATAAGATGAACATCAACAAAAGCAAAACTAGGATATTGGAATGTAGTCGAATTAAGTCGGGTGATGCTGAGGGAATTAGATTAGGAAATGAGACACTTAAAATAGTAAAGGAGTTTTGCTATTTGGGGAGCAAAATAACTGCCGATGGTCGAAGTAGAAAGAATATAAAGTGTAGATAGGCAATGGCAAGGAAAGCGTTTCTGAAGAAGAGAAATTTGTTAACATCGAGTATAGATTTAAGTGTCAGGAAGCCGTTTCTGAAAGTATTTGTATGGAGTGTAGCCATGTATGGAAGTGAAATGTGGACGATAAATAGTTTGGAAAGGAAGAGAATAGAAGCTTTCGAAATGTGGTGCTACAGAAGAATGCTGAAGATCAGGTGGGTAGATTACATAACTAATGAGGAGGTATTATATAGAATTGGGGAGAAGAGGAGTTTGTGGCACAACTTGACAAGAAGAAGGGACTGATTAGTAGGGCATGTTCTGAGGCATCAAAGGGTAATAAATTTAGCATTGGACGGCAGCATGGAGGGTAAAAGTCATAGAGGGAGACCAAGAGATGAATACAATACGCAGATTCAGAACGATGTAGGTTGCAGTAAGTACTGGGAGATGAAGAAGCTTGCACAGGATAGAATAGCATGGAGAGCTGCATCAAACCAGTTTCAGGACTGAAGACCACAACAACAACAACACCTTCTTCCTGTTTTCATGCTTGCTTCATCTGTGTTCAGTTTTTGACGGGCTGTTCACTTATGATTAAATCTGAAGGGGTACGATGGGGAGTTTACATTTTGAGAAGAGTGCTTGCAAGATGTGAGGAATGGAGCGAGGACACAAATCTTCTCCTTGTTCCCTTCTGCCTAGCAACTGGCTAGCATCAGTAGTATTGGCCATCTGAAAAATGTGGTCCAAACAGTAACTTCATTGTTAGCGTGGCTGTGGCGTATTTCATTGTTTGACGTTAACAACAACGATACTAATGTTTTTAGAAGAGTGTGTACTATTCTCTTGTACACTGCATCAGAACCTACAGCCCATTCCAATTTACACATTCTTCCCAACTACGGACAACTGCAGCATTGACACTACTCTGCTTATGTCAAATCAGCAGCCAATGCTCATCAACAAGCACCACTCTCCCGTAGCATGGGCGTCTATTCACAGCTGTTCCACCCCAATGGACTATGAGACATCATCATCATCATCATCCTCATCATCATCATGAGCCAGTTCCATCACTTGATGATGTGGCCTCTTTGAGGCGGCGTGTAACAAAGCATCCCAGTAAGATCTTCCATTTCTTCCGATCCTGAGCTCCCCGTTGCCAATTGAATCCAACTGTCTTCCCTATATCTCTGTCCCACCTGTCTGGTGGTCTTCCTCTAGGTCTTTTGTGGCAAATTGGGCTCCAGGCTAGGACTTGTTTACACTATCTACCATCTTTTGTTCGAGCAAAATGACCAGCCCACTGCCATTTCAATGTATTCACTCTTTCCATTATGTCGCTGAACTTCGTTGTTCATCTTATTTCAACTGCTCTCTTCCTGTCTTTTTTTGTGTAATCCAACATTGATCTTTCCATTCTTCTTAGGGCTACTGTTAGCTTCCTAACAATGAACTCATTTGATGTCCATGTTTCGCAGCCATAAGTTATTATTAGCAATACAGACTGCTCAAAAATTAATTTCTTCAGCTCAACCGACATCTTAGATTTCAAAATAGAAAAGTGCCTCCCATAAGCTTGCCAGCCCAATTTAATTCATCGAAATATTTCTCGTTTCATGTTTATCAGTTGACCCAGATAGATATATTCTGTGACTCTTTGCAGATGTGTACTTCCAACTGATATACTTCCCTCAGGTGTCCATTCATTGATCATTATCTTGGTTTTATCAATGTTCATTTTTAGTCCAACTTCAGAGCCCACTAATGCAAGTTCGTTAACTAATACTTGAAGTTCTTCTATGTCATTTGCAAATAAGACAATATCATCCGCAAACCTCAAGTTGTTCAGTCTTTTCCCGAGAACTTGAATTCCCTTTTCTACGCAATTCAATTTAGACATGGCTTTTTCTAAGACTGCTGAAAATAGTTTGGGAGATATAGAATCAACTTGCTTATACCCTTTTCAATGGGGAATTCATCGTTATCTTCAGCAACTCTAACAAGGGCTGTGGAGATTTTGCAAATGTTATGCAGGATTTTTATTTTGCCCTGTTCTACTCCTCGTTTTTTTTAGAACGGCTAACATAACTGTGTGACTGATCAAATCATACTCCTATCCAGAGTCTATAAAAGCCAGCCAAAGGGGTATATGGTACTCATTTGTTGTACTAATTATTTCCCGTAGCGTGAAGATATGATCAATTGTGCTAAATCCTGATCGGAGACCGGCTTGTTCAATTGGTTACTACGAGACATATCTTCACACAAATAAGGACAGGTATTCTATGTGCGAGGTATTGAGGCATAAAGGGTTTTATAAGTTTTCATTTTGATGTTTTTTATTTTTCAGCCATCAAAGTAACAATGTTAATACAGAGTTTGTAAATATGAGAATATAAATAAGTGAGAAATGGACGAAACTATGAGGAGGAAACATTGACAGAACTCAATGATCACTTAGATTCAGTGTGATCCATTATGAGCAAGATGTTCCTACAACAGACTTATTATCAAAGTAATATCCATATCAGGTTTTTCCCTTATTAATTAATCTCGTTTTTGTTGGCTACTAGTTTTTCTTGGGGAAGGAAGCATGACTTGTAGGTATTATGTTTATCTCGATGATATACTTACATATTAACTGTAATTGTTCTTAATGCCGCGTACACACTGCCAATGGAAACATGTTTCTGTTGGAAACTAGTTTACTGTGATGTTTCACAACATGTTTCTGACTTTGTTTCTCGTCTGTGTCTCTGTCCACACTGGCGGCTAACATTTCTCGTAGGGTATTCGCATTATCTGCGACGCCATTTGTCATATTATTTCCATATCATTTGCTACATATGTCTAGCGACATGGAAATGTGCGGTGCTGTAGTATTAATACTCGAAGATACATGCATACAAAATTAAAGGCGTAGTCGTCGTAGTACTATACAAGAAATGGTGGGAGTAACTTGATAAGGAAGCTGAATATGGAAGATGACTCTGGTTTCTGTAATTGCACTCAGATGTCATCTACTGATTTTGAATTTCAGGCAAATACCATTTGTTTCAAAAAAAGACACAAATTTCAGCACAAATGATACTGAAATATGTTTGCTGTATACCTTTGTGTAGTCGTTTGGCTTAAAATCCTCCCTTTTCAAAGTAAGGGTCCTTCATACCAGATGGTTATAATTAAAGTGCATCTCCTCACGGGGATCCAGTGTGGGCTGTAATTATCGCATGGCAGCAAAACTTGGTGTATATGCTGCTGCGTTAATGTGGACCAGATTTACACTAAAAAATTAGTCCCTATTTTGGTCATCAGACCCACATCTGGCACTGTACACTTTTTGTACGATGGTACGACATCCATCCTGTCATTTGAAAAGCCATAATGTGAATGAGCAGTGTGGCTACCGAGAAGAGAGACCATACACTGCTAGTGAAAGTGTTTATGTGAACGGTAGCAAGTACGGCGCTGCACTGAGACAGATCGCCGAGTGAAAGGTCTGATCAGAGGTCTGATGTCATTAAATGGTTCAAAGAAGATGATAATGAATTTCGAAAACACTGTGGGATGGCGCAAATGTCTCTAAGCACTAAGGGACTTAACATCTGAGGTCATCAGTCCCCTAGACTCAGAACTACTTAAACCTAACTAACCTAAGGACATCACACACATCCATGCTCGAGGCAGGATTCGAACCTGCGATAGTAACAGCAAGTGCAGTTCCGGACTGAAGCGCCTACAACCACTCGGCCACAGCGGTCGGCAAAACACAGGGGGAGCTTGGTGTGGCATCTGGAAGAGGAAGATGTCCTATACTGGTGGACTTTATGTAGAGGTTGTTGTTGCTTTAACTCATCATGGGGCAAGTGACCCGCGTAGTGCTAGTGCTTATGCAGTCTATGGGAATTATCCATTTCATGGTCAACAGTATGGCAAGTTTTGTGGTCTATATTACACTGGTACCCACTCAAAATCCAGATGGTGCAACAACTGAAACCTTATGATCTGCAGCAACATTCTGAATTTGCTCCGCAGTTTCCAGCATGGATGAAAGTTGATGACATGTGGATGGGCAATACTCTACGGAGTGACGAGGCACATTTTACAGTAGAGGCACAGTGAATACAGAGAACTGTCACGTATAGAGTACTGTTAAACCGTGAGTTGTGCATGAAGAGACACTCCACTCACCTTATGTGACTGTGTGATGTGGATTCACAGCCACATTTATTCTCGGTCCGTCTTCTTTGAACTGAATACGCCCAGAGGATCTGTCAGGCGTACCATGACGTCTGCACATTCTCGAGAGCTTCTTGTACAACATGCGATTCCTGCTTTGGAAGAGCGCAACTGTGTGGAAACCACTGTTTTCATGCAAGATCATATGACGCACCACTGGGGTTGGCTGCAGTCAATCTGATTTGCCACCGACATGCACTGAGTATCCCTGCTCATTGTACAACTACAGTCCAGATGCATGTAAAGCAGTTGCGTGCAAGGAAAAGGAAGGAAAGGGATGGCCCTAACATTTGGACCATAGCTGTGTGGCCAGATTAAACATTAACAATTACTAAATAGTGATGACGACTATCAGTTACTGTAATGAAATAAGGGTTACAAATCATGTACATTTATTGGTTCCTAATTCAATGATTGCTCAGAGCAAACGAGGATCAGATACTCATTACTGGAGTATGAGTGTATATGTCCACTTGAACGTGTGATAACTGTGGATTTTCAGAAGGAAAGTACCAGAAAAATTCTGACAGAATAGACGGAATGGACAAGGAATCGTATCAGCTGACTCCTAGTAGCGAAATTGAAGGGACTAAGGAGAAACAGAATCCCAAAGAGTAAAATAATCGCCGAGAGGTCATCAGATAGCGACTGATTAATTAATATGAAACCACGTACCTATTTTCCTGTACGAATTTGTATGCCCTTTAGCTGTGAAACTTATATCAAATGTTGGAGACGAGGTACGGTGAGGCCCTAGGTGGAGGTGAACGCTGGCATGGTGCAATTCATTTGCTGGAGAATTAACCGTTCCTTTCCATGTCCGTTCCTCCCTCTAATACTGGCGGCGGAGATGTCTGCTTTCTCCCTCATGCTATGATGAAAAGACCTCTGTATGACTCCTGTTCCTTCACGATGTGAGCCCACCAAAACTGTCGTTTTGGCCAGTCTGTGTTCATGCATTTTATTTCTCCAATCCAAAAACTTCCAACAATTTTGTTCTGGAAGGTTCTGTATCACTCTTTGGAAGACTGGGGACATGTAACTATCCCGACTATTTGGTCCAAAAACTTACCAGTGCAGCTCAACGGTAAATCGTAGCTGCCAAAGATTGCGAGCTCCAACCAATCAAAGGGCGTCACACCAAAACTTTCTGTAACTTTGCCTTCTCAGTGTTTACGCCAGCAGACCATTGACACAGGCAAAAGGCCCGCCTATGGAGGTGCCCCGTGGCTATTTCACAAAAGTGTGATGTTATCGTACGGGACACACCATTTGCGTAGGTGGGTCAGTTCTTTCAGAGAAACTTCCAAATTCATATTCACCACTATGGCGAGATATGGACTGAACTCAGCACAACCAATTTCGTCCTCGAGTGTTGCCAGTCTTGTGAAAGACGCGTGCCACCCTTTGCCGCAGTGAATGCGACAGCGCGCTGCTGCTCACTGAGGCCCAGGCAGTCTGCCCGACCGGGGCGCTCGTCTGGTCACTCGCCTCGCTCGCTGAGGGCAGACCGTGGCAAGTAGAAACTGCACAGGCCATGCTTTCACTGTCCGCCAACTGTCAAAAAATAAATTCAACATACATTTTAGACTTAAAAGAAATTAAAGGATATCCTCTACTATCAGGACGCATTCCCACCACTCTTTGTACATACCGGGTGATCAAAAAGTCAGAATAAATTTGAAAACTTAATAAACCACGGAATAATGTAGATAGAGAGGTAAAAATTGACACACATGCTTGGAATGACATGGGGTTTTATTAGAACAAAAAAAAACAAAGTTCACAAAAAACAGATGCACGTCGTTTGGTGATGATTGTGTGCTCAGCCGCCACTTTCGTCAAGCTTGGTCTCCCAGGTCCCCAGACCTCAGTCCGTGTGATTATTGGCTTTGGGGTTACCTGAAGTCGCAAGTGTTTCGTGATCGAGCGACATCTCTAGGGATGCTGAAAGACAACATCCAACGCCAATGCCTCACCATAACTCCGGACATGCTTTAAAGTTCTGTTCACAACATTATTCCTTGACTACAGCTATTGTTGAGGAATGATGGTGGACATATTGAGCATTTCCTGTAAAGAACATCATCTTTGCTTTGTCTTACTTTGTTATGCTAATTATTGCTATTCGGATCAGATGAAGCGCCATCTGTCGGACAGTTGTTGAACTGTTGTGTTTTTTTGGTTCTAATAAAACCCTTTGTCATTCCAAGCATGTGTGCAAATTTGTACCTCTCTATCTACATTATTCCGTGATTTATTCAGTTTTCAAATTTATACTGACTTTTTGATCACCCGGTACATCGGAATTTTTCGATTAATTAGACTTATTATATTGAGGAATTAAGTGGGCCGACAGAAAAAAAATGAAACACAAGGCTGGCTGCAGCCTGATGCGTTTCAATGGGGCAGCAACTCACGTCGCTCCTCCAGTGAAAGTTTGCTTAACGCAACCTCCCACAAATGTGTTATTCTTAGAGATTTTCGACATGCATGGCCTGCAAGATGGTCTTATCTGAATACATGTGACTTTTAGCTCTGTGAATATCTAAAAGAATATATTTATCAGGGACATGCTTGGTTTCTACCTGACCTGGAGGCCAGTTACAGGAACGTGTTGCACGGATTACATCGGAAATGCTGCAATCAATAATTGTTGATCACATTTTACAGATGCACCATCTTGTTGACATCTCTCGTGCTGATACAGAACAAAGTTTTTAAGTGGCGGTTAATAATAAAATCACCATTATTCCTCTATCATTTGTTTGATATTTTATGCCCATGTCCCGTTCCTACTCCATTACGTATGAAAACATTTTTACACCTCTTTCTTGTATTCACAGTGCCAGTTTTGCACCTTGTAGCCAAACCCGGAATTAATTTTTTTCCATCGTAAGAGGGTTTCGGATTAGTCCATTAGAATATCCACCAAGTTTCACTGCCGTACTATAATATTACGACCCCCGCTGAACTTTCGTGATTAGCTGCACTTTAATTAAAGCCACCTGGTACTTCATCAGAGGAAAAACTGTAACAAGTTTTGAGATTGTATAGTAGTAGCAAAAATAAGTTATGAAACAAACAGAAAACAGAAAAACAAAGATCTTGCATTTAGTATCTCCTAAATTTCGGCACATATTTTTGAGACATACATGTATAATAACCCTTATAAAACAAGTACTCTTAAGTAGAAATCCATTCGCATCCGCTTGGTAACGATACCACTCATGTGCTTCAGCCTGTAAATTCACTGACTTAATCTCGAGAAATGTGTTCACAAATTATTTGTATTTTTAAAAATTCTTTATCTATGGAACAATATATTTCTTCTTTTCACATTTCTTTCGGTGCAACCAACTACTGCACAAGATTTCAACACTGCAATAAACCACAGTTTAGTTAGAATACTAAAATTAAGATAAAGTTAATGTTGTTGTTGTGGTCTTCAGTCCTGAGACTGGTTTGATGCAGCTCTCCACGCTACTCTATCCTGTGCAAGCTACTTCATCTCCCAATACGTACTGCAGCCTACATCCCTCTGAATCTGCTTAGTGTATTCATCTCTTGGTCTCCCTCTACGATTTTTACCCTCCACGCTGCCCTCCAATACTAAATTGGTGATCCCTTGATGCCTCAGAACATGTCCTACCAACCGATCCCTTCTATTAGTCAAGTTCTGCCACAAACTTCTCTTCTCCCCAATCCTATTCAGTACCTCCTCATTAGTTATGTGATCTACCCATCTAATCTTCAGCATTCTTTTGCAGCACCACATTTTGAAAGCTTCTATTCTCTTCTTGTCCAAACTAGTTATCGTCAATGTTTCACTTCCATACATGGCTACACTCCATACAAATACCTTCAGAAACGACTTCCTGACACTTAAATCTATACTCGACGTTAACAAATTTCTCTTCTTCAGAAACACTTTCCTTGCCATTGCCAGTCTACATTTTATATCCTCTCTACTTCGACCATCAACAGTTATTTTGCTCCCCAAATAGCAAAACTCCTTTACTACTTTAAGTGTCTCATTTCCTAATCTAATTCCCTCAGCATCACCCGACTTAATTCGACTACATTCCATTATCCTCGTTTTGCTTTTGTTGATGTTCATCTTATATCCTCATTTCAAGACACTGTCCATTCTGTTCAACTGTTCTTCCAAGTCCTTTGCTGTCTCTGAAAGAATAACGATGTCATCGGCGAACCTCAAAGTTTTTATTTCTTCCCCGTGGATTTTAATACCTACGCCGATTTTTCTTTTGTTTCCTTTACTGCTTGCTCAATATACAGATTTAACAACATCGGGGAGAGGCTACAACCCTGTGTCACTCCCTTCCCAAACTCTTCACGCAGTATCATAGCTCCTATTTCATCTTCATCCTCTTCCATTTCGATAATATTGTCCTCAAGTACATCGCCCTTGTATAGACCCTCTATATACTCCTTCCACCTTTCTGCTTTCCCTTCTTTGCTTAGAACTGCGTTTCCATCTGAGCTCTTGATATTGATACAAGTCGTTCTCTTTTCTCCAAAGGTCTCTTTAATTTTCCTGTAGGCAGTATCTATCTTACCCCTAGTGAGATAAGCCTCTACATCCTTACATTTGTCCTCTAGCCATGTCTGCTTAGCCATTTTGCACTTCCTGTCAATCTCATTTTTCAGACGTTTGTATTTCTTTTTGCCTGCTTCATTTACTGCATTTTTATGTTTTCTCCTTTCATCAATTAAATTCAATATTTCTTCTGTCACCCAAGGATTTCTACTAGCTCTCGTCTTTTTACCTACTTGATCCTGTGCTGCCTTCACTACTTCATCTCTCAAAGCTACCCATTCTTCTTCTACTGCATTTCTTTCCCCCATACATGTAACTACGTGACAGAGGGACAAAAAGGAGCAGTCGTGTTCGTAGGTACCATGGCCATAACATGTGTGAAATTACTGGATTAGTTGGTGTTTCGCGGCGGACTGCAACAACGTGTATCTTAGCAGTGGTGTAACATACGCAGAAGCGGCCACGAAACAGGACATCAGAATAGTGTTCGGAAAAAGATCCTGACAGAGGAGCCGGAGAGCAGTTTCACGGCTCGTGAAACGAAATTGCTTCCAAGGCCGACAGGAACTGCTGCAGGCAACCTGATAGCCCACGAGTGGGTCACCTCGCTAGAGGCCATTGTTCACACAGCCACACAACGACGCCAGCAGCAAACTTTATCAGGCTGGAAGGCTATGTGACTGTTTTTTAACACTCCCTCAATTTATTACACCTGCACTGGCCTGCAAAATCATCCGTAGAAAATCTGTGGGATATTTTGCAACAGCAGATAAAATGCCACATCAGCACCCCACAATTTGATGCAACTATGAGATAACTGTGTCAACTAGACTGCTTACTGTTGGCCATGTGGTAGCGTGGCCGAGCGGTCTAAGGCGCTGGTTTAAGGCACCAGTCTCTTCGGAGGCGTGGGTTCGAATCCCACCGCTGCCAACTGTTTTAACTTACAAAACCCAGCAGGCTGTACAGTTCACAAATCGTTGAGTGAATGCAGGTATCTATAAATCACTTCAGAGAAAGTTTAGGAAATGTTAATTGAGGACATGTATATAATGAGCCATACGCTGATGATAAAAGCAAAATATTTCTTGATCAATTTATATCTGTTTTTGAACACTGTTGTTCAAAAAGCTACTAAATATAACAGCAAACAGTTTTCAAAGAAACCCTGTGCAGGTATTTAAGCGTCATCAGAAAGAAAAAGAAAACTGTGTGAGATAGCAAGAATTAATAAAGACTCAGAAATAATTTCACACTACAAAAATTATCGTAAATACTGAGAAAGGTTGTCAAAAAATCAAAAATATGTACGTCGCAGTTCCGTTTCAGCCACGCTCGCGAGTGGCCGCTGTTAACTGTTGCGCTGCACTTCAGTGTTTACATCACTGTACTTGTGCTCAGCCGAGTGCCGTCCGTCCGTTAATCTCCGTGTTCGTTCCTGTTCCTTGTGATCTGATCGCTCTTTCTGGTCTTGCTACTGCTACTTGGAATTTCGGTTGTTTAACCGAAATTGCTTCGATGGATTAACCATGGCTACAAACCTCCGGAAGAATACTCTGGTATTTGCTTTTGACAAGGAATCCCGTCCTGTTCAGCCGACATCCCTGGAAATAGATGACTGGATTACACAGGTAATTGGTCTAAATTCTGAAACCGTTCATACCTGGCAACTGGATCAGGAAAAATACTGTGTTTTTGTCAAGTTAATCAGTGCTTCGACTGTTGATAAAGTGTTACGAAAGTGGGACTATGAAGTAGATTTTGTGCATAGAAATGGTTATAAAAGTAAGGTTTCCATCTATAGACTGGACATTCATTACAAAATCGTTCGTGTCTTGAATCTTCCCATTGAAATTGAAAATGATAAGATTAAGGAAGCTCTTTCAAACTACGGAGACGTTAAATCAATTGCAAATGAAAGATGGTCGCCTCGCTTTAAACTGCAGTGTTTTAACGGGGTCCGCTGTGTAGAGATGGACGTTAAGACGAATATTCCGTCTCACATAACTGTTTGTGGGTACAAGGCACAAATTGTTTATACAGGTCAGGAAGCTACATGTCATAATGTAACGAAACCGGCCACTTCAGACAGGAATGTCCGCGGCGAACTGTTGTTCTTAAAAGTAATTTGATACAGCGTCAAAAGCTTACCTTAAATGATCTGTTACCAAAGAATAGCCCGGAACAACTGGTTGAGGATGTTAACGCAGCGGTCCAAGCTGATGTCTCCCTTCACGATAACAGTCAATTTCCCCCGTTAACAACAAAAGGAAACCCTGTTGCCACTACTCGTGAAACTGAAACGCAACCGAAAAAACGACCTCTGGAGATAACTGATAGTTGTTCAGAGGACGAGCTGTCTTGTCCCACTCCATCACTTCGCAAGCAAATACAGTGCGATGAGGAGGCAGAGGAACCTGAAGGCAAAATGCGAATGGAAACTAATGAACAGAAAGATAATACACATACGGTACCAGAAAATGAAGGGGGTGTAAGCAGCATTAATTTGCAAGAAACAACAGGTGCCGTAGCCGATTGCAAAGATCAGAATCTATCTGTTAATAAACAAATTCAGGGAGAGGTTGCAAAACTACAGTCTCCACTTGTTTCCCTCGATCAGAAAGTGAGTGAAATTAATAAAGAACGAGGAAGTGGTGGCCAAACTGAAATCACGGTCAACACCTCAGGGCAGGCGCCGGCAACCGAAATTGCGAAAGCGTCTGCTGCTGCTCCAGATAAGCCGCGAAATAAAATACCGACACAACCAAATGAGAATGTAGCTCGTAACCAAGGGAAGGGAAAATCCGGTAGGGGCGACCCAAGCCCAAAGAATGTTCAGTCCGAAACGGTCGTACACGAATCACTGAAAGAAAAATAAGAAAGTTTACCAGGAAATCAGTCTGCTTGCGTTACAAGAGAAAACATCAGAAGCAGAAAAAAACGGGACAGTAACTAATAAACTGATTGAAGTGTTATTCCATGTTCAGCCTTCCGAGAAAACTGTTACAGCTTAACTGAACCCTGAACCACATGAAACTATATTAGTTCATCAAAACAACTACATAGTGACAGCACAATGACGCAATCTTATTCTGTCACCACTATAAACATAAATAAAATCACGACCGGTTTGAAATTATCGGCCCTTAAGGAATTTTTGTACGAATCCGCGACTGATATTGCCCTGTTACAAGAAGTTCTAATTTCGGATTTGGTAATTCCCGGTTTTGTCAGTTACATAAATGTGTCTCCCGAAACAAGTGTTGGAACAGCTATTTTGGTGAGGGAAGGGATTACAGTAAGCGAGGTGGAATGACTGGAATCCGGAAGGGGAATAGGACTAAATATATATGATGTGACTATCATCAACTTGTACGCCCCTTCAGGAAGTTCTCATCGAGCTGACAAGGCACGTTTCTTCAAAGATGACCTGATATACTTGTTAAGGAAATCGCCAAGACAGTTATTACTTAATTGTGTTTTAAATCGAAAAGATCAGTTACCTAATTTTAATTTCTCAAGTGAACTAAAACAACTAGTTACTGGTTTAGAATTAAAGGATATATGGGAAATCAAATACCCCTCCAGTGTTGAGTTCACTTATGTCACAGCAACATCACGTAGCAGGATTGATAGACTATATATTTCTAAAAATCTTGACACTTCCGTGACAAAAGTAGAAACCATTCCTACGTACTTTTCAGACCATTCAAGTGTCTTAGCTTGCATAAATCTAACAAGACAGCCGGTTCGCCGATTCAAGAATCAGTGGAATTTGAACACTTCCTTGTTAGTAAGTCATGATTTAGAAGATCTGATTAAAGAAACATGGGCAATATGCCTGCGAGCCCGTAGTAGATATGCCACTGCTATTGACTGGTGGGTTAAAATGGCAAAGCCAAAGTTGAGGAAAGTTCTTATTCAATACAGTGCCCAGAGCACAAGGGAAATGAAATGCACTATAGAGTATTACTATTCCGTTTTGAGAGATCTGTATGATCAAGTCTCAGCAGGTTCCTCACTTTGGATAGCAGACATCAAAAAAGTCAAAGCCAAGTTACTTAATATCAAGAGAAGTCAAATGGAAGGGTTAAAAATATAATCGAAGGCAAATTCGTTGTCAGAAGATGAAACTACTTCCCTATACCATTTAGTGAAGCATACGAAAAACGGGAGAAGGACTTTTATTGATGAAATTCGAACGAAACACGGTACGATTCTCAGAACCCAGCAGGATATCATGGACGAGATTTATCGCTATTATTGCGAGCTATATTCTGTACATCAAAGTAGTGATGCTTCCTTGGAAGAATTCCTTGACATCCTAGCCCCACAGCTGACAGAAGATGACAACGAAAATTTTCTAGAGGTTGTCAGTGAAGAAGACGTGTATGAGACTGTGCGCCTCACCACCAAAAAAATCCCCAGGACCGGATGGTCTGCCAGCAGAGTTTTACATCCGTTACTGGCCAATAGTAGGTGCAAAAATCACGGACATTGTAAATGAGGATATTCAGGGTAAAATGATTCCGGCTGAGTTTAAGGAGAGTAAAATTGTTCTGGTGCCAAAAAACAATGGAAACAAAGATTTAAATAATTTTCGTCCAATTTCACTGCTGAATTCTGATTATAAATTAATAGCTAGAATAATAAGCAAGAGAATTTCATGGCTTACAGATAAAATTATTAGTCAACATCAGAACTGTGCGCAAGGCAGAACCGTTTTTCAAAATCTAGCGGAATTCAGGGATATCATTGCAATAACTTCTGTAACAAACATAAAGTGTGCTTTATTGTTTTTAGATTTTTATAAAGCGTTCGATGTAGTAAATCATGAATATCTTCTACAGACATTGAAGAAAATAGGTTTCAACGATAGGGTCATACAGTTGATTTAAGAACATAGCAACTGGAATAAATGCTAAAATAGCGATGAATTGTCAACAATCCAGGCCGATACAAATACAACGAGGTGTTCCTCAAGGAAGTCCTCTGTCCATGTCGCTCTTCGCCATTTCGCTGGAACCTTTCCTCCGACATGTCCATGCTAGATTAAAAGGTTTAACATCATCAGGAAATAAAACAGTTACTATGCTGACGATATAGGGGTCATTATAAAGAATAAGGTTTAACATCATCAGGAAATAAAACAGTTACTATGCTGACGATATAGGGGTCATTATAAAGAATAATGACGAGGTAACCACGCTAGCAACAGTGATTGATTCGTAGTGTAGAGCATCTGGAGCCAATGCAAACGAAAAAAAAGTAAGATGTTAAATCTCAGAGGTTTTGATAATATCAACGTCGAGTGGGCAAAATTAGTCCGACAACATAAAACACTTGGGATCACCCGGACAGCATGCCCTATGAAAATGACGGCTTTAAATTGGAAAGTTGCAGCAGATAAAGTGCAAGGAGCCATTGTAGAGAATTTAACTCGATATATGAACCAAGTTCAAAGAACACAGTATATCAACTCATGCATCCTTGCTAAGGCTTATTATACTGCCCAGCTGTTTCCAATACTGAGAATGATAGCGAGGAGAATAACGTCCAAAATCACCAACTTTTTGTGGAGAGGTGAAGTGTTCAGAGTACCTGCTAAAGTAGCCACTTTAGATCCTAAAAATGGTGGACTACAATTAACTGATATAACGGATAAAGCCTCTGCTCTTTTTGTCAAAAGGCACGTTAATTTAAAGGAGACACACGAGAAAGCATAACCAGCCAACTTTTCGAGATCATTAAACCTCCAAGCCTGCTTCCCCCGATTGACGTGCAGAATATCAACAGCCGCTTACAGTACGTGAGGATTCTCTATGTTGAGTTTAGTTATGTCAATGTCGAACTCAGGCAGTCCCGACACTTAACATCGAGAGTCATAATGCGGGAACGTAAGAAAAGCGAAGGAAGGAACAAAATAGAACGACAGTTTCCAAACATGGAGTGGACTGAGTTTTGGAAAAACATTAGTTCTAATGTGCTCACGCTAATATAAAAACGTCATGGTACAAGACAGTTAACAACATAGTTAGCACCAATGAAAGACTGCACGCAATCGGACTATGTGAAACAAATTTATGTTAACAAAGCCATCTAGTTGACACAGTAATTCATAGATATACTTGCAGTGGTCACATGAATAGTTGGAAGTGGATCCGGGAGCAAATAGCTCTGATTAAAAGAACATCCCCTCAGTATATATCGCTGTCATTGATACACAGGCCTGAAGCACGCTATTTCCCAGAAGCAAAAAATAACGCTGTGTACTGGTTGCTGGGACATTTTGTTAACTACGTCCTTAACAAATTAGGATTAGATAGCATCGTAGAGTTCAAGGCACACATGCTGTGTGAGTTCCACAAAATTAGAAGTTATTCGACTCACAAGAAAAAGATCGGTAATATGTTAAAAATTGTATTTGAAAGAATGGGCATAGGTTAATATAAAAAAGACGACTGTGTTGACAGTGATGTATTGTAGTTACCTTAAGGATACTATTTAAGATGTTACAGTATATTTATGATGTGTGCTTTTTCTACTTCAGAGAGTAGTTTTTGCAACTTATAAGCTAATGTGCAGAACTTATGTGACATTGAGACTGTGTGTCTAATAGCGTCAAAAAGCAAAACTTTAAAGGTGCATTATTGGCTTATACTAGAAATTTGGAAATAGACAGTTTTTATAGAAATGTCCTTATCGATTGGTTAAAACCATAAGATTCTATCTGATAAATGTAATATTCAATAGCTGGCAAATTGCCCTGTTCATTTTTGCACTGTGATGTGCAAGTCAGTTTCGCAGTGAAAGACTGATTATATAGATCTGATCACTTCAGATAATTAAGATTCAATTAATGTCCAGAAAATGTAGTTGGAAGGCTAGTCAACTTTATTATATATCTCCTTTCCGCCATTCTCAAGTATTTCAGAAATTGTCTAATATGACTATTAAATTGTTTTATATTTAAAATTATCCCACCAACTTGCTGATATCCATCATAAAGAACTAATTATGCTTCTGTAAAGATTGGAGCTCATGTAATTCAAAGTGCAGATTTTCTTCCTTCAGGTTGAAGTTTGAATGTCTTTAAAAAAAAATTTCTTGATGTTTAGCTTAATTCTTTCTGGTAATTTAGTCAGTAACACAATCTTCTGTTGTCTTTTTGTAACGTCAGGGCAATTGAAATGATCAAACCATTTTGTTTCAATAACTTCATGTATGTATAACTTGTATGTATTTGGAATGTGTAAAATTGTTTTTTTAATAAATGTTTTTATACAAAAAAGCGGTCTAAGGCGCTGGTTTAAGGCACCAGTCTCTTTGGAGGCGTGGGTTCGAATCCCACCACTGCCAAATGTTTTTAACTTACAAAACCTAGCAGGGTGTACAGCTAAGAAAACGTTAAGTAAAAGCTGGTATCTATAAATCACTTCAGAGAAAGTTTAAGAAATATTGATTGAGGACATGTAAATAATGAGCCATACGCTGATGATAAAAGCAACATATCTCTTGATCAATTTATATCTGTTTTTGAACACTGTTGTCCAAAAAAGCTGCTAAATGTAACAGCAAACAGTTTTCAAAGAAACCCTGTGCAGGTAATTAAGCGTCATCAGAAAGAAAAAGAAAACTGTGTGAGATAGCAAGAATTAATAAAGACTCAGAAATAATTTCACACTACAAAAATTATCGTAAATACTGAGAAAGGTTGTCGAAAAATCAAAAATATGTACGTTAATGATTAAAATAACAACTCAGGCAATAAAATCAAATCAGTACGGAATATTGTTCGAAGAAAAACAGGAAAAGTAACCACTGGGTAGGTAGTATTACTATTAAAGAGAATGAGATTATTTTAACTAACAGCTCACAGTAGCCACTGTATTTAACAACCATTTCTTAAGTGTAGGTGAAAAAATTGGTGATAATGTTCAATGAAAAAGCCAAGCACTACACAGAAGAGTCAATTTGAGAAATCTTGGATTAATTTTCGTCTAACAACCTCTTGTGAAATAAGGAAAAAGGTAAATCATTAAATCTCTGAAAAATAAATGTTCTGGTGGAGTACATTATATCTGTAACAAGATATTAAAACAATGTGGAGCAATTACAGCTCATGTTCTGAGTCACATATGTAACAGATCACTAAGTCAAGGTATTTTCCCAGACTGGTTAAAGTATGCCATTGTCAAGCCTCTCTACAAAAGAAGGATCCCCAGATGTCAATAATTACCGGCCAGTATCCTTGCTTACAGCATTTTCAAAAATCATCGAGAAAGTAACATACTCAAGAGTGGTTAGCCATCTCAACAGTAATGGGATATTTAGTAAATCACAGTTCGGGTTTCAAAAATGCTGTTCCACTGAGATAGCAATAAACAATTTCACTGCACACATAATAGTCTTTAAATAGTAAAATGTCATGAATAGGAATTTCCTGTGACTTATCCAAAGCATTTGACTGTGTGAACCATGACATTATATTACAGAAATTACAATTCTACGGTATAAATGGAACAGCATATGAGTGGTTTTGTCATGTCTATAGAACAGGAAGAAAATGTTTCCTTAAATGGTTTAAGTGATTTAAGGAAATTTGCCCCTTTAGCAAACTGGAGTGAAATTACATTAGGTGTTCCGAGTGAGGTAGCCCAGTGGCTAGCACACTTGACTTGCATTCGGGAGGACGACGGTTCAATCACACATCCTGCCATCCTGATTTAGATTTTCCGTGATTTCCCTAAACTGCTCCAGGCAAATGCCAGGACAGTTCCTTTGAAAGGGCATGGCCGAGTTCCTTCCCTAATCCGATGAGACCGATGACCTCGCTGTCTGGTCTCCTCCCCCAAACAACCCACAACCCAACATTAGGTGTTTCACAGGGTTCGATCATGAGTCCCCTTCTGTTCTTGATATTTGTGAATGACCTCCCTTCGTATCTGAAACAAGAAGCTAAACTTACACTGTTTGCTGATGACACAAGCATCATTATTAGTCCAGTAAAAGAAACTTGAATAGAAAAAGATATTAATTGGTTTTCTGCAAATGGGCTTGCTCTGAACTTTGAAAACACGCAGTACATACAATTTTCTGCTGCAAGGAGTACAGGTCCTTTAATAAATATAACACATCAACGTAAGTCAATAGCCAGTGTAAGCATACTAAGTTTTTGGTTGTACATATAGATGATAATCTTAATTAGAAAATTAATATTTTGGATCTCCTAAAGCGACTAGGTTCAGCAACTTTTGCAATCAGGGTAATTGCCAATTTTGAGGACACAGAAATTAGTTAGCTAACATACTTTGCATACTTTCCTCTCTGATGTCATAAGGAATATATTTTGGGGTAACTCAACACTTAGGCAAAAAGTAGTCACTGCTCAAAAGAAGGTAGTTGGAACAACGTGTGGGGCTCATAGTTGCACATCTAGTAGGCATCTGTTTAAGAGGTTAGGAAGTCTTACAGTAGCCTCATAGTACATTCACTCAGTAATGAAATTTGTTCTCAACAACATGGATCAATTTAAAAACAGCACTCAGATTCATTACTGTAATACTAGAAGAAAGAAAGACTTACATTATCCTCTACTTTAGGACACAGGGTACTTTTCCGGCTCAATATTATGAACAATCAGCACCTACTTCTTTCAGGCACAGTTTATAATGTACATGTTTTACAGATTTTTGGTTGATATCAGGTAATGCATACAGTTTCTAAACAAATTAGAAGTATTTTGAATATTTTTGAACCTGCTTAGGGTTATTAAAAAAATTACAAAGAAATTGATGCAATTTTGTTTCCAAAATGCTTCCTCAAATTGAGGTACCATTTAATCCAATGTTATACATTTCAAGGAGTTCACATTTTTACTGGATATGCATAACATGATGGCTGAGGTACTAGACCTATTTAACTCCACCTATTATGTACAGCACCTGGATAAAAAATATCACATTTCATATTTTAATTTTTATAATTTTTCCTAATAACAATGTTATTTTTCTATAATTTAATTGATTCTGCAATAAGGTTTAGGTCTACTACATATGTATGGACTATTGCAAGTTACAGAAACAAAAACAGAATAATACCCTATAAACTTTAGGAAATATTTGTACCTGAATTCTGAAAAATACATGGGAAATTGCGAATGAAGATATGGGTCGAATTAAACTGCGCCTCAGAACATTCCTGAAGCATAGTCTTCATCCTTCAGCATTTCTTTATCTTCAAGCTTCCTCTTGGCATTTCTTTTAGCACTTCTTCCTTCTTTGGTAACTTGAAGAGCGAATCTTTCAGCTTCATGCACCAATTGTCTGTCACACACAAGCAATTGATCTTCCATATTAGAGCCACATTGTATGTCTAAATTTCTCAGGACTTCCAACCTTCCTGTCACTTCATCATTGAAACGTATCACTGCATCTAGTACACCAACTTTTAATGTATTTAGTCCTACAAAAACATTCTTGGGTAATCTTTCCCATATGCAATGGTTGAAACTTTCATCTGTATTACGTTTACTAAGCAAAACCGGGTCACTCAGGTCTCTAAAAACTGGTTTTATTTCACTCATAACTGTCTCAGGAGTGAATGGTTATGATGGTATATTTGACCACATTCTTTTGGTTTTTGGTAACCTCACCGAGATTGAGGAAGCTACGAAGAGAAATGAAAGTAAAGTTGCTATCTGATGGAATATCTCCGCCTGATGGACGCAGATGTTAGCGTCTTTGAGAGGGGAAATTTTCGACTTCTTGAATATCTACTACTGCAGCATGCGCGAAGATATTCCACACATCTCCAATTTCTTCTTACAATACATCTGTTACATAAGGATTTTGTTGCCTAACCCCAAAAAAACTCACCCCAGACTGATTCCTAAGCGCAGTCCTTGGTAACGTACACTGAATGAAAAAAATGGCTACACCGAAAAATAATTGAGGTACAGTAATGAAATTTCGGGAATACATTTGTCTAGGTAGCATATTTAAGTGATTGATGTTGCAAGATCAAAGATTAATGTAAGCGCGAGATGTTAAATGCTGGTACATTAATAACTGGTGTAGTTGAATGCAAGCATGCAAACGTACATGCATTGTCCTGTACAGATGCCGGATGTCAGTTTATGGACAGGAATTCCATGTCTGTTGCACTTGGTCAGTCAATAGAGAGACGGTTAATACTGTTTGTAGATGACATTGGAGTTGTCGTCCGATGATGTCTCATATTGGCTTGATTGGAGACAGATCTGGTGATCGAGCGGGCCAAGAAACTTGTCGACACTCTGTAAAGTATGTTGGCTTGCACCAGAGGTATGTGGGCGAGTGTTATCCTCTTGGCAAACATCCCCAGCAATTCTGTTGATGAATGGCCGCACAATAGGTCGAATTACCAGACTGACGTAGAGATTTGCAGTCAGGGAGCGTGGTATAACCACGAGAGTGCTCCTGGTATCATACGACATTGCACCCTAGAGGATAACTCAAGGTGTAGGTCCAGTGTGTCTAGCATGCAGACACGTTGTTTGCAGGCTGTCAACTGGCATTATTCTAACCAACATACGGCCATCACTGGCACAGAGGCAGAATCAGATTTCATCAGAAAACAAAGCAGACCTCCACCTCACTCTCCTATGAGCTCTCGCTTGACACCACTGACTTGAGATCAGAGGAATGCACGTTACAGGGCTCTCGCTCGAAGCTGTCCTTGAAGTAACCGGTTTTTAAAACTTGGTTGTGTCATTGTGGTTCCAACTGCTGCTCAAATTGCTGCTGCAGATGCAATACAATGTGGCAGAGCCACACGCCTTACACGATGGTCGTCCCTTTTGGCAGTGCCATGTGGCCATCTAGAGCCCAGTCTTCTTGTGCCCGTACATTCTCGTAACCATCGCTGTCAGTAGTCATGTACAATGGCTATATTCCTGCTACTTTTTACGTAATATTGCAGAAGGAAGACCGAGCTTCTCATACCTCTATTAAATAGGGGTATGAGAAGCTCGATCTATGTTGAGGTGTTGATAATGGCATCTTTGCCTCCTTAAAGGCATTCTTGACTAACAACTCGCGACGTCAAATCTCAAGGGAAACGCTCACGACGGTTACGGCGTTTACTTAACGCAAACCTGATTTGCATCCTCATTGTGGCGCTATTAGCGCCACTCTTATGCGATTGGCGCGAAGTATGAATAGATACAATCATTCAGATGCAGCAATACGCCTGCCTACTCTCGTTTATGTTGCACAACTGCTTCTTGATTTTGCGTCTTTTTTTCAGTGTATTTTATTATTTTCTTGTTTTCTGTCTTCCATTCAACCGTTTGGCGCCTGTGAGGCATTGTAGATGAGACACTAAAGGCGTCTTGAGTTTTCGAAACATTGGAGGCCACTAAAGGAGGTCAGATGTGCCCGCAACAACTATTGTGATGGCAGCTGATCTTGTATGGAGAGTCTTTTACCGTCTGGATGGCCTGGCTTATATCGTCTTTAATAGATCTAATTTCCTGAAAGCCGTAGTGGCACTGGCTGATTCCATGGGATTCCTCTGGTGCACGCAACTGATCATACAATAGTTTCTCCCGGATTTTTGTCAGAGGAAAATTTTACAAACTACTGATAAGCTTCCCATTCGTGGTGTGTCATTTAACAGAGTTATCAGGGGTGGAGAAATCTGCAGTGCTATTTGCTGAAGAATTATGGGATGCATTTTGCCAAGGCAGGAAGTTTAGCCTTTCCTCATCCTTACTATTGCTACCGCAACCCTCTCTTGAGAAAAGGGAATGGTGACAGTCGCGTGAATGGTGACAGTCGCGTTTGTATACTTCGAGATAAGGCTCATTTTGAGCAGGCGGTGATGTTGCGCGTCCGTGCTTGGACATTTGACAGAAAGGAGTGAGTCAAGAATGTAAAGAGAAACTGCATCTCCCTCCCTGAGGCGCTGCCTCGTCACCTTATCCACTCTCTAGAAGCACACAGGGCTTTCAGTCTTTTGCGACAGAAGTCTATATGTTGTAGCGTTTATAACAAATAAGCACATGGCGAGTTGTAATGTTGTGTAAAATGTCTCAAGTCCCACTGTTGGGAAGCATATTGTGACGTAATTGCGTCTTGATAGCAAGTGTGACAATTCACTTGGTGATAGCTTATCCACTTCTCATTGGCTG
The DNA here is from genome assembly GCF_023864345.2 of Schistocerca serialis cubense. Taxonomy (NCBI): domain Eukaryota; kingdom Metazoa; phylum Arthropoda; class Insecta; order Orthoptera; family Acrididae; genus Schistocerca; species Schistocerca serialis. The sequence goes on from NC_064638.1 coordinate 1,092,644,007, forward strand.
ATTGTAGCATGGACTACTGCGGGAGTGTCACTTCTCCTGAACACTGGTGGGTCAAAATTTTTGAGACAGCTAATCTACTGTCCCTTACGAGAGGGAGACAAGACAAGAGTAGTTGCCAGTGTAAGCTCGCGATTAGCAATAGTTGGTAGCATGAGCTGTAGTGTGCCCACTACTCAAAATGTGTGTAAAAGTATTACAACTCCCTAATATTGACTGGAATGAAAAATGCTGCTATCATAAAACAAAAAAAGAACGAAGTGTTCTGGGTAGAATTAGGCATGTTGTTGTTGTCCTGAGACTGGTTTGATTCAGCTGTCCATGCTACTCTATCCTCTGCAAGCTTCTTCATCTCCCAGTAGCTACTGCAATCTACATCCTTCTGAATCTGTTTAATGTATTCATCTCTTGGTCCCCCTCTACGATTTTTACCCTTCACGCTGCCCTCCAATACTAAATTGGTGATCCCTTGATTCCTCAGAGCATGTCCTACCAACTTCTAGTCAAGTTTTGCCACAAACTTCTCTTCTCCCCAATCCTATTCAATACCTGCTCATTAGTTATATGATCTACCCATCTAATCTTCAGCATTCTTCTGTAGCACCACATTTCGAAAGCTTCTATTCTCTTCTTGTCCAAACTAGTTATCGTCAATGTTTCACTTCCATACATGGCTACGCTCCATACAAATACTGTCAGAAACGACTTCCTGACACTTAAATCAATACTCGATGTTAACAAATTTCTCTTCTTCAGAAACGCTTTCCTTGCCATTGCCAGTCTACATTTGATATCCTCTCTACTTCGACCATCAACAGTTATTTTGCTCCCCAAATAGCAAAACTCCTTTACTACTTTAAGTGTCTCATTTTCTAATCTAATTTCCTCAGCATCACCCGACTTAATTCGACTACATTCCATTATCCTCGTTTTGCTTTTGTTGATGTTCATCTTATACCCTCCTTTCATGACACTGTCCATTCCGTTCACCTGCTCTTCCAAGTCCTTTGCTGTCTCCGACAGAATTACAATGTCATCGGCGAACCTCAAAGTTTTTATTTCTTCTCCATGGATTTTAATACTTACTCCGAATTTTTCTTTTGTTTCCTTCACTGCTTGCTCAATATACAGATTGAATAACATCGGGGACAGGCTACAACCCTGTGTCACTCCCTTCCCAACCATTGCTTCCCTTTCATGCCCCTCGACTCTTATAACTGCCATCTGGTTTCTGTACAAATTGTAAATAGTCTTTCGCTCCCTGTATTTTACCCCTGCCACCTTCAGAATTTGAATGAGAGTATTCCAGTCAACATTGTCAAAAGCTTTCTCTAAATCTACAAATGCTAGAAATGTAGGTTTGCCTTTCCTTAATCTAGCTTCTAAGATAAGTCGTAGGGTCAGTATTGCTTCATGTGTTCCAACATTTCTACGGAATCCAAACTGATCTTCTCCGAGGTCAGCTTCTACCAGTTTTTCCATTCGTCCGTAGAGAATACGCGTTAGTATTTTGCATCCGTGACTTATTAGACTGATTGTTCGGTAATTTTCACATTTGTCAGCACCTGCTTTCTTTGGGATCGGAATTATTATATTCTTCTTGAAGTCTGAGGGTATTTCGCCTGTCTCATACATCTTGCTCACCAGATGGCAGAGTTTTGTCAGGACTGGCTCTCCCAAGGCTGTCAGTAGTTCTAATGGAATGTTGTCTACTCCCAGGGCCTTGTTTCGACTAAGGTCTTTCAGTGCTCTGTCAAACTCTTCACGCAGTATCGTGTCTCCCATTTCATCTTCATCTATATCCTCTCCCATTTCCATAATATTGTCCTCAAGTGCATTGCCCTCGTATAGGCCCTCTATATACTCCTTCCACCTTTCTGCTTTCTCCAAAGGTCACTTTAATTTTCCTGTAGGCAATATCTATCTTACCCCTAGTGAAATAACCCTCTACATCCTTACATTTGTCCTACAGCCATTCCCGCTTAGCCATTTTGCACTTCCTGTCGATCTTGTTTTTGAGACGTTTGTATTTCTTTTTGCCTGCTTCATTTCCTGCGTTTTTATATTTTCTCCTTTCATCAATTAAATTCAATATTTCTTCTGTTACCCAAGGATTTCTACTAGCCCTCGTCTTTTTACCTACTATGTCCTCTGCTGCCTTCACCACTTCATCTCTCAAAGCTACCCATTCTTCTTCTACTGCATTTCTTTCCCCCATTCCTGTCAGTTGTGCCCTTATGCTCTCCTTGAAACTCTGTACAACCTCCGGTTCTTTCAGTTTATCCAGGTCCCATCTCCTTAAATTCCCACCTTTTTGCAGTTTCTTCAGTTTTAATCTACAGTTCATAACCAATAGATTGTGGTCATAGTCCACATCTGCCCCTGGAAATGTCTTACAATTTAAAACCTGGTTCCTAAATCTCTGTCTTACCATTATGTAATCTATCTGAAACCTGTCAGTATCTCCAGGCTTCTTCCACGTATACAGCCTTCTTTTATGATTCTTGAACCAAGTGTTAGCTATGATTAAGTTGTGCTCTGTGCAAAATTCTATCAGGCGGCTTCCTCTTTCGTTTCTTACCCCCAATCCATATTCACCTACTACGCTTCCTTCTCTCCCTTTTCCTACTACCGAATTCCAGTCACCCATGACTATTAAATTTTCGTCTCCCTTCACTATCTGAATAATTTCTTTTATTTCATCATACATTTCTTCAATTACTTCGTCATCTGCAGAGCTAGTTAGCATATAAACTTGTACTACTGTAGTAGGCGTGGGCTTCGTGTCTATCTTGGCCACAATAATGCAGCCCGCATCTCGTGGTCGTGCGGTAGCGTTCTCGCTTCCCACGCCCGGGTTCCCGGGTTCGATTCCCGGCGGGGTCAGGGATTTTCTCTGCCTCGTGATGGCTGGGTGTTGTGTGATGTCCTTAGGTTTGTTAGGTTTAAGTAGTTCTAAGTTCTAGGGGACTGATGACCATAGATGTTAAGTCCCACAGTGCTCAGAGCCATTTGAACCACAATAATGCGTTCACTATGCTGTTTGTAGTAGCTTACCCGCACTCCTGTTTTTTATTCATTATTAAACCGACTCCTGCATTACCCCTATTTGATTTTGTATTTATAACCCTGTATTCACCTGACCAGAAGTCTTGTTCCTCCTGCCACTGAACTTCAGTAATTCCCACTATATCTAACTTGAACCTATCCATTTCCCTTTTTAAATTTTCTAACCTACCTGCCCGATTAAGGGATCTGACATTCCACTCTCCGATCCGTAGAACGCCAGTTTTCTTTCTCCTGATAACGACGTCCTCTTGAGTAGTCCCCGCCCAGAGATCCGAATGGGGGACTATTTTACCTCCGGTATATTTTACCCAAGAGGACACCATCATCATTTAATCATACAGTAAAGCTGCATGCCCTTGCGAAAAATTACGGCCGTAGTTTCCCCTTGCTTTCAGCCGTTCGCAGTACCAGCACAGCAAGGCTGTTTTGGTTAATGTTACAAGGCCAGATTAGTCAATCATCCAGACTGTTGCCCCTGCAACTACTGAAAAGGCTACTGCCCCTCTTCATCAACCACACGTTTGTCTGGCCTCTCAACAGATACCCCTCCGTTGTGGTTGCACCTACGGTACGGCTATCTGTATCGCTGAGGCATTCAAGCCTCCCCACCAACGGCACGGTCCATGGTTTTGGGGGGGGGGGGGGGAGCATGTTAAAGAAGGAAATTAACTTTTCGACTTATGTGGCAGCTTCAAAGACATTTAGAGCAAAACATTTTGACATAGTGCACTTTCTTAGTTGTTATGTTAGTATTCATGGCATGTAACATAATACATCGTGTCAAGTAAATTAACATGATACAAGATGTAATGTCATGTAACTTGAGACGTATCATCTACTATTGCACATGTCATGTCATAAAGTTTAGGTTGCATGCACCCTCCTCTCGGATACTTCCTATTGTAGATGTATCCCACCCTCTAGAAGCACATAAATTTGTCTATTTGTTCTTACAACCCTCATCATACATATAACATTGGGGGGGGGGGGGGGTTGGGGGAGTTAGTGGTCTCCTTGGAGAATAAAATCAATCACCCTCGCACAGAAATCAAAAAATTGTTTTAGAGTCCCCTGATGACCAAATCCATCCCCAGAAATTTTATCTCCCCAAGAAAAAAATGTTTTAGTTGTTACATGTATGCTCTTCAGCTGTATGAGACACATTGATTACTGTGGCTAGCGAATCTTCTGGATTGTGGGCGCAGGATCAGGCACTTTAAACTATAAATTGCAAGATGCAGGCGTGGCAGCACCTTGCGGCTAAGAGAGTCCACTGCCTTTGGGAAGTATGGTTAATTCGTAAAAAAAACCGCAAATATGTCAATATATATCGTTTTAAACATCCTTGAAGCTGTAGATAAGTCGAAAAGCCATTCTTTTATATCCCTAACTTTGACATACCTTTTTGTGCTGTATGAAAGGAGTATTTTTCAATCTGGTTCCCAACTTTTACTCTACTACAGAATGTTGCAACAACCAATCGAAGTTAAGTATGGTTGGCTGAAAGATGCAGAAGAACTACGAAACAATGTATGCATGACAAAATACCATCACCTTTTCAATTCTGTGCGCAAATTCACGAACTTAAGCTTTTTTCCAAAAATAAATCTTCTAGAAGACAGCATAGCAGTCTTTGAAGACTTTATGTGCAACTTTAGATCACTATACGTGGCAACGCATAAAGCTTTCACGAAACAACAGGATAACCAGTAATTATATGTATTTATACAAAATTTGAACCGATTCGCACAATTTTGAAACATAGGAGTGGTGTGCGTAAAAAAACTCACAAAAAATCTCTTTTTTGCATGTAGAATCCAATGGAAGCTAGGTTTTTGAAAGCAAGTTTTCAATTTTATCGTAATAACGCATTTTTTATTTACACTGTTCAAAACAATTAGGGGATCATGTGGGATATCATACACAATAGATACATGGTAACGTATTTTATTCAGATATCGGTTACAATTGTAATTTATGTGTGATACAGTGCGATATTTAGCTGTCTCAAGTCTTCACTTGAGGGTTACATGGCATTTACGTAGAGCGAGGCACCATGGTGCTACCATAATAGTGAAACAGTCATTCTCGTTGCCCTCTAGTATGGCATGTGATCATCTCGGACGGCCAGTACACTTGCACACCTGCGTGGCATGGACATCAATCAGCTCTTCAGGGATATTTGGCCATTCTACCACGAGTGCAATATCCAGCTCTGCAACCGTTGTGGGAGGTGCTTGTCTAGGCTGCAGTGCGTCTGCCAAGTGATTCCCAGACATGATCAATCTAGTTTAAGTCCGGTGAACAAGCTGGTCACTCCATTCGTTCAATTCCCTCAGCTTCAAGCATGTTGTCCACCAGTGCAGCTCTGTGGGGACGAGCGTTATCGTCCAGCAGAAGGAACGCATCTCCTATGGCACCAGCGTAGGGCACAGCAAAAGGTCGAAGGATCTCGTCTCTACACCTCTGAGCAGTCAAAGAGCCATTCTGAACGGCACAGAGGTCCGTACGTCCGCCAATACTGAATCCTGCCCACACCATTCGTCGACCACCATGATATGGTGATGTTTCCTGCACATAAACAGGATTGTTCCGAGTTCCACGTTCTCTCCAGATGAGGGAACGACGATTGTCCGGCTGAACACAAAATCTTGACTCATCTGTGAACAGCACCCAGCGCCATTCGTTACGATTCCAATCCTGACGTTCCTCTGCCCAGATTCTGGGACACACAACATAGGCCTCCGTGCGTAGAGCCACATTCCCGAAAGAGAATTCGGACTGTTTGTGTTGATATTGCACGTCCTGTTGCTGACTGGAGCGTGCGTTGCAGCTGAGTTGCATCCAGCGTCCTGTCTCGACGGGCTGTTAACCGGAGATAACGGTCAAATGGTTCAAATGGCTCTGAGCACTATCGGACTTAACATCTGAGGTCACCAGTCCCCTAGAACTTAGAATTACTTAAACCTACCTAACCCGAGGATATCACACATATTCATGCCCGAGGCAGGATTCGAACCTGCGACCGTAGCGGTCGCGCGATTCCAGACTGAAGCGCCTAGAACCGCTCAGCCACTCAGGCCGGCACTAACGGTCATCTGTTACTGATGTTCCCCTTGGACGACCTTGGCCTTGCCTTCTTTTAACGGTTCCTGTTGTCTCAAATCGCTTCCACATTACACTTTTTGAGACTCCAACAGGTGCAGCCACCTCCCTCTGTGTCTGTCCCGCTTCCAACCGTCCTATGGCTCTCCATGCCATAGTTTCGGGTAAGTCACATTGTTGTTGCATTGCACTACCTGGTCACTACATCATCTGAACCCAACTGCTTATATAATTGGTTTCGTAGAGTAAACACAAGTCAACACCAACCTGATTTTCAGACACACGCACGGTGCATGAAGTATCAGTGAGTGTGTCGTCTGTGTGCAGAATGAGGAACGCGCGCGGACTATCTGAATTTGACAGAGGGCAGGTAATGATGGCCCAGAGGCTCGGCACAAACTGCACGACTTGTCGGATGTTCGAGAAGTACTGTGGTGAGTGTATCCAACACGTGTCGAAACCAAGGCGACACGATGTCCAGACGTCTCGGAGATGGGCACTCACCCCTCATTACAGATATCAGACGTCGCAGGCTGGACAGAAGTAATACAGAACAGGCGGCGAATTGTGGCGGAACTAACATCAGGCTTTAAGCTGGGTAGAGTACGAATGTTGCTGAACACATAGTGTACCGAACACCCCTAAAGACAGGCTTCCACAGCCGACGACCCATGCATGTGCCAATGTTAAGACCACGACTTCGGCAACTACGACTGAAGTGGACACGTGACCATCGGCACTGGAAGTTGGCATAGTGGCAGAGCGTTGCATGGTCCGATGAAACACGGTACCTTCTTCGTCACGCCGATGGGAGAGCGCGAATCTGTCGTCTTCCAGGGGAACAACTGTACTGCGGGACGGAGACAAGCCGGTGGCGGCTCCATTATGTTCTGGGGAACATTCATGTGGGCATCCATGGGTTCAGTGGAGCTCGTTGAAGGCACCATGACCACCAAGGACTATCGTACACCGGCTGCGGATCACTACACCCCTTCATGACGATCATGTTTCCTGACGGCAGTGTCATTTTCCACGAAGATATTGCGCCCTGTCTCAAGGCCAGGAGTATGATGCATTGGTTCGAGGAACACAGTGGCGAGCTGCAATTTGTGTACTGCCCCCCTCCCCCCCCCCCCCTCCGAACGAACACATCTAGGATGTGATCGAACGTGGCCCCCGTCAACGCCTCCCCGGTATTTTCGGGAATTTGGTGACTTCTGTGTGCAAATGGGGTGCCAACTCCCTCCAGCGACCTACCAAGGCCTCGTTGTTTCCATGGCACAACGCGCCGCCTCTGTTATCCGTGCCAAAGGTGGACATACCAGCTATTAGGTATGTGATCGTAATGCTCTGGATGATCAGTGTACATTCGTGATATCAGCTACCGAATACCAGAATGAGATTTCCACTCTGCAGCGGAGTGTGCGCTGATATGAAACTTCCTGGCAGATTAAAACTGTGTGCCGGACCGAGACTCGAACTCGGGACCTTTGCCTTTCGCGGGCAAGTGCTCTACCAACTGAGCTACCCAAGCACGACTCACGCCCCGTCCTACAGCTTCACTTCTGACAGTACCTCGTCTCCTACCTTCTAAACTTTACAGAAGCTCTCCTGCGAAACTTGCAGAACTAGCACTCCTGAAAGAAAGGATATTGTGGAGACATGGCTTAGCCACAGCCTAGGGGATGTTTCCAGAATGAGATTTCCACTCTGCAGCGGAGTGTGCGCTGATATGATGAAACTTCCTTAGGAAGAGAGCTTCTGTAAAGTTTGGAAGGTAGGAGACGAGGTACTGGCAGAAGTGAAGCTGTGAGGACGGGGCGTGAGTTGTGCTTGGGTAGTTCAGTCAGCCGGCACGGTTGCTCAGCGCGTTCGGTCAGAGGGTTACGTGCCCTCTGTAATAAAAAACTGGGGTGATCGATCATCAACGAACTTAAACGGATGTCTTACGACGTCCGCTCTGAGCAGACGCAACGAACAAAGGCGAACAAAATGAGATTAAAAAAAAAAAATTGTTCGTAGACCACTTGCCCGCGAACGGCAAAGGTCCTGAGTTCGAGTCTCGGTCCGGCACACAGTTTTAATCTGCCAGGAAGTTTTAGCTACCGAATAGTTTTTTTTTTTTTTTTTTTTTTTTTTAAGATGATATGCGTAGATGCTATTCTCCATCAAGTACACATACAATCACGGATACTTGCCAGATGTTTTAGGAACAGTAAACTATATTTACGACCCAACAGCCTAGGTCTACAGTATATTACCATTATGTACCGTTTTTATAAATTGGTATAGGAGTTCGTGGCACTGCAGCACAACAAACCGAGAAAGAATGGACGTGTCTTGTATAGATCTTTAATGCGTTGTTGCAGTTAGACTGTGTGTGCAAGCTTGCCGATGCAGATTTTGAGTTGAAGTGTACAACATTAATTTGAAGGACATAGTTAGAATCAGCGAAACGTGGATGTAGTTAAAATCAGCGAAACGTGGATGAAGGCTGATCAAATTGTTGCGAAAGAGTGAAATGACGAAAGAGAAAAAACGTATGATGCTCTTCGGTAAGAAATGTTGTAGATTTATCCGTTTACATGCTGGTACATCCAAGACGTGTCCCGTCGGCCGACAGCTTTTCGCACTGAAGAAAACGCGTGAGTACCACGTAGAATCAAGTCGAGATACATTTTTAAGTTAATTCTAAAGTTATTTGTTTACTAGTTCAGAAATTCTTTACTGTACTTTACACTATGCTGTTATAAATGACAAGTATCCATCACTGTTCTCGCGAAAGGAAGAAATTATTATGAGATTAATAGAAAACCACGTTACTGTTGACAATGGACTGAAATTAGTAGCTGTTAATGACGAGGTAGATTATAATTATGAACGTCACTGCCACTTCAACGCGGTTGAACTCATTTCGACGAAAGTGAAAGCAAATAAAAAAAATTGTATCAATGATGTTCATAAACTGACTATTCATGGTTTGGAAAACGTCATCGTAAAGGACTGAATTCGGGTAGTGACCCAAATGATACGTGTAAATAAACTTAATGGTCTGCTGAAGATTGTGTAACTAACCACTACTTCCACCTGTTCAACTGCTTCTGGAGTAATCTTGTGTAAGAATTATTCTATACAGTGTCCACCCATATCAGAACAATTCTGGTACTGGTGACTAACATTCGATGAAAGAATGTAAAAAAGAACTTTACCTGCTATTTGAGAAGTTGTTCCTATGTGCCCTGTCGTTTACAATCGAGTGACAGTTGATGACAGCTACTGCATCGATGAACGTTGCAGGCATTAACAAACAGTCGAAATTTAACTAGTTCCTCTTCAAAAATCACTACAGATACATTGCTGGCTGCTTCATCGAGAGAAACGGGATACAAATCCAAGAAATGAAAGAAGTTCCACAATAACTGTTTTTCTCACTGTATGTGATTTTATGAGCTAACATGTATACGAACAATAAAGGTACTTACAAAAAAGAATGAATTTTCTTCCCGAAAAGCTAGTGATGTTATTCATTCGAGTGAGAGATTCCCAAGTACCCATGATCGCGCGATCAACATTAACCATAAACACAGTTTCTCTAAGATGCTTCACTTGTTTGTCATCGTCTCCAAACAATAACACTGACAAAGAGAAATACGTTGGTGTAGAATAATATCGAAGGATGTGCTTCAACACGCCTAACGACGCGGAGAAAAAGATATTTAGAAAGTTTTCGAGGAATATATTTGGCGTTCACTCACTCATATTTCTCAGAATGGATAATACAACGATTATTGGCCTAATACTTCAGGGTTAGTTTAGAATGAACTAATAAACCGTCGATTCTTTAAAAAAAAACTGGAACTACCATGTATAAAGCAGCTTCAAACGTCTATTTATTTTACAAATCAGCAAGTAAATGAGAAAAAATTTAGGAAATTTTTGGAAAATGCTTAAAGTTTTTTGGAAGTCACTGCGCCCTCTCATTACGAAATTTAGTAAAGAAGTAATAAATTAAAACATTATGCTTGATGTTGAAGTTTTACTGTGCCCCATTTTAAGCAAAAGCTTAAATGTTTATGATACCATATGTTTTGAACCATGTATCGTACGATGATATAATTTTGCAGGTGCATTCAGTGATATATGTGCATTCTGTATGCAAACTGTGTTGCAAAATAAAGTCGAAAGTAAAGTAGCAATAAATTAAAATATCGTGTCTGACGATGAAGTTTGACTGCATGAACAGCGAAAAGGTGGTAACTGATAACTTTTTTTTTCCTTTCGTCATTCTGTCTAGCGTGTCAGCGTGATAAACTTTCGTAGGTCTGAAATTATGTGTAAAATTCGTTGGAAGTCGCTAAGTTCTCTAATTCTCAAATAGTGGATGAATAAATTCCTGGCATTTGCACGCCATCAGTTAGCAACCTAAAGACAAACATACAGTTTCTAACTGTAATACTTGTGTTAAACTTTTAACATAAGATTATACTTCTTAATGAGCATATTATGCAGAATTTTCAATTTTTAAATTCGGTCAGTAACTACAGGAAACATTGCAAATCAAATTATGTCGGCCCTGGAAGCCGTTAAGTAGGCAACCTGCGATTGGTAATTCGTTCCGGGACAGCAGTTTGGTAATATAAAAATTTAATTACAGAAAAGGAACAGCAGTGCAACAAAGAATTAATGAAGTCTTTGAATTATGGGAAGTCAAGAAACGATAAGATATTTGCATCGTAACTTCATTTTACGTTCTATTGGAAACACTCTTCTAGAATACAAGTCGGGCCGCAGTTTGCTGGTGCTTGCATAATCACAGAAGCAATGCGTTTATACTGTAATAGTGAAAAATTTTGCAGCGCACAGTGCCCATATAGATCCACTCTACACTTATTTCCGATTAATTACAAGTTGTCTATGAAGGCCCAGTGACAAGTGTACCAAAATGACCGTTATCGCCCCCCCCCCCCTTTTCCCCCGGCAACACACTAACGATGTACTGTTAACAATCCAGCAGCGATATCGCCTGCAATCGATCTCTCGCTTCGACACCACCGCATTCCAGCGACTCATCAAGCAATTTCAATCTTCGAATGCCACTTTATCGTGAAGTTTTGCTGTAGAAAATAGTAAAAAAGAACTTAAAATTTATTTCATTTAATTTAATATACTTTTCTTGGGAACGGAATTTTTGCCATGTATACTGTCTCCGGTCTCCCGTAAATACATATTATCGTTACAGCGCTTCCTAACAATATGTTTGTGGAGGCCGCGCGCAGGATCGCGATTTGAAGGGGTGTTGGTGCTCAGTTCCTATTCAAGATTGTTTTGATTTAAATGTCTTTGAAGATGCCAGTCAAGTCGAAAATCTAGTTCTTTTCTTTTGTAAGGTGGCTATAATTTCGAACCTTACAAGCACTCATCTACATACTTTCCCGCCGGCCGCTGTGACCGAGCGGTTCTAGGCTCTTCAGTCCGGAACCGCGCTGCTGCTACGGTCGCAGGTTCGAATCCTGCCTCGGGCATGGATGTATGTGATGTCCGTAGATGAGTTAGGTTTAAGTAGTTCTAAGTCTAGGGGACTGATGACCTCAGATGTCAAGTCCCATTGTGCTTAGAACCATTTGAACCATACGTTGCCATGATCTACAACCACAATTAGGTATCATTTGATAGGTCGTAGATCGTATATAAGAATATTTAAAGAAGACTGACATTGTCATGTATGCCTTGTAAATAATTGTTATCGCTTTTGCATGGAAGGTGACGGAGTGCCTTTATTATCAAAATGGCGTAATGACTGATTGCCTATACTAGTAGAAGTTGGAACGCCAGTGGAGATGAAACAGCAGGTGGAACTCAAGCCCTGGGTGAAAAAAAGGCTGCACAGGTGTGTTGGTCCTGCTTGACATAAGAAGTGTCAAGACGGACAGTCTGGACACCTGGGCGCGGAAACACAATACACCGGCGGCTGGCCTATATTGTAGCTAGGCCAGAAGGATTATATTTCGTAAAGTATGAAAATATTGCCCACAGCTGAGAGGAACGAGGAAGCGTCACCTCAGAAATCAAGCAGGTTGGGTTATTTCCACGGATTTTATTCATAAGAGAACCACTGTATGAGTATAGGTATTTCCTTGCAAACTTTCCGCACTGAACGACAAAAGACTAAAATATGGTTGGTCGGCGTTCGGAAGAATCTGTAGAGAGAGAGAATATTCCGCGGTTTCGAGAAGATGATTTGTTTTCTGAGTTACGAGAGTGGAGAGCCGAGCCTTGCAGGGGAGCCAGCAGTGGAGAGAAGATGTCTTCCGTTTTTGAGCGCCCGTGTGTGACGGTCGCTCAGTATCAGCATTTTTGTACAGGCGGACTTGCTGTCTTTGCTCTCAGGAGAGTTTTTAGTTAGAACGGTTAGGCACTGTACTGTTGCGAACTTCTACGATTCTGGGCTTCGCCTCCGGTTTGGAAGTCGTCGTTGAGCGCACAGCGTTCAGTGATTGAGAGAACTTCTTCTGCCTATACTTACATTGAGACGTTATTTAAACTCCGTCCTTGTGGCTGGGAGTTCGCGTTTCTCGTCTGTAGAACACAGAGAGAACCACCTTCTGCCGTCCTAGTGTTTGAAAGAGTTTTATTTTGTGGCTGGAGTTCTTCCATCGTCGCAGAACCATCACTCCGACGAACCGGACGCAGCACATACGGTGATATTGCTAATTGCTTCAGCTCATTATGGCTACATAGCTAAACAGCTGTGATCACGCTAGTATATTTCCACTGAGGTTCCACACCACCGTAGATCATCTCTGAAAGTAGTGTCTTCTAGTGTTTGGAATGTAGATGCTGTCAGTCATTTCGCGTTATTCGTGTTAGAACGCGTGGCCATAAAAAGGGGCAGAGTTGGGCAATTGATCAGCAATTTTAAGTCAGGAAATACAGACAATTGTAATATAAAGGGTTGTTTTTTTAATCTACAATAAATATATAATGAGAAACAACGTTTATCATTTAGTAGTATTAGTTGCCTTACATTCATTTATGTTGAGGTTGTAATTCATATATTAAAGAGCATTAAGCGATCCTAAAATCTGCTTCAAGGGGTAATCAGACAGGGCCAAATCATGGTTTTAGCCTTCAACGTTTTCCGTTGCACACATGCATTTTACACCCGCCTGGAGTAGCATTTTGGACTTTTACATCCCTAACTCTGCCCACGACATAGCCGGCATTTTCATGCTATGATAGGAGCATTTTTCACTCTTGTTTTATTTCTTTTCTTTTTTTTTTTACTTCCTATTTTGTAGGTCCATAAGAAAATAAATTGCAAGGATGTAGAATGTGTCATGTTGTTGTTGTGGTCTTCAGTCCTGAGACTGGTTTGATGCAGCTCTCCATGCTACTCTATCCTGTGCAAGCTTCTTCATCTCCCAGTACTTACTGGAACCTGCATCCTTCTGAATCTGCTTAGTGTATTCATCTCTTGGTCTCCCTCTATGATTTTTACCCTCCACGATGCCCTTCAATGCTAAATTTGTGATCCCTTGGTGCCTCAGAACATGTCCTACCAACCGGTCCCTTCTTCTTGTCAAGTTGTGCCACAAACTCCTCTTCTCCCCAATTCTATTCAATACCTCCTCATTAGTCATGCGATCTACCCATCTAATCTTCAGCATTCTTCTGTAGCACCACATTTCGAAAACTTCTATTCTCTTCTTGTCCAAACTATTTATCGTCCATGTTTCACTTCCATACATGGCTACACTCCATGCAAATACTTGCAGAAACGACTTCCTGACACTTGAATCTATACTCGATGTTAACAAATTTCTCTTCTTCAGAAAGCCTTTCCTTGCCATTGCCAGTCTACATTTTATATCCTCTCTACTTCAACCATCATCAGTTATTTTGCTCCCCAAATAGCAAAACTCCTTTACTACTTTAAGCGTCTCATTTCCTAATCTAATTCCCTCAGTATCATCCGACTTAATCCGACTACATTCCATTATCCTCGTTTTGCTTTTGTTGATGTGCATCTTATATCCTCATTTCAAGACACTGTCTATTCCGTTCAACTGCTCTTCCAAGTCCTTTGCTGTCTCAGACAGAATTACAATGTCATCAGCGAACCTCAAAGTTTTTATTTCTTCTCCATGGATTTTAATACCTACTCCGAATTTTTCTTTTGTTGAATGACATTGGAGAGAGGCTACAACCCTGTCTCACTCCCTTCCCAACCACTGCTTCCCTTTCATGTCCCTCGACTCATATAACTGCTATCTGGTTTCTATACAAATTGTAAATAGTCTTTCGCTGCCTGTATTTTACCGCTGCCACCTTTAGAATTTGAAAGAGAGTATTCCAGTCAACATTGTCAAAGGCTTTCTCTAAGTCTACAAATGCTAGAAATGTAGGTTTGCCTTTCCTTAATCTATCTTTTAAGATAAGTCGTAAGGTCAGTATTGCCTCACGTGTTCCAATATTTCTACGGAATCCAAACTGATCTTCCTCAAGGTCAGCTTCTACTAGTTTTTCCATTCGTCTGTAAAGAATTCGCGTTAGTATTTTGCAGCTGTGACTTATTAAACTGATTGTTAGGTAATTTTCACATCTGTCAACACCTGCTTTCTTTGGGATTGGAATTACTATATTCTTCTTGAAGCCTGAGGGTATTTCGCCTGTCTCATACATCCTGCGCACCAGATGGTAGAGTTTTGTCAGGACTGGCTCTCCCAAGGCCGTCAGTAGTTCTAATGGAATGTTGTCTACTGCCGGGGCCTTGTGTATAGACCCTCTACATACTCCTTCCACCTTTCTGCTTTCCCTTCTTTGCTTAGAACTGGGTTTCCATCTGAGCTCTTGATATTCATACAAGTGGTTCTCTTTTCTCCAAAGGTCTCTTTAATTTTCCTGTAGGCAGTATCTATCTTACCCCTAGTGAGATAAGCCTCTACATCATTACATTTGTCCTCTAGCCATCCCTGCTTAGCCATTTTGCGCTTCCTGTCGATCTCATTTTTGAGATGTTTGTATTCCTTTTTGCCTGCTTCGTTTACTGCATTTTTATATTTTCTCCTTTCATCAATTAAATTCAATACTTCTTCTGTTACCCAAGGATTTCTACTAGCCCTCGTCTTTTTACCTACTTGATCCTCTGCTGCCTTCACTACTTCATCCCTCAGAGCTACCCATTCTTCTTCTACTGTATTTCTTTCCCCCATTTGTGACAATTGTTCCCTTATGCTCTCCCTGAAGCTCTGTACAACCTCTGGTTTAATCAGTTTGTCCAGGTCCCATCTCCTTAAATTTCCACCTTTTTGCAGTTTCTTCAGTTTTAATCTACAGTTCATAACCAATAGATTGTGGTCATAGTCCACATCTGCCCCTGGAAATGTCTTACAATTTAATACCTGGTTCCTAAATCTCTGTCTTACCATTATATAATCTATCTGATACCTTCTAGTATTTCCAGGATTCTTCCATGTGTACAACTTCTTTTATGATTCTTGAACCAAGTGTTAGCTATGATTAAGTTATGCTCTGTGCAAAGTTCTACCAGACAGCTTCCTCTTTCATTTCTTTCCCCCAATCCATATTCATCTACTATGTTTCCTTCTCTCCCTTCTCCTACTCTCGAATTCCAGTCACCCATGACTATTAAATTTTCGTCTCCCTTCACTATCTGAATAATTTCTTTTATCTCATCATACATTTCATCAATTTCATCATCGTCTGCAGAGATAGTTGGCATATAAACTTGTACTACTGTAGTAGGCGTGGGCTTCGTGTCTATCTTAGCCACAATAATGCGTTCACTATGCTGTTTGTAGTAGCTTACCCGCACTCCTATTTTTTTTATTCATTATTAAACCTACTCCTGCATTACCCCTATTTGATTTTGTATTTATAACCCTGTATTCACCTGACCAAAAGTCTTGTTCCTCCTGCCACCGAACTTCAGTAATTCCCACTATATCTAACTTTAACCTATCCATTTCCCTTTTTAAGTTTTCTAACCTACCTGCCCGATTAAGGGATCTGACATTCCACTCTCCGATCCGCAGAATGCCAGTTTTCTTTCTCCTGATAACGACGTCCCCTTGAGTAGTCCCCGCCCAGAGATCCGAATGGGGGACTATTTTACCTCTGGAATAATTTACCCAAGAGGACGCCATCATCATTTAACCATACAGTAATGCTGCATGCCCTCAGGAAAAATTACGGCCGTAGTTTCCCCTTGCTTTCAGCCGTTCGTAGTACCAGCACAGCAAGACCGTTTTGGTTAGTGTTACAAGGCGAGATCAGTCAATCATCCAGACTGTTGTCCTGCAACTACTGAGGCTGCTGCCACTCTTCATCAACCACACGTTTGTCTGGCCTCTCAACAGATACCCCTCCGTTGTGGTTGCACCTACTGTACGGCCATCTGTATCGCTGAGGCACGCAAGCCTCCCCATCAACGGCAAGGTACATGGTTCATGGGGGGAGGGAATGTGTCATACAGTTACAATAAATGTGTACTTTGCTCTTACATATTGATTTGTACATTAAATAGTTCAGTTATAAAGACAAATATGTGTTAACAATTAAATTCATATTTTAAAAAATCCAATACACTACATAGTCATACATGGTCATAAAATCCCTGTTAGAAATAGAAACATTTTTCAAGAAGGTACTGCTTAGATACTTTTTTTTGTCAGGACCTACTGGAATTTGATTTTATCTGTAATAGACAATCCTTTGTGTACTTAGCTTAGACGTTTTCGGTCTTTGAGCAAACTATAATTGTTTTTGGTTTTATATTTGCGGTATACTTTGTTCATGATGTACAATCTAAAATTATTGGCAACAAATGACAGATGGAAAACACGTGTTCGGACGTGATGGTGGAAATGCCCTTCTGTTGAATGAATTTATACATGAACACGTTGGATGGACTCTACACTTGATATGGTTGACTCGTTTTTGTATAGTAAAGATTTTTTGCATGTGGTTGGTTACGCTAGAATATTACCCCATAAGACATGATCGATAAAGGGAACAGACCATACATTCAGCTTTGATTACATCCTTGTTGCCAGCTGAAGTAGTTGTATGGATAACAAATGTTGCTGAGAGCTAACTTTTACACAACTCAAGCAGGTGTACGTACCAGTTTAGCTCGTTACCTATTGGTGGTCCAAGGAATTTGGAGGTGTGCACTTCCATTAATTCTTCGTTATCACATTTTCCTTTCATTTCTTCCTTAATTCTGTTTCATGTATGAAAGTGTATAAATCAATGTTGTGTCTTGTTGACATTACGTTTCAGATAATTTGCAGTGATCCAGGCCAGGGCATCTCCAAAAAATGCATACATTCTGCTCTCCATAGGGGTGTCATGTGGTTTCTCAATCAAGATATTTGTGTCACCTGCAAAAAGTGTTTTTAGACTTGTACACACTAAGAGGTTATGGAACCCTGTGGTATTCTGCAGGTCAGGTGCCTGTCAGATGAAACTGTTGCTCCTACTGCACTGTTCAGAACTACGTTTTGGCTTTAACCTCAAACCAATTTTTCCAACTAAACCATAAACCATAAAGGTGTCGCAAATTCACCTAAATAAAAAAATCTATGAAATATGCAGGTTTATTTACATATATAAGCTGACTTCCGAATTCTCTTTGTGTTAAACCACGAGTGCCAGAAAGGTCCGATTCGAAATTACAGATTCTAACATTCTACTGCTCATGTTGTTTTCGCATAATCTTCCATTGGTCGTTTCAATATTCGTCTGTATCATTACTTTTTTTTTTTAATATTTACGATTGTCACGAATAACTTGTTTTCTATCATCAGCTACAAACTTAATTTTTGCTTTCTAGAAACATTCGGCCATGGTATCCTCATTTTAAAAAATCGTTCCCTAATTTCATTACATATTAACGTGAAAAGATGGGCAGTAGTTTTGAGGACTGTTGCAAACGTATATTTTCGAGAAATTTTGTAAGTTCGTAATAAATCGGGTTTTGTGATTTACAGTTACTACGTATAAGTAACATATTATGTAGTATTAGTTTTATTTTTTAACAGGAGTCTATATTGTCTGAATTTATCGCAGATTAACACAACTGTCTAAATTGTTAGTGACTATAACATTTCAAAGATTCAGTAAATTTTGTACTAAGTTTCTCTATTGTCGTAATAAATGTCTCGTTTTTTATGTTAATCTCTTCAGTTCTAAGCGGTTCTGATAATATTTGTAGCAGATCAGATCCACAAATTGAAAGATACGATGATTAGAAAGCGTAGTTTAAAGTTATAATATTTGTTTACTGTTCTGTAAAATATTAGACCAGGCACAATGCACTCTACTATGTATGCTGTTCCATGGGATAACAGGAAGCAGCTAGAAATCGCCCTGACTTCTGTCCAGCGATTGGAAGCTGCTGTAAATGGGTGTGTTGGGAGGGCACACAAGACTCACGTACCAGGGATACTGAAGGTGCCTCAAGTACTATACTTTGCTGTGGATACTGTCTCTTGTGCAGAAAATATAGTATCTGTCACTACTAGTCCACTTGGGTGTGAGTGGGATGTCAGTGGTAATCTAGGCGTGCTGCATGGACAGGGACCAGGGAGAACTCCCATCACTCACACACCACTGGCCATTAAAACTGCTACACCAAGAAGAAATGCAGATGATAAACGGGTATTCATTGGACAAGTATATTATACTAGAACTGACATGTGATTACATTTTCACGCAATTTGGGTGCATAGATCCTGAGAAATCAGTACCCAGAACAACCACCTCTGCCCGTAATAACGGCCTTGATACGCCTGGGCTTTGAGTCAAACAGAGCTTGGATGGATTGTACAGATACAGCTGCCCATGCAGCTTCAACACGATACCACAGTTCATCATGAGTAGTGACTGACGTATTGTGACGAGCCAGTTGCTCGGCCACCATTGACCAGAAGTTTTCAGTTGGTGAGAGATCTGGAGAATGTGCTGGCCAGGGCAGCAGTCGAACATTTTCTGTATCCAGAAAGGCCCGCACAGGACCTGCAACATGCGGTCGTGCATTAACCTGCTGAAATGTAGGGTTTCGCAGGGATCGAATGAAGGACAGAGCCACGGGTCGTAACATCTGAAATCTAACGTCCACTGTTAAAAGTGCCGTCAATGCGAACAAGAGGTGACCGAGACGTGTAACCAATGGCACCCCATAGCATCACGCCGGGTGATACGCCAGCATGGCGATGACGAATACACGCTTCCAATGTGCGTTCACCGCGATGTCGCCAAACACGGATGCGACCATCATGATGCTGTAAACAGAACCTGGATTCATCCGAAAAAATGACGTTGTGCCATTCGTGCACCCAGGTTCGTCGTTGAGTACGCCATCGCAGGCGCTCCTGTCTGTGATGCAGCGTCAAGGGTAACCGCAACCATGGTCTCCGATTACCCTCCTGAACCCACCGATTCCACATTCTGCTAACAGTCATTGGATCTCGACCAACGCGAGCAGCAATGTCGCGATACGATAAACCGCAATCGCGATAGGCTACAACCCGACCTTTATCAAAATCGGAAACGTGATGGTACGCATTTCTCCTCCTTATGCAAGGCATCACAACAACGTTTCACCAGGCAACGCCGGTCAACTGCTGTTTGTGTATGAGAAATCGGTTGGAAAGTTTCCTCATGTCAGCACGTTGTAGGTGTCGCCACCGGCGCCAACCTTGTGTGAATGCTTTGAAGAGCTAATCATTTGCATATCACAACATCTTCTTCCTGTCGGTTAAATTTCACGTCTGTAGCACGTCATCTTCGTGGTGTAGCAATTTTAATGGCCAGTAGTGTAGTTCGTAATCGAACGAAAAAATGTTGGTGAAATTAATTAAGATCATGTTGCAGAGGGTTCTGTATTTATTTCCGATGGTTTTTCTTCTTATAGGGATTTGGGGAATAGGCGTTTTCAGCATCTTGCCGTCAATCATAATACTGAATTCAGATCTTCATCAACTGGGGCTTGTACCAACACTACAGAAGGTTATTGGTCAGCCATAACATCTATTGAAGGGAGGGGGAAAACGACGCATTTTGACACTAATGAGCCATTCAGATGAATATTCAGGGAAGAGTAGTGTACGCGATACATATTGCCCGTTTTAAGTGTTTCCTGATATGTGTTGGGCAAATGTATCTCCCAAAATTTGTTAGTTAATTTCCGGTTGGGATGGTGGTAAGGGGGAAGGATAATTAAGGAGAAAGGTGGGTTTGGTCGGGATGGTTAAAACACTGATTTGGATTTTTGGGGGTTGATCCATCATTCTTCATTTCCTTACGTTAGGTAGTTTCCTTCTGTGGATATTTTTTTATTATTTTAGTTCATACCATTGATGTGAACTTCTGGGTTTATGTCTTTGTGTGTATGTATGTGTGTTTTTTGTTATGATCTGTTTCTTGTGTATGTGGGTGTGTGATTTTTATTGACGTCTTTCAAGGCGAGCTTTGGTTTTTTTCCGGAGGAGTTTGCGTATGGTAAGTTTAGTTTTTTATTTTCATTTTGTACTGAATTTGTCTATTTTGATATATTTCTTCGTCGTATTGTACTGTTCTGCGTTAAGTATGGATTCGTCAGATGCAGCACGGAATACAGATTTTACAGTTGTTGCTCGTTTTTCCTTTCCTAGTACTAGTATCACTCCGATTTTTGCGAATCTCTATTAGCACTACTCAGGGCGAAAAGACCGACATACGTAAAATTTGTGTCCCGTACTTCAGTTGACCTATATAGGCCAACTGAAGTATGGAATAAAAATACCATGTATTTAGGTCTTTTCATCTTCGCTATCTACGTATCTACGTAAAAACAGAATTCTAGTAGTAGCGGAGGCGAAAGAAGCAACACCTGTAAACTGTGTATCACGTACTTCAATTGACCTACATAGGTCTACTGAAGAATAGGTTACTAATGCTAATGAAAAGAATAAGTCGACGTAAGTTAAATTTGTTTCCCGTGCTGCAGTTAACCTATACAGATCGACTGAAGTTTCGGATACAACTCATATATATATGTCAATAGACGTATTCCGTGCTAGCGTTACTTCCATCCCTTTTTTTTCTATTTTTTATACAGAAGTACTAACTAGGACTGCAACAAACGATATACTTAATATTATGTTCGAAGTACTAATGGACGTGATACAATACGTCTACCATCTGTTTTCTCTCTCCTGCATTCCCACGTTTACGAACACTCGCCTTTGCAGTTACATCTCTGTAATAAATCATCTCTGGTAAATACTGACGTCATTGGTCAAAGCCGACGGGGTGTATCCCGTTCTTCAGAAGTCCGCAATTGATATGCCCATATCATCAGCAACTTCTCTGATTATGATTCGGCGATCATTCATAATCATTACTTTCACTTTTTCCACGTTTTCATCGTTTGTTGATGTGCTGGGGCGCCGATAACGTCATCTTCAAATTCTTCACGGCCACATTGAAAACTCTTACATCACTTGTAAGCCCTTGTTGTACTCACAGCAGACTCACGAAATGCAATTTTCTACATTTCTAAAACTTTGTTACATTTTATTCGATTCTCACAGCAAAATTTAATGAAAAATCTCTGACTCACGACATATTTTTCAAACAAATCAATAATAGCCACTCGCAAGGAAACACATGCAAGCTTGTTGAGAACTGACGACAGACTAAATCAGTGATTTCAGATTGAGTTTTGTAAATTTCTCCATAGCAGACAAAAAAGCTCCCCAAATTGATACTACTTTGGAAATTTTCCCCCAAACATTTTAAACAATAGTTAAAAGGAATAGGTATATTTACCATCACTACCGAACTGTGTGTCCAGGACCATAAAATTATCGTACATATAAAAAATATATACTACATAAAATAAAATTTTTAATTTGTAAATAAAAACAGATAGTCTGACCAAAAATATATAAAGCATGGTCTATGGGCGCCATATTTACTTTCTTTGTGTTTTTTTCGTTGTCTTAATGTTTACCATTAGAGGCTACAGAAACTTTAGAAATAGATAACAGCTATTTTGTGGACAAGAGAGTGATAAAAGTACAATTATAGCGGAATAATTTAAAATTTTTTCGTCTCTTAAGTATCTACCAGTACAAAATATAAATTTTCTCTGCCATAAAAATTACAGTACATTGATGTATTATTTTAAAGATATCATGCTTCATGGCACAATGAATTAAATTAAGTGACATGTAGGACTACTATAATGATTCTGCTAATGCCAGAATTGTTTATTATCATTCACATTGGAATAAAATAACAGTAAAACCAGTCTGATAATTTTTTATGCCACTTCGATTTGGTAAGCATTTTGGTGCTTGGCTCGAATTTATTACATCCTTCATTTTTCAAACTGTAACGCATTTTAATTAGGTGGTCTGCTGTGCTTGTGTGCGTTATGTTTCTCAATTTGTCTTTTACCACATTCGTTGTGGAGAATGCTCTTCCCACACAAGAATTGGAGAATAGCAGGCTCAAAATCCATGTCATCAAATTGCTAATAGTTAAGAATTTCCGCTCTCCAGCACCATCTTCGAAGGCCGAGACTTCGCCCCAAAATGCCTCTGCTGTTGAATTAGCCTTGTTCCATTGTTTGAAAGGGAGAGCTTGCCATTGATCCAAAGCGCTGTTAATTCGTCAGGTCCGATCAGTTCTTTAAAATTGGCTGTTATATTTCCCACATCAGGCCGGATTTCGCTAGTAGCCGAGTCAAGTATGAAACAGGCAATTTTTTCCAAAAGCTTTAAATTCTTTTGGATTGCTCCTCTGAATTTCTTGGCATAATTGACAAAGAAATGATACACACCGCTCTTTTATAACTCTTAAATCTTTTTGGTCAACACCATTTGTCGCTTCATTGTGATTACATCCTAAATTGATTCATTCAATATTAATCACATCATCCCTGAAATTGAAACGTGTCAAATCTTGTCTCTTTATATTACTTAATCGTTCTGGGGGAACTAAAATTGACAGATAGTACAGCAGCAAAGTATGTAGTTCTGATAATAGCTTAAGAGATTCACATTATCAGCCTAAAACATGTGATTACAATCGATGATTGAGTGTTTCAAAATATAATTTATTTGGTTTTGATAAAAGCGTAAGATCTAATTGACCAGCACTGTAGCATCCTTCTTTATCCTTCGCCAATTTAATATGAAGCTCTAAAGCATCCCATTTGTCTAAAATTTTAGTAATGGCTCCTATGCGAGCCAGCCAGTGCCTCACTGACCATTTATCTATCTTCAGCGGTTTATTTCCAGCCAGTAGTTCAAACAGCAGCGAATATTCAATCTGCCGCTTGGTACTGCACAAAAAGCAGTTGTGAACTTCCCTAACGATGTATTCTACACTTAAGTGGCTAAGAAATTGGTATACCTGCCTAACATCGTGTAGGACCCCAGCGAGCACGCAGAACTGCCGCAACACGACGTGGCATGGTTTCGACCAATGTCTGAAGAGGTGCTGGAGGGAACTGACACCACGAATCCTACAGGGCTATCCATAAATCTGTATGAGTAAGAGGAGGTGGAGATCTCTTCTGAACAGCACGTTGCAAGGCATCCCAGATATGCTCAATAATGTTCATGTCTGGGGAGTCGGGAGGCCATCGGAAGTGTATAAAATCAGAGGAGTGTTCCTGGAGCCACTCTGTAGCAGTTCTGGACGTTTGGGGTGTCGCATTGTCCTCCCGGAACTGCCCAAGTTCGTCGGAATGCACAATGGACATGAATGGATGCAGGAGATCAGACAGGATGCTTACGTACATGTCACCTGTCAGAGTCGTATCTAGACGCGTCAGGGGTCCCACATCACTCCAACTGCACACGTCCCACACCATTACAGAGTCTGTGTGTGTGTGAAATCTTATGGGACTTAACTGCTAAGGTCATCAGTCCCTAAGCTTACACACTAATTAACCTAAACTATCCTAGTGACAAACACACACACCCATGCCCGAGGGAGGACTCGAACCTCCGCCGGGACCAGCCGCACAGTCCACGACTGCAGCGCTTAGACAGCTCGGCTAATTACAGAGTCTCCAAAAGCTTGAACAGTCCCCTGCTGACATGCAGGGTCCATGGAGTCATGAGATTATCTCCATACCCGTACACGTACATCCGCTCGATACGATTTGAAGTGAGACTCGTCCGACCAGGCAAAATTTTTCCAGCTATCAATAGTCCAATGTCGGTGTTGATGGGCTCAGGCGAGGCGTAAAGCTTTGTGTCGTGCAGTCATCAAAGTTAGACGAGTGGGCCTTCGGCTCCGAAAGCCCGTATCGATAATGTTTCGTTGAATGGTTCGCACGCTGACACTTGTTGATGGCCCGTCATTCAAACCTGCGGCAATTCGCAGAAAGGTTCCACTTCTGGCACATTGAACGATTCTCTTCA
The DNA here is from genome assembly GCF_023864345.2 of Schistocerca serialis cubense. NCBI lineage: Eukaryota > Metazoa > Arthropoda > Insecta > Orthoptera > Acrididae > Schistocerca > Schistocerca serialis. The sequence goes on from NC_064638.1 coordinate 1,092,668,627, forward strand.
GTCGCCGTTGGTCCCATTCTTGGGGACCGATAACCACAGCAGTTTGGTCCCATAGTCCTAACCACAAATTTCTAAATTTCCCGTTCTTGCATGAGCTTTTTCCGGCCGAAGCGATGTCGGAGATTTGACGTTTTATCAGATTCCTGATATTCACGTTACGCTCGTGAAATGGTCGTACGTGAAAATCTCCACTTCATCGCTACCTCGGAGATGCTGTGCCCCATCACTCTTCCGCCGACTATAACACCACGCTGAAACTCATTGCGATTGTAGCAGCAGTAACAGATCTAACAACTGCGCCAGACACTTGTCGTCTTATATAGGCGTTGTCGACCGCAGCGCCGTATTCTGACTGTTTACATATCTGTGTACTTGAATCGCATGTCTATACCAGTTTGTTTTGCGCTTCAATGTAAATGCAAAGGTAATACTTCGGAAGCGTTTTCTGTGGCAAGATACAGTGGGTGTGACAAACATTTCACAGTAGTAAGATGGAGCAGACATTCTTTCAACATTGAAGAGAATGATGCTCTCCAGCCATTTCATTTGCTCAGTCCACAGCTCTACGTATCAACTTATTTAAAACAAGGCCATTTGTAATAGGTAGTCGCCTTTTAAACGCATTAACTGAAGAATCAGCTTCACCACCCTCTATTTCCAACAGTCAGTAAAACATTGTTATTAATATAGAGACCAGATTATATGCATTTGCATATTTGGCTCCTTTTCACCGGTTATTGCATATTTTAACTAAAAACTAGTGACCATGCATATTTTCGCTCTGTGTTTACAATATTTTAAAAATTTAGGCGGGCAGTCTCTAGCTTGACCTTGTTTTGATATCTCACAGATTGACGGCGACCTAGAACTGCGTGCGATCGCTAACCGATAGGCCATTGCCTAGCGACATCATTACAGATCAGGAACAGACAGGCAATTCGCCTGCGCCCGCTCGTCCGGTTAATCCCCTCGGCGGTCATACCGTATGCGTCGCCAACAATTAAATGAAACTACGCAAGCTTTTAATAGCACATCCATTGTTTCAGTTTAGCTTTCTGTTTACTTGTACACAGTTGAACGTGTTTACGACGTGTAGTGTGTAACATGTTGTGCGCCAAGCCGCCCGCAAAAGGAAACGTCTTTTCGTGAATAGCTAACCATCCTGGAACAATGTTTTGTATTGAATTGTTTTATATTGTCGAGTTCGCGAGAAAAACGTTTCGTATAAAAAAAGTTTCAAACAGACCAGCATGACAAGTCTTCATATCGCAGGAATGCAGAAGAAAGGACCACGACAATAACTTCTGACTACAGCAAGTTGCAGTAGCAGGGATTTGTCCATGCGTAACCAAGAAAGTCGGTTTAACATCGGTCTATGTGAAGCATTCATTGCAAGCAATATTTTTCCTCACAAACTTACAAACCCTATCCTCAAAGGCTTCCTGCGCAAATACTGCTTAAATCAAAATATACCACATGTATCAACAGCACGTAAAAATTACATACCGATAATTTACGTAAATGTTCTGGAAGAAATAGACAATGAACTCAAGTACAGCATTATCTTGGTTTCAGTTGACGAAACTACTCACTTATGGCCGTTACATTGCAAATCAAAATTGTTGGTGCTTTAACAGAAGGGCCTGCAAAGAACTTCAAAAAGTAAATCATTCTACGGTCGCCAGATTTGTGAATGAGGGTATCAGAAAAATATTTCCACAATGTTCTGCAGATGAAAGGGTGTTGTGTTTATTTCAGTCGCTGCTCCGTGCCTGATCAAATTAGTAAAAGGCATCCGAGTATTTTATCCCAATTTAACTCATGTGACGTGCTTTGCTCGTGGAGTATATTGCCTTACTGAAGAAGTACGTTCCATGTTTGTGAATGGAAACAAACTGATTTCATCTACAAAAAAAGTGTTTCTCAAGGCTCCTGCTCGCAGCAAGACCTACAAAGAATAATTACCAAATGTGTCTTTACCTCCCGAACCAATGGCTACTCGTTGGGGTACGTGGGTCGAAGCTGTGTTGTTTTACAATAAATATTTCGAGGCCATTACAGGGGTAGTAAACGACTTCGATAGTGCAGAGGCTTTGACAGTTTGCCAATGCAAGGAAGCTTTTAATGATTCCGGTATTATAAAAGACAATGCTGTGATTAGCACTCATTTTTCCCATACACCTGCAAGTATTAAAAAGCTTGAAACTCAAGGTTTGGCATTGAATGAATCTATTCACTTAATAGATAAAATTATTCTAGTGAACTCCTCATCGGTGGAGGTACTCCCAAGAAACCCTAAAAAGAGAAATTTGGAAAAAATTAAACAATAACCCAGGCTTTGAACCCTTGTACCAAATAGATAGTTTTATTAATGGGATGGGTGACCTTTTACCAGAAACAATAAGTGCCCTCTGCATGCGATATATCTCGTAGTTGGTTCTATACTAGGGTGACCAAATTATTTTCGGTGAAAACTGGGACACATTCACCCGGGTGCCAATGGACACCTCGTTCCACATGTACCCAGGTTTCTTAATTTTAAGTATTAATGTTTTGTTGATACATTTTGTTAACCCGATTATTATAACTAATAGGAGGATACAAAAGATTGAGATAATCTAGATTATCTGTATAATTAATGACACTTAATAAACATATACAGTAATAAAGCAATGTATTACGATTTTACAGCCATTCAGCTTTTAATCAGTTGATATTAACATGAGCTTTAACGTTACTGAGCACTTGTAGATGGAATTGACTGTCCTTGGAGACAAGGGTATTTTACACTGCCTCCAGCCGTCTTCATTATATCTTTGAGACACAGTGATAAAACTCGGCACAATCCATTTTGTAGTTGTACAGGATCTGCAGGATTGCTTCAAGAGAGTCCACCTCCATTCTGTTTCTTTCATCAGTCCACTGGATATTCATGAATGAAAATATTCTTTCCACATTGGCATTATGGGCTGGGATTGCAAATAAATACCTTGCAATTATTACCAACTCAGAGTAATGCTGAAGACAGTCACAGCTTAAAAAAAAAATCACCCACTTCTCATGACATTCCAATGGTATTTTTTTTTTTTTTCATCATTCCACTTGTGAAGACTTTCTTCTACAAAATTTGTCAGTATGCCGAACTGATCAAAGCGAATGGAATCATCGATTTCAATCTCCTTACCCTTCAAATAAGAAAATGTCTCTTCAACACTTTCCCATTTTGGCACTCTCTCCTGTAACATCCAATCAAACACCGTCGATGAGGGTAAATATGAGGCGCTCCATTTGCTGAGATATTCTACACAAGTGTCATAAAACTTGTTAACTTCTTCTCTAAAACTCCTTTCCGCTGCTTCTGATACTTCTGCTCTTTTAAGGACAGATTCAACATTAAAATAAATGAACTGCTGTTCTCTCCTCTTAATAACAGTTTCCAGAGTATTTTTCAAAACATCATTTACCTCTATTACACTTTTCGTGCTTCCCTCAGTTTCCTTTATCCCATGCTGCAAAATGCTAAGCTGACTGTGAATGAACCATAAGTAGGCTTCACTTAAAGGGTTACTGAAAAACTGATCCAATGTTTTGGGGGCTTTGTATTCATTTAGGAAAAAATCTTTTAACGGTTCAAACAGGCGGATTACTCTTTCAACTGCTGGAAACAGTGATAACCAGCGAGTTTTCGAGTGACACATTACATTCATATATTCAGTTCCCACATAATCAAAGAACTCCTTAAGACTCTCTGTTCTAACAGCATATATGTAAAAGTGTGAGTATACCTTCATGACGATAGCTTCAACATCATAGCTTAAACTGTCAGCAGATGTCTGCACGCTATTGTGTAAAACATGTGCAAGGCACCCTATGCCTTCAATGTTTTCATGCAATGTTGCCTTTAATTTGATAAATACGTTGCATTTGCCTTGTCTTTTTAAACCACCAAAGTTTGTGTTGGTGTTGTTTCCATAAAATGCCACACATTTATTTTTCTCAAGATCAAACATTTCGATAGTATTCATACGACATCTTGAAATTTCGTCAGATGTTTCATTAGGTAGGGAACTCACCTTCTAAAGTTTGGTCTGAATTTCCTGATTAATATCGAAAAACTGAACAACAAACGGAAATATTTTAGTGGCCTTATGATTGCTGGGATCAGTGGATATCCCGCAGAAAGAAGACTTTTTGATGTATTCAAGGCTTTCCTTTACACTCTGGGGAGCAATAACTCCTTTCACTAAGGCTGACACTTTAGTTCTTGCTGACCTAAACTTTTTTACAATGGAAGAATCATCAAACATAATGCTGTTAAGCTTATTAGTACAATCACTAGATCTACAAGTTTGGTGATGTTTTACCGTGTGGTAGGCTAGTGTAAGCTCGGCTGCTCTAACTTTCGTCTCTTCACTTGACTGATGTTTCACAAAATAATTTTGTAGAGTTTTACTGCAGCTCGGTGCACTGTATCTGCTAATGTGTTTCTTTGACCTGATGTGATCAAATATGTCGGAACGTCCACCATGACTTATACTAATAAAAGTTACATACGGAACACTCTGCTTCGTAATCAAAACGACCTTTCTTAATGAAATTCCATCCCTTGGAATAAAAGTCACTGAACTTGCAGTCACGTTTCGGCATTGCGTTTCACAGTACTGCAGCAATAATACCACTGATATGAGAAAAAACTATTGCAGTTTGTCTGACAAAACATCAACTACTACACTGTTCTGACAATGAGTGTGTGAGTAAGTGGCGCGACAGTCGGACGGTTTCATAGCTCTGTTACAATAATACAAGTTACTAATTGTTGGCCAAAGTACCGCTCAAAGTAAATTATTGCCTGAGTGTATCAATACTGATACTGTGATTACTAGTATGGGACAATGGAGGTTTTAGACAAATAAGCTAAAATATATTAATTTCTTGTGTTGTATTTCCTTGAATACAGCGAAATCCCAAAAATTTGAGAAAGTTCCACGAAATGTATTTACAAACTGAATGCCGGGACTTTTGAGCGTCCCGAAACAAATTTTCGGGACATCGGAACACAGGGATGAAAACCGGGACAATCCCGGTTTTCCGGGTCGTTTGGTCACCCTATTCTATACATACCGATTATTATTTTTAGAAAATAATCCCAGAAAGGCCCCCTCTATAACCTCTACCGTAAAGTATTCAGAAAATGATATCAGTGTCCTACATGTACCGATTTTTCGCGTGGTCGACGCTCTTCCTCGTAACTGATATGCACAGGTTCGACTTCGAGATATAATGCACGCAGTAACTACCATGCTTTGTTATTATTTGATCTTGCATATTTTCATGCATTTTTCACGCATATTTACATGCATATTTTAACGTTTTTACGGTGCATATAATCCAGTCTCTAGTTATTTTTCGTTTTGACTAAAATAATGCACAATGATGCAAATATTTTCTTGGTGTCAATGGAAATACTCTCATCTATTATCATCAAATAAGGACTATCGGCAATGTCGCCAAGGAGATCCTCAAGCGAACACGGTGAAATCACATTAGTAACCAGCACTACATATTTCGTGTGATGCAACTTCATTCCACTGCAAACAATAGATGACTTGTCCAAAGCCGACAACAGATCTCCTAGACTATCTACTGCTGATTCCGAACAATGATCTGCTATGAATGCTGCCACTTACAGCTCTGCAATTTTTCTTTCTCTAGTTATATTTGCACCATAAAATGTTGTTAATTTTGAGATGCTGCAACCGACTTGTGAAAATGCTTCTTAAGGCTAAATTTAGGCTAAATTAACACTGCCCGCGATGCGATGCCGAGCCGAGCGGAGCGATGAAGCGCTGAAATCGCGTGACAATGGGCTGGCATGGTTTAACAGTGGCAACAGAGCGGTGACCGTTTAGACTGCAGGCTGGGCCGAGCAATGTGATGCGGTGCGATGCTATGACACCGCTGTAGTCGCAACCGAGTTTGCGTTTCGCGCGAGTGTTTGGAGCGATTGCTTGTTTGCGCTTGCGTCTGGAGTAATTGCTTGCTTGCGATGGACGTCGAAAGACTAATTAACAATGTGCGGGAACGCCCCGTGTTGTGGGACCAGAAAAATAAATATTACCACAATAGGGATTTTGTTAGTCAAGCATGGAATGAAATAGCTGAAGATTGTGGAACAGACAGTAAGTACAAAAAAGTAAAATAAATAGCTACAAGGCTCCAAGAAATAAGCAACACAAACAACTTCGTTTATTTTCTAATTTTAATTGTGTATAGATACTGTTACAGTATTTTGACAATGAAATGACGTTCACAATAGTTACAGTATTTGATAATTTCGACATGAAATATATTTGTATTAATGACTGTTGACATATTTTTTTAAGGCCTCTCTGACATTCCTCGCTCTTCTTGAAGCACTGCTGTTTGCTCTGTCATTTTGGAAGCATGCTGCTAAAGCACTGTGTTCTGTTATGTCCTGGTCAATAGACAATTGAAGGGAAATGTCAGGCCCATCTTCATCGATTATTATATTGTGCAAGACACAGATGCACTGAATAATAATGCCTGCACGTTCTACAGAAGTTTCAATTTCCTTTCGGAGAAGACGCCACTTGCTGGCCATAATTCCGAAAGTGCGTTCCACCACCGTTCTAGCCCTCGACAGCCTCCTGTTAAATAACCTCTCTTCCTCAGTCAGTGACAGTCCAGGGTAACGGCGCATTAACTTTTCCAGTAGTGGAAAGGCTTCATCTCCAACCAAAACTAATAGGGCTTTTACTGAAGTACCTGGTAGTTCTTTCGGTGGAGGCCAGTTTTCAGTTTCGTTCAAAATATTATTGTACAAGTTACTTGCTCTAAATGTGCCACCATCTGATTGCTTGCCATAGCCTCCAATGTCAGCTGCTATTAATCTGCAGTTAGCATCGGCTACAGCTACTAAAGCAAGCGTCAAATATTTTTTGTAATTGTAATACATTGTCCCAGAATGAGGGGGACATTTAACCCGAACATGCTTACCATCAATGGCCCCCACACAATTCGGAAAATTCCAGTTGGCATATATGTGTTTTGCAGCGGTTTGAAGCAGTGGTATAGTAGGAGAAGGCAGGTGTACAGGGCTCAGAATTTCACATATTGTGGCGCACGTTTCATGCACACATTGTGCGACTGTAGTTAGACCCATCCGAAACGACTGTGACAGTGCATGGAAAGACATCCCAACCGACAAATATCTGAAAAAGGAATGAAATGAGCGTAATTGAAGGATGTGTAGGATCTCCGTAGGATTTGCAGTTAATGTGCTAAGGACAAAAAATGTATTAAGTATGCAGTGTACTTAATTATTTATGCATATTTTCACGTCTATATTTTCAGGCGAGGTACTGAAGAATAAATGGAAGAACCTACGTGACACTTTCCGCTCTGAACTCAAAAAAACTCGTGCTGAACGTTCAGGAGACGAAGGTGGCATGCCGCCTTTCCAATCCAATTGGCCGTGGTACGAGCTAATGACCTTCCTGACTGACATAATGACGCCACGGAAGACGAAGACTAATGTTCATCACAGTAAAAGAACAGCATCGCAACACGACGACGCACACGACGACGTACCATTTTCACCGGCTCTTACAGAGAGAGAGTGTGTTTCACCTGATGAAACCAACCAAGCCAGCTCTTCAAGACTGACTGTAAGTTCAGAGGGTAGCGTTTCGATGCCTCCTCCCTCACCCACCCTACACACAAACCAAAACAAGAGATCCAAGAAATCGACAAACTCTGGGTTACTAAATATAGAGAAGCAAAAGTTGAAGCTAATTGAGCAACAAATGTCGAAATCAGAAACGCAAGATGACAGCTATCATTTTGTAGTGAGTTTGCTGCCAGCAATGCGAAAACTATCACCAGCAGCTCAGTTGAGAGCCAGGATAAAAATTCAGCAGGTTCTTTCGGAAGAATTGGAACAATCAACCTTTTCCACTGCACATTCGTTGATGTCACCCTATGCACCTGAAAATCCAGTTGAAATCGTAATTGCTGGAAATCCGCAGAATGAAATTGTCATTTCTGAAATTCAACCTGATGACATTGTTATTTCAAGCCACCAAGATTCTGAAAACTTTGGTACTTAACCGAGTGAACTGTGATGTATTTTACTTCTCATTGTCATTTACATCAAAATTTATTAAAAGAAAGTTTGAATCTATCACAATTTGTAAATTTTTCATAATAAAATGATTCCTGTAAACTTAATATTGTATACTTACCTGATGGTGATCATAACTTTCTCTTCAGGGGTAATAGCTATTCTGAAATTTGTGTTTTGCTTCTGTAATCTATTTGAAACAGACGACACTATATAACCGAATGTCTCTGTACTCATTCTGAAATAATTCCAAAATTTATCCTCATCTTTTCTCAAGTCACTGTACAAATGATGAAATTCTCCTAAATCCCTCCTCTCCTTGTTGATTTCACGCACCCATTCACGACTGCGTTGAATTCTCAGAGCACTGTTTTATAATAAAAAAAGAATTTACTGGGTCGAGGAAACACGACATCGTGCCGAGACTACTCAATTGCTGGCCAGATCGCGCGCGCGCGCCGTATCGTGTGCAATGTGAACGCTCCATGGCATTGCAACGCTTTGGCCATTATGCCTCGCATCGCGTCGCGTCGCGTCGCATCGCATCGCAGGCAGTGTAAAGGCCGGTTCCCACTAGGGCTGCCGCGCGTCAAAACGGCGCGTCAGCGGCGTGGTTGCCATGGAAATGGCGTCAGCGGCAAGGCGCGGCGGGCTCTGCGTCGCGGTTTGACCATGTCGAACCGCTTCCGCTGCCGCGTGCCGCGCTCCAGGTGCGCGCCGCCAATCACAGAACGCGCTGAGCGTGACGTCAGGTACGGACTCCCGGGCCACACGAACTTTCGCCGAACCGCTGGCGCGGACGCGGCGGCAGCTATGAAATACTTATCATCCGATTCCAAGGAAACTATTCGGTAGAAAAATTTGATTCTTGGGCATGTTACAGCCTGATATCTTCTCTCGATAAAGGACCGAATTTCTTTTCGTTATTCGTCGTGGTTACTTGCTGTATCGCATTTACGTAAACCTTTACACGAAATTTTAATGAGTGTGCAGAGGTAAAAACGCATTGCGTGGACTTTGCGTACAGTTCATTTTAGGTAATACATTATTGCGTATGAAATTTAGTCAACATATCGAAATTGTTTTTAAAGCTGAGAGCAGATCGATAGCTATCACCATTCTCGAGATATTGTCTGATATGTCGGCGGACGGGCTATGCCGTGACCGCGCGCGGGTTGCTCGGCGACGCGACCGGTACTTCGTCCTGCTCGTCGTAAACCATGTGGTTGTATCAACCGCAAATTTCGTAAACGGTTCAAGAAATTGAATTTTTTTTTTCTTTTTTTTTTTTTTTTTGCAAACGATAACTTGTGAAAAGTCATGTATTTCGTCGCATGATAAATATCCTAAATCTGTTTATCTACCAAGATATGAAAGTAACTACAGTTTTTCAGAAGGGATAGATGAATTTTTTTAAATGGCATTAATAGCATGTCGAATGAGAAGTTAAACCGAAACTAATTTGCTGGTATGTCATAAGATGTAATTTACTAAATATGTAGAGCTATTGATTATTTCCTTTCTTTTTTCTTTATCCAGTGTACTTTACTGATTCAAGACGTGTTTCGCCTTTTACTTTAAGGCATCTTCGGTGGAATCTAGAATGACTCAGTTTTGTTTTGATCTGTGATACTTGGAGATTATAAAACAGTTCACATCTTTTTTTACATGAATGACAGATTACTTACAGTGAATTGAGTTTTTGGCGGACATATACGTTTCCCCTCACCTGCTCACATGCTGGAGGTTGAACTAAAACTTAGATTATGGAACATAAGCACATTTTCATGTTCGCTCTTTTTTCTTCTGTCACTAGCAGTAGACGTTTTACCGAAAACTCTGATTTAAAGTCGTAACTACAGTGTGTTCACCTCATGTCCCTTCCTGTCTGGTTTGTTTATGTACATGTTGCCAACCTGCAGAATTATATGCTGAAAACTAATGTTTGTTTATTTTTGTTCTCCTTATATCTGTATGTGTGTGTGGCTAGCCAGTGATAGTTATAGAAAGTTGAAAGTGAATCCAGTAGTTGTCAGACAGTGGTTGAAAGATTTGGTGTTCAGCTGATTTCAGTTTTGGTTTAAATGTTTTAAGGAGTGCATGGAAGAGTAAATTCACTGCTTACATTAATAGATAAAATAGTAGAATAGTATTTCAACAGATGATTATTATCAGAATACTATCACCCAACCCCTTTGTCCTCACTCTTTGACGCCCCACAATACGCCCTGTCAACTAACCACTATTGTCGTCAAAGTTGTACCGTAATTTCCTCTTCCTCCTCTATTTAATTCCGTACCTCTTCTTTAGTCACACGATCCTCGTATCTAAAGTTCAGCATTCTTATGAATCACCACGTTTTGAAAGCGTCCATTGTCTTCTTGACAGAAGTTTCACTTACATACGAGGCTGCACTCCACACAAATACCTTTGTAAAATAGTATCCAACCATTAGCATTTATATTCGGTGTGAACAAGGTGCTGGCGATGATTACATTATGCTCTGTGGGAAATTCTATCAGGTGGCTTCCACTTTCATCCCTTCCACCTAGCCTTTGTGTTCTTACTGTTTTCGTGTACCTGCTACCGTATCACATTTTAAATTTTTGTATCGCTTAACTATCTGAATAATCTCTTTTGTCGTACATTGTTTCAATGTGTTAGGAGATAGTGAACAATCGTGAACGGTAGTCATGAAATCTGTTTATGGTGAAATGAGAAAACATGAATAATGAAATATGTGAAAGAGTACATTGTACAGAAAATGAAAAATTGGTATGTCTTCACCCAACGTCGTCTTTCCTTCATGTAGGTGTAAGATATAGCTAATCAAACGCACCGCGCGTTTCAGTGGGTCCTGCCCCGTACCTCAGTGGCTATCCGTCATTGGCTACCGCTAGCGGCTGCCGCTTCCAGGTGGGAACGCCAATTCCGCGAGCCGCCGCGTCAAAGCGGAAAACGCTTGCCGCTGCCGCTGCCGCACGACGCGCTGCCGCGCTCTAGTGGGAACCGGCCTTAAAGGCCGGTTCCCACTAGGGCTGCCGCGCGTCAAAACGGCGCGTCAGCGGCGTGGTTGCCATGGAAATGGCGTCAGCGGCAAGGCGCAGCGGGCTCTGCGTCGCGGTTTGACCATGTCGAACCGCTTCCGCTGCCGCGTGCCGCGCTCCAGGTGCGCGCCGCCAATCACAGAACGCGCTGAGCGTGACGTCAGGTACGGACTCCCGGGCCACACGAACTTTCGCCGAACCGCTGGCGCGGACGCGGCGGCAGCTATGAAATACTTATCATCCGATTCCAAGGAAACTATTTGGTAGAAAAATTTGATTCTTGGGCATGTTACAGCCTGATATCTTCTCTCGATAAAGAAGCGAATTTCTTTTCGTTATTCGTCGTGGTTACTTGCTGTATCGCATTTACGTAAACCTTTACACGAAATTTTAATGAGTGTGCAGAGGTAAAAACGCATTGCGTGGACTTTGCGTACAGTTCATTTTAGGTAATACATTATTGCGTGTGAAATTTAGTCAACATATCGAAATTGTTTTTAAAACTGAGAGCAGATCGATAGCTATCACCGTTCTCGAGATATTGACTGATATGTCGGCGGACGGGCTGTGCCGTCACCGCTCGCGGGTTGCTCGCGACGCGACCGGTACTTCGTCCTGCTCGTCGTAAACCATGAGGTTGTATCAACCGCAAATTTCGTAAACGGTTCAAGAAATCGAAATGTTTTTTTTTTTTTTTTTTTTTTGCATACGATAATTTGTGAAAAGTCATGTATTTCGTCGCATGATAAATATCCTAAATCTGTTTATCTACCGAGATATGAAAGTAACTACAGTTTTTCAGAAGGGATAGATGAATTTTTTTAAATGGCATTAATAGCATGTCGAATGAGATGTTAAACCGAAACTAATTTGCTGGTATGTCATAAGATGTAATTTACTAAATATGTAGAGCTATTGATTATTTCCTTTCTTTTTTCTTTATCCAGTGTACTTTACTGATTCAAGACGCGTTTCGCCTTTTACTTTAAGGCATCTTCGGTGGAATCTAGATTGACTCAGTTTTGTTTTGATCTGTGATACTTGCAGATTATAAAACAGTTCACATCTTTTTTTACGTGAATGACTGATTACTTCCAGTGAATTGAGTTTTTGGCGGACATATACGTTTCCCCTCACCTGGTCACATGCTGGAGGTTGAACTAAAACTTAGGTTATGGAACATAAGCACATTTTCATGTTCGCTCTTTTTTCTTCTGTCATTAGCAGTAGACGGTTTACCGAAAACTCTGATTTAAAGTCGTAACTACAGTGTGTTCACCTCATGTCCCTTCCTGTCTGGTTTGTTTATGTACATGTTGCCAACCTGCAGAATTATATGCTGAAAACTAATGTTTGTTTATTTTTGTTCTCCTTATATCTGTATGTGTGTGTGGCTAGCCAGTGATAGTTATAGAAAGTTGAAAGTGAATCCAGTAGTTGTCAGACAGTGGTTGAAAGATTTGGTGTTCAGCTGATTTCAGTTTTGGTTTAAATGTTTTAAGGAGTGCATGGAAGAGTAAATTCACTGCTTACATTAATAGATAAAATAGTAGAATAGTATTTCAACAGATGATTATTATCAGAATACTATCACCCAACTCCTTTGTCCTCACTCTTTGACGCCCCATAATACGTCCTGTCAACTAACCCCTATTGTTGTCAAAGTTGTGCCGTAATTTCCTCTTCCTCCTCTATTTAATTCCATACCTCTTCTTTAGTCACACGATCCTCGTATCTAATGTTCAGCATTCTTATGAATCACCACGTTTTGAAAGCGTCCATTGTATTCTTGACAGAACTGTTCATTGTCCACGTTTCACTTACATACAAGGCTGCACTCCACACAAATACCTTTGTAAAGTAGTATCCAACCATTAGCATTTATATTCGGTATGAACAAATTTTCTTTTTCAGAACACTTTTCTTGCTATTGACAGTCTTCAGTCAGGTTTGTGTCTGCACCAGGAAATGCCTTACAATTTAAAATCTGGTTTCGAAAACTGTTCCAAATATATATTATTCTTTCGTGATTCTTAAGCAAGGTGCTGGCGATGATTACATTATGCTCTGTGGGAAATTCTATCAGGTGGCTTCCACTTTCATCCCTTCCACCTACCCTTTGTGTTCTTACTGTTTTTGTGTACCTGCTACCGTACCACATTTTAAATTTTTGTCTCGCTTAACTATCTGAATAATCTCTCTTGTTGTACATTGTTTCAATGTGTTAGGAGATAGTGAACAATCGTGAACGGTAGTCATGAAATCTGTTTATAGTTAAATGAGAAAACATGAATAATGAAATATGTGAAAGAGTACATTGTACAGAAAATGAAAAATTGGTATGTCTTCACCCAACTTCGTCTTTCCTTCATGTAGGTGTAAGATATAGTTAATCAAACGCACCGCGCGTTTCAGTGGGTCCTGCCCCGTACCTCAGTGGCTGTCCGTCATTGGCTACCGCTAACGTCTGCCGCTTCCAGATGGGAACGCCAATTCCGCGAGCCGCCGCGTCAACGCGGAAAACGCTTGCCGCTGCCGTTTCCGCACGCCGCGCTGCCGCGCTCTAGTGGGAACCGGCCTTAAACGTACACTTAGTGTACCCTTGACTCGCGAGGTGACTTTCTGTAACGTTTACCACTAGGTGAAGTCTCTGAGACCCCTATGTTTAAACTGAGATTTAAGGCAAAAACCATATGAAATTTTAAATGAATGCTATATAACATTTATTTTCACAATTATTTAAACGTTGTTTAAATGCTTCTAGTTTATTTTATTGCGCTGAACAAAGCCCGCAGCATTTCACTATTTATCACACAAAAGCACATAATTTGGTGTGGTTATTTTAAATAGTACACGTAAATGGACATTCTTAAAAGTTATACAATATCTTTAGCTCGGGGAAGTCAAAACTGACGAATTCGTGTGAACACATTTTGAGCTATACGGTACTATGCTGAAGAAAACAGACAAGCAGTTCACAAGGCGCTGTATAGAAGATTCCAACACCTAACAATAACACATGTCAACAATAAACACAGAAGGCGATAACGCAACCGACAACAAAACATCGTAGGCTTGGCAATTTAAGGAGGGTAGGGGGAGTATAGAAGCATTCCACCACAACTGTCCTTGGAGAGCGAGCTCGAAAACTTTCGCGCGGTCTGAGAGACTGTGGCGGCAGCACCGTCCAACGCACGAAGGGCTGAACTACGGCACTGCCGACACAAGTAGGGGCAGCTGTACTGTTATGCGGAATTTCGGCAACGGTGCGTCGCACACCAGACCGCACGGGAACAAAGCTGCCACCAGTGCGAGCTAGTCGACGCGACGCGACACACGTCTCCCCAGTTCTTCCGCCGCGGACCACGTGCGTCGAGTCAACGTGACTCCGCCGTAAATGCGTACGCGCGGTCGTAAACGCAGTCGCCGTTAAATTGTCTTTCGCTTCTTCGCGGATGTTACGGCGCCTCCGGTCGCGCCAAGAGCAGAACATTCTGTGACGCTGCCTTTTGTCTCGCTCGGTCCACGCGGTCGCGCCACGGCTCGTCACTGGAGTGTACACCCTCCGGGATCGGTGACCGAGCCGTGCCGCCAGTGCAACGTGCCTATGTAGACGGACATTAGCGAAGTATATTATTTGTCATTTATTGTAACGGCAGGAAAAATAAATGTGTCCTGTCCAGAAACCGCTTTAGTCATTTATTGCCACAAAGCCTCTCCCATGAGCATAGTGCGTGGGCGCGGCGATAAATGCCGGTTCACAGCACATGAGCGACTGTAAGCGGGGATACAACACGTTCTCGCTTCACTAGTGACCCCGACGTGATCTGAGGCTAAAAAAAACACGTAGTGAGCCAGCTGGACCAGAACTATGCGGCCGAAGTGCGGGACATAATCACCGCCCCGCCGACGCAGTCAAGCTACAAACGGCTCAAGGAAGAGCTGATCCGGCGGATTTCGTCGTCAGAGGAACAGCGAGTGCACCAACTGCTGCGGCAAGAGGAATGCGGCGATCGGAGGCCCTCGCAGTTCCTGCGCCACTTGCGGAGCCTCGCGCAGTCCGATTTGGTGCCAGATTCGCTGTTACGCACTATCTGGGTGCGAAGCCTCCCAGCTCAGGTGCAGGCAGTGATAGCCGCACAGACGGAGATGCAGCTGGACGCCGTCGCTAACTTGGCCGACAGGGTGCACGACGCGCTGACAACGGCGCCTAGCACCGCGGCTGCCGCAGCTTACGACTCCGTCCCCCCACCTCCGTGGCGGCAAGCGCCTCCCGCACCCGCATCGGATGCCGACCTGCACCAGCTAGTGCAACACTTGACCGCACAGGTAGCAGCTCTCTCGACGCAAGTCGACCGGTTGGCGCAAGAGGGCAGCACGCGCTGCAGCGGCAGCAGACCGGGTGACAGGCGGCGTGGCTCGCGCAGCCGGCAACGCAGCAACAGCCGCTCCAACGGTACCCCGCCGACGTCACACCACGCACAAAGCGGCTACTGCTGGTACCACGCCCGCTTCGGCAACGAAGCAACCAGGTGCCGCGCTCCTTGCTCGCACGCAAACGCCAGCTGCGACCGGACCTAGGCGCACCCGGCTGCAATATGATATCGAAGCGTCTGTTTGTTGCGGAACGGGGGGCAGGCGTGAGGTACCTCGTCGACACGGGTTCGGACTCTCGATCTTCCCCCGTTCTATGTTACGAGACCGCAGGCGGGCCGAGGCACTCTGCCTTACAGCGGCGAACAATTCCACTATTAAAACTTACGGCACACACAGCCGCAATATAGATCTGGGCCTACGGCGCACGTTCTCGTGGACTTTTACCGTGGCCGACGTCAATGAGCCGATCCTGGGCGCAGACTTTCTCGGCCACTACGGGCTACTAGCCGACATCGCAAACGGCCAGCTCATCGACGCCACGACTAAGTTAAAGATAGCGGGACAGCGCCGGCAGGCTGCATACTACAGCGTTAAACCCGTGAAGTGCCCCGGACCGTACGCTGACATTCTTGAACAATTCCCCGACCTCACCCGCCCAGCCGGTGCACCGAGAGACATCAAACATTCGACGGTGCACCACATAATAACCACACCCGGACCCCCCACATCGTGTCGCCCACGTCGACTCGCGCCGGACAGACTCGCAGCAGCAAAGGCGGAGTTCGAGGCCATGCTGCTGCACGGCATCGTGCGACCATCGAGCAGCCCATGGTCATTGGCGTTGCATTTAGTGCCCAAAAAAGACAATTCGTGGCGCCCGTGTGGGGACTATCGCGCCCTTAATTCGCGAACGGTGCCGGACCGCTACCCAGTCCCACACCTTCAAGACTTCAGCTACGCCTTGGCGGGCTGCGCGGTGTTCAGCAAGATTGACTGCGCAAAGGCGTACACCCAAATTCCGGTGGCGCCCGAAGACATCGAAAAAACAGCCATCGTAACGCCCTTTGGGCTTTTCGAAAGCCTGTTTATGACTTTCGGTCTTCGGAATGCTGCCCAGACTTGGCAGCGGTTCCTGGATGGCGTCTTGCGAGGCTTGCCATTTTGCTTCGCCTACCTCGACGACATCTTGGTGTATTCCAAGTCGCCCGAACTCCACCGCCGCCACTTAACGACCGTCTTTCAGCGCCTGAGTGAAGCCGACATCGTCATTAACCCCGCTAAATGCGAGTTTGGCGTGACGGAAATTGAGTTCCTCGGCCATTTAATTACGCCCACCGGATCGACACCGCTACCGGAGAAAGTGAAGGCAATACAGAACATGCCGCGTCCGCAGACGCACAAAGAATTACGACGTTACCTCGGCATGTTGAACTTTTATCGTCGACACCTGCCCAACGCCGCAGCAGTGCAAGAGCCGCTGACTAAGGCGTTACAAGGTCCTACCTCAAAAGGAAAGACCCTCGTGAATTGGACAGACGCAATGGAGCAGAGCTTCACGGACTTAAAAAGGAGTCTCGTGGAAGCGACGCTGCTCGCGCACCCGGTACATGACGCGGACTTAGCTGTAGTCGTGGACGCCAGCCAGGCCGCCATCGGCGCGGCGTTACAACAGCGCGTCGGCGGGAGTTGGCAGCCTCTCGGTTTTTTCTCTAAAAAGCTTTCCGATTCGCAACGTGCTTGGAGCGCTTATGACCGAGAGTTGCTTGCGGTGTACGCGGCGGTGAAATACTTCCGACCGTCCATAGAAGCCCGACAGTTCATCATTTTCACCGATCACAAACCCATTACCCACGCGTTCGAGAACAACCACACTAGGTGTTCACCGCGCCAACTCCAGCAGTTAGAGTACGTGTCGCAATTCACGACTGACATTCGACACATTTCGGGGATAGACAATATCGTCGCCGATTGTTTGTCCCGAGCGTGTGCCGTTATTTCACCCCCTGTGAACTTTGAGGACGTGGCCCAAGTACAGGAGAGTGACGAAGAACTACACCGATTCCGTCACGACACTTCCAGTGGCCTGCAACTGGAGCTGGTGCCTGTCCCCGGCTCCGCACGGAAGATTTGGTGTGACACCTCAACCGGCACGCACCGACCGTTTCTCCCGGAGAAATTCCGACGCAGTGCCTTCGACCGTGTCCACGGACTGTCACACCCCGGCACCAACACCACTGCGACGCTCGTGGCTGCGCGTTTCGTCTGGCCCGGGCTTCGGAAGGACTGTCGCGAATGGGCGCGCACTTGCACCGCATGTCAGCGCGCCAAAGTCGGGAGGCACACCCATGCACCCGTGGGCACCTTCTCGGACGCGACACGCCGATTTGCGCACGTCCACGTGGACCTCGTCGGCCCGCTTCCTCTCTCACAAGGCAAGCGGTACCTCCTAACCATGGTGGACCGCTTCACTCGCTGGCCGGAAGCAACGCCCGTCGCGGACGTCACAGCCGAGACCGTCGCCACCGCATTCGTCGACACCTGGGTGGCACGCTTCGGATGTCCCAGTCACGTGACAACTGATCGCGGCCGCCAGTTTGACTGCGCACGTCGCCAGACTGTGTGGCACCAGGTTACACAGGACAACCAGCTACCATCCGGCGTCGAATGGCATGGTCGAACGGATCCACAGGACCCTCAAAGCCGCTCTAACCTGCCACGACACCTCATGGCCAGAGGCGCTTCCACTGGTGCTGCTCGGCCTGCGAGTCACGCCGAAGGAGGAGATCGGCGCGTCACCTGCCGACCTCGTTTACGGGCAATCCCTGACAATCCCGGGCGATTTTGTCGAAGATGTAAGACTCCCACACGACGCCGTGGCACCCACTCTGGCGGAACGTCTGCGCAGTCACATGGCCGGCCTCCGAGCGCACGCACCGACGCGGCACGGCACCGGGAGGATATTCGTCCACGCCGACCTGCAGCGCTGCACGCACGTCATGTTGCGTACCGACGCAGTACGGCCACCTCTCCGACCGCCCTACAGTGGACCGCACCGCGTGATCGCCCGAGGAGACAGAACGCTGGTCCTCGAGTGCAACGGAAAGCCGTCGACAGTGTCAGTCGACCGCGTCAAACCAGCCTACGTCTTGCCCGCTCCATCAGCCAAGCATTTCTTCGACCCGGCAGAAGATCTGATCACGGACGACACGCCCTCTGCCAGCGGTCAGACGGAACCCGCACCCGGAGCCGCCGGTGACGCACAGCTGCAGCCTGCTGTCATCGCGCCGCCACGTGCGCCTCCCTCCACCACGCCCAGGCAGCTGGTACGGTCGCCCGGACCGCGCCCACCACAGGCGCACCGGTCGCCCCCACCACAGCCGCCAGCGGACTACGTCACGCGCGCCGGCCGCCGCGGCCGATTCAAACGGCCGTGCTGCGTCGCCAGCGCGCCACGACACCCAAACCGGCAATCACGCGCCCGAGCCGCCGAACGCCGTCAGAATTCGGCGCCCACGAGCTGCCGTCCGCTGTAGAGACCCGACCTCCAGCTGCAAGTGCCTTCGGCCGGTAACTCCAGTCGAGCGTTCGTCACAGCTCCTGGACCCGCGTTCGCGTCGTTTGCCTCCGCCGCGTCGGGCGTTGAGGCCGGATCGGCACCCGCGCCAGCTTACCTCATTCGCTTCTCCGTCGAGCTCCGGACATCGCGCACCACACCGCCCGGCTTGTCCGTAGTAGCTCCCGGACCCGCGTTCGAGTTCCGACGGTACCGCACTCGCGCAAGCGCCTTCGAGACGTCACCATCAATGACCTGCAACGCGCGCCTTCACGCGCATCGCTACGGACAGTCGCAGCCAGTGCCTGCTGCCGCTGTCACTAGCCGCCAGCGCGAGGACACGCCCACCGCACGCTCGCCGGTCCGGCGCGCTGACGTCACGGGCCGCCGCCCTTCCGACGCCGACCGACCGCCGCCAAAGCTGCCGCACTGCCATCACGCAGTGCGCGAACTTTAAACACACGCGCGCCACCGAACGATCGCCGCGTTTTCGCAGCTACGGAGCTCCGCTCTCCAAGGGGGGATCTGTGTGGCGGCAGCACCGTCCAACGCACGAAGGGCTGAACTACGGCACTGCCGACACAAGTAGGGGCAGCTGTACCGTTATGCGGAATTTCGGCAACGGTGCGTCGCACACCGGACCGCACGGGAACAAAGCTGCCACCAGTGCGAGCTAGTCGACGCGACGCGACACACGTCTCCCCAGTTCTTCCGCCGCGGACCACGTGCGTCGAGTCAACGTGACTCCGCCGTAAATGCGTACGCGCGGTCGTAAACGCAGTCGCCGTTAAATTGTCTTTCGCTTCTTCGCGGACGTTACGGCGCCTCCGGTCGCGCCAAGAGCAGAACATTCTGTGACGCGGCCTTTTGTCTCGCTCGGTCCACGCGGCCGCGCCACGGCTCGTCACTGGAGTGTACACCCTCCGGGATCGGTGACCGAGCCGTGCCGCCAGTGCAACGCGCCTATGTAGACGGACATTAGCGAAGTATATTATTTGTCATTTATTGTAACGGCAGGAAAAATAAATGTGTCCTGTCCAGAAACCGCTTTAGTCATTTATTGCCACAAAGCCTCTCCCATGAGCATAGTGAGTGGGCGCGGCGATAAATGCCGGTTCACTGCACATGAGCGACTGTAAGCGGGGATACAACACGTTCCCGCTTCAAGACCACACCTCGTGAGTGGAGGGTTAAAGCCATGGTTACACAAATCCATTTTATGTGCTTGTAGCGAGCATTTGCACAATTTTCAAAACGCTATGGTTCCATCGCCTGTGAGCCACCCTGAAACAAATATCGAAATTCACGTTATAGTAATTACCCAGAAACGCACAATTTTTATGTACTGGCCACTAGGGCGCCCCAGAAAAATCGAAGTCGTTTTTTTGTTGAAGGTATATCCTCTTGTTTGTAAAAAAAATTTCATAAACATAGGGCTATGGTGACCCCTGCCGACTTGTACTGAAAAATGTCAGTACTTTCTAAGGCGAACGTGCACTATTGTGTTGACGTGTTTGTAAATATTTTTAACAATGTCAGTAAATGGATTGTTGAAATCAGTAAACATGTCAATGGAATTACAGTGTGTTAATTATAAGTTACTCCTGCAGTGCTAGCACCAAAAACTACGTTAACATGCTTCCGTGAAACCAGAAGTCATGCAAGGAAGTAAAAAATCGCTCAAACACTGCCGGTAAACGGAACTGAAATCATAATACGTATTAACCCGCTTAATACAGACTCTAACCGCAGCAATTATGTACACTTAACGCAAGGAAAGGAAACAGTACTAAATACATTGAACTGCAATGAAGTACGAGGGTATTTCGGAAAGTAAAGGTACACCGTATGCCAGAGGAACAGAAGAGTTTTGGCGAGAAAGTTGGCAACACTGGAGTTAACCTTGAAGCGTTAGCTTTCTCCTCGCCGTCGTTCGGCAGTTGAACGTTGCTTCCGGATGGAGTAGGTCGTGTTTAAAATGGATGAGCTGATTCAGAATCCCGCCAAATGCGAAGTGCGCTCCATCATATGTTTTCTTCATGCAAAATGTCAGCGACCAGCGGATATTCACAAAGAAATTGTTTCTGTTCATGAACCGACAAAATGTAACGAAATAGTGTCGTCATTTCTCTGAAGGTAGGCCCGATGTTCATGATGAACAAAGAACAGGTTGGCCATCTGTGATCTTTGATGCCCTTCTTCGGAGAACGGAGGAAGCAATTCGTGTGAATAGACGTCTCACATTGAAAGAATTGCATCATATCATACCAGACGTGTTAATGACAACTCTTTATGACGTTGTGACTGTCAAGATAGGGTACAGGAAATTGTGTGCGTGCTGGGTTCCAAAACTGTTAATGGAAGAACATAAAAAGAAAAGGATGGGTTTTGCACTCGACTTCCTCACACGCTATGCTGAAGCAGGTGATGAGTTCATTGATCACATTGTGACAGGTGAAGAGATGTGGGGTTTATCACCATACTCCTGAATCCAAGCAACAATCAATGCAATAGCGCCATTCGAATTCACCAAAAGCCAAGAAATGCAAAACGTCGTTTTCAGCGAAGAAAATCATGGCTTCCGTTTTTTGGGACAGACAAGGCTTTCTTCTGTTGGAATTTATGCCTCCTGGAACGACAATTAATGCTGCTGCATATTGCCAGACTTTGAAACGTCTTCGAAGGGCAATTCAAAACAAACGCAGGGGAATGCTGACAAGTGGAGTCCGTTTGCTTCATGACAACACTTGGCCTCACACAGCACTCATAACCAAAGCACTATTCGAACAATTCAAATGGGACATATTGAACCATCCGCCATACAGCCCGGACCTTGTGCCCACCGACTTCCATGTCTTCCGTTACATGAAGTCACATCTTGGTGGAAAATCCACCAACGGCAAGGTGTAGCCATAAATGGAAGTGAAACGTGGACGAAAAATAGTTTAGACAAGAAGAGAATAGAAGCTTTCGAAATGTGGTGCTACAGAAGAATGCTGAAGATTAGATGGGTAGATCACATAACTAATGAGGAGGTATTGAATAGAATTGGGGAGAAGAGGAGTTTGTGGCACAACTTGACTAGAAGAAGGGATTGGTTGGCAGGACATGTTCTGAGGCATCAAGGGATCACAAATTTAGCATTCGAGGGCAGCGTGGAGGGTAAAAATCGTAGAGGGAGACCAAGAGATGAATACACTAAGCAGATTCAGAAGGATGTAGGTTGCAGTAAGTACTGGGAGATGAAGAAGCTTGCATAGGATAGAGTAGCATGGAGAGCTGCATCAAATTAGTCTCAGGACTGAAGACCACAACAACAATGCTCAGGTTTTAGAGCGTTGCTCAACCGAATAACTTCTGGTACAGTTTTAAGTATTGTCAGCCAGTAGTGTTAGTTGGAGTGAGATCACATTAGTTATTCACATCTCTATTTCAGAGTAAGAGAGCTCCCACTTGACGTTGGTCTTCTGCTCGCAGCAATTTGGAGGTGCACACCTGCATTGTTGCCGATGCTGCACTCGTTGAGCTGGGTCAGTTTCTCATACCTGGTGCCTGACTTATTCCAAGGACGTTTGGTGTTCCAAAGTGGCATCAGATTCAAAGATTTGGTAATGAAATCTGAGTCGGGAAAAATAAAACATTAAATAAATAAATTTATTTCAACCCAACAGACCGTCAGTCACAAACTGGCATGTTGCAAAAGCCGTCAAGCGCCGAAGCCAGACGGCAACACACTGCGTCAGATTAGTTGCCAGCTAGGCCCCTGCGACTAAACAATGTTCTGACTCCATCACTTGCAGTGTGACCTGCAGAGGGCCTTCGTATACACCAGCCGTTGTACAGAGGGTGTGTAAATCAGCAAGAGTCACTCATACCACGACCTTTTGCTGCATCCACTAGTGTTAGGGACAGCCAATCAGGAAGAACTGTACCTCTATCATGCAGGTATGTGACGATCATGGCAGTTACAACACAGCCAGCCAAGACAGGAAGTCTGCTCCGGATCCAGCACCGCCGACCACACACCGCCTTCGCCGCCAACGGACCTTTTAAGTGGCTCGCAGGGCTGTTGGTATTCTGTCAAGAGTCACTTGGCAAGACAGTACAGACTGTGAACTCATATAGACTGTAACTTAAGTGTAATCTGTCTGATGTGCTCCGCGCAAGGAGAGCGACGACTTAAAACATTTGATACCCGACTAGTACTGAACGAGCTCTCACTGTGAAAGCCTTCCTTTTGTTGTTCCAAGTAATTACGTTTCGGTTATGAAATTATTTCTTTGTTAGGAAAGAGTTAAAAAGTTGATTACTTGCTTCTTTTGATGGTCAATGAAGAACATTTATGTTGAATTCTTTGTGTTCTTAAATGTAGAAGACGAACTACATGCTCGTGTGTTTCTTTTAGAAGTGTTCAAGATTCAGGACACTTCACAAATAACCCAGTGCTCCACTTCCTAACCACATTCCCTGGTCCAGTGTTTTCTAACAATAGCTGTATGAGACCTGGAAGTATCAGTGTAAGGTCCAAAGACATGCTCTCCACAACCAGGTATTAAAATCCTAGAGATTAACTGCTGAAGCGTTTGCAACAAAAGGCCAGAATTTGAAGCACTCCTAAAAAGCACTGAAGCTCACATAACACTAGCTATAGAAAGCTGGTTAAAATCCAGAGTTGAGAACAGTAAGATATATGGGGAAAATTTAAGAGTGGATTGAAAGAACAGGTAAACGGGAAATGGAGGTTGTATATTTGTTGCAGAAGGTAAGAAACTCAGATCTACCAAGATAGAAACTGATGCTGCATGCAATATTGTTTGGGCAAGACTGAGTATCATTGGTGGCATAAGATTATAATTGGGTCCTTCTGTCAACCACGAGACTCGCCTCCTGATGTGACAGAAACCGTTACATAAAACCTCCGAATAAGGGCAAGAGGATGAGAGGAACTATAGCATAAGTTTGAAAGAATAGTTGACCATGCAGTAGATAGATATGTCCCCAATAGAATGGTTCATGATCGGAGGTACTTTCCATAGTATAAATTCAGTGTAAAGAAACTTCTAAAGAAATGAAGACGACTGCATAAAAGGTATGAAACAAAATTTAGGGCTATAGATAGAGAGATGCTGAATAAAATGTGTTTGGATGTCAAGAGAACAATGTGTAAGGCCTTCAATGACTACCACAGCTGAAAATGCTGTCGAAAAAACTTTCACAAAACCCAAACAAATAATGGTCATTTGTAAAGGTTGTTAATGGCACCAAAGTAGTGCCCAGTCACTCATGGACGAGACAGGAACTTAAATTTAGGCTATCGAAGCAAAAGTAGAAATGTTCCTTTATGAAGAAAACCCAGGATTATTGTCCCAGTTTAATTTTTTGTTAGGCTGCAAAGATGAGTGAAACAGATGTTATTGTCATTGAGAAACAGCTCAAATCACTAAAACTGTAGAAAGCTCTAGGGCCCGTTGGAATCACTACCAGATTCTATACTAAATTTTCAGCTGAGTTAGCCGCTCTTTTAACCACACTGTACTGTAGATGCCTCAAACAAAAACCCATGCCTAGTAGGCTAACATACAGTCTTCTAGAGAGACTGCATAAAAATCACGCGTGTGACTCATTGCAGAATGTTGCTAAAGTGTGTGGGACCCATACCAAACAGAACTAAAAGGTGATACTGAACATATACAGAGAAGGGCAGCATGAATCAGGAATGGTCACATGTTTGTTTGACCCATGCGAGTGGGTCACTAGAGTACTGAACTGGTAGACTCTTGGAGACAGTAACTATCATGAGAAAGTCTACTAACAAAAGCAACCAGACTTTTAGGAACACACTACAACCCTACACACATCTCTCACATAGGGATCGTGAGGATAAAATTAGAATAATTGCAGCTTGCACAGAGGCATGTTAACAATCATTCTTCCCATGCTCCACATGTGAATGGAATGAGAAGAAATCCTAATACCTAGTACAATGCTGTGTAGTCTCTATTCACTCGATTGTCATTTGCAGAGTATAGTTGTAGATGAAAGTGTAGCTCTAGATGTAGATGTAGTTGGAAGAAAGCACAAGTCACACCCATCTACAAGAGGGATAGCAGAAGTGACTCACAAAACTACCGTCCAGAACTCTTGACATTCATTTATTGTAGAATCTTAGAACTAATTCTGAGCTTAAACATAAGGAGTTATCTTGAACAGTATCACCTCCTCCAGGCAAACTAGAATATTTTCCGAAAACAATGATCACGTGAAACCTAACTTGCACTTTTCGCAAGTGACATAAAGAAAGCCATGCACAAGACAAGCATTTACATTCAGTATTTCTCGATTTCCGAAGAGCATTTGATTTGGTACCACATCTACACTTATTATCAAAAGTATGACTGTATGGGGTATCAAGCATAATTTTTTTTTTTTTCGAAGTCGTTCGTTGTAATTACCGTTACAGTTGTTCAGCGGTTGCAAAGAGATGACTAAGTACGAGCACCAGGAAAGGGGATATTGTGCTCTGGCTGAAAAACAAAAATATCCCGGAAAATACAAGCCAGACTCGTGCTGAACTCTTTCAGCTCGTTAATTTACAAAAGTCAGGCGACAGAATGTACAAAATTGACTTTGTTGCGTGTGAATGTGGTCACACGGTTTCGCATTTACTCACATTTTACTGTCAGCATAAACCGACAGAATTAATTTGCGCACAGGTTACAAGCTATGTGGGAAAACAAAACAAAACGAAACGTTCAAGATAACAGACACTGAAAGGCATGAAGCAATTGACAGCATCCGTCTTCAGCGTGGGCGCACTGTATGTGTCACGCTGCATTTTACAATCAGATGGTTCGGACATGGACCCAGACAGTAGACAGTATTACGGTGTAGACTTTGAAACAAAGTAATGATCTTTCTTGGTTTTAAAAAACTTTTGGTTGAAAAACGTTTTTGTCACCATATCAATTGCATGCACTGTACACGAGAACTTCCTAGCTTTTATTGGTTGGGAATATGTAGCCTGTGAAATATTTGTATTTGTATTTCTTTATTGGTCCTGTAAATTTTGTTTAGGTACATTTTGCACAAACGATGTAGGACAAGTCAGGTTGGTACAGTATATACAACATCATACACATTGTTATTTTGAAAGGATAAATAATTAAAAATTATTCAATACATGTTGAATATTATGACAAATTTAATATAATAAAATAAAATGATAGACTTATTAAGAATATTTGAGCAATTACACTCGAAAACAGAATAGAAGCAGAATGTTCAAAACATTGCCCAAGGAGAAGTTAAGCTTTTCTCAGCATCACTTGCGAGAATGCGGCTGGATAAATTCGTCAAAAACTCCAGTATTTTCATGACACGAATTGGAGAAGGTTACCTGTCGAAATATCGGTGGTTTTCGACGTTATCGGTCAGCATTCCGTCGAGTTATTCACAGAAGATGGTTAATGGTTAGTTTGTTCAATGGACCATAAATGCGTTCTCCCACTGTAACGTCGAACGAGTCAATTTATACTCATAATGCCTGTTGACACCGAAAAATATGATAACATATTGACAATGTTACGATGGTCTTTTGCACTAGTGTTTACTACCAGTAATTCGTTTTTTGGTTTTCACTGAACAGCAGTGGAACACAACCGCATACGCGCATTATTCACATTTAAAAAATTATATGGAGTAGAAGCAGTTGTCAAACAAATATAATGATTTCAGATTGAGTTTGAAGTTTATTTTGTTACGTATTACATTTTTACTTATAACACAGTCCAAATCGCAACAAATGGTAATTATTGCAACTATTTTCTATGATATTGTCGTTAGACAATCGTCGTTTAGGGAAAAATTGCTCTTGACGTCTTCACAAAACTATATCATCTGTTCTCGCCTTTTGACGTCACACAGACAATTGCTGTGAAGCGGTGGACACAACCTCAAGACTCCAAAATAATATTTCTCTCATGTAGACGAATGATCTAAATCGCTTTTAAAATGTATTATTCCCTCATAGATTTGAACATACGGTACGATGTTCCTAAGGCAAATGAACATGATTGTTGTCAGCAGCAACACAGTTCGGCAACACGGACTTCGTTTGCCCGCTCTCTGCCGCCACGCATGCGCAAACCCCATCCCACGCCTCCCTATCGCTCCGCTTCTATGCGCGGAAGCGCCGTCTTATGCGAAGCAGGCTGTAGTTTGGTGTTTTCATTCTGCGTTACTGTCAAGGCATGATCAGTGGATATAAATTTTAGGCATGGTTTCGCACACCTTTCGTGCAGCCCCATGTTGCACTTGACACATACAATTCCTTTTACAACCTATTTCTGACACTTACTACGAGGGTTGTTTTTTTAAGAGCCGTTTTTATTAAAAAAAAGATACAAATACTTTTGTAAAAAAACTTTTATTTTCTGATTCTACACACTTTTACCTATTTTTCTACATAGTGCCTTGTTTATTTATGCACTTGTCATACCGTACAACTAAGTTTTTAATTCCCTCTTCAAAGAATTCGGCCGCCTGCTCTGACAGCCAAGAGTTCACGGCCGCTTTCACTTCATCGTCGTCATTGAAGCGCTGCCCGCCAAGATGGTGTTTCAGGTACCGGAAAAGGTGAAAATCGCTAGAAGCAAGGTCGGGGCTGTATGGTGCATGGTCCAAAACTACCCAGCCAAAAGAATCAATCAAATCCTGAGTCTTTTGAGAGGTGTGAGGCCTAGCGTTATCATGCAGGAGCAAAACTCCTTTTGTCAGCATGCCGCGCCTTTTGTTTTGAATTGCTCTGCGGAGCTTCTTTAGAGTTGCACAGTAAGCATCTGAGTTGATTGTCGTTCCTCGTGGCATAAAGTCCACTAGCAAAACACCGCCCCGGTCCCAGAACACAGTTGCCATAATCTTGCGCTTTGACAGCGTCTGGCTTTGACCTTGACGGATGAGGTTGTGTCGCCATTCCATCGATTGTCGCTTGCTTTCGGGAGTGATATGGGATACCCATGTTTCATCTCCAGTGACAATTTGACTCAACATGTCATCCCCTTCTTCCTCGTAACGAATCAAAAAGTCCAATGAAGTGGCAAATCTCTTCCCTTTGTGGTCCTCTGTGAGGAGTCTGGGTACCCACCGAGAACACAATTTCTTAAAGTTTAGGTTTTCAGACACAATTTTGTACAAAACCTATCTTGAAACTTGTGGAAATTCCAAAGAAAGAGTGGAAATTGTGAATCTTCTGTCCTCACGAATCTTTGTTTCGACTGCAGCCACCAAATCATCAGTGATCACAGAGGGCCGGCCTGAGCGTTCTTCGTCATGGACGTTTTGACGGCTATTTTTAAACTCTCTAACCCATTGAAGCACTTTACCTTCACTCATTGCATTCAAGCCATAAACTTCTGTTAACTGACGATGAATTTCTGCAGCTGATAGGCTTCTCGCGGTCAAAAAACGTATCACTGACCTATCTCACACGCGGCGGGCGATTCAATAATAGTAAACATTATGAAGTGGCACAGCGATGTGTACACGTCAGCTACAGAGCTGCAACTTGCATCAGTGTTAACGGGAAGGATGCCGGCAAGTGGCGCGGTGGCTTGTTGCGGCGTCCCGAACTACGGGACTATACGTGCGAACGGCCCTTACTTAGAAAACAACCCTCGTACATGACGCGCTATTTAACTTCTGCATATTTGCGAGCTTGTGTCACAACACTTTTCAGTGGGCGCCATCTTGACGTCTTGGCTGTCAGAAAGAAGCTGCAGAAATGTTCGGTCACGATAAGATTTCAAAGTTTGCAATTATTGGTAACAGATTTAAATGTCCAGAAGTGTAAAAAAAGGTGCATTTGACAAAATGAAAGAACATAACATCCCATGACTATGTCAGCTATATAGTCACAGTTGGAATCAGTCAACTGATACAAATACCTGGGTATAATAACTAGTAGGGATATGAAATGGGACAATTACATTGGCTCTCATGCACGTAAAACAAGTGGCAGACTGTAGTATGTTGGCAAGATACTAGAGAAGTGATATGTCATCAAAGGAGACTGCATACAAAATACCCATGGGGCCTATCCTAGAACATTGCTCAAGTGTGTGGGGCCCACATAAAATAGGAATGACAGCAGATACAGAAGTTTCAAAAAGGGCAGCACTAATGGTCACAAGTTTGTTTGGCCTATGGGAGAGAGTGACAGAAATGCTGAAAGAACTGAACTGGCAGACACTAACTGCCCCATGAAAACCTACTTGGCGTGTTTGTGGAAGCAACTTTAAGTGAAGAATCTAGGAATATATTACAGCCCCCACATAAAGCTATCCTAGGGATTTAGAGGACAAATTTAGCATTACTACAGCTTGCACAGAGGCATTCAAGCAATCATTTTACCCATATTCCATATGTAAATGGAGCAGGAAAAAGGCCTAATAAATGGTACAATACGACCCTTGCTATGCACTTCATAGTGGTTTGCAGAGTATAGATGTACATTTATACAGTCAAAGACCTTGGAATGTTCACAAGAAATTCCAGCTGGAGACTTTTACTGTTTAAAGATTCTACAGTGTCAATAACAAATGATAAAATGACCTGCTTAGGTTATACACCCTTGTACAAACAAAAAATTAAGGATATTGTTTTTCTTCAGGTGGTTAACATGCCTCTAAACATAAACATTCCAGAATTTTTGAAATAATTGTCAACAGGGAGTTTCATGGGTAATAAGAAACCTCTGTTTTACCGACTTTTTTTGAAAGTAGTTTAACAGTAGCATATTTGAGCCTGTTGGGGACAGTTTGTTGTTTAAAGGACTTGTTGAATTTGTGAGAGGGAAGTTTGCATTTAAACTTGCAACAGTGTTTCAGTACGCTGACTGATGAGGCCCAGTAAAGTTTTTATTTGTCATTGATCTAAGTAGCCTCTCAGTTTTCTTTTTTTGTATACAGGAGACACAAATATTTGGCCAAGTTTTGTCTGCACAATCTTTTACAGAAATTTCATAGTTTTCTCTAAGTATCGTTTGCAACTGATCTGACGAGCTATGTTTAAGCTAAGTGACTTTTAAATATACCTGCAACAGTCTCCCTTTCATCTACAGCATTGTCATTAAGAATTAATTCTTTATTATCCATTGTCTGCTTAGGGCCAGCTCTCCATATTGTTTTGATTTTATTGTTTGTGTTCTCAATTTCAGATTTTTAAGAACATGCTTTTAGAATTTCTATTTTTTTTAGAATGTTATAGCACAATTTGTTGTGAAATCTTTCCTAGAGATCTTTTTTAGAGGTCCTGACTGATGCATACAACAGGATATTTTTATTCTTTTTGTGAGTCACTGTCTACTGTTAATTTTCTGGTACTTATTTTTTGGTGCTTTTTTCAGAAAAACTGTTTCAATGTCCCCTTGGTGGAAACATAAGAAAATAACTTAACAGTCTCACATGACTAAATTCCAGTAGTAAAAATAACAGCAGAAATTAGACAAAACTTAGATGGCAGGTAGGCCAACAGGAAATAATACTTATTTTAATCCTAAAGTGTCTCTCAACCTCTCAGTTTTAATACCACTGGGACCTTTAGCTGAAATGTCTGCTGCATTGTCAATTGACACATACTTAAACTTAAGGAAACCTTCCAGGACAGTCTGTCCGACTTTCTGATAGCACAGAATAACTTTTTATTCGGAGTAACATACAAACACTTTCATAAGTGAAAACAGACAATCCGTCAACAGAGAGTGGCTTCATAGATAATGCTTATAATGCTTGTACCAAAGGTAACACGCACTACAGCCAATCGATGGCTCGATTTTTCCCGCATATTCAGTACATCTGTAGTACACCCTCTGCTTAACAAGCCAGTGTTCACTTACACGTAACACATCTGATTTCATGTATTCTACAAATGTTAAGTGCGTAGAAGGCACTAAGGATATTGAAATGTCAGCCACAGGTCCTGGGGAGCAGACAGGGTGTGGGTCAGTGAGGCCTTCTTACCAGAGGATAAATATGTCACTGTACACCATGAGAGCTTCAGGCTGGCCACAGACACTGATGGGACAAGTCCCATGCCCAGTGTATGTGCCAAGGCTGGTGCACTGTCACTTACTATCTGATGGCAACTCCTCACGTTGCATCAGGTGTGTGTGTTCTTCACTACTCCTGATTCACCAGCATACAACACTGTTGCTTGTCAAGCTATGGAACACCTCTTTACCAAATATCCTAGGGCAATGGGGGTTGTTAGGGGTGCATGTGAAGTGTGTGTTGGAGTCCCTTGGCGTGGGGCATGTACAGGCTCAAAACTGGGGTTTTAACTGAGTGCCAGACTGGTTACTGCAGAGGCACAGGGTAATTTTAGATTTTGTGCAGGAGAGACTGTGTTTCTACTTCTGTTTTCAATATCATATTTTCTGGCATTTTAAATGAGCACCACAGCTATGTCGCTGTATTCACAGATGGATCTAAACAGGGGGACACCATTGGTTGCTCTGTCGTTTTCCTGGATCCTGTTTTTCAAGATTCAGTTGCCTCCAGAGTTCACTGTATTTGATGCCTAATTATTCATGATCTTGAAGGTGATGGAGAAAATGAGATGTGCCACACTTGCTAAATTCCTCGCCTTTTCTGACTCTCCAAATGCCATTCAGTCTCTGCAATGCATGCATTCAGCCAATAAAGTAGTCCACGATAATTAGGGTGTGTTTCCCGACTTAGGAAGGCTGGAGAAGGAGGTGTTTTTATGCTGGGTGCCAGGGCACAACAGTATTGCAGGGAATGAAAGGGAGGATGCAGCAACCAAGGACATGTGTCATGATCTTTAGTTAGTTCAGTACATCATCCCCCTGTTTGCTACTGCCTTGCTGCTGAAGTGCAGTGTCATGCGTTGATGGGAAGATGAGCGACTGGAAGTGACAGACAATAAGCTCTATCTAGTAATGCCCACAACTTGGCCATGGTCTACCACTTTCCAGCCACACAGAAGGGTCGAGGTTCTCCTTACTCGTCTTCACATAGTTCACAGTCATTATGACACATGGCTTCTTGTTCCAGCAAGAAGACCCCCCCAATGTGTTGTGCTCGTGGTGTACATATCTCTGTGCGCCCCTTTTATTAGGCACTGTTTTATTTTCAGACCAGATCTCCATCAAATCTGTCCTTGATTTTAAGAAATGTTCAAATGAATGTGTTGGGTGCTTTAAGGTTTCACACTTTGTCCAACTCATTTCCTAAAATTTTTGGGAGATGTTCTTAATGTGTTAACAGGGTGACTGAGTCAAACATGTTTTTTGTTAAGTAGTCAGCCAGTCACATTTCCCTGTGGTGTTATTTTAACTCCTCTGTCATTTGGTTCTGTTTTAATCTCGTGTACAGCACCTTTCACCCTTCCTCCATTGCCTTAAGACATGTGAGATGAATGTTTGTGTGGGTCAATGCAAGTGAGGTGAGAGTGAGTGAGGTTTCCTCCTCACTGCGTGACGCCAATTTCTGTCATTTTTTCCACATTTGTTTCTATTAATATTTTTTATGCATCCATAAGCTCCAACCACAATCACACACATGAACACATGTAAGTACGCTCTCTCTCTCTCTCTCTCTCTCTCTCTCTCTCTCTCTCTCTCTCTCTCTCACACACACACACACACACACACACACACACACACACACACACACTCTTTTACAAATACTGATAACGGATCGAATTGGTTCACAGGCTATAGCAGACACAGGAATATCAGGATGATGTGTAATTTGGACTGGTCAGTGAGGGGTCACTTGCACTTTGCAGTTGCACTTTGGGGGTGCTGTGGCCTCCAAAGAAGAAAGGGGGCTGACAGCAAAGGTCAAGCACTAAAGAAAAATGAATGTTTCATGTGGGCTCTAGGCTATGCTATCTCAAGTTAAATATGGTTTTGGTCAAGCACTGAAGCATCATCTATGAACATGTTGCCTGCAAATCTTTGTCAGTTATCAGTTGTGAGTTGAGAACTTATTTGAACAAGTTTTGTGATTTTGTAGTGAGTTGTTTAAATGTAGAAGCTCTCTTATAGCCCTTGCCCCTCTACAATCAGAAAAGAAATCAGCAGTCGAATATGCGGCACTGTACAGCAGAAGTACATCATCAAGAGAAAACGAGACGGTAACCGGGAAATTTGGAAAAGAAGGTAACTGGTATTAAAGGGAACAAGTAAACACTTGGCATCTCGCACTATATCGACCACTTGAAAGCGGCCCACAACAAGAAAAACACCTCAGTGGCAGCAGTATGTGTGTCTGTCACCAATCCCCAATTCCCATATGGACACCCCTCTCTCCACGATGCATAATGCAATCATAATAGCAGTTTTCCATTTGCCTGTGGAAAAAGAAAATCCACGATGACTTGCTAATTCTGCATTTAGTTTTACAGGACAGAGCTTTAGTAGTACACTTGGAAGAACTCAGATCCTCTGTTGCCTTTTCTATTTCATCTCTCAAAGCTACCCATTCATTTTCTACAGCATTCATTTCCCTTGTTAGAGTCAACTGTTGCATAATGCTCCCTCTGAAAGCTTCAGAAAGCTCTGGTTCTTTCTATTTATCCAGGTCCCATGTCTTTAATTCCTACTTTTTTGCAGTTTCTTCAGTTTTAACCTGCAGCTCATAATCAATAAATTATGCTGAGTGTCCACACCTGCCTCGGGAAATAAGTTCTGTCTTACCGTTATATAAACAATGTGATACCGTCTGATGTCCCCGGTTCTTTTCCATGCATAAAACCTTGTTTCACAATTCTTAAACCAAATGATACCAATGGTTAAATTATGCTCTGTGGGAAATTTTACCAGGCACCTTCCTCTTTCATTCCTTCCTCGCAGTTCTAACAACCCTACCACAACTAAGGTCAAAAATTAATAATGATTGTGTTGTTGCTCACGCTGCTAAATACTGCATTTTCGGGCAACAACAAAGTTATTATGTGGCAGGTGCCATTAGAGCACAGCTAATAAAGTCATTTCATGTAATAATGAATAAACTAGGCACTCATCTTTTCGTGTTACCCACGCTGCTCTCGTTGTAAAATCATGGCTCAATCGACGAAAATCTAGGTGGTGACGATTCCAAGCTCGGATGCAAAGAGGCCTAGGTTTTATTCTGCTATATTCAAAAGTTTTATAGATGTGTTTCACAAACCATTCTTGAAGATTACACTTTTGCAGGACAATGGTGATGTATAAAAGTAATCAGCACTCAGAATTTAAGTTACACTTCTTTTTTTATTACTTTTGCTGCAATATCACGTAACACACAAAACATCACTTCACAATACAAAACATACTTGAAAACATCTTCCTCACTGTTAAAGTTCACATTTTATAAGCTGACTACAATATGCGTCTTTCCAACATGACGTCCAAGACTTGACTTTCTCAAGGTCCAACTCTCTAACAAACTAACTAATAATCGCTTACGCGCCCAAAAATCAGAGTTACAAGTACGGCAAAGATCATAGCGACAAAAGAAAGAATACACATAAGAATAATATCATTGCAACATAAACATATTGATGTATCAAAGTACCTCTACATTAGTGAAATCAAATCTGAATGTTGTCTCAGAAATATGTCAACTACTTTACAGAAACACAGTAGAATATTGCTGGTATCGAGAGGTTCAGGTGAGGTGCCGTAATGGTTACGTAATTCAAGTACCATTACACAGTCCACATTCTCCTACTATTTTGAACAATTTCCTTTATCTTATCATACATTATTTAAATCTCTCCATCACCTGCTGAGATAGTTGGAACATCAACTTGTACTACTGTGGTAGATATTGGGTTTTTCTCTATCTCAGCCATGATAATGTGCTCACTGTACTATTCATAGTAGCTTACCAGCATCTCTATTTTCTCGTTTGTTATCAGAGATACTCCTACATTACTCCTACTCGATTTTTGTATTTACAAGCCTGTATGCACCTAATCAGAGGTCCTGTTCTCCTTCCCATCATACTTCACTAATTCCCATTATATATAACTTCAACATATCCAGTTTCCTTTTTAATTCTCTATCATACCTAGAGGATTAAAGTATCTAGCATTCCAGACTCCAGCCTGTAGAATGCGACTTTTGATTTTCCTAAACACAGATTTGTTTGTAAAACCAATTGAAATGCGCATTATTAATACAATCATACAGAGCATTACATACAATCTGACATCTGAACATATTCATTATAATACTGCAGTCTCCATAAGTAATTGTTGTAAAATTATCTTGCGTACTTCAAGTTTACTTACATGTTTAACTCTTAAATCGGTATGAATGTGACATCATGCACACCTACTATGATCCACAACGCCACTCATAAGAATTAGATTTTCAGGTGCTCGTACTGCTGTTTCTACTGGTGGTAAAAAGGTAGGGTCAAGGTTTTTGGATACTCTTGGGCTAAGGACCACTTATATACCCAACAAGAGGATTGTCTTAGTATCCCTATCCTACAATACAGGGTCAAAGTATGAATATTAAACACTTCCTACTCCTTCAGCAAATCAAATCGGTTGGTCCTTTTTGCATCTAATGTGGTCTAGGGTGGGTTTGATGGGACTTACGGAGGCATCATTAGTTCGTGGGCTTTTCCTTGGAAAACTCCACGAAATGGGTGTTTTACTATATTTTTGCCATCATCAGCGAACCAAACCTCAGCCAAGAATTCCAGATGCCTATGCACAACACATGGCTGACATTTTGACAGATATATTCCTAAGACCCCAATTTCAAACAACCTTGAAAATTTTCTTTATAACTTTATCTGTCTCCATTATATGGAGTTTCAAAGTTACCCTACTTCTACATGTAAAATATGGTACGAGACAAAATCTAAATAATAAATAACAGCAGAAAATTGTTCAAATTTTAGCAGTATATTCTCTAGGCATTTATCTTGTGAGCCATCTCCCCATTTTCAAAAATCTTCATCTGTTATCGAGAAACACCACAAACGCTTGTTTTTTGCATACCAAACCCAGTTGCAGATTCCAAGATGGCTGTGCATAGCAAATGGCTTTAATTTTTACAATATATTCCTAAGATCCTGATTTTGAACAATCTGGAAAATTATCTTCATATCTCTATCCGTTTCCAAGATACAGAGGTTCAAAGTCACTCCACTTGTACACATAAAATCTGCAATGAGGCAACAACGTAGCTTATAAAGTGACATAGCATGGAGAAATATGCAGTAAAGTGTCTCCATTATTATTTGGGAACCCCATGTTGTAGTACTGGAGCACACATAAAATGTTTTTACACAAAAACTCTGGTCTGATGTGTAAAATTAGTTTTGCACTATTTCAGTTTCACATAAGTATACTATCTAAATTTTACTGACCAATATGTTTCTTTTCATATGAGTTACATACTCTGCTGTAGCTGAGAAAAGAAGAGCACAAAAACCAGGAATTAGTTCCTGTTTATTAAAAAAACCTCTGACTGAAAAGTTGGGTACAGCTGCCTCATTATACCTTCCGCAGCAACTATAAAAACTTTCTCAACAATTTTAGCATG
Organism: Schistocerca serialis cubense; assembly: GCF_023864345.2. Taxonomy (NCBI): domain Eukaryota; kingdom Metazoa; phylum Arthropoda; class Insecta; order Orthoptera; family Acrididae; genus Schistocerca; species Schistocerca serialis. The sequence continues at coordinate 1,092,705,316 of NC_064638.1, forward strand.
GAAACATGTTTGCACTTTTTTATGCTGAGAGAGAAAAAGACAGTGAAGACTGGATGATAGCAGACAGTGGTTGTGTTATCGAAAGAGGGAAGGAGACAATGACAGTGCCAGAGAAAGAGAGGGCCATGGTGGCAGTGTAATATAGTTGACAGTGAAAAAACATTGCTAGGAACAGAGTTAAGGAGTCAGTGGCAGGGGGGCGGAGGAAGCAATAAAGAGAAAGTGGAAGTGGGTAAGAGCCAGTGATAATGAGACACAGAATATATGATCATAAAACTGAGGGAGAAATAGATAGTGATAGTCAGAAGAGATAGCAGTAACAGGAAGGAAGGAATTCAGTTTATTATCAGTAAGAGTGAGCAAGAGGGAGACAGTGATAGTGAGAGGACGGAAAGAAGAGGACTGTGGCTGTGACACAGGAGACAATGACAGAGAGACAATGACAATGAATTAGGCTGAATGAGTGATAGAGAGGGTAATTGGAAGTGTATGGGCATGAGTAGCTTACAGTGATGAACTACTGGGTGTGAGTGAGTTATAATTAGGTGAGTATGAGGTGAGCCGTAAGTTAAAAAAAGGGCAAATATGTCCGTGTGCCAGAATATTTGTGAAAGTTTGTAAAGATGCCGAGGAAGGTAGAATGAGGCAGCTGGCACCCCACTTTTCACTCAGGGATTTTTTTAACAGGAACATATTCAAAGTTTTTGAACTCCTATAGTAGCATTTTTTACCAATGAAAATATGTTTAACATTTTTTACTCATTCTACTTAGGATACATGGTGTGTCTCTTTTATGGGTCCAGATGTGTAAATGGACTAAGAAATTTTGCAATGGCCACAATTCTGTTGAAAACAAAGCTCGTAAGAATCATGTGGTCGAGTGTCACTAATGACAACATTACTGTTCACAATATTGTGAAAGATAAAGTGTGCTTAACTGTTAATCACCACACACCAGAGAACAAGTATGGAACGGAGAGAAAAGAGAGTGAGTACCATAGTCATGATTTTAACTCACCTGTTGGCAGTCATTTTGTGTGGCTGAAAGTATTTCAGAAATGCAGTTTGTCAGAAATAGAGACAAAAACAGTATGTTGATTATTACAATTCACTGTTGAAAACACGATACTGTGTAATATTCAGCATCAGTTTCATTAAAATAATGCATGAAATATAATTTTAAGAAAAGTCTTGTTTTCGGGTGAGTACATTTCCAGGTGTCAATTTTTGAAGAATATGAATTGTAGCATAAGTTTAGTACTCTATACCTCTTACAGATATGGTTTTATAACGTGAAAAATTTAATTATTTATAATCATTCAAGATCAAATATAAAAACATCAGAAATATATTTGAAAAGTTTATTAGCACAAACGTAAAAATATAAAGCATTGAAATTGGGATAAAGTAGTTTACTTTTAGGCTTAATCAGACTAACACAACCTCATGCCACTTGAGAACATCTAGGTCCCTACAATCTTCCTTCAAAATGTCTTGCAGTTAACCTATCAATGCCACAGAGTTTTTCAGTCTTTACTGGAACACTGAGAGGAATGTTCAGAGGGTTTATTCAGTGTATACAATTCTCTTTATAGAATGTGCTCTCTGTCCCAGTATTAACATTATCATGTTCCCTGTGGAGGAAGATCTGATGTCTCACGTGTACTGCATGGTGGCCCACCTGTGACCTGACAAAATGTTTGGTGGAATGCGGTTCAGGTCACTTGTGTCCCGAATGCCTCTGTATGATGTCACTTCACAGTGGAGGTGTTTGCTGGATGGTCTATAGAAAAGGGGACATATTGCTGCATAAACTGCTGCAGTAGTGGTCAGCTAGACATGAAATAATACCGAAGCAATTTTTTTTTTTTTTGTCAGACATTTTTTGCTGTACTGCTTTATTACAGTAAACAAAACAAAAGAAATAATTTTTACATAAACTTTGTGCTCTTTAACAACTCAAATCTTAAAAAGTCTTTCTTGGTTCTGTTGTCTCTTGATTATTTTTATTTTGGAAGACATTTTACCCTACTAATTTATTTGCAAAACACACAAACAAATTTACGGACAGTAAATTAAATACTTATTAACATAACCTCTGCATCGATTAAATACCACATTCTTAGAGTGTCATTCCTGGATGTGTTTTTCATTGAAACAACTGATTCACATATGTTGTCCTGGGCAGTCATTGCAGAAGGTTGTAATTTTCTTGGTTTTATTGTCTGCTGTTTTTTCCCTGAGTGATAATCCTTTTGTAGCACAACATGCAGTGGCACCGAAAATTTCTTGCTGGTCCTCAAATTTTCACCAAAGTACGGGCTTGCTTTTTGATGGAGGAGTGGCATAGGCAGCATGTAAATTCAAGGCAACAGACTCTTTGAAAATTCAAAATAACATTCTTCTCCCTAAAATGCACTTTTTACAATGCAGAATCCAACGATGTACTATGGAGTTCCCTAGTAGAAGTTCCATTTCAACTTTTCTCCACAATTTCACGCCATAATACGAAGACATCTGGTTACTGAAACCAACATTATTTTTATCGTGTTGTTCTCCAGCACAGCCTTTGGTTTCATTACAACTTCCCCTTTTCTGTTCTTCTCCCAAGTATGCTCAGGAATCACTGAAATCAATAGAACTGTCCTTTTATCCATCCAATTACAAAATCTGATTCTACTCCACATATTTCGCCTTTTTAAGCTCCTACTCTATTTGGATGCATTGTTCCACAGAGAAACATACTTTTATCCAACAACTTATGCACTACAGAAATGCTTCTATACAAATTGCCAGCATAAAGGATGTGACCTTTTTCAAAAAGAGGCTCACATGTTTTCATAGTTGATAGTCTCAGCATGACTTGCATCTTGTAGTTCGCCATCTTTTCCTTAATAGATACGTATTGCAAAACTGCAGCCTCCCTCTGAATAAATTCTGTAACATTTCACACCATACTTGTGAGACTTGTTGGGGATATACTACCAAGAAATCAATCTTCCTCTCAAAGGAATCACAGAATCATTAATTACCACATCTCTCCCACAGGTTAGAGCATTTTGAAAGTTACTATGCAGATGTTCAATTAACACCTGTACTTTGTTAAGTCATGTCATTTACATTTCTACAGACATCATTAGTAAGAAAATATCAGTATGACAATAATGCTAGAATTGAATCACAAGGTACGGTGGCTTTTATCATTTTATTTTCATACAGTGTTTCTTTGACCAATAAGCTGGAATTTCTGCAATGTTATTTGAGCATTAGGCCACTAAACTTCCCTTTTTCTTTCCCTAGAAATGTCAACCCAACTGGCTAGTCAAGATCTTTTTTTGCCTGGATTTTCGACTATGTGTGTGCTGCATGTGTGTTTGTTTCCAACAACATATTGTTAAATATGTCTTGTGTTATTAATATTTTGCAGATATCAGAAGGGATGTCAAAATTGGTGGAAATATTAACTTCTGAGTACCAATTAAAAATTACTCTTGTTATATTTTGTCCAATTGGTTTCAAAATGGGGTATCATTTTCATCAAGGCCATTATCATTATCAGAGTCATATACGCTTCCATGAACCTCATCAGAGCAGAAGTTATCATCAATTACATTTAAATCTAAAGAGGATCTTGAATCTTTGGGATTGTAAGCTGTTTCACCATCCAATGCAGGACATAGACACTGGAGTCACTTATTGAGGTAGTAGTTCAGATAGTGGTGTAGTACCACTTCATCTAATGTTGTACTTCATTTTTGTTTTCTTGTTACTGCAGCCCAGTAGTAGATGGATCCATTTATAGCTAAGCGTGCAGTGAAACATGATTACAGTGGTGCCCAACCATAATTATTAAAGAAGACGAACAATAATCTCTTAACTATAAACAATATTTTGCTACATATCTTAAATCAGCTACTCTTGCCTGCTAGCACTAACAAATGATGATATATGTCTTTTCAAGCAGGTATTCTTGCCTGCTAACATTAAAAAAATGATGGTTTTTATACTTCACTGTCTAATAAGTGACATGTTTTCTGTAGTGTTTGGTGCTTACAGAGTGGAGTAAAACAATCGGGACACGAGGTGATCCTAACAACTGAAAACCAGCACAAAGAAGTGTTATCAGGTCACCGGTGGGCCAAACAGAAGCAATAACACATGTATTTGAATTTTTTATTTATAGCGAATAAAAATATATCTTAGAGACTTCTACAGCTTATAATTTCAGATAATAATTTTGGGAAGTCATTGAAATTCATGCCGTTAGGGTGGAAAGAATTGCATCAGATAACTCGCGGGCTGAGCTGCAGGGAACGTATTATGTGCAAAATTTTCTCCCTTTTGCCACCCCTATTCTCCATAAAATTACCCTCCTGCTTGCAATGAATTGCAGCTAACTTTATTTCATGTTCTGAATAACTTGCTCTTTTCAAACTTAAGGTAGACATTTTTTAGTGTTCCACATTTCTCAACTACTTTATGGCAGTCTTCTTTTTGTGACAGTACCTTTTTTTTTCAATTTAACTCTTTCAATGAGACAGAATATCTAAAGACAAAAACAAGTGATCTGCTAATGGGAATACAATTTCAATCTTGGTTGTATCTCTGCCAAACAACAGTCCAGGAACTTACAGAATATTATTAAAACACCGATATTTTGCCTATTACTTCCATCAGTTACCAGTTGTACAAGGGGCAGTCAAATGGAAAAGAGACAGATGGAAAAAAAGTGTGTATAATGTTTCTTATTTCAAAATTAATCGCCAGAACTGTTAATACACTTATTGCACTGTGAGACAAGGCAGTCAATGCATTCATGGAAAAATTTTTGTGGTTGTATATGCAACCATGATTGTACCCAGACATGCACCTCTTCACCTGAAGCAAATCGATGGCCTAGAATGTTTCTCTTCAGGGCGCCAAAAATATGGAAATCGCATGGGGAGGGATCGGTGTCATACGAGGATCAAAAATTCTGCAGCATAGTCAATATTCAAAACATGTGGGCCTTTCTACATGTTGCAAAAATTGTTTTGAGTACACTGCAGAAGTTTCACTGGGAAACGCTCACACATCCTCCATACAGTCCCAATCTCTCCCCATGTGATTTCTCTACTTCTGGAGCCCTGAAGTGAGACATTCCTGGCTGTTGATTTGCTTCAGATGGAGAATTCCATGCCTGGGTACAATCTTGGCCCCATAGGCAACAGCAAACATTTTTTCACGAAGGCCATTACCATCTTGTTTCAAAGTGAGATAACTGTATTAACAGTTATGACAATTACTTTTGAAATAATAAACAGTTAACTTACTTTTTTCCATCTGTCTCATTTCCATTTGAGTGCCACTTATACATACTCATATCCTGAAAGATCAGCAGTTTTCATTTCACTATATATAATGGAAGCAACTTCACTGGATGACTTTTTAGTTTGTTCTTCACTAAAGTTATACACTGAAACAGTTTCAGAGTTTGAAAAAATAATCCATTGATAAACTCTTAAAGCATTCAAAGTTGTGCCTTAAATAGCAGGCAACTAAATCAGGTACTTTTGTAAGCACAAGATTCTTTTGGCATCCTAATGGAAAGAGGGCACACATTGGTAGTTTTTCACTCAGATACTTGAAAAATACTAGTGCTTGTTTATTGTGCAGTTGCAATTTCATTTTGACATCAAACTGTTCACGGGCAGTGCTGCAAAATGGTTCAAGTCATACCTTGCTAACGGGAAACAAAGGGTGTCAGTGCAAGGGACTAGTGAATTAAGTCATCAGTCATCATCAGAATGGGAAGAAATTACATGTGGTGTCCCACAAGGATCCATCTTAGGGCCATTGCTTTTTCTTGTGTACATTAATGATCTCTCATCAGTTACACTGCCAGAAGCAGAGTTCATTTTGTTTGCAGATGACACAAGTATTGCAATAAATAGTATGTCGAGTGTAGTTCTAGAGAGATCTGCTAATGATATTTTCATGGATATTAATAAATGGTTTAAAGCCAACTCACTGACATTAAACTTTGAAAAGACTCACTACATGCAATTCAGAACCTGTAAGAGGTTTCCACCCAGCATATGCATAAAGTATGAAGAAGAGCAGATAGAAGAGGTTGACAGTCTTAAATTCATGGAATTACAACTTGATAATAAATTCAGTTGGGAGGAGCTACCCACAGAACTGCAGAAACGCCTTAACAAATCTGTACTTGCAATTCGAGTGTTAGCAGACATAGGCGACATAAAAAAGCTTGCATACTTTCATTCCATAATGTCATATGGTATAATATTTTGGGGTAAATCTTCAAGTCAAACAAAAGTTTTCAGAGTCCAAAAGCGTGTAATACGTATTATTTGTGGAGTAAATTCACGGATGCCCTGTAGAAACCTCTTCAAAGAACTGGGTATACTAGCTACTGCCTCTCAGAATATTTACTCCTTAATGAAATTTGTCCTAAATAAGATATCTCTTTTTCCAACAAACAGCTCAGTTCATACATACAGTACCAGGAACAAAAAAGATCTGCACAATGACTTAAAAGCACTTACTTTAGTTCAAAAAGGGGTCCACTACTCAGGAACATTCATCTTTAATAATTTGCCAGCAAACATAAAAAAATTTAGTTACAAATAAAGATCAGTTTAAAAGGAGCCTGAAAGACTTACTAGTGGCCAACTCCTCCTACTGCACTGACGAATTTTTTAATAGAAACAAATGATGCACGGTAAGTGCAATTTTACATTGGAGGCACGACTTTGGCCTCTTCTGCAGATTTTAACTAAGTGGTCTCAGCTTCTCATGTGCAACAGAAGAGAAAGAAGAAATTGAATGTAAATACTGCTGACACAAAACTTACCATGTGCACATTGTAAATGATGCTCTTGAGAGTTAGAGTGAGTCCATACTAGAATCATCAGAAGAAATGTCTGCTGCATCACGACTAGCTTCTAAAATCAAATGCACTTCATCTTTAGTTAGCTTTTCACTATCAGTTTGTAAACGGTAAAGACATGAAACAAACTGAAGGTGGAGTCTGCGCTCAACCTCATTCTTAGCGAGACTGCATCCGCATTAATGACTACATGTGGTGGTGGAGCTGATTCAAACTTTCAAAACTGCAACATTGTCATTGTCAGAGACATACATCTAACTTTCTCATGGAATGACAGCATTAAATCCTGATGTCACAACAATCACATGTGGTAGACATGGTCTATTACTTATATTTTGCATCTGGGATGTGATACATGTATGTATTTTGGTGTGCAGAATCCAAATATACATTTCAAAATGTTATAGCAGTACCATTTTTGAGTTTTTAAAGGTTTTTTATTTTTCGTATTCAGTATTTTGCTATTCTGTTTTGATGTTTAATTGTTTGTTTTCGGTTTGCAGAGGAGAGCTAGAAGATCTACAAATAGTCAGTAAATGGTTGGTGTGGTAATCCAGTGGTGTGAAAGAGATTGTCAGTGAGTGTTTACTGTGAAAGATAGTGCAAACATCTTGTGTTTAAAACTTACACTAAGAAAAATGGCAACTAGTAAATCCCATTGCTTTCTAAACCACCCTGACAACTTTTGTTATGTGTGTGGGAAATTCACTCCAAAAGCCCAAAGAAAAACAATCAATGATTTGGTTAAGAGGGCATATAAATTGTATTTTTATTGTCCTGTTGGTGATCAAGATAAAAATTTTGCACCTCTTACTGCCTGCATAACCTGTACTACAATCTTAATTGTGTGGTTGAAAGGAAAACACCGAGCCATGCTATTTGCTGTTTCGGTGGTGTAGTGTGAGCCTAATGACCATTATTCAGACTGTTACTTCTGTCTTACAAATACATCAGGATGTTGTTGTTGTTGTTGTTGTTGTTGTTGTTGTTGTGGTGGTCTTCAGTCCTGAGACTGGTTTGATGCAGCTCTCCATGCTGCTCTATCCTGTGCAAGCTTCTTCATCTCCCAGTACCTACTGCAACCTAGATCCCTCTGAATCTGCTTAGTGTATTCATCTCTTGGTGTCCCTCTACAATTTTTACCCTCCACGCTGCCCTCCAATACTAAATTGGCGATCCCTTGATGCCTGAGAACATGTCCCACCAACCGATCCCTTCTTCTAGTCAAGTTGTGCCACAAACCCAATTCTATTCAATACCTCCTGATTAGTTATGTGTTCTACCCATCTTATCTTCAGCGTTCTTCTGTAGCAACACATTTTGAAAGCTTCTATTCTCTTCTTGACCAAACTATTTATCGTCCATGTTTCACTTCCATACATGGCTACGCTCCATACAATTACTTTCAGAAACGACTTCCTGACACTTAAATCTATACTTGATGTTAACAAATTTCTCTTCTTTAGAAACGCTTTCCTTGCCATTGCCTGTCTACATTTTATATCCTCTCTACTTCGACCGTCATCTGTTATTTTGTTCCCCAAATAGCAAAAATCCTTTACTACTTTAAGTGTCTCATTTCCTAATCTAATTCCCTCAGCATCACCCGACTTAATTCGACTACATTCCATTATCCTCATTTTGCTTTTGTTGATGTTCATCTTATATCCTCCTTTCAAGACACTATCCATTCCGTTCAACTGCTCTTCCAAGTCCTTTGCTGTCTCTGACAGAATTACAATGTCATCGCCGAACCTCAAAGTTTTTATTTCTTCTCCATGGATTTTAATACCTAATCTGAACTTTTCTTTTGTTTCCTTTACTGCTTGCTGAATATACAAATTGAATAACATCGCCCTAATCTGAACTTTTCTTTTGTTTCCTTTACTGCTTGCTGAATATACAGATTGAATAACATCGGGGAGAGGCTACAACCCTGTCTCACTCCCTTCCCAACCACTGCTTCCCTTTCATACCCCTCGACTCTTATAACTGCCATCTGGTTTCTGTACAAATTGTAAATAGCCTTTCGCTCCCTGTATTTTACCCCTGCCATCCTCAGAATTTGACAGAGAGTATTCCAGTCAACATTGTCAAAAGCTTTCTCTAAGTCTACAAATGCTAGAAACGTAGGTTTGCCTTTCCTTAATCTAGCTTCTAAGATAAGTCGTAGGGTCAGTATTGCCTCACATGTTCCAATATTTCTACGGGATCCAAACTGATCTTCCCCCGAGGTCGGCTTCTACCAGTTTTTCCATTCGTCTGTAAAGAATTCACATTAGTATTTTGCAGCCGTGGCTTATTAAACTGATAGTTCAGGATATTCAAGCAAAACTAGACATAAAATAAAGTATCCAAATGTATCTTCAGTGCATTTGCCTGTGTCCCATGATAAGAGTTTGCCTGTTCCTGTCTGTATCTTGAAAGCCACGGAACCAGACACCATGTCAAGTTAATCAGAAAGTATTGAACATATAGAAGAGTACTGTCCTCAATATCATGACGCTGCACCTGCCCTCAATATTATGACACTTCGCCTCAGCTCTTTAATTAAAAGGAACTGAACGATTTGGTTCGTGACCTAAAACTTTCGAAACAGCAAGCTGAACTCTTGGGGTCGAGACTGCAACAACGGAACCTTCTAGCTCTACGGACAAAAATTTCCTGTTTCAGATCAACAGGTGCTTCCTTTGCCCAATATTTCGATATGCAGAATTCAATCTGTATATGTAGGGATGTCAATGGTCTGATGATGCAGCTAGGTGTAGAACTTAATCCACAGGAGTGGCGACTATTTATTGACTCCAGTTAAACCAGCTTGAAAGCAGTACTACTGCATAATGGCAATGCATTCCCATCGGTACTGTAGCGACGCTCCCGCGCGCTAATTCAAGCTCGCCGGTGTGTGTGTGTGTGTGTGTGTGTGTGTGTGTGTGTGTGTGTGTGTGTGTGTGTGTGTGTTTGTGTGTGTGTGTGTGTGTGTGCTGTGCGCGTGTGTCAGTGCAGTGCTGTGCGGTTGTAATTACGTTACGCGACGTTTGTGTAGTTCCGCGCCCAGCCTCTAGAGGTGCTGTGTTTTCTAGCTTTTATATACGTTCTGTTATTATTATTATTATTATTCCTTGTTTTTTGAGTTAGTGAGTAGTTCCGTGCCTCCTGACTTGTGTGGACGAGTACTGTTTCCTCTCCTAACTACGGAAGTTTCCGAGGATTAAGGATCCTCTGTATAGGCCGGAAGCAAATTTTATAGCTCCGATCTGTCCAGGCATGCCGGGCGTCGTCAGGTACGCGCCCGCAATAAAGATATTGTTGCTCAACTGAAGGTCTTCATTCTTCTGAATCACGTTAAGTAAAGGTCAGACAGCCACCAGTTTAGCTGAACCCGACAAGTGGTGACCCCGACGTGATTCAAGCAGAGCCCGACGTGATTCAACCAGAGACCAACGTGATTAAGAAGAAGCAGCCGTGAGCTACATAAGTAACGAGCACATAATGACCGAACAGCAGGCCGTCTCCATGATTGCAGTCCGTTTGCCGCCGTTCTGGCCCGACAACCCGGTACTCTGGTTCGCGCAGGCAGAGGCAAGTTTTAGCTGCGTTGGAATAACGGTCGAAGCAACTAAATTTGCGCTGATTGTGAGCCAACTCGACCAACGTTATGCAGCCGAGGTGCAGGACATAATCATAGCACCGCCCGAGGCTGGAGCTTTTGCCAGGCTAAAATCAGAGTTGATTCGACAGGTGGCCGCGTCGCAAGAGGACCGGATATGTCAGGTTCTGACACAGGAAGAAATTGGCGACAGGAAGCCTTCTCAATACCTGCGACATCTACGCAGCAAAGTTGACACCGTTACTGTGCCAGACAGTCTGCTCAGAATGCTGTGGAGCAGTAGGTTGCCGCCGCAAATAAAAGCCATAATCGCCTCACAAACGGACATGCTGCTGGATGACGTGGCACAGCTAGCAGACTGGATTCAGGACGCGATCACACCGGCTCCGGTCAGCGCAGTTGCGGCATTGGATAACAGTGCAAACAGTACCGCGTCTGTAGCACAAGCCGACCATGATTCTCTCGCTGCCAAGGTTGAGCTTTTGTGCGCCCAGGTCAGTGCGCTGCTGGCACGTGACGACGACAATAATAGAATAAGCCGATACAGACGGCAGCGTTCGAGAAGCAGATCTTCCGGCGGTACTACCACTCCGCAAGGCGAGGTACCATTGTGCTGGTACCACCGATGATTCGGCAATCAGGCAAGGAAGTGCACATCGCCATGCTCGCACCCAAACGCCACCGGCGGTCGACAATAGGCGCAACCGACTGCCAGTTATCCTCCAAGCGCCTGTTCATTACCGATAGGAGTTCCGGCGTTAAGTTTTTAATAGACACTGGGTCGGACCTGAGTATCATACCACGAACAGCCATACATCGTTGCCAGCCGCCAACTGCCTTCCGTCTGACGGCCGCCAACAATTCTTCCATCGCAACATATGGCACACAGAGGATGGAGCTTAATCTCGGCCTACGTCGCGCGTACGAGTGGAATTTTACAGTTGCTGACGTCACGGAGGCGATCGTCGGGGCTGATCTCCTCGCGCACTACCACCTGCTGCCGGATGTCGCGAACGCACGCTTGGTAGACAGCGTCACTGGCTTAGCAGTCACGGATTTCCGTCACAACACTGCAACGCACAGTGCCAAGTTGGTCCATGCTACGGAGGGTGAGTACACTGAATTACTGCTTAACTATCCGAACTTGACCAGGCCGCCCGGCGCTCCCAGGTTCATACCACATGACACGGTGCATCACATTCAAACGACTGATGGTCCCCCAGTAGCATGCCGACCTAGGCGTCTCGCTCCGGACCGATTGAAGATAGCGAAGGCAGAATTTGACGCCATGATTCGCGAGGGCATAATGCGGCCATCTAAGAGCCCGTGGTCCTCCGCATTACATCTTGTTCCGAAGAAGGGTGGAGCTTGGCGCCCATGTGGTGACTACCGTGCGCTTAACGCGCGAACAGTGCCGGACAGATATCCCGTTCCGTTACTGAGGGATTATAATCACGCTTTACATGGTGCCACAGTGTTCACAGTTCTGGACTGCGCTAAAGCGTATACACAGATTCCGGTGGCCAATGACGACATTCCAAAGACTGCAATAATAACGCCTTTCGGTTTATTTGAAAGCAAATTTATGACTTTCGGTTTACGCAATGCCGCTCAGACCTGGCCAAGGTTTATAGACTCGGTTCTCCAGGGGCTGCCGTTCTGTTTCGCCAACCTGGACGATGTGTTAGTGTTCTCTGCTGACCGCGATCAACACCGACAACATCTGTGAGAGATTTTCGAGCGATTGGAGTGTTATGGTGTCGTCTTGAACGTGGACAAGTGTGTTTTTGGGCAGTCAGAGGTGACATTTCTTGGCCATAAGATTTCTGCTGAAGGCTCTCTTCCTCTGTCCGAGAAGGTGGACGCTATCTTGCAGCTACCCCGACCAACTACGATCAAAGAATTACGTCATTTTTTGGGGATGCTCAATTTTTATCGACGACACCTTCCTCACGCTGCAGAGCTGCAGGAACCTTTGACGGCGGCATTATCAGGCCCTAAAGTAAATAGCAAGTCTCTGATACAGTGGACAGAGGACATGTGTTCTGCGTTCGAGGCAACAAAGAGGAGCATGGCCGACGCGGCGCTTCTCGCACACCCACGGCTCGACGCGCCGTTAGCAATTGTCGTAGATGCGAGCCAGACGGCGATCGGTGCCGCATTACAACAATGGTCCGACAACGCATGGCAGCCACTGGCGTATTATTCCCACAAGCTTTCGCCTGCACAGAGAAAATGGAGCACATATGACCGTGAGCTCCTGGCAGTATACCAGGCAGTGAAATATTTTCGCTCCCAAGTGGAAGCGCGAACTTTCACGATATATACAGACCACAAGCCACTCACGTTCGCCTTCCGTCAGAATAGTGTCAACTGCTCTCCCCGTCAATTTGATCACCTTGAGTTCGTGGTCCAGTTTACTACCGACATTAGACATATTTCTGGGATTGACAACATTGTTGTGGATTGCCTTTCACGGATCAGCAGTGTTTCCAGTACCATAGACTTTCCTGCACTGGCACAGGCACAGAGAGACGACGAAGAACTCCTTGCCTATGTTAAAGACACGGCTTCCGCATTGCAACTGAAACTCGTTGATGTTCCGGGGGAAGATACACAGCTATACTGCGAGTTTCTCGCGGCCGACCTCGTCCCTTTCTGACGCCGGCTTTTAGAAGACAAGCCTTTGATATAGTACATGGATTGTGCCATCCCGGGGCACGCCCGACATTCCGCCTAGTATCGCAACGTTTCGTGTGGCCAGGCATGCAAAAAGACTGCCGCGAGTGGGTCCAATCTTGTCTTCAGTGCCAACGCTGCAAGATTAACTGCCATGTACACGCACCGATCGGCGAATTTCCGAATACCACCGCCCGCTTTGCCCACGTTCATTTAGATGTAGTCGGACCACTTCCACCTTCGAACGGGCAAAGATATCTGTTTACAATGATCGACCGTTTTACACGTTGGCCGGAGGCAGTGCCGGTGGATAATATCACAGGAGACACATTAGCTTCCGCTTTTGCAATGATTTGGTTGGCAAGATTTGGATGCCCACTACATATTACCACTGACCGCGGACGGCAATTTGAATCAGACCTGTTCTCACAGCTGGCCAAGTTTTGTGGTTACACCCACCATAAGACCACAAGTTATCACCCAGCAAGCAACGGAATGATCGAACGCTGGCACTGTTGTTTGAAGGCCGCGCTGATGTGCCACAAAGAAACCTGGACAACCGCACTACCAGTGGTCTTGTTAGGCTTACGGACGACTTTCAAACCAGACCTGGGGTCGACAGCGGCAGAACTGGTTTATGGAGAAACACTGCGCCTTCCTGGTGACTTTGTAGACGCTGATGCCACAGAGACAGTTGCTACTGGCCAGCCGGATTTCTTGCGATGATTGAGGGACCATGTATCAAAGATTCGCCCTCCGAAAGCCACACGTCATGGCAAGCCGCCCACTTTCGTGCACCAGGACCTGGAACAATGTCGTCACTTCATGCTCCGCACTGAGGGTGTTAAACCGCCTCTACAAGCTCCTTATTCTGGTCCATATGAAGTGCTACGGCGCAGTGCCCACACCATGGATATCCTACTGAACGGCAAAACCACGACTTGCGTTGAATCGGGTTAAGCCTGCGTACGTTTTTCCTGACACCCCACTAGCGGCACCTCATCGTAGGCATCCATCTACCGCTGTTCCAGACACTGACGCCACATCTCCGGCGCCGGCTCTTCAACATCAGCCGCCCAACGCAGCACAACATCCGCCTCCTGACATTGTTCCTCCTCCTCCGACGAGGACGACCCGTTCTGGACGTCGGATGCACTTTCCGGCACGGTATCTCGACGCCGACGCTCCGCTTCCGCCCGGGGGGCTGATGTAGCGACGCTCCCGCGCGCTAATTCAAGCTCGCCGGTGTGTGTGTGTTTGTGTGCTGTGCGCGTGTGTCACTGCAGTGCTGTGCGGTTGTAATTACTTTACGCGACGTTTGTGTAGTTCCGCGCCCAGCCTCTAGAGGTGCTGTGTTTTCTAGCTTTTATATATGTTCTGTTATTATTATTCCTTGTTTTTTGAGTTAGTGAGTAGTTCCATGCCTCCTGACTTATGTGGATGAGTACTGTTTCCTCTCCTAACTACGGAAGTTTCCGAGGATTAAGGATCCTCTGTATAGGCCGGAAGCAAATTTTATAGCTCCGATCTGTCCAGGCATGCCGGACGTCGTCAGGTACGCGCCTGCAATAAAGATATTGTTGCTCAACTGCAGGTCTTCATTCTTCTGAATCACGTTAAGCAAAGGTCGGACAGCCACCAGTTTAGCTGAACCCGACAGTACCTTAGGCTTACGCAGTAGACATGAAAAAAACTTACGAAACCATGTCTTTGCTGCTAGAGGCAATCAAATATAAGGATCATGAATGGCAGCTTTGCTGAGATTTAAAAGTTGTTTCACTCCTTATAGGACAGGCTGGATTCATGAAATACTGCTGCATTTTGTGCCTTTGGAACAGCTGTGACACCAAGAATCACTATGCAGTCCAGGAATGACCTATAAGGAAGTCATATGTTCCTGGAAAACGTAAATGTGAACAATACTCCATTGGTTGAGGCCGATAAAATCACTTTGCCTCCCCTTCATATCAGGTTTGGCCTTATCAAGAACTCTGTAAAAGCCCTGGGTAATGAAGGTGAGGCTTTCAATTGCTTAAAAGAAATGTTTCCCAAATTAAGTGAGGCAAAGCTGAAACAGGGTGTATTTGTTGGACCACAAATAAGAAAATTTCTGAAAGATCCAGCCTTTGATACCAAACTCACAGATATCCAATTAGGTGCTTGGTCTTCTTTTAAAGCAACTGTGAAGGGCTTTTTGGGTAACAGACAAAAACTATGTTACCATTGTGAATGAAGCGTTGAACAACTATAAGAACACGGGGTGTAGAATGTCGCTTAAAATTCACTTTTTACATTCTCACCTTGATTTCTCCCCAGAAAATTTGGGAGCCGTAAGCAATGAGCATGGAGAACACTTTCACCAAGACATTCTTACCATGGAACAGCGTTACCAAGGCCATTAGAACCCTTCGATGATGGGTGACTACTGCTGGGATCTTGTTAGGGAGAGTGATGAAACGACAAACAAAAGAAGAGCTCTGTCGTCGTATTTTTAAAAAACCAAAGACAATTAAAGGTGAAAATATCTTCTGAACTAATTTGTATATTTTATTGGCATCATGCCCATGTATACATACAAAGCAGTATTGATTTCAAACGTTCTAAATGTGTACTTTTTTTATTTAAATGTGTCAATTTTCACTATTACCATTTTTTATTCTGCTGTGTATCTAGGAAATGTGATGTCATAGAGAACCTGATTTTACCAGTGTATTTCGCACCCCAAAATTAGGTAAATCCATCCATTTACAAACCAGATGCAGAAAAGAAGTTTAAATTTGTTAACTAGTGTTATTGTTCTATGGTTGAAGGAAGTTTGAAGTACACACTTACAGGCTTCTTTCAACACTAACAATAAGTTTCAAACTAAAACACTATGGTCCCAGGAAGACCTACTCTGGCCACCAGAGCAGGAAGGTTTGTCACCCACATGTGTATAGCAGAAAAATTCTAATGTCACCGACATATGACTGAAATGGCAGTCAAAGGCTTAAAATAATCTGTACATTACTGGGTTCACATCTACAGGAGACAACGTTTATTAGTTTAGCATGATATAACAGTCAAATAAATATATTTATTAATCTTTATAAATACATAACAATATATGAACAATAACTTCTCATGTCACAGTTCACGGAATGTATAATTAAATCACATAATATTTCACTGTAGAATAGGATCTAAATAAATATCACATGGAATGATAAATCATGCAGAAACAGGTTTAGCATTAACTGCATTCTGTATCTCCTCCTCTGTCATCAAGCCCAGATGATGCAGAGAGTATAGCAACTGCTGTTTAGAGTTGCCACAAAATTTATTATTAAGAAAATTTGGAAATCCCCTATAACCATCACCCATTGTGTATAATGGTACTCGCAGAGTTCCAAGCACCTAATGCAACAGAAACAAGATTACTAAAGTACACAGTATGGCACACTTAAGAGTGAAATGTTCTAAGAAGCATGAATGAGTTGTATTACATGTGCTCTACACAGGTTTCAATGTGTAACTAAACCAACAACAATTACAGTAGAACTAAATTCAGGTTTATCAGATTGAAAATATGATGTTCATTCTATGAAAGGGGGGGGGGGGGGTAGGTCTTGTTAGAATCTAACAGTAAACCTTGAGTGGCAAATTATTGTATCACACAAAATACTGCTGCAAATAACATTACTAGCTATTTCTACATACAGTATGCATTTCAAATATTTAAGAATAATAATCACACATTTTTTTAATATGAAAGAAACAAAACAATGAAACTAATCCTATATTACTGTGTGAGGGTAACACTATTCCTGCATACAAGTATGAAACCAGACACAAAATGATTTGTATTTTACAGACCAAATGTTCGTAGCTATTGTGCAATACGCTTAAATATATGAATGTATCTAAAAACAAAGATGATGAGACTTACCAAACAAAAGTGCTGGCAGGTCGATAGACACACAAACAAACACAAACATACACACAAAATTCAAGCTTTCGCAACAAACAGTTGCTTCATCAGGAAAGAGGGAAGGAGAGGGAAAGACGAAAGGATGTGGGTTTTAAGGGAGAGGGTAAGGAGTCATTCCAATCCCGGGAGCGGAAAGACTTACCTTAGGGGGCAAAAAGGACAGGTATACACTCGCACACATGCACATATCCATCCGCACATACACAGACACAAGCAGACATTTTCCCTCTATTATATAAATATATGAATGCCAAGATGACTTGACCAACAATGTATGTTTATACATGAGCATGCTATCTTTTTTTTCATGTCTACATATGTATTTCTCGATGTAGTTACTCTGGCAGTAAAAACACTTCTCCCACTTGCACCACTTCATCATTATCAAAGTGAAGTGCTCAAAGGTGTTATTTAAGTTTTGGAAACAGATGAAAATCAAACTGGGCCAATTCAGGACTGTAAGGAGAATGGTTGTTGACAGTGAACCCAAGATGTTGGATTGTTGCAGTGCTCATATGTGATCCAGCTTTATCATGCTGAAAAGAGGGTGCGCCATGTACGGACGAACTCTTCGATTCGAAACCTGATCACAGCACTCTGTTTCACATGCACCAACATAATTATGTTACACATCGCTTTGTTACCCTCTAATGACAGAGGGCTGCAAATATGTAGACATGAAGAATAAACATGTACAATGTTAATAATTGTTTTATTTAAAAAGTCTTAAGAGTTTTTCATACACAAAATTGGGAGGCATTACTTTTCAGCATGCCCTTGTACCACCACCACCACCACCACCACCACCACCACCACCACCACCACCACTATACATTAGCAGTGTTGGGTAGGTTCCCATCTGCGATTACACACACTATTTAAGCCATTGAAAATATGCTCTATGTAAATCTCTCTTTGCTTGGGACTGGGATTGCAGCAATTTATGTTACAACCTAGTCTGTATCATACTGACAACATGGTCGAGCCATTTAATCTGGTATGCTTGGAACCCAGTTTTCCCACATTTTTCACTTCTCACTCTGTCTTTTAAGTTTATTCTGTTCTGGAATGCAATAATCTGATCTGTGCTCTACTCATACTTTTATACTTAAATTGCAAATACGGTTGTCCAAATACCAATATATATAAGGCCTGTTTCCTGTCCTAATGCTTTATTACTGCTTAAAATTTTTGCTCTTGAAAGACTCTTTTCAGCTGCCTAAATCCCTGATAAATTTCTATTGTTTCTATATATTTTGCACAAGTGTAACTTAATTTTGATGAGTTTCGATTGGAATAAACTTTTTATTGCACTGACTAAATCATTAAGAAATTGATAATTGTATATTTGCCAAAGCATGTGTCTTACGACTTTGTCTTCACTTCTTCAGGGTCAAAAATAGCTAAATTCTTTTATGCTCTCTATAATCATTTACCTGTGATTTGTGTGTGTGTGTGTAATGACAATTTCAATCCTGTTTACGACTATCGACTGCTAAACACTCTAATGTATATTGAGATGTTACCTTTACTCCTTCCATTATTTGTATTTTCTTCAGGACTTTCCAGCAGCATAGTTACGTAATGTAATTTGGATAAAATGTCCCTGAGAAAATTTTATCCAGTTATGCTGCTGTTTAAGCCTCTGGTGACATATACCCTAACTTTTCACGATATTACACACACATGTTAATCATATGTCAACACGGATTGCGACAATGTGCACCCTATTTCCCCAGCAGTGTGTCAAGCGGATTTATTAAGCACTGTAGCTTTAAGAATGCCAAGTAAAAAATGGTCTTACCTCTGTGCCATAATCATGTGCAAATACAGAATTTTTTTCAATATGAAAAAGTTCATCCATTGTAACCTCCACAGCATAGAAGTTTAATACCAATTTTGTACTTTTATTCCAATGAGAAACTATGTGGTTTTCATCTTTTATTAAATTTCTTGTAGGAGAGATATTCATTTCTTCAACTAATTCTCTATTCAGTCCTGTAATAACATCTTCTCCTTCATCTATGAGTCCTCCAGGAAAGCCAATATATCCATCGAATCGCATCTGCATCTGCAGAAGAAGTGAAAATACTAAAGCAAAAGAATTTAAGGGCAGAGTATAATGTGCGTAGAATGTTCAGAACAATTATATTATCACATGAAATTTATGAGCTGTGACCAGATAAGCAAAAACATCCGAGATAACTTCATATTTTTCCTGCATTTCTTTGAAAGTTCAATAAATCATAAATAAACCTACTTTCACACTACACAAGTTACTATACGGCATATAAATCCACTATCTTCCTCCTTTGCCACACCATTCACAGGTGCCAGGTGCTACTGCATCGGCTTTAATCTCTACAACTTTAACATTGTAGCTATCACACTGTATGCATATAGAGAGAGTAATATGTTGTTAAATCCCCTTTGGAGACATGGTTGTGGAACTTTACAAGTACTTGTCAACATGGTGGACATCATCTTTGCAATGTTTTCCATACTGGAGCATCTCTGTAATGTAACACGACAAATCATACAAACCAGTCACAAACAGGACAGTATTTCTTCAACCTTTTTCTTCCTTTCAAATTTCTAAGTCTTACTAATTTGAAAAAGGATAATGGACAAACAAATAAAATTCAAAATTGAGTCACATGTGTCTTAAACTATATCTTATGCAAGAAGGTATGCTTCAATAGAATTTGTGTAATGAAAAAAATTCACATTTACGTTTCGGTACAAGATTCATGAAGGCATTACTTCAACAACGTATGAAGGTATTTTCATCCATTGAATCCTCTTTCAATGTCAACATTTCATGGGAAATCCAGTGGCAGGAGTCATCAGCACACAACAAACTTCTAGTTGAGAACCCTTCAATGTGGGTATACAAGGACTTTATCTCCCACCATGTCAATGGAGGATTGTGAATTGGATTCAAACCAATCAAGGCAGATGTGGTTATCTACTGCTCATGTGAGGATGGACTAGTTCTGTAAACTGTGACTGTGGTGCCACTTAACAGCCAATCCTCGGTATTGTAGCCAACTCTTCTCTTTGAGTGAACAAAGGAAAAATAATGGACATTCACCATGCACTGGATGATGCAACTGAATGGCTCAGGGAATTAGATATGGAGGTCACAGATTCAAGACTTCAAATAAGACAACAGTTTTATACCTTCTAAAGAATATCTACACATGGTTACAATTTAATCATCACAGGAATAGGAGGTATTCCAAAACAGATAACAAAAAACAAATAATTGAGAAATGAATTTACCAGTACTGACAAATTCAGTTAAGATTGATGGAAAGTAAATCTCGGTACAATACTAACATTCTCCTCCACATTTTGCTATAGCACCAGTTTCAGTCACTTAAGCCACAACAAGTCTGTCACAAAGATGTGATGTAATTGAGCTACCAACACTGCAATGCCTCAGCCTTCTTGCTGAGTTGGTAATATTTCAACTCTGGTGCCTCAACTGAATATGGTGTTGTGTAATTGCCCGGCATCAAAACAACAGTTCCTGTTGAATCAGCAAGCAGCCCCTGATGTAATAATGTTTGTTCAGCTGTGGTATGACTTGCTTATGTGGCCTCTTGCATTAGCTGTGGAAAGTGCCTTAATTTTACTCAGCTGTGCACAATCAACTATCTTCAGTGCCACAAAACTATTCCACATGGTGTGCAAGATATACGAGACAACTGAAATACCCTCAGACTTAAAAAAAAGTGCCCAAGGGGCGGGTGTTGGCAGGTGTGAATATCACCAAACCAACAGTTTAAATGAGTCACAGCTGCAAAATACTAACACAAATTGTTCACAGTAGAATGGAAAATGAGAGAAGCTGGTCTAAGGAAAGATCAGTTTGGATTCTGGAGAAATGTTGGAACATGCAAGGCAACACTGACAATTTGACTGATCTTACCCGATAAACTGAATAAAGGCACACTTGGATTTAGAGAAAGCTTTTGAAATGTTTACTGGAATACGCTCTTTGAAATTCTCAAGGTAGCAGGGATAAAATTATAAGGGACAAAAGGTTATCTACAACTTGAGCAAAAACCAGACATTGGTTAGTAGCCAAAGGCCATGAAAGGAAGGCAGTGGGTGAGACGAGAAGGAAGCAGGCTGCAGTCTATACCCCATGTTATTCAATATGTACCCTGAGACAGCAGTAAGGAAACCAAGAAGAAATTTGAAACGGGAATTAAAATTCATGGTGGAAGAATAGAAACTTTTAAGACTTGCTGATGACATTCTAATTCTGTCAGAGATGGTAAATGGCTCTTGAAATTTCAGCTGAATGAAATGAAAAGTGTTTTTGAAAGAAATTATAAGATGAACGTCAACAAAAGTGCAGCAAGAGTAAAGGAATGTATTTGAATTAAATCAAGCGATGCTGACGAAATCAGGTTATAAAATGAGCCCCTAAAAGTGATGCATCAGTTCTGCTATTTGGGCAGCAAATTACTGAATTAGGGGGGATATACAGATGGTCAATAGCAAAAATGCATTTTTGAAAAATAAACATTTTCGAACCAGGTTTTAAACAGTGAAGACATTTCCAGGGGCAGATGTGAACTCCAACCACAATATATTGGTTATAAACTGCAGATTAAAACTGAAGAAACTGCAAAAAGGTGGGAATAAACTGAAAGAAACAGACGTTGTACAGAATTTCAAGGAGAGCATAAGGGAACAATTGACAGGAATGGGGGAAAGAAACACAGTAGAAGAAGAATGGATAGCTTTGAGGGAAGAAGTAGTGAAGGCAGCAGAGGATCAAGTAGCTAAAAAGACAAGGGCTAGTAGAAATCCTTGGGTAACAGAAGAAATATTGAATTTAATTGATGAAAGGAGAAAATATAAAAATGCAGTAAATGAAGCAGGCAAAAAGGAATATAAATGTCTGAAAAATGAGACTGACAGGAAGTGCAAAATTGCTAGGCAGGGATGGCTAGAGGACTAATGTAAGGATGTAAAGGCTTATCTCACTAGGGGGTGAGATCGATACTGATTACAGGTAAATTAAAGAGACCTTTGGAGAAAAAAGAGCCACTTGTATGAATATCAAGGGCTCAGATGGAAACCCAATTCTAAGCAAAGAAGGGAAAGCAGAAAGGTGGAAGGAGTATATATAGGGTCTGTACAAGGGCAATGTACTTGAGGACAATATTATGGAAATGGAATAGGAAGTAGATGAAGATGAAATGGGAGATATGATACTGCGTGAAGAGTTTGACAAAGCACTGAGAGACCTAAGTTGAAACAAGGCACCGGGTGTAGACAACATTCCATTAGAACTACTGATAGCCTTGGGAGAGCCAGTCCTAACAAAACTCTACCATCTGGTGAGCAAGATGTATGAGACAGGCGAAATACCCTCAGACTTCAAAAAGAATATAATAATTCCAATCCCAAAGAAAGCAGATGTTGACAGATGTGAAAATTACCGAACTATCAGCTTAATAATTCACGGCTGCAGAATACTAACACGACTTCTTGGCAGACGAATGGAAAAACTGGTAGAAGCCGACCTTGGGGAAGATCAGTTTGGATTCCGTAGAAATATCGGAACATGTGAGCCAATACTGACCGTATGACTTATCTTAGAAGCTAGATTAAGGAAAGGCAAATCTATGTTTCTAGCATTTGTAGAGAGAAAGCTTTTGACAAGTTGACTGGAATACTCTCTTTCAAATTCTAAAGGTGGCAGGGGTAAAATACAGGGAGCGAAAGGCTATTTACAATTTGTGCATAAACCAGATGCCAGTTATAAGAGTCGAGGGGCATGAAAGGGAAGCAGTGGTTGGGAAGGGAGTGAGACAGGATTGTAGCCTCTCCCCGATGTTATTCAATCAGTATATTGAGCAAGCAGTAAAAGGAAACAAAAGACAAATTCGGAGTAGGAATTAAAATGAATGGAGAAGAAATAAAAGCTTTGAGGATTGCCGATGACATTGTAATTCTGTCACAGATAGCAAAGGACTTAGAAGAGCAGCTGAACGGAGTGGACAGTGTATGGAAAGGAGGATATAAGATGAACATCAACAAAAGCAAAACGAGGATAATGGAATATAGTCGAATTAATTTGATTGATGTTGGGGGAACTAGATTAGGAAGTGAGACACTTGAAGTAGTAAAGGAGTTTTGATATTTGGGGAGTAAAATAACTAATAATGGTCGAAGTAGAGAGGATATAAAATGTAGACTGGCAATGGCAAGGAAAGCGTTTCTGAAGAAGAAAAAATTTGTTAACATGAAGAAAAAATTTGTTAACATCGAGTATAGATTTAAGTGTCAGAATGCCGTTTCTGAAAGTATTTGTATGGAGTGTAGCCATGTATGGAAGTGAAACATGGACGATAAATAGTTTGAACAAGAAGAGAATAGAAGCTTTCAAAATGTGGTGCTACAGAAGAATGCTGAAGATTAGATGGGTAGATCACATAACTAATCAGGAGGTACTGAACAGAATTGGGGAGAAGAGGAGTTCATGGCACAACTTGACTAGAAGACGGGATCGGTTGGTAGGACATGTTCTCAGGCATCAAGGGATCACCAATTTAGTATTGGAGGGCAGTGTGGAAGGTAAAAATCGTAGAGGGAGACCAAGAGATGTATACACTAAGCAGATTCAGAAGGATGTAAGTTGCAGTAGGTACTGGGAGATGAAGCTTGCACAGGAGAGAGTAGCATGGAGAGCTGCATCAAACCAGTCTCAGGACTGAAGACCACAACAACAACAAACATATGTTTACACTAATTATAAGTTTACATGTTAGGAGGTATTTTCTGGTGTGTAGCTTTATGGCGTACAGGATGTTTCAGAAGTGATGGCCAATATTCAGGGATATGAAAGGAATTATCATGCGAAATAAAAAATGTCAACTAAACATGGGCTCTAAACTGCATACCTTAAGAGCTACGAGCAACTCTTGATCTTCAATACTGTGAAACAAATCTCTTTGACTGCTCTTTGAATGCACACTCTTTGCTTTTCATATTTTTGGAAGTGGTAGTATGTACCATAATAAGAAAAAATGCCCAGTAAATATGTGTTCTAAACTGCATACCTCAAAAGTTATGAGCACTTGTTCATTAGAATAGTTGTGCTTCAAAGAAGTGGAGATGAACAAGTGCTCATAGTTCTTAAGGTATGCATTTTAGAGCACATGCTGACTTGGCTTTTTTATTTCGAATGATCATTTGTGTCATATCCCTGAATATTGACCATTACTTCTGAAACACTGTATAAAAAGTTCCCAGACAAAAAAAGAACAGAAGCTTTTGAAACATAGTGTTACAGTTGATTGCTGAACATTGGATGGGTAGACTAAATTACAAATTAAGAGGTACTGAATCAAATTAGAGGTAAAAGAAGTGCATGGCACACCTTGACTAAAAGAAGGGATTGCTTGACCACACACATCTTGTAACATCACGGAATGAAAATTAAGTTCGATAAAGGAAAAAGATATGTGGAGAGTAAAAGTTGCAGAGGAAGGCCAAGGATTGATTCTAGTAATCAAATTTAAGTGGAAGTTGGTTGCAGTACTTATGCAGAGATTAAGAGACTTGCACAGGACAGACTAGTGTGGAGTGTTGCATCAAACCAGTTGTTACATGAGAGATACAACTCTCTCTCTTCTTCTTCTTTAAAAACGAGATCACGTTCACTTTTAGCCATAACTGTCTTACTGTGAAACTTATTGTCATACAGGTCTACAAACTAAAAAAAAAATTTAAATGATGTGATGTTCGCTTTTAGTGCAGTAAAATAGTTACTGATAAACGTGAACATGACATCATTTAAACAACTTGCAGAGGTTGCGGACCCGTATTACAAGAAGTTGATACACACAACAACTATACAGTGCATCTTCTACTTACTATGGAGTCTAAGATTTAGTAAAAACAATAACAGGTGTAGCAGAAAAAAAACATACAGTTTACACTTGTTCATAAAGATCAGAATACAGGAGATAATTTACAAGCAGAGACAGACAGACAGACAGACAGAGAGATAACATTTTCACTAACTGCCAGTATACAGAGACTAATCTATATCAGCAACTATTAAATAAATGTACTGATTAAGGCAGAACATTACATAATATTGAGGATGCAGAAGCACATGAAGACTGTCTCATGAAATTTCCAGGCCATTCCCACTACATGTCTCATGAAATTTCCAGGCCATTCCCACTACATAAGTCATGGAGTACATGCACACAGTGCAGAAAGGGTCTAGAACAGGCAATACACTGTTCTTTATCTTTACATGAATGGCCAATCTACTGCAACACAAGTATGTAAGTCAATTTTAAAGAGATGTAGCAGCAACATATGCTTGCTCTGAATGCACTCTAACGCAACATCTCTTTTGTTAACATTGCAACAATCTTGCTGTTAATGCATGTGTTGATAATAGTAAAAGTGAGCTGAAGTCGTGGACAGCATGCTGTGTTCGGTGAAAACCATTTGGATTGTAGTGGACCTCATTCTAGCCATTCAGGTAAAATACCGTGCTCCTAACTTACAACTGAATGAGGTTCTGCCCAGTGATTCTCCTATGTTAAGAGGGACCCACCACAGAGTTTACTTGAAGCCTGCTGTTTATTTCACCTGATGAAATGAATGTGTTTCATATGGACTCTCTGGTTTTACTGATACTGTGACTGATTAATGGTGTGAGCACACCATGCTGGTGTTCAGGTGTTCAGCTGAGTTGCACAATATTATGACGACTAACTCAGCCATTATCTTCAGATGTGGTGAATTGTGCTATTATGTATTCTTGCTATCTTGGACTCCAGTAATAGCACATGAAAGAAACAGCAGAGTCAGTCATCAAAATACTGTGCATAAAATGGAAACTACAACTCAGCTGAACATCTGGCATAACACCATCAATGTGTTACATGTTTCACAACTCTGCATAATGTCTGACATCTTCCCTATATTTATGAGCATGTGAGTTTTGATTGTCTTGGTCACTGCATTTACTTAATGTGCGTGTCAGCCACAGTATTTTGATTTATTATCCAAGTTTCTACACCTGCATCTGGTATTAACTGAAGCATTAAATACCACGTTACACAGTCACAACAAAACAGCAGTCCTTTATCCCAACATAGACCACTAGGTGAGCTTTATCTTCACAGTCTCTATGAAGAAAATCTGTAGTTCCCACATTATTTTCTTTACAAGGTTCTATCCAATCTATGATCTTTTTTAAAGCATCTACATCCTACTAGCCAAACGAAAAAGTGAAAATTTATACCAAGCGTCCCTTTGCAAGAATGATGTGCTATGATATTCTGAAATGATATGGATCATACATACTAACGTGCGATATTTGAAATCATATTAATACTTGTTCCATAGAACATGTGCATGACATTGGTGTCAGTTTAACAGTGTGAATCCTATGGTCATATAGTAACCACCTTCTTTTTTAGTGAAACTAGTTTTCTAGCACCTGACTAAAACTTTATGTACAACTGTGGGCATGTGACCTTTCACTTTATAGTTCTACAATTTGTTACTTCCAGGTATGTGTGTGTGATACCTGAATGTTGACACAACTAAAATAAGTTTTTGTCTGTTTTAACCTTCGTGACGTGCCCAAGTTGGTTACCAGTCGGAGACACACGGTGAAATGGGTACCTTATCCTGAGAAACCTACCCTATAGAGTTATTCTGTGTACTTACCAAAACTGCAGCCCTAGCGCTGTATAAATCAAAGATCCGCTGCGTGTGTGTACAGTATATCATACAGTGAGCAGCCTGTGTACACGTAGCATACTTGGATTCCTTTAGATTCTCCTTAGTGAGAACAGCGTAATCCGTCGTACTAGAAATCCTTCCGAAATATTCTGTATCTTCAAGATGTCCCCATGACCCATCGCCAGTTTCTGTCATTTCTGTTTCTAAATAAATATTTTTCCAAATAAAAGTTCAGTGTAAACTCAAAGCTGACAATGTTTAACGTTGTCACATTTCAACTGTTCGTTCGACGCTCAGAACTTATTCTTCAGCTGGTCACTGAAATTAAACGTTGCTGAAACATGAAGCAGTTACACAGCTGGAAAAAACTACATGTCCGAGGAAAATATTAATCAGGAATTGTATATACACATCCTGTGCCAGTCACTTATTTTACAACCAAAGCAGAATACGACAATAAGCAGCTGTTCCAAAGATTCCATGAATAAGTGCTGTGTATTCATTTCTACCAAAAATATATGAAACTAAATATCTCTGATTTTAAATGTCCTGCAAGTAGTGATTTTCTGACAGAATCAGCTGTAAAGTAATGGAAACAATATTACCATCATTATACACATGTAAAATTCAATTTGAAGAAGCAAAGAACCGTATTTCTTTCTTTCTGGGAAAACGAGATTTTCTTATCAATACATCAGTTGTGATAATTTTACGATATCGTAGATTCCGACGTTGTTTTCTACCTGTAGTTCCCTGCTGGCACAGACACAAACAAGGTTGGCTGGGGGAGTGACGGACGTGAAGTACTGAATAATTGAGTTTGCTACAATTAAGAACCCGGGGAATTTGAACTTACTCGGGTTGAGCCTTGCGTGTTTCGTACTTATCAGCGTCTGTTAGTCGATATTTCTTAATTAATACGGCAGTAATGTTTTGTAAATGGGTGATGTTCGTGTTAGTTTTGTCTTTCCATCTCATCCAGTTATGTGAAAGTGAAATAGATGTACAGAAGGATACTGACACTGGAAGTTGCGGTTGCGGATCAGCTGACAGAAAGACAATTAAGAATTTGGAAAGGTCTGACAATAGCTTGGATGCATCTGAAATGGATGCAAGAGAGAAATATTTCGCAGCGTCGAATGTGCAGTCACCATACCCCAGAACAAATAATATGGTATATATTAAAGGTGGAAGTTTTACCATGGGTACTAATAAGCCACTGTTTGTAGCCGACGGAGAAGGTCCAGCTAGGGAAGTGAAGATCGATGATTTTTTCATGGATGTTCACGAAGTTAGTAATGCAGAGTTTGAATTGTTCGTTAATAGCACAGGGCACAAGACAGAAGCGGAATCTTTCGGTGACTCCTTTGTATTTGAGTCATTACTGAGTGAAGATACAAAATCAAAAATAACACAGGCAGTCGCTGCTGCACCTTGGTGGCTCCCCGTGAAGGGCTGCAATTGGCGCCACCCTGAAGGTCCAGATTCGGATATAAGAGGTACGTTTTACTAAATTTTATGTATCAGATACGTAAATACAACTTCGCGCTACATCTCTCTCTCTCTCTCTCTCTCTCTCTCTCTCTCTCTCTCTCTCTCTCTCTGCATTGTTTGTGTTGTGCTTATTCTACTTATGATATAATTTGTAGCACAGATTTGTAGAAAATTGCGAAATATTAACAAATCTCCTCAAACTTTGCTGTAGCATCTTCCTGTTGGAGATTCCAGCATTCAAGTAGGTCTGCATCATATAGTCTTAAAAGCTTTAAACTTAGATTGGTGTCACTTATGAAATAAGCTTCACTATGGCCTGCGTAGTTGCGCAGTATCTAGCTCTTTCATCTGAAGCTGCTTTGGAAACTTCTGCCCTAGTTGAATCATTTATTTCAGCAGCTTTTGAGGAAAGTGGAGATTCTAGTGCTGGACCTGTTGTCAGTGATTGTTTCATTTTCTTGTTGGAAATTTTCAATTGCTGTGTTTGGTGGTGAAAGTAGTATGGTCATGCTATGCTTGTCCTTAACTGCCTTCACTGCATTAAGGATTTCTCAACTAATGAATGATTTTCCGAGTTTATTTCTGTGAAGCCCATGCTCTGGTAAAATGACTTCTCTCTGTAGATGGTATGTCCACATATGTGGCATTTGGGAGGCTTCGGCAGATTTTCTCAAATTTCCTATTAGTAACTTGCCAATTCATGTCACATGTGCGCAAACAGAAAGAGAACTGAATTTTGACAATACTTGTTTTGTATTTCTCTTACTTTTTTGAATGTAGGTTGTGATGACATACTGATCTGTAGTGTAACCCAATGTCTAGGTAAAGTTGAAAGTTGACACTTTGACTGTGAATTAACAAAGCCTTATGCCTTATGGAACGCTTCGATCAGCCCTGTTTGGGTACTATTACTGATAATGGTATATGTTATATAGATTCCGCAATTGTAATAAAATGGAGGGTGTCTTGTAGATGATCATTACTCTGTTGCAAATACTAAAAAGATTGTAGCGGCTTGATAATAGCTGTTATGTGTAAATAAGTCAAAACACGCAATTTCATTTGACTACAAAATATCTAATCAATCACGCGGATCAGTAAGAAAGTCAAAAGTCCAACATAGAAGCCCAAAATAATTTTAAGATGGAGCAACCACATAAATCTCAATGTAAGATAGTGCTTATGGTCGCGGAATACTCTTTTATGGAAGGCATAATTCCTTGGAAGAATCTTAAAGAAATATAATTCATTCAAATAGCAGTGACTTTCACTCTAATTGACTGATTCTTAAGACTAATTGCCTGTGTGTGAAGTTGGGTTAGTGGAAGAAATAAATAATATTCAGAGAGAAGCTGTGCAATTTCATTAGACTCAGAATCCAGATTTTTCCTTCTTTGTTGTTCCATCTGCTCCCTTACTTTCCTCAGAAATAATATTGCTCATTTAATCCACAGTCCATGTATAGCTATGTTGCTGCCCTAGTTTTATTGGCCTTTTTCCTATTTTCAGATCTATAGACTATATCCAGGTCGTATTGCATTGTATTTGGATGAATAAATGAAATGAGAAGGGGATCTGTATAGTTATTTACTGTCACTTCTCCTGCAGATACACATTTTTGACCGTAATTACCATATACTTTTCATATTTTCTAGCAGCATTCCACCCTGTTTCAGTTACCATTGTAAGGAATCGTTTGATCAAGCTTCCATGTGCTCATGGCTGTTCAGACATCTCGTACCTACAAATTTAGTAGATCTGTCTGTCTTCAGCTGAGTGCTTCAGGTGAGACATATTATTCAGAAATAATTTCAAAATATGAAATGTTTCTTCACTATTGGAAACGGATGAAATACATTGGTAGAATAATACAGACTGAATCCTGACAGAAAATCAATATTTTTTGGGACAAGTGATTTATGTTTTCTACAAACATGACCAATTATACAGACAAATAAATATTTTATCCCATTTAATGTTGATGTAAGAACTTTCAACATTGACATGGCATACACTTTTAGGCATAGGCTTCAATAATATGTGTTTGTTGCCATACCGTGAATGAAAAACATTCTTGTAGGTAGTTGATGTCAAAAAAGAAACCAGTAAAAAAATCAAAAAATTGATAATGCATTGAAAACATCATATCGACCAACTTTGTACTTACAAATTTATGTCGTTATTGTGGAACTGTAGACAAACACTTTAGTTTTCTTTATGTACACTGATCAGGGAAATCCATTGAAGTAAGTGACTTTAGTAAAGAGAAAACTGTTTGCTATTCGTGAGTTTAGAAGAGCAAAGGGCACTGGCTTTTTTGGAAGAAGGCATTTGAATCCTGAAATTCTATGTTTATCCTTTACTTTACAGAAAATAAATGTTTCCTGAACATTTTAATGCTCTAATTCACAATTTCCTTGTTGGAAGACACATAATGGTGCCCCTTTTGGTGAATTTTACTAGAGCTGAAAGTGCAATAAAGTTGAGAATGGCTTGGACTATTACACAGTGTGCCACAGGTCAACTTAAAGAGACTTCAATGAGGAGAGTGAAAATACACTAATGAACCGAAGCACTGTTCCATACTTCATTTGACTTCGCTTGCTTAAGTTTGCTGTAAATGTAATCTACATTGATGCCCTTACCCACTTACATTATCAGAAACTACAAATTCAACTTTGAACTTATTACAAGTGTCGGTCATTTATATAATCAGTGATTTTAAATTTGTTATATTCTGATTTACATATTTTCATGTGTTTTTCTGCATTTAATTGTTAAAGCACATCAGCACAAAATACCTTTCTGTATTGGCCATAACATTGTGCATTTCTCGCACTGAGAACTTATCACTGTTTCTTACTCTGCTCTGATGACACTATTATTTGGTACATATCAATGTTCTCCCTCTCCTCCCCCTCCCCCCCTTTTCCCCTTGGGACAGTGAAGTTTCCCAGTTGACATTCGTGTTTGACTGATCTTTGCTTTTGCATGGCCATGCTACAACGCCATACTTGACAAGGCGCACCTAATAATACACCATAATACAGCTACAGAGTCCAGTTTGACACTTTTATCTTAGGTGATGCTCAATAGTTTTGTACTCTATAGCAAAAAAACAGTTGCACATTTTGAACACTAAAGCTGCCTGTTTCCCAGAATGTCATAAAAGTTTACTCGTGCTTGTTTCATCTGTGTTTCAAAACATTTTGGAATGCAATCGCATTGTGGTCAAACAGTGTTCTGCTGCATAGGACTGCTTTTTACTTTTATTGCGTGTCAGTTCTATGCTTCATTGTGTGCAATATCAGATTCCTTCATTGTGCACGATATCAGAGTCCGACTTATCTTTTTACTCATTACGTCTCTTTTAATGACAGATTGATTACAAATTCTGCGATTCCATCACCCATTTCTCTCTATTGTCATCAACAGCACAAACACAACACTATGCTCTGTGTTCACCCAACTGTTACCTATATTTCAGATGCAAATTCACTTCTTGTGAAGAACGAAACACTTTCCAGTTAATGGCTGAACTTATACCTCCAGACCTCACATTTAACAAAGCCATATAACTTTTTTAACTTTGTACAGTA
The DNA here is from genome assembly GCF_023864345.2 of Schistocerca serialis cubense. Taxonomy (NCBI): domain Eukaryota; kingdom Metazoa; phylum Arthropoda; class Insecta; order Orthoptera; family Acrididae; genus Schistocerca; species Schistocerca serialis. The sequence goes on from NC_064638.1 coordinate 1,092,737,304, forward strand.
ACAAAAATAATGTATAATGAATGCTTACTGGTTTTGTCATCTGTATAATGCAATAGTTTCATACCCAAACACATGACAGAAAATATTAGACAATAAGTTTTTGTTGTAACAATATATCTTGTATATGAATTTATTATTGTGAATGTGAAATATGAATCTGTAACTGAAATGAAAACTTAAGTAGTATTGAAGCAGTTAGGTCATGTGCAGTGGAATTCTGATAATCATCGTTGTGATTGTTTTCAATATTAATAAAACTGTAATCTTCACACTTTGTAGCATACCATTTCCTAGCCGTCCCTGTGTGCTTGTTCTGTGGCTATTGATGTGCTACACGGTCATATTACAATATCTTGAGAAAGGGGTTTCTGTTTAGCCACATGTTGATAGGTTGGTCATTCCGTAATCATCCAAAACATGTAGTGGTCTGGGCATAGGAGGCCAGTTTGAGGTTTAATGAGTTCCCAGTTATGATCTGTAAATTTCAACACCAATTTCAGAGAAACTTATGAATGTCTTGGAAGGCAGTTGCACCTTGTGTAAGTGTTGTAAGTGGCAGTAGGAAATGTACAATGAAAATGCATACACTATGCTCCTAATTCTGTGTGGCTGAAAATCCTAAATGTTGGCTAATTTCATGGAGCGGTTTGGAGTTTGGACAGTCAGCCGGCAGCCCTTGTGGGGCCTCTGGCACAGAGTTTGTGTGTTAAAGTGGTTATTGCTTTGGAAGTCCAGAATTGATCTTTTATGATCAGCATGGCTACTTTTCTAGCTTAAAAAAAGCCTACACAGTGTTCAAAACTGGTTTCCCATACATGGAAATGAAATTCAGCTTAGGCGCTTTCCTATTTTGTTCGACAAGTGCTGTGATTTAATTAACATAGATTTATTCACTGGGAAGAGGCTTCATAGCATGGCATGAAGCCATTAGCTACTTAGAGGTGGTGTTCAGTCAATGAGACTTTGCAAGGGTTACTCAAAGCAAATAAATTATATATGTTTTGATGGAAAATTTAAGTGTGGTATCTTTGTGTGACTTTTACCCTGTTGTCTTTGAATGGTATTTCTGTTTCTGTGTGAGGATATTTTATTGGTGAAAGTTGTTAGGAGCTAATTGGAGGCAGTGTGTGAACTGTTACTAGTGTATATTTTCCATTCGAGTGGTGGGTCTCAAAATTTTTCTGTAAGTAGTTGAATCGTGCAGGGCTTTTACTTATTGACATTGGAGTGATGAGAAGTTTAACTCTGCTTCATGGGTCAGAGTGATGCTGGCAACAATCATTCAGGCTGATTCTTCGTCTGTAGCACTACGGAGTATTAATCGGAAGGTGCCAGTAAACATTTCCAATGAGATCTGTGAAGCAGTAGATTGCATAATTTGCCCACAAGTGATTAATCAGCAAGAGTGCAAAGATTTTAGGTGCGGCCAAAAATGTGAATCCACACAGTGCTACAGAAACCCCGAGGCATGAATGAAAGGAATGCTTCAGTTTACGGTATAATCACTGGGAAAGCACAAAACACCCTCTTGGAACACATCACTGTGGTTTTCCTGTAAGCCTCATGAGACACTTACAGTTGAGAAGTATACCATATTATGTTGAAGGAAATGAAACCTTCTGCAGCAATAAATGGCTCTGTTGATGAAATAGTGTAGAAATCAGCATCATTGACCTTCTCCAAGTCACTTTATTTAGTCACACAAAAATTATGATCTAAAGATTGGAGGATATGGAAACCTAACTTGTAACAACTATCTGACAGATGCTAAATAAAATTAATTGTGTATTTCAGGAGTTCATCCAAGGTGTTGATTTCATTTTCATACACAATATTTAGAGAAGTTACCCAGTCATCTTCTTTAGGCACTGTGCTTCATTATGTGTACTCACCGCTTGGAGACTGGTGGTCTTCCCATTCCAGTCAGTTATTCATTCATCCTGGAGGAACGTTTAGTTTGAGAATGGGCTTCCCTGGATAGTGATGAGAGGCATTCAGACATCTGTTCACAATAACAACCTAAAACATAACTGACCCTTCCTGTTGAACCTGTGGGACTGCTTGCCTGAGATGTGCATTGGTGATGCTCACACTCTTCTGTGGTCGCCATTAGGTTTTAGATAGAGCCTGCACCCATCAGTGAAAACTCCATTGATCTAGATTGCTTTCCAGGTGTTCCTTTTCTCTGTGCACCAGGCACAGCAGCATATGTTTGTAATGGATACATATAGGTCAAATTGATCATGTGAGGACAGTTGCCTACTATCTAGATTAATGCAACCATCCCAGTTGCCTCCAAGAAGTCAGTGCATAGTTCTGTTGTATTCTCCTCAGGGTAAATATGAGTCATAAGTTGTAGGTAGCAGACACCAATTAGTGTTGTTGACTGAGGATGAGACAGACCTTCATGTTTTAGTATCAGGATTGTATATTTGGATGGTGTCACTGGTGTACACCACTTCGGTGGAAAACGTCCCATAGTGACAACCTAGACAAGTCACTGTCCCATTCACAGTTGGATTCAAAGCTCGCTCTGCTGCGGTGCACTGAGAGTGCAGGTTTACTTCCACCTATCTTACATTTAAGTGGCAGTATGCAACAATTTCCTTTCATCAAACGAATATTGAAAAAGAGTTTTCCAATCAAAAAATGCTAACTATACAAATTATGAGGGTGATGTAAAACTTACTTTGTGCAGTTTGTGTGTGCTATATGACATTTAGTGTTAATAGATCTTCAAAAGTTAATTACATAAGTGGCTCCACTAGAAGTGAATTAGTGATTCCAAATTCTTGCGTGCAATTGAAGTTGTGCTGTCTTATTACATCCCAACACTAAGATCAGGGTTTGGTCACGCTTTTGCACTAAATCTATCCATCAGTGAGACATGAAGATAAATTAAATGAAACTTCTTGGTAGAGGCCAATATTACCATTACCACTTAACATTAAGCTAAAGTTTTACTTGTAAGTAAAGTCAATATAATTTAAAGTTTTCCCAGAGAGATACTGAAGTTAGAACTGGGAGAGGGGAGGTGAGATACCTACATCTTCTTCACTGAGGTCTTATTCCAACAGTCACAAACTTAGCTGCATAGCACTCCCACACTAGCTCACTACAAAATTTTAGGATATTTAGCTAATCAAATTGAATATCTCTTCAGCATAAATGGCAATTTGTCCTTTGAAATTTAACGATATGTCTCATACACTCTGTACTATGCAGCCATCACATGTTGTAAGAACATCATTATCAATAAAATGTCAAATACCATCCTTAGTCGTTATCCTACTAAAACGATACTCTTCCAGTATCTGTTAGCCACATTTGGAAACACTGAAACTGGGTTTTCCACAATTTCTAGATTTTCACGTTATAGGTCAGTCAGTTTATTGACCAACGTGGTATTCCAGCCTAACACCTGGGTTATTTGTTGAATTTATTCTCCATGTACTAGAAGTTTCCTGCTATTGTTGTTAAAACCGATAGCTAATTTCAGCATGTTAGACAACTGTACTGTGGCATGCTGTCTTTATGTTGCCATCATATAGCAAGCATACTTAAACATATACATCCACATCTAATGAATGACTACATAGCCTAAGAATTATCCTATGTGCCTTGGTGTACTGAACATTTACATGTTTTGTAAGAAGTTATTTATTATCTTTCAAAATGAAAATGTGTTTAAGTTTTCACCCATAACGACCATTTCACTTGAGATCAGTGGAAGGGTGCATTAGTGTGTTTATTTCTCTCTGTAAATATGTATCGTATATTCTTGTTTTTCTGGCATGTTCTACATCCTGGAGAATCTCTTCACTGTGGATCTGTTGGAACAAAAAGTAAATCTAATCTATACTCTGCGAACAACTGTGAAGTGAATGGCTTAGGGCATATCTCATTGTATCAGTTCTTAGGGGGTTTCTCTTGTTGCACTCTAGCATAGAATGCAGCAAGGATGATTGTTTAAATGGCTGCGTGTGCACTGTAATAAGTCTAATCGTGTCTTCTTGATCCCTGTGCGAGCAATACATATATTTCTAGAATAATCGCTCAAAGTTGATTCTAGAAACTTTACAAGTAGGTTTTCATGGGATAGTTTGAATCTATCTTAAAGTGTCTGCCAGTTCAGAGCTTTCAGCATCCTTGTGACTCACACCCATGGGTCAGTCAAACCTGTGACCATTCATGCTACCCTTCTTTGTACCCATTCAATATCACCTTTTAGTTCTATTGGTACATGTCCCACACACTTGAGCAATATTCTAGGATGGGTCGCATGAGTGATTTGTCAGCAATCTCCTTTATAGACTAACTGCATTTCCCTAATATTCTACCAATGAACTACAATCAGCAACCTGCTTTACCTATGACTGAAACTATGTATATTCCATTTCATATCCCTACAACTTGTTAGACCCAGGTATTTGTGTGAGTTGACCGATTCCACCTGGGACTCATTGATATCACAATCATTGGATATTATGTATTTTTTCATTTTGTGAAGTGCACAATTTTACATTTCTGAACATTCAGAGCAAGATTTCAGTGTTTGATACTTTATCAAGGAGTGAGCGAATATTTGTGCCGCTTCCTGCAGACGGTACTTTGATCTACAAAAAGTATGAAGTTACTATTAATATTGTCTGCTGGTCATTAATATCTAATATGATCAGCAAGGGTTCCACCACGCTTCTGTGGAACATCATCTAAGGCAGTGGTTCCCAACAGGTGGACCACGGACCCACAGGGGTCCGCGAGCTATGCCAGAGGGGTCCGCAAGATGCTATTAGAATAAAAAATATATTAAACATACTTCGTATGATAACAGATTTTTTTTGTTTTGGCCGCTTCATGCAAGAGCAGAGCTTTAGCGAATGCTAACTTCTGACTCTTAATTTGGCTTTTTTAGGTGCTTGATACTGTGATGTGACAAGGTACCAATCATAAGGGGGTCCTTGAGAAAATTTTGTTGGGAACCACTGATCTAAGGTAACATGCTGTGTTATCTCCACCAAGAAATCCCCATCCAGTCACAAATCTCACTTGATACTCCTTATAATTTTACTTAAGGTAGATGTTATATGAGAAAAGCACGAGTTGGATTTCACAGGATTGATGTTTTTGGAATCCATGCTGTTTGGTGTGTAAGATGCCGTTTTATTATGTTTGAGCTCAGAATATGTTCTATGATTATACAACAATTGGATGTCAAGGATATTAGACTGTAGTTCTGTAGATTTCATTTGCTGCCTTTCTTGTAGGTGGATGTGACCTGTGCTTTCTTCCAACCATTGGGCACAGTTTTTTGTTAGAGAAATCTTCGGCATAGTAGGGTTAAAAAAGGAGCTAACTTGGCTACAAATTTGGTAGAGAATCTGATAGGGGTCCCATCAGATCCTGGCACCTCATTCAGTTTTAACGATTTCACTTGTTTCTCAGTGCCACTGGCACTAATATCTGTGTCATTCATATTTGCAGTGGTACGGGAATTAATTTGAGGCACTGCTCCTGGGTTTTCCTTTGCAAAGGATCATTTGAAAACAGAGTTAAGCATTCCTGGGTTTTTCGTTTCAGTTCCTATCTCGTCCATGAATGTTTGGATACTGATTTTGGTACTGCTAACAGCCTTTACATACAACCATAATTTCATTCTGGTTTTGTGAAAGATCTTTCAATAATATCTTGCTATGGTAGTTGTTGAGGGCTTCATGAATTGCCCTCTTGGCAGCCAAACACATTTCATTCTCTCTCTAGCCATATGATTTGTTTTACACCTACTGCACAGTACTCTCCATTTCTTTAGAAGTTTCTTTACAGAAATTGTATGCCAATAAGGGGTCCCTTCCATCATGAACATGTTCTGCGGGGCACATGTCTACACAGTGCACAACCAACTATTCCTTTAAACTTGAGCCATTGTTTCTCTACAGGCTTCTGCCCTGAGCTAAAAGTTTAAAGTTCCTCATTGAGATATGGCACTACTGCTTCATCTACTTTACTGAAGGTTTGAATTCAACTTGTTTTAATTTCCTTGTGTGCTTTGGTGATAGTTGTTACTACAACTACTTCAGAGGCACAAATACAAGTTTCGGTGTTGACATTGTCATAGAAGTCAGGCCTATTTGTTGGCCAGAGACTCAATATATTTTCATCAAGTGTGAGATTCTGCTCTATCTGTTCTAGGGAGTTGTCAGAGAAGGCATTGAGTAATGTTTTGTCATAACCACCACTAACAAAACTGTAACTATCCCAATAGGTTGTTCAGTGTTTTAAGTCATCTCTGATGACTGCAATATGATTTGGGAACTTGAGCATAGGTTTCCTTTAAAGTTTTTGGTTACACATGGGAATGAGTGCGGATGTTGATAGAAGGATACAATTATAAGTGTGTGCCCACCCTTGATAATAAACCTTGCAACTTCAATTTACGAGTATATGTTGATGGGTTTCAGTTTCTCTGTAACAAATGCACCACCTTGTTTTCCCTTTAGGCTATCCTTCTGATACACACGTAATCCCCCCCCCCCCTCCCCCTTTCCTCCTCCCAAAAAAACCATTACTTTTAATTTCTGGTGTTAACCAGCTTTCTTACTACTTCCCAGGAAGTTTGTTTCAGCCAAGCTTCTGACAGAACCTTCACAGTCTCTGGTTCAAGCCTTCCCACTCAACTCAGAACCAGGACACACGGTCTGTTGTGAGAACAATGCTGCCGATTGAGAGCTTCGTGAAAAGTGCAAGGCTGGTCTTCTCAACCATCTCTGCTTGTCAGTGGAGTGATCCAAGTATGACTTTGTAGCCCAGAAGACAGGTATTGTTGGTACCGAAGTGTGCCACAGTTTGCAGTTGGTTGCACACTGTTCCCTGAAAGGCTGCCCTAGTAGCATTTCCGACTTGTTGAATGAGACCTCCAGGCATAGAAACTAAGTGCACATTGTGTTCCTTATCATCCCTTCCTGCCATTTCCCAAAGGGATACCGTTAAAGTTTTATTCTCGTGAAAAAGCTTGCACCCTCCCTCGAGCAGTATACACCGGAGGAGTTATTGGTTGGTTTAAAAGAAGGTGGGAAGGGACCAAACTGCTAGGTCATCTGTCCCACTGAAGAAGTGAACAATCACATATTCATCAATGAAATCTTCTTGGGTCATTAACCGGTCGGCGAAGATGAACAAGTGTTAATAGCCCTTATGGTATGCATTTCAGAGCCTTGTTTATTTTCCTTGTTTGAGTGTAAGGAATTTGGCCATAAAGCTTGTCTTGTCTTTTTTTTTGGGGGGGGGGGGGGGGGGACAAAATACTCGCGCTCATGAGGGCGAATCAGGTTTGTATGAAATATTGAAATTACTGTTATTGCATTGCAATTATTTTCTCGCCCAGAGACCGAGGTTAGTTTGCTGTTAGTATGCGCAGTAGCAAATGTTTTGTAATGTAAGTTGACGCCTAAACACCTGGAAATCATTAAGATGTGTATAGAAGAATATAAGTGAGATATAATAGATATATAGGATGAACAGAACGTTCGTAGTACCGATCCCTGTCGTAGTCTTGAAAGCATTCTCTTCAAAGATGACTTTATTGTTCCACGGGTAAGACGATTCTTGATGGCTGCTTTGATAATGCGTAAACCGCGTAGCGTACTCTGAAAAATTTAGCTGCCTCATTCTTAAAAATAATGAATCAGAGCTGATAGTATAAAACAGTAATGTATGTTATTCACGTAAGCTACTGAACCACTTCATCATGCTACTCGAAAAATTTAGCTGTTTCATTTTTAAAAGTAATCTCATAACACTGCTGTGTGTTGCTTAACTAGGAGTCGAGCCACTTCAATGCGTTATTGGGAAAAATAGCTGTTTCATTTTGAATAGCAAGGCTGACAATATCAAAACAAACACTCAACGCGTTATCTGAGAGTATAACTGTTTCATTATTACTTGTAACTGACAGTATCATACTTTGATGCAATCAAGAACAGGCGAAATGATAGTTTGGTGATTATGTAAAGTTCGAGTCACACACAATGGTCTGTCTGCGCACATCACACGTGGAAGTTCGATGTTCAAACTAAATTGCACAAATGTGTGTGCCCACACGCAAATAACTTAGACAGTCGTCACGTTAATCGCGAAGTAAATAATATCTGAAAACTGCCTCTAACTCTTTGTTCGCATTTTGTTTATTTATTTATTGTATGACTTGGTGCAAGCACGGGCTGCAGATGATGTTTCTACATTACGAGTTAGTGTGCCAAACTCAAGTATCTTTAGATAGTATGTAAGCGCTCATCGCAGAAGATTCATTTCTTGGCAGGACCAGCAGCAAATTGTAAGTAACTGTGTGGTGTGGGCACAAAGATCTTTTGCACAGGTAATTACTCTGACACCTGGAGAGATGTATGGTTGCGAGTGGACAGGCCCTATGTCGTATTATAGTTAATCACTGTAGATTTTGAAGTATTGTCTGCTGTTTAGAAAAGTCAGACTGGCACGTATCGAATAAGTTGTTGTTGATTCTGTTGAGTCAGTCAGAAAGAAAAGGTGTTTAGGCTTAATTAACATCGTCCGCGCCATCCGTCAGCATTTCGCCAGCTATGAGGTCGATAAATTTTCAGTAATTACCCTCTTCCACTATACTGCGCTCATCGCAGGAATAAACCTGATGTAAACATTACACGAAGTATTTACACTAAATATTTGTCGTAATCTCATTGGATTTCATTTTACGTGAAGCGGAAGCCAAGCTGTTTCGAGAACGGTGAAGTACGATCATAGAAATCCCTTTTATGCTGTGCGTTACGTACACAACGACTGAGCTGTAACACGTGACAACGGCTTTGCTGGCACGGGACAGGACAGGCCATCCAGCTGGTCCAACTAACTTGCAGTGATGTGAGCAGCTGCAGTTGAGACGTAAAAAAAGACGAGCAGAGAAACAGTATAGCTTCGAATTTCATTTAATTTTCAAACAGATTGAAAGAATATTCAGCAAATTTCCAGCAATACCAACGCTTCTCTGCGGACCCGACGTAAAGCATAACACGCTCTCCTTCTTAGCGAAAATAGTACCTGTAATTAAAAACGAGAGTAATGAAAATTCCTAACTTAAACACACGGTAATTTTTCTGCGCGAGCTGTGTGTGACTCAAGGGATTTGATCGTATAGTTAAATATTGAAGCTACTGAATGTATTACTTACAGTCAGTCGTCTGGTGATTCTGAACTCTTCCATATCAGAATCCGAAAAATATATTTCAGTACTGGAACTGTTACACGCCACGTTGATAACGAGTCGATCAACAATAAAATCCTCGAAGCTATCCATGCATCACATTTGCCCCCCCCCCTCCCCCCCACATTCCTTTTATGAAGTCCCGTTCTGTATCGCGCCAGCGTTCGGTAATGACGTGTTACAAGGCTTCGCGCATTAGTTCCAATACGTCTGGCACCTTATGTGCATTATTATTTCTCGCGACAAATCCCCCACCTTGGCTCCAAATCATTTCTTTTGGGTTCAAGCTGCAATGGTACTGTGGCAACTGTAAAAATGCAGCATTTGTATGATGCCCGATGCCGTGAAACTTTCTACGACGCATACTCAGGCTCGTGTGACACCACTTCTGGGTATAAAACAATGGATATAGTTGAAATAAAGAACATCTGATTGTTCATTTTTGTCTTTAAAAATTTAATTTATGTTTTCTTAATTTAAATAATCTTGGATATCAAGAATGTATACTTGCAATGGAAGCTGGAATTTTGCGTTTAGTATGTAATTAGAAAGAATAATACATGTATTTTTCTTTTTAACGAGCGGTTGATTAGACACCTGTTAATTAGCATATATTTCATGAAGTTAATATTTAAAAGGTGTAGGTATCCCGAATTGAACGAAAAAAAGAAAACTAATTCGAGATTTGAACCAGCGACCAAGGAATTATCGCAGATTATAAGTTTGTTGCACTATCGATTCAATTGCGCATCGAGTTTACAACCCGCCCCCCCCCCCCCCCCCCCGTAAAAAAGGGCACTCTGAAAACTTCATCGCTGATTTTTTTTCTGTAAACTTGCGAAAAACTTTGAGAATAATATGGTTCTTGTCACATTTCAAAGATGTACCACACGCGCCATAATCACAATTCAACAGCCCAGAGATTGCTACTGTACATGATTTTTGAAATATAAACTACATCGCTAAAGTATGATTGAGTAAAACGTTTATGGCTGTTAAGACATTAGAATATCTTTGTCTCATTTACCGTAAAACAGTAACAACATATCTAATAAATAAATAGGAGGTATTGCCAAGAGCGTAACACCACTGTGCTACGGCTGTTGACCAATCATTGTGGTTTGTGCTTGTTTGCGTCGGTTTCATTCGTGAGATGAACAAAATATCAAAGTATAGATCTTCTCGTTCACCACGGTAGCTCCGTTTTTGATTTCCACTTGTTAATGTGGAAAAGCTTTCCTCTATGGATTCATCGAACATGTTTAACCAAGAAATCTAACGTATTATATTTCATCCATGCCGTACCCAGGTAAATTCGCAGTCAGTTAGGTAAATTCGCAGTCAGTTAATTGATATCCTCTTCTTTAATTCCGATACTGCTGACACGTTAGATTACATAAAAAACCACTCCTGGTACAACTTTTGGGACAAATAATTTCAGCCAATTTTTTGGCAGCACTTTTCCTCATATTCTCATGTCCGAAATTCGTTTAGTTGCAATACACCCAACGTACGAGGGCAGTTCAATAAGTAATGCAACACATTTTTTTTCCCGGCCAATTTTGGTTGAAAAAACCGGAAATTTCTTGTGGAATATTTTCAAACATTTCCGCTTCGTTATAGTTTCATTGACTTCCGACAGGTGGCAGCGCTGTACGGAGCTGTTAAAATGGCGTCTGTAACGGATGTGCGTTGCAAACAACGGGCAGTGATCGAGTTTCTTTTGGCGGAAAACCAGGGCATCTCAGATATTCATAGGCGCTTGCAGAATGTCTACGGTGATCTGGCAATGGACAAAAGCACGGTGAGTCGTTGGGCAAAGCGTGTGTCATCATTGCCGCAAGGTCAAGCAAGACTGTCTGATCTCCCGCGTGCGGGCCGGCCGTGCACAGCTGTGACTCCTGCAATGGCGGAGCGTGCAAACACACTCGTTCGAGATGATCGAAGGATCACCATCAAACAACTCAGTGCTCAACTTGACATCTCTGTTGGTAGTGCTGTCACAATTGTTCACCAGTTGGGATATTCAAAGGTTTGTTCCCGCTGGGGTCCCTCGTTGTCTAACCGAACACCATAAAGAACAAAGGAGAACCCATCTGTGCGGAATTGCTTGCTCGTCATGTGACTGAGGGTGACAATTTCTTGTCAAAGATTGTTACAGGCGATGAAAACATGGGTTCATCACTTCGAACCTCCCTCCTGCGGGTCCAGGGGATTAGAATAGGCCCCGAGGTATTCCTGCCTGTCGTAAGAGGCGACTAAAAGGAGTCCCTCCCCCTCAAGGGGGTAGTTAGCGCCTGCGTCCAGAGACAGACGGTTCCACGACCTCTATTTGCGGTCATTTTGCTTTTTCACTTCTCGTTTCTTCCTTCCTTTGGTTGGTTCCTTTCTTTGCTCTCTCCATCTCACTGTCTTCCTTACTCTTTCCCTTGTCTTCTTCTCCTTGCCTTCTCATTGCCTTCTTCTCCTTGCCTTCTCTGGTCTCCGCCTCGGCGTTTGAGACAGTCTGTCCTCTCTCTCCCTCTCTCTCTTCTTTTTCCTCTTCTTCCTTCCTCCCTGTGCGCGCCTGAAGGCCGACCCACGCGTTCGGACGCGTAGCCGGTGATGGGGTAACGCGTAATTCCCCGCCCTGGGTAGACATGTAAGGCACGCACGTACCCCCTGGTAAAGGCCAGGCCCAGGGAGGGGTGATTGCCTGACACCAGCCCCTTCATCAGCTTCTGCTAAGACGAAGACCCAGAAGTCAGATGCACGGGCCTTCAAGAAGGAACCGTCCCGTGCAGACTTCCTACATACCTCGACCTCCCAGCCATCGACCGGTACTTCCACCAAACGACCTTCCAAGAAGGCTCATAGGAAGCACAGTTCTCCTTCTCCGCCATGGCGCATTTCTTCTCCTGCGCCACCCAGCGGTTGCCGCCCCAGGCCATCATCCGTTTCGCCTGGCCGCACCGCTGGTAGCCGAACATCTGGCCGTTCACCGGCGGAGGAAGCTCCCCCTCCCGGCCATCTTACCAAGATGGCCGATGAACCTATAGAACCAATGGACGATGACTGTCCACCTACTGATAGCGGCGGCAGTGCTCGCTCGAAGCCAGGCCCTCAGCGGCCTTCGAGGTGACCCCTTCTTTCATCTTCCTTTTCTTCTTACGATGGCACTTATTCACTGGAATAATCGCAGCATTCACTCCAACCGAGAGGACTTGAAGTTGCTGCTCCGCTTGCACCGTCCGCTCGTCGTAGCCCTCCAGGAAACGAAGCTACGCCCATGCGATCAAATTGCCTTGGCACACTACACCTCTGTGCGTTTTGACCTACCCCCTGCTACCCCCTGTGGTAGGTATCCCGGCTCATGGAGGGGTTATGTTGCTGGTCCGGGATGATATTTACTACGATCCCATCACGTTGCACACCGGCCTGCAGGCAGTTGCCATCTGCATTACTCTCCCCACTTTTACATTTTCCATTTGTACCGTTTACACTCCATCGTCGTCTGCCGTTACCAGGGCAGACATGATGCAACTTATTGCTCAGCTATCTGCACCATTTTTGTTAACTGGAGACTTCAATGCCCACCATCCCCTTTGGGGCTCTCCAGCATCCTGCCCGAGGAGCTCCCTGTTAGCAGACCTTTTCAACCAGCTCAATCTTGTCTGCCTCAATACTGGCGCCCCTACTTTTCTTTCGGACACATCTCACACCTATTCCCATGTAGACCTCTCTATATGTACTCCCCAACTTGCACGCCGGTTGATTGGTATGCACTTTCTGATACATATTCGAGCGACCACTTCCCGTGTGTTATCAATCTCCTGCAGCATACCCCCTCTCCGTGCTCATCTAGTTGGACCATCTCCAAAGCAGACTGGGGGCTCTTCTCTTCCAGGGCGACCTTTCAGGATCAAACCTTCACAAGCTGCGATCGTCATGTCGCACACCTCACGGAAGTCATTCTCACTGCTGCTGAATATTCCATCCCTCACCCTACTTCTTCTCCACGTCGCGTACCGGTCCCCTGGTGGACCGCAGCATGTAGAGACGCTTTACGTGCTCGTCGATGTGCTTTACGCACCTTTAAACGCCACAGTGGCGAATTGTATCAATTATAAACGATTACGTGCACAGTGTCGTCGTATTATTAAAGAAAGCAAGAAAGCCAGCTGGGCTGCTTTCACAAGCACCTTCAACAGTATTACTCCTTCTTCTGTTGTCTGGGGTAGCCTGCGCCGGCTATCTGGCACTAAGGTCCACTTACCAGTTTCTGGCTTGACAGTCGCGAATGACGTCCTTGTGGCCCCTGAGGCTGTCTCCAATGCCTTCGGCCGCTTTTTCGCAGAGGTTTCGAGCTCCGCTCATTACCACCCTGCATTCCTCCCCCGCAAACAGGCAGAGGAGGCTAGGCCACCTAACTTCCGCTCCTCGAATCGTGAAAGTTATAATGCCCCATTCACCATGCGGGAACTCGAAAACGCACTTGGCCGATCACGGTCCTCCGCTCCAGGGCCTGATTCTATTCATATTCAGATGCTGAAGAACCTTTCTCCTGCGGGTAAAGGTTTTCTTCTTCGTACTTACAATCGCATCTGGATTGAGGGGCATGTTCCCGCATGCTGGCGCGAGTCTATTGTTGTCCCAATCCCTAAGCTGGGGAAGGACAAGCACTTGCCTTCCAGTTATCGACCCATCTTGCTTACCAGCTGTGTCTGTAAAGTGATGGAGCGAATGGTTAACTTCTGTTTGGTTTGGCTGCTCGAGTCTCGACGCCTACTTACCAATGTACAATGTGGATTTCGTAGGCGCCGCTCTGCTGTTGACCATCTGGTTACTTTGTCGACCTTCATTATGAATAACTTCTTCAGCCCGACCGTGGCTGTGTTCTTTGATTTGGAGAAGGCTTACGACACCTGTTGGAGGGCGGGCATTCTCCGCACCATGCATACATGGGGCCTTCGCGGTCGCCTCCCTCTTTTTATTCGTTCCTTTTTAATGGATCGACAGTTCAGGGTACGTGTGGGTTCTGTCCTGTCAGACACCTTTCGCCAGGAGAATGGGGTGCCACAGGGCTCAGTTTTGAGCGTCGCTCTCTTCGCCATAGCAATCAATCCAATAATGGATTGCCTCCCAGCTGATGTATCAGGCTCCCTTTTCGTGGACGATTTTACCATCTATTGCAGTGCGCAGCGTACGTGTTTCCTGGAGCGCGGTCTTCAGCGTTCTCTTGACCGTCTTTACTCCTGGAGTGTCGCCAATGGCTTCCGTTTTTCTGCCGAGAAGATGGTCTGTATTAACTTCTGGCGCTACAAAGAGTTTCTCCCACCGTCCTTACGACTCGGTCCCGTTGTTCTCCCATTCGTGGAGACAACAAAATTTTTAGGTCTTACATTTGACAGGAAACTTAGCTGGTCTCCACATGTGTCATATTTGGCTGCCCGTTGTACCCGTTATCTAAATGTCCTCCGTGTTCTCAGTGGTATGTCGTGGGGAGCGGATTGAACCGTCCTACTTCGCCTATATCGGTCGATCGTCTGCTCCAAGCTGGATTATGGGAGCTTCGTATACTCCTCTGCACGGCCATCCATCTTACGCCGCCTCAACTCCATACAACATCGGGGTTTACGACTTGTGATCGGAGCGTTTTATACTAGTCCCATCGAGAGTCTTCATGCTGACGCTGGTGAATTGCCACTCACCTACCGGCGCGATATACTGCTTTGTCGGTATGCCTGTCGGCTACTGGCAATGCCCGACCACCCGTCTTATAGTTCCTTTTTTGATGACTCTCTCGACCGTCAATACGGGTTGTATGTCTCTGCCCTGCTACCCCCTGGAGTTCGCTTTTGTCGCCTCCTTCAACACCTTAATTTTTCATTCCCTGCAACCTTTCGAGTGGGCGAGAGCCACACGCCACCTTGGCTCCAGGCTCAGGTTCGCGTCCACCTTGACCTCTGCTCGCTCCCAAAGGAGGTTACCGCCGGTTCAGTCTACCACTCCCGTTTTGTCGAACTTCGTTCGAAGTTCATTAATATGACCTTCATTTATACAGATGGCTCTAAGACCAATGACGGGGTCGGGTGTTCTTTTATTGTCGGGGCACAAAGTTTCAAATACCAGCTCCATGGCCATTGTTCGGTCTTCACAGCTGAGCTCTTTGCCCTCTACCAGGCTGTTCTTTACATCTGCCGCCACCGACATTCTGCTTATGTCATCTGCTCCGATTCCCTGAGCGCCATCCAGAGCCTCAGTGATCCGTACCCGGTTCACCCTTTCGTGCACCGGATCCAACGCTCTCTTCAGCAGCTGGTGGACGTCGGTTCTCCGGTTAGCTTTATATGGGTTCCTGGCCATGTCGGTATCCCTGGGAACGAAGCTGCAGATGCTGCGGCCAAGGCTGCGGTCCTCCAGCCTCGGACAGCTTCTTGTTGTGTCCCTTCGTCAGATTGTAGCAGGGTCATTTGTCGGCGCATTTTATCGCTGTGGCATGCCGATTGGGCTCTACTTACAGACAACAAGCTTCGGGCTTTGAAACCTCTTCCCATGGCTTGGACGTCCTCCTCACGCCCTTCTCGGTGGGAGGAGGTAGTTTTGGCCCGGTTACGAATTGGACACTGCCGGTTCAGCCATCGCCATCTGCTGACTGCTGCGCCAGCGCCGTTCTGCCCATGTGGGCAATTGCTGACGGTCCGCCACATTTTAACGTCCTGTCTGGATTTTAACACACTGCGTCTTGATCTTGGCCTGCCATGTACTCTAGATGCCATTTTAGCGGATGACCCACGAGCAGCTGCTCGCATTCTTCATTTTATCGACTTGACAACCCTCTCTAAGGACATTTGATTATGCTGTTTTTTTTAATCCTATGCCTGTCCGTCTGTCTTTTATCATGTTTTCTGTTTCGTTGCTGTTATAAACTTGTGACTCGCGGTGCATTCCTAACGTAGTCTGGGCGCTAATGACCGTTGAAGTTGTGCGCCCTAAAACGACAAAAAAAAAAAACTTCGAACCTGAAACAAAACGGCAATCAATGGGGTGGCGCCACACCCACTCCCCTACCAAGAAAAAGTTTAAAGCCATACCCTCAGCCGGTAAAGTCATGGTTACAGTCTTCTGGGACGCTGAAGGGGTTATTCTGTTCGATGTCCTTCCCCATGGTCAAATGATCAACTCTGAAGTGTATTGTGCTACTCTTCAGAAATTGAAGAAACGACTTCAGCGTGTTCGTAGGCACAAAAATCTGAACAAACTTCTGCTTCTTCATGACAACGCAAGACCTCACACAAGTCTTCGCACCCGAGAGGAGCTCACAAAACTTCAGTGGACTATTCTTCCTCATGCTCCCTACAGCCCCGATCTCACACCGTCGGATTTCCATATGTTTGGCTCAATGAAGTACGCAATCCGTGGGAGGCACTACGCGGATGATGAAGAAGTTATTGATGCAGTACGACATTGGCTCCGACATCGACCAGTGGAATGGTACCGTGCAGGCATACAGGCCCTCATTTCAAGGTAAGGCCGTAGCATTGAATGGAGATTACGTTGAAAAATAGTGTTGTTTAGCTAAAAGATTGGGGAATAACCTGGTGTATTTCAATGCTGAATAAAACAACCCCTGTTTCAGAAAAAAAATGTGTTGCATTACTTATTGAACTGCCCTCGTACGTCCAATGTACTCAGGCAAATCTTAATCAGCTCTTGTTGTTCCAAGGCGTTGGTAGAGTGTTATGCCTACAACTAAATGATTTGTGTACTTTAAGTGTTTGGCTGGTAAACATAGCCCTCTGGGTGGTGAACAGGGTATGCTGAACTGTTCGGCTGGAAAACAGCCCTCTGGCTGGTGAACAGGGAAGTGGGCAGCCAGTTGACAACTACTTTTGGCATGAAATTCCTCCCAGCACACCAGATAGAACTTACTCTGCCTCTCGAACTGGTTATGTCAATGGCCTACTGGTTTTACTTACAACTTGTTTGAATTGTTGGTGTCTAAGATTCCATATTTACCTGGCTAGTCGCTTTCTTAAATAATACGCTTTCCATTGGACATTCGTTACCTATAATATTTTAAGCGTTCAATCCTTTTACGCCACTATAGACAGGCTCTCAACCTTATCTTTATTTTCTGTCTCGTCTCCCTGACGTGTACTGGAAAATAACATCCACGTTGATAAAGCATGCAGCCAGAAGGCAAATTTTAATAAACGCAGTTTGTGCCCCTAATAGAAACTGGAGATGTTCAGAAATTACATCCATCCATCGGTTGTCCTTTCTATATCAGAATATCTGAGGACTGTGGGGTAAGCTTAATGCGTTGCTTACTTGGGTTGAAGAATCAGGATTGAGCAAACAGTTGATATGATCTACCTCTTTGAACACCATGTAACCACTGGTATAGATATGTTAAGGATTTAAGTTAACCTCTTACGCCTGTAGAGAAAATATGGAGAAAGGAGAAGTTACACATTTGTCAGAAGCTGTTTTAATTTCGAGGAAGTTAATATTAATAAATTTTGCTCAAAGCAGCATTTAGAATCTTGTGCAACGGAAGTCATATTTCATAAGAATTCATTTATAATAGTAAGTACATACAAAGCACTTTCAGGAAACGTTTACCGTCCCCATATAATCTGGAAGTTGTGTTGTCCCATATCACGGTAAAAAAACAATGAAACAGCGGTTGCTGGTGATTTTAATGTAGATTTATTGAAAAGCTCTGTGACTGAAGAATTATTGTAATGAGTAACACTGTCATTCAATGTAATTCCTACAGTAAAATTTAATTCCAAGTCGGGAATTTAAATGCTTAGTGACTGTTATCGAGAATATCTTTGTAGGCAAATCTAGTGAAAAAGTCTTATCACAAAACCAATAGTAAATGTGTTATCTAATCGTGGCATGCAGCATGTTATATTAACTGTTTAAATTTCTCAGGGTATAAAATCTAATACAATTTCTCATTTGAAATAAAATTCTAAAAATAAATCGTGGATTGCACAGGGAATGAAGGCACCAAGTGGAACGAAAAGGAAACTGTATGTACTGTCTAGGAACAGCTCTGATGTTAGCATTGTCATGCATTACAGAATATACTGCAATATTTTGAAGCACGTAATCCAGAAATCTAAGCAACTTTATTATGAGAAAAAGATAATTACATCAGGCAAAATAAATAAATAAATAAAAACTGTATTGGACATAGTGGAGACATAAGCAGGTGGGGCCAGAAAAGAAGAGGGACAGATAGTTCTAAAATCAGTGAAGTTACTTACAGGGTGTTCATATGAGTTGAGTTCTATGTTAAGTTATTTGTGTAATCAATCTCTTATCAGTGGAACATTTCCAGACTGGTTAAAATGTGTTGAATTTAAGCCTCTGCACAATAAAGTTGATCAAGAGATAGCACCAAACTATTGACAAGTTTCACTTTTGCCAGCTTCAAAAATATTTGAAAAGGTTATGTAAAAATGTCTTCTTAAGCATCTGATTGCTAATAATATATTGTCCAAGGCACAATTTGAGTTCCTTGAGGGTTCCAGTGTAGAGAAGACTATTTACATGCGCAGTGAGAATGTACTTAATTGCCGGCCGTTGTGGCCGAGCGGTTCTAGGCGCTTCAGTCTGGAACCGCGCGACCGCTACGGTCGCAGGTTCGAATCCTGCCTCGGGCTTGGATGTGTGTGGTGTCCTTAGGTTAGTTAGGTTTAAGTAGTTCTAAGTTCTAGGGGACTTATGACCTCAGATTTGAGTCCCATAGCGCTCAGAGCCATTTGAACCATTTTTGTACTTAATTCATTAGCTAACAAATAAGAGACTACTGTAATTTTCTGTGACATGTCAAAAGCCATTGACTATGTGAAACACAGCATTCTCTGAAGTAAATTAGAATATTGTGGTGTCACTGCCAAAATGGTTGGTCTTACCTCACTAAAAGGAAACAAATGGTGTCCTTGCGAAATATATGCAGAGTAAGCAATCAGTCTCCATCTGATTGGGAATTAATTACATGTTGTTTTCCTCAAGGTTTTCCTGCTAATCAGATTTTCACTGACATCAATAAATGGTTTGAAGCTAATTCACTGTTACTTTGAAAAGGCCCACTGCATGCAGTTCAGTTCAGAATCTGTAAGAGATTTCCTTCCATCATGTGTATAACATAAGAAGACATGCAGATTGAAAATTTTGACAGTGTTAAATTTCTGGCATTACAACTCTATAATAAATTCAGTTGGTAAGGGCATACCACAGAATCTGTATTTGCTGTGAGAATGTTGTCAGATATAAGAAAAACTTGCATACTTTGCTTACTTTCATTCTATTATGTCATAAGGGATCATGTTCTAGGGTAACTCGTCAAACTGAGCAAAAGTTTTTAGCCTGCAAAAGTGTGTAATAAGACTCAGATTCAGAAGGATGTAGTTTGCAGTACGTACTGAGAGATGAAGCTTGCACAGGATAGAGTAGCACGGAGAGCTGCATCAAACCAGTCTCAGGACTGAAGACCACAACAACAACAAGACGACTCATTTATGGTGTAAATTCAAGAACGTTATGTAGAAACCTGTTCAAGAAACGGGACATTCTAACCACTGCTCTTCAGTATATTTATTCCTCAGTGAAATTTGTTGCAGATAATATTTGTCTATTCCTAACCAATAGCTCAGTATGTAGTATCAGTACTAGGAATAAGAACAATCTACACAAAACCCTAAAATAACTTACCTTGGTCCAAAAGACGTTGTAGTGTTCAGGAACACACATTTGCAATACATTGCCAGCAACCATTAAAAACTTGGTTTCACGTAAAACACAGTCTTAAAGAAATTTTGACAGGCAACTCCTTCTACTCTATAGATGAATATCTTAACAGGGACTGCTAGACCTGCGGCTTTGACAGCTCTTGGTCACATCAGTGAAGATTATGTATTTTGTGTATGATAAAGTTATTAAAAATGCATAACTATGTTACAATCTGATTGAATATTGATTCACATATTTAGACAGTCTCCTGACAAATTATCAGGGAAGTGAGTATTATATACAGATGCTCTGTGTTTTTTATGTTAATCTTTCTAACATATTTCACATCCACGAGAATCTTCTCATTTTTAGATCTATGGAACGAAAATTGAATCTAATCTTCTCTTTGATACATTCATATGTAGTTACAGTTTTGCCACTCAGGTGTGTGTATCCTATTATGACCCCTCCGTTAGCCCAGAGCCATTTCTGTTTTATGATCTGACTGTACACGAACCTCAGCAAACCATGCTGTTGCTCATTGGAGTTTCGCACGGCTCTCGCTTCAAGGTGTGGTGACCTAGACGTGTTTTTGCTTGAATTGTTCCCGAGATTTGGAAGTTTTTTGTCTAAATTGTTCAAAATATCTCCGAAAATATAGTCCGAATTGCTCCAAAGATGATTTCCACTGATCGAATATCTTTTATTGTGACCTCATGGGCATTTGCACACATGCCTCTTTTAGTAATGCAATCTAGTTAAAACAATGTAGGACGGATCATTACCTTCAATTATTGCTTCAGCGGAACCTGTCTTGACATAGAGCTTATAGACACAAGTAGAGCATATGTTGAGAACGTTCCGTCGTCACATCATACTCCCTACGTTTGTCTGTTGACTGGTTGCTCGTAGATATGCCGAAGGTGTCGCCAATGGCAGGCCTGTGGTGCGCACGCCACCAACCATATATTACCGTCTCTGTTGCCAGCGTTTATGTTTCATTCTTTTTGATATAAAGAAATATGGTTCTTTCCATAATGAGAGTGTTTAGAGTCCTCTTCGTCCTCGGTTTAGTTACTCTGCTGCAAATTGTAAGAACTAGTTATAGAAACCCGATTGTGGTCCGCTAACTGCTTGCTTAACCTTCCGGTGATAACAGTTCAGACGGCGACCCTACCATTTGACATAGCTTGATGCCCGTAGTCTGGCCAAATTTTCGTTATAAATACCAATCGCACGATTTTTTTTTGCGTTCCTGTCTCCCAGAAATATATTGCAGCTGCTAGACGGTTCTTCTAGTTTCGTTGGCTAAAATTTGGCACGGACTTCAATGCGAGATGCCTTTAATAGGGTCCACAACGAAACATTGTCTCGAAATTTGGTAGAAAATCCGAAGAAATTCTGGTCGTATGTAAAGTACACAAGCGGCATGACGCAGTCAATACCTTCGCTGCGCAGTGCCGATGGTACTGTTACCGACGACTGTGCCGCTAAAGCGGAGTTATTGAACGCAGTTTTCCGAAATTCTTTCACCAGGGAAGACGAATGGAATATACTAAAATTTGAAACACGAACAGCTGCTAGCATGAGTTTCTTAGAAGTAGATACCGTAGGGGTTGCGAAGCAACTCAAATCGCTTGATACGGGCAAGTCTTCAGGTCTAGATTGTATACCGATTAGGTTCCTTTCAGATTACGCTGATACAGTAGCTCCCTACTTAGCAATCATATACAACCGCTCGCTCACCGATAGATCTGTACCTACAGATTGGAAAATTGCGCAGGTCGCACCAGTGCTTAAGAAGGGTAGTAGGAATAAGCCATCGAACTACAGACCTATATCATTGACGTCGGTTTGCAGTAGGGTTTTGAAGCATATACTGTATTCAAACATTATGAATCACCTCGAAGGGAACGATCATATTGATACGTAATCAGCATGGTTTCAGAAAACATCGTTCTCGTGCAACGCAGCTAGCTCTTTATTCGCACGAAGTAATGGCCGCTATCGACAGAGGATCTCAAGTAGATTCCGTATTTCTAGATTTCCGGAAAGGTTTTGACACCGTTCCTCACAAGCGACTTCTAATCAAGCTGCGGGCCTATGGGGTATCGTCTCAGTTGTGTGACTGGATTCGTGATTCCCTGTCAGGAAGGTCGCAGTTCGTAGTAATAGACGGCAAATCATCGAGTAAAACTGAAGTGATATCAGGTGTTCCCCAGGGAAACGTCCTGGGACCTCTGCTGTTCCTGATCTATATAAATGACCTGGGTGACAATCTGAGCAGTTCTCTTAGGTTGTTCGCAGATGATGCTGTAATTTACCGTCTAGTAAGGTCATCCGAAGACCAGTATCAGTTGCAAAGCGATTTAGAAAAGATTGCTGTGTGGCAGGTGGCAGTCGACGCTAAATAGCGAAAAGTGTGCGTTGATCCACACGAGTTCCAAAAGAAATCCGTTGGAATTCGATTACTCGATAAATAGTACAATTCTCAAGGCTGTCAATTCAATTAAGTACCTGTGTGTTAAAATTACGAACAACTTCAGTTGGAAAGACCACATAGATAATATTGTGGGGAAGGCGAGCCATAGGTTGCGTTTCATTGGCAGGACACTTACAAGATGCAACAAGTCCACTAAAGAGACAGCTTACCCTACACTCGTTCGTCCTCTGTTAGAATATTGCTGCGCGGTGTGGGATCCTTACCAGGTGGGATTGATGGAGGACATCGAAAGGGTGCAAAAAAAAGGCAGCTCGTTTTGTATTATCACGTAATAGGGGAGAGAGTGTGGCAGATATGATACGCGAGTTGGGATGGAAGTCATTAAAGCAAAGACGTTTTTCGTCGCGGCAAGATCTATTTACGAAATTTCAGCCCAACCTACATAGGTAGGAATGATCATCAAAATAAAATAAGAGAAATCGGAGCTCGAACAGAAAGGTTTAGGTGTTCGTTTTTCCCGCGCGCTGTTCGGGAGTGGAATGGTAGGGAGATAGTATGATTGTGGTTCGATGAACCCTCTGCCAAGCACTTAAATGTGAATTGCAGAGTAATCATGTAGATGTAGATGTACCGATAGCTTTAAGCAAACAGTTAAATTGTACAATATATAATAACTCTAATGCTTCTGTGATTAACAATTCAGGCGTTTTCTGATGCGCATAAGTGCTTCGTATACTGTTTCTTCTCATACTTCATTGTTTCGCTTGCTATGATGTCCATTATTTTTTTTCGTTTCTGCGTGGAACCCTCAGAGAAATGCCTTTTGGAAATGAAATGAAATGATCGTATGGCATTGTTGGCCGGGAGGCCCCATGCGGGGAAGATCGGCCGCCGTAAACCTTTTTAGTTGACGCCACTTCGGCGATTTGCGAGCCAATGATGATGGGACTTACTTAGGTAGATTTCAATGTACAGTCCAGACGTCTGTGACGTGCAGCTGTTGGGACCTGTAAGATGACAATCTTGATGGACTGCTTTACGGTGAACAAATTTGGATGGACTGTTAAACAGCCTGCACAGAAACAGCTTGATGAGTCGATGCTACCCTGTCGATTTAAATGTATGAGGAATGACGAAGACCACAGCAAAATGACGACTTTGAAAGGAGATTAGATACTGTCTCGTGATCCTTTTGCAAAGTAGTCGTGTTACCCCAGGGATATGTGATTTAGAAGCATTCTGGTCTGAGTTGAAGCTGGTCTGATCTAAGCTCTGTCGAAATATAACACTGGCCACGTGTCTCGCAAAAATCCTTGCGGCTCCCACAGACTGGTTGATGTTACAATGCCAGATAAGTCTTTCATCTAGACTGTTGCGCCTGCAATTACTGAAAACGCTGTTCTCCCATCTACGAGAATAAAGTTTTAATTATCAGCTAGAAAAAATAAAGTTACGTGAAATCACACAATGGAAAATCCAGTATGGAATAATGACAGTATTATGAAAAGGATACATTGCTCACCATGTAGTAGAATGTTGAGTTGCAGACAGGCACAACAAAAAGATTGCTAAACAAGTAAGCTTTCAGCTAAAAGGTCTTTTTCTGAAGTATAAAAGCAAAGAAACACGCACACGTACGTTCGCCGTTTCTGGCTGCCGAGGCCAGACCCTTAATTTTTGTTTTGTTTGCAGATATATTTGTGCTGTTCTGGTGCACAGTGAAATCCCAGCGCCACAGCACTGTAAGACGCCGCCATGAAGCCAAAATGGCACAGCCCGCTAGAAAAGTGGAGTATCGAACTGTAAGTCGTTTTCGGCAGCAGCAGAAGAGTTGGAGCAGTGTAGGGCCAACCCAAACGACTAAAGAAATTCTCTCTCTCTCTCTCTCTCTCTCTCTCTGTCTCTCTCTCTCTGTCTGTCTGTCTGTGTGTGTGTGTGTGTGTGTGTGTGTGTGTGTGTGTGTTTTATAATATTCTGTTAGCCCTTTTTTTAAAGTATGAAAGTATCTTACGCCATACCCGTACTTTCCCCTTGAAGTTAACTCCGTATCTAAAGAAACTGTTCATATATGCATAATAGACACACAACAATGATTCACTGCTGCAGCAGTCCCGAAGCATTCTTCCGTACATTTACTTGGTTTTTTGTCTTAATCCATCCATATGATTAGAAATCTTGCGTATAACATTTGCTCAATAGTGCAGTTCCATAACTCAAATTACTTTTGATATCACTGATTATTTCTGGACAAAGCGTTAGCCCTGAACTATTTTCCCGCCTCATTCATTCTCATAGAGACTGTCTTACATAGATCATCCTCCGTTCATCCTTGTAGAGGGTGAGTCATGTAAGACATAAAACCCCTTTAATTTCGTGAAAGGTGTCACGTGTCGAAATGCAGGTTATCGGGAAATGTTAGAGCGTCAAGGGGCTCATATTATTCTTTTTGTTTCTAACGCGGGTATCAAAGGAGATACTAAAGTAAGTTAGTTCTTTTTATAAATGGAACCGTATACGTTTTATAACTGCATTCGGCAGCTCTCGAGAAGACACAGTGATATACCTTTTGTTAATGTTGACGTTTAAACCAGTCGTAGAAAAATTCGCGAAGTATGGTAAAATTTGATAGCACGGCGGCCGGAATCACCATTAGCGGTGCAAACAATGCCAATCGGAGCTCTCGTGCTACGCTTTCAGAATGGCAACACAGTTGCCTGTTTACTTGTCTGCACTTCAGGCCGCTCATTTCTGCTTCAACATTCGTTGCAAAAAATGGTTCAAATGGCTCTAAGCACTATGGGACTTAACATCTGAGGTCATCAGTCCCTTAGACTTAGAACTACTTAACCCAAACTAACCTAAGGACATCACGCACATCCATGGCCGAGGCAGGATTCGAACCTGCGACCGCACTAGCCGCGTGGTTCCAGACTGAAGGGCCTAGAACCGCTCGGCCACCGCGGCCGGCCATTCGTTGCCTGCAGACATGTATGCCAATAAGCAGAGGCTGGATATACTACTTTTATATGGTGAGTACAAAAGAAATGTTATAAAAACGGTACAGCGGTATAGGGCTATCTATCTGAATTATTAAGACGCTCGTCTGGACAGGCTGCTTGAACGTCAAAAAGAGGACAAGAAAGAAGACTGCAGCTGACAAGAGAACGCGAACAAGCTGTTCTGGCTCCGACGCTAATGAATCCGCACAGCAGTGGTTAGAGGCATATTAGCAAGGAATCAGCCAGACAGAATTTCCATCCATGTCATCTGTCACTGCATCGGGCACTCGACTACCGTGATTTCGAACTTCGTTCAGAATTTTGTTGATTTGCCCCTCAGCAACCAAGAGACGGCCCTACGTTTTTCCAACGTGTCCTCTTTAACGATCAAGCAATGTTTACTATCCGAGCTTATGTAAATTTGCGTAACATGCACTATTAGGCAGCTGAAAATCCACACTGGCTTTGTCAGGTGCAACATCAACGACCGTGGAGCGAAACATACTGTATGGTGTGGCATCGTAGGAAACTACGTTGTGGGACCTTATTTCATCTCAGGCGTCCTAAATGGCCATTCGTATATACATTGACGAACATTCTGCTGATTCTTGTAGCATAGGTACCGCTGGATGTTTGACAGTTAAGTGGCTGCAACACGACGGTTGCCCAACCCTTTCGTCCCGTGTTGCAACGCAAATACTGAATGAGAACTTTCCTGGACTTTGGATAGTACGAAATTCTGTTGTTAAATGGCCTAAGAGGTCTCCCGATTTGACACTTCTTGATTTCTTTCTTTTGGGAGCACTCATAGATGCTGTCTATTACGAAGCCTCAACTACGCCACACGGCATGGGTCGTCGAACTGCCATTGCATCGTTTACCATATCTACTTTAATTACATCTGTAAGTGTGCCTTTCAGACCATGGTCAACAATAAAGGATAAAGTCAATTTTTTGGAAGACAAAATTTATTTTCTGTGATTCGGGTGGTTACCAAATAATTGTTAGTAAATTGTTTATTGAATTTAAGTGTTTACGAAATTTCATTGCAATGTCGAATAAGTGCCAATTAGCATGGATTCCGGAAACATCGATCATGTGAAACCTGACTCGCCCTTTGCTTACACGACATTCAGAAAGCTGTGAATCAAGACAGACGGATAGATGCAGTATTTTTTGATTTCCGAAAAGTATATAACTCAGTACCACACCTACGCTTATTGTCAAAAGTACGATCGTATGGGGTATCAAGCGAAATTTGTGATCGAAAACTTTTTTAATAGGGACGACGCAGCATGTTATATTGGATGGAGAGCGATCGTCAGATGGGTACTGGGACCCTTGCTGTTTAGTTGTATATATTAATCACCTTGCAGACAATATTAACAGTAACCTCAGGCTTTTTACAGATGATGCAGTTATCTATAATGAAGTACTGTCTGAAATAAGCTGCATAAATATTCAGTCGGGCCTTGATAAGATTTCAAAGTGGCGCAAAGATTGGCAACTTGCTTTAATTGTTCAAAAATGTAAAATTGTGCACTTCACAAAACGAAAAAAACGTAGTACCCTATGACTATACTATCAGTTAGTCACATTTGGAATCGGCCAACTCATACAAATACCTGAAATGATCACATAAGCTAAGTTGCGGGTAAAGCAGGCGCTAGAATTCGATTGATTGGTAGAATACTGGGGAATTGCAAACAGTCTACAAAAGAGATCGCTGACAAATAAGTCGTGCTACTGGTTCTGCAATATTGATCGTGTGTGGAACCCTTACCCAATAGGACTAACACAGGACATTGAACATACACAGAGAAGGCAGCGGGAATGGTCACATTTAGTTTGATCTCATAGATACTGAAGAAACTGAACTGGCGGACCCTTGAAGATGGATTTAAACTTCCTGAGAAAGTTACTAACAAAGTTTCAAGAATCGGCTTTAAATGTAGGTCTAGAAAAATACCACAACCCCCTACATATCGCTCGGATACGGATCGTGAGGATAAGATTAGAATAATTACAGTATGCACAAAGGCATTCAAGCAATCATTCTTCCCGCACTCCATACGTGAATGTAATGGGAAGAAACCCTAATAACTGGTACATTAGAACGTACCCTCTGCCATGCGATAGTTTGCGGAGTATAGATGTGGGTTCGATAAGCATATATGTCATCTGCTGTAGAGTGGTTTAGCAGATCATTCACACAGCGCGGTCAGAAACAGTCTGAAGAGCTTGTAAGAGTGTTGCAGGGGAGGTTGTGTTGAGGAATAATTGTTAAGAAAAAAATTCGATACGTTGCGCGGTTGTTTCAGAGTTATGTAGCTTTGAAGTAAGCTAATCAGGTCGTCGCGCGCGCAAATTCAAGTGCGGTAGTCTGTCAGGCAGAGGCGGTGCTGCCAAACGCGTTCTACAACAAACGCAGCTTTTGCTCGGATAGCTTAAATTTATCACTTCAGAAAAAGGCACAGTTTAACTGGTAACTAGCATTTCAACAAATGGTAACTGATAGATCCACAGATGACTGTGCAGTACCGCATTTTAGCTCGTGTAAGTTTTAGAATTTGCGCGCCCAACGACCTTATTGGCTAACTTCAATGCGAAAAAACTGAAACAGCGCAACGTTTCGAATTTTTCTTAACAATTATTTCTCAGCACAACCTCCTTTACAAGCTTTTCAGACTGTTTCTAACCACCTTCTATATACCAAGAGGACCAACAGAAGGCCTAGCACGGAACCCTGGGACACTCCACAGCTAACACTACTATTTTAAAAATTTATTTGAAAGGTATTCCCTGTCTCGATGACATATTTATACTCTCTTCCTATTAGAAAGATAGAACTTGAACCATTTGCAGGCAAATCTCTGAATCCCACAACAAACTAATTTTCATAGGAGTAAGACATGGCTGATTATCTCAAATGCCTTGGATAAATCTAAAAATATCCAGTTGATAAGTCATTCCTCTTGAAGGCAGTTAGGACCATTGTCTTTAAATAGGACTGCTGTTTCTGTTGATCTGTTCTTCCTAAACCCATTCTCAGCATTTTCTTTTGATTATTACCTTAGGCTTTTAGACATTACTTTTTTGATTATTTTAGAATGCTAGTCAATAGTGTCACTAGTCTACAGTTATTTACGTTTGATGTACTGTCTTTTACTAAGGATAGTTTTAGTTTTGTTAGAAACACCCTTGCACCGGGGGAAGTATTAATGGTGTCAGGAAGCTGAGGATTTGTACTGGTTTTATTACCTTGTCTTATTTGGCTGAGAGACTCCGAGGGATGGATTCAGTCGCTTAACTGGAAGTGTTTTTCATCCTTCACAATAGGGGTACCCAAGGCCAGGTGAAACGACGATTACAAGAGCGTAGAAGTGTCTGGGAAGGCAAGCTTAGAGTCAGTGAACAGAAGTTACGAGACTCACGACATGGCAGATAACTAGTCAGCAAAAAGCCCTCTCCAGAGAAAACAAGCCATGATGAACAAGATAAGGCGCGAATAACAGCTAAATCACTAGAGTTGCAATTCCAGATTCTCGTAGTGGACGATGACGAGGGTGACAGGCAGTAATCTATAAGAACCGGATGCGTGGCGCAGATAAGACGGGCGATGGTCCCATTAGTGAGCCAGCAGTTTATGCCCTAAACAAGCGCGAAGGTAATCAGAAATCCCCTGATCATTTCTCTGCTTAAACACCTCCCTCCATGCGCTTTAATGTATCTGACACGCGTTTACCATACTTGTCTGAAGCTGACCTACTTCCCCTCGGCGTGGAAAAATGGGCGAAGGTTTTTACTGTCTCCGATCCTTATAGAAACCTACTCGTTCTAGAAAACTATCGTCCCGTCTTCCTTCTAACAGGCAACAGCAAAATCTTTGAACTAATAACCCTTACTCCTTTTCGAAAATTCCTCACAAACTACAACAACAACAACAACACTAAACCTAAGCCAATTTTGTTACTGAGCGGAGCATTCCATTACCCTACAAACCTACTTTTGGTTAAAGGCTAGGCCAAGGAGAGTGTGTTTGCACGTACGGCATACCTAAACAGGTCAGCAGTAATTTTACACTTTGCGCTGACGACACTGCGCTCAAAAAGAGCCATCGAAACCCTCTTTTCATCCCTATAAAACTTATGTAACATTTGGAATATATAACCCAGTGGTGCAATATTTGGAAAATAAAATTACACACAATCAAGTAGAAACTCACTGACCGCCAACTCTCCACCGGTGACGGGATTTGGCTTAGCGTGATTCGGTAACATTAGCTCACTGGGCAAAATATTAGTCAACCTCTAGAGTAAAACGGTCGCTCTGAGGTGCTGTAGATTTTGTAGAACTGGTACTACCTGGTCTTGTGACCCTCCACCGTTGACGTACATCACGGCGGTACACGAGGTCTGTTCAGAAAAATACCTGAACATTCGTAATTTCATGCCAGTGGTGTTTTGCAGCGAAATGCGGTTGGCATCCTTGCACATATCTGTGTTTAATGTGTAACTGCCGAAAGTTTCATTGTTGTATGTCTGTTAGTTATTGTTCAGTGCCGTATTGAATAGAATGTTGTGTCGCACAGTTTGCGAATCTCGAGATGGCAGAGTTAGAGGAGCAACGCGTGTGCACTAAATTTTGCGTGAAACTCGGGGAAAACCATGACAGACACAGACCAAATGATGCAGGAACCCTACGGTGATGAGACATTAAGCTGCACTCGGTGTTACGAATGGCTCACACTGTTTAAAAGTGGCCGGACGTAAGTTAAAGATTACCCTTGTCCATGACGCCCTTTGACGTCTACCGACGAAGCTCGTGTCAGGAACGCCAATGAAATTCTGCATGCCAATCGAAGATTGATTGTCGGAGAGATTGCAGAAGAATATAACATTTCAATTGGACCATCTCATGAAATCCTGACACAGCGTCTTGGAATGCATCGTGTTGCCACCAAATTCGTCCCACAGCTCGTGAATCAAGACCAGAAAGACCTTCGCCTCGCAATAAGTGAAGAACTTTCAGATCGCGCAGATGAAAACCGAGATGTTTCTTAAGAAAATCATAACTGGTGATGAGACAAAGGTTAGGTCTTCAGAATGGGTTGGGAAAGGTCAGGTCAAAGCGATGCTGGTAGTTTTCTTTGACTTTGAAGGATTAGTTCATCGTCAATTCGTGTCACAGGGGCAAACTACTAATTGATGGTACTATCGGGATGTGTTGCGACACCTGTAAGAAAATGTGAGAAGGAAACAGCCTGAAATGTGGCGAGACAATTCGTGGCTCTTGTATGATCTTCATCCCTACTGGTGCGTGACTATTGCACATAAAACGAAATCACTGTGCTGCCTCATATTCCGTACTCTCCAGACCTGGCCCCTGCGGACTTTTGTTTATTTAAGAAGTTGAAAACCCTGTAGAAAGGACGAAGACCTGCAACGACGAGATAAAAGAAAATCCGATGACGATGCTTCGCGCGATCCAGCAAGAGGCGTACCAAGACTGCTTCCGGAAGTGGAAACGGCGTTCGGAGAGGATGGAGGAAAGTATTTCGGACATCATGCACAATAAGTAAAAGGTAAGCGCCGAAAAATTTTGTGGAGAAAGTTCCGGAACTTTTTGAATAGACCTCGTATAGTGTTTGTCAGTCAGTTGTGTGGAGTCAGTGCAGTAAGATGGGTCGATGTGGAGATCTAACAGAATTCCAGAAAGGAGCTATCGTGTTATGACGTACTCATGACCATATCGGAAATGAAAGTGCAGATTTGTTGCTGTATCAACACGGAGTGTTCAGCTTTTGTAGAAGGTATGATATACCTCTCCCCTGTCCATGTAATACTAGTTAAGAACAGAAGGCGTAAAAAGCTACTAACCGACAGGGAGCGGAGCGGAATGTTATAGTGTTTCAGTGACAAGAATTGCTGCCGTCAGTGAAAGCAGGCCCGTCTCAACCAGAAACAGCGAACATCGTACCTCGCCGAAGACCATTGGTCAGTTCCTGTGTCCATTTCCGAAAACAGGTGAATGTATCGTGGAATGTTATCCCACAAGACGACGCCTGACGTCTGTGATCGTCTTATACTGCATTTTAGCTACAGCAGCATATACGAGATATTGAAACTTTTAAGACAGCCTATTTACAGACGTAGGACCTTGGCTTTATTACAATATATAGTACCCAATCCTTAATTTGTGTTAAATCATTGTTCCATGGTCTCGGATTTTCATTTTCCAACAATTTTTATTTTTTTTTCCAACCACAGACCATGTTGTTGACGGAAGCAGAGATGGGTACACGCACAGTGATGAGAAAGACCAGACTCCCACTTGAAATAACCGGACAGAGAATGTACAAATTCTTGGTGGCGTTTGTTATTGCCCGCCATTTCATTGCTTCCAACAGTCATACATGATACCAGTGAGTAGCAATAACACCAGACACACGAACCCGTAGAGAATAAAAAATTCGATGCGTGTGTTTGAATGAAGACACACTTCCTCTCCTCCTTTACCCCCACTCATAATTTCCGTTAGAAGTTAACAGACCGTTACTTCGGTACCTATTCGTCAAAGAAACTAAAAAAATCTAAAATGCCACTAAGTCTATACTTCATCAGTTTATTTATAGCGGAAAATATAAACTGAAAAACGTCAATTCTTATCTAGATAGGCAGCAACTAGCTATTGGACAGGTACAAATCGAATTAAAACAGATTGAGGCAGTGCATGAGTAGTAAGAGAAAGTTGCTGAGAAATGAGCAGACAGCGTTGACAAAACTGGAACTGAACAACGCACCTGCCTGCAGATAGGTAAAATTTCTGACGATCTAAAGCAAACACAATCAGTAATTGCCTGTATTCAAATTGGTGAAATTACGAAAGAAGTTGACGGCAAATACAAGTCAGCTTTATAACGAAGAAATTACGTAGGTAACCATTGGAATGCAGTAACCAAGACTTGTCGTATACGTGTGTTCCATTATGAGCCATCTGTTCAGGTTCTTCTCATTTTCCAGCACTATGGTATTTTAGAGCCTGCTTGTACTCTGTTCTGGACAAAAGAGGCTGAAATGCTTTCAGTACTAAGACGAAATCAGCTACAAAGGTGATTAAAACATATTGGCGATTCTGTTCCGTTATTTGGTGAGCGTTTCACAACTGTTCAGTGTGGAGTACAACACTTTTGTGATTTGACGACGTAAAATGAGAAAACACCTCAATGTTTTGTCCGCCAATAATTTACACACATTGCAACGTATTCGCTCGCTTATTAATATCTGTTGATCCTTCGGTACCTGTTACACCGATGCGGCTCGGAAAAACCAGAAAGAGATTTTCACCTATTTAATGCATGACGCCACTCCCAGCAGATCCTTCTGAACTTGACCACAAACCACACAAAATTTTAATGGCGGTCGCATCTCTTAGGCATAAAGCGATAGTGCAAAGACAGGACAAATGTAATAGAAGTTAGTATTTTGTGCAAACGCTCATTTATTTGACATTACTACTAAACAGATTTTCACACGGACTAGGCATACTAACCGTCTTGTAATTCAACTTCGGGTCACACAAACGGCATAAGTATTGGTTTCGACTTATTATCAAATCAGCCGTCGTCACATGATTTGAATACATTATGTTATAAATCCTCAACACACTTGCGTGACGTGAGACTGTAATATATAATTAAAAAGTTTATTTCCTAAATAAATGCAAAGTCCTAAATAATTTGCTTATTTGGTGTTTTCAGTGTGATATCCAAATATGGATAACCATGAGCTTGGGATGTCAATTACTAGTACAAGGATAATTGAAAAGAGCTGATGGCACTGCGGCTCTGAGAGAGAGAATTCTTACGCCTTTGTCCGCGCATTCTCTCCCTGAGTTGCGACCACATGGACTTGGATGAAAATTCCTTCAGCATAAACGTTGCAATGTTGTTGTTGGTTAAAGTGCGCCCACGTACACACATAGTTAAGGAGACTTTGTCGTAGTCAGTTGACTAGCTGTTATGGAAAGCTTGATCTATAAGGAAGACTCCTTCTGAACAAAAAGCAGTTTCTCGCCTCTTAGCTGTGAAACCAGCAACTGCGTCACGCTCCAGATGTGTTCAGCTCTCTCTCAATCTGAGTGTCTAGTCTTGGGCGGGCTACTTCCTTCCACGACTCTCAGCTTCATTCTGTTGTAGCGTCCACGAACCGTTGTCGATTATGAAATCATTTATACAGCTCATTTTCGGAAGCTTATTAACTATTCCCAAAAACGTTTCTGAGTGGAGCGATCATTTACAACCCAATGAATATTTATTTTGTTTGCGACACTGTAATGTGGCAGTAAAAACCAATAGTCGTGCGGTTGTAGCCGCGCGGTATTGGGCGCCTTGCACGGTTCGCGCGGCTCAGCCCCGTCGGAGATTCGACCCCTCCCTTGGACATGGGTGTGTGTGTGTGTGTGTGTGTGTGTGTGTGTGTGTGTGTGTGTGTGTATGTGTGTGTGTGTGTGTGTGTGTGTGTGTGTGTGTTGTCCTTCGCGTAAGTTAGTTTTAGTTAGATTAAGTAGTGTGTAAGTCTAGGGACCGATGACCTTAGCAGTTTGGTCCCATAGAGTTTACCACAAATTTCCAGTTTCCAAAAAAAATAGATAGCAGCATGTGTGGATCAAGGGTCGCCACGTCCTCTCTTGGGGGTGGCCTGGCAGAAAAAGCAAAGCAGTTTCTTTCTCTTTGCTTTGTATCTCTGGGTCTTGGGGGTCCAAAAAATATTCCCCTGTGGATTGCACTTTTCGCCCTTAGTTCACTCAGCTTGCCATACCGTATGGAACAGACTTCGTTCTCTTCTCTATTATACCAATTAAAATTTGCAAGAGGCCCCATTCAAATGATCTGCTTACAATTTCAACGAATTTCCAGTTTAAGAATGTGGATATTAAAATAGAAGTAATGTGCAAGCACTTATAGATTTCATCAAAGTGCTTTTGAGCAACATAAACTATAACCCTTTCTCCATATTAATTGTAACTGTATGTATGCCCTAAGTTTTCAAGCTGATAGTTGTTCATCCTTCTGATGGTATGTTAGCGTGTTTGTCACAGTGAGCAATAGCTAATGTGATCGAAAATATTATCACCACAACCGAGAATTGACCACATTCATAGAAGCTGTTGAGGGCAGAATGTTAAACAACTTTAACCAGGACATCAGGTTCAATTACCTTTAGTGTGACACGAAAGGTGACACAGTCCCACTAACATGGGGAGGGTGTGGGATGAGTCTTACTGATTAAGGCTCAATCTGTGTGAGTAGAAGGAAGTGTATGACCCTATGAAGTTCATAAAATATTCTGAGTGGGCCGTAGGAAAAGAGAAAACGCTCTTGTGAGCGATGTTTGAATTACAGTTGTATAGTTAGTGGTGTGGTGCAGCCATAAAGCGTACAGAGTGATAATTCAGTGGCTAAATTAGATTACCTCTATTACCCAATTTTTTTATTCATTGTATTTTACTCCTTGCAGTGTCCAACTATGAGTTAGAATACTCAAATATAGTTGAGCAGTTCAGTTTATACACATAAAATAAATATGTACAATTTACAATTAATTATGATTACTTTAATTCCAATAATGAATACAGTTAAACAGGAAATGGTTTTTAAATGTTTCATTCCTGACAGTTGATGACTGCCGCTGTTTTCCAAGATATTGTAACAGACTCTTCAGTTGTGAACAGCATTTCATTAAGTGTCTGCAGTGCTTTTTGTAAAATTTTATTTTATTGGATAATGGAAATCAAGCTAGTATTTTCTACCAGAGAAGTGACTGGTGAAAACATCCCAACTAAAACTTTTGATGAAGATTTAAAAAAATGATCAGTGCTTTTTGTTAATGTGTATTTGATTTATAAAGAAGGCCTCATACCTGACAATTCTTATGTCTTCGTGTGTCCTGCAGCAATAGCTATAGGTCAAGCAATTGTAGATCAGGTTATTGAAGTTATGGCTGATAATTTCACAGTAAATGATAAAGAGTTAATATTATACACTGACCCTGATCAACAAAATCTTTATGGTGATGTGTATAGATTTTCTCATTCTCTCTTTCTCTCTGCGCCGACATGCACTTCTGCTAATATGCAGTCCTATTTTATTTGTAATTGGTTCTTCTCCAAGTACACATGCAAACAATGATGATTATGATCCATACAACTATTCTTCTCATACTATGGTGCCCCTGGCCGATGATAATAAAGTGGTCAGTTTTACTGATGCTCATCCAAAATGGAAGTTCCAGTCACAAAAATCATAATTCCCAGTCATAAAAAAGATTATCTTCAGATGCAGAGGAAAGAAATAAAACAAAGTGGAACTAGAAATGTCAAAATATCATAAGTTCCAAAACATGGGAAAGATTTCAGAATGCACGAGGCTATTCGGAACAAGTGACGATGACAAGAGAATGTTACAATAGTGGGCAAAGGCAGTCGCATTCCCATATTTATCAGAAAAAGTTCAGTTTATTGCTAGTGATACAGTCAACAGGGGTAGTTCAGCCACATTTGTTCTTAGAACCATAGCAAATATTGGGGAGAGAGAAATCAGAAAGTTGACATATTTTTGCTTATTTTCATTCAGTAATGAAGAAGGTCTTCATTTCCCAAAAACGAGCTGTACGAATAATATCTGGTGCTCACTCACAATCATCTTGTTGACATCTGTTTAAGGATTTGGGCATTCTTGCTACTGCTTCACAGTATATTTATTCCCTCATGAACTTTGTTGTAAATAATCCACTCTAGTTAAAAAGGAACAATGAGGTACATGATTACAATACTAGAAGGAAAATCGACTTTCATTACTCAACATTAAGGTTGTCTCTATCACGGAAAGGGGTGCATGATGCTGCAACAAAAAATTTTTACCACTTACCCAGTGATATAAAATGTCTAACAGACAGCAAGGTAAAATTTGAAAATAAATTGAAAATGTTTCTCCTTGATAACTCCTTCTGTTCCGTAGAAGAATTGCTATGTTTGTAATGTGTAAAAGGTGGTGGGTTGGAATTGCTAACTCAATCTGTATATCTTGTTTTCATTTCGCTGGGTGGAGGGGCAATAATTATATGGTGATGTTTAGAGTACAAATAGATGTACAAATTAATTTGTAATATGAATATAAAATGACTCATTCCACATCATGATGATTTATTGTGCACCATGATCCCTGGAACATGAAAGTAACTAACCAACCAACCAACCTTATGATGTAGAAGGCTTACTGACCATGTCAGTCAGTAATCCTTCTTCTGCAACTGTGTTTCCATCATCAACTACAATAGTGTTTTTGACAAGCTCCAAGTGATCAGTCGTACTTCTGTTCACATCTAGTTCAGTGAAGATAATGCAACTTTTAAGGAGCAACTATAGTACATTACCTTTATTCAAAGTTCTGAGTGTTCCAGCACGAGTCCTTATTTCCGGTCCTGATCTTGGGCATAATGTTCAGGGTCTCATAAACTCTAGCTCATCCCTTGATTCATTTTCTTATTCTCATAAAATGCTCTAAAATCTTCTGCAGACACACACTTACATGGTTCTATGTGCAACTTATACTTTTGACCAGCTTCACATTCAGGTCCAACTGTCGTACGATCTCGAAATATTTCTGGAATTAAGTTCCCACACTTCACAAAAGGAGATTCATTGCTAGCATTATCTGGGTGGCATTGTAAGATATCACAGTTAACAGAATACAGTCCACATTTCTTAAACCCATTCATTAAATTTTTAGACGCTGTCTGTTCACCTGACTGCAAAGTCTTCGCCAGTAGGTCACTAAATGTGCCCTTCGGAAGACATTGTTTCTGCTTTTCTTCTGGAGTCTTTCTCCACTGAGAAAGAGCTTTTCCAGTTTATCTTCAGGGAAGAAAGATATGCCACATCTAGAGGCTGCTGGAGATGAGTAGCATTTGGTGGCAGGTAAATGAACTTAATGTTGTTTTTCTCAAACAGCTCCAAAGTTATTATTGAGATGTGAGAAGAGAGTTTATCTCCATTAATTAGTCTCCTTCCTTCCTTCTTTCTTTAAGGCAAAGGGGAGGAAGTGAGTTTGAAACCAACTGTAAAGTCGGACGCACACTGTTCTAGCCATCCACTCTCTGACATCTTCATTCGTGTTCGATGAGATGAATTATAAATCTAATCAGTCCATTTTTGCCTACCTTTAAAATCAAGATGCAGAGGAAGGAATTCTACATTCCCACGGAACATGGCAGTAAAGTATGATTTTGAGGTTTCTCAGTTTTCTCATGTCTGCCAAAACAAGAGCTTTCCTTTCACTGGTATGTTATGAAACCCTGTTACATCAAAATTGAAAACATTTTCAGCAGGAACAAATATGCCTTTCCCCAATCACATCCAGGCATCTTTTACAGGGGTTGAGATATGATTTAATTATGCACCTCTTAAGTCAAGGACTGATATTGGAAAAGCGTGTCACTGACTGATGCAGTGTTCTACAAAAGATCTTTCTTCAGTCTCTGTAAAAACGGTGGGCCTTCCAACTTAGCAGATGTGCTTGATTCTCAATTTGTTCACAGTGGTTTGTGTTGGAATGTCATATTTCCTTGCAGCTTCTCTCTGACCAATTTGTCCAGAAGTAATTTCTTCTAATATCGTCCTCAGGGTTTCATTCGAATATCAGGTTTTTGTGCCATATTCCTGAGTACCTGGTTTGGAATGTTCCTGCCATCTCATGGTCTGTAGAAGAATAACATAGTAAGCCTACTGTACTATTTATCTTCATGGATTAATGGCGGCTTATAATAAATATTTAAATTTATGTAATACTAAAACTACAGTAATTTTCGAATCATTTAGAAGAGTGATATCAGAAGTTGTGCAGTTGTCCGCTTGTGATATCAGAAGTTGTGCGGTTGTCTGCTCAGTTTTCTCAATTTAAATATTATAGTATCTTGATCTATTATTCTAATTTTAGTTTAGTAAACATTGTACTAAGATCCTGGTAACTTTGTACCTGTACAGTGTTATCCTAAAATGAGCATGACTCTGCAAGTAGCTATATCATAGCGGTTACATTGATACAGCAAATAATAATTTCAGATCAGATTACCTCACTATAAACTGAAAGAAATATTTGAGAATGAAACATTATGAGCAAGGTCATTATTTGTACTTACAATCACAAATTGAAATCGCTATTGTCAGAAGCACTCTTTCAGAACAGCAGCAAAGCCAAAGGGCTTATTGGAAGGTGGAGAGACAGTTTAAATACAAACTACACTCCTGGAAATGGAAAAAAGAACACATTGACACCGGTGTGTCAGACCCACCATACTTGCTCCGGACACTGCGAGAGGGCTGTACAAGCAATGATCACACGCACGGCACAGCGGACACACCAGGAACCGCGGTGTTGGCCGTCGAATGGCGCTAACTGCGCAGCATTTGTGCACCGCCGCCGTCAGTGTCAGCCAGTTTGCCGTGGCATACGGAGCTGCATCGCAGTCTTTAACACTGGTAGCATGCCGCGACAGCGTGGACGTGAACCGTATGTGCAGTTGACGGACTTTGAGCGAGGGCGTATAGTGGGTATGCGGGAGGCCGGGTGGACGTACCGCCGAATTGCTCAACACGTGGGCGTGAGGTCTCCACAGTACATCGATGTTGTCGCCAGTGGTCGGCGGAAGGTGCACGTGCCCGTCGACCTGGGACCGGACTGCAGCGACGCACGGATGCACGCCAAGACCGTATGATCCTACGCAGTGCCGTAGGGGACCGCACCGCCACTTCCCAGCAAATTAGGGACACTGTTGCTCCTGGGGTATCGGCAAGGACCATTCGCAACCGTCTCCATGAAGCTGGGCTACGGTCCCGCACACCGTTAGGCCGTCTTCCGCTCACGCCCCAACATCGTGCAGCCCGCCTCCAGTGGTGTCGCGACAGGCGTGAATGGAGGGACGAATGGAGACGTGTCGTCTTCAGCGATGAGAGTCGCTTCTGCCTTGGTGCCAATGATGGTCGTATGCGTGTTTGGCCCCGTGCAGGTGAGCGCCACAATCAGGACTGCATACGACCGAGGCACACAGGGCCAACACCCGGCATCATGGTGTGGGGAGCGATCTTCTACACTGGCCGTACACCACTCGTGATCGTCGAGGGGACACTGAATAGTGCACGGTACATCCAAACCGTCATCGAACCCATCGTTCTACCATTCCTAGACCGGCAAGGGAACTTGCTGTTCCAACAGGACAATGCACGTCCGCATGTATCCCGTGCCACCCAACGTGCTCTAGAAGGTGTAAGTCAACTACCCTGGCCAGCAAGATCTCCGGATCTGTCCCCCATTGAGCATGTTTGGGACTGGATGAAGCGTCGTCTCACGCGGTCTGCACGTCCAGCACGAACGCGGGTCCAACTGAGGCGCCAGGTGGAAATGGCATGGCAAGCCGTTCCACAGGACTACATCCAGCATCTCTACGATCGTCTCCATGGGAGAATAGCAGCCTGCATTGCTGCGAAAGGTGGATATACACTGTACTAGTGCCGACATTGTGCATGCTCTGTTGCCTGTGTCTATGTGCCTGTGGTTCTGTCAGTGTGATCATGTGATGTATCTGACCCCAGGAATGTGTCAATAAAGTTTCCCCTTCCTGGGACAATGAATTCACGGTGTTCTTATTTCAATTTCCAGGAGTGTATAAATCACAGAGATACTAAAATTCTTATTTTTACTACAAAATGATGCCAATAGGTGGATCACCAACCATTTGAAACCCACGTAGTATGTGGTACAAAGATACCCTGATCTGTAAAACATTACCCTGATTATCAAAATATCCACGGGTATGCTGCCGGTCTATAGTGTCCAATGGGCACAATATTTCGGCGATCATACATGTCGCCATCATCAGGTGAACTGACGGACTGAGCTCCTGTGAACGTGCCGGCACGGAGATCCGTACGCTATGGCTGCTCAGAGGGAACTGGGTTCGGTCGCGGCGGCGGCCGATTTAAATACCCTCCGCCCGCGGCGCGCTCCCTCCGCCGTCCGCGCCCCGCGCCACGGTCGCGGTGGAACAGATTGCGACGGCGTCTGAGATGACGTCGGTGTGATGGCTCTGTCCGCCGTGGTCGTCACAACTATACGTTTGCTCGATTTACTCTTGATTAACCCGATCGCTGGTTCCCAAGCCTTGCTAAGATTATAGCCACAGTCACGGTTTATGAGGTCGTCATTGGTGCGAATTTCGATGGCCTCTCTAACAACACTGTCCCAGTATCTCGACGTCTGTACCAGAATCCTCGTGCGGTCATACTCCATGGCGTGATTTTCCGACAAACAATGTTCAGCGTCCGCCGACTTGCTCGGATACATCAGTCGAGTGTGCCTCTGCTGTTCACGGCATCGATCCTCGACGGTACGCATCGTCTGACCAATATACGACACGAAATCTGGTACACGCCGGCCTTCCTCAAACCGAGGTCATCTTTGGCGCTCCCCACCAGTGCACGAGTTTTATTTGGAGGACAAAACACAGTTCCGACCCGGTGTTTCTTCAGAATGCGGGCTTGGGAACCAGCGATCGTGTTAATCAAGAGTAAATCGAGCAAACGTATAGTTGTGACGACCACGGCGGACAGAGCCATCACACCGACGTCATCTCAGACGCCGTCGCAATCTGTTCCACCGCGCGACCGTGGCGCGGGGCGCGGACGGCGGAGGGAGCGCGCCGCGGGCGGAGGGTATTTAAATCGGCCGCCGCCGCGACCGAACCCAGTTCCCTCTGAGCAGCCATAGCGTACGGATCTCCGTGCCGGCACGTTCACAGGAGCTCAGTCCGTCAGTTCACCTGACGATGGCGACATGTATGATCGCCGAAATATTGTGCCCATTGGACACTATAGACCGGCAGCATACCCGTGGATTTTTTTGATTATGAAATACGCCGGGAGAAACTCAAGAATCACATTACCCTGATTGATTGTACCTGGGTAAAAACCTAAAACATTAACATTCTGTAAAACAGTGGAAAATCACCAAATTCGTCAGCAGAAATGATGTTTCAAGTTTGAAAGAACCAATGGAAGCGCTTGAGAAGTTTTGTGTACAGACAAGACTTAATTCCAGACTTAAACCTTGATTATGTAATTAACACTGACGGCAATACGAATCAATATGTAACAGGACGCTGGTTATGAATGGTGCGAAAACCATTTCGGTAAAAAAAAAAAAAAAAAAAAAAAAAACCCTCCATATCTCGAACACCATGTAGCTCAGTACAGTTCAGTTCAACTGCTTCAGGTAAACTGCAACCGTTTGTATCTTTTTGCATGCAAGAGCCTGGCAATAAATTTGACCTTCAAGTTGCTGTTACCATCAAGAAATTATAAGAATATAAGAACATTGTCGGCACTTGTTGCAAGTTGGCGAAACTAAAAGGACAGCTTTACGAAAAAATTTTGGAAACATCGTTAAAACTGTGTTACTAGCAACAAATTCCTTCTATCGGTCCCCTCCCCCCAGGACACTCATGATTCTTTTATGAGTCCGTGCTTGGCTACCACAGGGCACCAGCCTGTGCAGCATTACTTCCTTTCT
Source organism: Schistocerca serialis cubense (assembly GCF_023864345.2). Taxonomy (NCBI): domain Eukaryota; kingdom Metazoa; phylum Arthropoda; class Insecta; order Orthoptera; family Acrididae; genus Schistocerca; species Schistocerca serialis. The sequence continues at coordinate 1,092,779,330 of NC_064638.1, forward strand.
GTGTGGCAAACTTATACTTCCACTATCCTCCCCTCCCCCCCCCCTCCCCACTCCCTCCCACCCCACCCCACCCCCAGTGTTTTCTAGAACTTTTCACTAAATAAATTGTTCGGTTTGACCTGCCACCAATATTCAAAATTCTCCAGAAGTGTGGATTGTGCAGTAAATTTCGTCCAATGCGGTGTATGCTCCACATTTGTGCCTTTCTATCTTCGCATCCTTACTTTTAATAAGGTAGTAAATCCAGAACCCAGCAAAGTAGCCATCCTGTTGGGGGGGGGGGGGGGTCATCAAGTACTTGCACAATGGTAGTCCCTTGATCACACAGGGATCGTACTGTTGGTGCCAGAGTTGAAAACTCCCCACGTATGCCAAGAAATATGTGCCTGTCATGACAGGGGCACGGGAACTTCGAGCAGTGGATTACTGGCCAGGTAGCCGTTGCTGAGACTGAATGATGCCCACAGGGAGACACCCATAGGAATTGGGTGGCACCATGGTGAATGAGCCACAGGTGAAGTTATCTTCTGCTGTTGGCCTTATGGCCCCTGCAGTCTCTATGAAAGGAAAGTCCTCATTTAATGTAGAGTGGTACAACCCTAAAATGTTCCCTTCCCTGGCTATGCCATGTGAGGAACTCAGGGTTGAGTGGCAAACAGAGAAATGCTCCCCCCAATACTTAGTTTGCACAAGGACTGATGGGAATTTCTTCCTGGTCGCAAAACCCTTTTTCTTTGTTGAGAATATAGAAGACAAGTTTGGTGAAATCTCTAAAATGAAAAGTGAGTTAATTTTGACAAAAGCACCATCCCTTGCCCAGTAACAGCTGGGTGACATACCAGTGACTGTCACTCCCCATAATAGGCCAAATACAGTCCAGGAAATCATTTTCCACCAAGATCTTCTCTTGCAACCTGATAATGAGCTATGTGCCAACTTGTCCGTCATGTCCATATAGGACCAAAGGACAATAGGGTTGCTGCTGGTGCCTTCATCTTGGCCTTGCAGGGTGATTTATAGCCTGAAAAGGTCAAGGTGGTGGTATACTGATTTGATGTGAAACCATATGTCCCACTCACCCCCACTCCTCTCCCCCCACATCATGCGTTTTTTTAGCATTCGAAATTCCGGTTCATGTCTTCACATTGCAATGTTAGCCCAATCTGTAGAGATTGTGGATGACTGCTGTGTGCGAATGCTCCTTCTACTGTTCCCCCAGTCTGTGTCATCTGTCGAAAGCACTCATACCAGATCGCACTGTTTTCCAGAGAGAGAATACAATGCAAGAATATAAGACTCTGGACAAACTAACTTGTCAAGAGGCCAAGTAGTAGTCCAAGCAGTTGCACCCAGCATGTACAATGGTGTCCTACGCTACAGCTTTGACGGCATTGCCCCCTTTGGCAACGGTACTCACACTCAGTACACCACCTGCAGTGGGCCCTCAGAGCTGCTCGACCATGCCTGCCCCTATGATAATTGGGGACTCTCCTCTTGCTGCTTCCCCCACACCTACTTTGGGATTGTTGGCTTCCCATTCATCAGGGACTTTGGTCCCCACCTCCCAGCCAGAGACAAACCACCTTCTTCCAGCTTCTCTAGCCAGGAAAGGGTCCCTCAGGACACTTCCTTCCAAGGTTTCTGCCAGTCTGAAGTGTACACCAGCCAGTGGCTGAAGGAGCCACAGACTGCTGGTCCCAGGGCTTCGTGATCATCATCCTTACCTAGAACTTATTTTGAGCAGCCCTCGCAATCATCCCAATTCTCTAGGGAGAGGAGATATAAAAAGAAGTCCTCCAAGGAGGAGATTCCCTGATGGCCCCCACTCCGTGATCAAGGCAGAGATTCCAGTGGCCTCTGATGTCCCAGGTCGCACGACACAAGGGAACCCAGAACCAGTGTGTGTTGATGTCATACCCTGTAACAAGTGGTAGCAGATGACCCTAGGGCATAACCTGCATCTGTGGTCCCTTCACGGCCTCACAGCACATCAATGACATAATTCTCCAGTGGAATCGTAGCGGTTTTTTCTTCGACTTGGCCGAGCTGTGACATCTTTTAAGCTCCTCCCCTGCCTTCTGCATTGCCCTTCAGAAGACTGGTTTTCGGAAACACAGACCCTGGCCCTTCATGGATACCAGTGATGATATAAGAATTGTGCTAACTATGACAGGGGGTCCAGCAAAGTTTGCACATATATTCTGGACACTCTGTATAGGAAACTCATGCCTCGTACACTTTTTGAGGCTGTGGCTGGGGGGAAAAGGCATTTCAGAATATTACCATACGTAAGTTTTACCTTCCTGCTGATGGTGACATGTCTCAGAACATATCATTTGCATTGGTTTCTCAGCTACCCCCATCTTTCCTAATGTTGGGTGATTTCAAGGGCCATAACTCTGTGTGAGGTGGAACAGCGACCATTGGCCACGGAAAGACCATGGAAACTTGATGGCACAACTTGACCTTTGTGTCTTGAATACTGGTGCCTTCACATGCTTCATTGTGGCACACATATCTTCCTTGGCAATTGACCTTTCTATCTGCAGCCCTTGTCTTCTCCCATCCATCCACAGGAGTGTCTATGATGACCTGTGTTTTAGTGACTACTTACCAATCTTCTTGTCCCTCCCTCAGTGTCACTGCCCTGGATGCCTGCCGAGATAGGTTCTCAGCAGTGTTAACTGAGGTGCTTTTGTCTCTGCTGTCACCTTTGGCTCCCTGCCCCATGGTGATATCGATGACACAGACCAAAATACAACTACAGCCGTTCTTTCAACAGTTGATTTAGCGATCCCTGGTTCCTTGGGATCACCCCGATGGAAGACAGTGCCTTGGTGGCAGTCAGAAATTGCAGAGGCCATTAAAGATTGTAGGCAGGCTCTCCAATGCCATAAGTGGCATCGGTTGATGGTGCACCTTACTACCTTTAAGTGGCTCTGTGCCTGGGTGCACCACCTAATAAAATGACTGAAGCAAGAATGCTGGGAGTGGTACATTTCAACAATCAGACCACATACCTCTCCTTCACAGGTTTGGGCTAAGGCAAGATGTCTCTGTGGATACCAAACACCTGTAAGTGTATCTGGTATTACCTTGAATGGTGCTGTCTACACTGATCCAGAGGCAGTTGCAGAACTTTCTGCTCTGCATAATGCTCAAGTCTCTGCGTCTGAGAATTATCAACCAGCATTTTGTGTCCTAAAACAGTGGGTGGAGCGAAAACAGTTATCTTTCACTACATGTCATCTGGAGCCATATAATGCTCCATTCAGCGAATGAGAACTCATCATTGCCCTAGCCCACTGCCCTGATACAGCCCCAGGGCCAGACTGCATCCACAACCAAACACTCAAGGCAAGAAAGCATCATCATTCCATTACTTAAAGCAGGTAAGCACTATCTAGAAATGGACAGTTACCTTACATGAGTGGAGTCTTCAGGGTCCACTCCCGATTTTTATCCAGAGCTTCTTGTCTCGTTGTATTTTTCAGGTTCAAGTTGGTGGCTCCCACAGTTCTCCCCACATCCAAGAGAAGGGGTCCCGGAAGGCTCTGTACTGAGTGTCCATCTCTTTCTTGTAGCAGCAGCTGTGGTGTCCTCAGTGTCACCCTCCTCGTATACAGACAACTTTTGCCTCTACTATTGCTCCTCTAATGTGAGTGTCACTGAACGTTGACTGCAAGGTGTCGCATGAAAGGCTGAGGAATAGACCCTTGCACACAGCTTTTGGATTTCACTGTACCGCTTACCCACAACCAGAATTTTACCTTGATAACCAACTACTCAATTTGGTAGAGACTTACACTTTTTATGGCTGGGCTTCAATGCTCGGTTGACATTGATTCCCCTTTTGCTAGCTTAAGGGGAAGTGCTGGCTGCACCTTGATACCCTTCACTGCCTGAGTAACTCCAGCTGGGATGCAGATTGTATTATCCTTCTGCAGTGTTACAAAGGCCTGATACAATCTTGTCTTGATAATGGGAGCTGGCATACAATTCGGTATCACTCTCAGCATTTCGGATACTGGATCCAATACACTAATGCGAGGTTCGATTCGTGACCAGGAGCATTTCAAACTATCCCTGTGAACAGCTTACTCATGGAGGCTGGGGTCCCTCCACTGCAGTTCAGGTGCCAACAACTGCTTGCCAGTTATGCTACACAAGTTCGTAGCTCCCCTAAGGATCCAAACTACCATCTCCTCTTTCCAAACATGGAAATCCATCTCCACAATGGCGGCCCAGATTAGAGATTATGGCCACATCCACACTTGGTCCTTCATCTCTGAACACTAGTTGTTTCCTCTACCAGTTCTCCTCAAGGTGCACCCACATACAACCTCCATGGTGCATCCCTCAGCCACAACTTTGTCTTGATCTATCATAAGGTCCGAAAGACTCAGTTAATCCCAAGGCCCTCTGCCACCAATTTTTTCTGTCCTTGGTGTATCCTGGGGTTCAGACAAAATCTAATGGCTCAGTGGTTGCTGGTCACATAGACTTTGCTTAAACTCATACAGGACATGCTGAACTGCGTTCCTTGCCGAATGATTGTAGTGTTTTCACTGTGCAGTTAGTAGCTATCTCTTGTGCTCTTCAGCATATCCGTTCCCACACCAGATGTGCTTCGACTCCAGCCTTCTGCAAGCTCTCAACAAGTGTTACCCTTGCCATCCCTTGGTTGTGGCTATACAGGCTTCTCTGTATGCCCTTGAACGATATGGACACTTAGTAACCCTTGTGTATCCCTGGGCCACTTTGGGATCCAGGGAATGAACTCGCTGATAGCTTAGCCAAACTGGCTACCAGTAAACTGACTCTTGAGATTGATATTCTGGGAACAGATCACTGATCAGTATTACGCCGTCAAGTTTTAGGGATCTGGAATAAGGAATGACTCACTCTGACTTCACCAAACCACAGGTGATAAAGAAAACTACAAATCTGTGGAGGTTTCCGTGCAGTCCTCTCACAAGAACTCTACTGTCCTCTGCCGGCTCTGCATCAGCCATACTTGTCTGGCTGATGGTCATATTCTTCGTCATGAGGATCCACCCATTATTGTTGTGGTTCCCATTTGACAGTGGTTCACATTTTGATGGGCTGTCCCAGCTTAGCCAGCCTGTTAATCTCCCTGACTTGCTACCCCTGGTGTTAAAAGATTATGCCTCAGTGGCTCACTTAGTTTTACATTTTATTTGTGAAAGGGCTTTTACTGCTCTCTTTAAAGGAGGGCCACTTAACGTTATCAACCAATTGTGGAGTTGACAGAGCACTCTGTTGCCTCCTCTGTCCAGACCAGGCTGTGGCTGTGTGGACATATAGGATCCAGCCCGGTCCTAATCATACCTGCTCTTTTCCTCTTCTTCCCTCCTCCCCCATGGTCTGTTAGACTCGTTCATCTTTTGTCTCTCTGTGCTTGTCTTGCTCTGTTCGTGCTACTTGTCTTTCCTAGGCAGTTTCTTACCTCTGGTAAGTGGCAGGGGGGTGGGGGATATATGTCCCCTCATTGCACTCTGCTTTTGGGGTCTTCCGGCTGCTTCCTAGATGGGGCACCTCACCTGCCTTTTTTCCTATGTCTTCCTTTCTCCTCTTTGTTCCTTATCTAGTCTTCATTGACATTTCGGTTTCCTTCCCCTGGATTTTGTACAGTAGGCCATCTCTGATGCACAGCTATGTAGAACTATCTGTTAGAGGAAAAAAGGACTGATGACCTAGTAGTTTGTTCTCTTTAATCATACGACCAACCAACCAATACAGAGATAAAAGCCGTTATAGATGCAGCAATAAGGAATAGCTCAGTATGCATTACCGTTGAAGAGGAGTGGACATCTCTAAAAAGGACAATCACAGAAGTTGGAAAGAAAAACATAAGGGCAAAGAAGGTAACTGTGAAGAAACCATGGGTAACAGAAGAAATATTTCAGCTGATTGATGAAAGAAGGAAGAAAAAAAATGTTAAAGGAAATTCAGGAACGCAGAAATAGGAGTCGCTGAGGACTGAAATAAATAGGAAGTGCAGAGAAACTAAGGTGAAATGGCTGCATGAAAAATATGAAGAAATTGAAAAAGAATTGATTGTTGGAAGGACTGATTCAGCATATAGGACAGTCAAAACATCCTTTGGTGAAATTAAAAGCCAAGAAGGGAACTTTAAGAGTGCAATAGGAATTCCACTGTTAAATGTAAAGGAGAGAACGGATAGGTGGAAAGAGTACATTGAAAGTCCATATGAGGCGGAGGACTTGTCAGACAATGTGATAGAAGAAGAAACATTGGTCTGTAGAAAACATATAGGATCCAGTATTAGTCAGAATTTAAGAGCTTCGCAGGATTTAAGATCAAATAAGGCAGAAGGAATAGATAACATTCCACTGGAATTTCTAACATCATTGGGGGAAGTGGCAACAAAACGACTTTCCAAATTGATCTGTAGAATCTGAGAGACTGGCGATATGCCATGACTTTAGGAAAAAAATCATCCACGCCGTTCCAAAGATAGCAAGAGCTGACAGATGGGAGAATTATCGCTCAATCAGTGTAACAGCTCATGCATCCAAGTTAATAACAAGAATAATATACAGAAGAATGGAAAAGAAAATTGAGGATCTGTTTGCTGATGATCAGTTAAGCTATAGGAAAGGTAAAGGCACCACAGAGACAGTTATGATGTTGCAGTTGACAATGGAAACAAGACTGAAGGAAAAATAAACACACATTCATAGGGTTTGTCGGCCTGGAAAAAGCATTCGACAATATTGAATACTGCAAGATGTTTGATATTCTGAGGAAAGGAGGGTTAAGCTATAGGCAAAGAGGGGTAATGTATGGTATGTACTAAAAGAACCAAGAGGGAACAATAAGATTGGGAGACCAGACCACAAACCAAGTGCTCAGGCTAAAAAGTGTGTAAGACAGGTATGTAGTCTTTTGCCCCTACTATTGATTCTATACATCAAAGAAGCAATGTGTAGACATAAAAGACACATTCAGGTGCGGGATTAAAATTGAACGTGAAAGGATATCAATAAGATTCACATAAGATTCACTGATGACATTGCTATCTTCAGTACAAGAATTACAGGATCTGTTAAATGGAATGAACAGTCTAATGAGTACAGAATATGGATTGAGAGTAAATCAATGAACAATGAAAGTAATGAGAAGTAGCAGAAATGAATCAACTAGAAACTTAACATCAGAATTGGGGATGATAAAGATGAAGTCGAGGAATTCTGTTATCTAGGCGACAAAATAACCCATGAAAGACAGAGCAAGGAGAACATAAAGAGCAGACTAGCACTGGCAGAATGGGGCATTCCTGGTCAAGAGAAGTCTGTTAATATCAAACATAGGTCTTAATTTCAGGAAAAAATTGAGACTGTACACTTGGAGTATAGCATTGTATGATAGTGAAACAGGGACTGTGGGAAAACCGGAACAGAAGAGAATCAAAGCATTTGAGATGTGTTGCTACAGAAGAATATTGGAAATTAGGTGGACTGATAACGTAAGGACCGAGGAGTTCCTCCACAGAATTTGTGAGGAAAGGAATATATGGAAAACACTAACAAGAAGAAGGGACAGGATGACAGGACACCTGTTAAGGTATCGGGGAATAACTTCCATGGTACTAGAAGGAGCTGTTGAGGGTAAAAACTGTAGGGGAGCATGGAGATTGGCATATATCCAGCAAATAATTGAGCATGTAGGTTGCAAGTGCTACTCTGAGGTGGAAAGGTTGGCACAGGAGACGATTTCGTGGTGGGCCCTGTGAAACTAGTCAGAAGGCTGATGACTGAAGAAGCTTTTAGATGTCTCTTGCTTTCATTGGAATCTGAATGAAGAAACCTAGCAGAGCTTTATGTGGTACAAACTAATTAGTAGACAATGTTCAGAACTGTAATACTCACGTGTGCTTGCTCCCCTCTTCTTTTTAAGAGTTATAGCTTGCACACTATACTCTAGACCAACATTTCTCAAATGCCTCCTTTGACGGAACACAGTGGGCTCTTGGTGTTCTGATGGAATGCCTTGTTGATTGTGAGGGGTTCATGAAATTTTACAAAATCGTAAAAAACTGTTTTCTTCCATGATTACTTCACTTTTAAACCATAACTAATTACACAGAACTAACAATAAAAAATTTAAAAAATAAGAATCTTGTTTTATTCAATATTTTCTTGAATTTTAAGCTATAGCTAATTACGCAGAAATCGTGATAGAAGTTTTAAAAAAATTTAGTATCGTCGCAATGTCAAAAAAAACATGATATTAATACTTTTTCAGCCTTGCTCTTGACATTCGTTGGTGATTAGTTTCCCCGTAGTTCTACTTTATTAATCCATATTGTGTATGTTTTACAAAATTGCATAAGAGTTTTTAAGCATATGATTTGCTGAACTCTGGTATGCTGTGCATTATTACCAACTTGCGCAACAGGATTGTTAACGGAGACAATTTTGCGATTTACGCTCCCATCCCTGCTGTTTCGCAGTAGTATATCCCTTAACTCATGAGATGACACTTCTGTAACATATAGTAAGAGAGGGGGTCTATAGAACCCATATGTTTAAACCAAGGTTTAAGGCACAAGTCAGTTGAAATTTTTAATTTGTTGTGTAACACTTATTTTTACAATTATTTAAGTATTGTTTCAATGCCCCTTGTTTAATTTACTGCATTAAATGAAGCCTGCAGCATTTGGCTATGTACCACACAAAATCACATACCGTACATTGCAGTTTTTTAAATAGTACACATAAATGGACTGTTCAAACTCGGCATAGGAAAAACTGACACATTCCTACTGATACATTCTGTATGATACAGTACTATACTGAAGAAAACAGGTTCGTAGTTCATGAGGCGCTGGCAAGAAAATTCTAACACCTATGTGTAACACGTATCAGCAACAAACAAAAAATGCAATAATGCAACCGACAGCAAAACATTGTTGGGTTGTCAGTTTAAGGAGGGTAGGGGAGTGTCAAAGCATTCCATCACAACTGACCTTGGAGAGTGAGTACAAAAATTTTCACACAGTGCTTGAGACCACACCTCGTGAGTTGAGGGATGTTTATCATGTTTCATTCAATTTCTGTAAATTATCATTTATGTTGAGTCACTGAAAAATTTTCTATTTATCACCAGTTTTCATAAGAATGTTGAAGTGGGTTGTTCAGTAATCGCCTTTACAGTTTTAAACTTTTATTTCAAGAAAGAGTTTGTGGACACATTAGTGGGATACGGTATTTTCTGTGAGAGTGTCAAGACACAAAAAAAAATTCCAAAGATGCAGAATCCAATGATTTCATCTCACTTTCCTTTATACATATAGACAATGAGGTGACAAAAGTCATGGGATACCTCCTAATATCATGTCGCATCTCCTTTTGCCCGGTGTATCGCAGCAACTTGATGCGGAAACGGGCCCAACAAGTTGTTGGAAGTCCCCTGCAGAAATATTGAGCCATGCTGCCTCTATAGCTGCCCATAATTGCAATAGTGTTGTCGGTGCAGGGTTTTGTGCATGAACTGGCCTCTCGATTATGCCCCCAGAAATGTTTGATGGGATTCATTTTGGGTGTGATCTGGGTGGCCAAATCATTCACTCAAATTGTCCTAAATGTTCCTCAAACCAGTCGCGAACAATTGTGGCCTGGTGACATGGTGATGGAACATGAAGTCCATGAATGGCTGAAAATGGGCACCAAGTAAGCGAACATAACCATTTGCAGTCAATGATCGGTTCAGTTGTACCAAAGGACCCAGTTCATTCAGACCGAGCGAGGTGGCGCAGTGGTTAACACACTGGACTCGCATTCAGGACGACGATGGTTCAATCACGTCTCCAGCCATCCTGATTTAGGTTTTCCGTGATTTCCCTAAATCGTTTCAGGCAAATGCTGGGATGGTTCCTTTGAAAGGGCACAGCTGATTTCCTTCCCAATCCTTCCCTAACCTGAGCTTGCACTCCATCTCTAATGACCTCGTTGTCGACGGGACGTTTAACACTAACCACCACCACCCAGTCCATTCCCTGTAGACACACCCACACCATTATTGAGTCACTAGTTTTCCAGCTGTTTAGGGTCCAACCAATATGGACATGAGCCCAGGAGAGACACTGCAGACGATGTTGTCCTGTTAGCAAGGGCACTCATGTCATTTGTCTGCTGCCATAACCCATTAGTGCCAAATTTTGCTCCACTATTCTAATGGATAAGTTTGTCATATATCTCACATTGATTTCTGCAGGCCGGCCGGGGTGGCCGAGCGGTTCTAGGCAAGGTTTGAATCCTGCCTCGGGCATGGGTGTATGTGGTGTCTTTAGGTTAGTTAGGTTTAAGTAGTTCTAAGTTCTAGGGGACTGATGGCCTCAGAAGTTAAGTCCCATAGTGCTCAGAACCATTTGATTTCTGCAGTTATTTTGTGCAGTGTCGCTTGTTCGTTGCCACTGACAAATTTACACAAACACAGCTCCTCTCGGTCATTAAGTGAAGGCCATCAGCCTGTGCATTGCCCCTGGTGAAAGGTAATGCCTGATATGTGGTACTCATGGCACATTCCTGATGCTGTGGTTCATGGAATATTGAACTCCCTAATGATTTCCAAAATGGAATGTCCAATGCGTCTAGCTCCAACCACCATTCTGTGTTCAAAGTTTCTTAATTCCTGTCCTGTGAGTATAATTATTTCAGAAACCTTTTCACCTGAATCACCTGAGTACAAATGACAGCTCCAACAATGTACTACCCTTTTATAGCTTGTGTATGTGATAATACCACTGTTTGTGTATGTGCAGATCACTGTTCCATGACTTTTTGTCACCTCAGTGTACTGGGCAATGGTTTAATGTTTTTGGTTAATTGAAAATACAAATTAATGATGCAGTTGTTTTGTTTAATGTATGTTGTTCCATACTAGCCACATTTCCTTCACGTAATCAGTTCCCAACTTTACACATCTGATTGTTGTGGGTGTTCTTTCAGTGGTCCCCTGCTCAACAACAAGTAAAAACAGGTGATATGACACGAAAGGCACTACATAATAGGTGCACAGTGTGAAACCAGCAAAGCATATCACAACAAAATTTTCAACCTCCATGAGACTGTACAAAAGTAGCCAGTGCAAGGTAGGTTCCATAAGTTTTCGGCCTGACCTTGAATATGAGTGTGAAGATTAAAATGCCTTGGAGGATAGTTAATGATACCTGTCAGTAGATGTGCACCTGAATTATAGCCCACTGCTAGCCTCAGTAGAATGGTGACACTCGTTCGAGTAAGACAGTGTGTGCTGTGCTATTGCAGTGGATGAAACTGAGTATTATGCAGTGATAAAGTTCCTGACAAAAGAAGGATTTGCACCAGCTAAAATCAAAGTCCACTTACATAGTATTTATGGTGATGCTCTCCCTTCATACTCCACAGTGAAGGAATGGTCTAAACAGTTTCCTCTAGGTGGATAGAGCATTGCTGATGATTCATGTGTTGGTCGCCTGTTGAGGTGGTGACTAAGGAAACCATCTCTGTTGTCAAAAGTGAAGTTCTGTGTGACAAATGATTGAAACTCAAGGAAATGCAGTAAGGTTAGACTTACATAAAACAATTGTGTTTTGGCTCGTGCATGATTACTTGCACATGAAAAAGGTCAATGCAAGATGGGTGCCTAGACTTCTCTGCTGTGCAAAAGGAGCAGCATGTGAGTTGTTGCACCAAGTTTTTTGAGCTGTGCCGTGACAACCAGAAATAAGTACTGGAATCCATTGTTACAGGGAAGGAAACTATGTTTCTTCATTATGATCCTCTATCCAAAAGAGAATCTTTTGAATGGCATAAACCAGGCGAAGCTCCGCCAAGAAAGGCGAAGGTGACTCTGTACACAAAGGTGCCATGACAACAATCTTCTGGGATTCCAGTGGAATTCTTACTTGATATCAAAGAAAGGAATGCCATTGTGAAAGCACAATATTATGCTCCACTTCTGCACAAATTACTCCATCAAACTAGAGAGGCAACAAAGGTTGTCACATGGTGTTCATCTCCCCATGACAATGCACCCCAGCACAGTGGCAGTTGTGAAGGCTGCTATAAAGGAATATTGCTTCCAGGAGATTGACTACCCACACTATAGTCCAGATCTAGCCCCAAGTGACTACTGTCTCTTCTCCAAACTGAAGAAAGATCTTCGAGGAATGAAATTTGATGAAGACGAAGAAGAAGAAGAAGAAAGCTGTCGTAATGGTACATTTTACCGATAAACAATCAGAAACAGAAACAAACAAACACACACACACACACACACACACACACACACACACACACACACACACACACACTCACTAAGTGGGTGAGCCTCAAATCTGTCCGTGCTAGACAGTCACAAGTATACAACACAGTGCCGATCTACCCTTCAGGACGTCGTGACCAACCAGGCAATACAGCTTTTTTTACAGCTGTTAAGATTAGTTTGGCGATGTATGCAGCCTCCAAAGGGGGGAGGTAATTTGGTTATCGAGCAGGACAACATACATCCGTTGATAAGAAATTGATGTGCATTTTGAATAGGAAAACATATGTCCTTCGATAGGAAAACACTTGTGGGATATGGTGAAGTGGGAATTCAGTTGGTCTCCACAACCTGCAAGAACCATTGCTGAATTGTAAATAAAGGTGCAAGATGGTTGGGACAGTCCATAAATACTAACTTTTTGGTTCAGAGATATAGGTGTCAAAAGTGGGCTCTGCACCAGTGGACTACTTATGGAAAGTGAAGCTACTGGGAATCAAATATTGAAGTGGCCAGAATGTTCCGTCTAGAATGTTCATGAATACTCTTGAATATTTAATTATTCTGTCACAGTGAAGATACTTTCCAGCTCAGAAGGGTATCAAGGAGGAATGGGGAATCACATATGTCAGTATAGTGTTGGAAATTGTTTAGAGCAGATCAAGGAAAACTGAAAGTGAGAATAGGTGAAATAAATTCAAGTGAAATTTATTTGTGTAAGATAGTGAATACTGAATTGAGTGGACTTTTGTGTGTTTATTTTTATGAATTTATTGTGTTATCTGGAATGTTCTGAGGAAGAAAATAATAAAAAAAAGAGAAAGCTAAACAGGTTTTCCGGCCAGTGTGGCCGTGCGGTTCTAGGTGCTTCAGTTTGGAACCGTGTGACCGGTACGGTCGCAGGTTTGAATCCTGCCTCGGGCATGGATGTGTGTGATGTCCTTAGGTTAGTTAGGTTTAAGTAGTTTTAAATTCTAGGGGACTGATGACGTCAGAAGTTAAGTCCCATAGTGCTCAGAGCCATTTGAACCATTTGAACCTAAACAGGTCTTTTCAACTAATATTTCAGATAAATCAGCAGTCATAGAAGTAACAACAGTTGTATTCGTTCAATGGTATTCTAATGTTAATTTTTGTTTGAATGTAATGTTCATGCTTACTAAAGCTGATGTATAAGGGGCATTCAAAAACAAACAAGTCGGAGGCATAACTACAGTAACCACTGCCCATATGCTAGAAGTATTGACCCCGGCTGTTGAGACACAAGACAGTGAGTGGCTCTCTCATAAAATTCCCGGGGCTCTGATGTTAACCAGTTCCGCATGTACAGCTGGACATCGTTGTGAGAGGTGAATCGTTTGCCCCTCAGAGCCTTTTTAAGGGGACCAGAAATGGCATAATCACAGGGAGAGAGGTCTGTACTGTATGGAGTGTGGCCGAGAACCTCCCATTTGAATTTCTGCAGGAATGCCACGACTGTGTTGGCTGTATGAGGCTTTGCATTGTTGTGGAGCAGAATGACACCACGGGTGAGATTGCCTGGGCATTCACTGTTGTCCCATGCTGCAGGAAGTGAATCAGAAGGGGGCCATGTTGATCAATGAAGTAGTCGGCATAGCCTTTCCTGCACTCATGTGGGTGGCCTTGTCTTTTTTTGGTAGTGGTGACCCTGGATGCTTCCACTGGAGACTTTGTCATTTTGATTCCGGTTTGAAGTGATGACACCATGACTCATCTCTAGCCTCCACTCGTGCCAGGAACGCATTCCCTTCCTGAACATAGGGCTGCAGATGAGCAAGACAGTGGGCTATTTGACATGCTTCCTGGTGTGGTTGAACACTGTGGAGCACCCATTGGGCACTCACTTTGGACATGTGCAGTCGTTCCTTCATGTTGGTGTGAACACTTCCGATGTTAAATCCGACTACGGCGGCTATGTCTTTCACTGTCACCCAGCAGTCCTGGGCAATGAGTGCATCCACCAGCTGGATGATGTCACCGGTAATGCAGTGTGATGCTAGAGACATGTACATCATCAGCTGCCCTGAAGTGCTTGTGCCACACCTTGACCCTGGCAAGGGACATGCATTGTTTGCCGTAAACTTCTGACATTCATCGATGAATGTCCGTTCCTCCTACTCTTCCACTGTCAGAAAACGAATAACACCTCTATGCTCTTCTTTTGACACCTACATGTCATTGTTCGCAATGCAACTGGCAGTGTTGAACGATTGATGCATGCTGCTGCTAGCTGTGTGTAGTCACGTGGCATGCACGCATGCCCTCTAGCGACGAACTGTGAACTTCCACACTGTGGTCGGAACCACACCTCATTAAACACGCCACAATATTATCGTCCTGTCACTGGTTTTGCACATTCCAGACTCCAGCTCTTTCTTTTTGAACGCCCCTAATACATTCAAAGATAGACATTCATATAATATACCATTATGCACATGTGATAATATCAGGAAAATGTTTACTGGTTTGCTTTTCATGTGAGAATAGTACTGCAGCTCTTTATTGTTGAAATTTGTTGCAATAATGTTTAATGTTGGAAATTATAATTTTTGTGTTAATTCCAGAATGAATTGTGTTAATTGTCTAGCAACATTGCTAAGTTTCTTCCAGCAGCACTTACCAGGGATATTTCCTCCTTAATTAACTAACAAATTGCTTCAGTCAGAGCAAAGGAACTTTCTGTATTCGGTAAAAAGGAGCAGCTCCTTTCCATTCACAATCTTGCATATATTTGGTATTATACACGAAGACTAGTCTTGAGTTGCTACCTTCATGTAGATGCATTGTTACCTCCTTGTTAATTTGACGACC
Organism: Schistocerca serialis cubense; assembly: GCF_023864345.2. Taxonomy (NCBI): domain Eukaryota; kingdom Metazoa; phylum Arthropoda; class Insecta; order Orthoptera; family Acrididae; genus Schistocerca; species Schistocerca serialis. The sequence continues at coordinate 1,092,794,456 of NC_064638.1, forward strand.
AGTGATTCTACGTTCTAAGCATCTGATTACATTAATTCTTATTATGTCTCTATTGACTGTTTATTTTGAGTAAAGTGACTGAATCTCTGCTGTACCTGTCAGTAGTTTTCCTGTTCTTTCATTCTCCTGCAGGCTATGGAATGTGACTGACTTGTTAGTAAAGTGTGGTATTTGTGTATCACTTTTGTGTGTGTGTGTGTGTGTGTGTGTGTGTGTGTGTGTGTGTGTAGTATGCTACAGCAACAGATTATTTTTTTCAGTAGAAATTCTCTTAAGAATGTGGACGGCTATTCTTGGATATTGGTGCAGCATCATTGTTACAGAATCATCCAGTCATTCATTTCATTTCATTGTTGTTGCTGAGGGCTTTTCGGGAAATGCACACACATTGAGCCAGTTCCCTGAAGGCTTAACAATTTGATGTTGTTGTTGTGGTCTTCAGTCCAGAGACTGTTTTGATGCAGCTCTCCCTGCTACTCTATCCTGTGCAAGCTTCTTCATCTCCCAGTACCTACTGTAACCTACATCCTTCTGAATCTGTTTAGTGTATTCATCTCTTGGTCTCCCCCTTACGATTTTTACCCTTTGCGCTGCCCTCCAATACTAAATTGGTGATCCCTTGATGCCTCAGAATATGTCCTACCAACCGATCCCTTCTTCTAGTCATGTTGTGCCACAGATTTCTCTTCTCTCTAATTCTATTAAATACCTCCTCATTAGTTATGTGATCTACCCATCTAACCTTCAGCATTCTTCTGTAGCACCACATTTCGAAAGATTCTATTCTCTTCTTGTCCAAACTATTTATCGTCCATGTTTCACTTCCATACATGGCTATGCTCCATACGAATACTTTCAGAAACGACTTCCTGACACTTAAGTCTATGCTCGATGTTAACAAATTTCTCTTCTTCAGAAACACTTTCCTTGCCATTGCCAATCTACATTTTATATCCTCTCTACTTTGACCATCATCAGTTATTTTGCTCCCCAAATAGCAAAACTCCATTACTACTTTGTCTCCTTTCCTAATCTAATTCCCTCAGCATCACCTGAGTTAATTCGACTACATTCCATAATCCTCGTTTTGCTTTTGTTGATGTTCACCTTGTATCTTCCTTTTAAGACACTGTCCATTCCATTCAGCTGCTCTTCCAGGTTCTTTGCTGTCTCTGACAGAATTACAATGTCATTGGCGAACATCAAAGCTTTAATTTCTTCTCAGTGGATTTTAATTCCTACTCCGAATTTTTCTTTTGTTTCCTTTACTGCTTGTTCAATATACAGATTGAATAACATTGGGGAAAGGCTACAACCCTGTCTCACTCCCTTCCCAACCACTGCTTCCCTTTCGTGTCCTGCAACTCTTAAAACTGCTTTCTGGTTCCTGCACAAATTGCAAATAGCCTTTCGCTCGCTGTATTTTACCCCTGCCACCTTCAGAATTTGAAACAGAGTATTCCAGTCAACATTGTCAAAAGCTTTCTCTAAGTCTACAAGTGCTAGAAACGGAGGTTTGCTTTTCCTTAATCTATTTTCTAAGATAAGTCGTAGGGTCAGTATTGTCTCTCGTGTTCCACCATTTCTACGGAATCCAAACTGATCTTTTCCGAGGTCGGCTTCCACCAGTTTTTCCATTCTTCTGTAAAGAATTCGTGTTAGTATTTTACAGCCGTGACTTATTAAACTGATAGTTCGGTAATTTTCACATCCGTCAACCCCTGCTTTCTTCGGCTTTGGAATTATTATATTCTTTTTGTAGTCTAAGGGCATTTTGCCTGTCTCATACATCTTGCTCACCAGATGGTAGAGTTACGTCAGGGCTGGCTCTCCCAAGGCTATCAGTAGTTCTAATGGAATGCTGTCTACTCCCGGGATCTTGTTTCAACTTAGGTCTTTCAGTGCTCTGTCAAACTCTTCACGCAGTATCATATCTCCTATTTCATCTTCCTCTACATTCTCTTCCTTTTCTATAATATTGTTCTCAAGAACATCACCCTTCTATAGACCCTCTATATACTCCTTCCACCTTTCTGCTTTCCCTTCCTTGCTTAGAACTGGGTTTTCATCTGAGCTCTTGATATTCATGCAAGTGGTTCTCTTTTCTCCAAAGGTCTCTTTAATTTTCCTGTAGGCAGTATCTATCTTACCCCTAGTGATATACACCTCTACATCCTTACATTTGTCCTCTAATCATCCATGCTTAGCTATTTTGCACTTCCTGTAGATCTCATTTTTGAGACGTTTGTATTCCTTTTTGCCTGCTTCTTCTTCTTCTTCTTCGCGGATGGATCACTTAGGACAACGTGTAATCAACATTTGTTGGCCTTCCTTTTCGCCCAGTATTCCTTCATAAACAACGAATGGGCTAGCTTTCGTTGTGTAGACCATGTATGTCGGTTAGTTTTTCTCTCTTCTTCCTCAAAACCCCGTGTGTTTGTGATTTTTCTGATTTCATTTCTATCATGTAGATTTGGAGACCCTAATTCTCTCAGGTCTTTTTCTGTCTGTTTGTACCAGTTCGGTCTTGTAGCTTTGTTCTTTAAAAATGTATAGATTTTGTGCGTTAACCTGTTTGAGTCCATTCTTTCTAAGTGCCCCATGAATTGGATTCTTCTCATGCGCATTGTGTCTGTTATTTTGGAGATATTTTTATATATTTCTGCGTTGGGTTTTGGATAATGTACCCCATCTTTAGTTCTTGGTCCTAGGATTTTCCTCACTATCTTATGTTCTTTCACTTCTAATTCCTCTTTTAGTGTTCTGTGTTGAAGGTTTAGTGTCTCAGATGCGTAGAGAGCTTCGGGTCTAATTACTGTTGTGTAGTGTCGTATTTTGCAGTTCCACGTGAGACTCTTTTTGTTGTAAATGTTTTTTGTTAATTGAAACGCCGTCTCCATTTTTTGGACTCGTGATCTGACAGATTTCTTTTCATTACAATTTTCTGCCATCCATTCACCTAAATATTTAAATTCTTTTACTCGAGAGATGTAGTTATTACCAATTTTGAGATCAGAAGGTGCATCTTTGACGTCAGTCATAAATTTTGTTTTTTCAAATGAAATTTGTAATCCTATTTTAGCTGCCTGTTCTTGTAATAATTCTAGCTGTTTCTGTGCATCAGTAATGTCTTGGGCGATCAGTGCCATGTCATCAGCAAATGCTAAACAGTGTAATTCTATGCCCTTATGTCTTGGTCCCAGTCTGTGTGCTGGTGCACCTGCTTTTTTCCATTCTCTAACAACTTTTTCAAGAGCACAATTGAAGAGCACTGGGGACAGTACATCCCCTTGTCGTACTCCTGTGTCTATTTCAAATTCTGTGCTAAATTCTCCCATAAATTTTACTTTGGATTTGGTCTCTGTGAGTGTTTCTTTTATGATGTTTGTTGTCTTTTGATCTAGTCCAAATTCTGCTAATACTTCAAAAAGAGATTCTTGGTCTATACCGTCATATGCTTTTTTAAAGTCGACAAACATGATGACATAACTTTTGTTTGGAGTACTATGTAAATATTTCACTGAGTTTTTCAAGTTAAGGATTTGTTCTACGCAAGATCGACCTTTTCTGAACCCACCTTGGTATTCGCCTAGTTTTGAATCCAGCTGAGGTTCTGCGCGGTTTAGTAGGGCTCTAGACAGAATTTTGTATGTTATTGACAATAAAGAGATTCCACGATAGTTGTTGGGGTCTGTTTTACTTCCTTTTTTGTACAGAGGATGTATGATTGCAGTCTTCCAATCTGTGGGGATTTTTTCAGTTTTCCAGATTTCATGTATAATTTCTTTGAGTTTTGCAATAAGATTTCCTCCTGCATTTTTCCATAATTCTGCGATGATTTGGTCTTCTCCTGATGCTTTGTTATTTTTCAGTGACTGAATTATCTCTCTAATCTCTTGTAAACTTGGTGGCTTTGAGTCTGGGTTTCGTTGTGTACGATGTAACTCAAATTTTTCTGCAGGCTTTTCACAATTCAGTAATTTAGAAAAGTATTTTGCAAGAATTTCACAGTTTTCGGTGTTGGTATGAGCAATTTCCCCATGGTCATTTTTGAACTGGAGTGATGGAGGAGAGTACTTTGTTAATTTTTGTTTGAATACTCTGTAGAAATTTCGGGAATTGTTTTTCTTGAAATCATTTTCTATGTCTTGCAATTTTTTGTCTTCATGTTGTTTACGGACTGTTCGTATTGCTTTTGTGACTGTTTTCCTGGTATCTTTGAGATCTTCCAGGGTCTTTTGATTTTTGTTGCACAACCAATTTTGCCACGCCTGTTGTCTGAGATTTATCAGTTGGTCACACTCATTTGTCCACCATGGGTGTTTACGTGTTCTTGTTTGCGGTGCTACAGTTTCAGCTGCATTTAAAAGTCCTGCTTGCAGTTGTTGCCAATTTTGTGGTTTTAAATTTTGCATTTCTTTTGTAAATTGTTCATTGCCATTTATCTTTTGTACATCATATTTACTGTGTGGAGATTTCTTAGTGAATTTTCTGTTTTCTGGAATGACATCTAGGGAGAATTTTGTTGGGTAATGGTCGGAATCTAGGTCTAGTCCATTAAGGACTTTAAGTTTCATGATTTCTACTGTATTTACGCGGGAGATCATTACATGATCCAACTGATATTCACCTAGTCATGGATTAGGTGAGATCCAAGTTTTCGTTTTCGAGGCTCTTTTCTTGAAAAATGTTGATTTGAAAAATAGGTCATGGTTTTTGCAGATTTCAATGAGTCGCATGCCATTCCGGTTGGTCTGTGTATGCCCTGACCATTTGCCTACCCAATATCGATGTTTCTTTTCTTTACCGATTTGTGCATTGAAATCTCCCATAAGGATTTTGACATGGTTATTTGGGATTTTTTGGAGAATATTATCTAATTGGTTCCAGAATTCTTCTACTTCTTCTATTTTGTTTTTGTTAGTGATGTTAGTTGGTGCATGTCCATTGATTAGGGTGTATATCTTATTAGCTGATTTTATTGTCATCGTGGAGATCCAACCCGAGTAAGATTTGAAAGTTGCGACTGAATCAAGTATTGATGTATCTACTATAAATCCAGTTCCAAATTGTGGACAATTTGCCATGGCTCGTTTTTCAGGTTTTCCTTTGTATATCCTGTATCCTTCCGAATCACAAGGATTTTCATCTGTATATAGTGATTCCTGAAATGCAATAATTTTGGTTTTACGTTCTCTGGATTTGTCCAGGATGTTTTTTAGTTTTCCCATTTTTAAGAGAGAATTTACGTTAAATGTCATTAGCCAAATTCTAGATTTTGGTTTGATTTTGTTATTACGGGGTTTTGAGGTACTCAGATTTACCTCCATGCACACCTCTGTGGTCTCCCCAGAATCCGAATAGACCACTTGCGGTTTTTCAACCATGGGATTTGACCCACTGGGGTAATTTGTCTTTGAAGGTGCTGTATCCATGTTGATTTAATTGGACTGGGTTTGTGACTGAAATGGAGATTTCAGTCTGGTTAAGCTCAGAGTTCCACTTCTGAGTCTTATAGATCAGCCGCCACTAACATGTGGAACAGACGCTGTAGGGTTACCGCCACTAACCTGCTTCATTTACTGCAATTAAATTCAGTATCTCTTCTGTTACCCAAGGATTTCTACTAGCCCTCATCTTTGTACCTACTTGATCCTCTGCTGCCTTCACTATTTCATCTCTCAAAGCTACCCATTCTTCTTCTACTGTATTTCTTTCCCCCATTCTTGTCAATCCTTCCCTAATGCTCTCCCTGAAACTCTCTACAACCTCTGGTTTAGTCAGTTTATCCAGGTCCCATCTTCTCAAATTCCCACCTTTTTGCAGTTTTAATCTACAGATCATAACCAATAGATTGTGTTCAGCGCCCACATTTGCCCCTGGAAATGTCTTACTGGTTAAAACCTGGTTCCTAAATCTCTGTCAGACCATTAAATAATCTATTTGAAACCTATCAGTATCTCCAGGCTTCTTCCATGGATACAACCTTCTTGTATGATTCTTGAACCAAGTGTCAGCTATGATTAAGTTGTGCTCTGTGCAAAATTCTACGAGGCGGCTTCCCCTTTCATTCCTCACTCCCTTCCATATTCACGTACTACGTTTCCTTCTCTTCCTTTTCCTACTATAGAGTTCCAATCACACATGACTATTAAATTTTCATCTCCCTTCACTATCTGAATAATTTCTTTTATCTCATCATTTATTTCATCAATCTCTTAATCATCTGCAGAGATAGTCGGCATATAAACTTGTACTACTGTGGTAGGTGTGGGTTTTGTATGTATCTTGGCTTGACAAAAAGGTTGAAATGTTAGAGCAGGAGGTTCTCTAACAGTAATATGGTACCAAAAGTTTCTCTTTGCAGATGTCACAAAAAAAAATTACAGATGGCCACACTCAAGTTTCAGATTAGAAGGTAATCCCTTCAAAAGGCAAGGAAACTTAAAAACAGCAAACATGATGAAAAATGTATGGAATTCTGCAACCAGCACAATTTGAATAAATCATTTTGATGATTAGTCTGTACTATTCTTTAGAATTAAGCAATAAGTGTACAGCAAAATATGATACACCCAGTTGAAGAGGAGATCTTTGCTGTAGCAACATTTTATGTAATGCCATTGGGTGAATGAGTTTGTCAAGAGATGGCGTGATGGTATTCCCAGTTGCACCAACTGAGTTAATGGCTTCACAGCAATTTCCTTATTTCTGGAGAACTGTTTCTGCAATTCATGATGTATTCCTCCTGATCAGCACAATGAGCAGTTATCCAATTTCTTTGCTTCACAAAGTTGCCACAGGATGAAAGAGGTGCACAGAGGGGAGTGTCTTGCAGTATGCACAGTATTCTGGTGTTGTCAGCATTATGAACAGGACTTGTAAACATCAAGGACATGATGTATCCTGGGCAGGTGCATGTTGTCACCATCAGCACCATGATTTTGACTGGAGAACGAATAGTCAGATCATCACATGTGACATTGCTGTTGAACTGTTGATAAGCAAAGGAACTGTGCATCGCATAATCCATGAAAAGCTTTGTTATCGTAAAGTCGTGTACAGTGGGTGCCCAAATATCTTTCAGAAAATCAGAAGATGGTGAGAATGGGTGCCTGCCAGACCCATCTGTTGAGATTTGTGGAACAAGAAATGAATTGCGTTGCTTACGTTGGGGCATGTGATGAAACATGCTGTCATTACTTTGACCCTGCCTCCAAACGGATTAACATGAAGTGGTGGCACCCCAGCTCTTCTCATCCAGGAAAGCCCACTCTCCCCTGAAGGCCAGAAAATGCTCAGTTTCCTTTTCGGTGAAGAAGGACTTATACCCACAACTGACTAATACAGGATGCAATAGTTGACACATGAGCAATTTTGCAACATGTTGCTCAGGCTGAAACAGGCCATTAAGGACAGGCTCAGGGGAAAGCTCTCAAATGTAATATCGCTTCTCCAGGACAACACTAAGCTGCGTGTACCAAGGACGACCCTTGAGCTCTTCCCAAAATTTTGTTGGGAGGTCCTTGAAAGTTCTCCTTGCATGTCTGTTTTCTCCCCATGTGACTTGGGTATCTTGTACCCATTAAAACAATAGGGTCAGAGGTTCACCTGTGAATAGGAAGTGCAGGACACCATGGAAAACTGGATCCATCACCAACCCAGAAGTTTTTATACTGAAGTCATCCGCTCAACTCACTCCCGAATTGCTGTGATCTGCGTACCAGTGTCAGTGGCCATTATGTATAGGTGAAATGTTCCACATGAATGGTAGTTATAATATTGTTAGTAAAATTTCTTTACAAATAACTGCAGTCACCTTTTCATTTTGGGAGACCTTATATATCGATTTGGTTAATTTGCATCACTTTTCTTCGTTGTGACAAAACTGCTGGATTCAGAAGATTACCTTCCATATATGTAGAATTATATTTTGATTGGCAGGTAACAATTAAAATCATTGTTCTATGATATCAAGGAAGCATCGAGAGTGAAAATGGCAGGGGATGGGGTGGGCATATGGGAGGCTATTGCTTTTAATACTCAGACAGCAAAGAAATCACAGCCAAGTGGCAGCTTTCTTGTGGCCACTTGTTTATTCCATTTCACATGAGTATTTTAGAGCATCTTCCTGTTATAAAAACATGGATACTTGGACTGGAAAGTCTGAAAATCACATAACCCATGATGCATAACCAACCTTTTTTGTCATTTTTGATAGGACATTTAACTGTGGCCCCTCTTATTTTCCACTTCTGCCTGCAGTCTCACAAAATCAGTTGGAAAATCTTGGATGACACACAGTCCATTATAGTTCTCATTTAGCTTACAGAATTGTTCAGCCTAAATCCCTAATTTATTTATTTATTTATTTATTTTTTAATTTTCAAAAAACGGGTACTTCTAAAGAACTAATGAACAGGAGAGAAATCGTAAGATTAGACAAAATTTACCTGATGTTAATATACACCCACTGAGTTGTATAGCTTGGGGAGACACATCATGCATATGCATGTGTATTGTGATTGATGCTTTTATTTCTAGTTTTAGTGCTTCATTCTTAGAAGTAATTTTCAGTTTGTATGTTTCAGACCGTATGGATCATCCGGTGATCCATGTGTCCTGGAATGATGCTTCAAAATACTGTTCTTGGGCACAGAAAAGATTACCAACTGAAGCTGAGTGGGAATACGCCTGCCGTGCTGGACTCAACAATCGTTTATATCCTTGGGGCAACAAGATTCAGCCTCATGGTGAGCATCGGTAAGTACCAAGCTGTTTTGTATGTCTGTAATGAAAGGAAAGAAAATATAACTGTTGTGCTGTTAGTGAAGATAAATCATCTCCTTCTTTGCAGTGTAAAGGCATTGTATTGTTATTTGTCTGTGTATAATTTTTCATGGTGAACATTTCATGAGCGAGCTACTGAGCCACAGTCAGAGATGAAAAATCAAGACAGCTGGGTTCTCTGAAGAAGAGATCTGTTGGACAGAAAGTGGGCACATATTGTGTAATGGTAAGAAAAGAGCTGTATGAAAAAATACAAAGATATTCATTACCCTTTGGCTCTTTCTGTACGAATGGAGTGGGGAAGGTAGCTACCATTAACCATATTATACAGCTTGTATTCTGTCTACTGTCAAACAGTAATCTACAGCTTACCAACATAGAAAAAGTTGAAAAATACCAAATTAAAGGTTTATCATCATTTGAGAAATTTGTTGTAGTTAATACTGCATTGCAGTATATCCAAGATTTCTGTATACTTGTGTTCCATAGATTCTGAAATTAATGGGTTATTTGTGGAAGGTCATACAGAGTAGCTAACATGTCACTTTCCAATACTGTAGAAGACTTGACAGCTGTAAATGTTTGTGGCAAAGTGCAAAGGTGCTCCTATCATTCCCTACAATGTACTTGTTTCCCGGTTTCCGTTGTTTTTTGTTTCTCCAGTCTCCATATTGCAAATCTCTACTTCGCTTTCCTTCATCTACATCCTGTTTCCATGGCCTGTTTATCTTTTTGTGAAGGTATCCACTGCCATATATGTTTCAGCCACCTTGTACAATCCATCTTTTAAAGATGCCCATACCAAAGTAGCCTTTTTGTTTCAGTTGTGTATATGATAGTCTCTAACTGCAATTTCCCTCCATATTTCCACATTTCTTATGTGATCCAAGCTTGATATTCATCTAACTACTTCCCCAGTAGTCTATTTCCGTTGCAGGAACCTTTGTTTATATCTTTTATTAATTTCCCAGATTTCTGACACATATATTGCAGTACTTTCCGTAGTTGTATGGTATATTACTTTTTTAATTTTGATTGTTAGTTTTTGTTCCATGAAACAGAATTTAACTGTCTGATTGTCTTCTTGCCTTGTTCAACTTTATTTGCATTCTTTCCACCAACAGATAATGTTATTCCAAGATATTAAAAAGATTGACTTCTTTTTTTGCCAGTTTCCAAATCCATTGCATCATTTTTTCCCCAGTGCAAGATATTCAGTTTTAGCAAGATTTATTGAACAACTTTTTTTAAAGAACCATCATCTATGGTATTAGCTCCTCACAGGAATACCCTCTAGAGTCTGAAAGTATAGAATGGCACGAGTTTGTTTTTCAGTGTCCCATGTTACTTGGAGCATATTTCCACTAAGATCCACTTGTAAATGGATTCTTTGCTCATGCATGTGTCACTTAATGTTACTGTATGTTTGGTGCACTTTGGGCAAAATAATTCTATTCATGGAGAGATCACCAAAGAGTTAAAATGATTCTCATGGTTATACCCCCAAGGGAATTTTAATTCTCATCATGCATTCTAGAATTCTATTTAGTTCACAGAGGTGTCAACAGTTCAAGGCTCATTCTGTCAAAACACGTATGTACGATGAACTGAAGCTATACAGTGTACTTAAGTTGAGCAATAGTGTTATCTTCCTTCGTAGACAATTTTGCTTGTGCATTTTGCCCTTCTAGACGTTCTGATTAAAAAGTTGGTAATAATTGTCATTTTACTGACATTTCAAATCTGAGTGCACCTACAATAACAAGAAACCTATAGAAAAATCTGCGAAAATTAATATTAATCAGAGTGAGTTGATTATTGTGCAACTATTTGGCTACGTTGAAAAACAGAGGTGATATGCATGATATGGTGGACCATATAATGAATGTCATTCATCCAGTCATTGAAACATTCATCTTCACAATAGTAAACACAGTCTCCCGTGGTAGAATGATGAACTATGCTCGACAGCTGAAGGCAAGATGATCACATATTGTTTCCAAAGAGCCCTGCATATTAGTATTTCTTCATGATTTACTACTACTACTCCTCCAGTTCCAGAGACTTAATTAAGGACATGTTTCAAGCATCTGACTTGAAAAACTCTAGCATGTAAAACAATATACCAGGCTCCTGGCAAAGATGTAGTGAAGCATTACCCAGTGACATGGAGAGACAAAGGTTTTTTTTAACAGTTGAATAAGCTAGTTAGTCTAGCTTTGTTGGTATTAAAATATTAAATCATTGTGCACAAGTAATTATCATTGGATAAAAACCATTCTTTGGAGATAATTCTCTCATAAATCTCATGTTAGCAACATTAACAGCACCTGCCTACTTATGACCTGTATAACTGTCATGTGTTGTGCTGCATGTATACAAGTGTGATTTTCTTTCTTCTTAAATGCAAGTAATAATTTTAAATAATTGTTTCTGCTGAAATGAAACTTCTAATTAACAGCAGACTTAACTTATTTTTCAGCAGAAACTCGTAACAGGTGGGGCCCCTTTTAACAAAGGGTCTTAGTGATCCTATCTTTTCCAGCCTCCATCAACCAATCACTCTTTCGTTCCTGAAGAAGGAATGCATTGTTCTGAAAGTTCAAAGTATTATCTTCTGTTTTAATTGTTTGTGTGATCAGTACTGGGAATTGTGCCTCCTGGAGGAAGGTACTGGCTAGCTTTTCTGACTCCTACTGATTTTAGTAATTTTCTTTGTTGTACAGCACATTCATTTTCATCACATTACAGAATCATTGTTAATAATTCCTCTGTTAAATTAGGAATGAGATTTAAAAATATGAACTATAAACACACATTGTTTCAGACATCATAGAATAATTTATATTTACAGAATAATTTACATATTTGGGTTAACATTTTGTTCAGTCCATTATTTTAAACAAATGGAAAAAATTAATTGATAAACTATTGAAATACTCATGAATAGATTATGCAGATGTGAGTTAGCAGTGAAGCATATAGGAATGAAAAATTAATTTCAACATGCCTCATACTTCATTGTGTGATGACTCATCCACTCGTGTTGCTTGTGCTGTATTGATGTTTGTATGTTACATTTTAATGGAATGTATTTGTGAACAAAAGAGCAGCTCCTAGCCTACCTGTGAAGTTGATCTCTCATTTAGCTGAGACTGAGAAATGTAAGTTATGTGCAGCATTTGTACTTTTCACAGGCAGCTGTGGAGAAGATTTTACTGGTTTGACACATTGGCTAGATTACCCAGTTTCCTCAGAGTAACCAGTAGGCATAATAGTTATACGTAATTAACTGAATTTTCTCACATTATTGTTAGGGAGATTCTAATAATTTTGCTGTTGAGCACCCAAAAGTCCCAAACCAATATTGGTTTAATGTTAAATGTTACAGGAAAGTACTTGTTGAATATGACTACATAACAGTTAAAAGAGACCACTCACCAAAAGACAGAAGCATTGAGTTGTTGATAGGCACACACAAAATGAGGAAAATCTGCTAGCTTTCGGACTTATCCTTTGATTAGCTGGAGTTCACACAAATGTGCCTATGCCCCTACATGATGCAGGCTATACTTCAAAGTCCAGAACTAGCAAGTGTCCTTTGGTCTGCCATTATGTATGTTTCAGTGACACTGCTTAATAATAAGTATGTATAATTTTGTTTTGAATCATCCACATTTATACTCGTGTGAACATTAAACTGAATGGTAACATTTATTCTTTTCTTTTTCCTGTGTAATTAGCCTGTAAATGTATGTAGCTTGGTTGATACTGATGTATTATAAGAGTAAATAACTATTTATGTAATCAGGTCACCTTGCTTTTTGAAGATGTGGAAGTAGCCAGTAATATTTAACTAATGAACACAATTGTTGCTACTACTTTTTATCTGGGAACAATATGTTGCTTAACTAGAGTGTCAAAATTCAGTTCAATTAAAGAGCAATTGGATAAAAACAAATGGTATGTAGATGGGAAAAGATAGTCCTCAAAACTCATTCACATGTACTGGCATGTACCAGCATGCTCATATTCTAATGAGAAGGTAGACGACATCTACTGACAGTTACAGAAAATGATAAATAACAGCAAATCTCACTGCAGGAAGACAATGGGGGGTTCTAAAATGAAAACTAAACTAAAAACAAATTTTACAGTCGAAAACTTCTGGCAAGAAATGTTGTGCTCATGCAATAGGTCCTTGGAAACAGCTAAATGAATCTTAAAATGAGGTGGTTGTTGTGTCGTCAGTCATGAGACTGGTTTGATGCAGCTCTCCATGCTACTCTCTCCTGTGCAAGCTTCATCTCCCAGTACCTACTGCAACCTACATCCTTCTGAATCTGCTTAGTGTATTCATCTCTTGGTCTCCCTCTATGATTTTTACCCTCCACGCTGCCCTCCAATCCCTTGATGCCTCAGAACATGTCCTACCAACTGGTCCCTCCTTCTTGTCAAGTTGTGCCACAAGCTCCTCTTCTCCCCAGTTCTATGCAATACCTCTTCATTAGTTATGTGATCTACCCATCTAATCTTCAGCATTCTTCTGTAGCACCACATTTCAAAAGCTTCTATTCTCTTCTTGTCTAAACTATTTATTGTCCATGTTTCACTTCCAGACATGGCTATGCTCCATACAAATACTTTCAGAAACGACTTCCTGACACTTAAATCAATACTCGATGTTAACAAATTTCTCTTCTTCAGAAACGCTTTCCTTGCCATTGCCAGTCTACTTTTGATATCCTCTCTACTTCGACCATCATCAGTTATTTTGCTCCCCAAATAGCAAAACTCTTTTACTACTTCAAGTGTCCCATTTCCTAATCTAATTCCCTCAGCATCACCTGACGTAATTTGACTACATTCCATTATCCTCGTTTTGCTTTTGTTGATGTTCATCTTATATCCTCCTTTCAAGACACTATCCATTCCGTTCAACTGCTCTTCCAAGTCTTTTGCTGTCTGTGACAGAATTACAATGTCATCTTCTCCATGGATTTTAACACCTACTCTGAATTTTTCTTTTGTTTCCCTCACTGCTTGCTCAATATACAGATTGAATAACATCGGGGATAGGCTAAAACCCTGTCTCACTCCCTTCCCAACCACTGCTGCCCTTTCATGCCCCTCGACTTCCCAACCACTGCTGCCCTTTCATGCCCGTCGACTCTTATAATTGCCATCTGGTTTCTGTACAAATTGTAAATAGCCTTTCGCTCCCTGTATTTTACCCCTGCCACCTTCAGAATTTGAAAGAGAGTATTCCAGTCAACATTGTCAAAAGCTTTCTCTAAGTCTACAAACGCTAGAAACGTAGGTTTGCCTTTCCTTAATCTAGCTTCTAAGATAAGTCATAGGATCAGTATTGCCTCACATGTTCCAATATTTCTACGGAATCCAAACTGATCTTCCCCGAGGTCGGCTTCTACCAGTTTTTCCATTCTTGTGTAAAGAATTCGCGTTAGTATTTTGCATGTGTGACTTATTAAGCTGATAGTTCGGTAATTTTCACATCTGTCAGCACCTGCTTTCTTTGGGATTGGAATTATTATATTCTTCTTTAAGTCTGAGGGTATTTCGCCTGTCTCATACATCTTGCTCACCAGATGGTAGAGTTTTGTCAGGACTGGCCCTCCCAAGGCCGTCAGTAGTTCTAATGGAATGTTGTCTACTCCCGGGGCCTTGTTTCGACTTAGGTTTTTCAGTGCTATGTCAAATTCTTCAAGCAGTATCGTATCTCCCATTTCATCTTCATATACATCCTCTTCCATTTCCATAATATTGTCCTCAAGTACATTGCCCTTGTATAGACCCTCTATATACTCCTTCCACCTTTCTGCTTTCCCTTCTTTGCTTAGAACTGGGTTTCCATCAGAGCTCTTGATATTCATACAAGTGGCTCTCTTTTCTCCAAAGGTCTCTCTAATTTTCCTGTAGGCAGTATCTATCTTACCCCTAGTGAGATAAGCCTCTACACCCTTACATTTGTCCTCTAGCCATCCCTGCTTAGCCATTTTGCACTTCCTGTCAATCTCATTTTTTAGACGTTAGTATTCCTTTTTGCCTGCTTCATTTACTGCATTTTTATATTTTCTCCTTTTCATCAATTACATTCAACATTTCTACTGTTACCCAAGGATTTCTACTAGCCCTCATCTTTTTACCTATTTGATCCTCTGCTGCCTTCACAACTTCATCCCTCGCAGCTACTCATTCTTCTTCTACTGTATTTCTTTCCCCCATTTGTGACAATTGTTCCCTTAGGCTCTCCCTGAAGCTCTGTACAACCTCTGGTGTAGTCAGTTTATTCAGGTCCCATCTCCTTAAATTCCCACCTTTTTGCAGTTTCTTCAGTTTTAATCTACAGTTCATAACCAATAGATTGTGGTCAGAGTCCACATCTGCCCCTGGAAATGTCTTACAATTTAAAACCTGGTTCCTAAATCTCTGTCTTACCATTATATAATCTATCTGAAACCTGTCAGTATCTCCAGACTTCTTCCATGTATACAACCTTCTTTGATGATTCTTGAACCAAGTGTTAGCTATGATTAAGTTGTGCTCTGTGCAAAATTCTTTCATTTCTTTCCCCCAATCCATATTCACTTACTATGTTTCCTTCTCTCCAGTCACCCATGACTATTAAATTTTCATATCCCTTCACTATCTGAATAATTTCTTTTATTTCATCATGCATTTCTTCAATTTCTTCGTCATCTGCAGAGCTAGTTGGCATATAAACTTGTACTACTGTAGTAGGCATGGGCTTCATGTCTATCTTGGCCAGAATAATGCGTTCACTATGCTGTTTGTAGTAGCTTACCTGCACTCCTATTTTTTACTCATTATTAATCCGACTCCTGCATGACCCCTATTTGATTTTGTATTTATAACCCTGTATTCGCCTGACCAAATGTCTTGTTCCTCCCGCCAGCAAACTTCACTAATTCCCACTATATCTAACTTTAACCTATCCATTTCCCTTTTCAAATTTTCTGACCTACCTACCTGATTAAGGGATCTGACATTCCGCGCTCCGATCCGTAGAACAAGAGTTTTCTTTCTCCTGATAACGACGTCCTCCTGAGTAGTCCCCGCCCGGAGATCCAAATGGGAGACTATTTTACCTCTGGAATATTTTACCCAAGAGGATGCCATCATCATTTAACCATACAGTAAAGCTGCATGTCCTCGGGAAAAATTACAGCTGTAGTTTCCCCTTGCTTTCAGCTGTTCACGGTACCAGCACAGCAAGGCCGTTTTGGTAAATGTTACAAGGCCAGATCAGTCAATCATCCAGACTGTTGCCCCTGCAACTACTGAATAGGCTGCTGCCCCTCTTCAGGAACCACACGTTTGTCTGGCCTCTCCACAGATACCCCTCCGTTGTGGTTGCACCTATGGTACGGCTATCTGTATCGCTGAGGCACACAAGCCTCCCTACCAATGGCAAGGGCCATGGCTCTTTGGGGTACCCTAAAGAAAATGTTTGTATAATTCAAGAAATGAATCAGAAATACAGGCATTTAATAATTAAAATATTGACATGTGTCATTCAAAGTATGGAGAAAGGGGAGACATTTGTAGATGATGGGGTTTTGGTAGAATCGATGCTGGAACAAATTCATACAACAGGATACTATACTAATCGGTCTCCTATCTGTGATGCACAAAAATTCTTAAAATGGTTACTAAGCACATAGGAAAAAATTGGATTTTTAGTCTGTAAAAGGAACAAGATGATTTCAGAGTTAGATACAGCAGAAATTACCATTTACAAGCCATTACCAGAGTTATGGATTGGAACAATCAGTACAAATTACCACTTCATCTGAAATTCATAGGTTTTGAGAACATTTTTGTGATTCACTTTGAACAAAATCTGTAGAGAAGACCTTTTAGGAACGAGCTATTAATTAAAAATTGGAATAGGAATCGGCAAGGAGGTTCTTTATCCCCCAAAAGTATACTCGGCAGTCTTTTTAAATTCATGAGTTAATAATCAATAAAGGTATTCATGTTAATGGATCATATCTGAAACACCTTTATTTGCTGATGATATTGTACTGTTTGCCTCAAGTGCAAGTAAACTTAAGCATCAGATAAAAAAAGTGATAGAGCAAGTTTGAAAATTAGTTATAATAAACTAAAATAATGTACAATGATCAGATCAAAAAGAAAATAGTAGAATTTTATAATAACTGGGTGGACAGAAAAAGAAAAATAGGGGTGCTGAGCAAGTATCGAGGACATTGTTTGGCATTGCCAAGAGCAACAGGAAAATGAACAAGTGGATCATGGAACAGACTTGAGTTGAAGACATAATTATAATTGTAATGAAAATGAAGTGGATCTTTGTAGGAAATGTGACTCTTTGAGCTATGCAAAAGTATGGCAGTTACTTCAGATGAAATCTGAGGGTATTCTGTTTATTGTATGACACATATAATATACACAAAGTAACAAGGCCAGTGTTCAACTAAAATTAAGATCCAGAAAAAAACTTTAAATTGACATTTTAGTTCACATCCACTGAAAGATGTCATGTGTGATATTGCTGAATCTTCTTTCTCACAATGTGCCGTTTCCACCTGCTTTTAATTGTTTTGGTTGTTGTCTTTGGTGTTGACGTACTGTGTTTCTACACTGGGTGAAAAATGGGGTTGTGGATTCCGACGCTGACTACTACAAATTATGTAGCCGATAGGTGCACAGTTATGTTTCATTGTACTTTAATTTTCACTGTGCACATCCCCCGATACTACATAGTTATATGGCCAGTGCACAATTATTTAGCCTTCGATAAGCCTCATTATTAGTTTGCAGGCGAAACCCCCACATACTGCTACAATAGTTTCCTGTTCAACATCTACAAGCAGTAAAAGTCTAACCACAAAGTTCACAGTTCTTGAAGAACACTCAGGTACACTCTTTGACATAAAACTTGACCGGCGGCCGGCCGCTTCAGAGGCTAAGTCCGCGCCGATCGCGACATGGGACAAAAAAACTGGCCAACTCGCTAATTCTCTAAGTCCGGTTATCTGCACAATCTGGCAACACTGTAGACTGCGGCATTTCCTGGAGGAAAACTTGTCCCATGATAGAGAAACTCTAGGCTGATTACGCCTGTGGTCTAGCGGTAGCGTGCGTTGTTTCTGTTCATAATGTCAGTGGATCGAGAGCAGCTGGCATAAAATATTTTTATAGCCTCTTCTGTCTGAATGCTGAAGACGTGAATGTAATGGTAGCGCAGATTCAATCTATTTCACTTTGTGACACACCGATATCAAAATTTTATCCAGTAACGATTTTGCGGCAGATTTCCTGCAGAATGTCCTCCTCTGGACGCCGTATGCGGCAAAGCTCCGGGATCCATTTGCTGGCTACTGGCAGCGGCCGTGGCGACAGCAGCGGTGCTGCACTCCCCCGTTCTTTATCGAAAGCGCCTGCTACCGCTCATCGCTTTTGATGATTTAAAACGCTTTATTATTAAATGTTACTCCACACAAAATTTCTACAATTTCCATTCACGCTCAAAAGCAACGGAGACAGACGCCCTGATTAGTAGGCGGGTATTATATTACATTAATCGGCAAGAGCTGAGTATGGCCCGAAATTAATTTTATAGACTGGGACGAAATGAAACCACCTCACTACATTCGATGAATTTATAAATGCTTCATACCTCATTTCTTTTCCTTTCAAACTCAATTATTTGTGCAACTTTTGGTCAAAGTTTGGATGTTTTCGTCAAGCCAGAGTGAGCGTCTGTGGTGTAAAGTGTATTACAGTTCTTGTTTCATTCCTTATGGTAAGTCTATGCGATAAACTGTGTGAATACCTTGCAATGCATGCTCTGTAGCAGTGCAGGAACACTGCACATTTGGAGTTCATGAAGTATTTATTGTTGATCGGAAGTGATAGTTAAGGTCATCAGATTTAAACCAGAAAAATTTGTCGTTTTCAAGGTTTCAGAGAACGGAAAGGAATTGCTAACGCCGGTGTTACAAAACGTCTACAGTTAAATGCTATTGCAAAAATTTAGAAGAAGGGAACTATATTAATGAACATGTGCACTTCATAAACAACCTTCTGACATGTTAGACCTATATGACGAACAAAGCTCAAATTTATATCGTTGACAGTCGGTTTGAATCTTTTCAGGGTCTATTTTACAGTGAAGCACCTTGGAATTTGCAAAGCAGAAATCCATGATATTAACTTAATTTACTAAGTCGAAACCGGACGAAGATTGATGTTTAAAGGCATTCTTCAGATTTCGCATAAGAAATTTTTACTAGCAGTTTGCAACTCCATTAATTAAAATGGAAAATAAAAGGTTGTAGTCAGCGGCTTCTACCGTGATTCGAACTGCTATGTCTTATAGTACAAGCACTGCAACGCACAAGGGAACCTCTGAGCTAACGACACACTGGCTGCCAGAGGCGGAATATAGTCACTGCGATGTTGCCTGAGCCTCAAAACGCAACCTTCAACACACGAACAGAGGAGGTGGAGATTACTGTTTTCACGTCCCGTCGACAACGATGTCATTAGAGACGGAGCACAAACTCGGATTAGGGAAGGATGGGGAAGGAAATCGGCCGTGCCCTTCCTAAGGAACCATCCCGGCATTTGCCTGAAGCGATTTAAGGGAAATCATTGAAAACCTAAATCAGGATGGCCGGGCGCGGGATTGCACCGTCGTCCTCCCGAATGCACACACAAACAGGTGTTACTTATGTGAAGAACGCCGTTCTTGGAGTCCAGAAATTAAATATACTTTCTAATTGTGTCATCTTGCAGTGGATTATATCGTACGAGTCTTCGATGTGGAAAACGAATGTCAAGTGAATTTAGCGAGGTAACGCCGACCTACACCCGGAAGTAAATGCACTATCAGAGTATTGACAAATACTTGCTACGACGCTGCCATTTCTAGGCTCTCTGACGAGGCAGCTCTTCAGCGAAATGCTTGCCGTGATTCTCCGATACGGTTCTTCAGAGTGGAGACGCGCGCGCACGTTTGGTTTTTATGCGGCGTTCTCCCCTGATGGTTTCTGACGTCGCCTTGTGGGCTATGTATACATATGAGACATTCAATTATCATTAATCCAGAATCATACAAGTTTCAGCTTCCGGCGCGGAAGAAGGCTGTTGACGCCGACATTATACCATTTCAACGTAGGGAAAGCAAAACGGATCATTCAATGTTTCTCATTCAACATAAATCATGTGAGATAATTTTCCGTAACGTTCATAATCATCTAAAAATACAAACGAAGTAAAAATACACCGGAAGCTTATTCGAATTGAATATAACGCTTTGCACCTCGATGTCGAATTTGTCCACTTGCAATCTTTTGCAGCATACACATAGAATGTCATGATTACCACGAGAATGAAGAAATATGTTGGTAAGGATAGAAGCAAGAAGAGACGCAGTCAACAAATATTCTATTCCTCATGGCATTCATTTCATTTGACACGTAAGAAGAGGTAAAGCGGGAATTTACTTTCGTTAACACGAAAGATATGCCGCACATATTGATAACGAGGAAGTCTGCATCTTCATATGTTTCCCCCTTGAAATCTGTATGCTCTATTATATACTAAGTAGCCCGATCATTGTTTCAGTAATGTTACCCTCTTGTTTGACCCCGTAACGATGAACAGATTCCAAATGCATGTCTCCCTTCCTGGGTTGTTTTTTGTGTTTTATTGCTTGGAATTCCTGAAGCAGACCACTGTGCCTTCCCCCCTCGTGGGTTAGGTCTCAAAACTAAACCGCTTTGTATCCAATGGCATAATTTATTCAGACAGCATCAGCATAAGACTATCAAACAAAGCCTTCCATTTACAGTTGCAGCACTCTAACCAGCACTGACCAAAGTGTAATCCACGGTCATGGTCCTAAATTACCAGCTGTCTGCTACTGTGGCAAAGTCCGTACTACACTTTCGATTCCGCAGCACCATTTTATCTGGTAACACTGTGTAGTTGCACAGTTGTGCTACCAGGTCTGACCTCACACTGTCAACTTTATGTATCTCACTTCTCCTGTAGCGTAGATCACGAGGAGCCGAAGTAAATGAGTGTATTCTGCATGACGTAACATTCAGTATTCCCTTCTTTCATAGCCACTCTTCACTCTTCATGTGCATCGATACCAAATAGGAATGCAAAAACTCTTGCGAGTGAGAGAATGACAATAACAACCGTAACAAGAACAAGCAAATAATGAATGATGTTTATTCCAACGCAGAACGAGAATGGCTTTAAATATAAAAATCTGTATCTATATATCCATATCTATTGATCTTTGAGTTGGCACAATGCAAATATATTCTTAGCATTTAGTTCTGGATGTTTGCAGAGAAAAGGAAAAGTCGGTACTTCTCGCTAGTGTAATATAATGTGAACCAGCAACTACCCTTTCCTTAGAACACGACTCAAGCAGGTCCTCAAGTAGGTAGCAAGGCACTGCTGCATTCTGTTCCCTGACATTGCTCTGATGACGGTTAATGCAGATAGTTCCGATTATGAAATACAAAACGTATTGCAGGTTAGTTCCTAGCATAGTAACATTAAATTTGCGTTGTAGACAGCACATGAACGTGACTACTATCCATATTACTCATCAATATAAAAAGACAATATTTTGGGAATTTAGCAGGATTACTCAAAATGAATTCTGAAATTGGGTGACTGACTGCACAGGTGCTAAACGTCGTCAAGAGTATACGATGTCCTAATCGCATTAGGAATATGAAGATCGTCTTCGACAGCTCGCAACTTTCACATTGCTATCTCCACCCTACTCCAGACAGCCCTCGGCGGAGTTGCACGACGTTGCCGATGTTATGAAAGGCCTTCAAACCGACAACAGACCACATATTGAAAAATACAAGCGAATTCTCTTGCAGCGTAAGCTTATTGTAACTAATCTAAAAATTATTGGAGAGGAACATTGTCCTATTCAAAAAAAGTAAAATGTTACACACTGTTGACGTCAAACGGACATTATCTATGTCCTGTCTTGTGTCCTACTCATCTATAATATCAAGTGTACTATGAAAATGATTATATATAATGGATGATAGGGTAATGCATTGATACCAGATGGTGGGGGCCGGCCGGTGTGGCCGTGCGGTTCTAGGCGCTTCAGTCTGGAACCGCGTGACCGCTACGGTCGCAGGTTCGAATCCTGCCTCGGGCATGGATGTGAGTGATGTCCTTAGGTTAGTTAGGTTTAAGTAGTTCTAAGTTCTAGGGGACTGATGACCTTAGAAGTTAAGTCCTATAGTGCTCAGAGCCATTTGAACCATTTGAACTATTTAACACAAAATGACATTAAAAATTAAAGTTATTCACGAGCAGCTAGTTGAGAATATGTATGAACATTAAATGACACGACGAACTGAAATAATATGACGAAGAGTTCAGCGCTCACTGGGAATAGAGCCCCACGCATATTGTTGTTGACTACATACAAAGAGACGTCAGCTACCGAATTTTTCTCCACCAGCTGCTCAGAATAGCATCTTGAACTTACAGTCATCTCGCAAATAGTTCTGTGTCTCACTGGAAGTTAAAAACGTCAGATATCGTTAGTGTTGACAACGAATGAAAATACATTAAAAATCAAAATTATTATCCACCAGCAGATAGGTGTTCTCCTGATAGAGCTTGATAATACATAATTAAATCTTTAGTGCCGGGCCAGGATTCGATCCCATTCACGCGTAATATGTGAAGGTGTTGAGGAATCTGCAGTTTTGAACAAACAACAAATTGTAGCCGAGCTGTATTGCCACGAAGGGATCAAATTCCGCGTTAAGGGTGGTCTGAGTTGCATTCCCAGTTTAGAACCAATTTTATCGACATACAGAAGCTCAAATAAAAGATGGAATAAGTGTCCTGTGACCATACATAGCGTTTGTGTCGTCACTTGAAATAAATAACTAGTATAAGTTTCTACATGTCGCCACTCCAGACTTTATTGTGGTTCAACCTACCGTCTACGTGGTAAAGAAGGAATATCATCTTTAATGTGAATTTTCAGACCACGCAGCCATTATATCTCCTTCACTTGGTGTAGCCAGGAGAGAATGGAATCTGTCTCTCCCTATCTAAAATCATTGACGGAAGTGGGAATCGAACCCAGACCATAGGTATAACAACCTACCATCCGTCCAATAGACCACGAAATCCTCTTCTCTGCGAGTCATTTTTCTATCGTAACGCAGTTGCGCCACACTGGATGAGAATTCTGACACACAGGCTCCCTGTAGTAATTTGCAGCATGTTCAGTAAATTCATTTACTTGGTTGACCGAATCACCATGAACTAGCTGCCTCGGCTACCCAGTGCATACATTCGACTATTTTGTAATCACAGAAATAAAATCACGTAACTGCCACCTACACACAACTGCCAACAGTGTAGGATGCAGAAGTTTAAATAGGAAGTGTTCCTTTCCACTTGAGCTATTCTATTGCGCTATCTGTTACTAGAAAACGTCGTTCAGTCCAAAAGAAAAGCTGTAACTGTTTGTCTCTCAGAAGTCAAGACCTGGCCATATGCATAATCTCACAGTGCTGTGGAATCCAAAAGTTCTGGAGGAATAGTTGCCGAGCTCTGGAGCTTATGTAGCTACGTGTCAGCTTGTAGCATAGATAAGATGTCGCGAGTTCGAATACATTCAGTGCAATATTTTTTAAAACGCAATTCTGCTCTCTGCTGAAGGTATCAATCTAATGGAACTTTGAACATAATTCCCTTCACTTCTCAACCCAAAGTAGTCGCATGTGGAAAAAGGGCTAACTACTGTGACATTTTGTTCTATTCAGGTTTAATAGACAGCAGGCAGCAGATGCATCTCGAAGATGTGCAGGGAGAGCGCATCGTGCCATAATATGCCATTAGCCGTCGTGTGGTAGTGATATTTTATTCTTCTTCAAACTTTGTTTGACAGCTTTAACTCAGAACAAGTTTTCTACATGCATGTAATCAATAAACTGCATGTGCATTGTCAGACTGTCATAGGTAACATCAGAGAATTCGCATATATCGTTGATGATTAATTTCTCCCTCATGTTTACTACTGTTTTAACAACACTAAAGGAAACCTTACGAAAATTGTGCACTGTATTATAAGAAATGAAATAAAACTAACCATGATAACCTTACGACGAAAGTATCTGTACACAAGCATGTCTCTATCGACACGAATTAGTAAAATACTACTCACTTAGATTTTGATTGGGTCTGTGTTTAATTGGTATGCTGTGTCATACTCAAGAGGTATGCAAATGTGGCAATTCATAAATATAGTTACGTATTCCTAGAAACCCAAAATTCGCTTGGTAGCAGCGGAAAGAGGCCTTACCTGTTGTGCAGCATTGTAAGTTTTTCAACATTGCACTATGAGCTGAAAGCATTTTCTTGCGATTTCCTTATTGATGTTTGATCTGACTGCTTGTAGCTCTTTCACAGAAGGGATAAAAACGTTACAGTCAGTGAGACTGGAACTGCGAACCGTAACAGACGCTTTTTCACTGGTCAGCACGTTACCACAGAGCTGGCGAGGAGGTATGGGTCTGAGTTTCCTATTACGAGGGCAATAGGAACTCGAACTCGTAAACCGCTATTTGAAGGTCGAGATTAGTTGTGGTTTCCACCTGCAACGACTTTCCTGGGCTGAAAACCGTAAATTTTCAATTTTTTGTTACCCTTCAAGCGATAATAACTCAGATTATTCAATGGAAATGACAGGTAAAATCAAGTGAACTTTGAGGCTTAATTCCGTGCACACCAGGAAGTAACTCGTCGATCACGGAGTTGCCAAACATACGTTGCCTTGTTGCCAAATCTCAGTTACAGTACCAGCAGGAAGAAGACGAACCGATGTGATCCTACAGCGGTCTGGGAAGTGACCATAGCTGGTGTCTGCAAGTCGCGGCTGCTACGGCCTGGAATACGTAATGCGTCTGATTCGCTTTCTGTAACTAGGTTTAGGGACTGGAGCGTAGTTACTAATAATACTCAGAACTGACTGCAAACTGAGCATCATAAATCAGTAACTCTCATTGTTGTTTTTATATTTCTTTCGTAAGTGTACTCAAAACTAAGAAAGTCATTCACAGGCGTTTTCGTGCCTCGCCGATAGTCGAGCACAACATACAAATAAAAATAAAAAAGAATGTGTGTGTGTTTGTGTGTGTGTGTGTGTGTGTGTGTGTGTGAGAGAGAGAGAGAGAGAGAGAGAGAGAGAGAGAGAGAGAGAGAGATAAAAAGCAATGAGAGAGAGTGTAAAAAATTGTTGTAAAGAAATTGAATCACGGTATTTAAAGAAATCTTTCATTAAAATGACACGTTCCACATCATTACGAAATGTCGTATTCATGATCTATGGAACAAGAGTTAATCTAATGTAATCTAATCTAATCTAATCACATCATATTGATGATTAGCCATGAAGAGTCATGAATTACCGGAATTTTTGCCTCATACCAGTAACCAAATCTAAACTTGAAAATAAAAGACGACAATTTTTGTAATAAACCGTGACTCCTATCAAGACCCTTTCGTCCCTGTTATCTAACCACGAAAGATGTCTGATATACCTCCATTCTGAAGTAACAAAGTGTGCATGCATTTAAAGATGAAGTGCATGATGTGAAGTTCTGTGACGGAGATACGAACCCAACACGTAATCCGGTTGTTAACTAAGAAAAATCAAATGTTACGTATCGGTTTTTCTTACGAGCCGCTAGGTGTCTGAATCTAAAATAAGGATACAAACTTTTGTGCCTAAGCGACAATCGAACTGCACACCTAACGTGCATCCACGAATATAGCTTAAGTATCAGTTGCTTACTCATGAACAGTAAGATGTGCGCGTGTTTGACCAGAAATAACGACACCTGTTGCGATTGTTGGAAACACATGAACAGACATTGAAATTGCGCGTTAATTTTCACTAGCAGGTGGGTGTGCACTTGATAAAGCTAGAAATGAAATTATGAATATTTTTGTACTGGATCAGGTTTCAGACCCACATACTTACCTTTGGAGGAGACCTAGAGAAGATTGCAGTCTTGGGAAAAGGAACGAAATGACTGAACTATACTGTTCCGAGAGATTCAGATCCTCGAAAGAGGAGATACGAATTCGAATCACAGTCCAGCACCAAATTTTTAAACGTCTCTAGTTCAATCAAGTACAAGTAAAATAAGAGCCCTGTCCCTTTAAATGGCTATCGGTTCATCAAATAAAATAAAATTTTCTAATGTAAGTAAGCTTACTGGCGACTGTATTTCTGTTTGCCATGACTTCCGCTGTGTCATTTCCCAACGTAAACCGGCTCTGCCCAGTTGGTAATGAAGGAACATGATGTTTAATGCGGATTCTGGATTATAACGTCTTTCTCTTGAGGTTACCACAGGTAAAATAAATCTGTTTGTGCCTCTTAAAAGTAAATGCCTGAATCCACGCATTGCACCTGTGATAGCTCGTTCCACCATACCATTGTGGCCACATTACCCAGCCCCAAGAGTGTGCTGTAACGGATGATGTGCTTAGCTTACAAAATTAGTCACGGTGGAAAAAATGCGAGTCTATTAAATGGTCAAGTAGAAGCAAGCTTCTGACGCAGAGATTATGATATTCTCATGTCAGCAGGATGTAAAGACTCTTCTAGGCATCATAGGCTGGATGTGAAGCCATTTTGATTTTTCACAAATTCAGCAAATTTCTTAGTTCGAGAAAATCCACTGTGAAGTGTGAAGTTGCCGGATAATTCGATTATTACTGTTATTATTACTATCATTTTATTCATACCGCTGCTGTAACACAAGTGCTTGAACATCATTTAATGCCTTTTGGTCACTATAGATGTAGTTTCCCAAGAACAGGTTCTTTCCCTGTCTACGGAATCCTTTTCATGTTAATATCAAACACCAGAAATTACTCGTAGATTACTTTAAAACTAAAGTAATTGACGAAGACGTTACTTGGTAACAAAAACGCACTGCCTTTCTTTATTTACTTTCGCTTAGAAATGACTGTCAAGTACTGACAAACCAAAAGGCAAGAGATCTTACTGCCTTCCGATATACGTTGCTGTTAGTTCTTCCACACACACACACATTCTTTTTTATTTTTATTTGTATGTTGTGCTCGACTATCGGCGAGGCACGAAAACGCCTGTGAATGACTTTCTTAGTTTTGAGTACACTTACGAAAGAAATATAAAAACAACAATGAGAGTTACTGATTTATGATGCTCAGTTTGCAGTCAGTTCTGAGTATTATTAGTAACTACGCTCCAGTCCCTAAACCTAGTTACAGAAAGCGAATCAGACGCATTACGTATTCCAGGCCGTAGCAGCCGCGACTTGCAGACACCAGCTATGGTCACTTCCCAGACCGCTGTAGGATCACATCGGTTCGTCTTCTTCCTGCTGGTACTGTAACTGAGATTTGGCAACAAGGCAACGTATGTTTGGCAACTCCGTGATCGACGAGTTACTTCCTGGTGTGCACGGAATTAAGCCTCAAAGTTCACTTGATTTTACCTGTCATTTCCATTGAATAATCTGAGTTATTATCGCTTGAAGGGTAACAAAAAATTGAAAATTTACGGTTTTCAGCCCAGGAAAGTCGTTGCAGGTGGAAACCACAACTAATCTCGACCTTCAAATAGCGGTTTACGAGTTCGAGTTCCTATTGCCCTCGTAATAGGAAACTCAGACCCATACCTCCTCGCCAGCTCTGTGGTAACGTGCTGACCAGTGAAAAAGCGTCTGTTACGGTTCGCAGTTCCAGTCTCACTGACTGTAACGTTTTTATCCCTTCTGTGAAAGAGCTACAAGCAGTCAGATCAAACATCAATAAGGAAATCGCAAGAAAATGCTTTCAGCTCATAGTGCAATGTTGAAAAACTTACAATGCTGCACAACAGGTAAGGCCTCTTTCCGCTGCTACCAAGCGAATTTTGGGTTTCTAGGAATACGTAACTATATTTATGAATTGCCACATTTGCATACCTCTTGAGTATGACACAGCATACCAATTAAACACAGACCCAATCAAAATCTAAGTGAGTAGTATTTTACTAATTCGTGTCGATAGAGACATGCTTGTGTACAGATACTTTCGTCGTAAGGTTATCATGGTTAGTTTTATTTCATTTCTTATAATACAGTGCACAATTTTCGTAAGGTTTCCTTTAGTGTTGTTAAAACAGTAGTAAACATGAGGGAGAAATTAATCATCAACGATATATGCGAATTCTCTGATGTTACCTATGACAGTCTGACAATGCACATGCAGTTTATTGATTACATGCATGTAGAAAACTTGTTCTGAGTTAAAGCTGTCAAACAAAGTTTGAAGAAGAATAAAATATCACTACCACACGACGGCTAATGGCATATTATGGCACGATGCGCTCTCCCTGCACATCTTCGAGATGCATCTGCTGCCTGCTGTCTATTAAACCTGAATAGAACAAAATGTCACAGTAGTTAGCCCTTTTTCCACATGCGACTACTTTGGGTTGAGAAGTGAAGGGAATTATGTTCAAAGTTCCATTAGATTGATACCTTCAGCAGAGAGCAGAATTGCGTTTTAAAAAATATTGCACTGAATGTATTCGAACTCGCGACATCTTATCTATGCTACAAGCTGACACGTAGCTACATAAGCTCCAGAGCTCGGCAACTATTCCTCCAGAACTTTTGGATTCCACAGCACTGTGAGATTATGCATATGGCCAGGTCTTGACTTCTGAGAGACAAACAGTTACAGCTTTTCTTTTGGACTGAACGACGTTTTCTAGTAACAGATAGCGCAATAGAATAGCTCAAGTGGAAAGGAACACTTCCTATTTAAACTTCTGCATCCTACACTGTTGGCAGTTGTGTGTAGGTGGCAGTTACGTGATTTTATTTCTGTGATTACAAAATAGTCGAATGTATGCACTGGGTAGCCGAGGCAGCTAGTTCATGGTGATTCGGTCAACCAAGTAAATGAATTTACTGAACATGCTGCAAATTACTACAGGGAGCCTGTGTGTCAGAATTCTCATCCAGTGTGGCGCAACTGCGTTACGATAGAAAAATGACTCGCAGAGAAGAGGATTTCGTGGTCTATTGGACGGATGGTAGGTTGTTATACCTATGGTCTGGGTTCGATTCCCACTTCCGTCAATGATTTTAGATAGGGAGAGACAGATTCCATTCTCTCCTGGCTACACCAAGTGAAGGAGATATAATGGCTGCGTGGTCTGAAAATTCACATTAAAGATGATATTCCTTCTTTACCACGTAGACGGTAGGTTGAACCACAATAAAGTCTGGAGTGGCGACATGTAGAAACTTATACTAGTTATTTATTTCAAGTGACGACACAAACGCTATGTATGGTCACAGGACACTTATTCCATCTTTTATTTGAGCTTCTGTATGTCGATAAAATTGGTTCTAAACTGGGAATGCAACTCAGACCACCCTTAACGCGGAATTTGATCCCTTCGTGGCAATACAGCTCGGCTACAATTTGTTGTTTGTTCAAAACTGCAGATTCCTCAACACCTTCACATATTACGCGTGAATGGGATCGAATCCTGGCCCGGCACTAAAGATTTAATTATGTATTATCAAGCTCTATCAGGAGAACACCTATCTGCTGGTGGATAATAATTTTGATTTTTAATGTATTTTCATTCGTTGTCAACACTAACGATATCTGACGTTTTTAACTTCCAGTGAGACACAGAACTATTTGCGAGATGACTGTAAGTTCAAGATGCTATTCTGAGCAGCTGGTGGAGAAAAATTCGGTAGCTGACGTCTCTTTGTATGTAGTCAACAACAATATGCGTGGGGCTCTATTCCCAGTGAGCGCTGAACTCTTCGTCATATTATTTCAGTTCGTCGTGTCATTTAATGTTCATACATATTCTCAACTAGCTGCTCGTGAATAACTTTAATTTTTAATGTCATTTTGTGTTAAATAGTTCAAATGGTTCAAATGGCTCTGAGCACTATAGGACTTAACTTCTAAGGTCATCAGTCCCCTAGAACTTAGAACTACTTAAACCTAACTAACCTAAGGACATCACTCACATCCATGCCCGAGGCAGGATTCGAACCTGCGACCGTAGCGGTCACGCGGTTCCAGACTGAAGCGCCTAGAACCGCACGGCCACACCGGCCGGCCCCCACCATCTGGTATCAATGCATTACCCTATCATCCATTATATATAATCATTTTCATAGTACACTTGATATTATAGATGAGTAGGACACAAGACAGGACATAGATAATGTCCGTTTGACGTCAACAGTGTGTAACATTTTACTTTTTTTGAATAGGACAATGTTCCTCTCCAATAATTTTTAGATTAGTTACAATAAGCTTACGCTGCAAGAGAATTCGCTTGTATTTTTCAATATGTGGTCTGTTGTCGGTTTGAAGGCCTTTCATAACATCGGCAACGTCGTGCAACTCCGCCGAGGGCTGTCTGGAGTAGGGTGGAGATAGCAATGTGAAAGTTGCGAGCTGTCGAAGACGATCTTCATATTCCTAATGCGATTAGGACATCGTATACTCTTGACGACGTTTAGCACCTGTGCAGTCAGTCACCCAATTTCAGAATTCATTTTGAGTAATCCTGCTAAATTCCCAAAATATTGTCTTTTTATATTGATGAGTAATATGGATAGTAGTCACGTTCATGTGCTGTCTACAACGCAAATTTAATGTTACTATGCTAGGAACTAACCTGCAATACGTTTTGTATTTCATAATCGGAACTATCTGCATTAACCGTCATCAGAGCAATGTCAGGGAACAGAATGCAGCAGTGCCTTGCTACCTACTTGAGGACCTGCTTGAGTCGTGTTCTAAGGAAAGGGTAGTTGCTGGTTCACATTATATTACACTAGCGAGAAGTACCGACTTTTCCTTTTCTCTGCAAACATCCAGAACTAAATGCTAAGAATATATTTGCATTGTGCCAACTCAAAGATCAATAGATATGGATATATAGATACAGATTTTTATATTTAAAGCCATTCTCGTTCTGCGTTGGAATAAACATCATTCATTATTTGCTTGTTCTTGTTACGGTTGTTATTGTCATTCTCTCACTCGCAAGAGTTTTTGCATTCCTATTTGGTATCGATGCACATGAAGAGTGAAGAGTGGCTATGAAAGAAGGGAATACTGAATGTTACGTCATGCAGAATACACTCATTTACTTCGGCTCCTCGTGATCTACGCTACAGGAGAAGTGAGATACATAAAGTTGACAGTGTGAGGACAGACCTGGTAGCACAACTGTGCAACTACACAGTGTTACCAGATAAAATGGTGCTGCGGAATCGAAAGTGTAGTACGGACTTTGCCACAGTAGCAGACAGCTGGTAATTTAGGACCATGACCGTGGATTACACTTTGGTCAGTGCTGGTTAGAGTGCTGCAACTGTAAATGGAAGGCTTTGTTTGATAGTCTTATGCTGATGCTGTCTGAATAAATTATGCCATTGGATACAAAGCGGTTTAGTTTTGAGACCTAACCCACGAGGGGGGAAGGCACAGTGGTCTGCTTCAGGAATTCCAAGCAATAAAACACAAAAAACAACCCAGGAAGGGAGACATGCATTTGGAATCTGTTCATCGTTACGGGGTCAAACAAGAGGGTAACATTACTGAAACAATGATCGGGCTACTTAGTATATAATAGAGCATACAGATTTCAAGGGGGAAACATATGAAGACGCAGACTTCCTCGTTATCAATATGTGCGGCATATCTTTCGTGTTAACGAAAGTAAATTCCCGCTTTACCTCTTCTTACGTGTCAAATGAAATGAATGCCATGAGGAATAGAATATTTGTTGACTGCGTCTTCTTGCTTCTATCCTTACCAACATATTTCTTCATTCTCGTGGTAATCATGACATTCTATGTGTATGCTGCAAAAGATTGCAAGTGGACAAATTCGACATCGAGGTGCAAAGCGTTATATTCAATTCGAATAAGCTTCCGGTGTATTTTTACTTCGTTTGTATTTTTAGATGATTATGAACGTTACGGAAAATTATCTCACATGATTTATGTTGAATGAGAAACATTGAATGATCCGTTTTGCTTTCCCTACGTTGAAATGGTATAATGTCGGCGTCAACAGCCTTCTTCCACGCCGGAAGCTGAAACTTGTATGATTCTGGATTAATGATAATTGAATGTCTCATATGTATACATAGCCCACAAGGCGACGTCAGAAACCAGCAGGGGAGAACGCCGCATAAAAACCAAACGTGCGCGCGCGTCTCCACTCTGAAGAACCGTATCGGAGAATCACGGCAAGCATTTCGCTGAAGAGCTGCCTCGTCAGAGAGCCTAGAAATGGCAGCGTCGTAGCAAGTATTTGTCAATACTCTGATAGTGCATTTACTTCCGGGTGTAGGTCGGCGTTACCTCGCTAAATTCACTTGACATTCGTTTTCCACATCGAAGACTCGTACGATATAATCCACTGCAAGATGACACAATTAGAAAGTATATTTAATTTCTGGACTCCAAGAACGGCGTTCTTCACATAAGTAACACCTGTTTGTGTGTGCATTCGGGAGGACGACGGTGCAATCCCGCGCCCGGCCATCCTGATTTAGGTTTTCAATGATTTCCCTTAAATCGCTTCAGGCAAATGCCGGGATGGTTCCTTAGGAAGGGCACGGCCGATTTCCTTCCCCATCCTTCCCTAATCCGAGCTTGTGCTCCGTCTCTAATGACATCGTTGTCGACGGGACGTGAAAACAGTAATCTCCACCTCCTCTGTTCGTGTGTTTAAGGTTGCGTTTTGAGGCTCAGGCAACATCGCAGTGACTATATTCCGCCTCTGGCAGCCAGTGTGTCGTTAGCTCAGAGGTTCCCTTGTGCGTTGCAGTGCTTGTACTATAAGACATAGCAGTTCGAATCACGGTAGAAGCCGCTGACTACAACCTTTTATTTTCCATTTTAATTAATGGAGTTGCAAACTGCTAGTAAAAATTTCTTATGCGAAATCTGAAGAATGCCTTTAAACATCAATCTTCGTCCGGTTTCGACTTAGTAAATTAAGTTAATATCATGGATTTCTGCTTTGCAAATTCCAAGGTGCTTCACTGTAAAATAGACCCTGAAAAGATTCAAACCGACTGTCAACGATATAAATTTGAGCTTTGTTCGTCATATAGGTCTAACATGTCAGAAGGTTGTTTATGAAGTGCACATGTTCATTAATATACACTCCTGGAAATTGAAATAAGAACACCGTGAATTCATTGTCTCAGGAAGGGGAAACTTTATTGACACATTCCTGGGGTCAGATACATCACATGATCACACTGACAGAACCACAGGCACATAGGCACAGGCAACAGAGCATGCACAATGTCGGCGCCAGTACAGTGTATATCCACCTTTCGCAACAATGCAGGCTGCTATTCTCTCATGGAGACGATCGTAGAGATGCTGGATGTAGTCCTGTGGAACGGCTTGCCATGCCATTTCCACCTGGCGCCTCAGTTGGACCAGCGTTCGTGCTGGACGTGCAGACCGCGTGAGACGACGCTACATCCAGTCCCAAACATGCTCAATGGGGGACAGATCCGGAGATCTTGCTGGCCAGGGTAGTTGACTTACACCTTCTAGAGCACGTTGGGTGGCACGGGATACATGCGGACGTGCATTGTCCTGTTGGAACAGCAAGTTCCCTTGCCGGTCTAGGAATGGTAGAACGATGGGTTCGATGACGGTTTGGATGCACCGTGCACTATTCAGTGTCCCCTCGACGATCACCAGTGGTGTACGGCCAGTGTAGGAGATCGCTCCCCACACCATGATGCCGGGTGTTGGCCCTGTGTGCCTCGGTCGTATGCAGTCCTGATTGTGGCGCTCACCTGCACGGCGCCAAACACGCATACGACCATCATTGGCACCAAGGCAGAAGCGAATCTCATCGCTGAAGACGACACGTCTCCATTCGTCCCTCCATTCACGCCTGTTGCGACACCACTGGAGGCGAGCTGCACGATGTTGGGGCGTGAGCGGAAGACGGCCTAACGGTGTGCGGGACCGTAGCCCAGCTTCATGGAGACGGTTGCGAATGGTCCTCGCCGATACCCCAGGAGCAACAGTGTCCCTAATTTGCTGGGAAGTGGCGGTGCGGTCCCCTACGGCACTGCGTAGGATCCTACGGTCTTGGCGTGCATC
Source organism: Schistocerca serialis cubense (assembly GCF_023864345.2). NCBI lineage: Eukaryota > Metazoa > Arthropoda > Insecta > Orthoptera > Acrididae > Schistocerca > Schistocerca serialis. The sequence continues at coordinate 1,092,828,517 of NC_064638.1, forward strand.
CGTGCGTCGCTGCGGTCCGGTCCCAGGTCGACGGGCACGTGCACCTTCCGCCGACCACTGGCGACAACATCGATGTACTGTGGAGACCTCACGCCCCACGTGTTGAGCAATTCGGCGGTACGTCCACCCGGCCTCCCGCATGCCCACTATACGCCCTCGCTCAAAGTCCGTCAACTGCACATACGGTTCACATCCACGCTGTCGCGGCATGCTACCAGTGTTAAAGACTGCGATGGAGCTCCGTATGCCACGGCAAACTGGCTGACACTGACGGCGGCGGTGCACAAATGCTGCGCAGCTAGCGCCATTCGACGGCCAACACCGCGGTTCCTGGTGTGTCCACTGTGCCGTGCGTGTGATCATTGCTTGTACAGCCCTCTCGCAGTGTCTGGAGCAAGTATGGTGGGTCTGACACACCGGTGTCAATGTGTTCTTTTTTCCATTTCCAGGAGTGTAGTTCCCTTCTTCTAAATTTTTGCAATAGCATTTAACTGTAGACGTTTTGTAACACCGGCGTTAGCAATTCCTTTCCGTTCTCTGAAACCTTGAAAACGACAAATTTTTCTGGTTTAAATCTGATGACCTTAACTATCACTTCCGATCAACAATAAATACTTCATGAACTCCAAATGTGCAGTGTTCCTGCACTGCTACAGAGCATGCATTGCAAGGTATTCACACAGTTTATCGCATAGACTTACCATAAGGAATGAAACAAGAACTGTAATACACTTTACACCACAGACGCTCACTCTGGCTTGACGAAAACATCCAAACTTTGACCAAAAGTTGCACAAATAATTGAGTTTGAAAGGAAAAGAAATGAGGTATGAAGCATTTATAAATTCATCGAATGTAGTGAGGTGGTTTCATTTCGTCCCAGTCTATAAAATTAATTTCGGGCCATACTCAGCTCTTGCCGATTAATGTAATATAATACCCGCCTACTAATCAGGGCGTCTGTCTCCGTTGCTTTTGAGCGTGAATGGAAATTGTAGAAATTTTCTGTGGAGCAACATTTAATAATAAAGCGTTTTAAATCATCAAAAGCGATGAGCGGTAGCAGGCGCTTTCGATAAAGAACGGGGGAGTGCAGCGCCGCTGCTGTCGCCACGGCCGCTGCCAGTAGCCAGCAAATGGATCCCGGAGCTTTGCCGCATACGGCGTCCAGAGGAGGACAGTCTGCAGGAAATCTGCCGCAAAATTGTTACTGGATAAAATTTTGATATCGGTGTGTCACAAAGTGAAATAGATTGAATCTGCGCTACCATTACATTCACGTCTTCAGCATTCAGACAGAAGAGGCTATAAAAATATTTTATGCCAGCTGCTCTCGATCCACTGACATTATGAACAGAAACAACGCACGCTACCGCTAGACCATAGGCGTAATCAGCCTAGAGTTTCTCTATCATGGGACAAGTTTTCCTCCAGGAAGTGCCGCAGTCTACAGTGTTGCCAGATTGTGCAGATAACCGGACTTAGAGAATTAGCGAGTTGGCCAGTTTTTTTGTCCCATGTCGCGATCGGCGCGGACTTAGCCTCTGAAGCGGCCGGCCGCCGGTCAAGTTTTATGTCAAAGAGTGTACATATGGAGCAGACACTGTCATTGTTTTTACACATGGCCTAATTGTT